>NC_090928.1:473857706-475107706 GCF_040938575.1 Ambystoma mexicanum
GTGCAGGGAGACATGAGTTGGACATGAGTGGGGGCCTGGTGGAAGCTGCCCCTGCACTGCTGGGGGGTGGGGGTGATGGGAGACCTGAGTGGGGGCCTGGTGAAGGCTGCCCGTGGTGGCTGGGGGGTGGGGGTGATGGGAGACATGAGTGGGGGCCTGGTGGAGGCTGCCCTTGCACTGCTGGGGGGTGGGGGTGATGGGAGACATGAGTGGGGGCCTGGTGGAGGCTGCCCCTGCACTGCTGGGGGGTGGGTGTGGTGGGAGACATGAGTGGGGGCCTGGTGGAGGCTGCCCCTGCACTGCTGGGGGGTGTGGGTGATGGGAGACATGAGTGGGGGCCTGGTGGAGGCTGCCCCTGCACTGCTGGGGAGTGGGGGTGGGGGTGGTGGGAGACATGAGTGGGGGCCTGGTGGAGGGTGCCCCTGGATGCTGGGGGGTGGGGGTGGTGGTAGACATGAGTGGGGGCCTGGTGGAGGCTGCCCCTGCACTGCTGGGGGGTGGGGGCGGTGGGAGACATGAGTGGGGGCCTGGTGGAGGGTGCCCCTGGTGGCAGGGGGTGGGGGTGCAGGGAGACATGAGTTGGACATGAGTGGGGGCCTGGTGGAGGCTGCCCCTGCACTGCTGGGGTGTGGGGGTGATAGGAGACATGAGTGGGGGCCTGGTGGAGGCTGCCCCTGGTGGCTGGGGGGTGGTGGGAGACATGAGTGGGGGCCTGGTGGAGGCTGCCCCTGCACTGCTGGGGGCTGGGGTGGTGGGAGACATGAGTGGGGGCCTGGTGGAGGCTGCTCCTGCACTGCTGGGGGGTGGGGGTGCAGGGGAGAACTGAGTGGGGGCCTGGTGGAGGCTGCCCCTTCACTGCTGGGGGGTGGGGGTGCAGGGAGACATGAGTTGGACATGAGTGGGGCCTGGTGGAGGCTGCCCCTGCACTGCTGGGGGTGGGAGTGCAGAGAGACATGAGTTGGACATGAGTGGGGGCCTAGTGGAGGCTGCCACTGCACTGCTGGGGGGTGGGGGTGATAGGAGACATGAATCGGGGCCTGGTGGATGCTGCACCTGGATGCTGGGGGGTAGGGGTGGTGGGAGACATGAGTGGGGGCCTGGTGGAGGCTACCCCTGCACTGCTGAGGGGTGGGGGGGTGGTGGGAGACATGAGTGGTGGCCTGGTGGAGGGTGCTCTTGGTCGCTGGTGGCTGAGGGTGGTGGTAGACATGAGTGGGGGCCTGGTGGAGGCCGCCCCTGCACTGCTGGGGGTTGGGGTGATGGGAGACATGAGTGGGTGCCTGGTGGAGTGTGCCCCCTGGTGGCTGGGGGGTGGGGGGTGGTAGGAGACATGAGTGGGGGCCTGGTGGAGGGTGCCCCTGGTGACTGGGGGTTGGGGGTGGTGGTAAGACATGAGTGGGGGCCTGGTGGAGGCTGCCCCTGCACTACTGGGGGGTGGGGGTGGTGGTAGACATGAGTGGGGGCCTGGTGGAGACTGCCCCTGCACTGCTGGGGCGGTGGTGGGAGAAATGAGTGGGGGCCTGGTGGAGGCTGCCCCTGCACTGCTGGGGGGTGGGGGTGATGGGAGACATGAGTGGGGCCTGGTGGAGGCTGACCCTGGTGGCTGGGGGTGGGGGTGGTGGGAGACATGAGTGGGGGCCTGGTGGAGGCTGCCCCTGGATGCTGGGGGGCGGGGGTGATGGGAGACATGAGTGGGGCCTGGTGGAGGCTGCCCCTGCACTGCTGGGGTGGGGGTGATGGGAGACATGAGTGGGTCCTGGTGGAGGCTGCCCCTGTGGCTTGGGGTGTGGGGGGCAGGGAGACATGAGTTGGACATGAGTGGGGGCTGGTGGAGGCTGCTCGTGGTGGCTGGGGGGTGGGGGTGGTGGAGACATGAGTGGGGCCTGGTGGAGCTGCCCCTGCACTGCTGGGGGGTGGGGGTGATGGGAGACATGAGTGGGGGCCTGGTCGAGGCTGCCCCTGGTGGCTGGGGGGTGGGGGTGGTGGGAGACATGAGTGGGGCCTGGTGGAGGCTGCCCCTGCACCTGCTGGGGGGTGTGGGTGATGGGAGACATGAGTGGGGGCCTGGTGGAGGCTGCCCTGCACTGCTGGGGGGTGGGGGTGGTGGGAGACATGAGTGGGGGCCTGGTGGAGGCTGCCCCTGCACTGCTGAGGGGTGGGGGTGGTGGGGAGACATGAGTGGGGGCCTGGTGGAGGGTGCCCCTGGATGCTGGGGGGTGTGGGTGGTGGTAGACATGAGTGGGGGCCTGGTGGAGGCTGCCCTGCACTGCAGGGGGGTGGGGGTGGTGGAGACATGAGTGGGGCCTGGTGGAGGGTGCCCCTGGTGGCGGGGGGTGGGGGTGCAGGGAGACATGAGTTGGACATGGAGTGGGGTCCTGGTGGAGGCTGCCTCTGCACTGCTGGGGGGTGGGGTTGCAGGGAGACATGAGTTGGACATGAGTGGGTCCTGGTGGAGGCTGCCCCTGCACTGCTGGGGGGTGGGGGTGCGAGAGACATGAGTTGGACATGAGTGGGGCCTGGGTGGAGGCTGCCCCTGCACTTCTGGGTGGTGGGGTGGTGGGAGACATGAGTGGGGGCCTTGTGGAGGCTGCCCCTGGATGCTGGGGGGTGGGGGTGATGGGAGACATGAGTGGGGGCCTGATGGAGACTGCCCCTGCACTGCTATGGGGTGGGGGTGGTGGGAGACATGAGTGGGGGCCTGGTGGAGGGTGCCCCTGGTGGCTGGTGGCTTGGGGTGGTGGTAGACATGAGTGGGGGCCTGGTGGAGGCCGCCCCTGCACTGCTGGGGAGTGGGGGTGATGGGAGACATGAGTGGGTGCCTGTTGGAGGGTGCCCCTGGTGGCTGGAGGGTGGGGGTGGTGGGAGACATGAGTGGGGGCCTGGTGTAGGCCGCCCCTGCACTGCTGGGGGGTGGGGGTGGTGGGAGACATGTGTGGGGGCCTGGTGGAGGGTGCCCCTGGATGCTGGGGGGTGGGGGTGGTGGTAGACATGAGTGGGGGCCTGGTGGAGATTGCCCCTGCACTGCTGGGGGTGGGGGTTGTGGTAGACATGAGTGGGGGCCTGGTGGAGGGAGCCCCTGGTGGCTGGGGGGTGGAGGTGCAGGGAGACATTAGTTGGACATGAGTGGGGAACCTGGTGGAGGCTGCCCCTGCACTGCTGGGGTGTGGGGGTGATGGGAGACATGAGTGGGGGCCTGGTGGAGGGTGCCCCTAGTGGCTGGGTGGTGGGGGTGGTGGGAGACATGAGTTGGACATGAGTGGGGGCCTGGTGGAGGCTGCCCCTGCACTGCTGGGGGGTGTCGGTGGTGGGAGACATGAGTGGGGGCCTTGTGGAGGGTGCCCCTGGTGGCTGGTGGCTGGGGTGGTGGTGGACATGAGTGGGGGCCTGGTGGAGGCCGCCCCTGCACTGCTGGGTGGTGGGGGTGATGGGAGACATGAGTGGGTGCCTGGTGGAGGCTGCCCCTGGTGGCTGGGGAGTGGGGGTGGTGGTAGACATGAGTGGGGGCCTGGTGGAGGGTGCCCCTGGTGGCTGAGGGGTGGGGGTGCAGGGAGACATGAGTTGGACATGAGTGGGTGCCTGGTGGAAGCTGCCCCTGCACTGCTGAGGGGTGAGGGTGCAGGGAGACATGAGTTGGACATGAGTGGGGGCCTGGTGGAGGCTGCCCCTGCACTGCTGGGGGGTGGGGGTGAATGGAGACATGAGTGGGGGCTGTGGAGGGTGCCCCTGGTGGCTGGGGGGTGGGGGTGCAGGGAGACATGAGTTGGACATGAGTGGGGGCCTGGTGGAGGGTGCCCCTGCACTGCTGGGGGCTGGGGGTGATAGGGGACATGAGTGGGGGCCTGGTGGAGGGTGCTCCTGGTGGCTGGGGGGTGGGGGTGGTGGGAGACATGAGTGGGGGCCTGGTGGAGGCTGCCTCTGCACTGCTGGGGGGTGGGGGTGATAGGGGACATGAGTAGGGGCCTGTTGGAGGCTGCCCCTGCACTGCTAGGGGGTGGGGGTGATAGGGGACATGAGTGGGGGCCTGGTGGAGGCTGCCCCTGCACTGCCGGGGGTGGGGGTGATGGGAGACATGAGTGGGGACCTGGTGGAGCCTGCCCCTGGTGGCTGGGGGGTAGGGGTGGTGAGAGACATGAGTGGGGGCCTTGCGGAGGCTGCCCCTGCACTGCTGGGGGGTGGGGGTGATGGGAGACATGAGTGGGGGCCTGGTGGAGGCTGCCGCTGCACTGCTGGGGGGTGGGTGTGGTGGGAGACATGAGTGGGGGCCTGGTGGAGGGTGCCCCTGGATGCTGGGGGGTGGGGGTGGTGGTAGACATGAGTGGGGGCCTGGTGGAGGCTGCCCCTGCACTGCTGGGGGGTGGGGGTGGTGGGAGGCATGAGTGGGGGCCCTGCACCCCCACCCCCCTGCACTGCTGGGGGGTGGGGGTGCAGGGAGACATGAGTTGGACATGAGTGGGTGCCTGGTGGAGGCTGCCCCTGCACTGCTGGGGGGTGGTGGTGCAGGGAGACATGAGTTGGACATGAGTGGGGACCTGGTGGAGGCTGCCCCTGCCTGCTGGGGGGTGGGGGTGATGGGAGACATGAGTGGGGGCCTGGTGGAGGGTGCCCCTGGTGGCTGGGGGGTGGGGGTGCAGGGAGACATGAGTTGGACATGAGTGGGGGCCTGGTGGAGGGTGCCCCTGCACTTCTGGGGGGTGGGGGTGATAGGGGATATGAGTGGGGGCCTGGTGGAGGATGCCCCTGGTGGCTGGGGGTGGGGGTGGTGGGAGACATGAGTGGGGGCCTGGTGGAGGCTGCCCCTGCACTGCTGGGGGGTGGGGGTGGTGGGAGGCATGAGTGGGGGCCCTGCACCCCCACCCCCCTGCACTGCTGGGGGGTGGGGGTGCAGGGAGACATGAGTTGGACATGAGTGGGTGCCTGGTGGAGGCTGCCCCTCCACTGCTGGGGGGTGGCGGTGCAGGGAGACATGAGTTGGACATGAGTGGGGACCTGGTGGAGGCTGCCCCTGCCTGCTGGGGGGTAGGGGTGATGGGAGACATGAGTGGGGGCCTGGTGGAGGGTGCCCCTGGTGGCTGGGGGGTGGGGGTGCAGGGAGACATGAGTTGGACATGAGTGGGGGCCTGGTGGAGGGTGCCCCTGCACTTCTGGGGTGTGGGGGTGATAGGGGATATGAGTGGGGGCCTGGTGGAGGATGCCCCTGGTGGCTGGGGGGTGGGGGTGGTGGGAAACATGAGTGGGGGCCTGGTAGAGGCTGCCCCTGCACTGCTGGAGGGTGGGGGTGATGGGAGACATGAGTGGGGGCCTGGTGGAGCCTGCCCCTGGTGGCTGGGGGGTAGGGGTGGTGGGAGAGATGAGTGGGGGCCTGGTGGAGGCTGCCCCTGCACTGCTGGAGGGTGGGGGTGATGGGAGACATGAGTGGGGGCCTGGTGGAGGCTGCCGCTGCACTGCTGGGGGGTGGGTGTGGTGGGAGACATGAGTGGGGGCCTGGTGGAGGGTGCCCCTGGATGCGGGGGGGTAGGGGTGGTGGTAGACATGAGTGGGGGCCTGGTGGAGGCTGCCCCTGCACTGTTGGGGGGTGGGGGTGGTGGGAGGCATGAGTGGGGGCCTGGTGGAGGCTGCCCCTGCACTGCTGGGTGGTGGGGGTGCAGGGAGACATGAGTTGGACATGAGTGGGTGCCTGGTGGAGGCTGCCCCTGCACTGCTGGGGGGTGGCGGTGCAGGGAGACATGAGTTGGACATGAGTGGGGACCTGGTGGAGGCTGCCCCTGCACTGCTAGGGGGTGGGGGTGATGGGAGACATGAGTGGGGGCCTGGTGGAGGGTGCCCCTGGTGGCTGAGGGGTGGGGGTGCAGGGAGACATGAGTTGGACATGAGTGGGGGCCTGGTGGAGGGTGCCCCTGCACTTCTGGGGGGTGGGGGTGATAGGGGACATGAGTGGGGGCCTGGTGGAGGATGCCCCTGGTGGCTGGTGGGTGGGGTGGTGGGAGACATGAGTGGGGGCCTGGAGGAGGCTGCCCCTGCACTGCTGGGGGTGGGGGAGGTGGGAGACATGAGTGGGGGCCTGGTGGAGGGTGACCCTGGTGGCTGGGAGTTGGGGGTGGTGGTAGACATGAGTAGGGGCCTGGAGGAGGCTGCCCCTGCACTGCTGGGGGGTGGGGGTGGTGGGAGACATGGTTGGGGGCCTGGTGGAGGGTGCCCCTGGTGGCTGGGGGTTGGGGTGGTGGTAGACATGAGTAGGGGCCTGGTGGAGGCTGCCCCTGCACTGCTGGGGAGTGGGGGTGGTGGTAGACATGAGTGGGGGCCTAGTGGAGGCTGCCCCTGCACTGCTGGGGGTGGGGGTGGTGGGAGACATGAGTGGGGGTCTGGTGGAGGCTGCCCCTGCACTGCTGGGGGGTGCGGGTGATGGGAGACATGAGTGGGGGCCTGGTGGAGGCTGCCCCTGGTGGCTGCGGGGTGGGGTTGGTGGGAGACATGAGTGGGGGCCTGTTGGAGGCTGCCCCTGGATGCTGGGGGGTAGGGGTGATGGGAGACATGAGTGGGGGCCTGGTGGAGGCTGCCCCTGCACTCCTGGGGGGAGGGGGTGATGGGAGAAATGAGTGGGGGCCTGGTGGAGGCTGCCCCTGGTGGCTGGGAGGTGGGGGTGGTGGGAGACATGAGTGGGGGCCTGGTGGAGGCTGCCCCTGCACTGCTGGGGGGTGGGGGTGATGGGAGACATGAGTGGGGGCCTGGTGGAGGCTTCCCCTGCACTGCTGGGGGGTGGGGGTGGTGGGAGACATGAGTGGGGGCCTGGTGGAGGGTGCCCCTGTATGCTGGGGAAAAGGGGTGGTGGTAGACATGAGTGGGGGTCTGGTGGAGGCTGCCCCTGCACTGCTGGGGGGTGGGGGTGGTGGGAGACATGAGTGGGGGCCTGATGGAGGGTGCCCCTGGTGGCTGGGGGATGGGGGTGCAGGGAGACATGAGTTGGACATGAGTGGGGGCCTGGTGGAGGCTGCCCCTGGTGGCTGGGGGGTGGGGGTGATGGGAGACATGAGTGGGGGCCTGGTGGAGGCTGCCCCTGCACTGCTGGGGGGTGGGGGTGGTGGGAGACATGAGTGGGGGTCTGGTGGAGGCTGCCCCTGCACTGCTGGGGGGTTGGGGTGATGGGAGACATGAGTGGGGGCCTGGTGGAGGCTGCCCCTGGTGGGTGGGGGTGGTGGGAGACATGAGTGGGGGCATGGTGGAGGCTGCCCCTGCACTGCTGGGGGGTGGGGTGATGGGAGACATGAGTGGGGGCCTGGTGGAGGGTGCCCCTAGTGGCTGGGTGGTGGGGGTGGTGGGAGACATGAGTTGGACATGAGTGGGGGCCTGGTGGAGGCTGCCCCTGCACTGCTGGGGGGTGTCGGTGGTGGGAGACATGAGTGGGGGCCTTGTGGAGGGTGCCCCTGGTGGCTGGTGGCTGGGGTGGTGGTGGACATGAGTGGGGGCCTGGTGGAGGCCGCCCCTGCACTGCTGGGTGGTGGGGGTGATGGGAGACATGAGTGGGTGCCTGGTGGAGGCTGCCCCTGGTGGCTGGGGAGTGGGGGTGGTGGTAGACATGAGTGGGGGCCTGGTGGAGGGTGCCCCTGGTGGCTGAGGGGTGGGGGTGCAGGGAGACATGAGTTGGACATGAGTGGGTGCCTGGTGGAAGCTGCCCCTGCACTGCTGAGGGGTGAGGGTGCAGGGAGACATGAGTTGGACATGAGTGGGGGCCTGGTGGAGGCTGCCCCTGCACTGCTGGGGGGTGGGGGTGAATGGAGACATGAGTGGGGGCCTGGTGGAGGGTGCCCCTGGTGGCTGGGGGGTGGGGGTGCAGGGAGACATGAGTTGGACATGAGTGGGGGCCTGGTGGAGGGTGCCCCTGCACTGCTGGGGGCTGGGGGTGATAGGGGACATGAGTGGGGGCCTGGTGGAGGGTGCTCCTGGTGGCTGGGGGGTGGGGGTGGTGGGAGACATGAGTGGGGGCCTGGTGGAGGCTGCCTCTGCACTGCTGGGGGGTGGGGGTGATAGGGGACATGAGTAGGGGCCTGTTGGAGGCTGCCCCTGCACTGCTAGGGGGTGGGGGTGATAGGGGACATGAGTGGGGGCCTGGTGGAGGCTGCCCCTGCACTGCCGGGGGTGGGGGTGATGGGAGACATGAGTGGGGACCTGGTGGAGCCTGCCCCTGGTGGCTGGGGGGTAGGGGTGGTGAGAGACATGAGTGGGGGCCTTGCGGAGGCTGCCCCTGCACTGCTGGGGGGTGGGGGTGATGGGAGACATGAGTGGGGGCCTGGTGGAGGCTGCCGCTGCACTGCTGGGGGGTGGGTGTGGTGGGAGACATGAGTGGGGGCCTGGTGGAGGGTGCCCCTGGATGCTGGGGGGTGGGGGTGGTGGTAGACATGAGTGGGGGCCTGGTGGAGGCTGCCCCTGCACTGCTGGGGGGTGGGGGTGGTGGGAGGCATGAGTGGGGGCCCTGCACCCCCACCCCCCTGCACTGCTGGGGGGTGGGGGTGCAGGGAGACATGAGTTGGACATGAGTGGGTGCCTGGTGGAGGCTGCCCCTGCACTGCTGGGGGGTGGGGGTGATGGGAGACATGAGTGGGGGCCTGGTGGAGGGTGCCCCTGGTGGCTGGGGGGTGGGGGTGCAGGGAGACATGAGTTGGACATGAGTGGGGGCCTGGTGGAGGGTGCCCCTGCACTTCTGGGGGGTGGGGGTGATAGGGGATATGAGTGGGGGCCTGGTGGAGGATGCCCCTGGTGGCTGGGGGGTGGGGGTGGTGGGAGACATGAGTGGGGGCCTGGTGGAGGCTGCCCCTGCACTGCTGGGGGGTGGGGGTGGTGGGAGGCATGAGTGGGGGCCCTGCACCCCCACCCCCCTGCACTGCTGGGGGGTGGGGGTGCAGGGAGACATGAGTTGGACATGAGTGGGTGCCTGGTGGAGGCTGCCCCTCCACTGCTGGGGGGTGGCGGTGCAGGGAGACATGAGTTGGACATGAGTGGGGACCTGGTGGAGGCTGCCCCTGCCTGCTGGGGGGTAGGGGTGATGGGAGACATGAGTGGGGGCCTGGTGGAGGGTGCCCCTGGTGGCTGGGGGGTGGGGGTGCAGGGAGACATGAGTTGGACATGAGTGGGGGCCTGGTGGAGGGTGCCCCTGCACTTCTGGGGTGTGGGGGTGATAGGGGATATGAGTGGGGGCCTGGTGGAGGATGCCCCTGGTGGCTGGGGGGTGGGGGTGGTGGGAAACATGAGTGGGGGCCTGGTAGAGGCTGCCCCTGCACTGCTGGAGGGTGGGGGTGATGGGAGACATGAGTGGGGGCCTGGTGGAGCCTGCCCCTGGTGGCTGGGGGGTAGGGGTGGTGGGAGAGATGAGTGGGGGCCTGGTGGAGGCTGCCCCTGCACTGCTGGAGGGTGGGGGTGATGGGAGACATGAGTGGGGGCCTGGTGGAGGCTGCCGCTGCACTGCTGGGGGGTGGGTGTGGTGGGAGACATGAGTGGGGGCCTGGTGGAGGGTGCCCCTGGATGCGGGGGGGTAGGGGTGGTGGTAGACATGAGTGGGGGCCTGGTGGAGGCTGCCCCTGCACTGTTGGGGGGTGGGGGTGGTGGGAGGCATGAGTGGGGGCCTGGTGGAGGCTGCCCCTGCACTGCTGGGTGGTGGGGGTGCAGGGAGACATGAGTTGGACATGAGTGGGTGCCTGGTGGAGGCTGCCCCTGCACTGCTGGGGGGTGGCGGTGCAGGGAGACATGAGTTGGACATGAGTGGGGACCTGGTGGAGGCTGCCCCTGCACTGCTAGGGGGTGGGGGTGATGGGAGACATGAGTGGGGGCCTGGTGGAGGGTGCCCCTGGTGGCTGAGGGGTGGGGGTGCAGGGAGACATGAGTTGGACATGAGTGGGGGCCTGGTGGAGGGTGCCCCTGCACTTCTGGGGGGTGGGGGTGATAGGGGACATGAGTGGGGGCCTGGTGGAGGATGCCCCTGGTGGCTGGTGGGTGGGGTGGTGGGAGACATGAGTGGGGGCCTGGAGGAGGCTGCCCCTGCACTGCTGGGGGGTGGGGGAGGTGGGAGACATGAGTGGGGGCCTGGTGGAGGGTGACCCTGGTGGCTGGGAGTTGGGGGTGGTGGTAGACATGAGTAGGGGCCTGGAGGAGGCTGCCCCTGCACTGCTGGGGGGTGGGGGTGGTGGGAGACATGGTTGGGGGCCTGGTGGAGGGTGCCCCTGGTGGCTGGGGGTTGGGGTGGTGGTAGACATGAGTAGGGGCCTGGTGGAGGCTGCCCCTGCACTGCTGGGGAGTGGGGGTGGTGGTAGACATGAGTGGGGGCCTAGTGGAGGCTGCCCCTGCACTGCTGGGGGTGGGGGTGGTGGGAGACATGAGTGGGGGTCTGGTGGAGGCTGCCCCTGCACTGCTGGGGGGTGCGGGTGATGGGAGACATGAGTGGGGGCCTGGTGGAGGCTGCCCCTGGTGGCTGCGGGGTGGGGTTGGTGGGAGACATGAGTGGGGGCCTGTTGGAGGCTGCCCCTGGATGCTGGGGGGTAGGGGTGATGGGAGACATGAGTGGGGGCCTGGTGGAGGCTGCCCCTGCACTCCTGGGGGGAGGGGGTGATGGGAGAAATGAGTGGGGGCCTGGTGGAGGCTGCCCCTGGTGGCTGGGAGGTGGGGGTGGTGGGAGACATGAGTGGGGGCCTGGTGGAGGCTGCCCCTGCACTGCTGGGGGGTGGGGGTGATGGGAGACATGAGTGGGGGCCTGGTGGAGGCTTCCCCTGCACTGCTGGGGGGTGGGGGTGGTGGGAGACATGAGTGGGGGCCTGGTGGAGGGTGCCCCTGTATGCTGGGGAAAAGGGGTGGTGGTAGACATGAGTGGGGGTCTGGTGGAGGCTGCCCCTGCACTGCTGGGGGGTGGGGGTGGTGGGAGACATGAGTGGGGGCCTGATGGAGGGTGCCCCTGGTGGCTGGGGGATGGGGGTGCAGGGAGACATGAGTTGGACATGAGTGGGGGCCTGGTGGAGGCTGCCCCTGGTGGCTGGGGGGTGGGGGTGATGGGAGACATGAGTGGGGGCCTGGTGGAGGCTGCCCCTGCACTGCTGGGGGGTGGGGGTGGTGGGAGACATGAGTGGGGGTCTGGTGGAGGCTGCCCCTGCACTGCTGGGGGGTTGGGGTGATGGGAGACATGAGTGGGGGCCTGGTGGAGGCTGCCCCTGGTGGGTGGGGGTGGTGGGAGACATGAGTGGGGGCATGGTGGAGGCTGCCCCTGCACTGCTGGGGGGTGGGGTGATGGGAGACATGAGTGGGGGCCTGGTGGAGGCTGCCCCTGCACTGCTGGGGGGTGGGGGTGGTGGGAGACATGAGTGGGGCCTGGTGGAGGCTGCCCCTGCACTGCTGGGGGGTGGGGGTGATGGGAGACATGATTGGGGACCTGGTGGAGGCTGCCCCTGGTGGCTGGGGGTGGGGGTGGTGGGAGACATGAGTGGGGGCCTGGTGGAGGCTGCCCCTGCACTGCTGGGGGGTGGGGGTGGTGGGAGACATGAGTGGGGGCCTGGTGGAGGTTGCCCCTGGTGGCTGGGGGTGGGGGTGCAGGGAGACATGAGTTGGACACGAGTAGGGGCCTGGTGGAGGCTGCCCCTGCACTTCTGGGGGGTTGGGGTGATGGGAGACATGAGTGGGGGCCTGGTGGAGGCTGCCCCTGGATGCTGGGGGGTGGGGGTGGTGGTAGACATGAGTGGGGGGCTGGTGGAGGGTGCCCCTGGATGCTGGGGGGTGGGGGTGGTGGTAGACATGAGTGGGGGCCTCGTGGAGGCTGCCCCTGCACTGCTGGGGGTTGGGGGTGGTGGGAGACATGAGTGGGGGCCTGGTGGAGGATGCCCCTGGTGGGTGGGGGGTAGGGGTGCAGGGAGACAGGTTGTTGGACATGAGTGGGGGCCTGGTGGAGGCTGCCCCTGCACTGCTGGGGGGTGGGGATGATGGGAGACATGAGTGGGGGCCTGGTGGAGGCTGCCCCTGGTGGCTGGGGGGTGGGGGTGGTGGGATACATGAGTGGGGGCCTGGTGGAGGCAGCCCCTGCACTGCTAGGGGGTGGGGGTGATGGGAGACATGAGTGGGGGCCAGGTGGAGGCTGCCCCTGCACTGCTGGGGGGTGGGGGTGGTGGGAGACATGAGTGGGGGCCTGGTGGAGGGTGCCCCTGGATGCTGGGGGGTGGGGGTGGTGGTAGACATGCGTGGGGGCCTGGTGGAGGCAGCCCCTGCACTGCTGGGGGGTGGGGGTGGTGGGAGGCATGAGTGGGGGCCTGGCGGAGGCTGCCCCTGCACTGCTGGGGGGTGGGGGTGCAGGGAGACATGAGTTGGACATGAGTGGGTGCCTGGTGGAGGCTGCCCCTGCACTGCTGGGGGGTGGGGGTGCAGGGAGACATGAGTTGGACATGAGTGGGGGCCTGGTGGAGGCTGCCCCTGCACTGCTGGGGGGTGGGGGTGATGGGAGACATAAGTGGAGGCCTGGTGGAGGGTGCTCCTGGTGGCTGGGGGGTGGGGGTGCAGGGAGACATGAGTTGGACATGAGTGGGGGCCTGGTGGAGCGTGCCCCTGCACTTCTGGGGGGTGGGGGTGATAGGGGACATGAGTGGGGGTCTGGTGGGGGGTGCCCCTGGTGGCTGGGGGGTGGGGGTGGTGGGAGACATGAGTGGGGGCATGGTGGAGGCTGCCTCTGCACTGCAGGGGGGTGGGGGTAATAGGGGACATGAGTGGGGGCCTGTTGGAGGCTGCCCCTGCACTGCTGGGGGTGGGGGTGATAGGGGACATGAGTGGGGGCCTGGTGGAGGCTGCCCCTGCACTGCTGGGGGTGGGGGTGGTGGTCGACATGAGTGGGGGCCTGGTGGAGGGTGCCCCTGCACTGCTGGGGGGTGGGGGTGGCGGGAGACATGAGTGGCGGCCTGGTGGAGGCTGCCCCTGCACTGCTGGGGGTGGGGGTGATGGGAGACATGAGTGAGGGCCTGGTGGAGGCTGACCCTGGTGGCTGGGGGGTGGGGGTGGTGGGAGACATGAGTGGGGACCTGGTGGAGGCTGCCCCTGCCTGCTGGGGGGTGGGGGTGATGGGAGACATGAGTGGGGGTCTGGTGGAGGGTGCCCCTGGTGGCTGGGGGGTGGGGGTGCAGGGAGACATGAGTTGGACATGAGTGGGGGCCTGGTGGAGGGTGCCCCTGCACTTCTGGGGGGTGGGGGTGATAGGGGATATGAGTGGGGGCCTGGTGGAGGATGCCCCTGGTGGCTGGGGGGTGGGGGTGGTGGATGCCATGAGTGGGGGTCTGGTGGGGGGTGCCCCTGGTGGCTGGGGGTGGGGGTGGTGGGAGACATGAGTGGGGGCCTGGTGGAGGCTGCCTCTGCACTGCTGGGGGGTGGGGGTGATAGGAGACATGAGTGGGGGCCTGGTGGAGGCAGCCCCTGCACTGCTAGGGGGTGGGGGTGATGGGAGACATGAGTGGGGGCCAGGTGGAGGCTGCCCCTGCACTGCTGGGGGGTGGGGGTGGTGGGAGACATGAGTGGGGGCCTGGTGGAGGGTGCCCCTGGATGCTGGGGGGTGGGGGTGGTGGTAGACATGCGTGGGGGCCTGGTGGAGGCAGCCCCTGCACTGCTGGGGGGTGGGGGTGGTGGGAGGCATGAGTGGGGGCCTGGTGGAGGCTGCCCCTGCACTGCTGGGGGGTGGGGTGCAGGGAGACATGAGTTGGACATGAGTGGGTGCCTGGTGGAGGCTGCCCCTGCACTGCTGGGGGGTGGGGGTGCAGGGAGACATGAGTTGGACATGAGTGGGGGCCTGGTGGAGGCTGCCCCTGCACTGCTGGGGGGTGGGGGTGATGGCAGACATGAGTGGGGTCCTGGTGGAGGCTGCCCCTGGTGGCTGGGGGGTGGGGGTGGTGGGAGACATGAGTGGGGGCCTGGTGGAGGCTGACCCTGGTGGCTGGGGGGTGGGGGTGGTGGGAGACATGAGTGGGGACCTGGTGGAGGCTGCCCCTGCCTGCTGGGGGGTGGGGGTGATGGGAGACATGAGTGGGGGCCTGGTGGAGGGTGCCCCTGGTGGCTGGGGGGTGGGGGTGCAGGGAGACATGAGTTGGACATGAGTGGGGGCCTGGTGGAGCGTGCCCCTGCACTTCTGGGGGGTGGGGGTGATAGGGGACATGATTGGGGGTCTGGTGGGGGGTGCCCCTGGTGGCTGGGGGGTGGGGGTGGTGGGAGACATGAGTGGGGGCCTGGTGGAGGCTGCCTCTGCACTGCTGGGGGGTGGGGGTGATAGGGGACATGAGTGGGGGCCTGTTGGAGGCTGCCCCTGCACTGCTGGGGGGTGGGGGTGATAGGGGACATGAGTGGGGGCCTGGTGGAGGCTGCCCCTGCACTGCTGGGGGGTGGGGGTGGTGGGAGACATGAGTGGGGGCCTGGTGGAGGGTGCCCCTGCACTGCTGGGGGGTGGGGGTGGCGGGAGACATGAGTGGCGGCCTGGTGGAGGCTGCCCCTGCACTGCTGGGGTTGGGGGTGATGGGAGACATGAGTGGGGTCCTGGTGGAGGCTGCCCCTGGTGGCTGGGGGGTGGGGGTGGTGGGAGACATGAGTGGGGGCCTGGTGGAGGCTGACCCTGGTGGCTGGGGGGTGGGGGTGGTGGGAGACATGAGTGGGGACCTGGTGGAGGCTGCCCCTGCCTGCTGGGGGGTGGGGGTGATGGGAGTGAAGTGGGAGAATGGAAGACCAGGCTCCCGTCCTTCACCTCTCGCGCTTGGCCTAGAGGGTCACGACCCAGACAACCGCCACGAGAAGAGTTTGTCCATTTACCAGATGACCAAATACCCTGGTATAGGAACATACGGATGTGTCCATCTGCCTGCCGAACAGCCCGCACTGGCCATGCCGACACCTGCGGCACGGACCAACTAGACTAAAATCTACACGTCGTTAGAGATGCCATGACGACCTAGACAACGGGAAGCACCTCTGCACAAATACACACATTGGACATTCCCACACCGATCTGCACGAAGAATATACTCAGTGCTATGACGTAGGCGACAGACATATTCACGGACGTGCATCTTTATTATTTTTACATAGGCTTTCAGAATGCAGAAACGCAAGACGCGTCATGAACTCATTTACAAAGCTTGCTCACGCTGCTCTTGAAACTAGTTACCACTATAAGAACTATAATGAAGACACGATACTGGTCATGGAACTATATGCTACTATAACTTAAAGCACCCATGCACCAACCGGATCACTTATGCACCAGGCCCAAGTAGGCCTCAAACAAGAGCTCCCGTGGACGTTAACAAAGCAAGAGCCTGGTTGCTGATCCTGCAGAATGGGCCCGGTGAAACAACCAGCCAAGGTCGCGATGTTGCAAACCCACATTCCAAGAACAAAGCATCAAAGGCACGATGTTGCAGCCTCGCACTCCGCGCACCAACGTTAAGGTCACACCTGCAAATTAAACCAGACACACAGTGGAAAAGCAATATTGATTGTGCAGAATTCTGCCTCAAACACGGTCCCTCCCCACGTGACCAAGCCGAACCTGACGAGATGCCAACCCCAGGAGAGAAAAGGCGTCTGGATCCCTCGCTACGAGACACAGGCAGATACACTTGAAAGGCTCAATGGACATCTGCGACAGTGGGAGCGGTCAGCCTTCCAACTATGAATAAATCCTCACATTGTCTGCACGTACCCATATTGAAACATTGTTGCAATCGCAGGTACACTGAGAGCTGGGAACAGCGGTGGTCCCAGGCTGGGAAGCTCACGGGTGCACCAATCAGAACATGGGGCTCTTATCTCAGACGTCAGTAATATTAACCAATCCTCAGGAGTCTTCATGTAACAATTTTCATGTATCTAATTGTAGGGACAACCCAGATATATCACCTGACTACCCTTTGTCCAGTAACATTGTCCTCTATATGTGCGCTATACTAACCCTACCACTCGAGCAACCAATTAAGAGTGGCGATAGGTTTTTTGTTAACTTTCTGAAGTGACGTGGATAGCGCGTCATAATGCAGTAAAAAGGGCCTGCGAGCCCCACGATTGTGTGTGTGTCAGGACGGACGCGTACGTTCCTTGACCCATCCCTGCCGTTTTTGTCTAATAAACAGCAGAGTCACCTTGCTCCTTGTGTGTGTCTCGCGCTCTGTCTCAACTGGGATACACGGGAGGAGTTGGGGCCTCCCTGCCTGGAGGTCCGCGGACGGCCCGGCCGACCCCGGCAGAATTTCCCCCCGACAAGTTGGAGGCACTGCTGAGATCTGTTTAAGATCGACTTTTTCTTTTTTACTTCGATCCTCTATTTTTAATTTTTCCAGGCACTCCTGTTGCGAGGAGGCCCGGCGGCGCGGCCCCCTCTGCCGTTGCCCCCTTCTGAGGACTACAGGACCATCGCGGAGCTGCGAGAAGACCAGACGGCGCAATCCGGATATTGGCCCTCGGGAGCCGGTTGAGAAGTATCCCGCCCGCGGTTGGCGAGTGTCCAGACGTGGTCCAGACGAAGGGAGGTGGCGAGCCGCTTGGAGGGGTGCACGCAGTCGAGCGGCCCTGCATCGAGAGAACTTGGTGAGCATGACACGCACAACAAGCAATGCGAAATTGTGAGGGAGGGGGGAGGAAGTGAATGAGGGAGGTGTTGTACAGATGCGCGGCGAAGGTCTAACAACTTAGTGTTGCCAATGGAATGAATGGTAGCGAAACGAGTGCGAGAGCAGTCGGCTACGTTACGCGGAAGAGGGAGGGCGGAGCACGAAAACATCACGTGCGGCCGCTCGTAAGGCACTGATTGGCCTAAGTCGCGACTACGTGTAAGGGTGGGTGTGTGTGTGTGGTTTCCTACGATTTGGCATTTATTGATCAATGAGTAGACGAGGATCCCTATTGTTCGAGCAAGAAACTCGATAGGTAGATGACGATTCCCTGTAGGCGGTGGCTAGTTAATTAAGTTGCCCAATACGGAAGATAATTGGCTGGTTAAGCCCTCCTGTTGAGGGGCGTATCACACGTGAGGCGACGCAGCGTGCGCAGTCCGATTATATTATTGATTTGATTACCTTGTTCCAGGAGTGACAGGAAGACAGCTGTAGGGTTAGTGGGGGTTGGTTGCAAGTGTATTTTGAACTTAAAAGAACATAATAAGAATGTACCATTAGCTCGAAGAGATCGGTGACGTCACCAGTAGGGATTTAATAGGATAGCGCGAACACAAGGAAGTTTGGTTTTGGGAGTAGTGGGGGAAGAGAAATGTGATAAGGGAGCGGGCGCGGAGATAAACGATAAGTTCGAGTGGATCGGGAAAAGGAGAAGGGGAAAGGGGCGTGGCTGCGCACGGAGAACGCCGGCCACGGCAAGTGTAACAGGGGGAGGAGAACGGGAAAACAGGACGACTGTATAAGAGCGTCGTAAAGGGTACGCAGCCGTAGGGGGCTGTGTGCGCTTCGGCCGCAGGGGGCCGTAAGGGTGTAGTAACAGAAGGAAATCGACAAATGTAAAACTATACATAACGGATTGTCGTAAGTCCCCATACTTACGGGGCCAGGTAAACAATATAAGGTTGTATATTGTAAACTACCAGTGAAGGAAAGGATAACAAGTGGAGCGTCACTATGTCATACGGGACAGGGTCGGGAGGGTGGGGGAACACCCTCACTACACCATTACAACACATATGCACCACACTGCCACCCCATAGGGAGAAGTTAATAAAGTACAGCATAGAGTGGACCCAGGGGACGGATAACAAAATGTTAACACCATGGCCGCCTAATGGGAGTTTCGATCCATATGCCCAACATTCACTGCTAAACCATCTGCACAATACATACAAGGGGAAGAAGTTGGCAAACCATGTGGAGGTGTTTAACTTATGGAGGATGTTCCAGGGGTCCCGACCGGGACCAAATGGAATGTTCACTATGGGGGAAACACCGGAAGAAAAGGAGACTAAGGTAGAAGGAGAGGATGGGAAACAGGGGTGTGAAAGCACAAAGAATACGGGGAACGGAGGAGAGGGAGGAGAAAAGAGTGTTAAATCAGACGACATAAAAAAGGAACCGAACAACGAGATACCCATAACACCGGGAGTGAAAACGGAGGGAGGAGGGTTGTACCCTTTAAGAGAATTAGGAGAAATAGAAGGACAGTTAAGGGCGGCTGAAGGATACTCGAACCCGGCATACAGCCCTCCACCATATGTGGCTCATAGGAAAATGGCAGTGGGAGAGGGGAAGATTGGAGAAGAGCAGACTGTAGAGATAGGACATGATGAGTGGGTAGCTGCACAAATATTATTAAAATTACGAGGTTCACTAACTGGAGAAGAGAGGGAGGTAGTAAAGAGAACAGACGAGGATAGTGCAAGAGAGAGTGAAATAAGGGGGGAGGAGCTATTACGGCAAAAGGAAGAGATTTTAGAGGAAAGATTAGCAAAGCTAAGGGATGAGCAGAATGAATTGATCAAACAGCTTGAGAGGGAGGAAAAGGAGAGAGTGAGGAAAAGAAAAGAAGGTAAGAACGAATTGGAAAAATTAAGGGAACAAAATGAGGAGCAAAGGAGAGAAGCTGAAAGGGTAAAAGCAGCAGCAGACAGGGTATCAAGAGTAGTGTTGAGAGAGAAGAAGAAGGAAGAAGAAGAGAGAGAAAAGGAAATGGCAATATGGAAGAGGAGGGTACTATCAGAGACAGCTAAGAAATATGAAGAGGGGAAAATAATAGAAAGTATCGTGGAGAGAGAAAGAGTGAAACGGGAAAGGAAGAAAGAGGATCAAAGAATATTGGAACAGATGAGCAACGAAGTGATGGAGGAATTGAAAAGGAAGAGAGAGGAAAATAGTAGGGAGATGGAGGAGAAAAGGGAAGGAGAAAGAGAGGGGAGGAGTAGGGAGAGTGAAAGATGGGGGATATATATAGAAGTAGAGAAGTAGCAACAACATCAGCACTAGGGGGAGCGGTTGATAACAAAGGAAAAGGAGAAATAGACCTAATAGACTTAGAGACAGTAACAATAAAAGGGAAAAAGGCAGAGTGGGGGGTGCCATTTATGAATGACTTTTGCAGTGAGGAGGAAGAAGGAGTGGAGAGAGAAGGAAGAAGGAGTGAAAGGGAAAGCTTAGATAAGCTATACCTCACTCGAACAAACATAGACTCGCCATGGATCAGTAGGAGAAGGGAGGACTTGGAGAGAAGTGAGGAGGGAGTGAAAGGACTAGTGGAAAGACAAACCCATGAAAACACACCATCCCCACCTCAATCACGCAATACCCCATCGCACCCTACATGCTCAACCACCGCACGCTCGCTGCGCAGAATAAAGCTTGCGCCCTTCATGGACGAACTGACACCCTATGCATGTAGGCTTAGAGACCTCCCTAGTCGCAGGCAAGACAGACAAATAAACACGCCCACATTAACTACAGGAAATGACGAAAGGGGAAAGGATGGAGAAGGAGTTAGGAGCAGGGGTAATAAGGACGAAATTGAAAAGGTAAAGGAACCGGAAGAAGAGGAGGGGTGTGAAGACTCGATATTGTGGAACATAAAGGGTGACACCAGACACAACTTAATGCCACTGTTGGAGAGAGGAGGGGTTAGACCACAGTACGTCCCTTGGAAGCATACGGATAAGGAAAATATAAAATGTAGGCTCCCATCACTAAGTGGAGGTGCGAGTAAGTGGATATATGAAATGGAAAAACACACCGCAGGACAGAAACTAGCAGTAGGAGATGTAAAGGGCCTGTTAATATCAATATTAGGGGATAGAGCGGATGACATTTGGAAGTGGAAGAGAGCGGGATTCCATGGGGTAACAATAACAAACACATCGCATGATGGGGCACCATTTGCAAACTGCAGACATGCGCTATGGCAGGCACTGAGAGTACAATACCCAGACACATCAGACATAGGAGCAAGTACTTCCCGTAAGATGCGTGAGAATGAGGATCCTGTTGATTATATCCAGGATATCCAAGAGAAGTGGCGCATGGAAACTAGAGAACAATGGGACAAAACACCAGCCATATTTTATCATATACTAGTACAAGGGCTCCCAGAAGGAGTTCAGAAACAACTAAAGAAAGTAGTGGGAATGGAAGCAAAACCATGGCCAGAAATACAACTGACTATAGTACATCACTGCAGGACATGGCAAGGAAAGATGAAACAAAAAGAAGAGGACAGGAAAACAGAAGAGGCTAAACTAGTACAGAAAAAACTTACTAAATACACAATGGAAGGGGCACTAACAACTACGCCCACACCAATGGCCCAAAGCCCGATACAGGTAGTGGCTGCACAAGATCCTGCTCAAATAGCACCTCCACAGATTATAACACAACAAGTCCCAGTCCCGCCACTGCAATTACACGCACCAAACATGGGAGGAGGGTACCCAATGCAAGGAGCTGGGTATTATAGTTATAATAGGGGGAGAGGAGGATTTATGAGAGGGAGAGGATACGGATATAATGCCCAACAGCAGGTGGGAGGACTTAGACATTCCTAACCCACAGGGCAACCAGTATACCAGGACAACACAGGGAGCTTCCCATGGCAAAGCAGGGAACCACCCGTGTGTTGGAGTTGTGGGTTATTAGGACACATGTCACGTACGTGTAGGGTCAGGCCAGGAACACCAGCATGGAATGAACAAGCACAACCTAGGACCTCACAAGAACAGCAGGGCATACAACATCAGCAGACGTTACAACATGGAAGTGACCCACAACAACAACAAATACCACAACAACAGCCACTGCCACAACAACAAGTAACGTTAACACAGCAACCCCAAACTCAACAAACGCAATTGGGTAGGGTGACGGTCTTGGGACACAACCCTTACACAGGGAATGGCCAATCATTGTACCCACAATAGGACAGCCCACAGACGGCCTTGGTGTGTCCCATCCTGTCAGTAACACCTAATAGTGCGGAGGAGCCACGCATAGAGGTAACGATAGGTGACAAAAAATTATCATTCCTTGTTGACACCGGGGCAACCCGGTCTTGCATAAGGGAAGGTAAATTTAAGATGTCAGGCGAAGCCATGAACACCCAAGGATTTTCTGGGGCTAAAGGGTTGGTTCCCTTTACTGATAATGTTCCCTTATCTATTGGAGATTATGATCTGTCAGTTCCACTTTTATATTATAGTGCCTCACCAGTGAATATACTGGGGAGGGACATAATGAACAGGTTGAATATGACGATCTCCTTTACAGAGGATGGCATAATTTGCTCTACTCCAGGGATTAACATGCTCGCAGCACGACAGATTATGCAAGCATACTGTGGACAGACAGCGATTAGGGCGGAGCCAGTAGATGGCGAGCTATTCCAGTATGGAACAGACATGGCGTTTGCATGGATGCCAGGGATAGAAGGGAAAATATGGAGGAGGCCAGCAGCCTATCTGTTCCGACCAGAAACACCTGTTAATGAACCAGAAGGAAAGGTGTTTGTAATGGACATTGAGAGCATTATTGCAACAGCTGATTATATTGCTGTACATGCCCAAGATAAAGAAGGGAGAGCATGGAGGGCAGTGATAGCACTAGCAGAAGGATGTAGGCTGACCCAGGTGTCAGATGAGGAGCTGTTCTCAGAAGAAAAGGAGGAAGGTGAAATGGTGTTCATGATGAGTGTAGGAATATGGCTAAGGGTGGCTCACAAACAAGTAGCACAGAAAATTGCAATGGCACTTGAGGCACCCGCATGCACCCCAGTCCCCTTCTTTGAGGAGGATATGTCAAAGGTGCCCAAATCATTATGGACTACTAGCCCTTATGATGTGGGATGCATAAAAAGCATAGGGGGTGTAAGGATAAAATTGAAAAAAGGTGCAATACTACCAAGAGTGAAACAGTACCCACTGTCAAGAGAGGCAGATGAGGGTATATATGAAACCATAACGGCTCTTATAAACAATGGCATATTGGTCCCCTTAGAGTCACCCTGCAACACGGCTGTGTACCCAGTGCGCAAGGCTAAAGGGGGGTCTTGGCGCTTCATACAGGACCTCAGGCCCTTGAATAACATAGTGGAAGCAGAGTATCCAGTAACAGCAAACCCGGCCACAATATTGTGTGGCATTCCAGCAGAAGCATCACGGTTTACAGTGATTGACCTTAAAAATGCTTTCTTCTCAATACCATTACACCCAGACTCACAAGATTTGACAAGCTTCACTTACCGAAATACAAAGTGGAAACATACCAGTTTGCCACAGGGGTATTGTGAATCACCCTCAATTTTCAATAGAGTAATACAGATGGATTTGAGTAACGTTGAAATGGAAAGCACAGTGTTACAGTATGTGGATGACATAATAATTTGCAGTATAAACGAAAGTAAATGTAGAGAGGACTCCTTAAAAATGTTGACGATATTGGCTGAAAAAGGGTACAAGGTAGACATGAATAAGATACAATACTGTCAGGTACAGGTACTTTACATTGGCCAACTGATATCCCAACATGGAAGAAAGATTGCACCACAAAGAGCACAGGCCATTTCAAGCACTCCAATGCCACAGACTGTGAGAGAACTGCAGCAATTTCTGGGGCTGTGCAACTACTGCAGAGCATGGGTATTTGATTACAGCTCATACATAGGACCCCTGCTTGAGGGTTTGAGAGAAGCAAATAAAGGGGAGAAAAAGTTGAGGTGGACTATGGAAATGAGAGAGGCCTTTGATGAATTGAAAGACGCAATTTCAACTGCTCCAGTACTGGCATCCCCAGACTATGAGCGACGATTTTTTATATTTTCACATTGCGACTCAGCAGTGATGAAGGCAGTATTGGCCCAAAAAACAAGCATGGGCTATAAACCAGTAGCATTTTACAGCGGTCACTTAGACCCTGTGATGTTAGGCCACTTCCCTTGCGAACAAGGTCTCGCTGCAGCTGCTTTTGCAGTGGAAAAAGCATCAGCAATAACCATGGGGTGTCCGACTACACTGTTTGTGGAACATGCACTATTTGCAATATTGAATAAACCTAAGTCCACACTAACAACGCAAAGGGCATCAGGTTATGAGATCATCTTGTCTAGAGCTGAACTAGCAATTGTTAGATGTAGCACGGTTAACCCTGCAAGGTTCCTAGCGGAAGTAATTGAGGAGGGAGATTATGCCCATGATTGCACCCAAATAACTGAACTGTACTCGGGTACTAGAAAAGTTGAAGAAAACGTCCACACTAACAACGCAAAGGGCATCAGGTTATGAGATCATCTTGTCTAGAGCTGAACTAGCAATTGTTAGATGTAGCACGGTTAACCCTGCAAGGTTCCTAGCGGAAGTAATTGAGGAGGGAGATTATGCCCATGATTGCACCCAAATAACTGAACTGTACTCGGGTACTAGAAAAGTTGAAGAAAACGCACTAGAGGGAGGTGAGCTTTTGTTTATTGATGGGTCATCAACTATTGATCAAGGAGATGGGATAAGGAGGACGGGGGCAGCAGTGGTTAAAATGATGGAGGCGCCGGTGTGTGTGGCTATGAAATGTGTACAATTACCACAGCATTATTCTGCTCAAGCCGCAGAACTGGTTGCACTAATATTGGCATTAAAGGAAAGTTTTGACAAACGAGTAACCATATATTCCGACAGTGCATATGTTACATCCACTGTCCACTCAGGGCTATCAAAATGGAGAAGAAGAGGGTTTAGGAGAGCTGATGGCACTCCAGTGCAACATGCCCTCTTATTGGCTGAACTAATTGAAGTAATAAACTACCCCCAAGAACTAGCCCTAGTAAAATGCACCGCACACACCAATGGGGAAGACCACATCTCAAAAGGGAATGCAGCAGCAGACGCACATGCGAAATATGCTGCATACTTTGGTGAGATATGGAACCCTACAGACTCACAGAGAGGGAGAGGGAGGGGAATGGCTAGGGAGATGTTGATAAGAGAAGGGTACACCCATCTTCCAGCCACACAGATTATGGAGCTACAAGTGGCTGCACCAATGGCCGAAAAAGAAATATGGGTAAAAAGAGGATGTACAATGTCACCAACCGACGCATTATGGTGCCAGAGCAGCACTGGGAAAGTTGTAATACCATTGGCACTTTTAAACACGCCCTGAGCCAATTACATCACCCAGCCCATACAGGCAAGGAAATAATTGCAGCACGAATTAGAGAAGATTGGTTCTGTCCTGAGTTAAATTCTCATGTGTCAAATTTTATCAGCAATTGTCTTACATGTCAGCAGTTTACGGCCGGTCATACCCTAAAGGTGATAAGAGGTACCATACCCCGGCCAGAGGGACCTTTTCGGCACCTTCACATTGACTATGTTGATATGATCAACATATGTCAAGGTAATAGGTATATGATTGTAGTAGTATGCCCATTCTCTAGATGGATTGAAGCAGGGCCCTGTTCACACCCAGATGCATTTAGAGCAGCCAAATTCCTAGTAAGGGAGGTCTTCCCCAGGTGGGGAGTGTGCGAGGTGTTAAGGTCAGACAACGGCCCACATTTCGCAAACAAAATGTTCCAACATATTACATCCTTGCTGAACATAAAACATAAATTTGCATGTGCATACCACCCACAGGCTAACGGTGTATGTGAACGCCTGAATGGCCTACTGAAGGAGGCAATTGCAAAAATACAACAAACAACAAAGAAAAGCTGGTTGTATTGCCTTCCATTAGCCCTATTCGAATTGAGGAATAGGCCGGGGTCCGACCACCACCTCACCCCTCACGAGGTGGTTACTGGACGTCAAATGCGCCTTCCCCTAACGCCAACGTCAAGGGCATTCACTGACCACGAAAGTTCAGCAAGTGTGATAGGTGATGAAATCTATCAATATGTGTCTTCTTTGATTACTAGTGTTGTGTTTGTGTCTCAACAGCCCGAGCGCACACGGGGCAAGTCCACCAGCAATCAAGAAGAAGGCGCCAGTACCGAATTAGAAAAGGAGAACTTGTACAAACTTGCCAAAGGTGACCACGTGCTACTTCGCAATTTCAATAGGAAGTGGAACGATAAGAGGTTCACTGGCCCCCATCTGGTAGAGGACGTATCAACAAGAGCAGTAAAACTAAAAGACAAGCGTGCCTCGAACCACTTACATGATGTAAAGATCTACAAACTGCAGACCCGCCCCAGCGCCAACGACAGGTCCAGTGGAAGAGCAGCAACAACATCCCCTACAGAGGAAGGAAGTTCTACCACAGACAACGACCCAATTGTTCCCTTACCGTGTCACTACCCAACTTCCCCGGAGACAATAAATGACGAAGAAAGGAGTGATCCCCATACTGCCCACCCCATGGTCACACGCTCAAGGAGTAAAAATACTTCCGCCACCTGAGCCCAAACCCCCGCCCATTGACCCCCAAGTATAGTCATAACTGACCTGAAAGACATTGCCTCACAAATACACCTGTAAACACGTGAATGTTCTCTTTTTCTCTCGCACATACAGGCACTGCGTTTTGTATTGTTAAGAAAATAGCTTACTAACAAGTTCACTGCCCAGGTGTAGATGGTACTCCCAGACGATAACTACCCAGAAGAATTGTCACACCAATTTGTATACGAAATAAAAAGGCCAACGTACCTAAAAAGGAGAAGGGTGCGTGTCTACTACACAGCATTCCTCTTGGCCATAGAATATTCCATGCCCCACCTCCGCCCATACTTGCCGATCCTAAGAGACAGATCACTTAGAGTAGCGTGGGAACAGCTCTTCGCCTGGGCACTGAATGACTATTTGATAGGGAGAGCTTAAAGGAAACAAACCACTAACATTTAGTAACCAGCATTTTTGAGAATTTTCAGGCGGGCAACTTTAACGTCGCAAGAATACGCTGCCAGGACTGCAGCAAGGTAAGAGCAAAATGCCGGTGAGACTAGCATATGTAATAAAGGTAATAGGGATTTTGATGATCACCGGGTTCTTGGCTGCTTCTGTATGGCAGTACAGCTATGCTATTAATTTTATTGCTGCACCTAAACCTAATATACCCCCGTCCCCTGCTGCAACAGGTGTTACGTCAGGTGATAGTAGTAACCTTGCACCCAAGCAAAATAGAGTTAAACGCAGCACATACTCAGACAATAAAGGTATTGATAATTTTATACAAGATTCCGCACACGTCACAAACAACATATGGTACCAACACATGACCCGCATTGGTAAACAAACAACTGAGGACAGCTGCTACGTTTGCTCATTAATACCATAAGCCATGAGTGCTTCACGAACATTTGTTGCCACAGAAATTGATGAAAAGATAGCACAATGCATAATATACTTGGCACTGTTCCAAACGAAAGGAAGATTTCAAGGGACGGTAGTGCACATGACATGGAAAACACGAGACTCATATCCATATGAAAACAACTTCCTCAAGACTTATTTGAGTTACCACAAGACCAGTTTACATGCAGAAGCATTCAGATACATAACAAGTGGCCCTGCAAAAGGAGAAACAAAGAAAGTAACACTGCAGTATCTACCATGTGATTGGTACGCCACCGAAGTTCCGGGTAAACAAGGATGTTGGGAGAGGCCGCTGGTGACGATAACAGGAAAGGTGTATCTGGACAACAGCTGGGAGATAGGAGTGATTGGCAGCAACATGGTAACAAAAGAAACTATCTCAACTATCGAGGCCCACAATCACCGATGTTGGACGACGTGGATCAAGTATGTACCAATGCTCACGTGGGTAGAAACAGATGAAGACCCAATAACAATACTACCGCTGACGGCGCCCAAGGTATGCTACCAGCATAAAGGAGAGGTGGACGTAGGATATAACACCAATTGTGCAAGTGTGACAGAGTTACCTGAGGGGGGAGCAGGAACAGCAGTAATAATGGACCATTATTGGGCCTGTGGTGAAAAGGCATACCATACACTGCCCCCCCTGTGGAATGGTGTGTGCACAATGGTGCACGTCAATGTACCATCACTAGTGGTACCTAAGAAGCATGTTAATGTGGCGAACTTTCCCAAAATGGATGAAGGGGACAAGAGAAAAAAGAGATCTGCACCACTTAAGGAGGAGCAAGGGAACAGGACCAACAACAATGATACTGTCCTAAATAGAAGGAAAAGACAAGGAGAGCCACTGACAGGAAATTACCTGTGGGGAAGGTCGGAAACGGAACTAACCTCCATACCGCCAGAACACAGACTATTCAGCAGAGCAGCAATGTTCTTCTCTTCAATAATACACCCGGGACTGCAGGCTTACGCAAACGCGAAATGGCTCCAAATAACTAGATGGGAACTAATGATGACCATTAATTCTACAGTAAATGGGTTTAACGCAATAAAAGAGGAGCTGCGAGCTATAAGAATGGTAGCACTCCAGAACAGATATGTATTGGACCTTCTCACAGCAATGGAAGGAGGAGTTTGTGCAAAGATAGGACAATCATGCTGCACGTTCATACCTGCCAACGATGCTGATAATGGTACACTGACTGAAGCAGTTTCACAATTGGCCCAGATGCACTCCAAAATGATGGATGAAAGTAACGGTGTAAACAAGGATAAGAGCTGGTTCTCAATATTATGGTCATGGATGCCATCCTGGCTGTCAGATGGACTGAAAATAATAGTGGGTTGTACTATTTTGGCTGGAGCTACGCTGATCATAATTAGATTTTGGAAGGCCCGGAAGGCACGCACCACTGACGAGTTGCTCGAAATGGTGGGAATGCACCCCCTGATGCCAGCAGATGACGGCCAACATACAGGTGTGATAATACAGGAGAGGGAGAAGCTGCGCACCCAAATAATCACCAACCATCTAGACCCACCATCAGTGAAGATCGAGAACCCAAGAAACCCCAGGAGTTACATAGGGAAATGGGTATACTGTACTCCTGGAGGAACCTGTGAATATATGTATTGGTCATTTGAAGATCATGTGAACCATTATGGACATCTAGGAGGAATAACTAAGATATGGCGAGTAAGAGGAGATAACGAGAAGGATATGTTTGTGGTCGACAAGTCGACCAGAGGGGGGACTGAAGTGGGAGAATGGAAGACCAGGCTCCCGTCCTTCACCTCTCGCGCTTGGCCTAGAGGGTCACGACCCAGACACCCGCCACGAGAAGAGTTTGTCCATTTACCAGATGACCAAATACCCTGGTATAGGAACATACGGATGTGTCCATCTGCCTGCCCAACAGCCCGCACTGGCCATGCCGACACCTGCGGCACGGACCAACTAGACTAAAATCTACACGTCGTTAGAGATGCCATGACGACCTAGACAACGGGAAGCACCTCTGCACAAATACACACATTGGACATTCCCACACCGATCTACACGAAGAATATACTCAGTGCTATGACGTAGGCGACAGACATATTCACGGACGTGCATCTTTATTATTTTTACATAGGCTTTCAGAATGCAGAAACGCAAGACGCGTCATGAACTCATTTACAAAGCTTGCTCACGCTGCTCTTGAAACTAGTTACCACTATAAGAACTATAATGAAGACACGATACTGGTCATGGAACTATATGCTACTATAACTTAAAGCACCCATGCACCAACCGGATCACTTATGCACCAGGCCCAAGTAGGCCTCAAACAAGAGCTCCCGTGGACGTTAACAAAGCAAGAGTCTGGTTGCTGATCCTGCAGAATGGGCCCGGTGAAACAACCAGCCAAGGTCGCGATGTTGCAAACCCACATTCCAAGAACAAAGCATCAAAGGCACGATGTTGCAGCCTCGCACTCCGCGCACCAACGTTAAGGTCACACCTGCAAATTAAACCAGACACACAGTGGAAAAGCAATATTGATTGTGCAGAATTCTGCCTCAAACACGGTCCCTCCCCACGTGACCAAGCCGAACCTGACGAGATGCCAACCCCAGGAGAGAAAAGGCGTCTGGATCCCTCGCTACGAGACACAGGCAGATACACTTGAAAGGCTCAATGGACATCTGCGACAGTGGGAGCGGTCAGCCTTCCAACTATGAATAAATCCTCACATTGCCTGCACGTACCCATATTGAAACATTGTTGCAATCGCAGGTACACCGAGAGCTGGGAACAACGGTGGTCCCAGGCTGGGAAGCTCACGGGTGCACCAATCAGAACATGGGGCTCTTATCTCAGACGTCAGTAATATTAACCAATCCTCAGGAGTCTTCATGTAACAATTTTCATGTATCTAATTGTAGGGACAACCCAGATATATCACCTGACTACCCTTTGTCCAGTAACATTGTCCTCTATATGTGCGCTATACTAACCCTACCACTCGAGCAACCAATTAAGAGTGGCGATAGGTTTTTTGTTAACTTTCTGAAGTGACGCGGATAGCGCGTCATAATGCAGTAAAAAGGGCCTGCGAGCCCCACGATTGTGTGTGTGTCAGGACGGACGCGTACGTTCCTTGACCCATCCCTGCCGTTTTTGTCTAATAAACAGCAGAGTCACCTTGCTCCTTGTGTGTGTCTCGCGCTCTGTCTCAACTGGGATACACGGGAGGAGTTGGGGCCTCCCTGCCTGGAGGTCCGCGGACAGCCCGGCCGACCCCGGCAGAATTTCCCCCCGACAGGAGGCATGAGTGGGGCCTGGTGGAGGGTGCCCCTGGTGGCTGGGGGGTGGGGGTGCAGGGAGACATGAGTTGGACATGAGTGGGGGCCTGGTGGAGGGTGCCCCTGCACTTCTGGGGGGTGGGGGTGATAGGGGATATGAGTGGGGGCCTGGTGGAGGATGCCCCTGGTGGCTGGGGGGTGGGGGTGGTGGCAGACATGAGTGGGGGCCTGTGGAGGCTGCCCCTGCACTGCTGGGGGGTGGGGTTGGTGGGAGACATGAGTGGGGGCCTGGTGGAGGGTGCCCCTGGTGGCTGGGGGTTGGGGGTGGTGGTAGACATGAGTAGGGGCCTGTTGGAGGCTGCCCCTGCACGGCTGGGGGGTCGGGGTGGTGGGAGACATGAGTGAGGGCCTAGTGGAGGCTGCCCCTGCACTGCTGGGGGGTGGGGGTGATGGGAGACATGAGTGGGGGCCTGGTGGAGGGTGCCCCTGGTGGCTGGGGGGTGGGGGTGAAGGGAGACATGAGTTGGACATGAGTGGGGGCCTGGTGGAGGCTTCCCTTGCACTGCCGGGGGTGGGGGTAATGGGAGACTTGAGTGGGGGCCTGGTGGAGCCTGCCCCTGGTGGCTGGGGGGTAGGGGTGGTGGGAGACATGAGTGGGGGCCTGGTGGAGGCTGCCCCTGCACTGCTGGAGGGTGGTGGTGATGGGAGACATGAGTGGGGGCCTGGTGGAGGCTGCCGCTGCACTGCTGGGGGGTGGGTGTGGTGGGAGACATGAGTGGGGGCCTGGTGGAGGGTGCCCCTGGATGCGGGGGGGTGGGGGTGGTGGTAGACATGAGTGGGGGCCTGGTGGAGGCTGCCCCTGCACTGTTGGGGGGTGGGGGTGGTGGGAGGCATGAGTGGGGGCCTGGTGGAGGCTGCCCCTGCACTGCTGGGTGGTGGGGGTGCAGGGAGACATGTGTTGGACATGAGTGGGTGCCTGGTGGAGGCTGCCCCTGCACTGCTGGGGGGTGGCGGTGCAGGGAGACATGAGTTGGACATGAGTGGGGACCTGGTGGAGGCTGCCCCTGCACTGCTGGGGGGTGGGGGTGATGGGAGACATGAGTGGGGGCCTGGTGGAGGGTGCCCCTTGTGGCTGGGGGGTGGGGGTGCAGGGAGACATGAGTTGGACATGAGTGGGGGCCTGGTGGAGGGTGCCCCTGCACTTCTGGGGGGTGGGGGTGATAGGGGACATGAGTGGGGGCCTGGTGGAGGATGCCCCTGGTGGATGGGGGGTGGGGTGGTGGGAGACATGAGTGGGGGCCTGGAGGAGGCTGCCCCTGCACTGCTGGGGGGTGGGGGAGGTGTGAGACATGAGTGGGGGCCTGGTGGAGGGTGCCCCTGGTGGCTGGGAGTTGGGGGTGTTGGTAGACATGAGTAGGGGCCTGGAGGAGGCTGCCCCTGCACTGCTGGGGGGTGGGGGTGGTGGGAGACATGGTTGGGGGCCTGGTGGAGGGTGCCCCTGGTGGCTGGGGGTTGGGGGTGGTGGTAGACATGAGTAGGGGCCTGGTGGAGGCTGCCCCTGCACTGCTGGGGAGTGGGGGTGGTGGTAGACATGAGTGGGGCCCTAGTGGAGGCTGCCCCTGCACTGCTGGGGGGTGGGGGTGGTGGGAGACATGAGTGGGGGTCTGGTGGAGGCTGCCCCTGCACTGCTGGGGGGTGTGGGTGATGGGAGACATGGGTGGGGCCTGGTGGAGGCTGCCCCTGGTGGCTGCGGGGTGGGGTTGGTGGGAGACATGAGTGGGGGCCTGTTAGAGGCTGCCCCTGGATGCTGGGGGGTGGGGGTGATGGGAGACATGAGTGGGGCCAGGTGGAGGCTGCCCCTGGTGGCTGGGGGGTGGGGGTGGTGGGAGACATGAGTGGGGGCCTGGTGGAGGCTGCCCCTGCACTGCTGGGGGGTGGGGGTGATGGGAGACATGAGTGGGGGCCTGGTGGAGGCTCCCCCTGCACTGCTGGGGGGTGGGGGTGGTGGGAGACATGAGTGGGGGCCTGGTGGAGGGTGCCCCTGTATGCTGGGGAAAAGGGGTGGTGGTAGACATGAGTGGGGGTCTGGTGGAGGCTGGCCCTGCACTGCTGGGGGGTGGGGGTGGTGGGAGACATGAGTGGGGGCCTGATGGAGGGTGCCCCTGGTGGCTGGGGGATGGGGGTGCAGGGAGACATGAGTTGGACATGAGTGGGGGCCTGGTGGAGGCTGCCCCTGGTGGCTGGGGGGTGGGGGTGATGGGAGACATGAGTGGGGGCCGGTGGAGGCTGCCCCTGCACTGCTGGGGGATGGGGGTGGTGGGAGACATGAGTGGGGGCCTGGTGGAGGCTGCCCCTGCACTGCTGGGGGGTGGGGGTGATGGGAGACATGAGTGGGGGCCTGGTGGAGGCTGCCCCTGGTGGGTGGGGGTGGTGGGAGACATGAGTGGGGGCATGGTGGAGGCTGCCCCTGCACTGCTGGGGGGTGGGGTGATGGGAGACATGAGTGGGGGCCTGGTGGAGGCTGCCCCAGCACTGCTGGGGGGTGGGGGCGGTGGGAGACATGAGTGGGGGCCTGGTGGAGGCTGCCCCTGCACTGCTGGGGGGTGGGGGGGATGGGAGACATGAGTGGGGACCTGGTGGAGGCTGCCCCTGGTGGCTGGGGGGTGGGGGTGGTGGGAGACATGAGTGGGGGCCTGGTGGAGGCTGCCCCTGCACTGCTGGGGGGTGGGGTGGTGGGAGACATGAGTGGGGGCCTGGTGGAGGGTGCCCCTGGTGGCTGGGGGTGGGGGTGCAGGGAGACATGAGTTGGACATGAGTGGGGGCCTGGTGGAGGCTGCCCCTGCACTGCTGGGGGGTGGGGGTGATGGGAGACATGAGTGGGGGCTGGTGGAGGCTGCCCCTGCACTGCTGGGGGGCGGGGTGGTGGGAGACATGAGTGGGGGGCTGGTGGAGGATGCCCCTGGTGGGTGGGGGGTGGGGGTGCAGGGAAACATGTTGTTGGACATGAGTGGGGGCCTGGTGGAAGCAGCCCCTGCACTGCTAGGGGGTGGGGGTGATGGGAGACATGAGTGGGGGCCAGGTGGAGGTTGCCCCTGCACTGCTGGGGGGTGGGGGTGGTGGGAGACATGAGTGGGGGCCTGGTGGAGGGTGCCCCTGGATGCTGGGGGGTGGGGGTGGTGGTAGACATGCGTGGGGGCCTGGTGGAGGCTGCCCCTGCACTGCTTGGGGGTGGGGGTGCAGGGAGACATGAGTTGGACATGAGTGGGGGCCTGGTGGAGGCTGCCCCTGCACTGCTGGGGGGTGTGGGTGATGGGAGACATAAGTGGGGGCCTGGTGGAGGGTGCTCCTGGTGGCTGGGGGGTGGGGGTGCAGGGAGACATGAGTTGGACATGAGTGGGGGCCTGGTGGAGCGTGCCCCTGCACTTCTGGGGGGTGGGGGTGATAGGGGACATGAGTGGGGGTCTGGTGGGGGGTGCCCCTGGTGGCTGGGGGGTGGGGGTGGTGGGAGACATGAGTGGGGGCCTGGTGGAGGCTGCCTCTGCACTGCTGGGGGGTGGGGGTGATAGGGGACATGAGTGGGGGCCTGTTGGAGGCTGCCCCTGCACTGCTGGGGGGGTGCGGGTGATAGGGGACATGAGTGGGGGCCTGGTGGAGGCTGCCCCTGCACTGTTGGGGGGTGGGGGTGGTGGGAGACATGAGTGGGGGCCTGGTGGAGGGTGCCCCTGCACTGCTGGGGGGTGGGGGTGGAGGGAGACATGAGTGGCGGCCTGGTGGAGGCTGCCCCTGCACTGCTGGGGGTGGGGGTGATGGGAGACATGAGTGGGGTCCTGGTGGAGGCTGCCCCTGGTGGCTGGGGGGTGGGGGTGGTGGGAGACATGAGTGGGGGCCTGGTGGAGGCTGACCCTGGTGGCTGGGGGGTGGGGGTGGTGGGAGACATGAGTGGGGGCCTGGTGGTGGCTGCCCCTGGATGCTGGGGGGTGGGGGTGATGGGAGACATGAGTGGGGGCCTGGTGGAGGCTGCCCCTGCACTGCTGGGGCGTGGGGATGATGGGAGACATGAGTGGGGTCCTGGTGGAGGCTGCCCCTGGTGGCTGGGGAGTGGGGGTGGTGGGAGACATGAGTGGGGGCCTGGTGGAGGCTGCCCCTTCACTGCTGGGGGGTGGGGGTGATGGGAGACATGAGTGGGGGTCTGGTGGAGGCTGCTCCTGCACTGCTGGGGGGTGGGTGTGGTGGGAGACATGAGTGGGGGCCTGTGGAGTGTGCCCTTGGATGCTGGGGGGTGGGGGTGATGGGAGACATGAGTGGGGGCCTGGTCGAGGCTACCCCTGGTGGCTGGGGGGTGGGGGTGGTGGGAGACATGAGTGGGGGCCTGGTGGAGGCTGCCCCTGCACTGCTGGGGGGTATGGGTGATGGGAGACATGAGTGGGGGCCTGGTGGAGGCTACCCCTGCACTGCTGGGGGGTGGGGTGGTGGGAGACATGAGTGGGGGCCTGGTGGAGGGTGCCCCTGGTGGCTGGGGGGTGGGGGTGCAGGGAGACATGAGTTGGACATGAGTGGGGGCCTGATGGAGGGTGCCCTGGTGGCTGGGGGTGCAGGGAGACATGAGTTTGACATGAGTGGGGGCCTGGTCGAGGCTGCCCCTGGTGGCTGGGGGGTGGGGGTGGTGGGAGACATGAGTGGGGGCCTGGTGGAGGCTGCCCCTGCACTGCTGGGGGGTATGGGTGATGGGAGACATGAGTGGGGGCCTGGTGGAGGCTGCCCCTGCACTGCTGGGGGGTAGGGTGATGAGAGATGTGAGTGGGGGCCTGGTGGAGGCTGCCCGTGGTGGCTGGGGGGTGGGGGTGATGGGAGACATGAGTGGGGGCCTGGTGGAGGCTGCCCCTGCACTGCTGGGGGTGGGGGTGATGGGAGACATGAGTGGGGGCCTGGTGGAGGCTGCCCCTGCACTGCTGGGGGTGGGGGTGGTGGGAGACATGAGTGGGGGCCTGGTGGCGGCTGCCCCTGCACTGCTGGGGGGTGGGGGTGATGGGAGACATGAGTGGGGGCCTGTTCGAGGCTGCCCCTGGTGGCTGGGGGGTGGGGCTGGTGGTTCGACATGAGTGGGGGCCTGGTGGAGGCTGCCCCTGCACTGCTGGGGGGTGTGGGTGATGGGAGACATGAGTGGGGGCCTGGTGGAGGCTGCCGCTGCACTGCTGGGGGGTGGGGGTGGTGGGAGACATGAGTGGGGGCCTGGTGGAGGGTGCCCCTGGATGCTGGGGGGTGGGGGTGGTGGTAGACATGAGTGGGGGCCTGGTGGAGGCTGCCACTGCACTGCTGGGGGGTGGGGGTGGTGGGAGACATGAGTGGGGGCCTGATGGAGGCTGCCCCTGCACTGCTGGGGGCTAGTAGGGGTGCAGGGAGACATGAGTTGGACATGAGTAGGGGCCTGGTGGAGGCTGCCTCTGCACTGCTGGTGGGTGGGGGTGCAGAGAGACATGAGTTGGACATGAGTGGGGGCCTGGTGGACGCTGCCACTGCACTGCTGGGGGTGGGGGTGATGGGAGACATGAGTGGGGGCCTGGTGGAGACTGCCCCTGGTGGCTGGGGGGTGGGGGTAGTGGGAGACATGAGTGGGGGCCTTGTGGAGGCTGCCCCTGGATGCTGGGGGGTAGGGGTGATGGGAGACATGAGTGGGGGCCTGGTGGAGGCTGACCCTGCACTGCTGAGGGGTGGGGGTGGTGGGAGACATGAGTGGGGCCTGGTCGAGGCTGCCCCTGGTGGCTGGTGGCTGGGGGTGGTGGTAGACATGAGTGGGGGCATGGTGGAGGCCGCCCCTGCACTGCTGGGGGGTGGGGGTGATGGGAGACATGAGTGGGTGCCTGGTGGAGGGTGCCCCTGGTGGCTGGGGGGTGGGGGTAGTGGGAGACATGAGTGGGGGCCTTGTGGAGGCTGCCCCTGGATGCTGGGGGGTAGGGGTGATGGGAGACATGAGTGGGGCCTGGTGGAGGCTGACCCTGCACTGCTGAGGGGTGGGGGTGGTGGGAAACATGAGTGGGGGCCTGGTGGAGGTTGCCCCTGGTGGCTGGTGGCTGGGGGTGGTGGTAGACATGAGTGGGGGCCTGGTGGAGGCCGCCCCTGCACTGCTGGGGGGTGGGGGTGGTGGGAAACATGAGTGGGGGCCTGGTGGAGGGTGCCCCTGGTGACTGGGGGTTGGGGGTGGTGGTAGACATCAGTGGGGGCCTGGTGGAGGCTGCCCCTGCACTGCTGGGGGGTGGGGGTGGTGGTAGACATGAGTGGGGGCCTGGTGGAGGCTGCCCCTGCACTGCTGTGGGGTGGGGGTGGTGGGAGACATAAGTGGGGGCCTGGTGGAGGCTGCCCCTGCACTGCTGGGGGGTGGGGGTTATGGGAGACATGAGTGGGGGCCTGGTGGAGGCTGACCCTTGTGGCTGGGGGGTGGGGGTGGTGGGAGACATGAGTGGGGTCCTGGTGGAGGCTGCCCCTGGATGCTGGGGGGCGGGGGTGATGGGAGACATGAGTGGGGGCCTGGTGGAGGCTGCCCCTGCACTGCTGGGGTGTGGGGGTGATGGGAGACATGAGTGGGGTCCTGGTGGAGGCGGCACCTGGTGGCTGGTGGGTGGGGGTGCAGGGAGACATGAGTTGGACATGAGTGGGGGCCTGGTGGAGGCTGCCCCTGCACTGCTGGGGGGTGGTGGTGATGGGAGACGTGAGTGGGGGCCTGGTGGAGGCTGCCCGTGGTGGCTGGGGGGTGGGCGTGATGGGAGACATGAGTGGGGGCCTGGTGGAGGCTGCCCCTGCACTGCTGGGGGGTGGGGGTGATGGGAGACAGGAGTGGGGGCCTGGTGGAGGCTGCCCCTGCACTGCTGGGGGGTGGGGGTGGTGGGAGACATGAGTGGGGGCCTGGTGGAGGGTGCCCCTGGTGGCCTGGTGGCTGGGGGGTGGGGTTGCAGGGAGACATGAGTTGGACATGAGTGGGGGCCTGGTGGAGGCTGCCCCTGCACTGCTGGGGGGTGGGGGTGATGGGAGACGTGAGTGGGGGCCTGATGGAGGCTGCCCGTGGTGGCTGGGGGGTGGGGGTGATGGGAGACATGAGTGGGGGCCTGGTGGAGGCTGCCCCTGCACTGCTGGGGGGTGGGGGTGGTGGGAGACATGAGTGGGGGCCTGGTGGAGGGTGCCCCTGGTGGCGGGGGGCGGGGGTGCAGGGAGACATGAGTTGGACATGAGTGGGGGCCTTGTGGAGGCTGCCCCTGCACTGCTGGGGGTGGGGGTGATGGGAGACATGAGTGGGGGCCTGGTCGAGGCTGCCCCTGGTGGCTGGGGGGTGAGGGTGGTGGGAGACATGAGTGGGGGCCTGGTGGAGGCTGCCCCTGCACTGCTGGGGGTATGGGTGATGGGAGACATGAGTGGGGGCCTGGTGGAGGCTGCCCCTGCACTGCTGGGGGGTGGGGGTGGTGGGAGACATGAGTGGGGGCCTGGTGGAGGGTGCCCCTGGATGCCGGGGTGTGGGGGTGGTGGTAGACATGAGTGGGGGCCTGGTGGAGGCTGCCCCTGCACTGCTGTGGGGTGGGGGTGGTGGGAGACATGAGTGGGGGCCTGGTGGAGGGTGCCCCTGGTGGCGGGGGATGGGGGTGCAGGGAGACATGAGTTGGACATGAGTGGGGGCCTGGTGGAGGCTGCCCCTGCACTGCTGGGGGTGGGGGTGATGGGAGACATGAGTGGGGGCCTGGTGGAGGCTGCCCCTGGTGGCTGAGGGGTGGGGGTGGTGGGAGACATGAGTGGGGGCCTGGTGGAGGCTGCCCCTGCACTGCTGGGGGCTGGGGGTGGTGGGAGACATGAGTGGGGGCCTGGTGGAGGCTGCCCCTGCACTGCTGGGGGGTGGGGGTGCAGGGAGACATGAGTTGGACATGAGTGGGGGCCTGGTGGAGGCTGCCCCTGCACTGCTGGGGTGTGGGGGTGCAGAGAGACGTGAGTTGGACATGAGTGGGGGCCTGGTGGAGGCTGCCCCTGCACTGCTGGGGGGTGGGGGTGGTGGGAGACATGAGTGGGGGCCTTGTGGAGGCTGCCCCTGGATGCTGGTGGGTGGGGGTGATGGGAGACATGAGTGGGGGCCTGGTGGAGGCTGCCCCTGCACTGCTGAGGGGTGGGGGTGGTGGGAGACATGAGTGGGGGCCAGGTGGAGGGTGCCCCTGGTGGCTGGTGGCTGGGGGTGGTGGTAGACATGAGTGGGGGCCTGGTGGAGACCGCCCTTGCACTGCTGGGTGGTGGGGGTGATGGGAGACATGAGTGGGTGCCTGGTGGAGGGTGCCCTTGGTGGCTGGAGGGTGGGGGTGGTGGGAGACATGAGTGGGGGCCTGGTGGAGGCTGCCCCTGCACTGCTGGGGGGTGGGCGTGGTGGGAGACATGAGTGGGGGCCTGGTGGAGGGTGCCCCTGGATGCTGGGGGTGGGGGTGGTGGTAGACATGAGTGGAGCCTGGTGGAGGTTGCCCCTGCACTGCTGGGGGGTGGGGGTGGTGGTAGACATGAGTGTGGGCCTGGTGGAGGGTGCCCCTGGTGGCTGGGGGGTGAGGGTGCAGGAAGACATGAGTTTGACATGAGTGGGTGCCTGGTGGAGGCTGCCCCTGCACTGCTGGGGGTGGGGGTGAAGGGAGACATGAGTTGGACATGAGTGGGGGCCTGGTGGAGGCTGCCCCTGCACTGCTGAGGGGTGGGGGTGATGGGAGACATGAGTGGGGGCCTGGTGGAGGGTGCCCCTGGTGGCTGGGGGGTGGGGTGCAGGGAGACATGAGTTGGACATGAGTGGGGGCCTGGTGGAGGGTGCCCTGCACTGCTAGGGGGTGGGGGTGATAGGGGACATGAGTGGGGGCCTGGTGGATGGTGCCCCTGGTGGCTGGGGGTTGGGGGTGGTGGGAGACATGAGTGGGGGCCTGGTGGAGGCTGCCTCTGCACTGCTGGTGGGTGGGGGTGATAGGAGACATGAGTGGGGGCCTGTTGGAGGCTGCCCCTGCACTGCTGGGGGTGGGGATGATAGAGGACATGAGTGGGGGCCTGGTGGAGGCTTCCCCTGCACTGCTGGGGGGTGGGGTGGTGGGAGACATGAGTGGGGGCCTGGTGGAGGGTGCCCCTGCACTACTGGGGGTGGGGGTGATAGGGGACATGAGTGGGGGCCTGTTGGAGGCTGCCCCTGCACTGCTGGGGGGTGAGGGTGATAGGGGACATGAGTGGGGGCCTGGTGGAGGCTGCCCCTGCACTGCTGGGGGGTGGGGGTGGTGGGAGACATGAGTGGGGACCTGGTGGAGGGTGCCCCTGCACTGCTGTAGGGTGGGGGTGCAGGGAGACATGAGTTGGACATGAGTGGGGGCCTGGTGGAGGCTGCCCCTGGGGGGTGGGGGTGGTGGGAGACATGAGTGGGGGCCTGGTGGAGGCTGCCTCTGCACTGCTGGGGGGTGGGGGTGATAGGGGACATGAGTGGGGGCCTGGTGGAGGCTACCCCTGCACTGCTGGGGGATGGGGGTGATAGGGGACATGAATGGCGGCCTGGTGGAGCTGCCCCTGCACTGCTGGGGGGTGGGGGTGGTGGGAGACATGAGTGGGGGCCTGGTGGAGGGTGCCCCTGCACTGCTGGGGGGTGGGGGTGCAGGGAGACATGAGTTGGACATGAGTGTGGGCCTGGTGGAGGCTGCCCATGGGGGGTGGGGGTGGGGGTGGTGGGAGACATGAGTGGGGGCCTGGTGGAGGCTGCCCCTGCACTGCTGGGGGGTGGGGGTGATGGGAGACATGAGTGGGGGCCTGGTGGAGCCGGCCCCTGGTGGCTGGGGGGTAGGGGTGGTGGGAGACATGAGTGGGGGCCTGGTGGAGGCTGCCCCTGCACTGCTGGGGGGTGGGGGTGATGGGAGACATGAGTGGGGGCCTGGTAGAGGGTGCCCCTGGTGACTGGGGGTTGGGGGTGGTGGTAGACATGAGTGGGGGCCTGGTGGAGGCTGCCCCTGCACTGCTGGGGGGTGGGGGTGGTGGTAGACATGAGTGGGGCCCTGGTGGAGGCTGCCCCTGCACTGCTGGTGGGTGGGGGTGGTGGGAGACATGAGTGGGGGCCTGGTGGAGGCTGCCCCTGCACTGCTGGTGGGTGGGGGTGATGGGAGACATGAGTGGGGGCTTGGTGGAGGCTGCCCCTGGTGGCTGGGGGGTGGGGGTGGTGGGAGACATGAGTGGGGGCCTGGTGGAGGCTGCCCCTGGATGCTGGGGTGCGGGGGTGATGGGAGACATGAGTGGGGGCCTGGTGGAGGCTGCCCCTGCACTGCTGGGGCGTGGGGGTGATGGGAGACATGAGTGGGGTCCTGGTGGAGGCTGCCCCTGGTGGCTAGGGGGTGGATGTGGTGGGAGACATGAGTGGGGGCCTGGTGGAGGCTGCCCCTGCACTGCTGGGGGGTATGGGTGATGGGAGACATGAGTGGGGGCCTGGTGGAGGCTGCCCCTGCACTGCTGGGGGGTGGGGGTGGTGGGAGACATGAGTGGGGGCCTGTGGAGAGTGCCCCTGGATGCTGGGGGGTGGGGGTGGTGGTAGACATGAGTGGGGGCCTGGTGGAGGCTGCCCCTGCACTGCTGGGGGGTGTGGGTGGTGGGAGACATGAGTGGGGGCCTGGTGGAGGGTGCCCCTGGTGGCTGGGGGGTGGGGGTGCAGGGAGACATGAGTTGGACATGAGTGGGTGCCTGGTGGAGGCTGCCCCTGCACTGATGGGGGTGGGGGTTATGGGAGACGTGAGTGGGGGCCTGGTGGAAGCTGCCCATGGTGGCTGGGGGGTGGGGGTGATGGAACACATGAGTGGGGGCCTGGTGGAGGCTGCCCCTGCACTGCTGGGGGGTGGGGGTGATGGGAGACATGAGTGGGGGGCTGGTGGAGGCTGCCTCTGCACTGCTGGTGGGTGGGGGTGATAGGGGACATGAGTGGGGGCCTGTTGGGGGCTGCCCCTGCACTGCTGGGGGTGGGGGTGATAGGGGACATGAGTGGGGGCCTGGTGGAGGCTGCCCCTGCACTGCTGGGGGGTGGGGGTGGTGGGAGACATGAGTGGGGGCCTGGTGGAGGGTGCCCCTGCACTACTGGGGGTGGGGGTGATAGGGGACATGAGTGGGGGCCTGTTGGAGGCTGCCCCTGCACTGCTGGGGGTGGGGGTGGTGGGAGACATGAGTGGGGACCTGGTGGAGTGTGCCCCTGCACTGCTGGGGGGTGGGGGTGCAGGGAGACATGAGTTGGACATGAGTGGGGGCCTGGTGGAGGCTGCCCCTGGGGGGTGGGGGTGGTGGGAGACATGAGTGGGGGCCTGATGGAGGCTGCCTCTGCACTGCTGGGGGGTGGGGGTGATAGGGGACATGAGTGGGGGCCTGGTGGAGGCTACCCCTGCACTATTGGGGGATGCGGGTGATAGGGGACATGAATGGGGGCCTGGTGGAGCTGCCCCTGCACTGCTGGGGGGTGGGGGTGGTGGGAGACATGAGTGGGGGCCTGGTGGAGGGTGCCCCTGCACTGCTGGTGGGTGGGGGTGCAGGGAGACATGAGTTGGACATGAGTGTGGGCCTGGTGGAGGCTGCCCCTGGGGGGTGGGGGTGGTGGGAGACATGAGTGGGGGCCTGGTGGGGCTGCCCCTGCACTGCTGGGGGGTGGGGGTGATGGGAGACATGAGTGGGGGCCTGGTGGAGGCTGCCCCTGCACTGCTGGGGGGTGGGGGTGGTGGGAGACATGAGTGGGGGCCTGGTGGAGGCTGCCTCTGCACTGCTGGTGGGTGGGGTGATAGGGGACATGAGTGGGGGCCTGTTGGGGGCTGCCCCTGCACTGCTGGGGGTGGGGGTGATAGGGGACATGAGTGGGGGCCTGGTGGAGGCTGCCCCTGCACTGCTGGGGGGTGGGGGTGGTGGGAGACATGAGTGGGGGCCTGGTGGAGGGTGCCCCTGCACTACTGGGGGTGGGGGTGATAGGGGACATGAGTGGGGGCCTGTTGGAGGCTGCCCCTGCACTGCTGGGGGTGGGGGTGGTGGGAGACATGAATGGGGACCTGGTGGAGTGTGCCCCTGCACTGCTGGGGGGTGGGGTTGCAGGGAGACATGAGTTGGACATGAGTGGGGGCCTGGTGGAGGCTGCCCCTGGGGGGTGGGGGTGGTGGGAGACATGAGTGGGGGCCTGATGGAGGCTGCCTCTGCACTGCTGGGGGGTGGGGGTGATAGGGGACATGAGTGGGGGCCTGGTGGAGGCTACCCCTGCACTGCTGGGGGATGCGGGTGATAGGGGACATGAATGGGGGCCTGGTGGAGCTGCCCCTGCACTGCTGGGGGGTGGGGGTGGTGGGAGACATGAGTGGGGGCCTGGTGGAGGGTGCCCCTGCACTGCTGGTGGTTGGGGGTGCAGGGAGACATGAGTTGGACATGAGTGTGGGCCTGGTGGAGGCTGCCCCTGGGGGGTGGGGGTGGTGGGAGACATGAGTGGGGGCCTGGTGGGGCTGCCCCTGCACTGCTGGGGGGTGGGGGTGATGGGAGACATGAGTGGGGGCCTGGTGGAGGCTGCCCCTGCACTGCTGGGGTGTGGGGGTGGTGGGAGACATGAGTGGGGGCCTGGTGGAGGGTGCCCCCGGATGCTGGGGTGTGGGGGTGGTGGTAGACATGAGTCGGGGCCTGGTGGAGGCTGTCCCTGCACTGCTGGGGGTGGGGGTGGTGGGAGACATGAGTGGGGGCCTGGTGGAGGGTGCCCCTGGTGGCTGAGGGGTGGGGGTGCAGGGAGACATGAGTTGGACATGAGTGGGGGCCTGGTGGAGGCTGCCCCTGCACTGCTGGGGGGTGGGGGTGATGGGAGACATGAGCGGGGGCCTGGTGGAGCCGGCCCCTGGTGGCTGGGGGGTAGGGGTGGTGGGAGACATGAGTGGGGGCCTGGTGGAGGCTACCCCTGCACTGCTGGGGGGTGGGGGTGATGGGAGACATGAGTGGGGGCCTGGTAGACGGTGCCCCTGGTGACTGGGGGTTGGGGGTTGTGGTAGACATGAGTGGGGGCCTGGTGGAGGCTGCCCCTGCACTGCTGGGGGGTGGGGTGGTGGTAGACATGAGTGGGGGCCTGGTGGAGGCTGCCCCTGCACTGCTGAGGGGTGGGGGTGGTGGGAGACATGAGTGGGGGCCTGGTGGAGGCTGCCCCTGCACTGCTGGTGGGTGGGGGTGATGGGAGACATGAGTGGGGGCTTGGTGGAGGCTGCCCCTGGTGGCTGGGGGGTGGGGGTGGTGGGAGACATGAGTGGGGGCCTGGTGGAGGCTGCCCCTGGATGCTGGGGGGCGGGGGTGATGGGAGACATGAGTTGGGGCCTGGTGGAGGTTGCCCCTGCACTGCTGGGGCGTGGGGGTGATGGGAGACATGAGTGGGGTCCTGGTGGAGGCTGCCCCTGGTGGCTGGGGGGGTGGGGGTGGTGGGAGACATGAGTGGGGGCCTGGTGGAGGCTGCCAATGCACTGCTGGGGGGTGGGGTGATGGGAGACATGAGTGGGGGCCTGGTGGAGGCTGCCCCTGCACTGCTGGGGGTGGGGGTGGTGGGAGACATGAGTGGGGGCCTGTGGAGGGTGCCCCTGGATGCTGGGGGGTGGGGGTGGTGGTAGACATGAGTGGGGGCCTGGTGGAGGCTGCCCTTGCACTCCTGGGGGGTGGGGGTGGTGGGAAACATGAGTGGGGGCCTGGTGGAGGGTGCCCCTGGTGGCTGGGGGGTGGGGGTGCAGGGAGACATGAGTTGGACATGAGTGGGGGCCTGGTGGAGGCTGCCCCTGCACTGATGGGGGGTGGGGGTGATGGGAGACGTGAGTGGGGGCCTGGTGGAGGCTGCCCATGGTGGCTGGGGGGTGGGGGTGATGGAAGACATGAGTGGGGGCCTGGTGGAGGCTGCCCCTGCACTGCTAGGGGGTGGGGGTGATTTGAGACATGAGTGGGGGCCTGGTGGAGGCTGCCCCTGCACTGCTGGGGGGTGGGGGTGGTGGGAGACATGAGTGGGGGCCTGGCGGAGGCTGCCCCTGCACTGCTGGGGGGTGGGAGTGATGGGAGACATGAGTGGGGGCATGGTGGAGGCTGCCCCTTGTGGCTGGGGTGTGGGGGTGGTGGGAGACATGAGTGGGGGCCTGGTGGAGGCTGCCCCTGCAGTGCTGAGGGGTGGGGGTGCAGGGAGACATGAGTGGGGGCCTGGTGGAGGCTGCCCCTGCACTGCTGGGGGGTGGGGGTGCAGGGAGACATGAGTTGGACATGAGTGGGGGCCTGGTGGAGGCTGCCTCTGCACTGCTGGGGGGTGGGGGTGCAGAGAGACATGAGTTGGACATGAGTGGGGGCCTAGTGGAGGCTGCCACTGCACTGCTGGGGGTGGGGGTGATGGGAGACATGAGTGGGGGCCTGGTGGAGGCTGCCCCTGGTGGCTGGGGGGTAGGGGTGATGGGAGACATGAGTGGGGGCCTGGTGGAGGCTGCCCCTGCACTGCTGAGGGGTGGGGGTGGTGGGAGACATGAGTGGGGGCCTGGTGGAGGGTGCCCCTGGTGGCTGGGGGGGGTGCAGGGAGACATGAGTTGGACATGAGTGGGGGCCTGGTGGAGGCTGCCTCTGCACTGCTGGGGGTGGGGTGCAGAGAGACATGAGTTGGACATGAGTGGGGGCCTAGTGGAGGCTGCCACTGCACTGCTGGGGGTGGGGGTGATGGGAGACATGAGTGGGGGCCTGGTGGAGGCTGCCCCTGGAGGCTGGGGGGTAGGGGTGATGGGAGACATGAGTGGGGGCCTGGTGGAGGCTGGCCCTGCACTGCTGAGGGGTGGGGTGGTGGGAGACATGAGTGGGGGCCTGGTGGAGGGTGCCCCTGGTGGCTGGTGGCTGGGGGTGGTGGTAGACATGAGTGGGGGCCTGGTGGAGACCGCCCCTGCACTGCTGGGGGGTGGGGGTGATGGGAGACATGAGTGGGTGCCTGGTGGAGGGTGTCCCTGGTGGCGGAGGGTGGGGTGGTGGGAGACATGAGTGGGGGCCTGGTGGAGGGTGCCCCTGGTGACTGGGGGTTGGGGGTGGTGCTAGACATGAGTGGGGGCCTGGTGGAGGCTGCCCCTGCACTGCTGGGGGGGGTGGGGGTGGTGGTAGACATGAGTGGGGGCCTGGTGGAGGCTGCCCCTGCACTGCTGGGAGGTGGGGGTGGTGGGAGACATGAGTGGGGGCCTGGTGGAGGCTGCCCCTGCACTGCTGGGGGGTGGAGGTGATGGGAGACATGAGTGGGGGCCTGGTGGAGGCTGACCCTGGTGGCTGGGGGGTGGGGGTGGTGGGAGACATGAGTGCGGGCCTGGTGGAGGCTGCCCCTGGATGCTGGAGGGCGGGGGTGATGGGAGACATGAGTGGGGGCCTGGTGGAGGCTGCCCCTGCACTGCTGGGACGTGGGGGTGATGGGAGACATGAGTGGGGTCCTGGTGGAGGCTGCCCCTGGTGGCTGGGGGGTGGGGGTGGTGGGAGACATGAGTGGGGGCCTGGTGGAGGCAGCCCCTGCACTGCTGGGGGGTGGGGGTGATGGGAGACATGAGTGGGGGCCTGGTGGAGGCAGCCCCTGCACTGCTGGGGCGTGGGGGTGGTGGGAGACATGAGTGGGGGCCTGGGGAGGGTGCTCCTGGATGCTGGGGGGTGGGGGTGGTGGTAGGCATGAGTGGGGGCCTGGTGGAGGCTGCCCCTGCACTGCTGGGGGGTGGGGGTGGTGGGAGACATGAGTGGGGGCCTGGTGGAGGGTGCCCCTGGTGGCTGGGGGGTGGGGGTGCAGGGAGACATGAGTTGGACATGAGTGGGGGCCTGGTGGAGGCTGCCCCTGCACTGCTGGGGGGTGGGGGTGATGGGAGACGTGAGTGGGGGCCTGGTGGAGGCTGCCCGTGGTGGCTGGGGGGTGGGGGTGATGGGAGACATGAGTGGGGGCCTGGTGGAGGCTGCCCTTGCACTGCTGGGGGGTGGGGGTGATGGGAGACATGAGTGGGGGCCTGGTGGAGGCTGCCCCTGCACTGCTGGGGGGTGGGGGTGGTGGGAGACATGAGTGGGGGCCTGGTGGAGGCTGCCCCTGCACTGCTGGGGGGTAGGGGTGTTGGGCGACATGAGTGGGGGCCTGGTGGAGGCTGCCCCTGCACTGCTGGGGGGTGTGGGTGATGGGAGACATGAGTGGGGGCCTGGTGGAGGCTGCCCCTGCACTGCTGGGGGGTGGGGTTGGTGGGAGACATGAGTGGGGGCCTGGTGGAGGGTGCCCCTGGTGGCAGGGCGTGGGGGTGCAGGGAGACATGAGTTGGACATGAGTGGGGGCCTGGTGGAGGCTGCCCCTGCACTGCTGGGGGGTGGGGGTGATGGGAGACATGAGTGGGGGCCTGGTGGAGGCTGCCTCTGGTGGCTGGGGGTGGTGGGAGACATGAGTGGGGGCCTGGTGGAGGCTGCCCCTGCACTGCTGGGGGCTGGGGGTGGTGGGAGACATGAGTGGGGGCCTGGTGGAGGCTTCTCCTGCACTGCGGGGGGGTGGGGGTGCAGGGAGACATGAGTGCGGGCCTGGTCCAGGCTGCTCCTGCACTGCTGGGTGGTGGGGGTGCAGGGAGACATGAGTTGGACATGAGTGGGGGCCTGGTGGAGGCTGCCCCTGCACTGCTGGGGGGTGGGGGTGCAGAGAGACATGAGTTGGACATGAGTGGGGGCCTAGTGGAGGCTGCCACTGCACTGCTGGGGGGTTGGGGTAATAGGAGACATGAATGGGGACCTGGTGGAGGCTGCACCTGGATGCTGGGGGGTAGGGGTGGTGGGAGACATGAGTGGGGGCCTGGTGGAGGCTACCCCTGCACTGCTGAGGGGTGGGGGTGGTGGGAGACATGAGTGGTGGCCTGGTGGAGGGTGCTCCTGGTGGCTGGTGGCTGGGGGTGGTGGTAGACATGAGTGGGGGCCTGGTGGAGGCCGCCCCTGGTGGCTGGGGGGTGGGGGTGGTGGGAGACATGAGTGGGGGCCTGGTGGAGGGTGCCCTTGGTGACTGGGGGTTGGGGGTGGTGGTAGACATGAGTGGGGGCCTGGTGGAGGCTGCCCCTGCACTGCTGGGGGGTGGGGGTGGTGGTAGACATGAGTGGGGGCCTGGTGGAGGCTGCCCCTGGTGGCCGGGGGGTGGGGGTGCAGGGAGACATGGGTTGGACATGAGTGGGGGCCTGGTGGAGGCTGCCCCTGCACTGCTGGGGGGTGGGGGTGATGGGAGACATGAGAGGGGGCCTGGTGGAGGCTGCCCGTGGTGGCTGGGGGCTGGGGGTGGTGGGAGACATGAGTGGGGGCCTGGTGGAGGGTGCCCCTGGTGACTGGGGGTTGGGGGTGGTGCTAGACATGAGTGGGGGCCTGGTGGAGGCTGCCCCTGCACTGCTGGGGGGTGGGGGTGGTGGTAGACATGAGTGCGGGTCTGGTGGAGGCTGCCCCTGCACTGCTGGGGGTGCTGGGAGACATGAGTGGGGGCCTGGTGGAGGCTGCCCCTGCACTGCTGGGGGGTGGGGGTGATGGGAGACATGAGTGGGGGCCTGGTGGAGGCTGACCCTGGTGGCTGGGGGGTGGGGGTGGTCGGAGACATGAGTGCGGGCCTGGTGGAGGCTGCGCCTGGATGCTGGGGGGCGGGGGTGAGGGGAGACATGAGTGGGGGCCTGGTGGAGGCTGCCCCTGCACTGCTGGGGCGTGGGGGTGATGGGAGACATGAGTGGGGTCCTGGTGGAGGCTGCCCCTGGTGGCTGGGGGGTGGGGGTGGTGGGAGACATGAGTGGGGGCCTGGTGGAGGCTGCCCCTGCACTGCTGGGTGGTGGGGGTGATGGGAGACATGAGTGGGGGCCTGGTGGAGGCTGCCCCTGCACTGCTGGGGGGTGGGGGTGGTGGGAGACATGAGTGGGGGCCTGTGGAGGGTGCCCCTGGATGCTGGGGGGTGGGGGTGGTGGTAGGCATGATTGGGGGCTTGGTGGAGGCTGCCCCTGCACTGCTGGGGGGTGGGGGTGGTGGGAGACATGAGTGGGGGCCTGGTGGAGGGTGCCCCTGGTGGCTGGGGGGTGGGGGTGCAGGGAGACATGAGTTGGACATGAGTGGGGGCCTGGTGGAGGCTGCCCCTGCACTGCTGGGGGGTGGGGGTGATGGGAGACGTGAGTGGGGGCCTGGTGGAGGCTGCCCGTGGTGGCTGGGGGGTGGGGGTGATGGGAGACATGAGTGGGGGCCTGGTGGAGGCTGCCCTTGCACTGCTGGGGGGTGGGGGTGATGGGAGACATGAGTGGGGGCCTGGTGGAGGCTGCCCCTGCACTGCTGGGGGGTGGGGGTGGTGGGAGACATGAGTGGGGGCCTGGTGGAGGCTGCCCCTGGTGGCCGGGGGGTGGGGGTGCAGGGAGACATGAGTTGGACATGAGTGGGGGCCTGGTGGAGGCTGCCCCTGCACTGCTGGGGGGTGGGGGTGATGGGAGACATGAGAGGGGGCCTGGTGGAGGCTGCCCGTGGTGGCTGGGGGCTGGGGGTGGTGGGAGACATGAGTGGGGGCCTGGTGGAGGGTGCCCCTGGTGACTGGGGGTTGGGGGTGGTGCTAGACATGAGTGGGGGCCTGGTGGAGGCTGCCCCTGCACTGCTGGGGGGTGGGGGTGGTGGTAGACATGAGTGGGGGCCTGGTGGAGGCTGCCCATGCACTGCTGGGGGGTGCTGGGAGACATGAGTGGGGGCCTGGTGGAGGCTGCCCCTGCACTGCTGGGGGGTGGGGGTGATGGGAGACATGAGTGGGGGCCTGGTGGAGGCTGACCCTGGTGGCTGGGGGGTGGGGGTGGTGGGAGACATGAGTGCGGGCCTGGTGGAGGCTGCGCCTGGATGCTGGGGGGCGGGGGTGAGGGGAGACATGAGTGGGGGCCTGGTGGAGGCTGCCCCTGCACTGCTGGGGCGTGGGGGTGATGGGAGACATGAGTGGGGTCCTGGTGGAGGCTGCCCCTGGTGGCTGGGGGGTGGGGGTGGTGGGAGACATGAGTGGGGGCCTGGTGGAGGCTGCTCCTGCACTGCTGGGTGGTGGGGGTGATGGGAGACATGAGTGGGGGCCTGGTGGAGGCTGCCCCTGCACTGCTGGGGGGTGGGGGTGGTGGGAGACATGAGTGGGGGCCTGTGGAGGGTGCCCCTGGATGCTGGGGGGTGGGGGTGGTGGTAGGCATGATTGGGGGCTTGGTGGAGGCTGCCCCTGCACTGCTGGGGGGTGGGGGTGGTGGGAGACATGAGTGGGGGCCTGGTGGAGGGTGCCCCTGGTGGCTGGGGGGTGGGGGTGCAGGGAGACATGAGTTGGACATGAGTGGGGGCCTGGTGGAGGCTGCCCCTGCACTGCTGGGGGGTGGGGGTGATGGGAGACGTGAGTGGGGGCCTGGTGGAGGCTGCCCGTGGTGGCTGGGGGGTGGGGGTGATGGGAGACATGAGTGGGGGCCTGGTGGAGGCTGCCCTTGCACTGCTGGGGGGTGGGGGTGATGGGAGACATGAGTGGGGGCCTGGTGGAGGCTGCCCCTGCACTGCTGGGGGGTGGGGGTGGTGGGAGACATGAGTGGGGGCCTGGTGGAGGCTGTCCCTGCACTGCTGGGGGATGGGGGTGGTGGGAGACATGAGTGGGGGCCTGGTGGAGGGTGCCCCTGGTGGCTGGGGGGTGGGGGTGCAGGGAGACATGAGTTGGACATGAGTGGGGGCCTGGTGGAGGCTGCCCCTGCACTGCTGGGGGGTGGGGGTGATGGGAGACGTGAGTGGGGGCCTGGTGAAGGCTGCCCATGGTGGCTGGGGGGTGGGGGTGATGGGAGACATGAGTGGGGGCCTGGTGGAGGCTGCCCTTGCACTGCTGGGGGGTGGGGGTGATGGGAGACATGAGTGGGGGAATGGTGGAGGCTGCCCCTGCACTGCTGGGGGGTAGGGGTGGTGGGAGACATGAGTGGGGGCCTGGTGGAGGCTGCCCCTGCACTGCTGGGGGGTGGGGGTGGTGGGAGACATGAGTGGGGGCCTGGTGGAGGCTGCCCCTGCACTGCTGGGGGGTGTGGGTGATGGGAGACATGAGTGGGGGCCTGGTGGAGGCTGCCTCTGCACTGCTGGGGAGTGGGGGTGGGGGTGGTGGGAGACATGAGTGGGGGCCTGGTGGAGGGTGCCCCTGGATGCTGGGGGGTGGGGGTGGTGGTAGACATGAGTGGGGGCCTGGTGGAGGCTGCCCCTGCACTGCTGGGGGGTGGGGTGGTGGGAGACATGAGTGGGGGCCTGGAGGAGGGTGCCCCTGGTGGCAGGGGGTAGGGGTGCAGGGAGACATGAGTTGGACATGAGTGGGGGCCTGGTGGAGGCTGCCCCTGCACTGCTGGGGGGTGGGGGTGATAGGAGACATGAGTGGGGGCCTGGTGGAGGCTGCCCCTGGTGGCTGGGGGGTGGTGGGAGACATGAGTGGGGGCCTGGTGGAGGCTGCCCCTGCACTGCTGGGGGCTGGGGGTGGTGGGAGACATGAGTGGGGGCCTGGTGGAGGCTGCTCCTGCACTGCTGGGGGGTGGGGGTGCAGGGAGACATGAGTGGGGGCCTGGTGGAGGCTGCCCCTGCACTGCTGGGGGGTGGGGGTGCAGGGAGACATGAGTTGGACATGAGTGGGGGCCTGGTGGAGGCTGCCACTGCACTGCTGGGGGGTGGGGGTGATAGGAGACATGAATCGGGGCCTGGTGGAGGCTGCACCTGGATGCTGGGGGTAGGGGTGGAGGGAGACATGAGTGGGGGCCTGGTGGAGGCTACCCCTGCACTGCTGAGGGGTGGGGGTTGTGGGAGACATGAGTGGTGGCCTGGTGGAGGGTGCTCCTGGTCGCTGGTGGCTGGGGGTGGTGGTAGACATGAGTGGGGGCCTAGTGGAGGCCGCCCCTGCACTGCTGGGGGTTGGGGGTGATGGGAGACATGAGTGGGTGCCTGAGGGAGTGTGCCCCTGGTGGCTGGGGGGTGGGGGTGGTAGAAGACATGAGTGGGGGCCTGGTGGAGGGTGCCCCTGGTGACTGGGGGTTGGGGGTGGTGGTAGACATGAGTGGGGGCCTGGTGAAGGCTGCCCCTGCACTGCTGGGGGGTGGGGGTGGTGGTAGACATGAGTGGGGGCCTGGTGGAGGCTGCCCCTGCACTGCTGGGGGGGGTGGTGGGAGACATGAGTGGGGGCCTGGTGGAGGCTGCCCCTGCACTGCTGGGGGGTGGGGGTGATGGGAGACATGAGTGGGGGCCTGGTGGAGGCTGACCCTGGTGGCTGGGGGGTGGGGGTGGTGGGAGACATGAGTGGGGACCTGGTGGAGGCTGCCCCTGGGTGCTGGGGGGCGGGGGTGATGGGAGACATGAGTGGGGCCTGGTGGAGGTTGCCCCTGCACTGCTGGGGCGTGGGGGTGATGGGAGACATGAGTGTGGTCCTGGTGGAGGCTGCCCCTGGTGGCTGGGGGGTGGGGGAGCAAGGAGACATGAGTTGGACATGAGTGGGGGCCTGGTGGAGGCTGCCCCTGCACTGCTGGGGGGTGGGGGTGATGGGAGACATGAGTGGGGGCCTGGTGGAGGCTGCCCGTGGTGGCTGGGGGGTGGGGGTGGTGGGAGACATGAGTGGGGGCCTGGTGGACGCTGCCCCTGCACTGCTGGGGGGTGGGGGTGATGGGAGACATGAGTGGGGGCCTGGTCGAGGCTGCCCCTGGTGGCTGGGGGGTGGGGGTGGTGGGAGACATGAGTGGGGGCCTGGTGGAGGCTGCCCCTGCACTGCTGGGGGGTGTGGGTGATGGGAGACATGAGTGGGGGCCTGGTGGAGCCTGCCCCTGCACTGCTGGGGGGTGGGGGTGGTGGGAGACATGAGTGGGGGCCTGGTGGAGGGTGCCCCTGGATGCTGGGGGGTGGGGGTGGTGGTAGACATGAGTGGGGACTGGTGGAGGCTGCTCCTGCACTGCTGGGGGGTGAGGGTGGTGGGAGACATGAGTTGGACATGAGTGGGGGCCTGGTGGAGGCTGCCTCTGCACTGCTGGGGGGTGGGGTTGCAGGGAGACATGAGTTGGACATGAGTGGGGGCCTGGTGGAGGCTGCCCCTGCACTGCTGGTGGGTGGGGGTGCAGAGAGACATGAGATGGACATGAGTGGGGGCCTGGTGGAGGCTGCCCCTGCACTGCTGGGTGGTGGGGGTGCAGGGAGACATGAGTTGGACATGAGTGGGGGCCTGGTGGAGGCTGCCGCTGCACTGCTGGGGGGTGGGGGTGCAGAGAGACATGAGATGGACACGAGTGGGGGCCTGGTGGAGGCTGCCCCTGCACTGCTGGGTGGTGGGGGTGGTGGGAGACATGAGTGGGGGCCTTGTGGAGGCTGCCCCTGGATGCTGGGGGGTGGGGGTGATGGGAGACATGAGTGGGGGCCTGATGGAGGCTGCCCCTGCACTGCTGAGGGGTGGGGGTGGTGGGAGACATGAGTGGGGGCCTGGTGGAGGGTGCCCCTGGTGGCTGGTGGCTGGGGGTGGTGGTAGACATGAGTGGGGGCCTGGTGGAGGCCGCCCCTGCACTGCTGGGGAGTGGGGGTGATGGGAGACATGAGTGGGTGCCTGGTGGAGGGTGCCCCTGGTGGCTGGAGGGTGGGGGTGGTGGGAGACATGAGTGGGGGCCTGGTGGAGGCCGCCCCTGCACTGCTGGGGGGTGGGGGTGGTGGGAGACATGTGTGGGGGCCTGGTGGAGGGTGCCCCTGGATGCTGGGGGGTGGGGGTGGTGGTAGACATGAGTGGGGGCCTGGTGGAGGTTGCCCCTGCACTCCTGGGGGGTGGGGGTTGTGGTAGACATGAGTGGGGGCCTGGTGGAGGGTGCCCCTGGTGGCTGGGGGGTGGAGGGGCAGGGAGACATTAGTTGGACATGAGTGGGGAACCTGGTGGAGGCTGCCCCTGCACTGCTGGGGTGTGGGGGTGATGGGAGACATGAGTGGGGGCCTGGTGGAGGGTGCCCCTAGTGGCTTGGTGGTGGGGGTGGTGGGAGACATGAGTTGGACATGAGTGGGGGCCTGGTGGAGGCTGCCCCTGCACTGCTGGGGGGTGGGGGTGGTGGGAGACATGAGTGGGGGCCTTGTGGAGGGTGCCCCTGGTGGCTGGTGGCTGGGGTGGTGGTGGACATGAGTGGGGGCCTGGTGGAGGCCGCCCCTGCACTGCTGGGTGGTGGGGGTGATGGGAGACATGAGTGGGTGCCTGGTGGAGGCTGCCCCTGGTGGCTTGGGGTGGGGGTGGTGGTAGACATGAGTGGGGGCCTGGTGGAGGGTGCCCCTGGTGGCTGAGGGGTGGGGGTGCAGGGAGACATGAGTTGGACATGAGTGGGTGCCTGGTGGAAGCTGCCCCTGCACTGCTGGGGGGTGGGGGTGCAGGGAGACATGAGTTGGACATGAGTGGGGGCCTGGTGGAGGCTGCCCCCGCACTGCTGGGGGGTGGGGGTGATGGGAGACATGAGTGGGGGCCTGGTGGAGGGTGCTCCTGGTGGCTGGGGGGTGGGGGTGCAGGGAGACATGAGTTGGACATGAGTGGGTGCCTGGTGGAAGCTGCCCCTGCACTGCTGGGGTTTGGGGGTGCAGGGAGACATGAGTTGGACATGAGTGGGGGCCTGTTGGAGGCTGCCCCTGCACTGCTAGGGGGTGGGGGTGATAGGGGACATGAGTGGGGGCCTGGTGGAGGCTGCCCCTGCACTGCTGGGGGTGGGGGTGGTGGTAGACATGAGTGGGGGCCTGGTGGAGGCCGCCCCTGCACTGCTGGGGAGTGGGGGTGATGGGAGACATGAGTGGGTGCCTGGTGGAGGGTGCCCCTGGTGGCTGGAGGGTGGGGGTGGTGGGAGACATGAGTGGGGGCCTGGTGGAGGCCACCCCTGCACTGCTGGGGGGTGGGGGTGGTGGGAGACATGTGTGGGGGCCTGGTGGAGGGTGCCCCTGGATGCTGGGGGGTGGGGGTGGTGGTAGACATGAGTGGGGGCCTGGTGGAGGTTGCCCCTGCACTCCTGGGGGGGTGGGGGTTGTGGTAGACATGAGTGGGGGCCTGGTGGAGGGTGCCCCTGGTGGCTGGGGGGTGGAGGTGCAGGGAGACATTAGTTGGACATGAGTGGGGAACCTGGTGGAGGCTGCCCCTGCACTGCTGGGGTGTGGGGGTGATGGGAGACATGAGTGGGGGCCTGGTGGAGGGTGCCCCTAGTGGCTTGGTGGTGGGGGTGGTGGGAGACATGAGTTGGACATGAGTGGGGGCCTGGTGGAGGCTGCCCCTGCACTGCTGGGGTGTGGGGGTGGTGGGAGACATGAGTGGGGGCCTTGTGGATGGTGCCCCTGGTGGCTGGTGGCTGGGGTGGTGGTGGACATGAGTGGGGGCCTGGTGGAGGCCGCCCCTGCGCTGCTGGGTGGTGGGGGTGATGGGAGACATGAGTGGGTGCCTGGTGGAGGCTGCCCCTGGTGGCTTGGGGGTGGGGGTGGTGGTAGACATGAGTGGGGGCCTGGTGGAGGGTGCCCCTGGTGGCTGAGGGGTGGGGGTGCAGGGAGACATGAGTTGGACATGAGTGGGTGCCTGGTGGAAGCTGCCCCTGCACTGCTGGGGGGGGGTGCAGGGAGACATGAGTTGGACATGAGTGGGGGCCTGGTGGAGGCTGCCCCCGCACTGCTGGGGGGTGGGGGTGATGGGAGACATGAGTGGGGGCCTGGTGGAGGGTGCTCCTGGTGGCTGGGGGGTGGGGGTGCAGGGAGACATGAGTTGGACATGAGTGGGTGCCTGGTGGAAGCTGCCCCTGCACTGCTGGGGGGTGGGGGTGCAGGGAGACATGAGTTGGACATGAGTGGGGGCCTGTTGGAGGATGCCCCTGCACTGCTAGGGGGTGGGGGTGATAGGGGACATGAGTGGGGGCCTGGTGGAGGCTGCCCCTGCACTGCTGGGGGTGGGGGTGGTGGGAGACATGAGTGGGGGCCTGGTGGAGGGTGCCCCTGCACTGCTGGCGGGTGGGGGTGCAGGGAGACATGAGTTGGACATGAGTGGGGGCCTGGTGGAGGCTGCCCCTGGTGGCTGGGGGGTGGGGGTGATGGGAGACATGAGTGGGGGCCTGGTGGAGGCTGCCCTTGCACTGCTGGGGGGTGGGGGTGATGGGAGACATGAGTGGGGGCCTGGTGGAGGCTGCCCCTGCACTGCTGGGGGGTGGGGGTGGTGGGAGACATGAGTGGGGGCCTGGTGGAGGCTGCCCCTGGTGGCCGGGGGGTGGGGGTGCAGGGAGACATGAGTTGGACATGAGTGGGGGCCTGGTGGAGGGTGCCCCTGCACTGCTGGGGGGTGGGGGTGATGGGAGACATGAGAGGGGGCCTGGTGGAGGCTGCCCGTGGTGGCTGGGGGCTGGGGGTGGTGGGAGACATGAGTGGGGGCCTGGTGGAGGGTGCCCCTGGTGACTGGGGGTTGGGGGTGGTGCTAGACATGAGTGGGGGCCTGGTGGAGGCTGCCCCTGCACTGCTGGGGGGTGGGGGTGGTGGTAGACATGAGTGGGGGCCTGGTGGAGGCTGCCCATGCACTGCTGGGGGGTGCTGGGAGACATGAGTGGGGGCCTGGTGGAGGCTGCCCCTGCACTGCTGGGGGGTGGGGGTGATGGGAGACATGAGTGGGGGCCTGGTGGAGGCTGACCCTGGTGGCTGGGGGGTGGGGGTGGTGGGAGACATGAGTGCGGGCCTGGTGGAGGCTGCGCCTGGATGCTGGGGGGCGGGGGTGAGGGGAGACATGAGTGGGGGCCTGGTGGAGGCTGCCCCTGCACTGCTGGGGCGTGGGGGTGATGGGAGACATGAGTGGGGTCCTGGTGGAGGCTGCCCCTGGTGGCTGGGGGGTGGGGGTGGTGGGAGACATGAGTGGGGGCCTGGTGGAGGCTGCCCCTGCACTGCTGGGTGGTGGGGGTGATGGGAGACATGAGTGGGGGCCTGGTGGAGGCTGCCCCTGCACTGCTGGGGGGTGGGGGTGGTGGGAGACATGAGTGGGGGCCTGTGGAGGGTGCCCCTGGATGCTGGGGGGTGGGGGTGGTGGTAGGCATGATTGGGGGCTTGGTGGAGGCTGCCCCTGCACTGCTGGGGGGTGGGGGTGGTGGGAGACATGAGTGGGGGCCTGGTGGAGGGTGCCCCTGGTGGCTGGGGGGTGGGGGTGCAGGGAGACATGAGTTGGACATGAGTGGGGGCCTGGTGGAGGCTGCCCCTGCACTGCTGGGGGGTGGGGGTGATGGGAGACGTGAGTGGGGGCCTGGTGGAGGCTGCCCGTGGTGGCTGGGGGGTGGGGGTGATGGGAGACATGAGTGGGGGCCTGGTGGAGGCTGCCCTTGCACTGCTGGGGGGTGGGGGTGATGGGAGACATGAGTGGGGGCCTGGTGGAGGCTGCCCCTGCACTGCTGGGGGGTGGGGGTGGTGGGAGACATGAGTGGGGGCCTGGTGGAGGCTGTCCCTGCACTGCTGGGGGATGGGGGTGGTGGGAGACATGAGTGGGGGCCTGGTGGAGGGTGCCCCTGGTGGCTGGGGGGTGGGGGTGCAGGGAGACATGAGTTGGACATGAGTGGGGGCCTGGTGGAGGCTGCCCCTGCACTGCTGGGGGGTGGGGGTGATGGGAGACGTGAGTGGGGGCCTGGTGAAGGCTGCCCATGGTGGCTGGGGGGTGGGGGTGATGGGAGACATGAGTGGGGGCCTGGTGGAGGCTGCCCTTGCACTGCTGGGGGGTGGGGGTGATGGGAGACATGAGTGGGGAATGGTGGAGGCTGCCTCTGCACTGCTGGGGGGTAGGGGTGGTGGGAGACATGAGTGGGGGCCTGGTGGAGGCTTCCCCTGCACTGCTGGGGGGTGGGGGTGGTGGGAGACATGAGTGGGGGCCTGGTGGAGGCTGCCCCTGCACTGCTGGGGGGTGTGGGTGATGGGAGACATGAGTGGGGGCCTGGTGGAGGCTGCCTCTGCACTGCTGGGGAGTGGGGGTGGGGGTGGTGGGAGACATGAGTGGGGGCCTGGTGGAGGGTGCCCCTGGATGCTGGGGGGTGGGGGTGGTGGTAGACATGAGTGGGGGCCTGGTGGAGGCTGCCCCTGCACTGCTGGGGGGTGGGGTGGTGGGAGACATGAGTGGGGGCCTGGAGGAGGGTGCCCCTGGTGGCAGGGGGTAGGGGTGCAGGGAGACATGAGTTGGACATGAGTGGGGGCCTGGTGGAGGCTGCCCCTGCACTGCTGGGGGGTGGGGGTGATAGGAGACATGAGTGGGGGCCTGGTGGAGGCTGCCCCTGGTGGCTGGGGGGTGGTGGGAGACATGAGTGGGGGCCTGGTGGAGGCTGCCCCTGCACTGCTGGGGGCTGGGGGTGGTGGGAGACATGAGTGGGGGCCTGGTGGAGGCTGCTCCTGCACTGCTGGGGGGTGGGGGTGCAGGGAGACATGAGTGGGGGCCTGGTGGAGGCTGCCCCTGCACTGCTGGGGGGTGGGGGTGCAGGGAGACATGAGTTGGACATGAGTGGGGGCCTGGTGGAGGCTGCCACTGCACTGCTGGGGGGTGGGGGTGATAGGAGACATGAATCGGGGCCTGGTGGAGGCTGCACCTGGATGCTGGGGGTAGGGGTGGTGGGAGACATGAGTGGGGGCCTGGTGGAGGCTACCCCTGCACTGCTGAGGGGTGGGGGTTGTGGGAGACATGAGTGGTGGCCTGGTGGAGGGTGCTCCTGGTCGCTGGTGGCTGGGGGTGGTGGTAGACATGAGTGGGGGCCTGGTGGAGGCCGCCCCTGCACTGCTGGGGGTTGGGGGTGATGGGAGACATGAGTGGGTGCCTGAGGGAGTGTGCCCCTGGTGGCTGGGGGGTGGGGGTGGTAGAAGACATGAGTGGGGGCCTGGTGGAGGGTGCCCCTGGTGACTGGGGGTTGGGGGTGGTGGTAGACATGAGTGGGGGCCTGGTGAAGGCTGCCCCTGCACTGCTGGGGGGTGGGGGTGGTGGTAGACATGAGTGGGGGCCTGGTGGAGGCTGCCCCTGCACTGCTGGATGGGGTGGTGGGAGACATGAGTGGGGGCCTGGTGGAGGCTGCCCCTGCACTGCTGGGGGGTGGGGGTGATGGGAGACATGAGTGGGGGCCTGGTGGAGGCTGACCCTGGTGGCTGGGGGGTGGGGGTGGTGGGAGACATGAGTGGGGGCCTGGTGGAGGCTGCCCCTGGGTGCTGGGGGGCGGGGGTGATGGGAGACATGAGTGGGGCCTGGTGGAGGTTGCCCCTGCACTGCTGGGGCGTGGGGGTGATGGGAGACATGAGTGTGGTCCTGGTGGAGGCTGCCCCTGGTGGCTGGGGGGTGGGGGAGCAAGGAGACATGAGTTGGACATGAGTGGGGGCCTGGTGGAGGCTGCCCCTGCACTGCTGGGGGGTGGAGGTGATGGGAGACATGAGTGGGGGCCTGGTGGAGGCTGCCCGTGGTGGCTGGGGGGTGGGGGTGGTGGGAGACATGAGTGGGGGCCTGGTGGACGCTGCCCCTGCACTGCTGGGGGGTGGGGGTGATGGGAGACATGAGTGGGGGCCTGGTCGAGGCTGCCCCTGGTGGCTGGGGGGTGGGGGTGGTGGGAGACATGAGTGGGGGCCTGGTGGAGGCTGCCCCTGCACTGCTGGGGGGTGTGGGTGATGGGAGACATGAGTGGGGGCCTGGTGGAGCCTGCCCCTGCACTGCTGGGGGGTGGGGGTGGTGGGAGACATGAGTGGGGGCCTGGTGGAGGGTGCCCCTGGATGCTGGGGGGTGGGGGTGGTGGTAGACATGAGTGGGGACTGGTGGAGGCTGCTCCTGCACTGCTGGGGGGTGAGGGTGGTGGGAGACATGAGTTGGACATGAGTGGGGGCCTGGTGGAGGCTGCCTCTGCACTGCTGGGGGGTGGGGTTGCAGGGAGACATGAGTTGGACATGAGTGGGGGCCTGGTGGAGGCTGCCCCTGCACTGCTGGTGGGTGGGGGTGCAGAGAGACATGAGATGGACATGAGTGGGGGCCTGGTGGAGGCTGCCCCTGCACTGCTGGGTGGTGGGGGTGCAGGGAGACATGAGTTGGACATGAGTGGGGGCCTGGTGGAGGCTGCCGCTGCACTGCTGGGGGGTGGGGGTGCAGAGAGACATGAGATGGACACGAGTGGGGGCCTGGTGGAGGCTGCCCCTGCACTGCTGGGTGGTGGGGGTGGTGGGAGACATGAGTGGGGGCCTTGTGGAGGCTGCCCCTGGATGCTGGGGGGTGGGGGTGATGGGAGACATGAGTGGGGGCCTGATGGAGGCTGCCCCTGCACTGCTGAGGGGTGGGGGTGGTGGGAGACATGAGTGGGGGCCTGGTGGAGGGTGCCCCTGGTGGCTGGTGGCTGGGGGTGGTGGTAGACATGAGTGGGGGCCTGGTGGAGGCCGCCCCTGCACTGCTGGGGAGTGGGGGTGATGGGAGACATGAGTGGGTGCCTGGTGGAGGGTGCCCCTGGTGGCTGGAGGGTGGGGGTGGTGGGAGACATGAGTGGGGGCCTGGTGGAGGCTGCCCCTGCACTGCTGGGGGGTGGGGGTGGTGGGAGACATGTGTGGGGGCCTGGTGGAGGGTGCCCCTGGATGCTGGGGGGTGGGGGTGGTGGTAGACATGAGTGGGGGCCTGGTGGAGGTTGCCCCTGCACTCCTGGGGGGTGGGGGTTGTGGTAGACATGAGTGGGGGCCTGGTGGAGGGTGCCCCTGTTGGCTGGGGGGTGGAGGGGCAGGGAGACATTAGTTGGACATGAGTGGGGAACCTGGTGGAGGCTGCCCCTGCACTGCTGGGGTGTGGGGGTGATGGGAGACATGAGTGGGGGCCTGGTGGAGGGTGCCCCTAGTGGCTTGGTGGTGGGGGTGGTGGGAGACATGAGTTGGACATGAGTGGGGGCCTGGTGGAGGCTGCCCCTGCACTGCTGGGGGGTGGGGGTGGTGGGAGACATGAGTGGGGGCCTTGTGGAGGGTGCCCCTGGTGGCTGGTGGCTGGGGTGGTGGTGGACATGAGTGGGGGCCTGGTGGAGGCCGCCCCTGCACTGCTGGGTGGTGGGGGTGATGGGAGACATGAGTGGGTGCCTGGTGGAGGCTGCCCCTGGTGGCTTGGGGTGGGGGTGGTGGTAGACATGAGTGGGGGCCTGGTGGAGGGTGCCCCTGGTGGCTGAGGGGTGGGGGTGCAGGGAGACATGAGTTGGACATGAGTGGGTGCCTGGTGGAAGCTGCCCCTGCACTGCTGGGGGGTGGGGGTGCAGGGAGACATGAGTTGGACATGAGTGGGGGCCTGGTGGAGGCTGCCCCCGCACTGCTGGGGGGTGGGGGTGATGGGAGACATGAGTGGGGGCCTGGTGGAGGGTGCTCCTGGTGGCTGGGGGGTGGGGGTGCAGGGAGACATGAGTTGGACATGAGTGGGTGCCTGGTGGAAGCTGCCCCTGCACTGCTGGGGGGTGGGGGTGCAGGGAGACATGAGTTGGACATGAGTGGGGGCCTGTTGGAGGCTGCCCCTGCACTGCTAGGGGGTGGGGGTGATAGGGGACATGAGTGGGGGCCTGGTGGAGGCTGCCCCTGCACTGCTGGGGGTGGGGGTGGTGGTAGACATGAGTGGGGGCCTGGTGGAGGCCGCCCCTGCACTGCTGGGGAGTGGGGGTGATGGGAGACATGAGTGGGTGCCTGGTGGAGGGTGCCCCTGGTGGCTGGAGGGTGGGGGTGGTGGGAGACATGAGTGGGGGCCTGGTGGAGGCCACCCCTGCACTGCTGGGGGGTGGGGGTGGTGGGAGACATGTGTGGGGGCCTGGTGGAGGGTGCCCCTGGATGCTGGGGGGTGGGGGTGGTGGTAGACATGAGTGGGGGCCTGGTGGAGGTTGCCCCTGCACTCCTGGGGGGGTGGGGGTTGTGGTAGACATGAGTGGGGGCCTGGTGGAGGGTGCCCCTGGTGGCTGGGGGGTGGAGGTGCAGGGAGACATTAGTTGGACATGAGTGGGGAACCTGGTGGAGGCTGCCCCTGCACTGCTGGGGTGTGGGGGTGATGGGAGACATGAGTGGGGGCCTGGTGGAGGGTGCCCCTAGTGGCTTGGTGGTGGGGGTGGTGGGAGACATGAGTTGGACATGAGTGGGGGCCTGGTGGAGGCTGCCCCTGCACTGCTGGGGGGTGGGGGTGGTGGGAGACATGAGTGGGGGCCTTGTGGATGGTGCCCCTGGTGGCTGGTGGCTGGGGTGGTGGTGGACATGAGTGGGGGCCTGGTGGAGGCCGCCCCTGCGCTGCTGGGTGGTGGGGGTGATGGGAGACATGAGTGGGTGCCTGGTGGAGGCTGCCCCTGGTGGCTTGGGGGTGGGGGTGGTGGTAGACATGAGTGGGGGCCTGGTGGAGGGTGCCCCTGGTGGCTGAGGGGTGGGGGTGCAGGGAGACATGAGTTGGACATGAGTGGGTGCCTGGTGGAAGCTGCCCCTGCACTGCTGGGGGGGGGGGGGTGCAGGGAGACATGAGTTGGACATGAGTGGGGGCCTGGTGGAGGCTGCCCCCGCACTGCTGGGGGGTGGGGGTGATGGGAGACATGAGTGGGGGCCTGGTGGAGGGTGCTCCTGGTGGCTGGGGGGTGGGGGTGCAGGGAGACATGAGTTGGACATGAGTGGGTGCCTGGTGGAAGCTGCCCCTGCACTGCTGGGGGGTGGGGGTGCAGGGAGACATGAGTTGGACATGAGTGGGGGCCTGTTGGAGGATGCCCCTGCACTGCTAGGGGGTGGGGGTGATAGGGGACATGAGTGGGGGCCTGGTGGAGGCTGCCCCTGCACTGCTGGGGGTGGGGGTGGTGGGAGACATGAGTGGGGGCCTGGTGGAGGGTGCCCCTGCACTGCTGGCGGGTGGGGGTGCAGGGAGACATGAGTTGGACATGAGTGGGGGCCTGGTGGAGGCTGCCCCTGGTGGCTGGGGGGTGGGGGTGATGGGAGACATGAGTGGGGGCCTGGTGGAGGCTGCCCTTGCACTGCTGGGGGGTGGGGGTGATGGGAGACATGAGTGGGGGCCTGGTGGAGGCTGCCCCTGCACTGCTGGGGGGTGGGGGTGGTGGGAGACATGAGTGGGGGCCTGGTGGAGGCTGCCCCTGGTGGCCGGGGGGTGGGGGTGCAGGGAGACATGAGTTGGACATGAGTGGGGGCCTGGTGGAGGGTGCCCCTGCACTGCTGGGGGGTGGGGGTGATGGGAGACATGAGAGGGGGCCTGGTGGAGGCTGCCCGTGGTGGCTGGGGGCTGGGGGTGGTGGGAGACATGAGTGGGGGCCTGGTGGAGGGTGCCCCTGGTGACTGGGGGTTGGGGGTGGTGCTAGACATGAGTGGGGGCCTGGTGGAGGCTGCCCCTGCACTGCTGGGGGGTGGGGGTGGTGGTAGACATGAGTGGGGGCCTGGTGGAGGCTGCCCATGCACTGCTGGGGGGTGCTGGGAGACATGAGTGGGGGCCTGGTGGAGGCTGCCCCTGCACTGCTGGGGGGTGGGGGTGATGGGAGACATGAGTGGGGGCCTGGTGGAGGCTGACCCTGGTGGCTGGGGGGTGGGGGTGGTGGGAGACATGAGTGCGGGCCTGGTGGAGGCTGCGCCTGGATGCTGGGGGGCGGGGGTGAGGGGAGACATGAGTGGGGGCCTGGTGGAGGCTGCCCCTGCACTGCTGGGGCGTGGGGGTGATGGGAGACATGAGTGGGGTCCTGGTGGAGGCTGCCCCTGGTGGCTGGGGGGTGGGGGTGGTGGGAGACATGAGTGGGGGCCTGGTGGAGGCTGCCCCTGCACTGCTGGGTGGTGGGGGTGATGGGAGACATGAGTGGGGGCCTGGTGGAGGCTGCCCCTGCACTGCTGGGGGGTGGGGGTGGTGGGAGACATGAGTGGGGGCCTGTGGAGGGTGCCCCTGGATGCTGGGGGGTGGGGGTGGTGGTAGGCATGATTGGGGGCTTGGTGGAGGCTGCCCCTGCACTGCTGGGGGGTGGGGGTGGTGGGAGACATGAGTGGGGGCCTGGTGGAGGGTGCCCCTGGTGGCTGGGGGGTGGGGGTGCAGGGAGACATGAGTTGGACATGAGTGGGGGCCTGGTGGAGGCTGCCCCTGCACTGCTGGGGGGTGGGGGTGATGGGAGACGTGAGTGGGGGCCTGGTGGAGGCTGCCCGTGGTGGCTGGGGGGTGGGGGTGATGGGAGACATGAGTGGGGGCCTGGTGGAGGCTGCCCTTGCACTGCTGGGGGGTGGGGGTGATGGGAGACATGAGTGGGGGCCTGGTGGAGGCTGCCCCTGCACTGCTGGGGGGTGGGGGTGGTGGGAGACATGAGTGGGGGCCTGGTGGAGGCTGTCCCTGCACTGCTGGGGGATGGGGGTGGTGGGAGACATGAGTGGGGGCCTGGTGGAGGGTGCCCCTGGTGGCTGGGGGGTGGGGGTGCAGGGAGACATGAGTTGGACATGAGTGGGGGCCTGGTGGAGGCTGCCCCTGCACTGCTGGGGGGTGGGGGTGATGGGAGACGTGAGTGGGGGCCTGGTGAAGGCTGCCCATGGTGGCTGGGGGGTGGGGGTGATGGGAGACATGAGTGGGGGCCTGGTGGAGGCTGCCCTTGCACTGCTGGGGGGTGGGGGTGATGGGAGACATGAGTGGGGGAATGGTGGAGGCTGCCCCTGCACTGCTGGGGGGTAGGGGTGGTGGGAGACATGAGTGGGGGCCTGGTGGAGGCTTCCCCTGCACTGCTGGGGGGTGGGGGTGGTGGGAGACATGAGTGGGGGCCTGGTGGAGGCTGCCCCTGCACTGCTGGGGGGTGTGGGTGATGGGAGACATGAGTGGGGGCCTGGTGGAGGCTGCCTCTGCACTGCTGGGGAGTGGGGGTGGGGGTGGTGGGAGACATGAGTGGGGGCCTGGTGGAGGGTGCCCCTGGATGCTGGGGGGTGGGGGTGGTGGTAGACATGAGTGGGGGCCTGGTGGAGGCTGCCCCTGCACTGCTGGGGGGTGGGGTGGTGGGAGACATGAGTGGGGGCCTGGAGGAGGGTGCCCCTGGTGGCAGGGGGTAGGGGTGCAGGGAGACATGAGTTGGACATGAGTGGGGGCCTGGTGGAGGCTGCCCCTGCACTGCTGGGGGGTGGGGGTGATAGGAGACATGAGTGGGGGCCTGGTGGAGGCTGCCCCTGGTGGCTGGGGGGTGGTGGGAGACATGAGTGGGGGCCTGGTGGAGGCTGCCCCTGCACTGCTGGGGGCTGGGGGTGGTGGGAGACATGAGTGGGGGCCTGGTGGAGGCTGCTCCTGCACTGCTGGGGGGTGGGGGTGCAGGGAGACATGAGTGGGGGCCTGGTGGAGGCTGCCCCTGCACTGCTGGGGGGTGGGGGTGCAGGGAGACATGAGTTGGACATGAGTGGGGGCCTGGTGGAGGCTGCCACTGCACTGCTGGGGGGTGGGGGTGATAGGAGACATGAATCGGGGCCTGGTGGAGGCTGCACCTGGATGCTGGGGGTAGGGGTGGTGGGAGACATGAGTGGGGGCCTGGTGGAGGCTACCCCTGCACTGCTGAGGGGTGGGGGTTGTGGGAGACATGAGTGGTGGCCTGGTGGAGGGTGCTCCTGGTCGCTGGTGGCTGGGGGTGGTGGTAGACATGAGTGGGGGCCTGGTGGAGGCCGCCCCTGCACTGCTGGGGGTTGGGGGTGATGGGAGACATGAGTGGGTGCCTGAGGGAGTGTGCCCCTGGTGGCTGGGGGGTGGGGGTGGTAGAAGACATGAGTGGGGGCCTGGTGGAGGGTGCCCCTGGTGACTGGGGGTTGGGGGTGGTGGTAGACATGAGTGGGGGCCTGGTGAAGGCTGCCCCTGCACTGCTGGGGGGTGGGGGTGGTGGTAGACATGAGTGGGGCCTGGTGGAGGCTGCCCCTGCACTGCTGGGGGGGGTGGTGGGAGACATGAGTGGGGGCCTGGTGGAGGCTGCCCCTGCACTGCTGGGGGGTGGGGGTGATGGGAGACATGAGTGGGGGCCTGGTGGAGGCTGACCCTGGTGGCTGGGGGGTGGGGGTGGTGGGAGACATGAGTGGGGGCCTGGTGGAGGCTGCCCCTGGGTGCTGGGGGGCGGGGATGATGGGAGACATGAGTGGGGCCTGGTGGAGGTTGCCCCTGCACTGCTGGGGCGTGGGGGTGATGGGAGACATGAGTGTGGTCCTGGTGGAGGCTGCCCCTGGTGGCTGGGGGGTGGGGGAGCAAGGAGACATGAGTTGGACATGAGTGGGGGCCTGGTGGAGGCTGCCCCTGCACTGCTGGGGGGTGGGGGTGATGGGAGACATGAGTGGGGGCCTGGTGGAGGCTGCCCGTGGTGGCTGGGGGGTGGGGGTGGTGGGAGACATGAGTGGGGGCCTGGTGGACGCTGCCCCTGCACTGCTGGGGGGTGGGGGTGATGGGAGACATGAGTGGGGGCCTGGTCGAGGCTGCCCCTGGTGGCTGGGGGGTGGGGGTGGTGGGAGACATGAGTGGGGGCCTGGTGGAGGCTGCCCCTGCACTGCTGGGGGGTGTGGGTGATGGGAGACATGAGTGGGGGCCTGGTGGAGCCTGCCCCTGCACTGCTGGGGGGTGGGGGTGGTGGGAGACATGAGTGGGGGCCTGGTGGAGGGTGCCCCTGGATGCTGGGGGGTGGGGGTGGTGGTAGACATGAGTGGGGACTGGTGGAGGCTGCTCCTGCACTGCTGGGGGGTGAGGGTGGTGGGAGACATGAGTTGGACATGAGTGGGGGCCTGGTGGAGGCTGCCTCTGCACTGCTGGGGGGTGGGGTTGCAGGGAGACATGAGTTGGACATGAGTGGGGGCCTGGTGGAGGCTGCCCCTGCACTGCTGGTGGGTGGGGGTGCAGAGAGACATGAGATGGACATGAGTGGGGGCCTGGTGGAGGCTGCCCCTGCACTGCTGGGTGGTGGGGGTGCAGGGAGACATGAGTTGGACATGAGTGGGGGCCTGGTGGAGGCTGCCGCTGCACTGCTGGGGGGTGGGGGTGCAGAGAGACATGAGATGGACACGAGTGGGGGCCTGGTGGAGGCTGCCCCTGCACTGCTGGGTGGTGGGGGTGGTGGGAGACATGAGTGGGGGCCTTGTGGAGGCTGCCCCTGGATGCTGGGGGGTGGGGGTGATGGGAGACATGAGTGGGGGCCTGATGGAGGCTGCCCCTGCACTGCTGAGGGGTGGGGGTGGTGGGAGACATGAGTGGGGGCCTGGTGGAGGGTGCCCCTGGTGGCTGGTGGCTGGGGGTGGTGGTAGACATGAGTGGGGGCCTGGTGGAGGCCGCCCCTGCACTGCTGGGGAGTGGGGGTGATGGGAGACATGAGTGGGTGCCTGGTGGAGGGTGCCCCTGGTGGCTGGAGGGTGGGGGTGGTGGGAGACATGAGTGGGGGCCTGGTGGAGGCCGCCCCTGCACTGCTGGGGGGTGGGGGTGGTGGGAGACATGTGTGGGGGCCTGGTGGAGGGTGCCCCTGGATGCTGGGGGGTGGGGGTGGTGGTAGACATGAGTGGGGGCCTGGTGGAGGTTGCCCCTGCACTCCTGGGGGGTGGGGGTTGTGGTAGACATGAGTGGGGGCCTGGTGGAGGGTGCCCCTGTTGGCTGGGGGGTGGAGGGGCAGGGAGACATTAGTTGGACATGAGTGGGGAACCTGGTGGAGGCTGCCCCTGCACTGCTGGGGTGTGGGGGTGATGGGAGACATGAGTGGGGGCCTGGTGGAGGGTGCCCCTAGTGGCTTGGTGGTGGGGGTGGTGGGAGACATGAGTTGGACATGAGTGGGGGCCTGGTGGAGGCTGCCCCTGCACTGCTGGGGGGTGGGGGTGGTGGGAGACATGAGTGGGGGCCTTGTGGAGGGTGCCCCTGGTGGCTGGTGGCTGGGGTGGTGGTGGACATGAGTGGGGGCCTGGTGGAGGCCGCCCCTGCACTGCTGGGTGGTGGGGGTGATGGGAGACATGAGTGGGTGCCTGGTGGAGGCTGCCCCTGGTGGCTTGGGGTGGGGGTGGTGGTAGACATGAGTGGGGGCCTGGTGGAGGGTGCCCCTGGTGGCTGAGGGGTGGGGGTGCAGGGAGACATGAGTTGGACATGAGTGGGTGCCTGGTGGAAGCTGCCCCTGCACTGCTGGGGGGTGGGGGGGCAGGGAGACATGAGTTGGACATGAGTGGGGGCCTGGTGGAGGCTGCCCCCGCACTGCTGGGGGGTGGGGGTGATGGGAGACATGAGTGGGGGCCTGGTGGAGGGTGCTCCTGGTGGCTGGGGGGTGGGGGTGCAGGGAGACATGAGTTGGACATGAGTGGGTGCCTGGTGGAAGCTGCCCCTGCACTGCTGGGGGGTGGGGGTGCAGGGAGACATGAGTTGGACATGAGTGGGGGCCTGTTGGAGGCTGCCCCTGCACTGCTAGGGGGTGGGGGTGATAGGGGACATGAGTGGGGGCCTGGTGGAGGCTGCCCCTGCACTGCTGGGGGTGGGGGTGGTGGTAGACATGAGTGGGGGCCTGGTGGAGGCCGCCCCTGCACTGCTGGGGAGTGGGGGTGATGGGAGACATGAGTGGGTGCCTGGTGGAGGGTGCCCCTGGTGGCTGGAGGGTGGGGGTGGTGGGAGACATGAGTGGGGGCCTGGTGGAGGCCACCCCTGCACTGCTGGGGGGTGGGGGTGGTGGGAGACATGTGTGGGGGCCTGGTGGAGGGTGCCCCTGGATGCTGGGGGGTGGGGGTGGTGGTAGACATGAGTGGGGGCCTGGTGGAGGTTGCCCCTGCACTCCTGGGGGGGTGGGGGTTGTGGTAGACATGAGTGGGGGCCTGGTGGAGGGTGCCCCTGGTGGCTGGGGGGTGGAGGTGCAGGGAGACATTAGTTGGACATGAGTGGGGAACCTGGTGGAGGCTGCCCCTGCACTGCTGGGGTGTGGGGGTGATGGGAGACATGAGTGGGGGCCTGGTGGAGGGTGCCCCTAGTGGCTTGGTGGTGGGGGTGGTGGGAGACATGAGTTGGACATGAGTGGGGGCCTGGTGGAGGCTGCCCCTGCACTGCTGGGGGGTGGGGGTGGTGGGAGACATGAGTGGGGGCCTTGTGGAGGGTGCCCCTGGTGGCTGGTGGCTGGGGTGGTGGTGGACATGAGTGGGGGCCTGGTGGAGGCCGCCCCTGCGCTGCTGGGTGGTGGGGGTGATGGGAGACATGAGTGGGTGCCTGGTGGAGGCTGCCCCTGGTGGCTTGGGGGTGGGGGTGGTGGTAGACATGAGTGGGGGCCTGGTGGAGGGTGCCCCTGGTGGCTGAGGGGTGGGGGTGCAGGGAGACATGAGTTGGACATGAGTGGGTGCCTGGTGGAAGCTGCCCCTGCACTGCTGGGGGGGGGGGTGCAGGGAGACATGAGTTGGACATGAGTGGGGGCCTGGTGGAGGCTGCCCCCGCACTGCTGGGGGGTGGGGGTGATGGGAGACATGAGTGGGGGCCTGGTGGAGGGTGCTCCTGGTGGCTGGGGGGTGGGGGTGCAGGGAGACATGAGTTGGACATGAGTGGGTGCCTGGTGGAAGCTGCCCCTGCACTGCTGGGGGGTGGGGGTGTAGGGAGACATGAGTTGGACATGAGTGGGGGCCTGTTGGAGGCTGCCCCTGCACTGCTAGGGGGTGGGGGTGATAGGGGACATGAGTGGGGGCCTGGTGGAGGCTGCCCCTGCACTGCTGGGGGTGGGGGTGGTGGGAGACATGAGTGGGGGCCTGGTGGAGGGTGCCCCTGCACTGCTGGCGGGTGGGGGTGCAGGGAGACATGAGTTGGACATGAGTGGGGGCCTGGTGGAGGCTGCCCCTGGTGGCTGGGGGTGGGGGTGGTGGGAGACATGATTGGGGGCCTGGTGGGGCTGCCCCTGCACTGCTGGGGGTGGGGGTGATGGGAAACATGAGTGGGGGCCTGGTGGAGGCTGCCCCTGCACTGCTGGGGGGTGGGGGTGGTGGGAGACATGAGTGGGGGCCTGGTGGAGGGTGCCCCCAGATGCAGGGGTGTGGGGGTGGTGGTAGACATGAGTGGGGGCCTGGTGGAGGCTGCCCCTGCACTGCTGGGGGGTGGGGGTGGTGGGAGACATGAGTGGGGGCCTGGTGGAGGGTGCCCCTGGTGGCTGGGGGGTGGGGGTGCAGGGAGACATGAGTTGGACATGAGTGGGGGCCTGGTGGAGGCTGCCCCTGCACTGCCGGGGGTGGGGTGATGGGAGACATGAGTGGGGACCTGGTGGGACCTGCCCCTGGTGGCTGGGGGGTAGGGGTGGTGGGAGACATGAGTGGGGGCCTGGTGGAGGCTGCCCCTGCACTGCTGGGGGGTGGGGGTGATGGGAGACATGAGTGGGGGCCTGGTGGAGGCTGCCGCTGCACTGCTGGGGGGTGGGTGTGGTGGGAGACATGAGTGGGGGCCTGGTGGAGGGTGCCCCTGGATGCTGGGGGGTGGGGGTGGTGGTAGACATGAGTGGGGGCCTGGTGGAGGCTGCCCCTGCACTGCTGGGGGGTGGGGGTGGTGGGAGGCATGAGTGGGGGCCCTGCACCCCCACCCCCCTGCACTGCTGGGGGGTGGGGGTGCAGGGAGACATGAGTTGGACATGAGTGGGTGCCTGGTGGAGGCTGCCCCTGCACTGCTGGGGGGTGGCGGTGCAGGGAGACATGAGTTGGACATGAGTGGGGACCTGGTGGAGGCTGCCCCTGCCTGCTGGGGGGTGGGGGTGATGGGAGACATGAGTGGGGGCCTGCTGGAGGGTGCCCCTGGTGGCTGGGGGGTGGGGGTGCAGGGAGACATGAGTTGGACATGAGTGGGGGCCTGGTGGAGGGTGCACCTGCACTTCTGGGGGGTGGGCGTGATAGGGGACATGAGTGGGGGCCTGGTGGAGGATGCCCCTGGTGGCTGGGGGGTGGGGGTGGTGGGAGACATGAGTGGGGGCCTGTGGAGGCTGCCCCTGCACTGCTGGGGGGTGGGGGTGGTGGGAGACATGAGTGGGGGCCTGGTGGAGGGTGCCCCTGGTGGCTGGGGTTTGGGGGTGGTGGTAGACATGAGTAGGGGCCTGGTGGAGGCTGCCCCTGCACTGCTGGGGGGTCAGGGTGGTGGGAGACATGAGTGGGGGCCTAGTGGAGGCTGCCCCTGCACTGCTGGGGGGTGGGGGTGATGGGAGACATGAGTGGGGGCCTGGTGGAGGGTGCCCCTGGTGGCTGGGGGGTGGGGGTGCAGAGAGACATGAGTTGGACATGAGTGGGGGCCTGGTGGAGGCTTCCCCTGCACTGCCGGGGGTGGGGGTGATGGGAGACATGAGTGGGGGCCTGGTGGAGCCTGCCCCTGGTGGCTGGGGGGTAGGGGTGGTGGGAGACATGAGTGGGGCCCTGGTGGAGGCTGCCCCTGCACTGCTGGAGGGTGGGGGTGATGGGAGACATGAGTGGGGGCCAGGTGGAGGCTGCCGCTGCACTGCTGGGGGGTGGGTGTGGTGGGAGACATGAGTGGGGGCCTGGTGGAGGGTGCCCCTGGATGCGGGGGGGTGGGGTGGTGGTAGACATGAGTGGGGGCCTGGTGGAGGCTGCCCCTGCACTGTTGGGGGGTGGGGGTGGTGGGAGGCATGAGTGGGGGCCTGGTGGAGGCTGCCCCTGCACTGCTGGGTGGTGGGGGTGCAGGGAGACATGAGTTGGAAATGAGTGGGTGCCTGGTGGAGGCTGCCCCTGCACTGCTGGGGGGTGGCGGTGCAGGGAGACATGAGTTGGACATGAGTGGGGACCTGGTGGAGGCTGCCCCTGCACTGCTGGGGGGTGCGGGTGATGGGAGACATGAGTGGGGGCCTGGTGGAGGCTGCCCTTGGTGGCTGCGGGGTGGGGTTGGTGGGAGACATGAGTGGGGGCCTGGTGGAGGCTGCCCCTGGATGCTGGGGGGTGGGGGTGATGGGAGACATGAGTGGGGGCCTGGTGGAGGCTGCCCCTGCACTCCTGGGGGGAGGGGGTGATGGGAGACATGAGTGGGGGCCTGGTGGAGGCTGCCCCTGGTGGCTGGGGGGTGCGGGTGGTGGGAGACATGAGTGGGGGCCTGGTGGAGGCTGCCCCTGCACTGCTGGGGGGTGGGGGTGATGGGAGACATGAGTGGGGGCCTGGTGGAGGCTGCCCCTGCACTGCTGGGGGGTGGGGGTGGTGGGAGACATGAGTGGGGGCCTGGTGGAGGGTGCCCCTGTATGCTGGGGAAAAGGGGTGGTGGTAGACATGAGTGGGGGTATGGTGGAGGCTGCCCCTGCACTGCTGGGGGGTGGGGGTGGTGGGAGACATGAGTGGGGGCCTGATGGAGGGTGTCCCTGGTGGCTGGGGGATGGGGGTGCAGGGAGACATGAGTTGGACATGAGTGGGGCCCTGGTGGAGGCTGCCCCTGGTGGCTGGGGGGTGGGGGTGATGGGAGACATGAGTGGGGGCCTGGTGGAGGCTGCCCCTGCACTGCTGGGGGGTGGGGGCAGTGGGAGACATGAGTGGGGGCCTGGTGGAGGCTGCCCCTGCACTGCTGGGGGGTGGGGGTGATGGGAGACATGAGTGGGGGCCTGGTGGAGGCTGCCCCTGGTGGGTGGGGGTGGTGGGAGACATGAGTGGGGGCCTGGTGGAGGCTGCCCCTGCACTGCTGGGGGGTGGGGTGATGGGAGACATGAGTGGGGGCCTGGTGGAGGCTGCCCCTGCACTGCTGGGGGGTGGGGGTGCTGGGAGACATGAGTGGGGGCCTGGTGGAGGCTGCCCCTGCACTGCTGGGGGGTGGGGGTGATGGGAGACATGAGTGGGGACCTGGTGGAGGCTGCCCCTGGTGGCTGGGGGGTGGGGGTGGTGGGAGACATGAGTGGGGGCCTGGTGGAGGCTGCCCCTGCACTGCTGGGGGGTGGGGGTGGTGGGAGACATGAGTGGGGGCCTGGTGGAGGGTGCCCCTGGTGGCTGGGGGTGGGGGTGCAGGGATACATGAGTTGGACATTAGTGGGGGCCTGGTGGAGGCTGCCCCTGCACTGCTGGGGGGTGGGGGTGATGGGAGACATGAGTGGGGGCCTGGTGGAGGCTGCCCCTGCACTGCTGGGGGGGCGGGGTGGTGGGAGACATGAGTGGGGGGCTGGTGGAGGGTGCCCCTGGATGCTGGGGGGTGGGGGTGGTGGTAGACATGAGTGGGGGCCTCGTGGAGGCTGTCCCTGCACTGCTGGGGGTTGGGGGTGGTGGGAGACATGAGTGGGGGCCTGGTGGAGGATGCCCCTGGTGGGTGGGGGGTGGGGGTGCAGGGAGACATGTTGTTGGACATGAGTGGGGGCCTGGTGGAGGCTGCCCCTGCAATGCTGGGGGGTGGGGATGATGGGAGACATGAGTGGGGGCCTGGTGGAGGCTGCCCCTGGTGGCTGGGGGGTGGGGGTGGTGGGAGACATGAGTGGGGGCCTGGTGGAGGCAGCCCCTGCACTGCTAGGGGGTGGGGGTGATGGGAGACATGAGTGGGGGCCTGGTGGAGGCTGCCCCTGCACTGCTGGGGGGTGGGGGTGGTGGGAGACATGAGTGGGGGCCTGGTGGAGGGTGCCCCTGGATGCTGGGGGGTGGGGGTGGTGGTAGACATGCGTGGGGGCCTGGTGGAGGCTGCCCCTGCACTGCTGGGGGGTGGGGGTGGTGGGAGGCATGAGTGGGGGCCTGGTGGAGGCTGCCCCTGCACTGCTGGGGGGTGGGGGTGCAGGGAGACATGAGTTGGACATGAGTGGGTGCCTGGTGGAGGCTTCCCCTGCACTGCTGGGGGGTGGGGGTGCAGGGAGACATGAGTTGGACATGAGTGGGGGCCTGGTGGAGGCTGCCCCTGCACTGCTGGGGGGTGGGGGTGATGGGAGACATAAGTGGGGGCCTGGTGGAGGGTGCTCCTGGTGGCTGGGGGGTGGGGGTGCAGGGAGACATGAGTTGGACATGAGTGGGGGCCTGGTGGAGGCTGCCTCTGCACTGCTGGGGGGTGGGGTTGCAGGGAGACATGAGTTGGACATGAGTGGGGGCCTGGTGGAGGCTGCCCCTGCACTGCTGGGGGGTGGGGGTGCAGAGAGACATGAGTTGGACATGAGTGGGGGCCTGGTGGAGGCTGCTCCTGCACTGCTGGGTGGTGGGGGTGGTGGGAGACATGAGTGGGGGCCTTGTGGAGGCTGCCCCTGGATGCTGGGGGGTGGGGGTGATGGGAGACATGAGTGGGGGCCTGATGGAGGCTGCCCCTGGACTGCTGAGGGGTGGGGGTGGTGGGAGACATGAGTGGGGGCCTGGTGGAGGGTGCCCCTGGTGGCTGGTGGCTGGGGGTGGTGGTAGACATGAGTGGGGGCCTGGTGGAGGCCGCCCCTGCACTGCTGGGGAGTGGGGGTGATGGGAGACATGAGTGGGTGCCTGGTGGAGGGTGCCCCTGGTGGCTGGAGGGTGGGGGTGGTGGGAGACATGAGTGGGGGCCTGGTGGAGGCCGCCCCTGCACTGCTGGGGGGTGGGGGTGGTGGGAGACATGTGTGGGGGCCTGGTGGAGGGTGCCCCTGGATGCTGGGGGGTGGGGGTGGTGGTAGACATGAGTGGGGGCCTGGTGGAGGTTGCCCCTGCACTGCTGGGTGGTGGGGGTTGTGGTAGACATGAGTGGGGGCCTGGTGGAGGGTGCCCCTGGTGGCTGGGGGGTGGAGGTGCAGGGAGACATTAGTTGGACATGAGTGGGGAACCTGGTGGAGGCTGCCCCTGCACTGCTGGGGTGTGGGGGTGATGGGAGACATGAGTGGGGGCCTGGTGGAGGGTGCCCCTAGTGGCTGGGTGGTGGGGGTGGTGGGAGACATGAGTTGGACATGAGTGGGGGCCTGGTGGAGGCTGCTCCTGCACTGCTGGGGGGGTGGGGGTGGTGGGAGACATGAGTGGGGGCCTTGTGGAGGGTGCCCCTGGTGGCTGGTGGCTGGGGTGGTGGTGGACATGAGTGGGGGCCTGGTGGAGGCTGCCCCTGCACTGCTGGGTGGTGGGGGTGATGGGAGACATGAGTGGGTGCCTGGTGGAGGCTGCCCCTGGTGGCTGGGGGGTGGGGGTGGTGGTAGACATGAGTGGGGGCCTGGTGGACGGTGCCCCTGGTGGCTGAGGGGTGTGGGTGCAGGGAGACATAAGTTGGACATGAGTGGGTGCCTGGTGGAAGCTGCCCCTGCACTGCTGGGGGGTGGGGGTGCAGGGAGACATGAGTTGGACATGAGTGGGGGCCTGGTGGAGGCTGCCCCTGCACTGCTGGGGGGTGGGGGTGATGGGAGACATGAGTGGGAGCCTGGTGGAGGGTGCCCCTGGTGGCTGGGGGGTGGGGGTGCAGGGAGACATGAGTTGGACATGAGTGGGTGCCTGGTGGAAGCTGCCCCTGCACTGCTGGGGGGTGGGGGTGCAGGGAGACATGAGTTGGACATGAGTGGGGGCCTGTTGGAGGCTGCCCCTGCACTGCTAGGGGGTGGGGGTGATAGGGGACATGAGTGGGGGCCTGGTGGAGGCTGCCCCTGCACTGCTGGGGGTGGGGGTGGTGGGAGACATGAGTGGGGGACTGGTGGAGGGTGCCCCTGCACTGCTGGCGGGTGGGGGTGCAGGGAGACATGAGTTGGACATGAGTGGGGGCCTGGTGGAGGCTGCCCCTGGTGGCTGGGGGTTGGGGGTGGTGGGAGACATGAGGGGGGGCCTGGTGGAGGCTGCCTCTGCACTGCTGGGGGGTGGGGGTGATAGGGGACATGAGTGGGGGCCTGGTGGAGGCTGCCCCTGCACTGCTGGGGGGTGGGGTGGTGGGAGACATGAGTGGGGGCCTGGTGGAGGCTGCCCCTGCACTGCTGGGGGGGTGGGGGTGCAGGGAGACATGAGTTGGACATGAGTGAGGGCCTGGTGGAGGCTGCCCCTGGTGGCTGGGGGTGGGGGTGGTGGGAGACATGAGTGGGGGCCTGGTGGGGCTGCCCCTGCACTGCTGGGGGTGGTGGTGATGGGAAACATGAGTGGGGGCCTGGTGGAGGCTGCCCCTGCACTGCTGGGGGGTGGGGGTGGTGGGAGACATGAGTGGGGGCCTGGTGGAGGGTGCCCCCAGATGCTGGGGTGTGGGGGTGGTGGTAGACATGAGTGGGGGCCTGGTGGAGGCTGCCCCTGCACTGCTGGGGGGTGGGGGTGGTGGTAGACATGAGTGGGGGCCTGGTGGAGGGTGCCCCTCGTGGCTGGGGGGTGGGGGTGCAGGGAGACATGAGTTGGACATGAGTGGGGGCCTGGTGGAGGCTGCCCCTGCACTGCCGGGGGTGGGGTGATGGGAGACATGAGTGGGGACCTGGTGGAGCCTGCCCCTGGTGGCTGGGGGGTAGGGGTGGTGGGAGACATGAGTGGGGGCCTGGTGGAGGCTGCCCCTGCACTGCTGGGGGGTGGGGGTGATGGGAGACATGAGTGGGGGCCTGGTGGAGGCTGCCGCTGCACTGCTGGGGGGTGGGTGTGGTGGAAGACATGAGTGGGGGCCTGGTGGAGGGTGCCCCTGGATGCTGGGGGGTGGGGGTGGTGGTAGACATGAGTGGGGGCCTGGTGGAGGCTGCCCCTGCACTGCTGGGGGGTGGGGGTGGTGGGAGGCATGAGTGGGGTCCCTGCACCCCCACCCCCCTGCACTGCTGGGGGGTGGGGGTGCAGGGAGACATGAGTTGGACATGAGTGGGTGCCTGGTGGAGGCTGCCCCTGCACTGCTGGCGGGTGGCGGTGCAGGGAGACATGAGTTGGACATGAGAGGGGACCTGGTGGAGACTGCCCCTGCCTGCTGGGGGGTGGGGGTGATGGGAGACATGAGTGGGGGCCTGGTGGAGGGTGCCCCTGGTGGCTGGGGGGTGGGGGTGATGGGAGACATGAGTGGGGGCCTGGTGGAGGGTGCCCCTGGTGGCTGGGGGGTGGGGGTGCAGGGAGACATGAGTTGGACATGAGTGGGGGCCTGGTGGAGGGTGCACCTGCACTTCTGGGGGGTGGGCGTGATAGGGGACATGAGTGGGGGCCTGGTGGAGGATGCCCCTGGTGGCTGGGGGGTGGGGGTGGTGGGAGACATGAGTGGGGGCCTGTGGAGGCTGCCCCTGCACTGCTGGGGGGTGGGGGTGGTGGGAGACATGAGTGGGGGCCTGGTGGAGGCTGCCCCTGCACTGCTGGGGGGTCGGGGTGGTGGGAGACATGAGTGGGGGCCTAGTGGAGGCTGCCCCTGCACTGCTGGGGGGTGGGGGTGATGGGAGACATGAGTGGGGGCCTGGTGGAGGGTGCCCCTGGTGGCTGGGGGGTGGGGGTGCAGGGAGACATGAGTTGGACATGAGTGGGGGCCTGGTGGAGGCTTCCCCTGCACTGCCGGGGGTGGGGGTGATGGGAGACATGAATTGGGGGCTGGTGGAGCCTGCCCCTGGTGGCTGGGGGGTAGGGGTGGTGGGAGACATGAGTGGGGGCCTGGTGGAGGCTGCCCCTGCACTGCTGGAGGGTGGGGGTGATGGGAGACATGAGTGGGGGCCAGGTGGAGGCTGCCGCTGCACTGCTGGGGGGTGGGTGTGGTGGGAGACATGAGTGGGGGCCTGGTGGAGGGTGCCCCTGGATGCGGGGGGGTGGGGTGGTGGTAGACATGAGTGGGGGCCTGGTGGAGGCTGCCCCTACACTGTTGGGGGGTGGGGGTGGTGGGAGGCATGAGTGGGGGCCTGGTGGAGGCTGCCCCTGCACTGCTGGGTGGTGGGGGTGCAGGGAGACATGAGTTGGAAATGAGTGGGTGCCTGGTGGAGGCTGCCCCTGCACTGCTGGGGGGTGGCGGTGCAGGGAGACATGAGTTGGACATGAGTGGGGACCTGGTGGAAGCTGCCCCTGCACTGCTGGGGGGTGGGGGTGATGGGAGACATGAGTGGGGGCCTGGTGGAGGGTGCCCCTGGTGGTTGGGGGGTGGGGGTGCAGGGAGACATGAGTTGGACATGAGTGGGGGCCTGGTGGAGGGTGCCCCTGCACTTCTGGGGGGTGGGGGTGATAGGGGACATGAGTGGGGGCCTGGTGAAGGATGCCCCTGGTGGCTGGAGGGTTGGGTGGTGGGAGACATGAGTGGGGGCCTGGATTAGGCTGCCCCTGCACTGCTGGGGGGTGGGTGAGGTGGGAGACATGAGTGGGGGCCTGGTGGAGGGTGCCCCTGGTGGCTGGGGGTTGGGGGTGGTGGTAGACATGAGTAGGGGCCTGGAGGAGGCTGCCCCTGCACTGCTGGGGGGTGGGGGTGGTGGGAGACATGAGTGGGGGCCTGGTGGAGGGTGCCCCTGGTGGCTGGGGGTTGGGGTGGTGGTAGACATGAGTAGGGGCCTGGTGGAGGCTGCCCTTGCACTGCTGGGGAGTGGGGGTGGTGGTAGACATGAGTGGGGGCCTAGTGGAGGCTGCCCCTGCACTGCTGGGGGGTGGGGTGGTGGGAGACATGAGTGGGGGTCTGGTGGAGGCTGCCCCTGCACTGCTGGGGGGTGCGGGTGATGGGAGACATGAGTGGGGGCCTGGTGGAGGCTGCCCTTGGTGGCTGCGGGGTGGGGTTGGTGGGAGACATGAGTGGGGGCCTGGTGGAGGCTGCCCCTGGATGCTGGGGGGTGGGGTGATGGGAGACATGAGTGGGGGCCTGGTGGAGGCTGCCCCTGCACTCCTGGGGGGAGGGGGTGATCGGAGACATGAGTGGGGGCCTGGTGGAGGCTGCCCCTGGTGGCTGGGGGGTGGGGGTGGTGGGAGACATGAGTGGGGGCCTGGTGGAGGCTGCCCCTGCACTGCTGGGGGGTGGGGGTGTTGGGAGACATGAGTGGGGGCCTGGTGGAGGCTGCCCCTGCACTGCTGGGGGGTGGGGGTGGTGGGAGACATGAGTGGGGGCCTGGTGGAGGGTGCCCCTGTATGCTGGGGAAAAGGGGTGGTGGTAGACATGAGTGGGGGTATGGTGGAGGCTGCCCCTGCACTGCTGGGGGTGGGGGTGGTGGGAGACATGAGTGGGGGCCTGATGGAGGGTGCCCCTGGTGGCTGCGGGATGGGGGTGCAGGGAGACATGAGTTGGACATGAGTGGGGCCCTGGTGGAGGCTGCCCCTGGTGGCTGGGGGGTGGGGGTGATGGGAGACATGAGTGGGGCCTGGTGGAGGCTGCCCCTGCACTGCTGGCGGGTGGGGGTAGTGGGAGACATGAGTGGGGGCCTGGTGGAGGCTGCCCCTGCACTGCTGGGGGGTGGGGGTGATGGGAGACATGAGTGGGGGCCTGGTCGAGGCTGCCCCTGGTGGGTGGGGGTGGTGGGAGACATGAGTGGGGGCCTGGTGGAGGCTGCCCCTGCACTGCTGGGGGATGGGGTGATGGGAGACATGAGTGGGGGCCTGGTGGAGGCTGCCCCTGCACTGCTGGGGGGTGGGGGTGCTGGGAGACATGAGTGGGGGCCTGGTGGAGGCTGCCCCTGCACTGCTGGGGGGTGGGGGTGATGGGAGACATGAGTCGGGACCTGGTGGAGGCTGCCCCTGGTGGCTGGGGGGTGGGGGTGGTGGGAGACATGAGTGGGGGCCTGGTGGAGGCTGCCCCTGCACTGCTGGGGGGTGGGGGTGGTGGGAGACATGAGTGGGGGCCTGGTGGAGGGTGCCCCTGGTGGCTCGGGGTGGGGGTGCAGGGAGACATGAGTTGGACATGAGTGGGGGCCTGGTGGAGGCTGCCCCTGCACTGCTGGGGGGTGGGGGTGATGGGAGACATGAGTGGGGGCCTGGTGGAAGCTGCCCCTGCACTGCTGGGGGGGCGGGGTGGTGGGAGACATGAGTGGGGGGGTGGTGGAGGGTGCCCCTGGATGCTGGGGGGTGGGGGTGGTGGTAGACATGAGTGGGGGCCTGGTGGAGGCTGCCCCTGCACTGCTGGGGGGTGGGGATGATGGGAGACATGAGTGGGGGCCTGGTGGAGGCTGCCCCTGGTGGCTGGGGGGTGGGGGTGGTGGGAGACATGAGTGGGGGCCTGGTGGAGGCAGCCCCTGCACTGCTAGGGGGTGGGGGTGATGGGAGACATGAGTGGGGGCCTTGTGGAGGCTGCCCCTGCACTGCTGGGGGGTGGGGGTGGTGGGAGACATGAGTGGGGGCCTGGTGGAGGGTGCCCCTGGATGCTGGGGGGTGGGGGTGGTGGTAGACATGCGTGGGGGCCTGGTGGAGGCTGCCCCTGCACTGCTGGGGGGTGGGGGTGGTGGGAGGCATGAGTGGGGGCCTGGTGGAGGCTGCCCCTGCACTGCTGGGGGGTGGGGGTGCAGGGAGACATGAGTTGGACTGAGTGGGTGCCTGGTGGAGGCTGCCCCTGCACTGCTGGGGGGTGGGGGTGCAAGGAGACATGAGTTGGACATGAGTGGGGGCCTGGTGGAGGCTGCCCCTGCACTGCTGGGGGGTGGGGGTGATGGGAGACATAAGTGGGGGCCTGGTGGAGGGTGCTCCTGGTGGCTGGGGGGTGGGGGTGCAGGGAGACATGAGTTGGGCATGAGTGGGGGCCTGGTGGAGCGTGCCCCTGCACTTCTGGGGGGTGGGGTTGATAGGGGACATGAGTGGGGGCCTGGTGGAGGGTGCCCCTGGTGGCTGGGGGGTGGGGGTGGTGGGAGACATGAGTGGGGGCCTGGTGGAGGCTGCCTCTGCACTGCTGGGGGGTGGGGGTGATAGGGGACATGAGTGGGGGCCTGTTGGAGGCTGCCCCTGCACTGCTGGCGGGTGGGGGTGATAGGGGACATGAGTGGGGGCCTGGTGGAGGCTGCCCCTGCACTGCTGGGGGGTGGGGGTGGTGGGAGACATGAGTGGGGGCCTGGTGGAGGGTGCCCCTGCCCTGCTGGGGGGTGGGGGTGGAGGGAGACATGAGTGGCGGCCTGGTGGAGGCTGCCCCTGCACTGCTGGGGGTGGGGGTGATGGGAGACATGAGTGGGGTCCTGGTGGAGGCTGCCCCTGGTGGCTGGGGGGTGGGGGTGGTGGGAGACATGAGTGGGGGCCTGGTAGAGGCTGCCCCTGCACTGCTGGGGGGTGGGGGTGATGGGAGACATGAGTGGGGGCCTGGTGGAGGCTGACCCTGGTGGCTGGGGGGTGGGGGTGGTGGGAGACATGAGTGGGGGCCTGGTGGAGGCTGCCCCTGGTTGCTGGGGGGTGGGGGTGATGGGAGACATGAATGGGGGCCTGGTGGAGGCTGCCCCTGCACTGCTGGGGCGTGGGGATGATGGGAGACATGAGTGGGGTCCTGGTGGAGGCTGCCCCTGGTGGCCGGGGGGTGGGGGTGGTGGGAGACATGAGTGGGGGCCTGGTGGAGGCTGCCCCTTCACTGCTGGGGGGTGGGGGTGATGGGAGACATGAGTGGGGGCCTAGTGGAGGCTGCTCCTGCACTGCTGGGGGGTGGGTGTGGTGGGAGACATGAGTGGGGGCCTGTGGAGGGTGCCCTTGGATGCTGGGGGGTGGGGGTGATGGGAGACATGAATGGGGGCCTGGTCGAGGCTGCCCCTGGTGGCTGGGGGTGGTGGGAGACATGAGAGGGGCCTGGTGGAGACTGCCCCTGCACTGCTGGGGGGTATGGGTGATGGGAGACATGAGTGGGGGCCTGGTGGAGGCTGCCCCTGCACTGCTGGGGGGTGGGGGTGGTGGGAGACATGAGTGGGGGCCTGGTGGAGGGTGCCCCTGGTGGCTGGGGGTGGGGGTGCAGGGAGACATGAGTTGGACATGAGTGGGGGCCTGGTGGAGGCTGCCCCTGCACTGCTGGGGGGTGGGGTGATGGGAGATGTGAGTGGGGGCCTGGTGGAGGCTGCCCGTGGTGGCTGGGGGGTGGGGGTGATGGGAGATATGAGTGGGGGCCTGGTGGAGGCTGCCCCTGCACTGCTGGGGGTGGGGGTGGTGGGAGACATGAGTGGGGGCCTGGTGGAGGCTGCCCCTGCACTGCTGGGGGGTGGGGGTGATGGGAGACATGAGTGGGGGCCTGTTCGAGGCTGCCTCTGGTGGCTGGGGGGTGGGGGTGGTGGGAGACATGAGTGGGGGCCTGGTGGAGGCTGCCCCTGCACTGCTGGGGGGTGTGGGTGATGGGAGACATGAGTGGGGGCCTGGTGGAGGCTGCCCCTGCACTGCTGGGGGGTGGGGGTGGTGGGAGACATGAGTGGGGGCCTGGTGGAGGGTGCCCCTGGATGCTGGGGGGTAGGGGTGGTGGTAGACATGAGTGGGGGCCTGGTGGAGGCTGCCACTGCACTGCTGGGGGGTGGGGGTGGTGGGAGACATGAGTGGGGGCCTGGTGGAGGGTGCCCCTGGTGGTGTGGGGTGGGGGTGGTGGTAGACATGAGTGGGGGCCTGGTGGAGGCTGCCCCTGCACTGCTGGGGGCTGGGGGTGGTGGGAGACATGAGTGGGGGCCTGGTGGAGGCTGCCCCTGCACTGCTGGGGGGTGGGGGTGATGGGAGACATGGATGGGGGCCTGGTGGAGGCTGCCCCTGGTGGCTGGGGGGGTGGGGGTGGTGGGAGACATGAGTGGGGGCCTGGTGGAGGCTGCCCCTGCCCTGCTGGGGGCTGGGGGTGGTGGGAAACATGAGTGGGGGCCTGGTGGAGGCTGTCCCTGCACTGCTGGGGGGTGGGGGTGCAAGGAGACATGAGTGGGGGCCTGATGGAGGCTGCCCCTGCACTGCTGGGGGGTAGGGGTGCAGGGAGACCTGAGTTGGACATGAGTAGGGGCCTGGTGGAGGCTGCCTCTGCACTGCTGGTGGGTGGGGGTGCAGAGAGACATGAGTTGGACATGAGTGGGGGCCTGGTGGACGCTGTCACTGCACTGCTGGGGGTGGGGGTGATGGGAGACATGAGTGGGGGCCTGGTGGAGGCTGCCCCTGGTGGCTGGGGGGTGGGGGTAGTGGGAGACATGAGTGGGGGCCTTGTGGAGGCTGCCCCTGGATGCTGGGGGGTAGGGGTGATGGGAGACATGAGTGGGGGCCTGGTGGAGGCTGCCCCTGCACTGCTGAGGGGTGGGGGTGGTGGGAGACATGAGTGGGGCCTGGTGGAGGCTGCCCCTGGTGGCTGGTGGCTGGGGGTGGTGGTAGACATGAGTGGGGGCCTGGTGGAGGCTGCCCCTGCACTGCTGGGGGGTGGGGGTGATGGGAGACATGAGTGGGTGCCTGGTGGAGGGTGCCCCTGGTGGCTGGGGGGTGGGGGTGGTGGGAGACATGAGTGGGGGCCTGGTGGAGGGTGCCCCTGGTGACTGGGGGTTGGGGGTGGTGGTAGACATCAGTGGGGGCCTGGTGGAGGCTGCCCCTGCACTGCTGGGGGTGGGGGTGGTGGTAGACATGAGTGGGGGCCTGGTGGAGGCTGCCCCTGCACTGCTGTGGGGTGGGGGTGGTGGGAGACATGAGTGGGGGCCTGGTGGAGGCTGCCCCTGCACTGCTGGGGGGTGGGGGTGATAGGAGACATGAGTGGGGGCCTGGTGGAGGCTGACCCTGGTGGCTGGGGGGTGGGGGTGGTGGGAGACATGAGTGGGGTCCTGGTGGAGGCTGCCCCTGGATGCTGGGGGGTGGGGGTGATGGGAGACATGAGTGGGGGCCTGGTCGAGGCTGCCCCTACACTGCTGGGGTGTGGGGGTGATGGGAGACATGAGTGGGGTCCTGGTGGAGGTGGCACCTGGTGGCTGGTGGGTGGGGGTGCAGGGAGACATGAGTTGGACATGAGTGGGGGCCTGGTGGAGGCTGCCCCTGCACTGCTGGGGGGTGGGGGTGATGGGAGACGTGAGTGGGGGCCTGGTGGAGGCTGCCCGTGGTGGCTGGGGGGTGGGCGTGATGGGAGACATGAGTGGGGGCCTGGTGGAGGCTGCCCCTGCACTGCTGGGGGGTGGGGGTGATGGGAGACATGAGTGGGGGCTTGGTGGAGGCTGCCCCTGCACTGCTGGGGGGTGGGGGTGGTGGAAGACATGAGTGGGGGCCTGGTGGAGGGTGCCCCTGGTGGCTGGGGGGTGGGGTTGCAGGGAGACATGAGTTGGACATGAGTGGGGGCCTGGTGGAGGCTGCCCCTGCACTGCTGGGGGGTGGGGGTGATGGGAGACGTGAGTGGGGGCCTGGTGGAGGCTGCCCGTGGTGGAGGGGGGGTGGGGGTGATGGGAGACATGAGTGGGGGCCTGGTGGAGGCTGCCCGTGGTAGCTGGGGGGTGGGGGTGATGGGAGACATGAGTGGGGGCCTGGTGGAGGCTGCCCCTGCACTGCTGGGGGATGGGGGTGCAAGGAGACATGAGTGGGGGCCTGATGGAGGCTGCCCCTGCACTGCTGGGGGGTAGGGGTGCAGGGAGACCTGAGTTGGACATGAGTAGGGGCCTGGTGGAGGCTGCCTCTGCACTGCTGGTGGGTGGGGGTGCAGAGAGACATGAGTTGGACATGAGTGGGGGCCTGGTGGACGCTGTCACTGCACTGCTGGGGGTGGGGGTGATGGGAGACATGAGTGGGGGCCTGGTGGAGGCTGCCCCTGGTGGCTGGGGGGTGGGGGTAGTGGGAGACATGAGTGGGGGCCTTGTGGAGGCTGCCCCTGGATGCTGGGGGGTAGGGGTGATGGGAGACATGAGTGGGGGCCTGGTGGAGGCTGCCCCTGCACTGCTGAGGGGTGGGGGTGGTGGGAGACATGAGTGGGGCCTGGTGGAGGCTGCCCCTGGTGGCTGGTGGCTGGGGGTGGTGGTAGACATGAGTGGGGGCCTGGTGGAGGCTGCCCCTGCACTGCTGGGGGGTGGGGGTGATGGGAGACATGAGTGGGTGCCTGGTGGAGGGTGCCCCTGGTGGCTGGGGGGTGGGGGTGGTGGGAGACATGAGTGGGGGCCTGGTGGAGGGTGCCCCTGGTGACTGGGGGTTGGGGGTGGTGGTAGACATCAGTGGGGGCCTGGTGGAGGCTGCCCCTGCACTGCTGGGGGTGGGGGTGGTGGTAGACATGAGTGGGGGCCTGGTGGAGGCTGCCCCTGCACTGCTGTGGGGTGGGGGTGGTGGGAGACATGAGTGGGGGCCTGGTGGAGGCTGCCCCTGCACTGCTGGGGGGTGGGGGTGATAGGAGACATGAGTGGGGGCCTGGTGGAGGCTGACCCTGGTGGCTGGGGGGTGGGGGTGGTGGGAGACATGAGTGGGGTCCTGGTGGAGGCTGCCCCTGGATGCTGGGGGGTGGGGGTGATGGGAGACATGAGTGGGGGCCTGGTCGAGGCTGCCCCTACACTGCTGGGGTGTGGGGGTGATGGGAGACATGAGTGGGGTCCTGGTGGAGGTGGCACCTGGTGGCTGGTGGGTGGGGGTGCAGGGAGACATGAGTTGGACATGAGTGGGGGCCTGGTGGAGGCTGCCCCTGCACTGCTGGGGGGTGGGGGTGATGGGAGACGTGAGTGGGGGCCTGGTGGAGGCTGCCCGTGGTGGCTGGGGGGTGGGCGTGATGGGAGACATGAGTGGGGGCCTGGTGGAGGCTGCCCCTGCACTGCTGGGGGGTGGGGGTGATGGGAGACATGAGTGGGGGCTTGGTGGAGGCTGCCCCTGCACTGCTGGGGGGTGGGGGTGGTGGGAGACATGAGTGGGGGCCTGGTGGAGGGTGCCCCTGGTGGCTGGGGGGTGGGGTTGCAGGGAGACATGAGTTGGACATGAGTGGGGGCCTGGTGGAGGCTGCCCCTGCACTGCTGGGGGGTGGGGGTGATGGGAGACGTGAGTGGGGGCCTGGTGGAGGCTGCCCGTGGTGGAGGGGGGGTGGGGGTGATGGGAGACATGAGTGGGGGCCTGGTGGAGGCTGCCCGTGGTAGCTGGGGGGTGGGGGTGATGGGAGACATGAGTGGGGGCCTGGTGGAGGCTGCCCCTGCACTGCTGGGGGATGGGGGTGGTGGGAGACATGAGTGGGGGCCTGGTGGAGGCTGCCCCTGGTGGTGTGGGGCGGGGGTGCAGGGAGACATGAGTTGGACATGAGTGGGGGCCTGGTGGAGGCTGCCCCTGCACTGCTGGGGGGTGGGGGTGATGGGAGACATGAGTGGGGGCCTGGTCGAGGCTGCCCCTGGTGGCTGGGGGGTGAGGGTGGTGGGAGACATGAGTGGGGGCCTGGTGGAGGCTGCCCCTGCACTGCTGGGGGGTATGGGTGATGGGAGACATGAGTGGGGGCCTGGTGGAGGCTGCCCCTGCACTGCTGGGGAGTGGGGGTGGTGGGAGACATGAGTGGGGGCCTGGTGGAGGGTGCCCCTGGATGCTGGGGTGTGGGGGTGGTGGTAGACATGAGTGGGGGCCTGGTGGAGGCTGCCCCTGCACTGCTGTGGGGTGGGGGTGGTGGGAGACATGAGTGGGGGCCTGGTGGAGGGTGCCCCTGGTGGCGGGGGATGGGGGTGCAGGGAGACATGAGTTGGACATAAGTGGGGGCCTGGTGGAGGCTGCCCCTGCACTGCTGGGGGGTGGGGGTGATGGGAGACATGAGTGGGGGCCTGGTGGAGGCTGCCCCTTGTGGCTGAGGGGTGGGGGTGGTGGGAGACATGAGTGGGGGCCTGGTGGAGGCTGCCCCTGCACTGCTGGGGGGTGGGGGTGATGGGAGACATGAGTGGGGGCCTGGTGGAGGCTGCCCCTGCACTGCTGGGGGTGGGGGTGGTGGGAGACATGAGTGGGGGCCTGGTGGCGGCTGCCCCTGCACTGCTGGGGGGTGGGGGTGATGGGAGACATGAGTGGGGGCCTGTTCGAGGCTGCCCCTGGTGGCTGGGGGGTGGGGGTGCAGAGAGACGTGAGTTGGACATGAGTGGGGGCCTGGTGGAGGCTGCCCCTGCACTGCTGGGGGATGGGGGTGGTGGGAGACATGAGTGGGGGCCTTGTGGAGGCTGCCCCTGGATGCTGGTGGGTGGGGGTGATGGGAGACATGAGTGGGGGCCTGGTGGAGGCTGCCCCTGCACTGCTGAGGGGTGGGGGTGGTGGGAGACATGAGTGGGGGCCTGGTGGAGGGTGCCCCCGGTGGCTGGTGGCTGGGGGTGGTGGTAGACACGAGTGGGGGCCTGGTGGAGGCCGCCCCTGCACTGCTGGGTGGTGGGGGTGATGGGAGACATGAGTGGGTGCCTGGTGGAGGGTGCCCCTGGTGGCTGGGGGGTGGGGGTGGTGGGAGACATGAGTGGGGGCCTGGTGGAGGCTGCCCCTGCACTGCTGGGGGGTGGGGGTGGTGGGAGACATGAGTGGGTGCCTGGTGGAGGGTGCCCCTGGTGGCTGGGGGGTGGGGGTGGTGGGAGACATGAGTGGGGGCCTGGTGGAGGCTGCCCCTGCACTGCTGGGGGGTGGGGGTGGTGGGAGACATGAGTGGGGGCCTGGTGGAGGGTGCCCCTGGATGCTGGGGGTGGGGGTGGTGGTAGACATGAGTGGGGCCTGGTGGAGGTTGCCCCTGCACTGCTGGGGGGTGGGGGTGGTGGTAGACATGAGTGGGGGCCTGGTGGAGGGTGCCCCTGGTGGCTGGGGGTGAGGGTGCAGGGAGACATTAGTTGGACATGAGTGGGGGCCTGGTCTAGGCTGCCCCTGGACAGCTGGGGCGTGGAGGTGATGGGAGACATGAGTGGGGGCCTGGTGGAGGGTGCCCCTAGTGGCTGGGGAGTGGGGGTGGTGGGAGACATGAGTTGGACATGAGTGGGGGCCTGGTGGAGGCTGCCCCTGCACTGCTGGGGGGTGGGGGTGGTGGGAGACATGAGTGGGGGCCTGGTGGAGGGTGCCGCTGGTGGCTGGGGGTGGTGGTAGACATGAGTGGGGGCCTGGTGGAGGCCGCCCCTGCACTACTGCGGGGAGGGGTGATGGGAGACATGAGTGGGTGCCTGGTGGAGGCTGCCCCTGGTGGCTGGGGGGTAGGGGTGGTGGTAGACATGAGTGGGGGCCTGGTGGAGGGTGCCCCTGGTGGCTGAGGGGTGGGGGTGCAGGGAGGCATGAGTTTGACATGAGTGGGTGCCTGGTGGAGGCTGCCCCTGCACTGCTGGGGGTGGGGGTGCAGGGAGACATGAGTTGGACATGAGTGGGGGCCTGGTGGAGGCTGCCCCTGCACTGCTGGGGGGTGGGGGTGATGGGAGACATGAGTGGGGGCCTGGTGGAGGGTGCCCCTGGTGGCTGGGGGGTGGGGTGCAGGGAGACATGAGTTGGACATGAGTGGGGGCCTGGTGGAGGGTGCCCCTGCACTGCTAGGGGGTGGGGGTGATAGGGGACATGAGTGGGGGCCTGGTGGATGGTGCCCCTGGTGGCTGGGGGTTGGGGTGGTGGGAGACATGAGTGGGGGCCTGGTGGAGGCTGCCTCTGCACTGCTGGGGGGTGGGGGTGATAGGGGACATGAGTGGGGGCCTGTTGGAGGCTGCCCCTGCACTGCTGGGGGTGGGGGTGATAGGGGACATGAGTGGGGGCCTGGTGGAGGCTGCCCCTGCACTGCTGGGGGGTGGGGGTGGTGGGAGACATGAGTGGGGGCCTGGTGGAGGGTGCCCCTGCACTACTGGGGGTGGGGGTGATAGGGGACATGAGTGGGGGCCTGTTGGAGGCTGCCCCTGCACTGCTGGGGGGTGAGGGTGATAGGGGACATGAGTGGGGGCCTGGTGGAGGCTGCCCCTGCACTGCTGGGGGGTGGGGGTGGTGGGAGACATGAGTGGGGACCTGGTGGAGGGTGCCCCTGCACTGCTGGGGGGTGGGGGTGCAGGGAGACATGAGTTGGACATGAGTGGGGGCCTGGTGGAGGCTGCCCCTGGGGGGTGGGGGTGGTGGGAGACATGAGTGGGGGCCTGGTGGAGGCTGCCTCTGCACTGCTGGGGGGTGGGGGCGATAGGGGACATGAGTGGGGGCCTGGTGGAGGCTATCCCTGCACTGCTGGGGGATGGGGGTGATAGGGGACATGAATGGGGGCCTGGTGGAGCTGCCCCTGCACTGCTGGGGGGTGGGGGTGGTGGGAGACATGAGTGGGGGCCTGGTGGAGGGTGCCCCTGCACTGCTGGGGGGTGGGGGTGCAGGGAGACATGAGTTGGACATGAGTGTGGGCCTGGTGGAGGCTGCCCCTGGGGGGTGGGGGTGGTGGGAGACATGAGTGGGGGCCTGGTGGGGCTGCCCCTGCACTGCTGGGGGGTGGGGGTGATGGGAGACATGAGTGGGGGCCTGGTGGAGGCTGCCCCTGCACTGCTGGGGGATGGGGGTGGTGGGAGACATGAGTGGGGGCCTGGTGGAGGGTGCCCCCGGATGCTGGGGTGTGGGGGTGGTGGTAGACATGAGTGGGGGCCTGGTGGAGGCTGTCCCTGCACTGCTGGGGGTGGGGGTGGTGGGAGACATGAGTGGGGGCCTGGTGGAGGGTGCCCCTGGTGGCTGAGGGGTGGGGGTGCAGGGAGACATGAGTTGGACATGAGTGGGGGCCTGGTGGAGGCTGCCCCTGCACTGCTGGGGGGTGGGGGTGATGGGAGACATGAGTGGGGGCCTGGTGGAGCCGGCCCCTGGTGGCTGGGGTGCAGGGGTGGTGGGAGACATGAGTGGGGGCCTGGTGGAGGCTGGCCCTGCACTGCTGGGTGGTAGGGGTGATGGGAGACATGAGTGGGGGCCTGGTGGAGGCTGCCGCTGCACTGCTGGGGGGTGGGTGTGATGGGAGACATGAGTGGGGGCCTGGTGGAGGCTGCCGCTGCACTGCTGGGGGGTGGGTGTGGTGGGAGACATGAGTGGGGGCTTGGTGGAGGGTGCCCCTGGATGCTGGGGGGTAGGGGTGGTGGTAGACATGAGTGGGGGCCTGGTGGAGGCTGCCCCTGCATTGCTGGGGAGTGGGGGTGGTGGGAGGCATGAGTGGGGGCCTGGTGGAGACTGCCCCTGCACTGCTGGGGGGTTGGGGTGCAGGGAGACATGAGTTGGACATGAGTGGGTGCCTGGTGGAGTCTGCCCCTGCATTGCTGGGGGGTGGCGGTGCAGGGAGACATGAGTTGGACATGAGTGGGGACCTGGTGGAGGCTGCCCCTGCACTGCTGGGCGGTGGGGGTGATGGGAGACATGAGTGGGGGCCTGGTGGAGGGTGCCCCTGGTGGCTGGGGGGTGGGGGTGCAGGGAGACATGAGTTGGACATGAGTGGGGGCCTGGTGGAGGGTGCCCCTGCACTTCTGGGGGGTGGGGGTGATAGGGGACATGAGTGGGGGCCTGGTGGAGGGTGCCCCTGGTGGCTGGGGGGTGGGGGTGGTGGGAGACATGAGTGGGGGCCTGGTGGAGGCTGCCCCTGCACTGCTGGGGGGTGGGATGGAAGGAGACATGAGTAGGGGCCTGGTGGAGGGTGCCCCTGGCGGCTGGGGGTTGGGGGTGGTGGTGGACATGAGTAGAGGCCGGCTGGAGGCTGCCCCATGCACTGCTGGGGGGTGGGGGTGGTGGTAGACATGAGTGTGGGCCTGGTGGAGGCTGCCCCTGCACTGCTGGGGGGTGGGGTGGTGGGAGACATGAGTGGGGGCCTGGTGGAGGCTGCCCCTGCTCTGCTGGGGGGTGGGGGTGATGGGAGACATTAGTGGGGGCCTGGTGGAGGCTGCCCTTGGTGGCTGGGGGTGGGGGTGGTGGGAGACATGAGTGGGGGTCTGGTGGAGGCTGCCCCTGCACTGCTGGGGGGTGGGGGTGATGGGAGACATGAGTGGGGGCCTGGGGGAGGCTGCCCCTGGTGGCTGCGGGGTGGGGTTGGTGGGAGACATGAGTGGGGGCCTGGTGGAGGCTGCCCCTGGATGCTGGGGGGTGGGGGTGATGGGAGACATGAGTCGGGGCCTGGTGGAGGCTGCCCCTGCATTCCTGGGGGGAGGGGTGATGGGAGACATGAGTGGGGGCCTGGTGGAGGCTGCCCCTGGTGGCTGGGGGGTGGGGGTGGTGGGAGACATGAGTGGGGGCCTGGTGGAGGCTGCCCCTGCACTGCTGGGGGGTGGGGGTGATGGGAGACATGAGTGTGAGCCTGGTGAAGGCTGCCCCTGCACTGCTGGGGGGTGGGGTGGTGGGAGACATGAGTGGCTGCCTGGTGGAGGGTGCCCCTGGATGCTGGGGGGTGGGGTGGTGGTAGACATGAGTGGGGGCCTGGTGGAGGCTGCCCCTGCACTGCTGGGGGGTGGGGGTGGTGGGAGACATGAGTGGGGGCCTGGTGGAGGGTGCCCCTGGTGGCTGGGGGTGGGGGTGCAGGGAGACATGAGTTGGACATGAGTGGGGGCCTGGTGGAGGCTGCCCTGCACTGCTGGGGGGTGGGGGTGGTGGGAGACATGAGTGGGGGCCTGGTGGAGGCTGCCCCTGCACTGCTGGGGGGTGGGGGTGGTGGGGGACATGAGTGGGGGCCTGTTGGAGGCTGCCCCTGCACTGCTGCGGGGTGGGGGTGCAGGGAGACATGAGTTGGACATGAGTGGGGGCCTGGTGGAGGCTGCCCCTGCACTGCTGGGGGGTGGGGTAGAGAGAGACATGAGTTGGACATGAGTGGGGCCTGGTGGAGGCTGCCCCTGCACTGCTGGGGGGTGGGGGTGATGGGAGACATGAGTGGGGGCCTGGTCTAGGCTGCCCCTGGTGGCTTGGGGATGGGGGTGGTGGGAGACATGAGTGGGGGCCTGGTGGATGCTGCCCCTGGATGCTGGGGGGTGGGGGTGGTGGGAGACATGAGTGGGGGCCTGGTGGAGGCTGCCCCTGCACTGCTGGGGGTGGGGGTGATGGGAGACATGAGTGGGGGCCTGGTGGAGGCTGCCCCTGCACTGCCAGGGGGTGGGGGTGATGGGAGACATGAGTGGGTGCCTGGTGGAGGGTGCCCCTGTTGGCTGGGGGGTGGGAGTGGTGGGAGACATGAGTGGGGGCCTGGTGGAGGGTGCCCCTGGATGCTGGGGGGTGGGGGTGATGGGAGACATGAGTGGGGGCCTGGTGGAGGCTGCCTCTGCACTGCTGGGGGGTGGGGGTGCAGGGAGACTTGAGTTGGACATGAGTGGGGGCCTGGTGGAGGCTGCCCCTGCACTGCTGGGGGGTGGGGGTGATGAGAGACATGAGTGGGTGCCTGGTGGAGGCTGCCCCTAGTGGCTGGGGGGTGGGGGTGGTGGGAGACATGAGTGGGGGCCTGGTGGAGGCGGCCCCTGGATGCTGGGGAGTGGGGGTGATGGGAGACATGAGTGGGGGCCTGGTGGAGGCTGGCCCTGCACTGCTGGGGGGTGGGGGTGGTGGGGGACATGAGTGGGGGCCTGGTGGAGGCTGCCTCTGCACTGCTGGGGGGGTGGGGGTAGTGGGAGACATGTGTGGGGGCCTGGTGGAGGCTGCCCCTGCACTACTGGGGGGTGGGGTGATGGAAGACATGAGTGGGGGCCTGGTGGAGGGTGCCCCTGGTGGCCTGGGGTGGGGGTGCAGGGAGACATGAGTTTATACATGAGTGGGGGCCTGGTGGTGGCTGCCCCTGCACTGCTGGGGGGTGGGGGTGATGGGAGACATGAGTGGGGGCCTGGTGGAGGCTGCCCCTGGTGGCTGGGGGGTGGAGGTGGTGGGAGACATGAGTGGGGGCCTGGTGGAGGCTGCCCCTGCACTGCTGGGGGCTGGGGGTGGTGGGAGACATGAGTGGGGGCCTGGTGGAGGCTGTCCCTGCACTGCTGGGGGTGGGGGTGCAGGGAGACATGAGTGGGGGCCTGATGGAGGCTGCCCCTGCACTGCTGGGGGCTGAGGGTGCAGGGAGACATGAGTTGGACATGAGTAGGGGCCTGGTGGAGGCTGCCCCTGCACTGCTGGTGGGTGGGGGTGCAGAGAGACATGAGTTGGACATGAATGGGGGCCTGGTGGACGCTGCCACTGCACTGCTGGGGGTGGGGGTGATGGGAGACATGAGTGGGGGCCTGGTGGAGGCTGCCCCTGGTGGCTGGGGGGTGGGGGTGGTGGGAGACATGAGTGGGGGCCTTGTGGAGGCTGCCCCTGGATGCTGGGGGGTAGGGGTGATGGGAGACATGAGTGGGGGCCTGGTGGAGGATGCCCCTGCACTGCTGAGGGGTGGGGGTGGTGGGAGACATGAGTGGGGGCCTGGTGGAGGCTGCCCCTGGTGGCTGGTGGCTGGGGGTGGTGGTAGACATGAGTGGGGGCCTGGTGGAGGCCGCCCCTGCACTGCTGGGGGGTGGGGGTGATGGGAGACATGAGTGGGTGCCTGATGGAGGGTGCCCCTGGTGGCTGGGGGGTGGGGGTGGTGGGAGACATGAGTGGGGGCCTGGTGGAGGGTGCCCCTGGTGACTGGGGGTTGGGGGTGGTGGTAGACATGAGTGGGGGCCTGGTGGAGGCTGCCCCTGCACTGCTGGGGGCTGGGGGTGGTGGTAGACATGAGTGGGGGCCTGGTGGAGGCTGCCCCTGCACTGCTGTAGGTGGGGGTGGTGGGAGACATGAGTGGGGGCCTGGTGGAGGCTGCCCCTGCACTGCTGGGGGGTGGGGGAGATGGGAGACATGAGTGGGGGCCTGGAGGAGGCTGACCCTGGTGGCTGGGGGGTGGGGGTGGTGGGAGACATGAGTGGGGGCCTGGTGGAGGCTGCCCCTGGATGCTGGGGGGTGGGGGTGGTGGGAGACATGAGTGGGGGCCTGGTGGAGGCTGCCCCTGCACTGCTGGGGGGTGGGGGTGGTGGGAGACATGAGTGGGGGCCTGTTGGAGGCTGCCCCTGCACTGCTGCGGGGTGGGGGTGCAGGGAGACATGAGTTGGACATGAGTGGGGGCCTGGTGGAGGCTGCCCCTGCACTGCTGGGGGGTGGGGTGCAGAGAGACATGAGTTGGACATGAGTGGGGGCCTGGTGGAGGCTGCCCGTGCACTGCTGGGGGGTGGGGGTGATGGGAGACATGAGTGGGGGCCTGGTCTAGGCTGCCCCTGGTGGCCAGGGGGTCTGGGTGGTGGGAGACATGAGTGGGGGCCTGGTGGATGCTGCCCCTGGATTCTGGGGGGTGGGGGTGGTGGGAGACATGAGTGGGGGCCTGGTGGAGGCTGCCCCTGCACTGCTGGGGGGTGGGGGTGATGGGAGACATGAGTGGGGGCCTGGTGGAGGCTGCCCCTGGATGCTGGGGGGTGGGGGTGGTGGGAGACATGAGTGGGGGCCTGGTGAAGGCTGCCCCTGCACTGCTGGGGGGTGGGGGTGGTGGGAGACATGAGTGGGGGCCTGTTGGAGGCTGCCCCTGCACTGCTGCGGGGTGGGGGTGCAGGGAGACATGAGTTGGAAATGAGTGGGGGCCTGGTGGAGGCTGCCCCTGCACTGCTGGGGGGTGGGGTGCAGAGAGACATGAGTTGGACATGAGTGGGGGCCTGGTGGAGGCTGCCCCTGCACTGCTGAGGGGTGGGGGTGATGGGAGACATGAGTGGGGGCCTGGTCTAGGCTTCCCCTTGCGGCTGGGGGGTCTGGGTGGTGGGAGACATGGTGGGGGCCTGGTGGATGCTGCCCCTGGATGCTGGGGGGTGGGGGTGATGGGAGACATGAGTGGGTGCCTGGTGGAGGGTGCCCCTGTTGGCTGGGGGGTGGGGGTGGTGGGAGACATGAGTGGGGGCCTGGTGGAGGGTGCCCCTGGATGCTGGGGGGTGGGGGTGATGGGAGACATGAGTGGGGGCCTGGTGGAGGCTGCCCCTGCACTGCTGGGGGGTGGGGGTGGTGGGAGAAATGAGTGGGGGCCTGGTGGAGGCTGCCCCTGGTGGCTGGGGGGTGGGGTTGGTGGGAGACATGAGTGGGGGCCTGGTGGAGGCTGCCCCTGCACTGCTGGGGGGTGGGGGTGATGGGAGACATGAGTGGGGGCCTGGTGGAGGCTGCCCCTGGATGCTGGGGGGTGGGGGTGGTGGGAGACATGAGTGGGGGCCTGGTGGAGGCTGCCCCTGCACTGCTGGGGGGTGGGGGTGGTGGGAGACATGAGTGGGGGCCTGTTGGAGGCTGCCCCTGCACTGCTGCGGGGTGGGGGTGCAGGGAGACATGAGTTGGAAATGAGTGGGGGCCTGGTGGAGGCTGCCCCTGCACTGCTGGGGGGTGGGGTGCAGAGAGACATGAGTTGGACATGAGTGGGGGCCTGGTGGAGGCTGCCCCTGCACTGCTGAGGGGTGGGGGTGATGGGAGACATGAGTGGGGGCCTGGTCTAGGCTTCCCCTGGCGGCTGGGGGGTCTGGGTGGTGGGAGACATGGTGGGGGCCTGGTGGATGCTGCCCCTGGATGCTGGGGGGTGGGGGTGATGGGAGACATGAGTGGGTGCCTGGTGGAGGGCGCCCCTGTTGGCTGGGGGGTGGGGGTGGTGGGAGACATGAGTGGGGGCCTGGTGGAGGGTGCCCCTGGATGCTGGGGGGTGGGGGTGATGGGAGACATGAGTGGGGGCCTGGTGGAGGCTGCCCCTGCACTGCTGGGGGGTGGGGGTGGTGGGAGAAATGAATGGGGGCCTGGTGGAGGCTGCCCCTGGTGGCTGGGGGGTGGGGTTGGTGGGAGACATGAGTGGGGGCCTGGTGGAGGCTGCCCTGCACTTCTGGGGGGTAGGGGTGGTGGGAGACATGAGTGGGGGCCTGGTGGAGGCTGCCTCTGCACTGCTGGGGGGTGGGGGTGCAGGGAGACATGAGTTGGACATGAGTGGGGGCTTGGTGGAGGCTGCCCCTGCACTGCTGGGGGGTGGGGGTGATGGGAGACATGAGTGGGGGCATGGTGGAGGCTGCCCCTGGATGCTGGGGGGTGGGGGTGATGGGAGACATGAGTGGGGGCCTGGTGGAGGCTGCCCCTGCACTGCTGGGGGGTGGGGGTGGTGGGAGACATGAGTGGGGGCCTGGTGGAGGCTGACCCTGCACTGCTGGGGGGGTGGGGGTGGTGGGAGACATGAGTGGGGGCCTGGTGGAGGCTGCCCCTGCACTGCTGGGGGGTGGGGGTGATGGAAGACATGAGTGGGTGCCTGGTGGAGGCTGCCCCTGGTGGCTGGGGGGTGGGGGTGGTGGGAGGCATGAGTGGGGGCCTGGTGGAGGCTGCCCCTGCACTGCTGGGGGGTGGGGTGCAGGGAGACATGAGTTGGACATGAGTGGGGGCCTGGTGGAGGGTGCCCCTGCACTGCTGGTGGGTGGGGGTGATAGGGGACATGAGTGGGGGCCTGGTGGAGGCTGCCCCTGGTGGCTGGGGGTCGGTGGTGGTGGTAGACATGAGTGGGGGCCTGGTGGAGTGTGCCCCTGGTGGCTGGGGTTGCAGGGAGACATGAGTTGGACATGAGTGGGGGCCTGGTGGAGGCTGCCCCTGCACTGCTGGGGGGTGGGGGTGCAGGGAGACATGAGTTGGACATGAGTGGGGGCCTGGTGGAGGGTGCCCCTGCACTGCTGGGGGGTTGGGGTGATAGGGGACATGAGTGGGGGCCTGGTGGAGGCTGCCCCTGGTGGCTGGGGGGTGGTGGTGGTGGTAGACATGAGTGGGTGCCTGGTGGAGGCTGCCCCTGGTGGCTGGGGGGTGGGGGTGGTGGGAGACATGAGTGGGGGCCTGGTGGAGGCTGCCCCTGCACTGCTGGGGGGTGGCGGTGCAGGGAGACATGAGTTGGACATGAGTGGGGGCCTGGTGGAGGGTGCCCCTGCACTGCTGGGGGGTGGGGGTGATAGGGGACATGAGTGGGGGCCTGGTGGAGGCTGTTCTGGTGGCTGGGGGGTGGTGGTGGTGGTAGACATGAGTGGGTGCCTGGTGGAGGCTGCCCCTGGTGGCTGGGGTTGGGGGTGGTGGGAGACATGAGTAGGGGCCTGGTGGAGGCTGCCCCTGCACTGCTGGTGGATGGGGGTGCAGGGAGACATGAGTTGGACATGAGTGGGGGCCTGGTGGAGGGTGCCCCTGCACTGCTGGGGGGTGGGGGTGATAGGGGACATGAGTGGGGGCCTGGTGGAGGTTGCCCCTGGTGGCTGGGGGGTGGTGGTGGTGGGAGACATGAGTGGGGGCCTGGTGGAGGGTGCCCCTGGTGGCTGGGCGGTAGGGGTGGTGGTAGACATCAGTGGGGGCCTGGTGGAGGCTGCCCCTGCACTGCTGGGGGGGTGGGGGTGATGGGAGACATGAGTGGGGGCCTGGTGGAGGCTGCCCCTGGTGGCTGGGGGGTGGGGGTGATGGTAGACATGAGTGGGGGCCTGGTGGAGGGTGCCCCTGGTGGCTGGGGGTTGGGGGTGGTGGGAGACATGAGTGGGGGTCTGGTGGAGGCTGCCCCTGCACTGCTGGGGGTGGGGGTGATAGGGGACATGAGTGGGGGCCTGGTGGAGGCTGCCCCTGCACTGCTAGGGGGTGGGGGCGATAGGGGACATGAGTGGGGGCCTGGTGGAGGCTGCCCCTGCACTGCTGGGGGGTGGGGTGATAGGGGACATGTGTGGGGGCCTGGTGGAGGCTGCGCCTGCACTGCAGGGGGCTGGGGGTGGTGGGAGACATGAATGGGGGCCTGGTGGAGGGTGCCCCTACACTGCTGGAGGGTGGGGGTGCAGGGAGACATGTGTTGGACATGAGTGGGGGCCTGGTGGAGGCTGCCCCTGGTGGCTGGGTGTGCAGGGGGACATGCGTTGGTGGGCAGTAGTGCAAGGTGACATGTGGGTTGGCTGGGGGGCATGGCCATGGTGGATGGGGTGCCTGCGGGACATGTGCAGGGTAGGCCCCTGTGGTGTGGGCCACCTGCAGGGGCCGTGGAGGGTGTAGAGAAAACACCTGGGAGGACCCACACGTGCAATTCACGTGTGGTGCTCCCTGCGCACCTCTGGAATACACGTACCCTGATGGAATTGCGTGTGATACTTCCTGCGCACCCCTGAAATACACGTACCCTGCTGCTTTTGCGTGTGATACTTCCCGCGCACCCCTGGAATACACGTACCCTGATGGAATCGCGTGTGATACTTCCCGTGCACCCCTGAAATACACGTACCCTGCTGCTTTTGCGTGTGATACTTCCCGCACACCCCTGAAATACACGTACCCTGCTGCTTTTGCGTGTGATACTTCCCGCGCACCCCTGGAATACATGTACCGTGCTGTTTTTGCGTGTGATACTTCCCGCGCACCCCTGGAATACACGTACCCTGATGGAATCGCGTGTGTTACTTCCCACGCACCCTGGCTGGTTTTGGAGGCTAAAATCCATGAATACGCTGTGATGAAAAGGATTTTTTCACACGCGGCTGGCGCAGTGTATCGCACGGGGACACTGTGCGCCAGCCGCGTGCAACATTTTTGGGCGAATTTCTATGAATTACCCTGATAATTTCCTGGTTCAAGTCTGTTTCCTCTCTTAAAGACTGGTATTTATATGGAGGCTTGCCATGATATCGGAATGTTGCCAGTTTCCAATATGTTGTCAAATTGGATCTTAATCAGACTGGCCCAGAAATCAGGGTTGCTTTTAAGCACCACATTCGCAAGGCCATTAGGGCCTGGTGCTAGATGATTTTAATGATTTAATTTTGTTGAGCAATTTCTCGATAGTTACTGTGAAAGGTTTTTCATAAGGGACCTTTTTGCAGATGTCATGTTGAGCCAATGTTGTTGGGGAATTATGGGCAGACAAAAATGTAGACCATTCCAGGGTACCTATCGGGTTCACCATAGTGTGTTCAGTAGGGCCCCTCATTTCGTTTAATACGCCCCAGATGTTTTTTGTATTTTTGGAACATACTACTTGTACCATTTGTTGCCAGCGGTTTAACTTCTCTGTTCTTCTCTTGGTCTTAATCCAAGCATGATATTTGTTCTTGAGCGTTCTACACAGAACAGAGAAAGAATCTGGTGAGGCAGCAGTAGTTTGTGCTTTTCGGATGGAAGCTCTTAATATTCGTTTGGCATCACAAATGGATTTATCAAAGGGTAAGATCTTCTTTCCATCTCGAATCATCATACTAAGAGATGTAGTGGCATGTGATGATGAAAAGGCCGCTATCCATAACTCTATATCATTGGCAGTCAATTCAGTGAAGGTTTGAATATCATAGTGTAACAGAGCATGTGTTGTACAAGCCGCGTTTTCAATGTTTTTAGGGTGCCAGCGTATGCACGTACCAGTTTGGTTCGTTACCATATTGCCCGCAGGGCAAATGTTCGTCCTTAACTGGTCTGCCGCAAAGATAAGATTTAGGAGACTGTGGTCGCTCCAAGTGTTCTGACTGATCTTCATATCTTTAATTTTGCTGGCTATATTAGGGCTGACAAAGATGTAGTCCAGAGTACTACTGGTAGAGGCATTATGCCAAGTAGGTTTTCCAGGATGGTCGCTTACAGTTCTTCCATTGATAAGTTCCAAGTCCCATTCAGAAAAAAAGTTTAGCCAATTTGTACCTTCTGGATCTTCTTTGCTGTGGGACATATGTCCCTTTGGATGTAGTAGAGGGTTAAGGGTGGTGCCTTTAGATCCCTTCATGTGACAGTTAAAGTCGCCTGTGAATATTACTGACTTGTTCCCTGGCTTCAAAATCCATTCACCAAGTAGGTCGTGTATCGCCTCTTGTAGTACTTCTCTAGAGGCAGCACCTACTGGATTGTATAAGGTTACCAGTAATATTCTTTCCAAGACGGTTTCGTTAGGGACTACCCTTTCCACAGCTAGGATGTTATCAGATTGGCTTGTGTTAATTTGGCGCGATTGGACAGAATGTCTGACACCCACAATCAACCCTCCAAAGGGTCTACCTCTGGGGCCCTTCTTGGCTAAGGATTGGTAGAGTGTATATCCATTAAGTATCAACGGAGTGATCAGCCACGTTTCCTGTAGACATATGCTCAGATGATCTGCTAGAATATCTGCTGATCCTTGTGACGATAATAGATGGCTGAAACCTCTACAATTCCAGGAGACGATACTGTAATCTCATTGCTTGTTTATAATTAAAGATAGAGAATCAGCCAGCCACCTTAAGACTTTCCGTATATCCTCAATCTCAACTTTGTCTGCCTTGGGTAGATCTGTGTTCAGGGAGACTTTTTTCGGTGGAGGGGCCACGTTACGCGGACAACTGAGATCTTCCATTTCTGGGTCGGCATCTATTTCAATGTCCACGGTCAAAAGACTTTGTTTAAAACTTCGCATTAGCTGAGCTGTTGCTAGGAATTTGCAGTGTATGGCAGAAACATTCGGATTGGTCGCATAAAGAGGCTCCACATATTCGAAGTCCTCAGAGCTAAGGACACGAAGCTGAGGTACTGAGTGGAGTCTAGTCATAAGAGCTGATCTTGTGAGCCAATTTTGTTCGTGCTGCTGATACACATTTTTAATAATGCATATGCGATTGTTTATTTGATCAGTCGGAGGAGGCTCGTTAGTACTGAGAGGATTGGGGATATTTATAGCCACAGGACCTCGGCTAGGACTTTTATTGGGAGTAGATGAAATCTTCTCAACATCGTTGTTTAGTTGAGTTGTTTCGAGGTCAAGCACATTTGACTCCATACATATAGAATCAACTGCAGTGTCAGGGATTAGCCAGCTTGTGAGAGAGCCTGAACCCTTCGCTTTGCGTTTCAATGCCCTGGTAGCTCTCTTTTTGGCTTTTTTTGACTGTTTCCCTGGCAAGGCCGTCGCGGGCAATGGTGAGGCAATTATGCACAGCTTTTTTTCATGGCTGCTCTTCTAGCCAATCTTCTTTGTTTTCGAGAGAAGAATATTTCTGACTCATCTAGTGGTTCAGAGGTGGGTATTGGGTCAATAAGAGGCTCCTCTAGTGCTTTGTCCATAGGACTGGGATCCAAGTTTTCTTCTGCCCCAACAGGGTTTTTAGTTCCTTCTTTCGCTGCGATTGTAAGGGTAGTCTCTAGAATGCGGCCACACATTTTCAATAGAATTTTCAGAGCAAACTGAAAGGAGGCCACTGAGGACTGTAGTTCGGCCAAGGCCGAGGTGTTCGAGGTAGAAACCCTACTAGATTCGGTATTACTTCCGTGGGCAGAGGGCTCTTGAAAAGGGGCCAAATTGGGAGATGCGGATAACCTTATGCTGTGGGCCACCTGTGAGGATGGAGCACTTGGGGAAGGAGTCTGTGAAAGGTTGCATGATTGGCGCGGGTGAGCTGGAGTCATAGCCCGCTGCATTGATAAGCATAGATCAAGCAATGAATTGTTATCTATGTCGCCGTAGTTAGTAACTTCATGCAATGTTTCAACAGGATTGTTCGCTGGATCTACTCTTTTAATGACTGTGGAATTTTCCTCAGCAGGAATATTTGTTGGAAAGAAATCTGTGATAGTTCCTTTTACAGGGAGTTCTTTCTTTTTAGATTTCACTTTAGTCATTACACTATTTCTTCGGGCATCAGAGGACTGACTATTGCGTTCACAAAGATTGTAATTAGATTGCGCGCCTTGTCTATGATACGGCATGTGGGTTACAAAGAAAAAAAAAAAAAGAAGCGAAGAAGAGAGAAAGAAAAAAAAAAAACACGTCTGTTTATGGTATCAGTATATGGCCTTTAGAGTTGTTCTGTCAAGAAACAACATGTCCTCCTTGTCTTCTCCGTATGAGTGTAAGGTGTAGAGTTCCAACCTTAAAGCTGCTTATAACCGACCAGCTGGCTAACTAATATCACTTCAAAGGTGTGGACGCGATCAAAGGGCAAGCCCCACAGTCTCGCGGCTGAACCAGCAAAGCAGTCAGGGAAGAAGTGATGATAAGTCCAGCAGATAATTATATGGCATTTAAATAGTCTTGTGCATAGTCAAAGATAAAAACTTCCAATTTCAGAATCGTATACAAGAGTGCATTGCTCCTCAAACTCTTCAGTTCGTAAGACAGTATACAGTACGCAATGCCTGAAGGATCCTACCTGAATTGTCCAGCCACACAGCCTAACAGCACAACAGCGGCTCCAGCCCTTAGTGCCTCCAAGGCTTAACGCCGCAAGGGTGGTTATGCCTGTGTTTAATGCCGGCGTGAGAAGTCACGTGAGCGCAACTGCGCCCGCTACCTCCAGGAAGCATTTCAGGATGCGGCAAGAGCCCGATCGGCTCACCGTGCTGCTGGGGTTCGTAGTATGAAGGAGATGCTCCTCTGTCCAAGCAGGCCTTTCAAATGAAATAAAAAATGCACCGCTCGGGCGGTTATGACTGTGTGTAATGCCGGCGTGAGAAGTCACGTGAGCGCAACTGCGCCCGCCTCCTCCAGGAAGCGTTTCAGGATGCGGCAAGAACCCGATCGGCTCGCAGTGCTGCTGGGGTTCGTAGTAGGAAGGAGATGCTCCTCTGTCCAAGCAGGCCTTTCAAATGAAATAAAAAACGCACCGCTCGGGCAGTTATGCCTGTGTTTAATGCCGGCGTGAGAAGTCACGTGAGCGCAACTGCGCCCGCCTCCTCCAGGAAGCGTTTCGGGATGCGGCAAGAGCCCGATCGGCTTGCAGTGCTGCTGGGGTTCGTAGTAGGCAGGAGATGCTCCTCTGTCCAAGCAGGCATTCACCTGATGCTGCCTAGAATCAGTACGTGAGCTTTCGTAAAGGGACACATTATATTCATAAGTGTGATATCAATTATTAATTTATTATAAAAGTGTGATAGATATATATTGTTTCATTTTCAAATAAACCTTTTAAATTTGCAAAACAAACCTACTTCTTGGCTCAGCACGGTGGGGGGATTCTGAGAGAGGGGTGTGATATAAGGGTTGTCATCCAGAGTACATGAACTGGACATAAAAATATATCAATAAGGGTTTCCATCAGCATCCCAGACTAGGCATTGACTTAGCTGTAGTGTTGAATTGAATCCGCTTACAACAAGCTTAGCGGCATGCCGGTAATGGCAGTTCCGGCATGCCGCTAAAGTCCCAAAAATGCCCCTCAGCAGCATCATGGGAAGCGCAGACAGCACTACCGCTGCCATCCACCTCTAAATAACTTTGGCACTACACAAAAGTGAACACACACAACAAACCCAAATCCAATGGCTGAGTCCAAATGGCAAGTTGATGACAGCAAGTACATGGCCCATCCCCACCCACCTAATGGCTGCCCAACAGAAATGCCACAACCCTGTCACGGACACATGCAACCAACCCCACTGACACAAACCACCAGTGTCCAATTCCAACCCCAAGTACCATCAGCATGCAGACACACACATGCAGCACTGCAGAGAAGCAGGCCCCACCAGTGTCACATCCCACTGCATGGTGCAGACATCTCCACCAACAAGTGTACAACAGAGCCCTAGAGACACATCATGCAGCACGCACACCCTGAGGCATGTACACCGCAAGCAATCCACGACACACCCGTAATCCACCAAGCAAACTGCATGCACAACATGGATGCGCTAGAAGGACGCACAGACACTGCACCACACACCCAACACCTGTAAGCACCATGTCTGCCCCTCCAACATGCAGACAGCAATGCACAGGACCCAAAATGTACTTACATTAATATATGTTGGATGTCCCTACACCCATGACTCATGCCCTGCCTCTCCATCCCACACAGGCACAGTATCAGACAGCGATGACAGGCCCACCGCAGAAACAAAGCCAACAGCACCACGCAGAAGCAGAGGTGAAGATGATGGCACCAGGCAGTCCACGCCAAGGGCCAGGCAGATGAAAACCAGCACCCCCATGCCACAGCGGTCCGGTAAACAGGGGTCACAAGCCATAGGATCTGAGGAGCATCCACCCCCGACACATGGGAATGTGCATAGGCCTGGGAAATTGGTTGCCATCACTGCACACCTGCCACAAGGCACACCGGCCCCCAAGCCCACAGACCAAACGACCCCTGCCCCACTGCAGCCAGCTCATGTGGACGAGGAGGGTACACCAACGGCCAGCAATGCTGAGGTTCCTCAGTCACCGGCCACTAGTGACCCAGGGGAGGTGGCCCAATCCGCAACAAATAGTGCAGAGGATGATGTCCAACAGGATGAGGCTGACACGGCAGGGCAATGCATGTCGGAGGACACTGAAGGAACACCATCCATGGGGCACACACCACAGCACTCCCTGGGACATGGGTCATCTGGTGGTAGCTCCGGGGAGGAGATGGCTGGACCCGTAGTCAGCCCTCAAATCAGTCCAACTCCAGCTCACATGCGACCACCAGCAGTCAATGACATACGTGACCTAGAGGCTCGCATCACCCGCATGGAGGAGCGTCAGCAGTCCATGGACAAGATGTTGAGACAATTCATCACAGTAGGGGAAGCCACATGCCAGGCCCACTGTGACAGCACACAGGCACTCACCCATGCTGTGAACCGCGTTACCAGGCGGGTGCGCCAGGGCATGGAATCAGTCACTCACACATTTGGCTGCCACCATGGCACAATGCCCTGCAGCATCTGCTGAGTCACAACCCCCGCCATCCACGAGCAGTACCCCTGTAAGCTCAACTCAGACAAGCCCAGTGCGTAGGTCGTTATGAACCATGCGCCGGTCAGGGGCGCCACAGCCTCCATGCAAAAGGGGCCGAGTGTAGCCGGACAGACATGCGGGATGGAGGTTGTTAGAACTCATAATGTGTGCCGGGACGTGGGTGTGTGGGGGAGTTGAGGGATGGGGGTGTTTGGGGCATGTGTTGGGGGGTTAGAGGGATGAGTGGTGGAGGGTGGTGGGAGGGGATGGGGTGGGTCGGTAGACTCAGTTGCATCGTGGGTGGGCTGTTCATCTATGTAAATAGTTTCATTGATAATTAAATCTTGTTTGGAAACATATAACATGGCTGGGCATTGCTTATTGAGTGTGTCAGATTTTAATGCCAAACACTGTACACTGCCCAGAGTCCTCCGATCCCAGTGCACAGCGAGCGGGAATTGATGCTCCCTCTTCATCACAGTGCATCAAACGTAAATGTCCATCACAGATTGGCGCACAGCACGTCCCTCATGGGCATTGGGCATGGCTGATGTACTACTCTTATCCTTCATCATCCCCATCTTCACCCGGTGGTTGCTGGTCAATATCAGGTGGCAGAGGTAAATTCCACCGGATGCACATGTTGAGCAGTATAGCACAGACCATGGTGATCTTATCCACCTTCTCAAGCCCATAAAGGAGTGCTCCACCAGACCTGCTGAGGCAGCGGAAACGTGCCTTCAACAGGCCAAAGGTCTGCTCGATCACAACATGGGTACGGATATGAACCCAACTGTACTCCACTTCGTGCCTGGTCTGCGGGATCCGAACAGGGGTGAGGAGCCACGGATTCAAGGGATAGCCACCCTCACCTGCATGGGAGCACAATGAGGTATGTGTGACTCAATTTCTGGCATTACACCCGTATTAATCACTGTCATGGCTGCAGCTATTTGCTGTTCACATGCACATGTCTCTGGATGTATGCATACAGGTACATTTGTCGCAATGTGTGCTGGACAATGGTCTGCAGGTGTTGATTGCATTGTCCAGACGTTGCAGGGTGTTCACTTGCATGCTCTTGCAGATGTCCTGTATTGTGCTTTGCTGCATTCATGTGCGTTAGGCATACTCACTGCATGTTGCAGGATTGTGTTGCAGAGGGTATACTCAGTGAATGTGCAGTGGACGTGTTGAGGGAAGTGGCCAGCTTCTATGTATGGCGTATCATCATTGGTGTAAAACATTGGTCTTATGTAAGGCATTGTTGGGTCTCATTCATGTCGGAAAATGTAGGGCCAGAGTGTTATGCTGTATTTGCTGTCTCCACTCACCCCCCAATCACACCCAGGTGGGGTATTCATCCCTCCAAACTGCACTGCCATCGGCCTGTCAGGCGACTTACCGAGCAGCCAGGCACGTCGTCCAGCATGTCGCTCCTTGTAGCGGGGTAGCAAGGAATTCCGCAGCACCATGGCATCATGTGTGGATTCGGGATATCGGGCACAACAATGTGTGGTGATCTTGCTGGAGTCACATACCATCTGCACATTGATGGAGTGGTATTGTTTACGATTTCGGTACACAACCTCTATGGCATGTGGGACCACCAATTCAGCATGGGTGCAGTAGAGGGCACTGATGCAATTGGCCATGCCTGCCACTGCATGTAAGCCAACTTTAGTGTCAGTGAGCTCCTGGCCAGTCCGTGGTAGGGATATCTGGTTGTGTGCGTGCTTCAGGAGGGCATCCAGCACTTGGGTTGTGAAAACAGAAACAAAATATCAAGGCTGAGTACCCCAAAAAGAAATACACCAAACACAGGTTTCAAAGGAACATACAAAGTACTTTATTCTCTATCGAATACAATTACAAAACAGTGCAAAGTCAGATAGCTATCGGCCCTCAGTACAACACAACGAACTCCACTGTGGTTCAGTGTGTTCAGTGAGAGACTGTACATTAGAATGCATTTGCTTTTTATACATTTTGTGAGCGCTATGGCCAACCCCTCTTCGGGTTAATATTCTACTTTATACATCACCAATTCTAGGGTTCGTTGCCAAGTCTCAAATAACCGCATCTAACTGGTTTGTTCTTTATCACATGTAACAATAAGCGTATGCATTAACTGTGTATTCTAAGTTTCGTATTGTAGGTCTTCTTAAACATTAATACAATATAGTAAAACAGATGTTCTTTGTCCAATGTGTAAATACATTATCATAATACATACTCGTGGATTGGTTTACTTGCGCGAGTAATCCTTTTACACATAGGTCAACGTAGGACAAGGTCTCAGTTCATGACCTCAACAAGTAGCCTGCAGGCAGATTACACATTAGCGATGTACAGAGGTCAAGACGGCCATGTAGTATTTTGCAATGACATCGTCCACCATTTTAGCTCACAAGGTGACTTTTCCACACAAATCCTAAAATGGCGGTTTGACCTAAAATGGCAGCCTACATGGATATAAGGTCATGACCTTGTAACACACATCCCGCAAGTGACTTTCGAGCAGCTTGGCGTAGGCCAATATTAATATATTTATTACAATAGAAGGCACAATATACTTTTTATTCTGACAAACCCTCCTTTTGGCCTATGCCAAGTGCTAAAAACTATTTTGGGTCTCCTTACGAATACCATGTACCCTGAATCAGTATCCATGTACCCTGAATCACTATCTGAAATATCTATTGCCATTAGGTCTTTTACTAATATATCTTTTAACACATATTCTTTGGAAGTTTTATCCGAGGCATACACCTCATGTCCTATCGAATTTATCGCTTGTGCACAACACCCCCCTAGCATCGAACACATACCAGGCAGACACTGAATACAGCAACAAAGGAACAACAGAACTCCTAAAATAGTTAATAAGACCGAAAGTACCGTCCAACCCCAAGATCGCAAGAAGTCCCAGAACCAAGCGCTTAGATCCCAGTTTCCCTCAGGAACATGCACTTCAGAACCAAGGACGTGCAGATTTTGTATTTCCTTAAAGATAGTTGGGGAGGAATCTGGTACGAAAACACAGCAAGCGGAACCCCCTAATTTGCATACTCCACCAGGCTCAGCTAAAATGACGTCTAATGCCATTCGATTTTGGAGTGCTACTAATCTTATTGCTTTCTGCTCTAATGTCATATTGCAGAGTATATCTGTGGTCCGGTTGATGGTTCTCTCCAGTACTCTCGCTAGTTTTCTAATATCTTCTGAATTCGCTATCTGCCCTCAAAATGGCACAACTGATTTTCCTATGTCTCCCAATACTTGTGCCGGGGTATCACCATTCTCATCCCGACGTGGACGAGCCTTCGAAACTTCTTTAGTACTCGCTATGAACACCCCAGGTAAAAGGATCCCTAAATAACAGGTTCCTTGCCAATCCCTGGGCAACCATGGAAACGCTATATTACCGCAAACAAAATAGACAGGTTCGCCTACATACAAAGGTCTGTCTTCCCCAGTCAAATTTGCAACGTTGACACAACCTTTAAAATCTCCCATTGAATCGGGGCTATGGTTAACAGTGTAAGAAGGATGCATGGCATTCTTATTGCCTATCAGAGCCATTTTAAAGGAAATCAAAGATTGAAAGGGACGAGACAGTCTATCAGAAGGCCTAATAGAAGCAACATTCGGTCTACTCCTATTCGAAAAAAGAAAGCATCCCAGGGGAGTCAAAACACGTTTCTTAAAACTATTCAAATTGGTGCCATCAAAGTTCCCTGAGACGCTATCATTCCATCGGCCAAAGAACAGTGCTCTAAGAGAAGCATAGCAAGCAGTTGTCAACGGTAAAGGATGAATGTACCAACCTAGCCCCTTGTCCCCGTGTTGCTGTAAATGTGAACAGACCCAGCAATTGGATCTATTAAAAATGGCATGCGTAGCGTTTATTATAAGTAACAGAGTATTATTATGATACTTTTGTCTGTGCTGGGAATCTCTAGGGGACAAAGTATGCAAATGCACAAAAGGTGTAGGAACACTGGGTACATTTACAGTCGGTAGCGAAAACTCTAAAGGACATGCTTCTTCTAAATACCAAAGGCCTACAACAGTGCCTATTATAAAATCAAATATTATTACAAAAACACAGCAGCACGTTTTCGGGGCCCAGGCATTTTGTCCATTGTCCTGGTTCATCACCCCCTTATATACAAGTCCAATACGAGCGGCGGCGGTAGCAGGCATTGCAGTCTTCAGACGGAAACCCCAATGTTCGTTGCTGGCGACCCCCCGGTCGCGCGATTTCTGTGTCCTTCCAAAACCCTAGCCAACAGAATCCCCTTTCTCAAATTTGGGCAAAAGTAAGCCCTCGATGATTCTTTTCCTTCCTTGAATGCACAGTCGAACCGTGCCGTATGTCTATTTCCTTGGGCGCAAGTGATATCTGGCTGTTCCTGGCACTGATTGATCCGGAAGCAATGTGTCGGCACTTCCCGTTGGAAGCAACGTATCCGGGACAAACCAAGAGGCTGCGTTTGAAACAGCCGCTCCCGGGTGCAAAATCGGTGGAGAGTGTGGAAACAAAATGGCAGGTTCCCCAAGCCTCTCGGGCTTAGAGATATTCTCTGACACACTCTTGGTGCTGTTTACTGCTTTGGGATCATTGGTTGCAGTATCAGCAAGGGGTTCTGCTTCTTCTGTAACGTGTGGCACAGGATGAGGAAGTTTCTTGATGTGTGACGCGTTGTTAGGGAGAATTCTCTGTTTAGGCTGAATTTCCTAACCTAGTGAGTCCCCCAGCAGCTTTGCTGGATTTCGGGAGTTTGTTTTTTCCATCCTGCCAAGAGTGAGACTCTTTTTCTCCCACTCTTGGACATGTATGTGTGTAATTCCTTTGAATGTCAATGTGTTCTATGGGCTGTGGGGTCTTTTACTCCATAGGGTCTCATATGTTTTTCTATGTGTGTTACACCGCACCCTACGTGCCGTAGCACTGGGGCGTCCTAGCGGACCCCCACCCTAGACTCCATACCCGGGGACTGACTACTGTCTCCCCGGGCATGTAAAGTCACCATTGGCTTTACTAGACCTAAATTTACTAACAGAACTAGTAGAAACCATCTTATTGTGGACGTACTAGTAGGGGTAATTCGATTACTCCTGGATCTGTTATTCGAGGGGGCACTGTCCCGTCCCCCCTCGTCGAGTTTTGGCTGGTGTCAGTGGAAACTACTTGTTATGTTCGACCCCGAACATAACCCTATGGGATTCGTCCCATTGTTGGAGATTGATACTTTTTCTCGTTAATCTCTAACGTACCACCGGTCTACTTATCTTAAATAAGTTTATCGGAGGGTATTTTCTGCCAGAACTCGGTTTGTAAAATGGCGTCTGTGTTCGTCTCTGTGACTCCTAAACCAAAGGTCGAGCCCTTTGTTCCACTTTTGGCGGGCTCTGTACAGAGACCCTCCAAAGTGGTGCATTCTGTCTGGGTTACCAGAGGGGTGTGGGAGGGGGTTTAGGCACCCTAGACCGAGTTGCCTTGCCAACTCCGGTCGCACTCTGGAGTGATTGGCCCAAGTGGTGAGCCTCCCCGCTCACCACTTAGCATGTGTTGATTGACAGCTAGGCTGAATGAATGGGGGTTTTCTGCATAAAAGCAGGGCTTTTGGGACTGGATCTTCAGAAGTCGCCACAGGACCTAAGAATCCGACGAGGGTAACGCTGAGCCGTCCTGCACGACGACACCTCCGGTGGAGCCCTGCGGAACCGACTCACCACTTCCTGACGACAGAGGAGATCTCCCTGCCGGAGAGTCTCTTCCCCTGATTGGTGGGAACAACCAGTCCCCTTTGCTTTTTATTTGCCTCAGGACGCAGTGGTCGAATTGCCCGTGCGGAGGACCCCGGCAACCGGATAGCCACTACCCCTGTACCGCAACCAAAAGGTGGTGCCTTGTGACGGAGCACTCCGCGGCTGGTCTCTTCCCTGGTGGTGCACCGGACTTCACTTTTCTTCGACGACGAGAACATCTCTACTCTTGGCAAAGACCCGACGTGCATCCACCACCAGGAACAACTGCCCCCGCAGGAGCTGCCCTCCACAACAAGGTACCGTGTCCGACTGGCTTCCCTTTCGATCGGTTCGAGTGAGGTGTCTTAATCCTCTCCTTTCCGTTGGGTCGCCTCCAAGCTTTCTCACGTATTGTTCTGAACTGGTTCAATCTGCCGATAACAATTTGCTACAAAGACTCGAACGCATTTCCACTAGAGACTTTCTGGACATATCGCCTTGCCTCTCTCCGAGTGGGCCTGGCCTCTGAACTTTATGATCTATTGTGGTTCTTGCCCACTTGCCTTGCATTTTTCACGTGAAGTATTGAACTGTGTTGATTTTGTAACCTGCCTATTTTTCTCTCCCGTCCTAACTAATATTAGAGTGCCATCTAGGTTGAGGCATACACCTCTGTCTGTAAATAAGTGGTGCCGGTAAAATATTGCTAGGGGGATTGATCGTTTCTTCTTCGTAGAGTAATTGTATTTGATTTGTTTGCCGTGATAGTACCATAGTGTTTTTATATAGATGTTTCGTTATAAATAAATACCTTAATATCTTTACACTGAGCCTCGTTGCGTGTTTGCTTATCTTCCTGTGAAGAATTGCCCTATCTTGTATACTCCACATACGGCTTAACTCTTCTTGAGGGAAGTCTGACTGCTCAGCCACAGCTACCAACAGTGAATCTGTGTGGTGCAGACTGCTACCAAGTGGGTTTACTGCCAAACACCTGTAGTCCTAAACCTTTTGCAGTGGTCCCAGAGGGAACTGCACAGGTTTCCGCCTAACACGCGTGGATCCAATTCTTTCGGCCAGCTACCCACACCGCTGTTTGGTTGACCAACAAGACCTGGAACGGCCCACGCCAGCGAGGCTCGAGGCAGGAGGTGCGCTCAAATGACTTAGTGAGCACCAGGCTTCCAGGTCGTATGCCGTGGCCCAGACCTTCGTACCGCACAGGTAAGGCCTCTCGTACCTGGTGGCAAATCAAATACAGGTTTGTAGTCAATTGGCTACAATAATCTGAAAGTAATACATTTTCAATATCTTTCAACTTTCGACATTTTGGCAAATTCCAGATATTGGCAGGCCTCCCCATTACCACCTCAAATGGGGAGAGCCCAGTCTTAGTTTCAGGGGTTGTACACATTGCTAATTACACAATCGGTAAGGTGTCCGGCCATTTTAGTTTGGTGCCGGCACACGTCTTAGCGAGTTTGTTCTTGATGATGCCGTTGTGTCTTTCTACGAGTCCGGCGCTTTGAGGATGTCTGGCCAAATGGAACCGTTTGTCAATTTGTAACGCTGTACATATCTGTCGGATTACAGCAGCGACATAGTGTGGAGCATTGTCCGACCAGATAACTCTCGCCAAACCGAACCGGGGAAAGTATTCTTTTAACATAGTTTTTGCAGTGGTCATAGCTGTGGCATCTTTAACAGGGAAAGCCTCAACCCACTTACTAAAAGCACAAATGACTACCAATACATATTTTAAATTATTGCATCGCTCCATTTCAATGAGATCAAAGTGAATTACTTCAAATGGGACAGAGGGTGGCCCAAAACTTCCCCTCGGGGTTGCTGTCCCCTTTCCCATATTATGTTGTAGGCAAATCATACAATTCTGGATACAGTTCTGAGCAGTTTTTGAAATTTTGTCGTTTACCCACACTCTTTCTAACATTTTTGTCATCTGTTGAGCATACACATGTATAGGACCGTGTGCCATTACAACCATCATTAGCACATATGCATTGGGGAGTAACCATTTCCCATCCACCATGTCCACCCAACACCCATCGTCATCAAGTTTTCCCAAGCCCTCAGCCCACCTCTTAGCTTCTTCTACTGTGGCATCGGCTTGGATATCCCGTACAGACCCCACTCCCTCATCCAGCACATTAGCATTTTTAGTTTCCCTAGAAACATATATCTCCGTAAAGAGATCAGTAGCAGTTTGTCTAGCTATTTGATCAGCGAAAGCATTCCCCTTTCCAGTGTTATCTACAATCTTGTGATGTGCTGCACATTTTACAACTGCTAACTGGGTAGGGAGTGCAAGTGCTGAGAGTAGTTGCACTATTAGGGTGCCATGTTGGATCTTGGTACCATGCGAGGTTAGGAATCCTCTCTCCGACCAAAGTCTCCCAAAGTTGTGAACCACCCCAAAGGCATACTGACTATCAGTATATATATTTACTGCAAGACCTTCAGAAAGTTCACAAGCTCAGGTTAATGCTATAATCTCTGCGGCCTGCGCAGAATTATGCGTAATTCTCTTAGTTTCCACAACCGTGCTTAAGGTAGTGATTGCATAAGCGGCTGTGGATGTACCATCCGGAAGTTTAAAGCAGGAGCCATCAAAAAACAGTTCTCCTTCCGGATTATCCAAAGGGGTATCTTTCAAATTGCTCAGTCGTATACAAACAATCATGTGAATCTTCATCGCCGCAAGTAATATCTTGCGGGAAAGGTAGGAGTTCAGACGGATTAAGAACACAACACCTCTTAATTTGAATGTGAGGGGCAAACAAGATCAATTTATATCTTGTCAACTGTGCGGAAGTGAGGTGTTGTGTTTGAGTTCGGTTCAATAGAACATCTACAGAGTGAAGCACCGTCAGGGTCAAATCATGGCCTAGGACCATTCCCTCACTCTGTTTTACAGACGCAGCAGCAGCGACAGCGCGCAAACATCTTGGCAAAGCGCATGCTACAGGATCAAGGGCGGAGGAATAGTAACCGCACGGCCTATTCTTCCCTCCATGCTCCTGCGTTAATACAGCCAAAGCACATCAATCACGTTCATGCACAAACAATACAAAGGCCTTTTCATAGTTTGGTGTGCCCAAAACTGGTGCGGAGCATAATGCAGTCTTAAGCAAGTCAAACAATTGCTGGTGTTCCGAAGTCCATGGCAACGGCGAAGAAATGCCCTTCTTCGTCAAGGCCATCATCGGTTTTATCACTAGTGAAAAATTTGGGATCCACAACCTACAGTAAGAAGCCATACCTATCAAGGCCCTAACTTCCTTCTGCGTATTTGGGACAGACATACCAGAAATGTGTTTTATTCTTTCAGGTGTCAATCTTCTTCCCTCCTTTGAAAGGAGATAATCTAAATAGGCGACCTCCTGACAACAATATTGAAATTTCTTAAGCAAAGCTTTGTGACCATGCTTAGCTAGATTAATAAGTAGTAACACAGTGCCCTCCTTACATGCACTCTCAGAGTCTGCAGCCAGAAGCAAATCGTCAACGTACTGAAGCAAAGTACAAGTAGAGGGCAATTCAAGGGTAGCAAGTTGCTCTTTCAAAGCCCTACTATAAATACTAGGACTCTCTGGGTACCCTTGAGGTGCACGATTAAATGTAAATGAGCGTCCCCCTAAGGTGAACGCGAACAAATATCTACTATCCTTGTGTATAGGAATACTAAAGAATGCATTCTTTAGGTCCACAACACTAAAGTAAGTAGCTGTAGCTGGAATCATGGTTAAGATCGTTGTCACATCAGGCACAATTGGAAATTGCAGTGCCACAACTTTATTAATGGCACGTAAATCAATTATAAAATGAAACGGAATTACAATATCGCCTTTCTTGTACACGGGTAAAATCGGACTATTACACAAACTTCCTGAAATTTCTTCAATCACACCATGGTGCACAAAATCGGAAACAATACATTTCAAAGCTCGCTCGCCCTCAACCGAAATCTTATACTGGGTAATGCGTGGCATCTCAATTCCATGTTTCAAAACTATTTTAACAGGCTCATTCTGCAAAACACTGCCATCATTGTCGTCAACAGCCCATAAGGTCTCTGGTACATCAATGAATTCTGGAGGCAAAGGTCTAGTCAAAAATTGCGAGGCGGAAGATTGCTGTGGCGAAATTGTCAAGCGTACTCCATCAGAAGAACAATAAATCACTGCATTTAATTATTTTAGCAAGTTCAATCCCAGCAAGTTTTCCCCGCAATCCAAGGTCAATAGAAAAGGACGCTGGTCCGTAAAGGGACACAAAGAAATAGGTACTGGTATAGAGACCGGACAAATAACTGGAGTACCGGAAAACCCTACAGAAACATTGGTTTGCCCTGACAGCGGAACGTTTGGAACCCGTGAATGATCAATGGAACACTTCTGCACTCCAGTGTCTATCAAAAACTGATGTTTCCTATTTCCCACTATCATTTCAACATAGGGACCTTTCTGATTGACGGGAATAGGTGTAGGTTCCAAACCCTGCTTCGGGCAATCCTAACGAAACAGAATATTGTCAAAAGGAAGCTCTTCAGACAAATATGCAGCGGAAGGATGATCGAATATGTTCCTAGTATCCACACTCAGAGTCTGATTGTCCTGCGAAAAAGGTTGTTGAGGGTCCTGTGTGAACTGACCTCTTCCAGGGCCCCCTATGCCCGAGTGACCTCTAGGTCGCCAACCCATGTTATTATTCGACCTCTGTTGAAGGACGGGGCATTGTGCTCGCCAATGACCCTCTCGTCGACAATAAGCACATTGATTAATGTTCACAGGACCCAAGGGCACATTCCCCTGTGGGACATACTGGCCTCTAACCTGAGTGTTACCCCCTCTGGGGCCTCTAACAATTTGCTGCAATAGCACCTTTGTTTTTAAATCACCCTTCCTTTTTTCAATTCTATATTTTTCATTGTTGACACGATTCTCATAGTACTGAGCCATATTCAGTACTTCTGATTGCGATTTCGCCTGCCAAGCGCTCTCAGATGACATAATCTGTGACTGGATGTCAGGCAGCAATCCACGTACAAATTTGTCCACAAATAACCTTTTCCCAGACTCTGTGCCTAAGTCTTGTCCACTGAAATCTGAAAATACCTGTTCGAACCGATTAAAGAACTCGGTAGCACCTTCAGACTTTCCTTGGACACAGGCCGTAAGCTTGTCCCATATAATTCTTTTTTCGGGAGTTATGGTTTTTAATTTAGCAATGATTCTATCAGGCAAGGTTAATATCACCTGCCGTGGTCTTTCACCAGCTGGCCTTTCCCCATCGAATCTAGTTAAATTCGCCCATGTATCTCCCAACCCGGGTACATTGTCAATAGTTCTAACTTGTTTCCATAAATCTACGGGCAGGAGTACTGGAAACAACAAATCAATGCCACCCAAGGTGAACACTGAGGATTGCAAAACAGATTCCATCACTTTATAGAACCCTGTCGGATTTTTCCTAATATCAGGAATAGACTGTCTAATGGTGTTCACTTCCTGTCGTGAAAACGGGACGTGAACAAACTGTGATACATAATGTGCGGGAATGTCCACAGCGACTATTCCTCGTGCAGCATCGGCCGCAACCTCAACCTTCGGGACAAATGTCGGAGGAACCTCTCTCATAGGCAACTGAGGTGTAGGCAACTCCGAACGCTTACTAAGCAACAGAGCCAAGTCGAGCGCTAAAGCAGTCGAAGAAGTGTCAAACAAAAAAGCTCTCTTATAAATATTCAATAACTCTGTGGGACAACTAATCTTCCTCTTTACACATTCATCTTGCAGGTACTCTATCATTACCTGTATCACCTTTCTCTGCATTTCCAACGTATATTGACTATATGTGTCATATACCTCATCTGGAGTTATCTATATGTCTGAAATCCATCTAATCGCATCTTTTTTACAAATTAGCGTTTCTTCCGATATCAGTTTACGACACGGAAGGTACCATTTCTGTACATACATACTTTCCTCTTCATCATCCTCATTCCGTATCCTTTCTAACTCCTTTCTATACTCAAATAACCTCTCAACATGCTCATTTACCTTCTCCACAGTATCTCTGGAAAGTGCTAAAGTATTTAGATCCCTTAACTCTTGTGGAACATCTGCATTATTTAATCTTCCCCACATTATACATAACTGAATCCCCAAACCTTCAATAAAAACATTTTACTCAGGAAAAAAGTGTTGAAAAAACACTAGCCTGATCATCCTTCTCCATACAATGTTTAGCCCATGCAATTAACTCACGTTACAGTGGTACAGTACTGTGAGTGACAACCTTCTAGCCTGCACCATGATCGATTTCAAGCGGCCCAAGACCACTTGGAAGAGAGGGGATAGGCACATTCGATGGAGGAGCTATAACTGGTGCGACAGGAAGAGGCAGATGAGCAGGTGGAGGAACAACAGTTGGAGGAATAAGAACAACAGGTTGAGCAGGAAGAGTAGGAATAACAACAGGAAAAGGTACAGCAGCGGGAAGAGGAACATATGGAGGTGGCACAGAGGCACCAGTCCTTCGTTTATTTAATATTTTCTCAAAAACTCATCAGAATCATGAAGATCTTTGGAAGGATAGATTTTCTGAATATCAAGTGAGAAAGCCCTTTCCATATTTTTAGCCGACTCAGACTGTTTATCCTGATTAAATAATAATGCTTTTTCGGCAACCGTCTTATGACGGCGCGCATGTTTCTCTCTACTCTTAAGCTGTTGTAACGCTTCTTTTTTCCAATTCTGTAAAACATCAAATGCTGCAGGTCTAGCCTTTTCCTTTAGCAATACTGACTCCAAATATTCAATGCGAGGGATCTCGAAACTACCATTGATTGGCCACTGAAGTTCAGAGGCATGTCTGGTTTGTCTGTGCCAAATATCATTAAATACTATACTTCCAATGCCATGCTTCCAGTACATCGTACATGCCGGCGACCCCTCATGTGGTGCCGGAGGGCTAAATTCCAAAGATTGTCTATCACTGTGGAATAATGCCCTAAAGCAGGTAGACAATTTCCCAGGCATATCTCAAATTCTTGGTGTTACCTGGTCAATAATTGTGTCTGCAGATGCAATGCACCAAAATTCAAATTGCCAGGGTTAAATTAAGAATCGGGTCACGACTCTCCTGGCCAAACTTAAGGAGGACCGATCGGTACTTCTAAGAATCTTACCTAACTAATCTTACCTCTTGTATGGTGATTTCGGCAAATCTGCCTGCCTCGATAAGTGGACCCTCGTCAAGATGCCGTCTTAGACCACAGGCTAGTCGTCCAGGGATCGGATCGTGCAGCGCTGCTGAGGTGTCGCGTCTCATCCAGGGGCCCCTTACTTTTGTACACCGTCCGATCCCGGTCCGATAGCAAGTGTCAACCTTCAACAATCCAGCATCAATCTTGAGGCTCCCTATTCGGGCGCCAAGTGTGAAAACAGAAACAAAATATCGAGGCTGAGTACCCCAAAAAGAAATACACCAAACACAGTTTTCAAAGGAACATACAAAGTACTTTATTCTCTATCGAATACAACTACAAAACAGTGCAAAGTCAGATAGCTATCGGCCCTCAGTACAACACAACGAACTCCAGTGTGGTTCAGTGTGTTCAGTGAGAGACTGTACATTAGAATGCATTCGCTTTTTATACATTTTGTGAGCGCTATGGCTAACCCCTCTTCAGGTTAATATTCTACTTTATACATCACCAATTCTAGGGTTCGTTGCCGAGTCTCAAATAACTGCATCTAACTGGTTTGTTCTTTATTACATGTAACAATAAGCGTATGCATTAACTGTCTATTCTAAGTTTCGTATTGCAGGTCTTCTTAAACATTAATACAATATAGTAAAACAGATGTTTTTTGTCCAATGTGTAAATACATTATCATAATACATACTCGTGGATTGGTTTACTTGCGCAAGTAATCCTTTTACACATAGGCCAACATAGGACGAGGTCTCAGTTCATGACCTCAACAAGTAGCCTGCAGGCAGATTACACATTAGCGATGTACAGAGGTCAAGACGGCCATGTTTATTTTGCAATGACATCGTCCACCATTTTAGCTCACAGGGTGACTTTTCCACACAAATCCTAAAATGGCGGTTTGACCTAAAATGGCGGCCTACATGAATTAAAGGTCAGGACCTTGTAACACAGATCCCGCAAGTGACTTTCGAGCAGCTTGGCGTAGGCCAATATTAATATATTTATTACAATAGGAGGCACGATATACTTTTTATTCTGACAGGGTCAGCATGCATGGAAGGAGAGGTTGTAATATGCCATGCAGCTGGCACACTGTGTGGTGGTAGGTACCTGTGGCCAGGAAGTGGTGGACAGACACTACCTTCAGTAGAGGGGGGAATGGTAGTGCGGATTTCAATCAGGCTGATGCTGTCGACGTTTATCATGTCCACTATGGTGATGATGATGTACCGGTTCAGCCGGTACCGGGTGTGGATCTGCTCAGGAGTTAGGGTGTATGGACGGACTCTGATGCAAGGTATTGGTGGCTGCCTACGTGGTGCCTCTGCCTGCACTGGTGGGACTTGCTGGGCCTGTCTCACCCTCCTTCTCCTCCTGCGTCTCCTCTGTGGTGCCTGTTGTTGTTGCTGGTGTAGCAATGCAAACATGTCCTCCAGCCCCAGTATCGCTACTACAAGTGGAATCATTTTGGTGTGGTAAGGGATGTGGTGTGTGGGTGTACTCCTTTTGTGCTGGGCCAGACTCCATTGCACCCACCTGTGCTGATTGTGTGCACCTGTGGCAGTTGGGAACACTGCACATAGCAGTTTACGGGTGGTTTCTGATGCCGGTATTGCTGGAATGCCGGTATCCCGTATTAGCACCTTCATGATTCCGGTATCTGCATGTTCGCCTGACTTGTGATGTCCTCCTGTTAGCAGCCTCCCGGTATTGCCAGCCCAAAGGGCTGCGTGCCCGCGCCCATGCTGCTATTAGCGACAATGTTATTAGCGGTGTCGCTAATACCAGGTTCTTGATTCGGAGTAGCCTGGAGCGGTATGCAGTATCATTTTTCCATTATCTCCAACCTCATAATGACCCCCAATGACCCAAATGCCATAAAATATATCAACCAAAAAATTATTTTTGTAATGTGTCTTTATCGTGACAGATAAACTTACCAATTATACACTGCAACAATTATACATGGAACACATTTGTCAGTGCGATTGTGGAGAGAAAAAAAATATCAATTTCACAAGGCACGACTCAAGAATAGAATTAACTGTAATCAGTTCAACAACCCGACCTTAAATTACAGGACTTGGCAGTAGTTACGCTTAATTTTAAAAAACCTGTAATTTCATAACTGCAATCACTTTTAACATTGAAGCATTTTACATGGAATGAGCCCCCAGGCTAACTATGAAAATGTATCCATTCAAGCATGCACCTCACTTATTGACTGGTTTATATTCACCTTGAAATCATACAAGTATCCTGCGCTTTTATCTCTGGAAAACCCCTCTTGGAAGCAATAAGAGGTATTGCGACCTCCGCACACCTGGCAGACCACAATAGACATGACTTGTATGCCAGGATAACTGCTTCCCCAGTCTACCGCCCGTCTCCTGCCGTCTACCAGGAAGTTTCTGAAGCTCTTCTCTGCCAGTCTGACTACACCTACTCTCCCTCTTACTTTTAAAGTCTAGCTCAGTCACTCAACAGAATCTGCCCCTCTTCCTGAACATGCCCACATCATCCGTGCTGCCTCGGTACATTTCCCCTCAACACAATAGATTTGTAAACATATCTGCAACAATTGCTTCCTGCACATACAATGGTGCATTCTACTTAAATATTTTAGAATATTGACTTCCATCTCAATATGCTGTTTCTCTGTTTTATCTTCCTTTACATCAAATAGGATGCAATAATCTCGGTGACAGCACACTGTCTCACTTGATTCATAAGGATACACAAACTGAATTTTAAATATTCCTTTAGGTTGAGAATCTAAAGATTCTGGCAACTCACCCTGCACATTCATATATCTTTCAGGAATATTTGCAATCACTGCATTACTGAAATCTGCAGTGTAATGAGATCTTTGTATTGCCATTCCAAATGCTGAATTGTCCTTTAAATGAATGTCCTGGCATCCTTTATTGTCCACCAGAATTTTAATGGGTCCATCCCCACGCTCTACCATTGGTGTATATTCACATTCTAGCCCTTGCTGCCTCACGGATTCATTTAGGCACACGAATACATCAGAATCTTTCATCTGTTGTCCCTTTCTGTATTTTAATGCTATTGTAACTTGCCTGGTAAGTGCAGGGATAGTATTATCCTTTCTCACCTGAAATTCAATCGCATATGGGGCCATCTGCACAAAATGATAAGCTTGTCTCTTGTCCTCAAATTCAGGTGCACCCCCTCCTAACCTGGACCACACCTTGTAATTGAGAAAGTCTAACACCATACACATTCTGTGCATGATGTAATTTCCCAGATAAAATGTGTTTTGTGTCCCACTCACTATCGATACATTATGATGGATCATCTTAGGACCAATTGTGATCTTTAACATGTTTCTCCCAACAACCCTATTTCTTGACTCTGGATCATCAAACCCAAAAATGTGTTGGTTCTTTATTCAGAATTTTGGGATCTCCTCCCTTTCAACTATTTGCTGCAGTATTTTCTCATTAACAAAACTTCTTTCCTGCTCAAGTGCTAAAGTGGCTCCTACCACTTCAGAATGCCCATTTACGCAGATAGCAATCCATGGTTCCCCATCTCCCATGTATATTTTAGAAAGGGTTGAAATGTCTTTTTCTGTGTTTATCACTGGAGTGACATTTAACTTGCATTTTTCTTCCTTTAAATAAAAACGCAATGTGTTTTCATCTATTTCTGTTTGCCATTTTTTCCTGGGATCCAAATAAATCTCCAGAGACTGCTTCTCTTTTTCTCCCCACATTTCACCCTTACACATGACAATGACAGTGACACTAGACACACAGCCATTCTGAAGATACACTTTCACTGCATTATCTGACTTAACCACGGCATGGCATTCTTTTGTACTGTTGTTTATTGACATTACCATCTTAGGCCTCAACAGTTTTTTGGCTACGGACCGTAAGACCCCATTTACCTTATCAATGAGGGGCGACAACCTCTTTAGGAAATGTGTCCATTTTAGGAAGGGTATTTCACTGATGAATGTGATCAATACTTCCTGTCTCACCCGATGCCTCCCTATCTTTATGTCAACCGCAATGAAACCTTCGATAGGTATTTCCTCACCATTGAAATTGTGCTCAGGGCCTTCATTTTGTTGCACCTTTATATAATTTTGTGTGGTCTTCCTTTATTGATACTTTTTACTAACTCTTTGAACATGATCATGGCCTGTGCACCTGTGTCAATCATTGCAAATGCATTACATTTTTCTTCCACGGTGATAGGAGCATAGTACCCGTCTTTAACTTCCTCTAGCACACACAAAAAGAGTGAATTTTTGCTGATTTCAGGACTCACCTTTTTTAGCCCCTTTTCACTTCTTGCACACACGACCATGTGAAATTATATTTTTCACTCCTTTTTGCCCACTTCAGTTTGGATTTCTTGGTCTATATGCTCAGAACCCATCTGCGCTATGGTAACTGACTGTCCCTCTGACCTGGCGCTATCAGTGTACACACTGCAGTTTTTTGACTGAACATTTTTATAAGTATCATGTGGCAGCCTGCCATTTTCTGGCTCAGGACACCTACTTGTGTTTTGCATGGTGCCTGTCTTTTCTGTCTCTCAGAACATTTGTGGCTCAAAATACTCCTCAGGTGACTGAAATGCACCCTCCTTTTGAACTACCGTCTTTCCTGTATTGGTTTCAACAGCATTCTGATTATCAAGGGAGGATACATTAACAACTAATCCCTCTTTATCAGGTGTTTTATTTTCACAGAGACTGTTCTCTTTAAATCTGTCTTACTGTTCTATCAGTTTTTCTTGTTCATTTTCTCCTATTGGCTCTTCATAAGCAGCCACTTCAATAGTCTGGTCCAATCCTAAATTGAACCGCACCCCCTTTTTGTGTACGTGCGTATCCCTTGTCTCACTTTCATTCATTTGTATTCACATTTTTGGATCAACAAGCAATTCAAGACTGTTACACAAAGATGATTCATGGGATTCTGTATTGTTACCAGTTCATGGGCTATTAAATAGTCACTTGCTATCAGAACGCACAAGATCACTCTTATGGCATTCTACACCCTCACTTGGCGCTGTTTTTGAACTGCACAGAGTTTTCCTATTTGCTCAGACAACATTTTAACTTGGGCCTCTATGTATTGAAATCCGTCCATGTCCCTGGATTCCTCTCTTTGCGGCCTGGCCAGATATTGATTAAATTTACCCTGGTTGGGCCTATTCTGGTACCCCTCAGGAGATTGATTTCTATTTGTGTTGTTTTTGAAATCATGGGTCACAGGAGGCGGAGAACATGGTGTGACCATTCTTTGAATATAGTCGACTGTTGGTGATGACTGGTAATAATGGCACGGGACATAATTCATATTTTGTCCTTTATTTGGTGGGAACTGTCCCCTATGCTGATTTCCATTTTCAATTAATCTATCCATGTACCGTGGTCTTTCTTGGTGGACATATACCATTGTATTAGGGTAAAATCTGCTCTGTGTCCCCAGTGTCTGGTATGGGCCATTCTTCCTTTGATTTTGATTCTTGTTCATGCCTGACATATCAGGTCAGAATCCTATCGTAGGGGTATCACCCAGGTATCTAGGACTAATGTAAGTCTCGCTATTGCTCAGATCAACTGATTGGAATGTCAGAGTTTGGGGTGGCGTCCTCTGTGGCAGCGTGCCCTTCTGATTAGGTGTCATGTTTTTCCTTGCCTGAGTTTGGGCTGATTCAAGTGGCATTTTTGCAGATTTTATCTCCATTATTGTTGATGTGGATTATTTAGATTTCTATTTTTGTCTCTCTATTCCGAGACCCCTCCTCTCTCTGACAATAGATTACCTCATACCATTGGTCCCTTGTTCTACTATCCATTCCAATGAATTTTCTCTGTCAAATTCGCAAATTAACTGTGATATAATATCTTTTTGAAGACCATAAAAGTATGCAGTCTTACATTCGCCAGAATTCAGGTTGAAAGACACATCAAAATTGTAAAATGCTCTTTTTAATTCTTGGAGGAACTGGGGACATATCTGGCTTTGCTGTCATTTTATACCCTGCTTTTTTAGCCTCTTGCATCAATTGGTAAGGTAAGAAATGATGTCTAACCTCTTTCTCAAAGTCTTCCCATGACAGGTTTTCCTGCTCATTGAGACCGCGAATGACACTAGTAGCTGCAGAGTCAAGTGTTAGGTGAAAGTACTGTCTATACTGTTCCCTAGGTATCTGAAGGACTTTAAATATATTGGGTCTCATTAGGACCCAGGTGTTAAGGGGTTAACGGCGCCATAAAAGGTGTCGGCGCCGTTAAACCCTTAGCCCTTAAAGTAGGGGCCCGCAAAGGGACTCTTGAGGTAAGTACGGTACCGCAATTTGCGGTACTGTACTTACCGCCTTCCCCATTCCCATAATGCCCTATGTGGCAAAAATGGGAACGGGGAAGGGCCATGGTGGCATGGGGAATTACTGCCCCGCCAACCTTGGAATGGGGTGGTAATTCCCCATTTCGCCATGGCGGACTCCGGCATCGACCATGGTGCTAATAGCACCATGGTTTTCCGCCGTAGTCCTAATGAGGGCCATTGTGTACTGTCTCTAATATGTCCTCCATACAACAATCATCTCCCTTTTTGAATGGTTTAATCAAAGTTTTGATTGATTTCATGATTTTGGTAGGGCTACTTGGTGCATTCTGGGGTGCATTATTCTGTCTTTCATTTCTCAGGTGGGGAGGACTGACGGTAACCACCAGTGGATGAATCAAACCCCCCCAACGGGCTATAATCAGACCTAGCCACAGGTATGGATATTGGTACATTATTCCCTCGGGCAGAGTTGGGGCTAACCTGAACGCCATTAAATGTACTGCCTTGTCGCTTTTCCTGAGATTTAAAACTAAATATTTGCTGTTCCAAATCTTTGCACTGTCTATGAAGTAATTTTGCCTCCTGACAAAGGTTAGAGTTCTCATCACTGATTTTATTAATCACGGCCAGCTGTTCACTGATTTGCATTTGGCACTGGTCAAACTCTGTGTCCTTCGTGTCATTCTCCTCTAACATTTTAACCATTTCTTGTTCTATAGCATGAAATTCCTTATCTTTCTCCATATTATTCTTTTGAAGCGTTTGAATTTCCAAAATGGTATCATCCTTGTCTTGTCTAATTGCATCTATGACCTGTTTTAATTGCATCAATTCCTGTTCACCCTCCTCAAATTGCTTTTTATTCTGAGTCAACTAATTATCCGTACCACTACATTTAGACTGCATTTCTGTGTTAGATTGCTCTAATTTTGATTTTTGGCACTTTATTTGCTCAATTGCATCATCCAAACTGGCCTGTAATTTATTAATTACTTTAGAATCATTCCCCTGCATTTTTAAAACCGGTTTAGGAGAAACCATAGTTTAGCGCACAATTGTATTATGCACTCCTTTTCCCCATTCCGGTCTGGAGCTCTAAAAAGTCTTAGCAGGCATACTTGTACAATACTCCCTTTTTCAGAAATAGCCTGCAATTATTCCTTCTGCACTGCTTCACATATTTGGTCTCTCCATAAAACTGCATTTTCTGATGACCCCACCCCGTGGGCAAAGAGTTTTGCCTCAAGGTATTTCGCCAGCTCAGAAGAATCACCTCAAATTTGGGACATGGTGACACCGTGCACAATGCTGCACTATCACTTCACAGAATGAATTCCCTTTTTAAGTGCACAGGATGGCTGTGTCTAATACACTGCCATGCCCACACAGGCCAATGCACCAAAATATGTTAGAGATATTGTCTGGAAGAGATACACCTAATCTTGTATTAGTTATTGTGATAAAATGGTGCTATAATTTGTGGTAACGCATTGGTGTCTTCCCTATCTAGAGTGGTAATGCTCCCGTCAGATTATCCTAATGCCTGTATTGCATCCCTGGGCCTTCCAAAGTGAAAGTTACTGGACTTGTTAGACTTATATTTTGACAGTAACACTGTCTTTCCTCAGCAACATATCTACAATGCTGAATAAATGTCTTGATGGAAGATCTGTTCATGCTCCAAACATGCTAAATGAAATACCACACACTTGCTCACTTTCTAACTACAGAGCGCACAATAGATCATTCTCATGAAAGCATTTACCATTACACACTTACTTGTATATGCAGATTAAATACAATGATCCAAATGCCATAAAATGTATCAGACCACAAAGTGATTTTTGTAATGTGTCCTTATCGTGACAGATAAACTTAACACTTATACACTGCAACAATTATACATGCAGCACATTTGTCAGTGCGAATGTACAGAGAAAAAAATAATTTCTACAGGCACAACTCAAGAACAGAATGAACTGTAATCAGTTCAACAACCCGGTCTTGAACTACAGGACTTCACAGTAGTTACGCTTGAAAAAAAGAAAATGTGTAATTTCAGAACTGCATTCACTTTTGACATTGAAACATTATACCTGAAATTAGCCCCCCCACCACGGCTAACTATGAAAATGCATCAATTCAAGCATGCACCTCACTTATTGACTGGTTTGTATTCACCATGAAATCTGGCGAGGTTCATGTGCTGTTATCTCTGGGAACCCCCTCTTGGCATCAATAAGAGGTATTGCGACCTCTGCACACCCAGCCAGCCCACAATAGACATGACTTGTATGCCAGGATAACTGCTTCCCAAGTCTACCACCCGTCTCCTGCCATCTACCAGGAAGTTTCTGAAGCTCTGCTCTGCCAGTCTGACTACACCCACTCCCCCACTTACTTTTAAAGGCTAGCCCTGTCACTCAACAGAACCAACCCCTCTTCCTGAACATGCCCACATCATCCGAGCTGCCTCAGTACTTTCCCCCTCAACACGATAGTTTTGCAAACATATCTGCAACAATTGCTTCCTGAGCATACAATGGTGCTTTTCAACAGTGCATATTTCAGCCTTGCAGTTTGTGCCATGCTGAATATTTGCGCATTTTAATTTCATAGCAGAAAAGCACTCCTATTCAGTTCATCTCACCTGAGCCCATTTTGCACTAATTTGTTAATGACAAGTTACAAGTTATTGGGAAGGGTTTGTTAATTGATTAGTTCAGGTTAGTATGTATGTACATAGTGCAAACCAGACAGATTAAATGTTACCCTGAACTCTTAGCATTTTAAAACATGTGCTCTCTGCAGGAATGCGCATTTCCATTTGGTCCACGTGCTGCCCATTTCTGATGTTTGTATTTTCTACATGAGCCCCCTACCACTACTTATTTGTGACCCCTTTGATTCAGTGCCCTCAGTGTCCTTACAGTTTTCAGGTTTACTAGTGAGTATACATATTTACATGATTATTTACATGATTATGAAAGCTTCTTTCCTGGTCTATTTTTAGTGTGATTTGTTTATTTGGTGATCAGTATTACCAATGTGAAAATGAGTGTGTCTGGAACTATACCAAGTATGGTACCTCCTTAGCCAAGGGTCCCATATAAAAAAGGTATAATCATGAGCTAGTTCCCCATACTTTATGTGTAGGGACTTACACAAATAAATGATCAGATATTCCTTCAACCACTTCTTTAATGGACAGGTATTTGTGCCTGTGCCCTCCTTGAAAAAATATAGAACTGCACTCAAAGATGTTTTAAGCTATCAAAGTGCCTCGGTGCACCCATGGTTTAAACACAAACTATTACTTCAAGTTACTAAATCGAGAGGATTTACGTCACAATCCTGAAAACATTACTATGGTCAGCAAACAAGTACTCATTGATGCTTATGCAGATCTGTCCATGACACATGCAACCAAGTGTCTTTCTCTCTTGCTGAGTTATAACTACTTAAATATGAAGAATAATTACTGCATGGAAAACTACCTACGTATTATTGACAAACCAATACAAAGAGCACTTGATCTAAAATTGCGCCTGAGCACTTTGCCTCTAGCTAACGTCGCGACCTGCTGGAAGAATGGTGATACAGATAGATACTCCTTCTGCCAGGACAGGGTTGAGTCTCTACAGCATTTTTTTATTCTTGTGCCCACTGTATTCAGATATACAAAGGAGAAAGTCGGACAATTCATCTGATGTTATTTTTGCAGTATCAGTTACATTGAGAAGGCATGGTGGATGAGAGAGAAATATGAACAAATGCACAAGGTATCTCATACTGCCGTACAACCTAATTTATAGTACTGAATTCAATCTTATTGTTATTGACTTGTATTTACCATATGTATTTTTCAATGTTTAAACCTTCTGCATCATTCAGACACCAGAATTAATTCTTTTAACATTTGTATTAGTTGTGCATGGTTTTTACAATTGTATTGTGTATTTAATGATGTACTAAACTTTTAATGGTCTTGACCGAAATAAAGGTACTAATGATGATGAGCCATGATCATATGAAGGAACTTGTGATCAGAGAGATGGCAACCATTACTGTGTTGGTCAATGAGAGTCTGCTGGTGAAGATAGACTTGACACATAACACAAACATTGTCATACTTTTGGTTTATAGATGCATTACCAGAATAAACAACTACTGACTACTACATTCATGCCCGATGATATTGAGGAACTTTAACCTCTGCTTTGGGGTCATGTATTGTGTCAATGTGAAACACTTGATCAAACCTTTGAATGAAATAGGATTGACTTTTTGATTCAGACTCATAGACAGTCAGTGAGACATATCATGGAACAAATGTTGTCTGTTTGACTAGATGTACCATAATAGTTTTCCATATCCAACTATTAATTAATAGTTCTAACAACATATATCCTTTGGACAAACAACGCATCAACCCACATCTTTCAAAACTGGTCAACAGGGAAGCAGAGGGTATAAAAATCACTCTACATGGTACAAATCAATTATTGCTTCACAAACCGCAAGAGATATTAACTTACTTGAAAATCACAGTCATAGATATAATTGAGTCACATTCTCCATTGAACGATAGCAAGCCAAATTCTTGCGAAACTTGGCACACATTGTTTTCTCCCGAGACTGAAGTGACTGGGTTGTAGAAATTAGCTAGGAGTCACAAATTACTTTTCCACCTTTCTTGATTGCACTTCTTAGTTGCAGGTTCCAGGTTACATTATCAGGGTGATAGCTACATAGAGAAGTCCATCCACCAAACACAGCATCTCATCCAGCTCGTGGCACCAAGTGATGATCACTGGAACATTCACATAGAGCACCCTCTCAACATTTCACTCATCACCATGCAGACCTGTTATTCAGTGCATCACCACACACACATACACACAATACAGCAACCCCATTTGTCCCATGCACTGTAGAGATATTTGTTGATAAATTGGTCTTTTCATTTGATCTAATGTTCCCTAGTATACACTCCCATCTCCCAATTCGGGGACAAGAAACAAGCTGTGTGGGTAACTGAAAATCAAATGCATTTGAATAAAGAAAACTAAAAGGTGAACCACTTACTTTATGCAGGGGAAGTCAACACAATAAGATAAATGATGTTGAGAACTTATATACACAATTAGAGGTGTCCTGACTGTGACAGTGGCACTAAATGTAATACACATATTCAGTAACACAATAGAAATATTAATTATTTTTCTGATTCTAATTCTAATAAGAGAATTTTACTTTAAATCACAATTGTGTTGCATAAATACAACACCACTTACTGGGCAGCATATTCAAACTCTCGTAAATAAAAATGTACACAAAATGTTTTTGATTATAATCATTGTTTAGAACATTTTATTTTTCCAGTGCCAAAAACAAGTATTGGTACAAGAGAAAGGTTAAATAGAAACCATCACTCCACCCCCCTGTGTGAACATGGTATTGTGGATTTCTAGCATGTGCATGCAATTTGAATGCATGCTATAATGAGTTTCATCTAATTATGCAGTTTTGTTTCAGGAAAGCAATGTTATCAATTTTAAATGTGCCATATATAGAAAAATGGTTGTATGATTTCCTAATACAAGGATGAATACCCCTGCCTCTTCACTTCATGAATCGGGTCCCACAGGTGCAAATCCCTTCCCCCACTGAGCAATGTCATGAGAGAGTTGAGTGTTTATTTATATTGGTATCATTTTCCATGGGAATGTGGTAAGGGTGGGTAAACTTCCTATCTCCTCCCAATTCACTTTTTAAATATCTATGACTTTCATAGGTTGCAAATGATCAAGTAATTCTCTATTTAGGCTATGAAGTGTTGTCACTTATTCACAGCCCAAAGTATTTGACTATAAATATGAATACTATAGGATTTCATTTCTTGTATCTATAATTTACAAAATGCTCCAGTGCTGGTGCTAGGATGGGTACCCTGTCTTAGTGCATGCAGCACAGAAAAAGACATTTTGTTCTTTTTTAAATCTAATCTCTCTCACCTTTAGAACAGTGAAAGCAGGATATAACTTACACTAGAAAACTACAATAGCTTACTCACATTATGTTCATAATAATTTATCAGCCCTTATGCTCTGTGCACAGAAAAATGCGATGTATTCTGCAAGATATCAAATCCCACTTGGCTAGAAAATACAGTGAGTACATTCATCCACTATCTTATCAAAGTTATATATTGGAAATGGATGTCTCATACTTGCTTCCTCTCCCTAGTTCACTCCCACTCCGGGGACTTAGCAGGGCCATGATTCTAGGGCATTTATCTAATTACAGTTTGGGAATTTTCATACTCACTTTGCTGAGTCAAGATGGACCCTCATGAGATTTTAAGAAACTTCAGTCAGCCTCGCCTCTCTCTTGGCAAAAATATCTGCTCCAGGTAATAGTCTCCTCATGGAAAGGACTCAATCATCCAGGTAAAATCCAGGCTCAGCTCTCATCCATTTGGAACAGGTGTTATCTATTCTAAGTAGAGTTTGATTCCCGACTAAGAGATCCCTAATCTTTGTGTGTTTCAGTTTTTTCTTAACTGGCTGATCATCATTTCTTTACATGTGAAAGGAAAAAGAAGGTGGGTCTGCTTGCTTGCTAACATTACTTTCATTCCATATTTCATGGAAGCAACATGCCACATTTATGAAATTTGGATTTTCTGCATTGCTCGGCCTAGGCAGACCTCTGGATATGTGGCATGAACATGTGTCATATTTTTTATGAGGTTAATAATAGGAATGATTAAATAAATTATCAAAAAATTTAGGCAATTCGAAATGTGAAGTCATATAATACATGAATAAGTCATAATCTTAATGCATGTTTCTGTTTGTTTCTAGGTGATATGCTTGTGGATTTAGAAGCACAAATTGTTAATCTCAAATTCTAAAATGTGTTCCTGCACTATAGTTGAGTATCGAGTACCATAGGAAACCCAAAAAATTAATTGCTAATATGTTTGACTCATACATCAGATTTGGCTGTAATTTTGCATACGAAATTGTAGGTACACCCTCTTCCCCTCCCCCCAGACTGGACATTTTGGGAAAGATCTGGTAAAAGATGAAGAAGTTATTAAAATAAAATAAAATGCAGTTTCGACCTAGTCCCCAATCATTTACCCAAAGAGGAAAATGTCTTGTTTTTGCATGAGTGCACAACCCACACCACTGGAAGGAATTGGACCAGGTACGAAACAACTTGGGCATGAAGCATTATCTCGATTTCGAGGGGGGGGGGCTAGGGTTATTGTGTCCAGTCATTTTTTTAAATAATATTTGATGGAGCAAGGGGTTCCCCTTTCTGCCATCATTATAGTGATATTGCCCATGGTGCTTTGAAGAGAAAAGGCTTTTAAGAAATGTAAAATTCACCTGACCTGGGGGAGCCCAGGAGACTCAAAGCGAAAGCTGCCGCAGTTAGAAATACAACGTTGTTGTATTTGTAAATGCTGCGATATTCGTAGAAAGAAAACCGCAGCATTTACAAATACAATAACATTGTATTTCTGACTGTGCCGGCTTTCACTTTGAGTCTCCTGGACTCCCACGACCCGGGGAAGCCCAGGAGACTCAAAGCGAAAGCCGCCGCAGTCAGAAATACAACAACGTTGTATTTATAATTGCCGCACCTTTTCTTTTTGCCTTTCATTTTACGTTTTCTGTGCTTCCCTGTGCTTGGGGAGCACCAAAAACATAAAATGAAAGTTAAGGTAGCCTCCTCAGATCATGCACAGCTCTGCTCTGGCTGCAGTAAGCAAAAGCTCCAGGTAGAGGGCTTTTTCTGCTTGTTTAGTGCCTCTAGGGCAGAGCTTAACATGAGCTGAGGAGGCTGCCTGAAATGGCAAAATGGATGCTCCCATGTAAACGCTTTGAGCCTCGTTTGCTCAAAAGTTTACATAGGAACTTTCATTAAAATAATGTTTAATGCATGTTTTGTGTTGTTGCCCATCTTTTGGGACAATAATATTTTTGAGTGCACTATTCCTTTAAGAATGTGTTTTGTAAACAGCCTCTCGAATAGACACCCTTCTCTGGCAAGCACAAGTTCCTCTCAGGTTATGAGTTTGCACAAAATACAATCGGGCAGGTTTGTTTCTCACGGTATTCTGACATGGGTAAACATTGGAAGCATCACCATTGCATATATTACTCAAAATCATTACAGGTATGTCCATGGGTTTCAGTCACCCACACATCAACACGGTTCATGAACTGTCACAATTTCTCACTGTGATGCACAAATGTACAACTTGTCACAAATATAGACCATGTTCGTGTCTCCTCCTTAACTGGAATCATCTGATATCAGTACCTTTTCTGTGCAGCCTCCTCTGTTTCATTTCACTGCTTAGTCCATCTGCGTCTCTGATTCAAGAATGGAAAGACAGCCTGACATTGCAGGTCAACAGGGAATTTCCTGACAGGTGCTCGATTGCACAAAAGGAACAGAACAACAGTTTTGCAGAGAGCTATGCAGAGGAGACCTGTGCCCCCCACCAGGATGCTGGGGAAAGGAACGCGTGGACAGCTCTGAACCATTATGAAATGGTCTACTCTGCTAGATTTAAAATATGCCATCTAGCAGTCCGCTGAAGCAAGTGGCAAGGTAGCTAAATCCTGCTGCACTCTGAAGAAGAAAGCCCTAAACAGCACTACAGGCAATGAGGAGCTGGCACACTGAGCCAAGTATTTTTCTTGCAAATTGTGTGTAGTTATACCAGCTCTTTACCAGAGTCACACAGATACATCTTGCATGTTTGGACTGCCGTTTCATCTTCAGAGTCAAACCTCTTCAATCTCACTTTTCACTGGCATGTCATACTAACCTCCTTTCCCCCTTCGTGCCTGGACCAATAATTATCTTTTTTCTTCGTACCATTTTTAACTTATTCTCTAATCTTAATGTTGCTTTTCATGCTCTCTCTGATTCCCATTCTGCTCCTCCCCTAGGCACTCTCCTTCTTTGTCTCATACTCTTAATCTATATAACCTCTTCCATCTTCTTTTTCTGCATCTCAACCTTCCTTGGTCTGCATTAGATGCTGGAATGTCTTTTCTGTTTGTAACAAATATCACTACATTCTTGACCTTTTTCTCATATTTAACCTTTGCTTTATTAGTTTTACCTGGTTTACTCCTCACAACACTTCTATTCATGCCTTTCTTCCTTCTTCCTTCTTTCTCCACAACCTTTTCACACACTCCCCATCTTACTGGAAAAGGTGGTGGAGTTGGCCTTCTCTATCACTCCTCCTGATTGCCTTCTCCATCTTCTCTCAATCTCCCACTTTACTCGTCTTTTAAGTATCATTTTGCCTCTCTCTCCAGCATTTCTTATCATTTAATTGACTCCAGGAAAGCTTTTCTCCTTCTGTGAGGATTTAGATTCACTACTCTTGTCACTTCTCCCTCATGATGTTTCTTTTTGCCTCCTTGGTGACTGCAACCAAACTCCTCTCACTCATCTGCTCCCTTTCTCTACCTTCCTGATTCATATTGTCTCTTTCAAATCTCCTTTCCTCCCATTTATTAGTCTCTCCTCCTGACCTCATCTTCACTTGTTTTGCTTCTGACTCAATTGTTTCAGCATCTCCAATATATTCCTCTTATTATTGTCTCCTTTCCTTCTCTGCCACCATCCCTCTTCTTCAACACCCCCTCGTCTTCAGCGGTCTTCTTGCACCATCACATACATTCTTTTGACCTCCCTTTCTATATCGCTTCCCTCCGGTCTATTCTTTCTCCTCCTGACATCTCTGCTGATCAAGCTTCCTCTACTCTTCACTCTGGTCATGTGCTAACTAGGCTCCCTTTTCCCTTATAAACCTTTTTCACCCTCAAGAAAACCCACTTAACCTTGACTACTTCTTTTTCATCTTCCCCTTTGGAAATTCCTCTGTCTTGCAGAAAGGTCATTGAAATAATCTATTTCTGCTTCAGATCTTATCTTGCTTTCTTGTCTTCACTCCTTTATGACTCGTCTCTGTTACTGGCCAAGAAGCACTACTTTTCTAACCCAAATACGTGCCTCGCTGTCTTTTCTAGCTCCTTAACGGCATTCTCACACCCTGTCCCTTCAGGCCATCCGTATCGTGAACATCTCTTCCTCCGACTTCATTTATAGTTCACTTCTAATGTGTCTTCTATGTGTTCTTCCTTTTCCTCCCCTCCTATGCGTGCTGATTCTCATTATTCCCCTCCTTCCTCCCTTCTTCCTTCTTTCTCTCTTCTCACTCTGATGCTGTCTCATCTCTGACTCGTACTCACCTCACTACCCCTCCTTTTGACACAATTCCCTCTTCTCACATCTGGCAAACATGACCCCACTTATTCCCTAACTCACAGTCCTTTTCAATCTCCCAATGTCCACCATGTCTTTTATATATTCCTTTAAACATGCATTCATTCTTTCTAGTCTAAATAAAATGACTCCTGACCTCTCACTTTCTCCAAATTGCCATCCTATCTCTCTCCTCCTTTATTATCTATGACAAAATACCCACTTATCTTGACTCACATTCTCTTCTTCCTCCTTTTCAATTGGAATTTCACCCCTTTCCGTCTATCGGAATTGCCTTTTTACATTTCTCTAACTAACTGCACTCTACCCATCACACTACATTTCTATCAATAGTAGTGCGCCTCAATGTGTCTGCTGCTTTCGCTGCTGTTGCTCAACCAGTTCTCTTCTCCCTCCCCTCTATATGCTTTCGGGTTCTGTCCTCCAATATTTTCTGACTTCCCTTTCTGATAGAACTTATTTGATCTTTTAGTCTGCTAATATCCCACCCTGTCTACCTCTTCAATTAGGTGTTCCCCAAGGTTATGTCCATGCCTGCCTTCATTTTTCCCTGTATGCTGTTCTTCTCCCTACTCTCATCAGTTCATAAAATATTTCATGTCACTTCAGTGCTGATGACCCTCAGATCTTTTCTCTTGCACGTCTATCGCCAGCACTCTTCAAACTACCCTTTCAAACTGTTTCTCCTTTATTCACTAATGGATGAACTCTCACTCTCTTCATCTAAATCAAAATAAGACTGAAGTTATGTTTTTGCCTGCCTCCTGCACCTGTGCCTCCCCTGCCCTTTTCCTCCCTTTCCTTTTCCACTTCTGCTTGGAATCTAAGTGTTTTCTTTGTTTCTTCCTGTCACTATAAAAATCACAAGGTTCGTCCTTTCTGCTCATGTGATTGGGCTTCTTATATTTTCTCACCTTAACTACTGTTTTGCCTTCATAGTCAGTCACCCATATCTCATTTCACCCACTATGTTTATAAAACTGCCTATCTCGTTCTTCTATCACCCCTTCTCGCCACTCTATTTCTCTTCTACAATGTGACTCTTGTCTTCTATTCCATTTTCTTTACATTGCTATAAATGCATCTATGGCCTCGCTCTGGTCTATCTCTTTTCTTTGATCTCTCATAACCACCCTCCCGTCCTCAATGCTCAAAAGCTCTACTTCTTATTTCCATTCCCAAGCCTGTGTTTGCTCAGTTCAGTTTCCATACTTGTGTACTTTTTGCTCCAAAACATTGGAACTTACTTGCGTTATCTATTTGCTCTTCTACCTCTCTTCATATATTTGTTGTCTGTCTTAAAAATAACTGTCTTAGGGATCAAACTCGTGTAGACCTTTGCTCAAACACATAGGACGACACTAGAATACCAATAAGGGTGCAAATGACCGCATTTATTCAACATTTTATTTAATCCTCCAGCAATTCTGTATGATTGACGGGGACCATTTCATCTCATTAAAGAACAGTGTCAGTGACCCAGAAGCATTTCCGAGGCCATGAAAACCTGTAGGTCTAATTGGGAAAGGTATTGCTCAGATATGACACCCAGCAAAGTAAAGAACATCTGCGGTAGTTCCCAGAGCCCCGGAACCCACTTCTGCCATTCCACATGGGCAGCCCGAGGCACCAGCCGACTGTACCAGCCTGTTGGCCTGCAGGACAGAAGTCAACACTCTCACCCATAATCAGAGAAAAAAACACCAGATTTACATATCATCCATGTGACAAATTGGATTCTGTCTTGCAGGAGTGCAAGGATGAGTAGAGGAAAATTGCCCACTATTAGGGAGAATTCTCAAAATGTGCTCATTTCCCTTACCTTTTGAGACCCCCAGCAACTTTGCTGGATTTCTAGGATTTGATTTTTCTACCTGGGAAGAGTGTGAGCCTTTTTTCCCCACTCTTCCATGTATTTTGATGCATGTTTTACTTTTGTGTTCTTTGGTTATGGAGTTTTAAAACAACTCCAGTGGCATCATCTTTTTCTGTGTGTCACACAGCACCTTCAGTGCAGTGACACAGGGATGTCTTTCAGACTTCTGAAGGTTTAAATACCTTCTCTGGGATTGACTACTGTCTTCTAGAGCATGTAAAGTTAAATTGGCTTTACTAGTCTCTTTAAATTTACTAACCCAACACACCCTATCTTCCTATAGAGTGCTGGAGGGGTTGCCTAGCTTCCCCTGAGTCAAAACACTCATGTAACAGTCAAATGTTACCATTTCCTACTTTAAATGGCTGGTGGCAGTGGTTTAGATTAACTACCATGATTTTTCCTAACCGGTAACAACAGTAGCTAAATGTCAGGTCAGCATGTTTTTCAATATGGCGCCCAAGACCTATCGGTAAAAACAGACTCTGGCCATCTTTTTTCAACATTTCTTTTAGGAAAAGTCCTTCTTGTGTTTGTCTCTGCGTGTCAAACCTGGTTTGGTCCCTTTGTTCATTGGCCTTTGACCGGCTTCAGTGCTGAAGCCCTCCTCTGGCACCTGAGTGTCTGGGGTGGACAGGATATGAGAGAGGTACCCAAAAATCCCTGTGCTTAGTCTTCTAGTAGACCTGAATGCACTCTGGCGTGATTGGCCGGCTGGCTATCCGGCAAGGACAGCCACCCTGCTGTGTTAGTGACAGCCAGGCTGGAATGAATGGGGAAAACTGTTTAAAAGCAGTTCTCTCGCACTTGGAAAGCAGAGTAGACCATTGGAACGAAGGAACCGAAAACGAGCTGAAGGAAGACGACTGCTGCAAATCTTGGACAACCGGTCAAGCCAAGCTGCAGGTGCGAATTGCCTGAAACTCCATCGACAGAGAAGCCCTTCAAGATTAACTTCTTCACTTGAGTTTGGTGGGAACAACCAACTCAGAAGCCACCTGGATACCGTCCCCATCTGGTCGAACTTTTCATCAGAGTGCTATGGAAAACCGGATAGCCAGAGAGAAGGAAACCGGCTCATGGACTTTAAGGCACTCACACCTTAAACCAACGTCTTACTAAAGCTTTTGGCCTCATCCCTGGGCAGTGCAGGAACCTCCTCACGTCCTTCTTCTTGTCTCTTACGACTGAAGCTCAGGAACAGCGAGATCTGCTCGAACTACCAGGAACCACTTCCTCAGCTACAACTCTTCTTCACTTTAAAGGTACTGTGCAAACGTGGTCCGGAAATCTTTTTGGCCATCAGGAAAGTGCGTGAAACTTTCCGCAACTTCAAAGGCTTGTCCTTCCCGAAACATTCGTCAAAGTTTTTGCCTAGCCAAATTCTTCTAAACTCCGTGACAAAGACTTAACTGTTATCAATCAGAACTGTGCTATCCTATACAAAGACTCTGAACCATTGACTTTGGCCCAGGCCTATGAGAATAATTGCTGGTTGTAGTTAACTGAAACCCTGTTCCCTGCCTATGACTGTATGTGGGCTGTCTATTCTTATAACCTTGTCTTTTTACCCCTTTATTAAGTATCTGAAGTGCCATTTTTCTCCCACTTCAGGGGTGCTAAACTTGTTCATTTACTTACTGGTTGTATTTTTGTGGTTTATTAGTGTGTGATATTGAGCTGCTTGTGCTAGTGTCATGTTTTCTAACTGACTGAGTAGATAAATGTATATTTTTTTACCAAGAAACATTGAGTGTTTGTTTGAATCACTGTATTGGTTGGTCCTTTGTGTAACTTGTTCTATTGCTCACTTAAACTCTTGAGATAAGTCTGGCTGCTCAGCCATCGCTACCACTTTACTGTGTAGTACAGGCTTGTACCAAAGGTGAAATTGTGCTTACACTTGTAGTCTTAACTGCATGTAGTGTTCCCAAAGGGTACTGCATGTGATTCTGTCTAACACTGGTGTACAGCGGTGAGGATAAAGTATACTTGTTACATTTAGAGTGCTACTTTTACCTTTGTTCAATTAATCCTCCCAAGGCAAAGCAACACTAGTAAAGCAATTGTTTTATCATGACTGATATGGAAAGCTACAGACAGGAGACCCTAGTGACTTTAATTGTTGATCAATTGAGAGATATGTGCAAAGCTAGGAATCTCATTGTAAAGGGCAAAAAGGTTGAATTGATAGAAATGTTGTTAGAATACCAAAGTCTGAGGAGTGGGTCTGAAACCCCCACCCCTGCAGCAAATGTGGAAAATGTTGATGAGGATGATAATATGTCAGAGCCCAGCTCTAATATTGTGGATGAGTAGGATGAGGCAGAAGAGTCTCCCAATGTCGGCCATGTCTTACCTCTACCTGCTCATAGGCCTCAACCTTTGACCACAGGGACCCCATCAGAACCAAACCTATGTCATGAATTTGTCTCTTTAGAAAAATCGAGACTTGAGTTCGAATTTAAAATAATCCAAGCCCAAACTGAAAGCAAACATCAAGAGCTCAGACTCAGAGACATGGAATTGAATCATGCCCTTGAAATTAAAAAGTTATCTCTTGAAACTGGTTCTCTCCCAGAGTCCTCTAGGTCTTCCAGTCCTAAGAGGCCTTGCATGCCCAAAGATGCAGTAAGTATGTATGAGGTTAAGCTTGATATTTTGGATTGGTTGGCTTCTTTTCAATATAACCATGGGATTCAAGACATTACAGGGAATCAATAGATTCCTTGGCTTTATTCTAGCCAACCCCCTGTTGCAACTGATGTGGTAATGGAGTTGGGGGATATAGACAGAAAGAAGTATGAAACTGTGAAGCTAACTCTGATAGCTAGATTTGGGAAGACCCCTTCTCAGTATCTTAAGAGGTTTAGAACCCTCAAAAAGCATGATGGCACCCCTTGGGCTACCTGGGTGACTGAATGTTTGAAAAACTTAGATGGATGGGTTAAGGGTTACAGAGTGAACACTTATGAAGGTATGAGAAATCTGTTTATGTTGGAATCTATTTATGATGCATTTTCTCCTGAGCTGAGACATCACTTGGCTGACTCTAAAGAAATTGATCCAAAAAAGTTAGCAAGGGCTGCTGACTTGTCAGTAGCCAACAGGGCTACTCACAAGGATTCTGGGGTAGCTAAGAAGAAGGATGAGGGGAAGCAGCACAAGAAAGATACCAAAGAGAATTCTCATACCTCCAATACAAAAGAGGGCCCCAAACATAACAAGGGTAAACCACCAGGGAAACCAGATCAGGCTAGTGTACCTCCTGGTGCCAAACCAGAAGGAGGTCAGAACAAACCCCCATTCATAAAGTCATTTGGAAAATGTTATGCTTGTGGGTCAACTGATCATGTGAAAGGGGATCCCAGATGTAAGGGTAAACTTTCAGGGATCCACACTGTCTCTTTATCCTTCTCCCCAGAGGATGAAGTACCAATGGCAAGTGGAAACTTTCACTTACTGGCTGAGGAACCAATGAAAGTCTCAGCCAGTGTTTCTTTAGTATACCTGGGTCTGTGGGAACAGCAGAATTTAGATGTGTAGAACTCTATTCCATACAATACTAAAGAGTATTATAAACACAGTGTTCTTGTGAATGGTCAGGAGACCCCTGCATCAGAGACACTGGGGACAGTATAACTGTAGTTGATTAATCATTTTTCAAGGTTAAGGATGTTGCTACGGCACCCAAATTCCTAACTAAGCTTGCTGGAGGCCCTGTCCAAATGCTTCCACAGTTAACAGCTCTCATCCAGTGCAATGACATGACTGTCAAGATACCTGTAAGTGTGCAGAGTGAAGTACCTGGGAGAGTCCTGTTGGGGAATGACTTAAAAACTCTTGGAGTTGTATCATGCACCCCCAGGCCTCCCAGCAAAAGGAAAAAGGAGCAGACTAGGAAGGCCAGAAAGAGTACCTTAAGGGGCTCTCAAGTGGACAGTATAGAGGAAACTATAACTCCCAGTCCACATGACCCACTTACTGCAATTTCTAAGAAGAAAGAGGAAAAGGGGAAACCTAAAACGTCAAGGAAGAAACCAGCCAGCACTCCTGTGCTACCAACAAGGACATCCTGGAGAGGACTGTCCAAAGTCACACCTGTGACTCCTCCACCAGCTGAGGCTGAGTGTGAGGAACAACCTTGTGTGGTTGAATCAGCTGCTGAGGAATCAGAGATGGAAGAGGACCTTGCTCCTGTTGGAGATCTGGATCCTGCAGACCATCCTGAGCTGCAGTCTTTACTGGCAGAACGTGGACCCTGTAGGACAGATTTCAGCAGAGGTCAAAGAGAGTGTCCTACTCTTGAAGGTCTTTGCCAAAAGGCAGCTTCCCAGCTGGATGGGCAAGAACCAGGGAAGCATAGGTTGTACTGGGAAGATGGCCTCTTCTACAGTGAACCGACTGAATTTATCCCAGGGGACTACTGTAACACTCACCTGACTCCCATGGAGGCGCTGGCCTGGTTCGCGCTGCTGTGACCTCTTCTAAGGTGATGCGCAGGGTTCGGAAGACGGACTGGACCGGGCCCCCAAATCTGGCTTGTCTGGCTCGCAGAAGTATTCTTCTGTAGGCAAAAATAGGGGATTAACTGTCTGCGGGGTAATGCAATCAGCCTCCCACTTTCCCCTCTCACCCTCCTCGAAACCCTTCTGTGATTCCTCGTAGCGTCTCACCTTAGGGTCTGGAAGGACGAGCTCTCCATCCTGCTTCTGATGCAGGGGCACGTTGGTATCCAGTTACTTCACTGGATTTTCGGATTGGTGAGAACCAAACTCTCTTGGCTTCCAGGTAAGTTTTTTGATAAGAGGTTCCCCTTGTGTCCATGCATTAATGTACTAATGCTAGTGTCTTTTTCCCCATAGGGGCCGGGGTACGGAATGCCGGGGAACAGGCACCGACCCGAGATCCCGAGATGAGAGGTGAAATCCTTGTAGAAATCAGGTAAGTCTTTAATGAGCGTTTTTTGGTAATGTCTTTTCATTCGCTCATTAACGCTGATGTCTCTTTTCCCCTTAGGGGCCGGGGTCCGGAAATGCCAGGATGCAGCGCGGACCCGAAATGAAGAGGGAATGAATCAACAAGTAAGTCTTAACATCGAGATTTAGCTTTCCTTATTCCCTTCTCTCTCTCACCTTTTGTTCTGGTCTTTTTCTCCCTAGGCGCTGGGGCGTGACTGCGAATCCGGATGATCTCTGCTGAACATGGAGGCGCCCTGTAAAGGTGAGTGGAATGCGGCGCTGCAGCGATCGACGCGATGAGCTTTTAAATAAAAGTCTTCCTTTTCAGGATTGTCTGCGAGATGTCTCCGGGATGCGGATTTTAGCAGGTAAGGACTTTTCCTTCTTCTGTTCTCTTCTTCTCTTCCTTTGCAGGTGATCCAGGATGCTGGCAGGCGTGGCAGAAGTCAGGATGCAGGAGCAGACACGGTGAGCGTCCAGCTGCTAGATGCAGAACAACGCGAAGCACGTGTGGCTGTTTAGGTGGGGTTTAAATAGCCTTGGAAGAAGTTCCAGGTATGTATCCTTCCTCCAATCAGGTATGTATCCTTCCCCGGCCACGCCCGGATGGTAAATTAGTCCCACAGGTAAAGTAGTTCCTTTCAGGCCTCAAGGAGGCCGGGATCCTGCAGCATGGTCTGCATCAGGTAAGTGCACCCAAGCACTTCCATAATGAGCCTGGCGCCTATGGCGCCAGGACTGATGTCTTTTATGAGCCTGGCGCCATAGGCGCCAGGACACTGTCCAAAGGGCCCCTATATGGGGTTGCTGGGTCCTTCCCTGGGGACTGGCTGTCCGCTTTCGGGGAGCGGGCATCATGACAGCACTCCCCCTCAAGGCCCCTCCCAAGGTTGTTCCCTCCAGGGGGTTTTGGTTTGTCTGGGAAGAGTCGGTGGAATTTCCTAACTAATCGAGGTGCATGCACATGGTCGCTGGGTTCCCACGACCTCTCCTGAAGTCCGTACCCCTTCCAATCAATTAGGTAGAACAGTTTTGACCTAAACATTTTTGAGTCTAAAATGTTCTTCACTTCGAATTCGGGCTCCCCATCTATTAGAATAGGTTCTGGAGGTTTGAGTAGTCGGGTTCCGGGTACCACTGGTTTCAGAAGTGACACATGAAAAACAGGGTGAATTCGCATACTAGCTGGTAAATCAAGTTTAACAGCCACTGGGTTAATTATTGCCGTAATAGAATAAGGTCCCAGATATTTTGGGTTAAAAGTTCGAGGCCCTTTGAGTGGTAAATGTCTGGTAGCTAACCACACTTGATCCCCAATCTGATACGGAGGTGCTTCACTCCGATGTAGATCAGCATTCTCCTTGTATTTTCTCTTGGCTTGTTGTAAATGCGTAGTTGCCTCTTTGAAGGCTTGGGTAATTGTAGAATGCAGATGTTCTACTGCAGGCATTCCGAGGTTCTGAGGTGAGTCAAGGTTTGAGGTTCGAGGGTGATGCCCAAACAAAGTATAAAAAGGACTGTGGCCAGTTCCAGAGTGTACCGAATTATTATATGCGTATTCGGCTATCCAAAGAATGTCTTTCCAGTTGCTTTCAGATTGCTGTAACATACACCGTAAGTATTGCTCAAGGGTCTGATTTGTCCTCTCGGTCTGACCATCGGTCTGAGGGTGGTGACTGGTCGATAATCTTACGTCGATCTGCGCCATTTGACAACATTTGCACCAGAAGTGGGAAATGAATTGGCTTCCCCGGTCAGAGATTAGTATAGATGGGAATCCATGTAGCCGAACAATATTTTCGAGGAATTCTTTGGCTAGGACAGAAGCTGAAGGTAAACCTTTCAAAGGAATAAAGTGGGCCATTTTGGAAAACAAATCTACAATTACCAGAATAGTATTGTACCCCGAACAAGGAGGCAGGTCCGTAATAAAGTCCATTGATAGGGTGTGCCAGGGTGCTGGCGGTATGTCTAGAGGTTGAAGGAGACCGGCTGGTCTTTTCTTTTGACTTTTATTTTGGGCGCAAACACCACAGGACATCACAAAAGATTTAACATCTTTTCGCCAAGAGGGCCACCAAAATTGTCGTTTCACCTTTTCCTCTGTCTTGGCAATACCGGGGTGTCCCTCTATTAATGCATCATGATAACCGGAAATAACTAGTTCGTGTAATTCCTTATGTGGCAGGAATAAGCGTCCTTGGAAATAAGGTAAACCATTATCTATAGTAAAGTCTGATCCCTTTTGTATCCAATCCTGTAAGGTTGTAGGGTCCAGGAGTTGTTTCACTCTGGCTTGAATGTCTTCAAGCGTCTGTAACGAAGTCATGCCTAGAATCCTCTGTTCGGGAATTATTGGTACTGGTTCTATCAGATTCTCCCATTCCAATTCGGGATAAGGCGTCTGCTTTGCCATTCTTGCAGCCAGGTCAATAGGTAATCACGAAATCAAATTCAGCGAAAAACAAAGCCCATCGGGCTGCCGTGATGACTGAGCCTTGGCGGTTTTCAAATACTGTAAATTCCGGTGATCAGTGATCACTGTGATGGTATGTCGAGCGCCAAGCAGATAATGCCGCCAGGCTTTAAAAGCGGACTTAATGGCTAACAGTTCTTTGTCCGTGATTGCATGATTAACCTCGGGTGCCGAGAATTTTCTGGACCAAAATGCTACGGGATGCAGTTGGTTGGTTTCGGGATCTCTTTGGGACAGGACAGCTCCCATGGCTAGGCTGGATGCGTCAGTCTCGACGACATAAGGGAGATCTGGACGCGGGTGTTTCAATATAGGTGCAGAGGTAAACTTAGCTTTTAAATCCTGAAAGGCCTGCTCGGCTTCTTCAGACCATTCAAAACGTTTATTTTTCCTCAAGAGTGCAGTAATGGGTTGTACCACGCGTGAAAATTCTGGGATAAACCTGCGATAGAAATTGGCAAAGCCGAGCATGCTTTGAACCCCTTTTACAGAGCTAGGTGATGGCCATTTGAGGATGGCATCCACTTTTCTTGAGTCCATTCGGACTCCTTTGGGTGTCAGGATGAAACCTAGAAACTCGACTTCTGTGGTATGGAAAACACATTTCTCCAATTTAGCAAATAGTTTGTGTTGGCGCAATTTTTCAAGTACTGCCCTGACGTGTTTTCTGTGATCAGATTCCGAAGAGGAGTACACCAGAATGTCATCGATATATACGACAACACAAACAACGATGAGTTCCCGAAGGACATCATTCATGAAGTATTGGAAGGCAGCCGGCGCGTTACACAATCCGAAAGGCATCACCTGGTACTCGAATAATCCGTATTTAGTACGGAAGGCAGTTTTCCATTCGTCGCCTTCTTTAACTCGTACCAGATGATAAGCCCCCCGGAGATCTAACTTGGTGTATATGCAAGCGTCCTTCACCTGGTCAAGGAGTTCAGGGATCAGAGGCAGAGGATAACGGTTTTTAACCGTTATCTGGTTCAATGCGCGGTAATCGATACAAGTTCTAAGGTCGCCTTCTTTTTTGGGCACGAAGAACAAAGGCAAGGATGCCGGGGACTTTGACGGGCGAATAAAACCATTAGCTAGGTATTGATCCAAATATTGTCTCAAATACAGATTCTCAGGTTCGGTAAGGGCATAAATCCTGCTACAAGGGGGTTATGCACCGGGCACCAGATCGGTTTGGCAATCGTACGATCTGTGAGGAGGTAACGTGTTGGCCTGTTCCTTTTGGAAGACTTCCTGAAAGTCTTGGTATTCCGGAGGTAGTTGCATGGAGGCAGAGGTTACAGATGCTAGATTAATCTTCAGGTTTTCTGGGTAGCAGGTTTGTGTACAATCCGGGAAGGTTATTCTCTTAGCTCGCCAATCAATTCGAGGATTATGTGTCTCTAACCAAGGGATTCCAAGAATAACCTGAAACTGTGGAGCCTTGATTACATCAAACACAACACCCTCCCGATGGCCGTCGGGACCAATAAGAGTCACCTCAGTAGTGGAATGTGTTACCGGTCCAGAGGCAATTTCAGTTCCATCGACTGTGGTGATGACATCTTTGCTGGTTTTAGGACGGAGAGGGAGGTTAATCCTAGAGACCAATTCACGATCCACATAGTTTCCAATAGCCCCACTATCGATGTATGCCTTTATTGCATGCAACCGCTTAGGCTGTTCTGGATCTACGAGAACCATTGGCACAATGAAATGCGAGGTCTGAGAGTTAGTTTTCAAGCTCGGCAAGCGGACCCCTACACTTGTCGGGCGGAGTCGTTTCCCGAAACAGAGTCTTCATGGTTTTTATCAGCGGCTCCTACCGCCTTTCGGGGCGGCTTTGCCGGGCAATCTCGTAGAAAGTGTCCAGAATTCCCACAATAAAGACATAATTTTAACTGCCGCCTCCTTTCACGTTCCTTTTGAGTTAAGGGTCCTTTAACCCCTCCGATTTGCATAGGCTCAGAGACATCAACTCCTTGGGATTAGCATGGGTCTTGACCAACACCCGGGTCTCAAACCTGGACCGATCTGCTTTTCTGTTTTGAAGTCTGTGATCCAATTGGACCACTAAGTCTATATACTCTGTGCATTCTTGGGGCGGATTTACAACTTGGGCCAAGACATCTTTAAGTTCTCCGCGTAGGCCTCGATAAAACAATGTGACTCTTTTATCCTCTGGCCATCCCGTTTCCACAATTAGTCTATTAAAGGTTGCAATATAGGATAGGAGGTCCTGATTGCCCTGTCGCAGGGATAGAAGTTCGTCATCCAGAGCCTGCCCCTGAGAGTGTCGAGCAAATAACCTTTCCATGCTTGCTTGAAACCTTTGAAAATCACGGAGAATCGGGTCATCTTGAGTAACCAGTGGAACTGACCAATCGGCAGCGCAGCCGCTGAGATATGACAATACAAAGGCTACCTTGGTCTGATCATTAGGGAAGGCCCCAGGTCTGCATAGGAAGTGCAAACGACACTGATTCATGAATACGGCAAATCGTTTGGGGTCCCCAGCAAAGCGTTCGGGTGGGGCCAGCGTCATGTTTCCAGGTAGATTCATCTGCACAGGGTTACTGGAAACCACAGGAGCGGGGTTCCCTCCGGAACCGGGTAGAGGAGTTTGCCCAGCTTGACCTTGCAAAAGCTGTCTGGCCAGGTCATCAGTTCTTTCCTTTGATATTATTAATTCCCTCCTGAGGGCATTAGTCTCTTGACGAGCAGCATGTACTTCGGCCCGTAATTCCCCCAGTAATTGGGCCAACTGATCAGTCTCAGAACTTTCCATAGCGCCTGGGTGGGAATTTGTAGGAAGGCTTTGCGTTCTGTAACGCTCACCTGACTCCCACGGAGGCGCAGGCCTGGTTTGCGCTGCTGTGACCTCTTCTAAAGTGATGCGCAGGGTTCGGAAGACGGACTGGACCGGGCCCCCAAATCTGGCTTGTCTGGCTCGCAGAAGTATCCTTCTGTAGGCGAAAATAGGGGATTAACTGTCTGCGGGGTAATGCAATCAGCCTCCCACTTTCCCCTCTCACCCTCCTCGAAACCCTTCTGTGATTCCTGGTAGCATCTCACCTTAGGGTCTGGAAGGACGAGCTCTCCATCCTGCTTCTGATGCAGGGGCGCGTTGGTATCCAGTTACTTCACTGGATTTTCGGATTGGTGAGAACCAAACTCGCTTGGCTTCCAGGTAAGTTTTTTGATAAGAGGTTCCCCTTGTGTCCATGCATTAATGTACTAATGCTAGTGTCTTTTTCCCCATAGGGGCCGGGGTACGGAATGCCGGGGAACAGGCACCGACCCGAGATCCCGAGATGAGAGGTGAAATCCTTGTAGAAATCAGGTAAGTGTTTAATGAGCGTTTTTTGGTAATGTCTTTTCATTTGCTCATTAACGCTGATGTCTCTTTTCCCCTTAGGGGCCGGGGTCCGGAAATGCCAGGATGCGGCGCGGACCCGAAATGAAGAGGGAATGAATCAACAAGTAAGACTTAACATGGAGATTTAGCTTTCCTTATTCCCTTCTCTCACCTTTTGTTCTGGTCTTTTTCTCCCTAGGCGCTGGGGTGTGACTGCGAATCCGGATGATCTCTGCTGAACATGGAGGCCCCCTGTAAAGGTGAGTGGAATGCGGCGCTGCAGCGATCGACGCGATGAGCTTTTAAATAAAAGTCTTCCTTTTCAGGATTGTCTGCGAGATGTCTCCGGGATGCGGATTTAGCAGGTAAGGACTTTTCCTTCTTCTGTTCTCTTCTTCTCTTCCTTTGCAGGTGATCCAGGATGCTGGCAGGCGTGGCAGAAGTCAGGATGCAGGAGCAGACACGGTGAGCGTCCAGCTGCTAGATGCAGAACAACGCGAAGCACGTGTGGCTGTTCGGGTGGGGTTTAAATAGCCTTGGAAGAAGTTCCAGGTATGTATCCTTCCTCCAATCAGGTATGTATCCTTCCCTGGCCACGCCTGGATGGTAAATTAGTCCCACAGTTAAAGTAGTTCCTTTCAGGCCTCAAGGAGGCCGGGATCCTGCAGCATGGTCTGCATCAGGTAAGTGCACCCAAGCACTTCCATAATGTGCCTGGCGCCTATGGCGCCAGGACTGATGTCTTTTATGAGCCTGGCGCCATAGGCGCCAGGACACTATCCAAAGGGCCCCTATATGGGGTTGCTGGGTCCTTCCTTGGGGACTGGATGTCCGCTTTCGGGGATGCAGGGCTTGAACCGGCTCCCCGGGAGCGGGCATCATGACAACTACAGAAGACTTGTAGTGCCCCTTGAAAGCCGACTCCCGTTCCTACAGTTAGCTCATGAGATACCTTTGGCTGGTCACTTAAGTTTTAAGAAGACCAAGGACGGGCTCTCTTTATACTTCTACTGGCCTAAGTTGGCATCTTATGTAGATAGGTTCTGTAGGAGCTGTCACACTTGCCAAACTTCTGGCAAGAGTGGAGCCAAGAATGTGGCACCCTTAGTGCCTCTCCCAGTGGTGGGAGACCCTTTTGAGAGGGTAGGAATTGACATTGTTGGTCCCTTAGTCCCTCCATATCTTCAGGAAACAGGTTTATCCTGGTTGTAGTAGACCATGCTACTAGGTATCCTGAAGCTATACCTAGGAGGACTGTTATAGCTCAAGCTGTGGCTAAGGCCCGACTTGGTATTTTTACCACGGTAGGTTTTCCTAAGGAAGTTATCTCTGACAGCGGGTCCAATTTTATGTCCCATTACATGCAGGCCATGTGGAAAAACTGTGGAGTAACTTACAAGTTCTCAACTGCCTACCATCCTCACACAAATGGATTGGTAGAGAGGTTCAGCCGTACAATGAAGAGCATGATAGGTGCTTTAGAGGAACTCCTTAGGAGAAAGTGGGATCTTCTACTGCCATGCCTTCTATTTGCATATAGAGAGGTCCCTCAGGAGGGAATTGGATTTAGTCCCTTCAAACTTCTTTATGGCCATCCAGTTAGAGGTCCATTGGCCCTAATTAGGGAGGGGTTGGAGAGTGCTCCTTCCCCCAAGCCAGTGAGAGTCACTGACAATGTGATAGGTCTCTGGAGGCGAATGTCACACTTGATGGCAGAAGCATCAGACAACTTGAAAGCAGGTCAAGCTCTGGTAAAGCATTGGCATAACAAGAAGGACAACATGGTTGAGTTTTCTCAAGACCAGCTAGTTCTAGTTATGGTACCGACAAGGCAGAAGACCTTACAGGACAAGTGGATAGGACCCTTCAAGGTTGTGGGTAAACTTGGAGAGGTCAACTATCTGGTGGACTTAGTCAAACCTAAAGAGGCTCCCAGAGTCTTTCACACCAACCGTTTAAAAGCTTATGTCTCAAGACCAGAAGTAGGAGCTTTGCTTCTAGATTCAGCTCAAGACAAGGAGGAGAGTGAACCTCTACCTGGCCTACTCAGAGGCCAGCCTTTAGATGAGAAAATAGAAGGAGTTAATCTCTCTTCTAATCTGACACCTGAACAACAGGAGGAGTGCAAGTTTCTGTTAAATCAGTTTGCCTCCCTGTTTTCACTATCACCAGGCTTGACCCATTGAGGCCTGCATGATATTCTCACTGGTGACTGTTTACCTGTTAAAAGAAGAATTTACATAATTCAGATCATGTAAGATCCCACATAAAGGAGGAGGTCAACAAGATGCTTGATTTCAGGATAATAGAGCCCTCTCCCAGTCCATGGTCGAGTCCAGTTTTTCTAGTACCAAAGGCAGGATCCAAGGAGTTGATATTCTGTGAGGACTATAGAGCTCCTAATGCAGTCACCAAGACTGATGCCCACCCTTTACCAAGAACAGATGAACTGGTCGATAAACTTGGTTCAGCCACGTACCGCAGTACATTTGATCTCACTTTAGGCTATTGGCAAATAACACTAACAGACCATGCCAAGGAGAAAACTGCATTCTCCACCCCAGCAGGCCTCTACCAGTTTAAGGTAATGCCTTTTGGATTAAAGAATGCACCTGCTACATTCCAAAGGATAGTTAATCAAGTTCTGAATGGGATGGAGGACTTATGCATGGCATACTTGGATGACATTGCAGTGTTCAGCCCTACTTGGAAAGAACATGTTGACCACTTAGGATATGTTTTGCAGGCTCTTGAGCAGGCCCAACTGACCATAAAGGCTAGTAAATGTCAAATTGGTCAGATTTAAGTGGTCTGCCTTGGACATGAGGTATAAGGAGGTGAAATCAGGCCATTGCCTAGCAAAGTACAAGCTGTACAAAACTGGGCCACCCCTACTACTCAAACCCAAGTGTGAGCCTTCCTAGGCCTCACTCGTTACTATAGGAACTTCCTAGAGAGCTATGGGGCCATAGCTTCTCCCTTGAATGTGGTATCCTCTCCCAAATTCCCTAAAAAGGTCTGGTGGAATGAGGAGGGCACTCAAGCATTTGAAGACCTAACGAAAGCCCTTTGTCAAGCTCCAGTCCTAAGAGCTCCTGACTATAACCAAACCTTCATTGTGCAGACCGATGCTTCAAATACAGGTATAGGTGCAGTCCTTAGTCAACTGAATGAGAAAAGTAGGGAGCACCCCATGTGCTTCATCAGCAGGAAGCTGAAGGAACCAGAAACAAGGTGGGCAACCATTGAGCTTGAATGCTTTGCTATTGTGTGGTCACTGAAGAAGTTTAGACCATACTTTTATGGATCTACTTTTGTGATTCAGACTGGCCACCATCCCTTGAGATGGTTGGTGCAAGCGAAAGGGGGAAACCCTAAACTATTGAGATGGTCAATCAGCCTGCAAGGGTTTGATTTCACTATTGCACACAGGTCTGGGTGTCACCACCAAAATGCTGATGGTCTCTGCACTGTTTTTGACCAGCCGGAGTAAGGAGCGTCTGGGGGGGGGGGCGAGTGTTAGGGAGAATTCTCAAAATGTGCTAATTTCCCTTATGTTTTGATAACCACAGCAACTTTGCTGGACTTCTAGGATTTGATTTCTCTTTACTTGGCAAGAGTGTGAGCCTTTTTTTTTCCCAATCTTCCATGTATTTTGATGTGTGTTTTACTTTTGTGCTATTTGGTTATGGAGTTTTAAAACAACTCCAATTGCATCATCTTTTTCTGTGTGTCACACAGCACTTCCAGTGCAGTGACACAGGGATGCCTTTTCAGACATCCCAAGGTTTAAATACCTTCTCTGGGACTGACTACTGTCTCCCAGAGCATGTAAATTTAAATTGACTTTACTAGTCTCTTTAAATGTACTGACCCAGCACACCCTATCTTCCTATAGAGTGATGGAGGGGTTGCCTAGCTTCCCCTAAGTCAAAACACTCATGTAACAGTCAAATGTTACCTTTTCCTACTTTAAATGGCTGGTGGCAGCGGTTTAGATCAATAACCGTGATTCTTCCCGACCGCTAATAACGGTAGCTAAAAATCGGGTCAGCCATCTTTTTTAATATGGTGCCCAAGACCTATCTGTAAAAACAGACTCCGGTCATCTTTTTTCGCCATTTCTTTTTGGAAAAGTCCTTCTTGTGTTTGTCTCTGTACGCCAAACCAGGTTTGGTCCCTTTGTTCGTTGGCCTTTGGCAGGCTTCAGTGCTGAAACCCTACTCTGGCGCCTGAGTGTCTGGGGTGGACAGGATTTGAGGAAGGTGCCCGAAACTCCCTGTGCTTAGTCTCCTAGGAGACCTGAATGCACTCTGGCGTGATTGGCCTGCTGGCTGGTTGTAGTTAACTGAAACCCTTTGCCCTGCCTATGAATGTATTTGAGCTGTCTATTCTTATTACCTTGTCTTTTTACCCCTTTATTAAGTATCAGAAGTGCTATTTTGCTCCCACTTCAGGGGAGCTAAACTTGTTCATTTACTTACTGGTTGTATTTTTGTGGTTTATTAGTGTGTGATATTGAGCTGCTTGTGCTAGTGTAATGTCTTCTAACTGACTGAGTAAATAAATGTATATTCTTTTACCAAGAAACCTTGAGTAAGTGTTTGTTTGAATCACTGTATTGGTTGGTCCTTTGTGTAACTTGTTCTACTACTCACTTAAACTCTTGAGATAAGTCTGGCTGCTCAGTCATCACTCCAATTTATTGTGTAGTACAGGCTTGTACCAAAGGTGAAATTGTGCTTACACTTGTAGTCTAAATTGCATGTAGTGTTCCCAAAGGGTACCGCATGTGATTCTGTCTAACCCCCACTCAGCCCTCACGCTTCTAGTTGGGCCGAACTGTGGTTGTAACCACTGGTTATAGTCGGTGAGTGACCCTCCAGAGATTCTGTTCAGTTTCTGGGGTTGAGCAGTCTCTTCGGGTCTAACAAGTGACGTGCTTTGCTAGGACACAATGCAAAATCGAGCAGGTTTAAATGCAGTGCAATTGTTCAGCTGGTTCGAAGAGCACACAGACACCAGCACCGGAGCCTTCCTTATTGTTCAGAATGCAGGGAACACAGAGCGACCGGTTTGGTGGGGGTGAACAAAGACCTTCAGCTGGTCGGGCTCTCTGGGTGCTGTGAGGCCTTTGCAAAGGACTCAAGGACCGGATACTCCAGCTCAGGTCAACTCTTCTGGCACAAAAGATCTGTTGCAGAATGTTTGGTCCTGGTTCACAGCTCTGGTCACTCCCAATGTTCCCTGTAAAACGTTAGGGGATAGATCTTCCTTCTGTCTTGGACGGTTCCTTCTTCACCTCCGGCGGAGGGCTAGACAGTACAACTGACCCAAAGGAAGTGCAGGTGAGAATGTTCAGAACGTCTCTTCGGCGTTAAGGGATCATTGAGGAACTGATGAAATGTTGCTGAAATGGTGTGAGACTCCTTCTTTTAAAGGCACATGTCTTCAGGTGATTGGTTTAAAAGTAGCCTGCTTTAGGGGGGAAATCCTTGCTCCTGGCTGAACTGGATTTTGGCCTGTTGATTTTGCACCCAAAGAGCTTTCCTCTAGAGGAAGTGGAGGAGACAGGAAAGGGAAAGGGAGACAGTGTGAAACAAGAAACAAGTCCAGAGCATTCTGGCGTATCCGACTCCTGCCCTCTTACGTTCTACTGAGAGCAAAGACCTTTGGATATTCAGTACCCTGATGTGAGCTACTCCTCCCGAATGGGTGTGTTCCTTTGATACCTAGGCCCAGGCCAGTTGCCTGCTGTGTGGCTGTCTCTGGGGCAGGGAGTTACCAGCCCTCCCAAACAGAATCAAAGAGAGGTTGTGTCCTCTGGGTTTATATCCTGCTGGTAGTATCAGCCCATCTGACCTAAATACACCTTCCCTTCTACAGCAGAGCTGACTCACAGGAGCTGACACCTGTGCAATATCAATTGAGATGTGGCAGCCATGATTATGAATATCGCCAAGCCCTATGCCTAAAATCAGGCACAGCTTGCTCTTAGACATTAGCCTACCACCAGCATGCAGTACTCATTATTGTTGTAGTTTGGGTACAGGGGTCATATCTTAAATGTCTCCCCTCTGCTGGAATGACTTTGCTGTAGCTGCAGCCGTCGAGTGGCCATCTTGTGATCTTTTGAACCTGCTATGTGCCACAAACAGAGCAAGTGCTACGGATCCAGCTACTGATGCAGCAGAGCACAAGTGCACTATGCTTTTGGACTGGAGTTGCGACAAAGGGGATATGATTAGTCGATTACCCCTTTGGTGAAGGAATCACGTGCACCATTTCATGTACTAATAAAAATCAAAAAAGCTAGGACTTTGCACCCTTTATAGACAGCAATTCCTCCCAATCCACATTATGACACTTATGACATAATCAAAACTATCTGGGTCCCCATTGATACCATCACAGGGCAAGGGGCCTTCTGGCCACTTGCACTCTGCCAGCAGTCATCAACCAATGGTATCCAGAGATTTCAGATGTACACATTGCTTACCACTAGACAGTCAGCATACCCACCTGGGTGTTCCACCCCTGGCGACCAGTGAACTACCTACCAGTACCACCAAATCTGGCGATGACCTACAACTCAGGCTGACCATGTACTGACTGAAGTGTCCTCAGACCATTAACTCAGATGGCCCTATTCTTAACACAGAGGCCCAAACACCAAAACTATTTCTTCCTTGCTCACAAAACGACGACACGCACCAACTCAAGTAGGCCTTTTCTGACAGTAATCAAGACAATACGAACCACTGCTCCCACGTCTCCTTCCTGAGAAAACACTTCATGACTGTACCTGGAACTTAAAAGCAGCCAGGGTGCCCTACTTCAGGAATCGCGCAAACTACCTCACACAAGTTTGTGGAATACTTTTATTTTTAAAATGGTTTGCTCCCAGGTCGTCCGACTCGAAGATCAGACACTTACCCAGAAGACCACCTGAAAGTACCTATATAAAAAGTAATGTAATTTCCCTTCTCTCTAACTCCTAATGTTTCCCCTTATTTCTTTTTAACAGCATTCGTCATTATTTATACTGTTTGTTTAAAATTGTTCAGCGCTTTGACAAAAGCGCAATATAAGTCTCAATAAAATACAAAAACTGCTTTTAAAAAAATAACCTTTTAGGAAAGATCTTTCAAAAAATACAAATAATGTTAAAAAAAAGTATTTCATAATAGTTACAGTGGCTTTTTTGTGTAAGGTGCCAATTATCACAGTGATCATAATTTCACCCCTTAGATGTTCACGGAGAAGCCAAAAGGATGTCCATCCCTGGGGTCAATTAAGCCTAACTTGGCTTCAGTGTGCTACACTATACTCTTATTAAACTAGGGAGCTACAGGGATTCCCGAGGGAGATGCTCAGATGGATGCAATAACCTGTGCCTTAACTGCATTTTCATGAAAAAATGTGCACTAGAAACTGCATACTATTTCTGGAGCACGAATGAGAGAAATGCTGCTTTCTCGAATGATTGAATAACAGCTGTAACAATAGATATAGGACTAGCACATGCAGTTCTTTGAAAGAGGCAAATCAATGCTGAATGCATCAGGTGAGTTCATTTCTCTCCCTCGGCTTTAATAGCTTCTAAAGAAGATTGATTAAGTTCTTGTCTGATGGATCGATATTGGAATGAAACTGAGTTTCCCTCCATTAAAGCATGGGTCCCCCCTACTGAGGCGCACGGCAATAGCAGGAGAAAATACTACCAGTGGAACTGTCTTTCAAAAGAAATACATCTTCGGGTCAAAAGGAGCCAAATCCATTCCTTCTCCACAGGTACGGAAGTGGCAAGCACGTGCTTCACGCCGCCAATAGTTTACAAAAGTCTAAGCCGTGCGTGGACAATACTCATACAGCAATGCACAAGCCCTTAGGTTGTTTTCCAAATAATACTTAACATAAAACTACAGCCAACGCTCTCGGTACATAGCTCAAAATAAAGGAAGCTCAAAAATGTAAATCTGTTCTGTGTGTGCAAATAGTTCACTTTTGTAGTAGGTCACATTAGTCCCATGATAGTACGTTTTTGAAAACGTTACGTTATTTCGAAATCAATGTCATTTACCACACTGTTCACAATTTAGCTTTTAATTTAAATAAAATTGGTTAAAAAGGACAATGAGCACCTTCCTTTAATGTGGGTTGACCATTTACCTGGCCAGCAGTGGACCTGGGGCATCCTCCTGGGGTCTCTGCCCCTCCTCAACCATGACTCTTGTACACCTGGCTCGCATACAGGTCCCCTGTTGCCCCTGCCCAGTGGGTCCTGCTGGCCCTACGACAGGGAGCCACTTAGACCATCCTGCCCAGGACCATTGTAATGCATAGCACTACCAGACATGACCTCCCCTGCAAGTCCAAATGGCTGTCAATTTTAAAATTCTATTTCCAGTTGGGTGTATAAGGAGGCAGGACGCTCATGGCCAGAACTTCCCCTTTGTCGCGCAGGGTACACATAATACAAGAAAGCTCAATCACCTTCCTCTGGATTACTGTAGACAGTGTATAAGGGATCTGTCTCTGTCCAACTTGGTTCTTGCTTTCCCACATGGGTTTTGTGGTGAAACCACTGTGCCAGTTGGCTTTGTGTTGAAAGCACTGCACCCCTCCAAGCTGGCCAAGGGCAGAGCCCCACACAATGTCACATCAGAGCATGGCGTACTGGGGGTGTCCTGCCGCCTCACAGTGGTGGGAAAAACACGCCTATGAGTGCATTCCAAGGCAAATCATTTTCTGGCCAACAAAAGAACCCCATCCGACTTGTATGTGAATGTCAGGGTTCCATGGCCATATGCTCCCCCTGCACACCATGGGACTGATTTGAAACACTTTGTCTAGGGATGGACTGCTTGGCTGGCATCAGCTGTTGTCCCAAGCAATTAACTTCTACCTGCCTTGGGACTGTGTCAACCGCATGTACCCTCGGGAGTGATTCTCAATGTGTGTGGCTCTACCCTGCAAGCCCAATGACTGGCTGAGCAGCCTACAGGAAATTAAGGTCTTTGGGTACCTAGTGGGAGCATGGTTTCATAGCTGAAACCCAAAGGAATAGATGGAAGGGCACCACCAGGAAGGGAGCCTATAGCACAATTTGACCATGCATGGCAAACCCCACCCGGCCTGTACACATGAAGGATTCACAGATAGGTAGACCTTCCTCAATTTTGTAGGTGGTGGTGCATTTGTGTTCAAAGCTGATGGAGTCATTTGTCTGGGTAATTCTGATAATGATCGCAAGTCCTCCTTGGAAACGGTTCCATGTGTTAATATCCCCGCAAAAATATCGCCATACAAAAATATTGCCATATTTTTGCTGCGATATAAAGGCATGGAACCTGCGGTGGACACCCCTGCATTATTTTTAAAGGAGCGGGGACACCCCGGCAACCGCCGCTCCCAAAAACCCCAAGAATTATCCCCCCCAAAAAATATCACCTATGGCCGTTCCAGGCGACCATATATACGGCTATATTTTTGGTGAGGATAATATGTAGTGATATCTTGGAAACTACTGACGTGACCTCCAGTGTTTGGCGCTCAACTTCTTAGAGGGACATGTGGCATTCAGCCACACGAGATTGACCAATAAAAATTCTTTGATACTGTCAGATGTCTGAGGTTGCACGTGCACCACACTGAAAGGATCAGCGTGTGTCTACACTTTGCTGACGGGTGCGTGTAACCCGCTGAACTGTGTTTGTGATATGGATTGGGGTTTGCAATTATATCCCATGCACTATGAATTACCTGTAACTGCAGGTCATAAACTGGTGTAGATTAGGTCCCTGCCCTTTGTACATACTGCTCCTCACTGATAACTGATTGATTGGACGGTTCAGTGAGCTCCCTGGATTGGTCCCGCTTGGGAGCGCTGGGAAGAGCATCAAACTTGATCATTCAGAGGAAGCAAAAGTCACAACAAGGCTTCTGTATGTGAAACTGTGGAAGGATCACCAATGGTGGAGCAGCTGTTGCATCCCAGACATGCACGCCCACATCCCGGGGGCCACTCGTGCCATGCTCTGGCCAGTGTAGTGTTCTGTGACCCAGCAGATGGACGTGGACATCTCGCAGGGTTAGGTTAACATGCTGGCAGAACACCAACCACACACCATCAAGAGAGTCCTGAGTGGACCCCTCCTCTATGAGCTTGCACTGGAGTGGCCGTGTGTGCCGGCACTATAAATCACCTCAGGCCAACGCACATGAATACACCCAACACAGTGAACACAACTGTGATACTGTCAGATGTCTGGGGCTGCACGTGCACCACACTGAATGGATCAGCGTGTGTCTACCCATTGCTTACAGGTGCGGGTAACCGGCTGAACTGTGTATGTGATATGGATTGGGGTTTGTAATTATATCCCATGCATTATGAATAACCTGTAACTGCAGGTCATACAATGGTTTAGATTAAGTAACTGCCCTTTGTACACACTGCCCCTCACTGATAACTAATTGATTGGATGGTTCAGTGAGTTCACTGGATTGGTTCTGCTTGGGAGCGCTGAGAAGAGGATCAAACATGATCATGCAGAGGAATCAAGGGCATAGGTGAGTGGGGGTGGTGGGAGGTGTGAAGTCTTGAGGGGGCAGCCCGTGGTAGTGGTCAGAGGTGAGTGGGGGTGGTGGGAGGTATGAGGACCTGAATGGGCAGCCTGGGGTAGTGAACGGAGGTGATTGGGGGTGGTGGGAGATGTGAGGACTTGGGGGACTACTTGGGGTATTGGGCAGAGGTGAGTGGGGATGGTGAGACGCGTGAGGACTTGAGGGTGCAACCTGGTGAGTTGGTGTAGGTAAGCGGGGTGGTGGGAGGAGGGCAAATTAGCAGGGACTGTCTGGTGTAGTGGGTGGAGGTGTAGGGGTGGGAGGTGCGAGGACATGAAGGTGCTGCCATGGGTAGTGGGCAAAGGTGAGTGGGGATGGAGGGAGGGGTGAGGGCTTGAGGGGGGAGCCTGGAGAAATGGGCAGAGGTGAATGGGGGAGGTGTGAGGACTGGAGGGGGCAGCCTGTGTGGTGGGCATAGGTGAGTCAGGGTGGTGGGAAGTGTGAGGACTTGAGGAGGCTGCCTGGGGATATGGGTGGAGGTGAGTGGGGGTGGTGAGAGATGTGAGGACTTGAGGGGGCAGCCTATGGAAATTTGGGTGGAGGTGAGTGGGGGTGGTGAGAGTTGTGTGGACTTGAGGGGGCAGACTGGGGTAGTGGACGGAGATGAGTGAGGGTGGTGGGAGGTGGGAGGACTTGAGGGGGCTGCCTGGGATAGTGGGCGTAGGTGACAGGGGTGGTGGGAGGTGTGTGGGCTTGAGGAGGCAGCCTGGGGTAGTTGGCTTGGGTGAGTGGGGATGGCAGGAGGTATAAGGAATAGAGAGGGCTTCCTGGGTAAGTGGGGCTGGTGAGTGCGGATGGTGGAAGGTGTGAGAACTTGACGGCTGCCTGGGATAGTGGGCGGAGGTGTGTGGGGGTGGTGGGAGGTGTGAGGACTTGAAGGGGCAACCAGGGTAGTGGGTGGATGTGGGTGGAAATGGTGGGAGTTGTGAGGCTATGATGGCATGTTAGGGATGATTTTCTATCAAGCCCTGTCAAGTCAATCTCAGCACACAACTTTCTCAACTGATCCCCTTTTGAGGCACTCAAAGTGATGAAAGAGATTGTCTCCATTATATTTAGTACAGTAGGTGACTTGTAGGGTCTACAAGGCAATCAAAAATCATAGTGGTCTGTGTAAGTATTATCTGGACACACCACCAGTGATCTACATCGTGGTACCCAATACAGATACTTTTCACAAAAACCCCAGATGTTATGTTTAGAGGGTCATCCCACCTCTGTACACCAATTTGTTAGGACTGATTTTCTATACTCTGGCCTGGTGGACAGATGTATAGAAGGTCAACCTATATTGTGACAGGAACAACTATGAGAAGCTGTAGCCAAACCAGTTTAGGTAGCATTGACAGGCGGTCTAGGCTAAGTTCTTCAGAGGTTAGCTTGTAAAGGGTCCACAATAAGGTCACACAATGGGAATCACAGTTTACACTTATATAGGATGTATACAAATTCAGTTATTTAATTATGGCAAAAACACACAAAAGAAAAGTGACTACAAACAGGTAGACGTATCACACAACACTATCAAACTAAATACAAATATACATTCTCTTGATTATAAGGCATAATATAAATCAGAAACTCCTGCAAAGGAAAGGTTAGACATGTATTATGCCCAAAAAGGTCCACAGAGATGATCCCTATCTAAAATTGTCCATCCCTAAATTGCCTTAAGCCTTGTGCCCAATAGTTCAGGATACAGTTCCACAGAACTTTGGATGCAGAAAAAAATGTAGTTAGGGTGTCTGGGGTCCAGTGAATGGTGCTTAGGGTTAGGTTTGAAGTTAAACTAATGCCCAAAAGTAGCCCCAACAGTCAGATGTCTTGCACAAGCAAGTTACAGCAAAGCCAAAAGTGTTAGAAGTAAAGTTTATTGTAAGCCCATTGACATACAATGGGAGTATATGGGTAGGTTAGAAACTCTGTAACTTACCCCTGTACTCCGGTTCTTCCCCGGACTTGGCAGAACAAAGGAAAAGATTCCCAGGGGTTGCAGGTTCGAGCTGGTTTCCTGTTGGTGTATTTTACTGTTGCAAGGACTCTCTGTGGAAGAATGGAGAAAAACACGATGCAGCACCCCTCTCAGGACTGGACTTGGGTCAGGTAAGAAATTTACGGACGTTGTCACCGTGCACGGCGACACAAATGGACTCAGCAGGTGAGGTCAGACCTTACCTTCTATCTCCGGTCCCCTTAATGCAAAGACGTCGACATTTCGCAGGAAGTTGTCTTGCAGTGCCAGCTAGGGATCACCCAAGTTTCAGGCCAAAACCCGGTTGGTGACGCACAGTAGCCCAAAAATAAAGATGATCAGTCACAGGACAGTTCCAGGGCACTTCCCAAAGCTTCCTTTGGCACAGCACTAAGCAGATGTCGGGAATGGATGGTCCCTCCACTCCAAGGGTCCTAATTCCTCTGCAGGAATACTAAAGATCCAGAGCAAGACAGGGCTTCTCCAGAACAGCAGCAGAAGTTGGTTGTCATGCCTCCTTCAGTCGGGTCTCAGGTCTCTTTGTGGGTCTCACAGCTGTATAGGATACTTGGCTCCTTCAGGTTTCTCCAGGATCTCTGAAGAATGGGTGCAGGGGTCCTCTTCATATCCAAAAAGCCAGGTAAGAGCTGAAACACCCACTGGCCAATAGCAGGACTAACCCACACACACACACACACACACCCCAGCAGTGGTCCAATCAGGACCACTGGCGGGAACATTCATGCATACCATCAGACACACTGAAACCAGTTTGTAGATTGGAGTCAGACTGATCCAGCACACATCCTGTCAGGAAACACACACAGCCCTCCAGTAGCTCGCCAAAAGCTCTTGATTTCCCAGGCACTTATAGGGATTTTCCTGGCATCTGAGGCCAGGCAGAAGGCTAAAGACCAAGATAGTTAGTAGCCAAACGCGGTAAACGCGGTAAAGCCAAAACAAAACCTCCCCAAAAGTGGGGAAAAGTCACTGCTGCCACCAGCCTCTCATTTTAGCACACCTAGAGTAACCAAAAATCCTCTGAGTATTAGTCTAGGGCAAAACAAAAATGCATCCCATTGTACTGCAGTGTAAGCTGCTGTGCACAATGATAAAAAGTTACCAAAAGTGATACAAAAGTAACCAAAAGTAGCAACATAGTAATACGACTAAGGGAAAACAAGATTTCCCAGTACTGACAACCTGAATGACATATCAGTTTCCCCATGACATATGAGCAAAGGCCAGTGCAGTGAAGCTTAGGGCATACTGCAAAAAGTAAAGGTCAAATTCAATAACAAAAGCAAAAAGTTTGGGGGTTCCATAAAGCTGGAAGGAAAGGTGCAGTACAAAGAAATCTTTCCTAACACCCCTCCCCAACCGCCAGACTGAGGGACAGGGGGAATTAATCCACCCCTGGATGGATCCTCTTTTCCAGTCAGTTATCCCTGTTGGACAGCCCATCAAAACTGCTAAATTTAGGATCTGGCCAAGGCCCATTAGTGAAGTTCAAGGCCTGCAGGCTAATGAACCACCTGAGCCACTTTGGAGTCACTCCCTTAATATCTATCAACCACTTCAAAGGCTTAGGGGGAGCATATAGAGTGAAGTGAGTCACATGGAGGTAGGACCTCAACTTCCTAAGGCAACATACAATGGAAAAGCAACTCTTTCCCAACTGGGGCCAACAGAGTTATCCACTTCTAAACTGGTAGATGATTAGACATATAGGATGTTCCTCACCTCTGTCATTAAGCTGCGAAAGTGTTCAAACTATCCCAGTGTCATAGGCATCTGTCCGCACTAAGAAAGGTCTCTTCCAATCAGGTGCCCTTAAACCAGGGACCTGACCCAGGGATTCTTTCCGGCCAGTGAAGGCCTTTTCACATGCAGGGTTCCATAAGAACTCTTTAGGTCCCCTATGAGTAGTGAGGGCAGTCAGAAGGACAGCTATATTTTTATGGGCTGCCACTTTGTTCCTGTATTTCCCAGGGAGGCCCAGGAAAGTCCTCACTTGAGCTTGGGTAGTGTGGGCTGCCAAGTTCTGTACATGGAGTACATCACTGACAAGTGGTTGCATCTTGTCCCCACATACACCAACTTCATGCGTGAGGAAGGCCAATGGCTCCTGTTCAGTTTGACAATTATCTGTCTTCCTGAACAAGTTGGCCTGATGGGACACCCAGTCTCTTGAGTCAGACCCAGTTCTTTCCAAGTGGGGGTTTAATCTGCAATGTCATTGTATTGCTGAGATCCATTTTCCCATTCAGAACACGGGGCTAAGCTCATTTGACAGGTGTCAGTTGCAGCCACCAATCAAAAAGTCCATACACTGAAGTAAGGCTCTGAAAAGGCTAACACTGCTGTCTCCTCCTCAGCATAGACTGACAGGGACATGTTTCCATACCCCGCAGAGAGATCATAACAGCATTGGTACTTTTCAGCACAGAGCTTATCCACTAATGTTTTACCTCTTAGTGAAGAGTGTGCTTCGCTCTTGGGGAAAGAACACAGAGCTATAGTGCCCATACAGAATCCAAAACTGGCTTTACCTGTATATCTCTCCAGTTCTTCAGAACTGAACTCTTGACAGCTAGAATGCTCATACACTCTTTGTTCCAACACAAGGTGGATCTCACACCAACTGTCAGAACTGTCTCTTGGTTCTGATCCACCACAATACCCAATCTTGGTGGGTTCACTTACTCCCAGAATACAATCTGGTTTAAACCATCCTGTTATAAAGGGTGTCAGTGACATCAAGGGGGAGATTGCCTCAGCAAACTCTCCAGCTCACCTTGCTGATATGGGATCAGATGAGGAGACACTAGGCCATCCTCGCTCAAACCATTAGAAGGGCTGCTTTGACACAGTGTAGGGAGACACACATATTTCTCTGGCTCCCACTCTATAGCCATAAGCAGGGCTCTAATTTTATCTCTCAAGATAAATTCCTCCATACTATTCTCAAGAAGCTGTAAGGCAACCTGTCCAGGTTCACCAAAGCCTTGACAATAGTTTACCCTGCCAAGCTGTGAAACCTGGAAAGGGCCAGACCACTGAGAGGTTGTCAGCAATTTACTGAACAGGTTTTACAGGAGACGGTCCCACCTCCTTCTCTGGAGCTCACTGTGAGCTCCAATCAAACTCCTGAGAGATCTGACAGATCTCTCTCTCAGACAATTCTGTGGATGACAGATCAGTGATACTTGACAGGTCACTTCACCATCCCTCAACTGCTTTCTAACCACTAATTAGCACAGCACAGGAGCTACCTCTGGAGCTGTCATTCAGTAGGGTGTCAATGACTGACTTGGCAGTCATTCCCTGTGGAGTGGCACAAGGGCATATGGGTTTGTGATTAGCAATCACCACTTACAACCTATTGCCTGAGGTCTCCAGAGTCAAAGGGCTAATGAAATTAGGCCTTGTCTCTGGTAGCAAGGAGTTCACGTCTAAAAGTGAACTCGGGAATAATTGAATTCTTGTCTCACTCCTGTCAAGATGGTGACGGAGGGTGAGACTCCTACATTGGTTTTCCTCTGGGACCCCCATCATAGGCCAGCAGGAATGTGTGTTAGACCACTCGGGTAATATCCTGACGCTAGGATGCATCACCAGGGGACTGTCACACACCAACTGTAGGAGGAAGGGCTTCACAACCTGAGCAACCTCCAACCTCTCAAGGTCTGCTCTGGTGGGTTTGGTGGGTTTACTTTGCAGAAACCCACCTTCCTTTTGACCTCTTTGCTTCGCTGGAGGAGAATCCTCCCATTGGAAGCAGGCCTTTCTCCAGAGGCATGACCATGATGGTTTCCTTTTCTGTTGGCCCATACTTCTTGGTTGTTAGGGAGAATCCTCAGAAATGTGCTTATTCCCTTCTACCTTAGAGACCCCGAGCTCTTTTGCTGGACTTCAGGACTTTTAATTTCAAACGTGGAGGGAGTGAGACATTTTTCACACTCTCCCATTTATTTATCTGTGATTTGGACTCTTTTGACTTTGGAGTCTGACAAACTCCATAGGCATCATCTTTGCATTGTGACACACAGCACCTTCAGTGCAGTGGAACAGGGAAGTATCTTGGATTTCCCAAAGGTTTAAATACCCTCTCTTGGTAAAACTACTGTTTCCAAGAGCCGTGAAGTGATATTGACTTTACTTACATTTTGTAACTTTCTAGGCCCAGCACACACTATCTCACCATAGGGTGCTGGAGGGGTTACTTAGTATCCCCTTTGTCTAACTTCTCATGTAACATTTTTATCTTACCCTTTCTACAAAAAATGGCTGGTGGCAGTGGTTTACTTTTTGCTACCATTGTGTGTTTTTACAGTGTGTTACGTTCACAGCTGCAGTAAGGCACCCATGGGTGCCCATTTAGTCAAAATGGTCCCAGTCTTCTTTTTTTGCCATTTCTTGCTGGAAAGGTCCTTCTTGAGATTTGCTCTGCGTGCCAAATCACGTTTGGTCCCTTTGTTCATTTTGTCTTTGGCGGGATTCATGAGTGAAGCATGCCTCTGGCTCCAGTATGTCTGGGAGGGGCAGGAAGTGAGGGAGGTGCCCGAAACTCCCTGTGCTTAATCCCCTTGGTTACAGGAATGCACCCAAAGGTGATTGGCTGGCTTGCTGTCCGGCAAGGACAGCCACCCTGTTCTGTGATTGACAGCTGGGCTGGAATGAATGGGAGAAACCTGCATAAAAGGCTAGGCCTTTGGCTTGGAAGGCAGAGTCGACCACTGGACGAAGGAATCCAAAGAAGAGTTTGGAAGAGACGCCTGCTGCAATTCCTGGAACGTTGGTTTGCCCGGTGAAGCCCTGCTACTGTGCTGAAGCTCCAAATTCGTTTCGACTAGAGAAGCCCTGCAAGGACAACTTCTCCCCTTGGGACCAATCAACTCCAAAGTGAACTCGTTTGGACATCCTCTCGGAGCTGGCTGTACATCCACTGCTGCTGGAACCAAAGTGCCAGGGAGAGGAACACCAAACCGAGTGGATCACTTTTGAGTCAGACCCAAGTGCCAGGAAGATCCTCCGAACTTCCCTAAAGCAGGACTGACCAAGCCTAGCCACCTCAACAGAGTGCTGGAGCCCAGATGCGAAGAAAGTCTGAAGTGGTATCCGAGAACTGCAGTGTTGCTATTTGCTGTCAGACGGAAGGAGCTGAAACGCTGAAGTGCCACTGAATTTCAGTTTGCCCATTGCTGTAGCTGACCTTCCCATTGCAATGCAGGAGTCTCCAGACGTCCTCCCTCTTGTCCCCACGACTGAGGCCCAGGTACACAAGGATCTGCAGAGCTGTACAACAACAGAAGCCAGCTGGAACCATTTCATCTAACCAAAGGTAATGTAAAGCCTAAGAGAATTTACCTCTTGTTGTGTAGCATTTGAGCAGTTGAGACCTGTCTTGGTTGTCCTTGCAGAGTTGCTTACAGCTTTGCCCCTCACAAGGTTCCCGGCTTGCAGCCCTTCAAGGGAATCTTACTTCTACACACATTTCTAAAAACACTGTGGAAGACGTTTACTTACCTGCAAAGAAGAGTTTCAGCTCCCCTAGACTTTGTTAGGCAGAATCATATGCAGTACCCTTTGGGAACACTACACACAATTAAGACTACAATTTTAAGTAAAATTTCACATTTGGTACAAGCCTGTACTACACAGTAATGTAGTAGCAGTGGCTGAGCAGCCAGACGTATCTCAAGAGTGAAGTGAGCAATACAACAGGTTACACTAAGGACTAGCAAATACAGTGATTCAAACAAACACTTACTCAAGGTTTCTTGGTAAAAGAATATATGTTTATTTACACAGTCATTTGGAAATCATTCCACTAGTAAGAGCAGCTCAATATCACACCTAATATAAAACAATACACAACAAATCAGTTTCTGAACAAGTTCAGCTCCCCTGATGTGGGAGCAAAATAACAGTTCAGTTAATTTAAAAAGGGGTAAAACGACAAGGTTATAAGAATCAACACCACAAATACTTTCATAGGCAGGGCGAAGGGTTTCAGTTCACTACAGCCAGCACTTCAATTCAATAGGCCTGGGCCAAAGTCAATGGTTCAAAGTCTTGTATAGGATAGCACAGTGCTGGTAGTAAACGGTTAACTCTTTGCCACGGATCTTAGAAGAATTTGATCAGATGAAAAGTTAGATGTTGGTTTAGGGAAGGACAAGCCTTCAAAGTGGGGAAAGTTTCACAAACTTTCAATGCCGCAGAAAGGAGTTCTGCACCACACTTGCACAGTACCTTGTAAGTGAAGAAAAGCTGTAGCTGAGGCAGTTGTTCCTGGCAGTTCCTGCAGAACCCCGCTGTTCCTGAGCTTCAGTCGTGGGGACAAGAAGGAGGACGTCGGGAAGTTCCTGCACTGCCCAGGGAAGAGGCCAGAAGCTTGGAAAAACGATGGTTTAAGGTGTGTTTGCCTTAAAGACCACAAACTGATATCCTTCCCACTGGCTATCCGGTTTTCAACAGCACTCTGGAGAAAATTCGACCAGTATGGGGACGGTGTCCAGGCGGCTTATGAGTTGGTTGTTGCCACCAAACTCAAGGGAAGAAGTTAACCTTGAAGGGCTTCTCTGTCGATGGGGTTTTCGGACCTGCAACAGGGCTTCACCGGAAGGACCAGGAGTTGCAGCAGTCGTCTTCCTTCAGCTCGTCTTCGGTTCTTTCGTTCCAGTGGTCGACTCTGCTTTCCAAGTCCCAGAGACCTGCTTTTAAAGAGTTTTCCCCCATTCGTTCCAGCCTGGCTGTCACTCACACAGCAGGGTGGCTGTCCTTGCTGGACAGCCAGCCAGCCAATCACGCCAAAGTGCATTCAGGTCTCCTAGGAGACTAAGCACAGGGAGTTTCGGGCACCTCCCTCACATCCAGTCCACCCCAGACACTCAGGCGCCAGAGGAGGGCTTCAGCACTGAAGCCCACCAAAGGGCAACGAACAAAGGAACCAAACCTGGGTTGGCGCGCGGAGACAACACTAGAAGCACCTTTCCAAAAAGAAATGGCGAAAAAAGATGAACGGAGTCTGTTTTACAGATAGGTCTTGGGTGCTATATTGGAAAACATGGCTAACCCGATTTTTAGCTACCGGTGTTAGCGGTCAGGAAAAATCATGGCAGTTTGTTTAAAACCACTGCCACCAGCCATTTCAAGTGGGAAAGGGTAACATTTGACTGTTACATGTGTGTTTAGACTCAGGGGAAGTTAGGCAACCCCTCCAGCACTCTATAGGAAGATAGTGTGTGCTGGGTCTCTAAATTTAAAAAGACCAGTAAAGTCAATTTAACTTTACATGCTGTGGGAGACAGTAGTCAGTCCCATAGAAGGTATTTAAACCTTGGAGAGTCGGAAAGACACCCCTGTGCCACTGCACTGAGGGTGCTGTGTGACACACAGAAAAAAGATAATGCCTATGGAGTTGTTTTACAACTCCATATTCAAAGAACACAAAAGTAAAACACACATCAAAATACATGGAACAGTGGGAAAAAAGGCTCACACTCTTCCCAGGTAAAAAATCAAATCCTCGAAATCCAGCAAAGTTGCTGGGGGTCTCAAAAGGTAAAGGAAATTAGCACATTCGGGAGAATTCTCCCTAACAGACTTGTTCAACTAACATTGGCTGTCCTGGCTCCCTGAGAGATTCTTCTTACCTTTGACTCTGTGCCTTTTGCTTTCCCCTCAGGAAAGGGTTACATTTACTTGACATTAGAAGGTTTAAAAAGTACTTACCGGTTTATGAATTATTTGTTAACCTTTGTTTTATTCCCATATCTATCCTTTGCACCAAACTCAGTATTGCTCTAAATGTACCCGTGATAAATCAATGTCCACAGTGTGCTAGCTATTTAAGTCACCTGATGGTGTAGGAAGTGTCTGTGTGCCATCACCAATGGCCAAATGAGTTAAATCCTAAGAGGTTAGTGATTGCTGTTGACTTATGGGTTTCACATAGAGTGTCCTATAAGGACACGCCTGCTTCAGGTAAGCGGAAAGCAGGGCAAGAAGCAGAAGGAGAAAGAGGGTGGGAGTGCCAAATGCTGCTTAAGATCTGGGGAACAAGAGGCAGAAATATGTTCAATCATGACCAAATTTACCGGATCATCTAGGTCATGTCCACTGTTTTTCCCCAAAGGTTAACCGAGTTCCAGTAAGTTGCCTTGCCTACGCATATGATCTGGTGCTAATTGATAGAACTTTAATTGATCTCCAAAGGTTGCTCAACTCTTTATATGAGTACCTAACGATCAATGAGCTCACAATTAACACTGAAAAAACAAAGATTGTGGCAATCGGCACTGCTTCAAGTAAAAAGGCAAAGGCGGTTAGGTGGACTGTAGACGGCCAGTTCCTTGACACTGTAGACTCAATCAGATACTTGGGTGTGCAGTTTAACATTTCCATTTGTGAACATCAATGGGTGAAAGACCTGAAATTAAAAACCATGAGTCTTGCCTTTTAAGCGGCAAAAATAAACAAAAGTTATGGCAAATTTTCATTATCCCCGGTCTTAACGTTCTACTTACAAAAGGTAGTACCTATACTAACTTTTGGTGCTGAGGTCAGCTGGAACATCAGCGAGCGCATTTGGAATTCTCTAGAAGGGCGTTTTTGGCATTATGTTCTCCATCTACCACAATGCGTCTCAATGATATCTTTACGTGATGAACTGTCATTGAACTCACTGCATAGCCATGTGATTTGGAAATCAATCACATTATTGCGAAAAATGTCTGTTGAGAATCCAATGCCCGCCTATCAAATATTCAACAAATTCTATGTTGATACCAATGCTACCTTATTAGATATGTGGCGTCTGAGAGTACAAGCCTGGGTTGATGCCGCAGGAATCTCTGAGTTTGATCTTTTGACTACACCACAAGTTGCAAAAAAGAAATTCGAATCTTGGGCTTGGATCATCAACATAGATAAACGAGAAAAGCTATCTTCAACATACTGGCTAGACATTGGTCAAAAAAAGCTAAATCTTCAGTCGCATTATTTAATGCATTCTCCTTCTCGCTACTATCGTGAGCAATTCCTCAGGTTTCGATTGAATATCTTGAAATCTAAGGAAATACTTTGGCAACGAAAAGACAAACCGGTAAAAGACAATGGCCCTCATTCCGAGTTAGGACTACACCAAGGAGTAAATAGCTCCATGGTTGGCAACCATGGAGCTATTTACTCCATGGAATACCGGCATGGTGAATGGAGTAATTTCCGGTCCATTCCAAGGTTGGATGGACCGGTAATTCCCCATTCACCATAGCCCTTCCCCATCCCCATTTCTGCCCCCATAGGGCTCAATGGGAATGGGGAAGGAGGTAATTACGGCACTGTAAATTACGGTGCCGTAATTTACTCCAAGGTCTCTTTGCGGGTCCCGTAATTTACTCCTGCTAAAAGCAGGAGGTAAAGAGGGACCCGCAAAGGGAACTCGGAATACGGAGGTAAGGGATTACCGCCATCGGTGCCCTTACAGGCGCCGGTAATCCCTTACCTCCAACCTCGGAATGACCCCCAATCTGTGTCGATTCTGTTCATTGGCAGTTGAATCGCTGAAACACCTAATCATTGAGTGCGAGAAAACTAGTGCCTTGCGATCTATACACCTGGGTCAATTTGCTCCCTTAGATGATGATATGTTCACTTGGTGGCTTAAGATTTCATCTGGTGCAAATGCAAAACATGTTGGTGCAATTGTAAACTATCTAGATGCACTTCTGAAATGCCCGTTTTGAGCTGTGATTTCAAGACTCAATTCTGTGTTCTGGTGAAAATGAACAGAGAATGACTTGATTTCTTGCATGCTGTGTACAAACTGGCTGATGTATTCTTATCTTTGTTTCTGATCATCTGCCTTCTTCCTTTCCTTGATGTGAAGAGCTATTGGTTTTGGAGGAGTTTGGTACAATGTCAGTAGAATTGAAACAAAAGTTTTTACATATGTTAAAACTGTAGATTTCTCAAATAATTTTTTTTTTTTTTTAACCAAATTGATCATGCCTCAAAGGTGGTTACCTGACAGCATTCTATGCAGGCACACAAGTTCATCAAAGAATCAGCAACAAAACTTATATAGGTCATACATCCCTTTCTTGTGTATTCTCCAAACCTCCTCAAGTATTGGGCAGGAGTCTTCGCAAACTTGAGGATCATAGATTGCTTCAGTTTTACAAAGTCTAATCTATCAGCCTTTGACATTTCCATAATGGCACTGCAGCCAGAATGGGGAAGTCTGCTGATCAACCATGCAATCCTGTCAGCATCACTCACTCCTTGTACCTCACATGCATACTCAAAGGTTACAAGCCAGTCAATGATATCATTCTCTTCATACATAATCAACAGATCTTTAGGAAACCTAGGATTTAAAGAGGACCCAGAGCCATGTCCAGATCCTCCAGAAGAACCTTGTGAAGCCTGAATCTTGGCAAGTGCCAGCTGGTGATCCCTGTCTTTCTGCCTTTCAACCCTCTCAATTTCCAATTTGGCCATTTCAAACTCAAGCTCTTTCTCTTTGAGCCTAAGGGTGTCTCTTTTCAAAATGAACAATGCATTTGAGGAGGTCACAGCCAGAAGTCCAGAGAATGCTCTTTCTTCCTCCTCATCCTCAGCAGTAGCCACAGTAGTGGCAGCGTTTACATTACTGATGCTGGGCCCAGCCCCAGCTCCACTATCAAGACCAATTGTCAAGTTAGGCACAACCTTGTTCATCTCAAAGTCCAGAATTTTGACAACTAACTCAGCTTTTGTGCCAGAGACTTTCAAGCCCCTCTCAGCACACAACTTTCTCAACTGATCCACTTTTGAGGCACTCAAAGTGGTGAAAATGATCGTCTCCATTATATTTAGTACAGTGGGTGACTTGTATCTACAAGGCAATCAAAAATGTTAGTGTTCTGTGTAAGTATTATCTGGACACACCACCTGTGATCTACACCGGGGTACCCAATACAGATCCTTTTCACAAAACACCCATATGTTATGTGTAGAGGGTCATCCCATCGCTGTACACCAATTTGTTAGGACTGATTTTCTATACTCTGGCGGACAGATGTATAGAAAGCGAACCTATATTGTGACAGGAACAACTCTGGGAAACTGTAGCCAAACCATTTTAGGTAGCAGTGACAGGCGGTCTAGGCTAAGTTCTTTAGAGGGGGTGAGCTTGTAAAGGGTCCACAATGAGGTCAACAAATGGGAATCACAGATTGAACTTAGGCAGGATGAATACAAATACAGTTATTTAATTATGGCCAAAAAACACTATACAAAAATGACTACAAAACAATTGCAAAGGAAAGGTTATACACCTATTGTGCCCCAAAAGGTCCATGTTAGGGAGAATTCTCAAAATGTGCTAATTTCCCTTACCTTTTGAAACCTCCAGTAACTTTGCTGGATTTCTAGGATTTGATGTTTTTTCTGGTAAGAGTTTGAGTCTTTTTTCCCAATGTTCCATGTTTTTTGATGTGTGTTTTACGTTTGTGTTCTTTGGTAATGGAGTTTTAAAACAACTCCATAGGCATCATCTTTTTCTTAGGTGTCACACAGCACCTTCAGTGCAGTGGCCCAGGGATGTGTTTCAGACTTCCCAAGGTTTAAATACCTTCTCTGGGACTGACTACCATCTCGCAGAGCCTGTAAAGTTAAATTGGCTTTACTAGTCGTTTTAAATTTACAGACCCAGCACACACTATATTACTATAGAGTGCTGGAGGGGTTGGCTAGCATCCCCTGAGTCTTAACACTCATGTAACAAGTCAGATGTTACCCATTCCTACTTTAAATGGCTGGTGGCTGTGGTTTTAAACAAACAACCATGATTTTTCCCGACCCCGAACACCGGTAGCTAAAAATCGGGTCAAAAATGTTTTCCAATATGGCACCCAAGACCTATCTGTAAAAACTGACTCCGGTCATCTTTTTTCGCCGTTTCTTTTAGGAAAGGTCCTTATAGTGTCCAACTCTGCGCGCCAAACCAGGTTTGGTCCCTTTGTTCATTGGCCTTTGGTGGGCTTCAGTGCTGACGCCCTCCTCTGGCGCCCGAGTGTCTGGGGTGGACCGGATGTGAGGGAGGTGTCCGAAACTCCCTGTGCTTAGTCTCCTAGGAGACCTGGGTGCACTCTGGCGTGATTGGCTGGCTGGCTGTCCGGCAAGGACCGCTACCCTGCTGTGTGAGTGACAGCCAGGCTGGAATGAATGGGGGAAAACTGTTTAAAAGCAGGCTTCTGGGACTTGGAAAGCAGAGTCGACCACTGAAACGAAAGAACCGAAGACGAGCTGAAGGAAGACGACTACTGCAACTTCTGGCCCACCGGTGAAGCCCTGCTGCAGGTCTGAATTGCCTGAAACTCCATCAACAGAGAAGCCCTTCAAGGTTAACTTCTTCCCTTGAGTTTGGTGGGAACAACCAACTTGTAAACCTCCTGGACACCGTCCCCAAACTGGTCGAATTTTCTGCAGAGTGTTGTGGAAAACCGGATAGCCAGTGGGAAGGATACCAGTTTGTGGTCTTTAAGGCACTCACACCTTAAACCGACATTTTGCCAAGCTTGTGGCCTCTTCCCTGAGCAGTGCAGGAACCTCCCAACATCCTCCTTCTTGTCCCCATGATTGAAGCTCAGGAACAGCGAGATCTGTGGGAACTGCCAGGAACAACTGCCTAGGCCACAGCTCTTCTTCACTTTAAAGGTACTGTGCTAATGCGGTCAGGAAATCTTTTCGTCGTGGTGAAAGTTTGTGAAACTTTCCCAACTTTGAAGGCTTGTCCTTCCCTAAAACCAACATCTAACATTTCGTCTGACCAAATTCTTCTAAGATCCGTGGCAAAGACTTAACCGTTTACTACCAGAACTGTGCTATCCTATACAAAACTCTGAACCATTGATTTTGGCCCAGGCCTATTGAATTGAATTGCTGGTTGTAGTAAACTGAAACCCTTTGCCCTGCCTATGAAAGTATTTGTGCCTTGATTTCTTTTAACCTTGTCTTTTTACCCCTTTTAAAAGTAATTGAAGTGCCATTTTGCTCCCACTTCAGGGGAGCTGAACTTGTTTGATAACGTATTGGTTGTGTATTTGTTGTATATTTGAAGTATATTAGTATATGATATTGAGCTGCTCTTGCTAGTGTAATGTTTTCCAAACGGCTGTGTAAATAAATGTATATTCTTTCACCAAGAAACCATGAGTAACTGGTTATTTGAATCACTGTAATTGCTCGTCCTTTGTGTAACCCCTTGTACTGCTCACTTTACTCTGGAGATAAGTCGGGCTGCTCAGCCACCCCTACCACAATACTTTCTAGTACAGGCTTATACCAAAGGTGAAATTGTACTGACACTTGTAGTCTTAATTGCATGTAGTGGTCCCAAAGGGTACTGCATGTGATTCTGCCTAACAGTCCACAGAGATGATCCCTATCTAGAATTGTCCAGCCCTAAATTGCCTGGGGCTTTGTGCCCAATAGTTCAGGATAAAGTTCCACAGAAGTTAGGATGCAAGAAAAAATGCAGGTATGGTGTCTGGGGTCAAGTGAAGGGTTCTTAGGGTTAGGGTTCAAGTTAGACAAATGCCCAAAAGTAGTCCCAGCAGTGAGATGTCTTTCCCAAACTAGTTATGTCAAAGCCAAAAGTGTAAGAAATAAGGTTTATTATAAGCCCATTTACTCATAATGGGAGTATAGGGGAAGGTTAGAAACTCTGTAACTTACCCCTGTACTCCGATTCTTCCCCAGATTTGGCAGAAACAAGGAAGAGTGTCCGATATTGCTTTTCCCAACAAAAGCCGACATCCTCAATTCCCAGGGGTTGCAGGTTTCGAGCTGAGCTCTGGTTGGTGTCTTTCACTGCTGCAAGGACTCTTGGTCAAAGAATGCAGAAAAACTTGATGAAGCACCCCTCGCAGGACTGGACTAGGATCAGGTAAGCAATTTTCGGATGGTGGTCACTGTGTACGGTGATGCAAAAAGACCTAGCAGCCGCGGTCGGACTTTCCTTTCTTTCTCGGGTCCCCTTGATGCTAAGACACCGACATTTCACAGGATGTTGTCTTGCAGGGACAGCTGTAGATCGCTTAAATTTCAGGCCAAAACTCGGTATGATGATGCCGGCAGTACAATAGCCAAAAAACAGAGCTGGCCAGCCACATGATGGTCCCAGGGCATTTCCAAAGGCTTCCTTTGGCAGGGCACCAAGCAGTCATCAGGAATGGATGGTCCCTCCACTCCAATGATTGTAGCTCTTTCGCAGGACTACTAAACATCACAAGCAGGACAGGGCTCCTCCAGGACAGCAGCAGAAGTTGGTTGCCAGGCCTCCTTCAGTCGGGTCTCAGGTATCTTTGCGGGTCTCACAGCTGGATAGGCTACTTGGCTCTTTCAGGTTTCTCCAGGATCTCTGAAAAATTGTTATCATAAAAGCCAGGTAAGAGCTGAAATTCCCACTAGCAAATAGCAGGACTAGCCCACACACACACCCCAGCAGGACCACTGGCAGGAACATTCATGCATACCACTCAGACAAACTGATACCAGTTTATGGACTGGAGTCAGACTGTACCAGCCCACATCCTGCTAGCAAACACACACAGCTCTCCAGTAGTCCACCAAAAGCTCCTGCTTTCCTGGGCACTGGAAGTCCTTATAAGGATTTTCATGGCCTCTGAGGCCAGGAAGAAGGCTAAAGAACAAGATGGCAAAAGAACAGGTGAAAAATCTAATGGCATGGCCATGTTTGACCAGTATCCACAGTTAGTAGCCAAAGGCTGTGAATGCGGTAAAGCAAAAATGAAAATTCCTAATAAGTGGGGAAAAGTCACAGCCTATCCTTTTAGCACACCTAGAGTAACCAAAAATCCTCTGAGTGTTAGTCTAGGGCAAAACAAAAATGCACCCCATTGTACTGCAGTGTAAGCTGCTGTGCACAATAATAAAACGTTACCACAAGTGATACAAAAGTAAGAAAAGGTAGCAACATAGTAACACAACTAAGGGAAACAAGGTTTCTCTGTACTGACAGCCTGAAGGACATATCAGTTTCCCCATAACATATCAGCAAAGGCCAGTGCACTGAAGCTTAAGGCTTCACTGTACTGCAAATAGTACAGGTCAGATTAAAAAATACAAGCAAAAACTTTGGGGTTTCCATAAAGATGGAAGGAAAGGTGCAGTAAAGAGAAATTGTTCCTAACAGAGGGCAGCCTGGGGTAGTGGGTGGAGGTGAGTGGGGGTGGTGGGAGCTGTGAGGCATTGACGGGACATCCTGGGCTAGTGGGTGGAGGTGAGTGAAGGTGGTACAAGGTAAGAGGACTTCAGGAGGCTGCCTTCAGTAGTGGGCATAGGTGAGTGGGGGCGTTTGGAGGTGTGAAGACTTGAGTGGGGAGCCTGGGGTAGTGGGCTGAGGTGATTAGGGGTGGTCGGAGGTGTGAGAACTTGAAGGGGTAACCTGGGGTAGTGGGCGGAGGTGAGTGGGGGTGGTGGGCGATGTGAGGACTTGCAAGGGCAGACTGGGGTAGTACCCATAGGTGAGCAGGGATGGTGGGAGGAGGGCAAACTAGCAGGAGGGGGGTTGCCAGTCGTAGTGGGTAGAGGTGAGTGGGGTGGTGGGAGGTATGAGAACTTGAGGTGCAGCCTGGGGATATACGTGGAGGTGAGTGGGGATAGTAAGAGTTGTGAGGACTTGAAGGGGCATGCTGGGGTAGTGGACAGAGATGAGTGAGGGTGGTGGGAGGTGAGAGGACTTGAGGGGGCTTTCCCGGGGGGGGTGGGTGGAGGTGAGTGGGGGTGGTGGGAAGTGTGAGGACTTGAGGGGGCTGCCAGGGGTAGCTTGCAGAGGTGAGTGGGGATGGTGGGAGGCGTGACGATTTGAGGGGGCAGCCTGGGGATATGGGTAGAGGTGAGTGGGGTCGATGAGAGTTGTGAGGACTTGAGGGGGCAGACTGGGGTAGTGGACAGAGATGAGTGAGGGTGGTAGGAGGTGGGAGGACTTGAGGGGGCTCCCCAGGGGAGTGGGCAGAGGTGAGTGGCAGTGGTGGGAAGACTTGAGGGGGCTGCCAGGAGTAGCTTGCAGAGGTGACTGGTGGTGGTGGGAGGTGTGAGGACTTGAAGGGGCAGCCTGGAAATATGGGTGGAGGTGAGTGGGGTCAGTGAGAGTTGTGAGGACTTGAGGGGGTGGACTGGGGTAGTGGACGGAGATGAGTGAGGGTGGTGGGAGGTGGGAGGACTTGAGGGGGCTCCCAAGTGGAGTGGGCAGAGGTGAATGGGGGAGGTGTGAGGACTGGAGGGGGCAGTCTGGGTAGTGGGCATAGGTGAGTGAGGAGGTGGGACGTGTGAGGACTTGTGGGGGCTGCTAGGGGTAACGGGCAGAGGTGAGTGGGTATGATGGGAGGTGGGAGGACTTGAGGGGGCAGCCTGGTGATATCGGTTGAGGAGAGTGGGGGTGGTGAGAGTTGTGAGGACTTGAGGGGGAAGACTGTGGTAGTGGACGGAGATGAGTGAGTGTGGTGGGAGGACTTAAAGGGGCTCCCTGCAGGAGTTGGCGGAGGTGGGTGTCAGTGTTGGGAGGTGTGAGGACTTGAGAGGCCCCCTGGGGTAATAGGTACATGAGATTGGGTCTGGTGGGAGGTGTCAGGACTTGAGGGGGCTACTGGGATAGTGGACTGAGGTAAATGTGGTGGATGGAGGTGTGATGACATGAGGGGGCTGCCCAGGGTAGTGGGTGTAAGTGAGTGGGGGTGGTGGGAGGTGTTAGGACTTGAGAGGGCAGCCTGGTGTGGTGGGCAGATATGAGTGGGGTGGTGGGAGGTGGAAGAACTTGAGATGCAGCATAGGGGAATGGGCAGAGGTGAGTGGGGGTGGTGGGAGGTGGGAGGACTTCAGGGGCAGCCCGGCATAGTAGACAGAGGTGTTCAGGGCTGATGGGAGGTATGAGGAATTGAGGGGTCACCCTGGGGTAGTGGGCATAGATGAGTGGGAGTGCTTGGAGGAGTTAGGACTTGAGGGGGCTGTCTGGTGTAATGAGCATAGGTGAGTGGCTGTGGTAGGAAGTGTGAGGACTTGAGGGGGCAGTCTGGGGTAGCGGGTGGAGGTGATTGGGGGTGGTGCGAGGTGTGAGGACTTGAGGGGGCTACCCAGAGTAGTGGGTGTAGATGAGTGGGGGTGGTGGGAAGTGTTAGGACTTGAGATGGCAGCCTGGTGTGGTGGGCAGATGTGAGTGGGGGTGGTGGTAGGTGGGAGTGTTGAGCAGAATTACATGCAGTACCCTTAGGGAACACTACACACAATAAAGACTACAGATGTAAGCACAATATCACCTTTGGTACAAGCCTGTACTACACAGTTATGTGGTAGCAGTGGCTGAGCAGCCAGACCTATCTCAAGAGGGATGTGATCAGTACAAGATGTTACACAAAGGACTTGCAAACACAGTACTTAAAAAAAACACTTACTCAAGGTTTCTTGGTAAAATAATATACATTTATTTACACATTTCGTTAGAAAACATTCCACTAGCAAGAAGCAGCTCAATATCACACTATAATACACTACAGTACACAACCAATAAGTTTCTGAACAAGCTAGGCTCCCCTGAAGTGGGAGCAAAATGGCACTTCAGTAACTTTCAAAAGTGGTAGAAAGACAAAGGTTATAAGAATCAAAACACAATTACTTTCAGAGGCAGTGCAAATAGTTTCAGTTCACTAAAAGAGGCAGTTCAGTTCAATAGGCCTGGGCCAAAGTCAATGGTTCAGTGTCTTGGATAGGTTAGCACAGTTCTGGTAGTAAACGGTTAAGTCGTTGCCAATGTTCTTAGAAGTAGTTTGCCAGAAAAAGAGTTATATGTCGGATTAGGAGCGAACAAGACTCCAAAGTTGGTAAAGTTTCACAAACTTTCACCTCGGCAGAAAGGATTTCCAAACCGTATTTGCACAGTACCTTATGGATGAAGAAAAGCTGTAGCTGGGGCAGTTGTTCCTGGCAGTTCCTGCAGATTTTTCTGTTCCTGAGCTTCAGTCGTGGGGACAAGAAGGAGGACATCGGGAGGTTCCTGCTCTGCCAAGAGATGAAGCCACAAGCTTGGCTAAATGTTTAAGGTGTGAGTGATTAAAGTCCACAAACTGGTATCCTTCTCACTGGCTATCCCACCAGTTCAAGGGAAGAAGTCGTCCTTGAAGGGGCTTCTCTGTCGAGGGAGTTTCAGGCAATTCGGACCTGCAGCAGGCAACCAACGGTCCAGGAGTTGCAGCAGTCATCATCCTTCAGCTCCTCTTCTGTTCTTTCGTTCCAGTAGTCGACTCTGCCTTCCAGGTCCCAGAGACCTACTTTTAAACAATTTTCTCCCATTCATTCCAGCCTAGCTGTCACTCACCCAGCAGGTGGCTGTCCTTTGCGGGCAATCAGCCAGCCAATCACGCCAGAGTGCATTCAGGTCTCCTAGGAGACTAAGCACAGGGAGTTTCGGGCACCTCCCTCACATCCTGTCCACACCAGACACTCAGGTGCCAGAGGAGGGTTTCAGCACTGAAGCCCGCCAAAGGCCAACAAACCAAAGGACCAAACCTGGTTTGACGCACAGAGACAAACACTAGAAGGACCTTTCCCAAAAGAAAAGAAAAAAGATTACCAGAGTCTGTTTTTACAGAGGGGTCTTGGGCGCCATATTGAAAAATCATGGCTGACCCGATTTTTAGCTACCGGTGTTCGCGGTCGGGAAAAATCATGGTACTTTGTTCTAAAACCATTGCCACCAGCCATTTCAAGATGAAATGGTAACATTTGACTGTTACATGAGTGTTTAGACATAGGGGATTATAGGCAACCCCTCCAGCACACTATAGGGAGATAGTTTGTGCTGGGTCTATGAATTTAAAAAGACTAGCAGTCAATGGGCCTCATTACGACCCTGGCGGAAAGGGGTTTACGCCGGCGCTAACAGCGCCGACCCCTTCCGCCTTACTACGAGATCCCTTAGCGCCATGGCGATTTTAACGCCTGCTTTTTGCAGGCGGTAAAATCCATGGCGCTAAGGGACCTTGTTGTTAATTACGCCACCGTAATTTACGGTGGCGTAATTAACGCCTTCCCCACTCCCATTATACCCTATGGGGCAAGAATGGGAATGGGAATGGGGAAGGGTAAAATGGGGATTGGGGATTTACCGCCCCGCCAAGGTCGGGATGGGGCGGTAAGTCTGCCAACCACCATAGCCGAGTTGGCAGCTTAGCGCCATGGACCATGGTGCTAATAGCACCATGGTCCTCCGCCAGGGTCGTAATGAGGCCCAATTTAACTTTACATGCACTGGGAGACAGCAGTCAGTCACAGAGACCGTATTCAAACCTTGGGAAGTCTGAAAGACATCCCTGTGCCACTGCACTGAAGGTGCTGTGTGACACACAAGTAAAAGATGATGCCTATGGAGTTTTTCTAAAACTCCATATCCAAAGAAACAAACACAGAAAACACATTAAAAATGAAAAGTTCAAAGTCCCAAAATATAGCAAAAGAGCTGGAGGACTCTACGGCAGAGGGAATTTAGCACTTGCGTGAGAATTCTCCCTAACAGGGAGGACTTGAGATGCAGCCCGGGGTAGTGGATGGAGGTGATCAGTGGTGTTGGGAGGTATGAGGACTTGAGGGGGCAGTCTTGGGTAAGGGGCAGAGGTGAGTGAGAGGATGCTGGGAGGAGTCAGGACTTGAGGGGAAGTCTATGGCAGTAGGCTGAGGTGAGCAGGGGTGGTGGAAGGTATGAGGACTTGAGAGGGCAACCAGGGGTAGTGGGCAGAGGCGACTGGGGGTGGTGGGAAGTGCGAACACTTGAAGGGGCTGCCTGGTGTAGTGAGCATAGGTGAGTAGGGGTGGTTGGAGGTGTAAGGAGTAGATGGGCCAGCCTCGGGTAGATGGTGGGTGTGAGTGGGGGTGGTGTGAGGTGTGATGACTTGATGATGGCAGCCTGGGGTAGTGGTCTGATGTCAGTGGGGCTGGTGGGAGGTGGGAGGACTTCAGGGGACTGTCTGTTGTAGTGGGCATAGATGAGTAGGGTAGTGGGAAGTGTGAGGACTTGAGGGGGCAGCCTGGGGTAGTAGGTAGAGGTTAGTGGGGTTGTGGAAGTTGGGAGGACTTGAGCGGACTGTCTGGGGTAGTGTGCTGAGTTAAGTGGGGGTTGTGGGTGGGGTGAGGACTTGAGGGGGCATCCTGTGGTAGTGGCCAGATGTGAGTGGGGTGATGGGAGGTGGGAGGAATTGAGGGGCAGCCTGGGGAAATGGGCAGTGGTTAGTGGCGGTGGTGGGAGATGTGAGGACTCAAGGGGGCAGACTGTGGTAGTAGCCAGAGATGAGTGGAGGTGGTTGGAGGCATGAGGACTTGAAAGGGCCGCCCAGGATTTTGGGCGGAGGTGAGTGTGGGTGGTGAGAAGTGTGAGGACCTGTGGGGGTAGCCGTGGGTAATGGATGGAGCTGTGTGGGGTGGTGTGAGATTTGAGGACTTCAGGGGGCAGCCTTGAGTAGTGGGCAGAGATCAGTGGGGTGGTGGGAGGTATGGGGGCTTGAGGGGGATGTGTGGGGTAGTGTGTGTAGGTGAACGGGGTGATGGCAGGTTTGATAACCTGAGGGGGCAGCCTTGGGTAGTGGGTGTAGGTGAGTGTGGAAAATGGGATGTGGAAGGTGAGTGGGCATGGTGGGAGGTGGGACGACTTGAGGGAGCTGACTGGGGTAGTGGGCATAGGTGAATGGCATGGTCGGAGGACTTGAGGGGGCAGCCTGGGATACTGTACGTAGGTGAGTTGGGATGGTTTGAGGTGTGAGGACAAGGGAGCAGCCTGGTGGAATGGGAGGAGGTGAGTGGGAGTGGTGGGAGGTGTGTGAACTTGAGAGGGCAGACTGGGTAGTGGATGGAGGTGAGCGGGGATGGTGGGAGGTGTGTGAACTTGAGGGGGCTCCCTGGGCAAGTGGGTGGTAGTGAGTGGGGGTGGTAGGATGTGGGAGGATTTGAGGGGGTAACCTGGGGGAAGGGGCAAAGGTGAGTGGGGTGAACGGAGGTGTGAGGACTTGAGGGGGCTGCCTGGGGTAGTTGGCTGAGGTCAGTGGGGCTGGTGTGAGGTGTAAGGACTTGAGGGGGCAGCCCAGGGTAGTAGGTGTAGGTGAGTGGGGGTGATGGGAAATGGGAGGACTTGAGGTAGCAGCCTGGGGTAGTGGGCAAAGTTGAGTGGGGGTTGTGTGAGGAGAGCAACCTAGCAGGGACTGCCTGGGTTAGTGGGCAGAGGTGCGGGGGTGGAGGTACAAGGATTGATGGGGCTGCTGGGGGTAGTTGGCAGAGTTCAGTGGGGATGAGGGGAGGTGGGAGGACTTCAGAGGGCAGCCTGCAGGAATGGGGGAGGTGACAGGTGTTTGTTCGAAGTGTGAGGACTTGAGGGGACTGCCCGGGGTAGTGAGCGGAGGTGAGTGGGGGTGTTGGGAGATGTTAAGATTTGAGGGGGCAGCCTGAACAAATGGGCGAAGGTGACAGGGTGGTGGGAGGTGTGAGGACTTGAAGTGGCAGAATCAGGTAGTGGATGGATGTGAGTGGGCTGGTGGGAGGTGGGAAGACTTGAGTGGGATGCCTGGGGGAGTGGTTATTGGTGAGTGGGGGTAGTGGGAGGTGTGGGAACTAAAGCATACTGCCTGGGTTAGTAGAGGAGGTGAGTGGGGGTGGTGGGAGGTAGGAGGTCTTGAGGGGACAGCCTGGGGCAGTGGGTGGAGGTAAGTGGGGGTAGTGTGAGGACTTGATGGAAAAAACCAGGGTAGTGGGAGGAGTTCAGTGGGGTGGTGGGAGGACCTGAGGGGGAAGCCTGGGGTAAGGGGTTTAGGTGAGTGGGGATGGTGGGAGGTATAAGAACTCGACAGGGCTGCCTGTGGTAGTGGGGGGAGGAGAGTGGGCATGCTGGGAGTTCTGAGGACTTGAGGCGGCTGCCTGTGGTAGTGGGAGGGCGTGAGTTGGGGTGGTGTAAGGTATGAGGACTTGAGGGAGAAATCTGGGGTAGCGGGAGTAGTTCAGTGGGGTGGTGGGAGGACATGAGGGGGCAGCCTGGGGTAGTGGGGTTAGGTGAGTGGGGGCGGTGGGAGGTATAAGAACTAGACAGGGCTGCCTGTGATAGTGGAGGGAGGTGAGTGGGCAAGGTGGGAGTTCTGAGGACTTCAGGGTGCTGCCTTGGGTAGTGGGTATAGGCGAGTGGGCATGGGAGTTCTGAGGACTTGAGGGGGCTGCCTGGGGTAGTGGGTATAGGTGAGTGGGGGTGGTGAGAGGTGTGAGAACTTGAGGGTACAGCCTCGTGTAGTTGACAAATATGAGTTGGGTGGTGAAAGGTGGGATGACTTCAGTGGCAGCCTGGGGGATTTGGCAGAGGTGAGTGGGGGTGGTGGGCAGTGTGGTGGCTTGAGCGGGCAGCCTGGGGTAGTGGGCGGAGACGAGTGAAGGTGGTGGGAGGTGGGAGGACTTAAGGGGGTTGCCTCATGTAGTGAGCATAGGTGAGTGGGTTGTATATGGTCTGAGAACTTGCAGGGGCAACCTGAGGTAGTAGAAGGAGGTCAGTGGGGTCATGGGGGGTGTGAGGACCTGAGGGGGCTGCCTGGGGTAGTGGGTGTTGGTGAGTGGGGTGGTGCGAAGTGTGAGGTCTTGAGGGGGCAGCCTGGGGGAATGGGCAGAGGTGAGTGGGGGTGGAGGGCGGTGTGAGATCTTGAGGGAGCTGCCTGGGGTAGTTTGCTGAGGTCAGTGGGGCTGGTGAGAGGTGTAAGGACTTGAGGGGGCAGCCTAGGGTAGTAGTAGTAGGTGAGTGGCGGTGGTGGGAAGTGGGAGGACTTGAGGAGGCAGCCTGGGGTAGTGGGCAGAGTTGAGTGGGGGTTGTGGGAGGAGGGCAACCTAGCAGGGACTGCCTGGGGTAGTGGGCAGAGTTGCGGGGGTGGAGCTACAAGGATTGATGGGGCTGCCGGGCAGCCTGCAGGGATGGGGGGCTGACAGGGAATTGTGGGAAGTGTGAGGACTTGAGGGGGCTGCCCGGGGTAGTGGGCAGAGGTGAGTGGGGGTGTTGGGAGGTGTGAGGACTTGAGGGGGCAGCCTGAGTGAATGGGCGAAGGTGACAGGGGGTGGTGGGAGGTGTGAGGACTTGAAGGAGCAGACTCAGGTAGTGGATGGATGTGAGTGGGCTAGTGGCGGGTGGGAAGACTTTAATGGGATGCCTGGGGTACTGGTCATTGGTGAGTGGGGGTAGTGGGAGGTGTGAGAGCTAAAGCATATAGCCTGTGGTAGTAGAGGAGGTGAGTGGGGGTGGTGGGAGGTAGGGGGACTTGAGGGGGCACCCTGTGGTAGTGGGCAGAGGTGAGTGGGGGTGTTGGGAGGTGTGAGGACTTGAGGGGGCAGCCTGAGCGAATAGGCGAAGGTGACAGGGGGCGGTGGGAGGTGTGAGGACTTGAAGGAGCATACTGAGGTAGTGGATGGATGTGAGTGGGCTGGTGGGAGGTGGGAAGACTTGAGTGTGATGCCTGGGTTAGTGGTCATTGGTGAGTGGGGGTAGTGGGAGGTGTGCGAGCTAAAGCATACAGCCTGTGGTAGTAGAGGAGGTGAGTGGGGGTGGTGGGAGGTAGGGGGACTTGAGGGGCCACCCTGGGGAAGTGGGCAGAGATGAGTGGGGATGGTGAGAGTTGGGTGCCTTGAGGGGGATATGTGGTGTAGTGAGCATAGGTGAGTGGGGTGGTAGGACATCAGAGGATTTGAGAGGGCAGTCTGGGGTAGTGGGTGGAGGTAAGTGGGGGTAGTGTGAGGTGTGAGGACTTGACAGAGAAAGCTGGGGTAGTGGGAGGAGTTCAGTGGGGTGGTGGGAGGACCTGATGGGGCAACCTGGCGTAGGGGGTTTAGGTGAGTGGGGGTGGTTGGAGGTATAAGAACTCGACATGGCTGCCTGTGGTAGTGGGGGAAGGTGAGTGGGCATGGTGGGAGTTCTGAGGACTTGAGGCGACTACCTGGGGTAGTGGGAGGAGGTGTGTTGGGGTGGTGGAAGGTATGAGGACTTGAGGGAGAAACCTGGGTAGAGGGAGTAGTTCAGTGGGGTGGTGGGAGGTGGGAGGACCTAAGGGGACAGCCTGGGCTAGTGGGTTTAGGGGAGTGGGGGTGGTGGGAGGTATAAGAACTAGACAGGGCTGTCTGTGTTAGTGGGGGGAGGTGAGTGGGCATGGTGGAAGTTCTGAGGACTTTAGGGTGCTGCCTCGGGTAGTGGGTATAGGTGAGTGGGCATGGGAGTTCTGAGGACTTGAGGGGGCTGCCTGGGGTAGTGGGTATAGGTGAGTGGGGGTGGTGGGATGTGAGATCTTGAGGGGGCAGCCTGGAGTAGTGGGCAGATGTGAGTTGGGTGGTGAAAGGTGGGAGGACTTGAGTGGCAGCCTGGGGGAATTGGCAGAGGTGAGTGGGGGTGGCAGGCAGTGTGGGGACTTGAGCGGGCAGCCTGGGGTAGTGGGCGGAGGTGAGTGAAGGTGGTTGGAGGTGTGAGAACTTGAGGGGCAGCCGGGGTAGTGGGCAGAGGTGAGTGGGGGTGGTGGGAGGTGTGAGGACTTAAGGGGGTTGCCTGGTGTAGTGAGCATAGGTGAGTGGGTGGTATGTGGTCTGAGGAATAGAGGGGGCAGCTTGGGTAGTGGGTGGAGGTGAGTGGGGGTAGTGTGAGGACTAGAGGGGAAGTCTGGGTAGTGGGCATAGGTGAGTGAGGAGGTGGGAAGTGTGAGGACTTGTGGGGGCTGCTAGGGGTAGCAGGCGGAGGTGAGTGGGTATGGCGAGAGGTGTGAGGACTTGAGGGGGCAGCCTGGGGATGTCGGTTGAGGTGAGTGGGGGTGATGAGAGTTGTGAGGACTTGAGGGGGAAGAGTGGGGTAGCGGACGGAGATGAGTGAGTGTTCAGGGAGGTGTGAGGACTTGAGGGCCCCCCTTGGGGGATAGGCACATGAGTGTGGGTCTGGTGGGAGGTGTCAGGACTTGAAGGGACTGACTGGGATAGTGGACTGAGGTCAAATGTGTTGTATGGAGGTGTGATGACTTGAGGGGGCTGCCCAGAGTAGTGGGTGTAGGTGAGTGGAGGTGGTGGGAGGTGGAAGGACTTGAGGTGCAGCCTAGGGCAATGGGAGAGGTGACTGGGGGTGGTGGGAGGTGCAAACACTTGAGGGGGCTGCCTGGTGTAGAGAGCATAGGTGAGTAGAGGTGGTTGGAGGTGTGAGGAGTTGAGGGGCCAGCCTGGGCTAGTGAGTGGAGTTGAGTGGGGGTGGTGTGAGGTGTGAAGCCTTGAGGGGACTGTCTGGAGTAGTGGGCATAGGTGAGTGGGGTAGTGAGAAGTATGAGGACTTGAGGGGGCAGTCTGGGGTAGTAGGCAGAGATTAGTGGGGGTGGTGGAAGGTGTGAGGACTTGAGCGGGCTGTCTGGGGTAGTGGGCTAAGGTGAGTGAGAATAGTGGGAAGTGTGAGGACTTGAGGGGGCTGCCAGGGGTAGTTTGCAGAGGTGAGTGGGGGTGGTAGGAGGTATGAGGACTTGAGTGGGCAGCCTGGGGATATGGTTGGAGGTGAATGGCACCGGTGAGAGTTGTGAGGAGTTGAGGGGGCGGACTGGGCTAGTGGACGGAGATGAGTGAGGGTGGTGGGAGGTGGAAGGACTTGAGGGGTCACCGCGAGGGAGTGAGTGGAGGTGAGTGGCAGTGGTAGGTGGTGTGAGGACTGTAGGGGGCACCCTGGGGTAGTGGGCACAGGTGAGTGGGGGTGGTAGGAGGTGTGAGGGTTTGAGGGGGCAGACTGGGTCAATATGCAGAGGTTAATGGGGGAGAGGTGAGGACTGGAGGGGGAGCCTGGGCAGTGGGCATAGGTGAGTGGGGTTGTTGGAAGTGTGAGGACTTGAGGGGGCTGCCAGGGGTAGCGGCCAGAGGTGAGTGGGGGTGGTGGAAGGTGTGAGGACTTGAGGAGGCAGCTGGGGATATGGACGGAGATGGGTGAGGGTGGTGGGAGGTAGGAGGACTTAAGGGGACACCCTGAAGGAATGGGTACAGGTGAATGGGGAGGTGGAAGGTGTCAGGACATGAGGGGGCTGCCTGGGATAGTGGACCAAGGTCAGATGTGGTGGATGGAGGTGTGATGACTTGAGGGGGCTACCCAGTGTAGTAGGTGTAGATGAGTGGGGGTGGTGGGAAGTGTTAGGACTTGAGAGGGCAGCCTGGTGTGGTGGGCAGATATGAGTGGGGGTGGTGGGAGGTGGGAGTGTTGGGCAGAATTACATGCAGTACCCTTTCGGAACACTATACACAATTAAGAGTACAGGTGTAAGCACAATCTCACCTTTGGTTCAAGCCTGTACTACACAGTTATGTGGTAGCAGTGGCTGAGCAGCCAGACTTATCTCAAGAGGGATGTGAGCAGTACAAGATGTTACACAAAGGACTTGCAATCACAGTAGTTAAAAAAAACACTTACTCAAGGTTTCTTGGTAAAATAATATACATTTATTTACACATTTTGTTAGAAAACATTCCACTAGCAAGAAGCAGCTCAATATCACACTATAATACACTACAGTACACAACCAATACGTTTCTGAACAAGTTAAGCTCCCCTGAAGTGGGAGCAAAATGGCACTTCAGTAACTTTCAAAAGGGGTAGAAAGACAAAGGTTATAAGAATCAAAACACAATTACTTTGCAGGGCAAATAGTTTCAGTTCACTAGAAGAGGCAGTTCAATTCAATAAGCCTGGGCCAAACTCACTGGTTCAGTGTCTTGGATAGATTAGCATAGTTCTGGTAGTAAACGGTTAAGTCTTTGCCAATGTTCTTAGAAGTAGTTTGCCAGAAAAAGAGTTATATGTCGGATTAGGAGCGAACAAGACTCCAAAGTTGAGAAAGTTTCACAAACTTTCACCAGGGCAGAAAGGATTTCCAAACCGTATTTGCACAGTACCTTACGGATGAAGAAAAGCTGCAGCTGAGGCACCTGTTCCTGGCAGTTCCTGCAGATTTTCCTGTTCCTGAGCTTCAGTCGTGGGGACAAGAAGGAGGACATCGGGAGGTTCCTGCACTGCCAAGGGAAGAAGCCACAAGCTTGGCTAAACGTCGGTTTTAAGGTGCGAGTGCTTGAAGTCCACAAACTGGTCCATGTCTTGACCCTTCGTCCCGGGATGACAGCTCAGTGGTAAAGTGCTCGCCTAGGAAGCAAGACGACACGAAGCAACACAGGTTCGATCCCCGGGTCCGCGCTTAGAAACCTCTGGGTATTTAAGCGCGTTATAAATATGCAACTAAGACAACAACAAATAATTCTGTAACAGCGCCTTGATGTCCCCGGGCTGTGTGAGCGCTTTAAAAATACAAATAAATAAAAATTAAAAATCCTTCTCACTGGCTATCCGGTTTTCAACAGCAATCTGAAGAAAATTCGACCAGTATAGCGACGGTGTATAGTACTCAAAGTACCGTTTACTGGCTTTCCGTGCTGCCGTGCTGCCCCTGCTCCCGTTTCCATTCAAGAGTGAAACTTTCTTTTGAGCTGCTGGAAGGAGCGTGGCTGCAGAAGCAACGCCTGGAGGACGTCTTAATTTTCAACCCCAAGGTTGCCTGGCTTCCTGCCTGAGCCTTTTTCAATCAAGGTCTCCTCCCTGGGTCCCGCCCTCGTGTGTGACTCACGCCCGCTTCACTTCCTATTTAAAGCCTTGTGCCCGCGCACTCGCGCGCGCACCGTGTAAAGTACTCAAAGTACTGTTTACTGGCTTGCCGTGCTGCCGTGCTGCCCCTGCTCCCGTTTCCATTCAAGAGTGAAACTTTCTTTTGAGCTGCTGGAAGGAGCGTGGCTGCAGAAGCAACGCCTGGAGGACGTCTTAATTTGCAACCCCAAGGTTGCCTGGCTTCCTGCCTGAGCCTTTTTCAATCAAGGTGACTGTAATGCTCTAATGAGCTGGACTGCCTACTGTGATAGTGTGTAGCGTCTAGCGTTGAGTGTGTAGAGTCTAGCGTTACGTGGGCAACGTGCGCCAGAGGTGCTGCGCAACGAAGAGTTTGTGGGAATTGTTACAATTTTGAAAGTCGCCTCTTGCTTTTCTTTTTTTCTCCTTTTCTCGCTTAGGTCTCCTCCCTGGGTCCCGCCCTCGTGTGTGACTCACGCCCGCTTCACTTCCTATTTAAAGCCTTGTGCCCGCGCACTCGCTCGCGCACCGTGTAAAGTACTCAAAGTACTGTTTACTGGCTTGCCATGCTGCCGTGCTGCCCCTGCTCCCGTTTCCATTCAATAGTGAAACTTTCTTTTGAGCTGCTGGAAGGAGCGTGGCTGCAGAAGCAACGCCTGGAGGACGTCTTAATTTGCAACCCCAAGGTTGCCTGGCTTCCTGCCTGAGCCTTTTTCAATCAAGGTGACTGTAATGCTCTAATGAGCTGGACTGCCTACTGTGATAGTGTGTAGCGTCTAGCGTTGAGTGTGTAGCGTCTAGCGTTACGTGGGCAACGTGCGCCAGAGGTGCTGCGCAACGAAGAGTTTGTGGGAATTGTTACATTACTGAAAGTCGCCTCATGCTTTTCTTTTTTTCTCCTTTTCTCGCTTAGGTCTCCTCCCTGGGTCCCGCCCTCGTGTGTGACTCACGCCCGCTTCACTTCCTATTTAAAGCCTTGTGCCCGCGCACTCGCGCGCGCACCGTGTAAAGTACTCAAAGTACTGTTTACTGGCTTGCCGTGCTGCCGTGCTGCCCCTGCTCCCGTTTCCATTCAAGAGTGAAACTTTCTTTTGAGCTGCTGGAAGGAGCGTGGCTGCAGAAGCAACGCCTGGAGGACGTCTTAATTTGCAACCCCAAGGTTGCCTGGCTTCCTGCCTGAGCCTTTTTCAATCAAGGTGACTGTAATGTTCTAATGAGCTGGACTGCCTACTGTGATAGTGTGTAGCGCCTAGCGTTGAGTGTGTAGCGTCTAGCGTTACGTGGGCAACGTGCGCCAGAGGTGCTGCGCAACGAAGAGTTTGTGGGAATTGTTACATTACTGAAAGTCACCTCTTGCTTTTCTTTTTTTCTCCTTTTCTCGCTTAGGTCTCCTCCCTGGGTCCCGCCCTCGTGTGTGACTCACGCCCGCTTCACTTCCTATTTAAAGCCTTGTGCCCGCGCACTCGCGCGCGCACCGTGTAAAGTACTCAAAGTACTGTTTACTGTTCACTGCTCGCGGGTGGCGGGCAGGAGGGATTGGTTTACCATCATTAGACTCAGTGACAATGGTGAATGGGCTGCGTAGTGGGAGGAAGATACGTGGTGAGAAGAGCAATGATCTAAACCAATCGTTGGGCAACCACTCGAATATGTCTGACATCCCCATTGGAGACGATGCGGAATTATATTGCTCAGATGAGGTAGGAACATCTAAATGTGAAGAATTGTTGGGACATGTGGGTGAGCATGTACCCCAGGATGTTGGGGAAAACAATGCTCTCAATGAAGGAGGGGGCCATTTTGCCTCTAATTCCCTTGCCGTATGCCCCACTTCTATCAGATACTTATAAGCTAACTGAAATGAATCATGATGATGAGAATGAGGGGCTGAGTGAGGGCCTGGGGCTTCCATCCAAAAAGATCTTGTTAGCCACAATGGGGATAAAACCAACTAAACCAAGATTTACTGATGTGTCTATCATTGCCCCGGCTATTGAGGCACTTTTGGATAAGCGAATGCGCTTCTCAAGAGGCCCATCAACCCCGGTCAAAGCCCATAATTACTGCATGGAAGATGTACATGTTCACGCGGATCCAGGTTATGTACCTGGGACGCAAGCCTTGGTAAATGCCTGCATCGATGATTTTTCATCAAATTTAGAAAATGAAAAGGAGGCCCTTAATCAAGACACTAGTTCTCCTGGTAGACATTCAATCACTAATGTATTAGTTGGAGATATAGCAGAGTCGCTACATCATGACGACCCCAAAACGAGCTTATCTCAACTAGAAGTGGAAGCAGAACGCAATCTAATGGAGCTATCAGATATTGGGGTTGAGTTCCCAGTTTTATCTAGAATACTCAATTTGCTTGATAAAGGACATGAATTTGCTTGATAAAGGACATGAATATACTCATGCGCAATTGATGTATACGCATGATGTTATTATTGACTTATCAGCTAAAATTAATAGAATTGAGGGGCTCTTGTTTACCTGTGAGGCGGTGGCGGCCCTGACTAAGGGCAAACAAGGGGATGTCCCTAAAATGAGTTCAAAAGCGTCACAAACCATAGGTGAGTTAAATAGTGCACCAAAAGTGGGTCATGCCCTGACGGTATGTACTAAAGCCTCACAAACATCGCCTGATATAAGATTAGGGTTCCAACCGTTTCCCACTTTTGCTGAAGCTATGGCCTCTGATGTAAGAAAGAGTAATGAGGCTGTTAACCCTGCCCTGAATCAGCTGTTAGAGTTGGGAACGGCTAATGCCGGGGCCATCAAACAGATTCTTACTACGATCCAAAAGATAAATTCCACTCAGCAACCAGTAAATGGCCAATATGGTCCGACGGTTATGATGGATGACTCCATAGGACCGCGGTCTAACTCCATAAGAGTAGAGTCTCTGGATAGTCCGTCAGCTTTGACCAACTTAATTGATCTCGAAGACAATGAACAGAATGCTCATCATGTCTTAGATGGAGAGAAGGCTGAAGACATATGCCATGAACCGGTACTTTCAAGAAAGCAGAAGAGATTGCTATTGAGAGCGTCAAAACGTAAAATTAAACAAGCAAAAAATCTAAAGACGTCTACCAAACAACATGCGACAAACTCTATTCTTGATTCGTTTAAGACTAAGATAAAAGAAACATCTATAGACGAGGAAAAGATAGACTTATTGCAACTTAATTCTGAGTCTAGGGCGCTACTGAATATTGAAAATAACCAGAGCCTGGCTGAGAAGTGTAATGGGAAGGGGAAACAAATAATGCCTAATGAAATAGATCCCCCTGATCGGACAGAGGAGGTGTCTTTATCTAAACATAAGCAAACTGAGCTCCTCAGTTTCTTCCCTGCTCTTTACATGAAAAAGGCATCGAAGAAAATTAAGGAAGCAGTCTCTAAGAAATCCCTGAAAAAATCAGGGGAGATGATTAAAATACCAACTAAACCCACATAGTTAATGTTAAGTGGAGAAAAAAAGCAGGAGCGTAAATTATCTAAAAATGATCAACACCAGGAGTTGCTAGTAAACGCACAGGTGAAGGAAGTTGTGCTTAAAGCAAATATTGGAAAAGATGGGAATGGTAGTTGTGACTCTTCATCAGGTAACATCAATAAATGTAGGGCTAGAGACAGACTGCCCTCAGAAAGAGAGTTGATAGAGCATATAACCTTCCCTGATGCATATGAACAGGCATTGTCTGATAAGATAATTTCCCTAACAGCAGATATGCCTTCTATCATGGGTTGAGAAACTAAACAGCCACCCTCTGCCAGAATAAGTTTGAATCGATCAGCTATGCTGAAGGCCTTTCAAGCGATCCCAGCCCTACGCACTATCAGAAGTAACGATATTGAATGGGTGCGATTGTCCCATATTAACCCCACGAGGATGATTTGTGGTTATCACTCTCACATCATTGCACGATTAATTTGGGCACAAAGGGAGCACCTAGAGTTACTTGGGCTATTTCCATGTCTATTTAATTCTGAGGAATGTGCAGAAATTTACATTGCAACTATCCCGGAGCAACCAAAGAACATGAGTGTGGAAGGATCGATACCGCAGATCAGTGAAGAGGTATTGAAGCAATTTATGAATCTTGCCGCTTCAATATCGGGGATGATGGGGAAGGGGGCATCCATTTCTCCTAAACCGTCAACAGTGATGGGCAAAAAATAGGCTGAAATGAATCATGATGATGAGAATGAGAGGCTGAGTGAGGGCCTGGGGCTTCCATCCAAAAAGATCTTGTTAGCCACAATGGGGATAAAACCAACTAAACCAAGATTTACTGATGTGTCTATCATTGCCCCGGCTATTGAGGCACTTTTGGATAAGCGAATGCGCTTCTCAAGAGGCCCATCAACCCCGGTCAAAGCCCATAATTACTGCATGGAAGATGTACATGTTCACGCGGATCCAGGTTATGTACCTGGGACGCAAGCCTTGGTAAATGCCTGCATCGATGATTTTTCATCAAATTTAGAAAATGAAAAGGAGGCCCTTAATCAAGACACTAGTTCTCCTGGTAGACATTCAATCACTAATGTATTAGTTGGAGATATAGCAGAGTCGCTACATCATGACGACCCCAAAACGAGCTTATCTCAACTAGAAGTGGAAGCAGAACGCAATCTAATGGAGCTATCAGATATTGGGGTTGAGTTCCCAGTTCTATCTAGAATACTCAATTTGCTTGATAAAGGACATGAATTTGCTTGATAAAGGACATGAAGATACTCATGCGCAATTGATGTATACGCATGATGTTATTATTGACTTATCAGCTAAAATTAATAGAATTGAGGGGCTCTTGTTTACCTGTGAGGCGGTGGCGGCCCTGACTAAGGGCAAACAAGGGGATGTCCCTAAAATGAGTTCAAAAGCGTCACAAACCATAGGTGAGTTAAATAGTGCACCAAAAGTGGGTCATGCCCTGACGGTATGTACTAAAGCCTCACAAACATCGCCTGATATAAGATTAGGGTTCCAACCGTTTCCCACTTTTGCTGAAGCTATGGCCTCTGATGTAAGAAAGAGTAATGAGGCTGTTAACCCTGCCCTGAATCAGCTGTTAGAGTTGGGAACGGCTAATGCCGGGGCCATCAAACAGATTCTTACTACGATCCAAAAGATAAATTCCACTCAGCAACCAGTAAATGGCCAATATGGTCCGACAGTTATGATGGATGACTCCATAGGACCGCGGTCTAACTCCATAAGAGTAGAGTCTCTGGATAGTCCGTCAGCTTTGACCAACTTAATTGATCTCGAAGACAATGAACAGAATGCTCATCATGTCTTAGATGGAGAGAAGGCTGAAGACATATGCCATGAACCGGTACTTTCAAGAAAGCAGAAGAGATTGCTATTGAGAGCGTCAAAACGTAAAATTAAACAAACAAAAAATCTAAAGACGTCTACCAAACAACATGCGACAAACTCTATTCTTGATTCGTTTAAGACTAAGATAAAAGAAACATCTATAGACGAGGAAAAGATAGACTTATTGCAACTTAATTCTGAGTCTAGGGCGCTACTGAATATTGAAAATAACCAGAGCCTGGCTGAGAAGTGTAATGGGAAGGGGAAACAAATAATGCCTAATGAAATAGATCCCCCTGATCGGACAGAGGAGGTGTCTTTATCTAAACATAAGGAAACTGAGCTCCTCAGTTTCTTCCCTGCTCTTTACATGAAAAAGGCATCGAAGAAAATTAAGGAAGCAGTCTCTAAGAAATCCCTGAAAAAATCAGGGGAGATGATTAAAATACCAACTAAACCCACTGAGTTAATGTTAAGTGGAGAAAAAAAGCAGGAGCGTAAATTATCTAAAAATGATCAACACCAGGAGTTGCTAGTAAACGCACAGGTGAAGGAAGTTGTGCTTAAAGCAAATATTGGAAAAGATGGGAATGGTAGTTGTGACTCTTCATCAGGTAAGATCAATAAATGTAGGGCTAGAGACAGACTGCCCTCAGAAAGAGAGTTGATAGAGCATATAACCTTCCCTGATGCATATGAACAGGCATTGTCTGATAAGATAATTTCCCTAACAGCAGATATGCCTTCTATCATGGGTTGAGAAACTAAACAGCCACCCTCTGCCAGAATAAGTTTGAATCGATCAGCTATGCTGAAGGCCTTTCAAGCGATCCCAGCCCTACGCACTATCAGAAGTAACGATATTGAATGGGTGCGATTGTCCCATATTAACCCCACGAGGATGATTTGTGGTTATCACTCTCACATCATTGCACGATTAATTTGGGCACAAAGGGAGCACCTAGAGTTACTTGGGCTATTTCCATGTCTATTTAATTCTGAGGAATGTGCAGAAATTTACATTGCAACTATCCCGGAGCAACCAAAGAACATGAGTGTGGAAGGATCGATACCGCAGATCAGTGAAGAGGTATTGAAGCAATTTATGAATCTTGCCGCTTCAATATCGGGGATGATGGGGAAGGGGGCATCCATTTCTCCTAAACCGTCAACAGTGATGGGCAAAAAATAGGCTGAAATGAATCATGATGATGAGAATGAGGGGCTGAGTGAGGGCCTGGGGCTTCCATCCAAAAAGATCTTGTTAGCCACAATGGGGATAAAACCAACTAAACCAAGATTTACTGATGTGTCTATCATTGCCCCGGCTATTGAGGCACTTTTGGATAAGCGAATGCGCTTCTCAAGAGGCCCATCAACCCCGGTCAAAGCCCATAATTACTGCATGGAAGATGTACATGTTCACGCGGATCCAGGTTATGTACCTGGGACGCAAGCCTTGGTAAATGCCTGCATCGATGATTTTTCATCAAATTTGGAAAATGAAAAGGAGGCCCTTAATCAAGACACTAGTTCTCCTGGTAGACATTCAATCACTAATGTATTAGTTGGAGATATAGCAGAGTCGCTACATCATGACGACCCCAAAACAAGCTTATCTCAACTAGAAGTGGAAGCAGAACGCAATCTAATGGAGCTATCAGATATTGGGGTTGAGTTCCCAGTTCTATCTAGAATACTCAATTTGCTTGATAAAGGACATGAATTTGCTTGATAAAGGACATGAATATACTCATGCGCAATTGATGTATACGCATGATGTTATTATTGACTTATCAGCTAAAATTAATAGAATTGAGGGGCTCTTGTTTACCTGTGAGGCGGTGGCGGCCCTGACTAAGGGCAAACAAGGGGATGTCCCTAAAATGAGTTCAAAAGCGTCACAAACCATAGGTGAGTTAAATAGTGCACCAAAAGTGGGTCATGCCCTGACGGTATGTACTAAAGCCTCACAAACATCGCCTGATATAAGATTAGGGTTCCAACCGTTTCCCACTTTTGCTGAAGCTATGGCCTCTGATGTAAGAAAGAGTAATGAGGCTGTTAACCCTGCCCTGAATCAGCTGTTAGAGTTGGGAACGGCTAATGCCGGGGCCATCAAACAGATTCTTACTACGATCCAAAAGATAAATTCCACTCAGCAACCAGTAAATGGCCAATATGGTCCGACAGTTATGATGGATGACTCCATAGGACCGCGGTCTAACTCCATAAGAGTAGAGTCTCTGGATAGTCCGTCAGCTTTGACCAACTTAATTGATCTCGAAGACAATGAACAGAATGCTCATCATGTCTTAGATGGAGAGAAGGCTGAAGACATATGCCATGAACCGGTACTTTCAAGAAAGCAGAAGAGATTGCTATTGAGAGCGTCAAAACGTAAAATTAAACAAGCAAAAAATCTAAAGACGTCTACCAAACAACATGCGACAAACTCTATTCTTGATTCGTTTAAGACTAAGATAAAAGAAACATCTATAGACGAGGAAAAGATAGACGGAGGATGAGCGTGGTTTGTCCCTGCTGTCATGGAACTCGTGTGGGAGCTCTAATTTAAGGGCGTGGAATGGTGCACTTGATTGTGATTCTCGTCCAGGGATCTGCTTGGTCCAAGAAACTATGATTATCGGTGAGGTAGTTCTGGAAGGGTTTGACTCCTACTATCAGCCGGCATCAAGAGGGCAACTAGGACGTCCAGCTGGGGGTCTGGCGATCCTGATTGATAAAAAGCTGAAAGTGATCTCCCATCTGCTGTGGGCTGATGAGGCTTTACTGGTTGTGCAAATGACAAGCAAGGAATCCCGATTTCAAGATTTTACTGTTATTAATTTGTATTGGAATCAGGTGGTGACTTCCTTTGAAACCCTAACAGATCGCTTAAATTCCCTTTTTGAAGAGATCATTAGGACCAAAGTAAACTTGAACGTGATTATAGGGGGTGATTTTAATGCCACTTGTATAGATGATCTTATGGCAGACAATCATTGTAAATCTGATTCTAGAAAGAAATCATATGCGAATGGTGTAAGGTGGGTGGAGTTTCTTATGCTTTGGGACATTCAGTTGATTCCGTTCAAGGCAGGTCCTTATCATCATACATGGGCACGAGGTCTCTATACTTCAACGATTGACTATTTCTTTGTCTCCACAGGATGGTTACATCTGGTTGATCCAATTTTGATTGTTAATCTTTTTAAAGGGGATCATTTAGCCCTGAAAACTAAATTGAAGCTGGAAACATTATGTCTTGATGTGGAGCCCAACTTAAGGGCCATTGCCCAAGACCGGGCCGGGTTATCAATCAAGTGGACCTCTAGAAGATGTCAATCATTTAGTGCTGCAATTCTAGAGGACCCGTTGATTAAAGTGAGTGTTGAGAGTAAAGGTGTCATGTGTGTGTGGCAAGAGGTTCAGAATTCTATTAGAATAGCGGTGCATATGTCAAACTTGAAGGCAGCGTCTGAGTGCAGGCAACCAACTAAGCACCAATATCAATATAGTCAAAAAATTGTTGATTTAAGGAAAGAAAAACGGTATCGAATTAGAAAATTAGGTTTCCGCAAACAGATAGACAGTGATTGCGCAGAGACTAAGGCGGTGATTAATAAATGCTACAAATCACAAATAAAACGGCTGAAATATGAGTTGTTCAATATCAAGAATCAGAATCTCATGGCTGTTTTAATTTCCAAAAATGCTAGGAGTTTATGGGTGACTATGCGTACCCTATTTGGCACAGCTGAGCAGATTGAGGAATCAGCTATCTCCGCTGTCTCCTGGGTAAATCATATCAGAGTAAAATTCGCTATGCCACGTCAATTTATATTAGAGGAGAGATTGTCATTCCGTCCCATTTTCCAAGGTTGTCCTTGGTCTATTGAGGAAATACACTTGGCCATCACAAAATCTAATGGGTCGCGAGCACCAGGACCAGATGGCATTCCGCCATGTCTTATTAAGCTTAATTCGGAAATGTGGGCGGCATTATTTAAAATCAAATTTGACGCTATTTATCATCTTGGGCACATTCCCGCCTCCTGGTGCTCTGCGATAATTATCCCAATCTATAAAAAGGGGCCTATGACTGACCCAATGAACTTCAGGCCAATTGCTCTTATGGATGCCTCGGCTAAGATTTTTACTAATCTCCTATTACAAGCCATTAACCAATATATTAATCAGTCTAACCTACTATCCAGATTCCAAACTGGCTTTCGACGATTCATGGGCTGCCAGCTCAACGCAACTATTATTGCCCACTTGTACCAGCAAACCAAATTAGACAAGGCCGGTTGTGTTTACATGGCGGCCTTGGATCTTACTGCTGCGTTTGATTCAGTAATCAGAGAGCTACTTTGGAATAAATTGATTAAATTTGGTTTCTCATCCCAGCTAGTTTCAATCATAGCGGCCCTGCACCAACATACAACATATCGCATCCGACTTACTAAGGCTGGTGTACTCACCGAACCCATTCCGACTGAGATCGGCTTGAAACAGGGCTGCAATCTCGCTGCAGTGCTGTTCAACCTTTATTTATTGGATTTGGACGATCAATGGCAGGAGGCAGTGATTTTTCCGGCAAAATTGGGTATTATTGCATTGAATTGGCTAAGTTTTGCGGATGATTTACTGTTTTTCGATAGGACCCCCTATGGATTACAGACCAAATTGAACCTTTTCTATACCTTTGCATGTAAACATAATTTAACGATTAATACGGAGAAATCCTTTATTATCACATTCAATGAAGGACGTCAAAAAATTAAAAATTTTACATGGTCAATTGATTACTGTGCGATTCCGAGGGCCCCATCCATGCGTTATTTGGGTTATCATCTGGCATGCAGTTATTCCTGTGAGAGCTGGAAGTTGGTCTTAACTAAAAAAGCCCAATCGCTGACTGCACAGCTTAAACTGGTGTACTATCGCCTTGGGAAATTTTCAATGATTCCAATGCTTACTTTTTATCTACAAAAGATTGAACCAATCCTGTTATATGCATTGGATCTTTGTTTATACAAGATGGATGATATTGTGGATACTATCCAGGGGAAAATGTTAAAAAAGGTTCTGGGTCTTGCAATGTCCATACCAAATGCTATTGTTTGCCATGAGTTGGGAATCCTACCATTATCAGTTAAATGGCATTGGCGAATGTTAACCAACTATGGGAAAATGCTGGCTCCTCCTAAGAATTCTTTATATGAAGAACTTGCAATAATGACTGAGAAGGGGCATCCTCGGTTGATCTTGATAATTAAGAATAGGATGGAGCAATTCCTTTTAGATGCTATGATTTCACATGAGGATTTGGTATTGGGGTTACCATCATGTAAGACTAAATACTGCAGATACCACTGGTGTTTGTTGACTGAAAAGATTCATGGGTATCAAACATACACTGAATACGCGAAATTTATACGACAATGGGGCTCTCGCCCAAGGTATCAGATTGCGTTTCCATGCAATATTGCAAGAAGGATCTACCTAAGATTTCGTCTTAATCAGATGCTTACTAATGAAAAGATTATGGGCCTCATTACGACCCTGGCGGAAAGTAACTGACATGACCGCCATAGCGTAAATAGCGTTTCCGCCATTGCACGATGGAGTAAAGTGCGGCTAATTCCGACCCATCGGGCACGAGCATTACGCCATGGCGGAAGTGCAAAGTCCGCGATGGCGGAAATGACCCCAAAACGCCCCTTACCGCCGTCGTACGCCGCCCTAGGTGCAATTCCGCCACCCATTTTAGCGGTCACCGTAATGAGCGGTCAGCGCAAATTACGGTCACCGTAAATATACGGAAACGGAAGTAAAAACATGGGACCGGAACGGGAAACAGCACGCCGTACACCTATAAAATCAGAATCCCAACACAACCATCAAAAATCCGACCCTGAGACACATCACAACCCGTTAGCCACCCCAGTTAAAGAAATAAATATGGGAAAAGTTGCTAAAAAAAGCGTGCGATCGCAAGCGGCAGGTCCACTTCTCCCATGAGGAACTCACCGTGCTCACAGAGACCCTCCAGGAGAATGCTGCCGACGTCTTCTCGACGCAAATGACCAGGACGGCACGTGCGAACAAGAAGGCCATATGGGCCCTGGTGGCACAGCGGGTAAGTGCGGTGGGGACCGCACCCCGCAACCCACAGCAATGCAGAAAGCGATGGGACGACTTGCGGATACGCGTCCGGAGCATACTTTCTGCCAACCGAAACATTGCCACAGCTACCGGGGGAGGATCGGAATCACCCATCAAGTTGACCCCCTGGGAAGAAATCTGTGCCTCCACCATTGGAATGGAGAGCATAGAGGGAGTCGGAGGGATGGAGAAAGGAGTGCATACATCCGAAGAATCAGGTAGGTGGCCCAAATAAAACAATGCTAAATCCACAATGTCCAATCATGTGAAGTACCATGTGTCCCCATAGTGCAATAGAAACACATGTCCAGGAGAACGTCCACATACATTGCCATGATAGCGCCCTTCAAAAGTCAGATTAAATACATAAATAAGTAAAAATCCCAAGAACACCCTCTACATGTGCAGCATGCACACCCTAACTGCAGGCTGCAAAACAACTGCATCCTCAATCCACACAAAAATGAGACCACCTCCAAGGCCCTGACCCAAATCACCCTCAGGTACCACCCCAATGCATGTGATACATTGCCATTCCAATTTCCACAGACCCATAAATAACGCTCGCCCTCCTTTACTCCACCACAGGGACCGATTCAAACAACGAGCTTCAGGACACCCCTACCAGCACACCTGCAAAGAGGGCCAAGACCAACGGCCAAAGACCCTCCACCTCAGCTGCACGGATCAAGACACGGCAGCAGCACAAATCAAGTGGCAGCACACTGGAGGGGACTTCAACAGGCACCCCAGCAGCCAGCATGTCCACAACAGCAGCACCACAGGTCCCCCCAATGGATGCCACAGAAGGCACTGCTTCTGGTGGCAGCAGCACCATAGGTGACACTGCTTTCATGCCAGCATGCTCCGACACAGAAAACGGTGCTGTCGATGTAGGACACATCCATGACCTGTCTCAATCCCCCTGTTTGTTTCATCCCGTACACCATGAGGAAACCACGCAGGGGCACCCACAAGACGACGACTGGCCAACCCCCACAAGGCCTGTGGCAAGGCAACATGAGGTGATCAGCCCCTCTGTGACACCACCGCAAATGGGCATGGCCCAGCAGAGGCAACAGTCCCTCGAGCAGATGATTGTGCAACAGCAGCAACTGGCCACGCTCCTCAAGGAGCATGCTGCTGAATGTGGGGGTTCTAAGGCAGCCATTGAAGCATCTACTGAGACACTTAGGGCAGAAATGGAGCGAAGTACCGAGACACTAAGGGCACAAATGGAGGGAAGCACCGAGAGCCTGAGGGGACAAATTTAGAGAAGCACCGAGAGCCTGAGGGGGGAACTGCATGCGACGTCCAAAGACGTATGTGGTGAACTTGCCGCTGTGCACCGTGTGCTCACTGAGCTCACACAAACCCTTAGGGACATGCATGGACGTGAGCAGGCAGAGACATCATCCGTTGCAAGTTCCGTCCAGGGCAGCCCCCAACGTAGATCTGGGAGGAACCTGCGCTCCACAGGCAGGGGTGCCCCTGATACCCGGAGAGGGGGCTTGCAATAGCGTCTGCCCACTGACAATGAGCATCTCTGGACACTGGTGTTCGGGGGGGAGGTAGGAGGGTGGAGGGGGTGTGTTGGGCTTTTTTGGGTGGCGGGTCGATTGGGTGTGTAATATCATTTCACATTTGCTATACATTTCTTCATATTCATCCAATGAGATGTGTGGACATTGATCTTTGTGTACGAGGCCTTTCTTGGCGTACAGGCCACATTGTGCATGTTCCAGACACACACAGTGCCACAAGTCCCGTGTCCATGTAACAGCCACCAGGCGTGAGTGCTAGAAGCATGCATCTATGAGATTCTGATGAATTTCACGGGCCTCCTGTGCCTCGCGGACTCCTTGAGGTGCTGCCACATCCCCACCCTCATCATGACCATCTTCAGGTGCTTGCAGTTCTGCGTCAGGGGGCATGGCCACATTTCTACGTACGCACATGTTGTGTAGCATGACACATGCCATGACCATCTTTGCAACCTTCTCATGGCGGTACAGGAGTGCCCCGCCAGACCTGCTGAGGCAGCGGAAACGAGCCTTCAGTAGGCCGAATGCCTGTTCTATGACTACACGGGTACGTGAGTGGGCATGGTTGTAGTCCTCCTCATGCTGGTTCTGTGGGTTCCAGATTGGTGTAAGGAGCCATCTCTTCAGTGGATACCCGGCATCACCTGTATGTGGACAATAAAGGATGTTTGTGGAATGACATTGCTACGTACGCATCCCCCCCCCTTCCTGCCAGGTCATTGACGCATCACCTACCCCACATTCTCATGCATTAAATGAGACTCACCGAGTAGCCAGGATCGGTGCCCTGCGTGTCGCTCCATGTAGCGTGGTATTGTAGAGTTCCTCAAGACCATAGAATCATGGGTTGATCCTGGAAATCGGGCACAACAATGTGTAAAGATCCTGTTGGAGTCACACACCATTTGTACATTGATGGAATGATATTGTTTCCGGTTGCGGTACTGGACCTCCATGGCATGTGGGACAACCAATTCAACATGGGTGCAGTCGATGGCACCAATGCAACCCGGTATGCCGCCAAGTGCATGGAATCCCACCTTTGTGTTTGTAATCTCCTGCTCCGAGCGTGGTAAAGAGATGTAGTCGTCTGTGTGCTTCAGGAGGGCATCAAGCACTTGGAATAGTGTCCGTGACAATAGTGGCTGTGGTATGCCATGCAACTGTCCGACTGTGTGCTGGTAGGTGCCTGTGGCCAGGAAGTGGAGTGCAGACACCACCTTCAGTAGGGGTGGGATGGCGGTTGGGCTATCTATCATGCTGACAAGGTCAGCGTGTGTCATGTTGACAATGGCGGTTATGGTGTCCCGGTCCAAACGGTAGAGGGTGTGGATCTGCTCAGCAGTGAGGTTGAACGGATTAGCTCGGAGGCGTGGGATTGCGGGCTGCCTGCGTGGTGGTAGTGGCTGTGCTGGTGGGCCTTGCTGCCCCTGCCTTGCCCTCCTCCTCCTCCTCCTGCGTCTCCTCTGTGCGGCCGGTTGTTGTAGTAGTTGGTGTTCGTCTTCTTCTTGAAGTTGGAGTACTTGCAGTGCTATCAGGTCCCCCAGGCCCAACATCGCTAGTCCTGTCGGTAGCATTTTGGAGTGGGTGTGGTTGTGGGAGGGGGTTGGGTGTGCAATTTATGTGTTTTCAGGCTGTATAGCCTCCACCTGTGGTGATTCATTTCACCTGTGCCAGCTGCAATTACTTTTGGGCGAGCACGTCCCGCACACAACGCTGCAATTTGACGCATGGCATCTTGCAATTACAATCATGTATTTAATCCCGATGGCAGTGAAATATTGGTTTATAAGTTAATTCTGCTATGGTCCCATTGTTTCACATACTATATTTGCAGTCGCGAACAAACTTGTGAAGGGTCAGTGGAATGTAGTACTCGATCAACGGTGGACCCTCATGCAGCACTGTACCGACGTTCACTGACGGGCGGGGAGTCCCATTAGTGATTGAAGCCAGTTACCATTTTCACACACAGCCGCACTACATAGATGTATTTGTGAATTCAAGCGTTCACAGATGCCTTTTCGACGTGATGTTGTAAATGAGGAATTCGAAGGACAGCGCTTTTGGTTTTCACAGGTCTGACTGGAAATATAACGTTCTATTGTTGAATGTCCTTGGGACAGGGCCCATGACGAGAATGCAATGATTGATATGAATTGAATGGGATGCGCAATAGCGTAGTGGACGATAAGGCAGGACGTTCCCAAATACATGTTACTTCACTACACTAGAAATCCGGGCAGGAGCACAGTGGATTTTGCAGACTGCATTACGCACAGACTCAATGGAAATTTCAAATGTTATGTGAGTAAATATTCAGGCGTTTTTATACCGGGATGAGGGAATGATGAATGGATGCATGGACAGATGATTTAATTGAGAGTTTGCCATGTACATGGCTTTTTGGAATCTATCCCCTTCCCCTGCGCTATGTGATGCAAAGCTGCCATAGTGGGACCATCGTCTATCTGCCCTTGTTGAACCCTCCCTGTCTCGACGCGCCTTCAAACACTTGTGTCTATGCACGTTACTAATCCCATCTAATGGATTCTGTTTTAACAGACGCATGCACGCAAACACTCGTTTGTAATAGTGTATTCACCTCGATTTATATCGTTATGATTCGCAAGTGATTTTTGGGTGAAATTAATCCTTTTGAGTGGGCTAGCATGCATATGGTTGTAGATTTAGTGTGTTGAATGAAGTGAGTAATACATATGTAGTTCGGATGCCCATACTATTATTTATTTTTTCATTTGGGTGACAGGTATCTCCTCCCCTTTTGCCGCTGCCATCTGTACGCCACTCCTGCAGATGGCATTTACAGTCGACACCTGCAGCTTCGTGTTAATCAGTGGAGCACCATTACGATCTTATGGGACGATCGCCAATGGGCCACATGCCCTTACGCAGTACTAGTGGCTAGGAGCAACATATCGACCTTTCAGCTGGACTAGTGCCTGCTTCATGGGACGGCCCTGCGGTTCTAGGTGCTTCCATGTTGCCTTTTTGGACGTAAATGTAGCCCCTGTGTACCATGAAGGAACAGGGCGTCACACAAGAAGAAGCTGGCCATTTATTGCGGATGCAGCCCACAGTAATGAATATTATTTGGGAGTTTATGAGCAAATAGCTGTATGGGCTTGGTGATTTTGATGTGCATTAAATTTATATTCAATTATTAACCGTGTAGCGTTGTTCTTTGCTAGTAATGTAGCATATTCCGATTTGTGGCGCGATGTATTGTGAGATGATCTGCATTGGGTTCCGGCTTCTGAGTAGAGTTGTGTGGTACTGTACTGGCCGCGTTTGCCTACGAAGCCCAGTAAGGTCAGGGATAGGGGCTGCCATTATGACTTTTGTTATGATGTCATGCTCAGGGGCGGGGGATTAGCTTTTGTGCAACAGATGCCGGTCAGCCAGGTGGATTGGTGGAATGATGGGATTATCAGAAATTGGCTGGTCACAGGTGCCTGTGTTTGCGTGCGTTTCTTGGAGGGAGACTGAGGTCAGGTCCATTGGAATTGCTTCTGTATTCGTGCCATCTGTGCCCTACAGCTCCCATTGGCCCCTCTTGAGATGAGCCTGGCTGCTCAGTCACTCTGCCAACTTGTGTGGTACATGCTTATGCTGATGGTTGGTTTGTCTACTGGCAAGAGTACAGGGCTGGTGCAGTCTCCCTCAGGATACTGCTTTGAATGTTGATTTACACTGGTGGCAAGCGATGGGGGACTATTGTTGTTTTGTCTCATGGAATATTTCAGTTCATTTTGGTGTACTTGAACCTTCAAATGCCTGTGCTGCATCAGTACGGCAATGGTGACATGCCAAATATGGATGGCCACTCACAAGGCACTTGGCGCCCCTGCATGCATTTGTTCGTTGGCATGCATGGGTGACTTGTACATTTCACTGGTTGCATAGTGTGACTACATTGCGCCTACGAGGAGTTGTGCAATGTGGGCAGGGAGTGGAGTACAGGCACTCAGTAGGGACATTTACGGTTGGTTCGCGATGCCGTAATTCTCACCATGGCGGAATGGTACTTTCCGCCATGCTTGATGGCGTTAAGTAGATGTCCGCTAGGGTCGGAATTCGCGTACCGTTGCGCCATGGCGGAAATTACGGTTTTGCAAGGCGCGCGTGCGCGTACTTGGTGCAGTTAGCGTTGGCGTTCACTACGGTGTCGCTAATGGCATTGTACTTTACGGTGACGGGTCGTAATCGCAACGAGCGGTATTCGATGGCGGTATTACATTTCCACCATCGTTTTTCGAATTCCGCCAGGGTCGTAATGAGGGCCTATGTCTTGGCAAAAGTATAAGAATAATGCATTGAGAGGATTATGTAGATTCTGTAAATTACCGGCTACAGTTGAATTCTTGAAGCACCTAACTGTATATTGCAGGTATTTCGAAGTGGAGCGAAAACGATGCTTTGCCACCCACCTCTATACGGAGGCGAGTATGAGTAGGGAATCGCTTTGGCAACGATGCATGTGGGGAAGAAGTGTAACACTTATCATCTGTTTAACAAACTTCCTTGTAATTATTGAACGGGAATTAGCTGGAAAAGACGACCAGTTGGTGTAATGTATGGATTGAGCCAGCACTGTCACGATTCTAGATTTATGATGATGTGCTAATATGTGGGTGCTCACTATTCATGCTGGAATGTTAAATGTATGACATTTTCGATTTTAGGTTAATGACTTAACTGAATTGCAAAGGATTTGTAGATATTTTAAATTGCAACTCATATTAGAATGTGAATTTTGTAAAGGTTGAATAAACCATAAACAAATAAAAATTAAAAAAAATAAAAAAATTTAAAAAATAGCGACCGTTTCCAGGTGGCTTCCGAATTGGTTGTTCCTACCAGCTCAAGGGAAGAAGTAGTCCTTGAAGGGGCTTCTCTGTTGAGGGAGTTTCAGGCAATTCGGACCTGGAGCAGGGCTTCACCAGGCAAACCAACGGTCGAGGAGTTGCAGCGGTCGTATTCCTTCAGCTCGTCTTCGGTTCTTTCGTTCCAGTGGTCGGCTCTGCCTTCCAAGTCACAAAGACCTGCTTTTAAACAGTTTTCTCCCAATCATTCCAGCCTAGCTGTCACTCACCCAGCAGGGTGGCTGTCCTTGCCGGACAATCAGCCAGCCAATCACGCCAGAGTGCATTCAGGTCTCCTAGGAGACTAAGCACAGGGAGTTTCGGGCACCTCCCTCACATCCAGTCCACCCCAGACACTCAGTCGCCAGAGGAGGGCTTCAGCACTCAAGCCCGCCAAAGGCCAACGAACAAAGGGACCAAACATGGTTTGGCGCACAGAGACAAACACTAGAAGGACCTTTCCTAAAAGAAACGGCAAAAAAAGATTACCGGAGTCTGTTTTTACAGAGGGGTTTTGGGCGCCATATTGAAAAATCATGGCTGACCCGATTTTATCTACCGATGTTCGCAGGTCGGGAAAAATCATGATAGTTTGTTCTAAAACCACTGCTACCAGCCATTTCAAGAGGAAAGTGTAACATTTGACTGTTACATGAGTGTTTAGACATAGGGGATGCTAGGCAAACCCTCCTTCCTCTATAGGAAGATAGTTTGAGGTGGGTCTATGAATTTAAAAAGACTAGCAAAGTCAATTTAACTTTACATGAACTGGGAGACAGCAGTCAGTCACAGAGACTTGGGAAGTCTGAAAGACATCCCTGTGCCACTGCACTGAATGTGCTGTGTGACACATAAGTAGAAGATGTTGCCTATGGAGTTTGTCTAAAACTCCATATCCAAAGAAACAAACACAGAAAACACATTAAAAATGAAAAGCTCAAAGTCCCAAAATATAGCAAAAGAGCTGAAGGACTCTAAGGCAGAGAGAATTTAGCACTTGGGTGAGAATTCTCCCTAACAGAGAGGACTTGGGGTGCAGCATGGGGGAATGGGCAGAGGTGAGTGCGGGTGGTGGGAGGTAGGAGGACTTGAGGAGCAGCCAGGGTAGTGGACGGAGGTGATCAGTGATGTTGGGATGTATGTGTCATGACCCTTGCCCCTGGCCCTCACTGGCAAGTCAGCCTTCCAGTTAGGGCCAGGTCACAGGCCTTAAAACCTCATCCAAGACTCTCTTGAAGTCAGTCCGGGCGCCTTTGGCACCAGGCTCATAACCATCATGAAGACCAACATTAGAATGGGACTATTTACTTAGGACTATTTAACTTGGGGGAGTTCAGCCAACATGGAGACACATACATGGCTCAGTTACAAGTAACTGAGCTATGCAGTCTAGTCTTTTGGGTGTGGAAGGCCTGGGACTACTTTACCTGGACTACTTTGGGTGTGGCAGGCCTGGGACTATTTTACCTGTACTACTTTACCTGAGACTATTTAAACCGCACCCAAACAGCAGAACATGGTTTGCGTTATTCTGCTGTGGGCAGCGTAACGCTCACCGTGTCCAGTTCTTTAATGCCAGCTTACCTGAAACCAAGGACCTGCAGAGAGAGAAAGAACACTACGAAACTTTCCTGAAAAAGTATTCTGTCTTCAATCCATCGCTGACTTCAGTTCCACTCACCTGAAGGTACGAACTCCATCATCCGGCACCGCATGCATCCTGGAATACCATAACCTGGAAAGAGGAGAAAGAAAGACAGCATTAGTAAGCGTTTACTCACGTTTCCTCCCGAAAAAAGAAAGCCACACAATTCTTACCCGGGAAGTCATCTCCTGGTCAGTATCATTGCTGGAACATTACGGCGCTCGGCGAGGAATATCGCAACCTGCAAGGAGAGAAAAGACACAGGTTAGCAATATAAAAGGCGAAACAGCGCCGCACATCGCGCATTACTCACCGGACAGCATCGCGCACACCGCGCTTTCGCCTACCGGCCCATGCTCATCTTCAAACTGCATGACAACACCAAAATACCTTTCCATACCTAAAAGGAAAGAAGCAAGACATTATTATTCGAACTAAGAGGAACATAAGAACTGCATATAAAGACTGTAAAGCAGCAAACCTACGGAGTCGCAGCAGGCCTGGATTCCCACAGGGGGGCTTGCATCAGTGAAGTAACTTGGTCGCTGCTCAGCCCCCCCATATCTACGCGCCCCTGCCACGAGGAGCAGGATGGAGAATCCACCTTTTACAATATTAACCAAAGGCCTTCCCAAGGGACCGGGAGAGGGTTTGAGAGTGCAAATCATCCAACCAGGGCTGGGTGGCGTCCCCGTGGATAACAGGTGAGCGTAACAGAATGCAAAGCCTCAATAATATTATCCACCTGGGCGTCATGGAGACTTCAGACACTGACCATTTAGTTCAGTTGTTGGGACAATTAGGCGATAAAGTACATTCAGCCAGGCAAGAAACCAACGCTCTTAGGAGGGATTTGATTGTTACTAAGGATCGTACCAAAGAAATAAGTAGACAATTGCTCCAATCACAAGCAGGACAGACCCCATTGCCTGGTAACATTCCACCAGCACCTGTCCCAACTTCTTCTACCAATCCAGTACAAATAACCCTTCCTGGTCAGTTCCTTTAGCTCCACCTGAACGATTTACAGGGGACCCCAAGAAGTATGCAACGTTCATGAACCAGTGTCGTCTTCATTTCCTTTGCAGACCTGGGGCTTTTCCTAACGACCAAGCGCGGATTGCTTTTGTCTTGTCATATCTGAGTGGCAGTGCTGCGGATTGGTCGGTACCATTGGTAAATCAGGATAACCCGTTTTTACATGAATTTGGGGGTTTCCAGATGGAAATGGAAAAACTCTTGGCTCGTCATACCCAAGGCCAACAAACTTTTGTCACTCCGTCAAGGAAGTCAAGACTTGCTTACATATATAGAAAAATTTAACAGACTAGTTGTTGAAGCTGGGTGGCCTGAGGAAAAAAGGAAAAACAAAGAGGTGATGGCTGGAAGGTTTAGAATTAATCTTAACCACTGGCAATGCTCTGGGCAACCCTCCAGACCACCGTTCTTTGCCTGCCAAGCCATTACAGAAGGGAAAGACCATATGCAAATCAGGCTTGGCCCCACCCCAAACTCTCACTGATGACGCCCAACAAGGCTGAAACATGTCTGGGGATGCTTGTGGTCTCGTGCAAAAGGGATGTGACCTAGCAGTTCGGGCTGGACTACCCCTTTGGGGGTGGGACCAAGCCTGATTTGCATATGGTTTTTCCCCTTTTGTAATGGCTTGGCAGGCGAAGAACGATGGTCTGGAGGGTTGCCCAGAGCAATGCCAGAGGTCAAGATTTATTCTAAACCTTCCAGCCATCAACTCTTTTGTTTTGCTGAGGAAAAAAGGACCACATTATTTCATCGGGGTCTATGAGGGGAACTAAAGGGTGTCCTTGCTCAAATGGTTAACCCACCTAAAGACTGTGGAGAATTCATCATACTTGTGGTGCAATTAGATCACAGATTACAAGACCGAAAAGCGGACCGGATAAGGTTAGACACTCGAGCTGTGTATGTCCGGTCAAAGGATAATGTTCCACGTACATTGGAAAACACGGTAGAACCCATGCAAATCGAAGGTGTACAGCTCCCTTTAACTAAAACAGAAAGAGACAAGAGAAGGCAACAGCAATTATGCTTATATTGCGGAAAATCAGGCCACTTCTTCAAAGAATGTCCAGTGAAACCACCAAGGAGAACTGTTAGAGCCACAAAGAAGGAAGATAATAACATGGAGTCGGAAAACTACCAAGCCCAGCAAGCGTAGAGTTCCGCTTGTCAAGCGAGAAGGATGAGCCACAGACCTCACACTTTGCATTACCAGTAATTTTGATCAATCACCACAACCGTCTTGGATGCATGCTGTCGAAGCATACATAGACAGTGGAGCAGTTGGGAATTGTGTAGACCAAGATCTGGCAGCAGAGATGGGTCTTCCCTTATGCTCTAAATCAACTACTCAAAAAGTTACTACTGTTGATGGGACAGAAATAGCTTCCAGACCAGTAACCCAATGTACAGCAGCACTAACCCTACCAAGCCAGGATGGACACCGAGAATCTATTGCATTCGATCTCATGAAAGCTCCTCAGTTTAGACTAATCTTAGGGATGCCATGGTTGGTAGCTCACAACCCTCTAATAGCTTGGCGTGCCAAGGAGTTGGCCTTTTCCGATGACTGTGCTCGCACCTGTTATTACCAAGAAAGGGGGAAAACAGACTTATGTACATCTGCTACTCCAAGTACGGCGGCGATTGTATAGGGCTCAATGGAAATGGGGAGGGAGGTAATAATGGGCAAATTACATCAAAACATTACAGTAAAACGAAACTATTGGTGGCCCACATGGCGTAAAGACATCATACAATGTATCCAATCTTGCAGTGTGTGTGCACCAAACAAGTCCCAAAAGCAGAAACAAGCTGGTCTTTTTCAACCATTGGAAATTCCTCCCGCACTATGACACACAGTGTCCCTTGATTTCATTACAGATCTACCTCACAGCCAAGGATTCAACACCATCTTAGTAGTTGTAGGCTTGTTCTCTAAAATGGCACACTTTATTCCTTTTAAGGGTCTTCCAAATGCATCCAATTTAGCAAATGTATTCCTGGAGGAAACCGTACGGATACATGGCTTTCCATCGGTCTTGATCTCAAATCGAGGTAGTCAGTTTGTATCCAACTTCTGGAGGAAATACTGTTCAATGGCCCAAATTGACATTCGACTATCCGCAAGTCACCATCCTCAAACAGATGGCCAAACAGAAAGAACAAACCAAACCCTTGAGCAATATTTACGTTGCATGTTACATCAAGTGGAAAGAAATTGGAAGGACTGGTTATGGATAGCTGAATATGCCTACAATAATTCATTACACACCAGCACTGGACAAACCCCTTTCTACACTATATATGGTAGACATCCACATACTTCAGAATTGGATCTCCCAATCCCTTTGGAAATGCCAGCGGTTAAAACCCTACACACGACTATTTCCCAGGCCTTCAAAGAAGCAGTAGAACATTTACTCCAAGCCAAGAACAGACAAAAGAAATTCGCTGACCAACATCGTAGTAAAGCCCCCGACTATCAAATTGGAGACAAGGTCTGGTTAGCATCAAAATATGTGCCCATAAAAGGGACTCTGACCTTTCGTCCCCGATATCTGGGACCTTATTCTATTGAATCCATAATAAATCCAGTGGCAGTTAAACTAACCCTATCACCCACTGTGCAGATTCACCCTGTGTTTCACGTATCACTCCTGAAACCGGTACAACCCGGTACTCATGTTAGAACACCACCAAAACCAGTATTAGTTGACGGAGAACCAGAGTTTGAAGTAAAGGATATCTTAGACTCAAAATACACCACATCCAAACTATACTACTTAGTTGATTGGAAGGGATACGGCCCTCAAGACAGATCATGGGAACCTAGTGAATACATCCATGCACCTCGCATAATTAAAAAGTTCCATCAGAATTACCTGAGGGGTCTGTGTGGGGTAGTGTGTGTAGGTGAATGGGGAGATGGCAGGTTGGAGGGTTGCCCAGAGCGTTGCCAGTGGTTAAGATTGATTCTAAACCTTCCAGCCATCACCTCTTTGTTTTTGCTATGTCACCCCGAGTGGGACGGGTATGCCCAGACGTGGGTCCCGTGCCTGCTGGGCCTAGAGACCCAAGCTACTCCTCACTGATGAGCCCCAACAAGGGCGAAACATGTTTGGGGATGCTTGAGGTCTCGTGCAGAAGGGATGTGGCCTAGCAGTTCGGGCCGGACTGCCCCTTTTGGGGTGGGGCCAAGCCTGATTTGCATATGGTCTTTCACTTCTGTAATGGTTTGGCAGGCGAAGAACGGTGGTCTGGAGGGTTGCCCAGAGCGTTGCCAGTGGTTAAGATTGATTCTAAACCTTCCAGCCATCACCTCTTTGTTTTTGCTTGAAAACCTGAGGGGCAGACTTGGGTAGTGGGTGTAGGTGAGTGGGGAAAATGGGATGTGGAAGAACTAAAGGGCATTGCCTGGGGTAGCGGGGGGAGGTGAGTGGGCATGGTGGGAGGTGTGAGGTCTTGCGGGGCCTGTCTGTGGTAGTTGGCTGAGATCAGTGTGGGTGGTGTGAGATGTGAGGACTTAAAAGGTCTGCTCTGGGTAGTGGGTATAGGTGAGTGGGGGTGGTGGGAGGTGTGAGGACTTGAGCAGGCCGTGTGGTGTAGTGGCCAGATGTTAGTGGGGGTGGTTTGAGGTGGGAGGACTTGAGTGGGCTGCCTGTTGTAGTGGGCATAGGTGAGTGGGGGTGGTAGGAGGTGTGAAGACTTGAGTGGGCAGCCTGGGGTAGCGGGCGGAGGTGAGTGGGGGTAGTGCGAGGACTTGAGAGGTCAGTCTGAGGTAGTGGGCAGAGGTGAGTGGGATGGTGGGAGCTGTGAGGACTAGAGGGGGCTGCTTGGGTAGTGGGCAGAGGTAAGTGTGGATGGTGGGAAGTGTGAAGACTTGAGGGAGCAGCCTTGGGTAGTGGGAAAAGGTAAGTGAGGGTGGTTGGAGGAGGGCAAACTATCAGGGGCTGCCCGGGGTAGTGGGCATAGGTGAGTGGCAGTGGTGGGCAGTGTGAGGACTTGAGTGGGTAGCCTGGTGTAGTTGGTGTAGGTGATTGGGGTGGTGGGAGGAGTGAGAACTTGAGGGGGCAGACTGGGGTAATTGGCTGAGTCGAGTGGGGTTGGTGGGAGGTGTGAGGAGTTGAGGGGGCTGCCCAGGGTAGTGGGGGTAGGTGAGTGGGGTGTTGGGAGGTGTGAGGACTTAAGAGGGCAGCCTGGTGTAGAGGGTAGATGTGAGTGGGGGTGTTCGGAGGGGGGAGAACTTGAGGGGGCAGCCTGGGGTAGTGGGCATAGTTCAGTGGAGGTGGTTGGAGGTGTGAGGACTTGAGGGGGCATCCCAGGGTCTGTGATCAGAGGTGAGCGGGGTGGTGGGAGGTGTGAGGACTTGAGTGGGCAGCCTGGAGTAGTGGGCAGAGGTGAGTGTGGATGGTGGGAGGTGTGAGGACTTGAGGGGGCAGCCTTGGGTAGTGGGTATAGGTAAGTGAGGGTGGTTGGAGGAGGGCAAACTAGCAGGGGCTGCCCGGGGTAGTGGGCATAGGTGAGTGGTGGTGGTGGTGGTGGGCAGTGTGAGGACTTGAGTGGGCAGCCTGGGGTAGTGGGCAGAGGTGAGTGTGGATGGTGGGAGGTTGGAGGACTTGAGGGGCCTGCCTCTGGTCATTGGCTGAGATCAGCTTGGGTGGTGTGAGATGTGAGGACTTAAAAGGTCTGCCCAGGGTAGTGGGCATAGGTGAGTGAGGGTGGTGGGAGATGTGAGGACTTGAGAGGGCAGCCTGGTGTAGTGGCCAAATGTTAGTGGGGGTGGTTTGAGGTGGGTGGACTTGAGGGGCAGCCTGGGAGAATGGGCATAGGTGAGTGGGGTTTGGGGGCTGTGAGGACTTGTGGGGGCAGCCTGGGGTAGTGGGCGGAGGTGAATTGAGGTGGTTGGATGTGTGAGGACTTGAGGGGACATCCCAGGGTAGTGGCCAAAGTTGAGTGGGGAAGTCTGAGGTTTGAGGACTTGAGGGTGCTGCCTGTTGTAGTGGGCATAGGTGAGTGGGGGTGGTAGGAGGTATGAGGACTAGAGGGGGCACCCAGGGGTAGCGGGTGGAGGTGAGTAGGGGTGGTGTGAGGACTTGAGAGGTCAGTCTGAGGTAGTGGGCAGAGGTGAGTGGGATGGTGGGAGGTGTGAGGACTAGAGGGGGCTGCCTGGGGTAGTGGGCAGAGGTAAGTGTGGATGGTGGGAGGTGTGAAGACTTGAGGGGCAGCCTTGGGTAGTAGGTATAGATAAGTGAGGGTGGTTGGAGGAGGGCAAACTATCAGGGGTTGCCGGGGTAGTGGGCATAGGTGAGTGGCAGTGGTGGGCGGTGTGAGGACTTGAGTGGGCAGCCTGCCGTAGTTGATGTAGGTAACTGGGGGGTGGTGGGAGGAGTGAGAACTTGAGGGAGCAGCCTGGGGTATTTGGCCGAGTCGAGTGGTGTTGGTGGGAGGTGGGAGGAGTTGAGGGGGCTGCCCAGGGTAGCGGGGGGTAGGTGAGTGGGGGTGTTGGGAGGTGTGAGGACTTAAGAGGGCAGCCTGGTGTAGAGGGTAGATGTGAGTGGGGGTATTGGGAGGGGGGAGGACTTGAGGGGGCAGCCTGGGTTAGTGGGCGAAGTTCAGTGGAGATGGTTGGAGGTGTGAGGACTTGAGGGGGCTGCCCAGGGTCAATGGGCAGAGGTGAGTGGGGGTGGTGGGAGGTGTGAGGACTTGAGTGGGCAGCCTGGAGTAGTAAGCAGAGGTGAGTGAGCGTGGTGGGGGTTGTGAGGACGTGAGGGGGCTACCCGGTGTAGTGGGCTTAGGTGAGTGCGGATGGCAGGAGGTGTGAGGACTTGAGGGGCAGCCTGGGGTAGTGGGTGGAGGTAATTGGGGGTCGTGTGAGGTTTGAGAACTTGAGGGGGCAACCTAGGGCAGTCGGCAGAGGTCAGTTTGGGTGGTGAGAGGTGTGAAGACTTGAGGGGGCTGCCTGGGGTAGTGGGCATAGGTGAGTGGGGTGGTGGGAGATGTGAGGACTTGAGGGGGCCGTCTGTGGTATTGTGGGCGTAGGTGATTCTGCGGTGGGAGGTGTGAGGACTAGTGGCGGCTGTTAGGCAGAATCATATGCAGTACCCTTTGGGAACACTGAACACAATTAAGACCACAAGTATAAGTACAATTTCACCTTTGGTACAAGCCTGTACTACACAGTAATGTGGTACCAGTGGCTGAGCAGCCAGACTTATCGCAAGAGTAAAGTGAGCAGTACAACAGGTTACACAAAGGACCAACAAATACAGTGATTCAAACAAACACTTACTCAAGGTTTCTTGGTAAAAGAATATACATTTATTTACACAGTCATTTGGAAAACATTCCACTAGTAAGAGCAACTCAATATCACCATCTAATATACTGCAATACACAACCAATCAGTTTCTGAACAAGTTCAGCTCCCCTGAAGTGGAAGCAAAATGGCACTTCAGTTACTTTAAAAAGGGGTAAAAAAAACAAGGTTATAAGAATCAACAACACAAATACTCTCATAGGCAGGGCAAAGGGTTTCAGTTCACTACAACCAGCAATTCAATTCAATAGGCCTGGGTCAAAGTCAATGGTTCAGAGTCTTGTATAGGAGGGCACAGTTCTGGTAGTAAACGGTTAAGTCTTTGCCACAGAACTTAGAAGAATTTGGTCAGACAAAAAGTTAGATGTTGGTTTAGGGAAGGACAAGCCTTCAAAGTCGGGAAAGTTTCAGAAACTTTCACCGCGGCCGAACAGAGCTTTGCACCACACTTGCACAGTACCTTGTAAGGGAAGAAAAGCTGAAGCTGAGGCAGTTGTTCCTGCAGCTCTCGCTGTTCCTGGGCTTCAGTCGTGGGGACAAGAAGGAGGAAATCGGGAGGTTCCTGCCCTGCCCAGGGAAGAGGCCACAAGCTTGGCAAAACGTTGGTTTAAGGTGTGTGTGCCTTAAAATCCACAAGCTGGTTTCCTTCCCCCTGGTTATCCGGTTTTCAACAGCACTCTGAAGAAAATTCGACCACGTTGGGGACGGTGTCCAGGTGGCTTACAAGTTGGTTGATCCCACCAAACTCAAGGGAAGAAGTTAACCATGAAGGGCTTCTCTGTCGATGGAGTTTCAGGCAATTCGGACCTGCAGCAGGGCTTCACCGGTGGACCAGGAGTTGCAGCAGTCGTCTTCCTTCAGCTTGTCTTCGGTTCTTTCGTTCCAGTGATCGACTCTGCTTTCCAAGTCCCAGAGACCTGGTTTTAAACAGTTTTCCCCCATTCATTCCAGCCGGGCTGTCACTCACGCAGCAGGGTGGCTGTCCTTGCCGGATAGCCAGCCGGCCAATCGTGCCAGAGTGCATTCAGGTCTCCTAGGAGACTAAGCACAGGGAGTTTCGGGCACCTCCCTCACATCCTGTCCACCCCAGACACTCAGGCGCCAGAGGAGGGTTTCAGCACTGAAGCCCACCAAAGGCCAATGAACAAAGGGACCAAACCTGGTTTGGCACGCAGAGACAAACACAAGAAGGACCTTTCCAAAAAGAAATGGCGAAAAAAGTTGACCAGAGTCTGTTTTTGGCACCATATTGGAAAACATGGCTGACCCGATTTTTAGCTAGCGGTGTTCGGAAAAACCATGGTAGTTTGTTTAAAACCACTGCCACCAGCCATTTAAAATGGGAAAGGGTAATATTTGACTGTTACATGAGTGTTTAGACTCAGGTGAGGCTAGGCAACCCCTCCAGAATGTTGACCTGAGTCTGTTTTTACAGATAGGTATTGGGCGCCATATTGGAAAACATGGCTGACCCGATTTTTAGCTACCAGTGTTCGCGGTTGGAAAAAATCATGGTAGTTTGTTTAAAACCACTGCCACCAGCCATTTCAAGTGGGAAAGGGCAACATTTGACTGTTACATGAGTGTTTAGACTCAAAGGAAGCCACTGAACCACTCCAGAACTCTATAGAAAGATAGTGTGTGCTGGGTCTGTAAATTTAAAAAGACTAGTAAAGTCAATTTAACTTTACATGCTCTGGGAGACAGTAGTCAGTCCCAGAGAAAGTATTTAAACCTTGGGGAGTCTGAAAGACACCCCAGTGCCACTGTACTGAGGGTGCTGTGTGAAACACAGAAAAAGATGATGCCTATGGAGTTGGCTTAAAACTCCATATCCAAAGAACACAAAAGTAAAACAAACATCAAAATACATGAAAATGAAAAGTTCAAAGTCCCAAAATATAGCGAAAGAGCTAGAGGGCTCTAAAGTAGAGGGAATTTAGCACTTGGGTGAGAAATCTCCATAACAGCGGCTGCCTGGTGTATTGGGGGGAGGTGAGTGGGGATAGTGGGAGGTGTGAGGACTTGGGTGAGCTCCCTGGAGTAATGGATATAGGCGAGTGGGGTGGTGGGAGGTGATAAGACTTGAGGGGGCAGCCTGAGGTAGTGGGGAGAGGTCTGTGACAGTGGTTGGAGGAAGGCAAGCTAGCAGGGGATGCCTGGGGCAGTGGGCATAGGTCAATGGCGGTAGTGTGAGTTAGGAGGACTTGAGGGACAGCCTGAGGTAGTGGGCAGAGGTGAGTGGGGTGATGGGAGGTGTGCGGACTGGAGGGGACAGTCTGGGTTAGTGGGCATAGGTGAGTGGGGTGGTGTGAGGTGGGAGGACTTGAGGGGGCAGCCTGGGATAGATATTGGTCAGTAGTCAATGGGAGTAGTGGGAGGTGTGATTACTTGAAGGGGCTGCCTGGGGTAGTGGGCAGAGGTGAGTGGGGTGGTGGGACGTGTGAGGATTATAGGGGTCTGCCTGAGGTAGTGCGTGGAAGTGAATGACGATGGTGGCAGGTGGGAGGACTTGAAGGGGTACTCTGGGTTAGTGGGTGTAGGTGAGTGGGGTTGGTGGGCGGTGTGAGGACTTGAGGGGGCAACCTGGGGTAGTTGGCATAGGTGAATGGGGGTGGCTGGAGTGGTGTAAGGACCTGAGGGGGCATGCTGGGGTTGTGACGTAGGTTAGATGGGGTGGTGGGAGGTATGAGGACTTGAGGGGGCTGTCAGGGGTGGTGGGTGTAGGTGAGTGGGGGTGGTGGGAAGTGTGAGGAATTGAGGGGGCTGCTATGACATTTGGGTGTAGGCCTGCAGTTTAGGTGCCTTGAACCTAGGGGTGATAGGGCACAGTTTCCCCGGGGTGCTACTTTCAGCTACAAGTGATGGTCTGCATTTTCAGCCGGGCTGCTAGCTTGTGTTTCGGGGCCAGTTCACAGTTTCGCCAGGGTTCTGCTTTCAGTTACAGGGAACGGTCTGCAGTTTCGCTGGGGTGCTGCTTTCAACTACGGGCGACGGTCCGCACTTTCACCGGGGTGCTGGCTTGCTTTGAGTGGATGGTTCACAGTTTCACTGGGGTGTTGGATGGTGGTGCAAAGGCAGGCGCATAAGTCATTTGTTGGTGCTAGTATTTGTGTGGGGGCGTTCCAGGTGCACCACGTTGTTGTTCATGCTGCTGGTCACTTTGCGCTTTAGAATACATTCATCAGCGAACAGTGCTAAGCTTTTCGCACACGCAAGTAGGCGCAATGTTCTTTATGACGCAAAGTAGTTTGCACAGACTTAGCCCTTTTTCTAATGAATTTGACCCAACGCCTCCTATGTGCCCCACCACTCAATGGTTTTATCATGCAGCATTACAGCTTGCAGTCGAGCTGTTGAAAATCCCCATGAAGTCCTATGGACTCCACAAAGGGGGATTTACACCACTATACCACCACTGGTAATCCTGTGTTAATACCACATGACTGAGTAGCAGTAATGGCTATCAGAGTTTGGTGGTGATTCTGCAGATTTATACCTGGATTACCGTCAAACTCCTGATGAGGCCCAAAGTGTTTTATTTAGAGAGTTTGCTAAAGTCCATTGTAGATTTGACATGCTCCATCCTCTGTACTGTGCTTCCTCCATAACCTGTGCACTTTCCGTTCTACTGTGTGCTGGAGGCAGGCAAATATTTCAGGGTTTTGCTTTACAATTTGGATGTAGCCTCCTCACACGGACAGCTCCAGAAACACAAGGCAGCTAGCTCCTGGTAGGCGGGAGATCCCGATTTTTTTTGTACTCACTCGTCCTCCCTCTCACCAGCTGCGCTCCCATTTGTTTCTTGAGCAGCTCACAGACATATTAAGGTGCAATGTGTTCTTAAAATCTCAGATGAGTCGTTGCAGGTTTTGGTGCAGGATATTGTTAATAATGTTTTGTGGATATTTCATCGCATAAGGGCCAAAGAAGCAGATGACACCAATTTCAGGCTAATGGAGAATGTTCTTTCCAAAGAGTACTCGGTGGAAGCCAACATTGGATAACAGGCAATGGAATGACCTGGAATGACCTGGTGCATTGGGTGTGAAGTGATGTTGTGGAAAGTAGGAGGCTGTCCCCATTGACAAGAGGAGGCACACCTGAAAGACACATTGATAGGCCAAAGAGGGAGAAGGCACTCAAAATCATTTATATGAGGGCGGATTTGGAGGGATAAATATTGGCTGTGCTCCATCAACTGCAGTAAGTGAGTTGGCACGTTTGTGTTAACCCTAGGACATGGACACACACGCCGGAAGAGGGATTCAGTCAACATGCATGCCTCAAGAAGACAACCAATGGTTTCCTATGTCACCTTACAGGTGGGAAATAGTGTGTTGGTGTGGGTGTTGCTGCGGGTGTAAACCTCACTCCATGCAACACCCTCATGTCTGCAGGGCGTACCACACCCCCATCTCGCAAGCACGGTGGCAACAGCAAACACGTCATTTATTTTAGTGCCACACGATATCAATCACACGTGTGGAAGTGAGGGACACTCAGTAAGCCTTTACAAATAAACACCTTCTTAAAATGAATGTTAGTATATACTCACGGGAATACAAAGCCTGGCAACCATAGGCTAAGTACATCAAAGTACACTATTTGCTTTATAATTAGCGTATCCTCAATTAACAGTGGCAGACACCTGCTCAGAAATAAACCTTCAAATAACATTGATAATCTAATTTATCTTCAGAAAAGTTAACATAAATTATATGTTTGTTTTTATCCATTTATCTTTTGCGATAGCATTTCCAGTTCTTACATCCATGTAAACACTTGTGTATGAGCGCGATATAAATAAAATATCACATCATGTGAGTAAATATTCCCAGGTGATATATTAAGATGTATTCTAGGGTATTCTTGTGCAGGCAATGATAACATAAAACATTATGGCTATTTGTTTGATTGAGTTCTTCGTGTTTCTCTCACTCCTGTATAAAGGAAACCACGCATTGTGTAGAGAATCGCTGTTTTTTTCTGATATGTGAGAGGTAAATAATGTGTTGTCTCACTCACAAAATGGTGGCGTGGGTGAAATAAATATTTCATCCCTAGCCGAGCTGGATTTCAAAATCTTTGGATTTATTTGTATAGACTACTTTTTGGTCTTGGCCTGGGAAGCCAGCTTCAATGTTCCCAAGATTTGTATATGGGTGCACACGTTATGTAACGGCGTCAGTTTTTACTGTCATAGTATTTATTTTACTTTAGTTTTACTATGAGTATATATTGAGCGCAGGAATAACTCCGAGAAGAAGTGGAGCGCTTTAAAACAATGGGTTACTCGGAAAACAGGTAAAGTGGCATCAGTGAAAGCAGGGCAGTAATATGTTACATAAATACAACAACAGTCTTCTGTTGAAAACACTTGCCAGAACCAACATACATCCCATTGTCTTAATTTTGTTTGGCTGTTGCCTTCTCACCTCTTTTGACCAGGGTTATTGAGTGCAACAGGAACTCCAGAAAAAGTCATCAGCAATGACTTTTAAATAGTTTGAAGGTCATTGGGGAATCTTCAAGAGGATTAACAAGATTAGTGAATAGATTTGAAAGTCTCAAAATGTGAGGGCTTGTGATTATTTTAATGTGCACCTAAAAATTATGGATGTTGATTTGCTGGCAGCACCGCCCCAACACGCTCCCTCTCTGCAGTAGTTGTAGCCAAGGTCAATATGGTTGGATCTTTGAAGCCTGTCTCACTTTCATGCCTCAGCAAAGACGCCTTCATTCGGATGGGATGATTGAATGTGTTCCAAGGTCCCTTTTCCCAATGTCTACTTAAAAGAGTAGAATTGACAGGTTCTTAAGATTCCTCAGCTAGAAATAAGCCATTGTTACGAGGAGATTATTGCCTAATAATCTCCCTGTAATGCACTTTGGTGTATTATTGACTGCCAATTTGGGGTCACTCCCATGGTATGGCTTTAACATTCTCATTGAATGTTTACATGGATTCCAAAAGTTTAAATGTTTTGCTTCCATAAACTGATCATCATAATTTAGACCAGAGGTTTCTCTTTCAAATTATATGTTTCAGAACCATCTAGGACTTTTGTTTAGGGAGCAATTCATAACTTAAATGGCAGATCACTTAAACTTTGCAGACACACATGTTCAGATCCACCAAAACATGGATATTATAATAATCATGGTCTTATCGCGACCATTTCTCTAGAAAATCCTATAACTCTTGTTTCCTTAGTTCTTTGGTTTACATATCCCAAGGAGGTCATAGCATCACATCCTGTTCAAAGATTATGCTCTGCTTTCAGCTCATAGTGGCAATTACCATCTGGGCAGCACAAATAAGCCAATCAGAGGGCTTAGAAAATAAGCATTACCCACTGGTAAGGGCCTCTATTCCTCAGCCTCAGATCGGCTTTGTGTATTGCTCAACCCGCTGCTTCTACTTTCGTCATCCATTGTGGCTCTTCCACCCTCACCCCACTACTTCCTTCTGTGTCCCCACTTCCCGCCATCCACCAATATCTTTTTTACCTTTGAGTACATTGCAATTAATGGTCATGTCTCTTTCCTCCCTACTGCACGATGGCCACCGATGGAAGTGGAGAAGTGACCCAGCCAGTTCTCTTTGCCATTTCTATGGCAGTCATCTTAGACTGTACTTTTATTTATATGAGAAATGTCTTGCACTCTCTCGCTGCACAGTGTTTCATGTTAAACAGACAATGCTCTTAGCATAAGGCATTATGCTGGGGTGCTAATAATTAAAGTAGAATCCCTTATTTGCTTTCACAGGTAGTAGCACTTTCTGTGACCCCATCAAAGACCCTTGCCTTGCTCAGCACCGCTAACTTGGCTTGCAGGCCTCCATATCCTGGGAAAGCCTGCTAGGTGGGTAGATTACTATAGCTGTATAGAACTATAGTGCGGGCTGTACTGGGCGTTATGGGCCCTGAAGACCAAGTTAGGTATGAGCGACCAAAACGCTCGCTATGGCCTGAGCTGCAGGTTTATAAAGCTATTAGAACATTGCTAGTATTTTATTAAATTAGAAAAAAGACAAATGAGGAATATATGCTGCAGAAATAAATGTTTATTAGGATATGGGTTAGAGGATGGAAAGGGTAGTTTTGTCAAGAAAAACATCTATTTTAGGTTCAAGTGTGTAGTGGCATAGAAATTAAGGGTGCAGTTGATAAAATGGCCTTGTGGAAAAAGATTGCAGCATACTCCCTGCCAGTTCCCTTACCCTCCTGCTTTAATCAAAATGATAAACAAGAAGCTTTTCAAGGCCAACATTAGCAGTCCATGATGAGGATTCTGTGTTCTGGCCTAGGTACAGGGCACTTTTCAGCAATATTTGCAACGAAAAAGGTATTCCAACCATAGTATACATGAAGGCTACATATTGTATGAAAAAGGTGCACATAATGTAGAATAGACAGATGAATAAGATTAGCTGCCTCCCAGAATGCAGTATTTCTCTACTTTACCACATTCTTTTTTAGCACTTACCATGAACTAAAATAATCCCATGTTATAGAACTGACTTGGAAAGTAGAAAAATCACATAACCTACATGACAATTTTTAAAAACAAAATGTTATAGAAGCATATTATACTAAATGGGAATGAGTCTACCTTCATTGCCTCCATTATTAAGGGAAGCATATGCATATATGTATCAGCCTACTAACTGATGTTATCTTAAAAGCTTTCATATGACTGTCTCTTGTATTCAAAGCTTCAAATCTGCCCACAACACAGGCGTGTGAAATTGTTTTTATAAACGTGCCGAAAAACCTCTGAATCAAATGAGCACACCTTAAAGTATGTTTGCCGGAGGCCTGTGATATATGATTCGCTCTCTTCTGTGTAGAACTTCTTCTACTCAATCTAGCAATGGGCTAAATAATGCCACCAACATGTGAGAAGTCAAATCTTCTCACAGAAGATAACACAGTAATGTCGCTGATATTAGAGGATTTGTTCAAGATCACTGGATTGTCTGTTGTCAAAGTGAGGATACATGAATTCACTCTTTGGTCGCACAGTCTTGAATTTGGATACCTAATCACCTCTCGGACTATCACTTTATGCACGTCATTGGAGGTCACTGCCTAAGTCTTTCAAGTCACCATGTGAACAAACCGATGTCTAGACCATCACCATACCACAGCTATGTTAGTTTGTATAGCAACCACTGTCTGGTGCCGGTTTGTTGCTGATAATAGCACATGCTGTGCTACAAAACCAAGTACATATACATGCAGGTTTATCAACTTGAGACATAAGAAAGGCTGAGTCCACCATGCATACATTTCGTATTGCCATCTTGCATATGAACAGATATCTCTGCAATGAGTGCCTACCACACTAAGCAAGCTTCTTAACCATCAAAGCACTCAAATGCATCAGTATGCATTTCAACTTTGGCTATTGTAAATGATAAATATAATCCCCCAGAAAGCTGGGAATGCTACAGGAGTTCTGTCGTAGTGAACACACAAACAAGGAATACCGCAGTGAACACATAAATCATTAAAGGATGAATTGATCAAAGCAGAATATACTTGTCAACAACAGACAAGCAAAAGATTTAGAGCCTCAGCAGAACATCATAAAATATCTTCACATGTGCCTTTTAAGTGTCAAACAATGGGAACTGGCTTCTTTAAGTCAGGCAGCCTTGTGGGGCCCCCCTCCAAGGTGGGGGCCCGGGGCAAGTGCCCCTTTTGCCCTCCCATAAAGATGTTACTGCCCACAGGACCAGATCCTGCTGGGATACGCAAGGTGATTTTCTCTGTGCCTATGCCATTGTTGCAGTCAGCGCTGCAGATCCCCTGAAGCTCTCACCAGTGCGAATCTGTCCCCTGGTCACAGAGGCAGCACAGGAGTTGATTCTATGTTTTGTGGGACGTGGTTCATATCTGCACAGCAGCTGAGACTCTCGTGTGAAGAAGGCAAGCAATGAAGCTCTTTGACCAGAGGAGGTTAGTCAGAATCTGTGGCCAAATTTGCAGATTTCACACACCAGACGTTGGAAGCGGAAATTATTTCAGGACTTTTGCAGGGCAGCCATGGTAGTGAGAGCACCTGAAGCTAAGGTAGCAAATATCATTTAACTAAAACCCTCTGACTAGGAGGAGGCAGAGAAAGAGGGAATAGGCTAGGAAAGATGGACTAGAACAAGGAAGAGAACGAGGGATTAGCATAAAATGGGAAGAGGGACTAGGACATGGATGAGGAATTAGGATGAGGAACAAGGAAAGTGATCATCTTTCTTATTTTCAACGTAAGATAAAGAAATGCCAGTACTCATTATCCTCATGTAAATAATATCTTGAAGCCTCTAACAAAACCATAACATTTAACGGGTGCATCAATTGGAAGCTGAATATCCATTATTTTACCCTGAACCTGCTACTGTTTATGCACCCTGCATGCACCCCTACAACTCCTGTTGCAGCCTCCCAAGCAAGTTCACTTCTGCACATTCCGTCACCCTGACCATCAAAAGTCTGAATACATGCTTGAAGTAAATTAAGTAAAACCGAGCCACCAGCATAAATAAACACTCTTTCCCTGGCTTAATATTGTTTCTGTTCAGGATAAATAAAGCAAGTCTTTGAGCAGTGTGAGCAGGACTTGCTTTACCTCCATCATTGTGGGCGGAGCTACGAGCTACGTTTGTGTTGCATAAAGACTCAGACTCTCCGCAGAGCGGACGCAGAGTCCAACGAGTCTTTGAGCAGTGTGAGCAGGACTTGCTTTACCTCCATCATTGTGGGCGGAGCTACGAGCTACGTTTGTGTTGCATAAAGACTCAGACTCTCCGCAGAGCGGACGCAGAGTCCAACGAGTCTTTGAGCAGTGTGAGCAGGACTTTCTTTACCTCCATAATTGTGGGCAGAGCTAGGAGCTCCGTGTGGTGCATAAAGACTCAGACTCTCTGCAGAGCGGACGCAGAGTCTGGCGAGTCTTTGAGCATAATGAGCAGGACTTTTTTTTACCTCCATCATTGTGGGCGGAGCTATGAGCTACGTGTGTTGTATAAAGACTCAGACTCTCTGCGGAGCGGACGCAGAGTCCAGCAAGTCTTTGAGTCTTGGAGCTCGTGGAGCTCTGTGAAGCACCCTCTTGTCTACCCTCAAGGACTATGTCCACTGCTCATGGGGAAAACAGTGTGAATGCTCTTGCCCTTCCGGTATCTATTCCGGTATCTATTTGCCAAAAAGAACGGACCATGTCTCATCCAACCACACGCCTACAGATGCGGTGAGGCATGGAACGAAAGGAGCAGCCTGTTACTGCCCGGGAACTTCTTCTGGGAGCTGCCACAGACGTAAGTGTCCTAAAGCCTCTGTTCGCCACAGCTGCTGATGCTGCTCGCTCCTGTGCGCTTACTATGATTGACTGCGATTCAGCTCAATATAATAACTATTCTCTGGAGCCGGCTACTTATGTGCCTCCTTTCACTACTGACTGTAATGCTAAACAAAACATTGAAGTCTTGCCTGTTGACTGTATTCCTTCATTGGCTAGCTTGGGTTTGGGCATCACGTAAAGCTGCCACCACAAAGTAATGGATTGTAGTTCCTCAAAGAGTTGTCCCGAATCTGCTTCAGCTTTAGAGCTGCTTGACGCACACTCTGCGCTTGCGAGAACTCCTGTGTTTGTCTATAATTGCTCGGATGACACTGTATGCTGCGCTGGAGACACCTTGTCTGAAGACTGTGAGCACAGTCTAGGAATTGCCAGCGTCTCGGGGTCGTTTTCGGGGTTGCCACTTGGACAAAACAAATATGACTTTGTTTGTGAGTCCGGAGAGTCTAGTTCTGCTAGAACTGCACGAGTAATGACTTCCTTGCCTAAACTGGGTAATGCAGCTCATGTGGAAGTTTGTGCAGTTATATCTGCTTTGCCTGACATCGCTGTTTCTCCTAAAATAATAAACATACTTACGGAAGCAGCTGCTGATGTCTTTTTGAACGAAATTGCAATAACGCAGGAATTGTCAAAAGAGTTGACTCAGCCTCCTGCCAGGTGCAACTCAATGGAAATTGTCAACAAACATTTGTATGACATGGAAAAAATTAACACTGCAAGTTCTGCTAATAAAGAAACATTTGTAACTCTCCTAGAGTTGGCCCATGATTCAATCGACAAGACTTTAAGGCCTATTATACCTTTACAGATGGACTATAGTGGCGCAGCGAGTGCTGGTAAGAGGAGAAGGATTGAGGATAGCTGCTCTCCTGAGATCCTCTGCTCTCAATTATGACCTGAAAAAGTCCAACAAGTCTGTAAATATTGGCAATGTGTCATTCCTGGAGAAAAGCGCGAACATTAGTCTAAATAAATTTGTAAAGAATTATGATCTGCCTTTAACATCTGTTAGTCTTACAAACAGGTGGTTGTCATCGACGGACTGTGCATCCGATGATGACTCTTCTGAATCTTCTATAATGGAGCGTCAATTTCCTAAAGTTTGTTGTTCTTATGTGAAAAAAAACGGCAACTTGAAATTGCAGGCTCAAACTGAAACTGAAATGGTGAAAAAAACAATTCAGGAGTTGTTACCATCTTGACATCCTCAATGTCAATGACAATTTCACCTTTTTTGAAATTATATGAGCAAATGAAAGACAGTGTGAAGGATCTGTCAATGTTGGTCGCCCTCATGAATTCGAAAATGGGCTTTGTTGAAAGAAGAACCTCCGCTATCACTCAATCCTTGGGGGCCATATCAGACAGGCTTGAACAATGCACATTTATTGCAAATGAACAGAGAATAAAGACTCAGATGACAAGAAATTGCTTGCTGAAGTAGCAAAACAAGTTTTGGGGATTCTCCAACAGCAAAACAATAAACTTAATCATAAGTGTAGATCAGTGACCTTGCCTGCAGATACTAACAACGGTTCAAACTGTGCCCTTGGTGAGATACCAAAGAAAGCTGTACGTGTGAGTAATCAAGGATATAATATGGAGGATTCTCCACTAAGTGGGCCTGCTCTTAAAGCTCCCTCTACAATAAATGTTGTGGATGAAGAAGAGATATGTTCACTCCTTTCTGCTGTAAAAAGCTGCAAGCAACCTTTAAATGCAGCTAATTTGGATGTTCAAGTACCCTCAACGTCTGAGGTTAAAGTAGCTGGGGCCAGAGACTCTGGGTTGCAGTAAAAAGTTTTTGCCATATTTAATGCCAACATGAAAAACAAACCAAATCAAAATATAGTGAAAGCATCTCAGCAACAACAAAAATCGAAACACGTAAAAAATAAAAAAGTTGAGAAAGCGAATAACTCACGAAATTTCCTGCGGAACTTAAAATCTGTAAGTCTTATCTTGAATTCTGGGCCTATGGTTGCCGACAAATTGGAAAGTGTTAAGGTGTCGACGACGAGTGATTCTGGTAAGGCAGCGGAGATTTTCACTATTGGTTCGCCTGAAACTTCAATTATCTTGATGGATTTTTCAACATATAACCAGGATGAACTAATAGAGGGCTCGCCAGTAAATGTGGAAAACTGCCCTATTGCTACTACTCCTCGCGCTTCTGCAAGTATTACTCCCTCTAGTGCGAATATACCTGAAGTGAAACGTAAATCTCGAACATGCGGTATTGTGGTCCCCATTGATACCAACCGTGTTACAGAATGTTCGCTACAAAGTCCTAAATTCATAACGATGGGAGAAAAATAGAAAAAAAAGGCTGTGCTGACACAGGAAAAAATGTCCGAACAAATTCTTCATGTTCTGACTAATTTGCCTTGTGAGTCTGCAACAAAGGTCTTTGGGCCTGAACCTTGCCAGGACGCCCCTAGATCATCCATTGTTTCGACATTACTGGTGGGTGATTGCTATGAGAGGCCTGTAAAGAAAATTGGGAACAAAATGTCATCATTTGTGCCCAAAAAAACCCTATCTTAACATCACCTTATTCTGGAATGTATTTCAACTACTGATGACGGCTTAATGGTAAACCGTAAATTACGTTCCAATTCTTCGTACAATTGAAACGGAAGACATCAAAACCGTTAAATTTCACAAAGAACCACAAAATGATTGTGTCAGATTACACATTGATTCATTGATTCTGGAATAGTTTGTAACATTTTACTTGAAGCCGTGCCAGTTCTTCTAACTATGTGAATTGATATTTCTGAAGATAAAAACGCTCTTGTAGGGGTAAATCTACCTACCTGCTGGCAAAAAGAGATGATTATGGTTACATCATTGCCTCCTCCTCCACTTAATTATGCTAAAATGAATCTGCAGCCTGCCAATGAGTTGTGTCCAGTAGAATGGATGTACCTGGTCACTAAGGCCACTGATCCTCAGAAAGTGGTCAGTCTTTCAACAGATGGTGAGAAAATACAAATTATGTTTGAATGCGACAGTCCTATATCTAATATCGAGGATGTGTCACCTAACACTAGTGCTGGTGGTTCATCCAGCAATGAATGGAATTGGTTGGCGATATCATTGGCTTTTGCTCCTCAAAGTTAATGCCAAGACTCAAGAGCTAAGAAATCCCTTACTTTTGCCTCTTGGAATTCTCAAAGCTTTTCTCATCTATTTCAACAACCATGGCTTTCTGGGCTTGATATTGGTTGCCTGCAGGAAACTTGGCTTTCTTTGTGCACTGTTTGTGATGAATTGGAAATAGCAATTAATCCAGCAATTCGTAAGGAAAAGGGTAGACCAATGGCCGGCCTATTGACTATGATCAGGAAGAACTCTGGGTATAAAATCATTGATTCAAGAAATATATCTCCGTATATCCAATTTGTATTAGTCAAACTTGAAAATGGACGAAACAATGGGAAGATACAATTAACATCATTAATGTCTATTGGCATCAAAAAGCCAATGGTGCTACCGACTTTATTGATCAAGTCTCGTTGTTGATTGATACAATCACTGACAAAGCCTTAGAACCCAATGTATTACTATGTGGTGACTTAAATATTGACTGTATGAAGACCCAAGAGAAATCCGTCAACATCAAATTACATATGCAACCACTAATTCATTATGGATGGACGAAATGTGTTCAAGATCTATGAAGATGCTGAATGGCTGTACGATTGGAGATACTCCAGCAAAAAATACATGGACTCGATTAAACCAGAAATCCAACTTAGACTACATTTATGTTTCAGATCCTTTACATAGTCGTGTCCAGTCACTCCATGTCGTTGATAAGAAAGAGAGTGATCATAACTTGCTAAAACTAGAATTCAATGTCTCACTCAAGGAGAGCGACAGTTGGAGTAACCCTGTGATTGTAGAATCAAATAGAATTCGACTTCGACTAGAAAGTAAAGAAGTTAAATCTGGCTTTTCAATCTGAACATAACATTGTAGATTACCAGCATCTACTGAAACAGTTCAAGGAGACGAATCAAGGGCTGTGACATCAAAAGTTTGATCACATCCATAGCTTTGACTTAGAGGTCCTCAAACACAAATGCAAAATGAGAACAGTCCTTCGACAGTCCTCAAGATTGGAATATACCACGCAAAAAAATAAATAAAGCAGTCTTATAAAAATTGGCTAAAAATGCATAAAGCCTCAATACTGCAGCACGATGCGGAGGTACTGCTGTCTAAACTAACAAATAAGAACACTCGTGACTTCTGGACCCTCATAAATAATCTTAGTGGTCCACAAGATGCCTTACAAGATGACGTGGTATCTGAATACATTTGGATAAATAACTACACAAAATTATATAGCAAAAAAAGGGAAACTAGTGAAGATCCATTTTAAGAGCTGAATCAATGGGACTTAAAATTCGATCGAACAGAGATCTAGGTAATTATTATGAAACTAAGTCCATCTAGGGCATGGGTGCACAACATACGGCCTGCGGGCCAGTTACGGCCCGCCATGCCGTTTTGTCCGGCCGGCCAGGAACAAAGACTTTCCTAATGGAGGGTGGCCTGCAAGCAGCATCGGCTGCCCTCCATTAGGAAAGTCTTTGTTGTCTTCTGGGCGGACAAAACACTGGCCCTCATTGGTTCAGTGCACACGAACCACGCAGCTCCTACGAGCCACGTAGTGTGTGTGTGCTGCACCAATGGAGTGCCAGCACTACGGCTGGCGTGGCCAGTAAGGCTTGATGCCGGAAGGCATTTCAGCCTTGTCACGCCCATGCCAGCTGTAGTGCCAGAAGCCTCGACAGCATTCCAGCACGTCTGGTAAGTACATGGTGGGGGGGGGCTGTATGTTTGTGTGTGTGTGTCTGTCTGTCTCGGGTCAGTCCTGACTGTGTTTTTTGATTTTATATGTATATTGAGATGCGGGGGTGGGGGAGTGTGTCAGGTATGTATGGGTGTTTGTATTTGTATGTCTGCAGTATGTTGAGATGCGGGGGTGGGGTGTTTCTCGGGTCTGCCTGAATGTGTTTGTGTGCAAGTGCAGTGTGTGTTGAGATGCGGGGGTGGGGTGTGTGTCGGATCTGCTTGAATGTGTTTGTGTGCAAGTGCAGTGTGTGTTGAGATGCAGAGGAGGTGTGTGTGTCAGGTCTGCCTGAATGTGTTTGTGTGCAGGTTCAGTGTATGTTGAGATGCGGGGGTGGGATGTGTGTTGGGTCTGCCTGAATGTGTTTGTGTGCAAGTTCAGTGTATGTTGAGATGCGGGGGTGGGGTGTGTGTCGGGTCTGCCTGAATGTTTTTTCGTGCAAGTGCAGTGTATGTTGAGATGCTGGGGGGAGGGGGATGTCGGGTCTGCTTGAATGTTTGTTGTTGTGTGAAAGTACATGTTGAGATGCGGGTGTGGGGTGTGTGTCGGGTCTGCCTGAATGTTTGTTTTTGTGTGCAAGTTCAGTGTATGTTGAGATGTGGGGGTGGGGTGTGTGTCGGGTCTGCCTGAATGTGTTTGTGTGCAAGTTCAGTGTATGTTGAGATGCGGGGATGGGGTGTGTTTCGGGTCTTCCTGAATGTGTTTGTGTGCAAGTGCAGTTTGTGTTGAGATGCGGGGGTGGGGTGTGTGTCGAGTCTGCTTGAATGTGTTTGTGTGCAAGTGCAGTGTGTGTTGAGATGCGGAGGGGGTGTGTGTGTCAGGTCTGCCTGGATGTGTTTGTGTGCAAGTTCAGTGTATGTTGAGATGCGGGGGTGGGATGTATGTCGGGTCTGCCTGAATGTGTTTGTGTGCAAGTTCAGTGTATGTTGAGATGCGGGGGTGGGGTGTGTGTCGGGTCTGCCTGAATGTTTTTTCGTGCAAGTGCAGTGTATGTTGAGATGCTGGGGGGGTAGAGGGTTGTCGGGTCTGCCTGAATGTTTGTTGTTGTGTGAAAGTGCATGTTGAGATGCGGGTGTGGGGTGTGTGTCGGGGCTGCCTGAATGTTTGTTTTTGTGTGCAAGTTCAGTTTATGTTGAGATGCGGGGGTGGGGTGAGTGTCGGGTCTGCCTCCATGTGTTTTTGTGCAAGTGCAGTGTATGTTTAGATGCTGGGGGGGAGGGGAGGGTCGGGTCTGCCTGAATGTTTGTTGTTGTTGTGTGCACGTTCAGTGTATGTTGAGATGCGGGGGTGGGGGGTCCGGGTCTGTATGTGTGCTTGCTTGTGAGTTTGTTTGGTGAGTTGGGGGGTGGGGGGTTCAGGTCTGTATGGATGCATTGTGTATGCTTGTGAGTTAGTATGGTGAGTTGGGGGCGTGGGTCTGTATGGGTGCATGGTGTATGCTTGTGAGTTTGTGTGCTGAGTTGAGGGTTCGGGTCTGTAAGGGTGTATTGGTGTATGCTTGTGAGTTTGTGTGCTGAGTTGGGGGTGGGGGATTCTGGTCTGTATGGGTTCATGGTGTATGCTTGTGAGTTTGTGTGTGAGTTGGGGGTGGGGGGTTCGGGTCTGTATGGGTTCATGGTGTATGCTTGTGAGTTTGTGTGCTGAGTTGGGGGTGGGGGGTTCGGGTCTGTATGGGTGCATGGTGTATGCTTTTGGGTTTGTGTGCTGAGTTGGGGGTGGGGGGTTTGGGTCGGTATGGGTGCATGGTGTATGCTTGTGAGTTTGTGTGCTGAGTTGGGGGTGGGGGGTAAGGATCTGTATGGGTGCATGGTGTATGCTTGTTGGTTTGTGTGCTGAGTTGGGGGTGGGGGTTTCAGGTCTGTATGGGTGCATGGTGTATGATTGTGAGTTTGTGTGCTGAGTTTGGGGTGGGAGGTTCCGGTCTGTATGGGTGCATGGTGTATGCTTGTGGGTTTGCGTGCTGAGTTGGGGGTGGGGGTTCGGGTCTGTATGGGTGCATGGTGTATGCTTTTGGGTTTGTGTACTGAGTTGGGGGGCTCGAGTTTGAATGGGTGCATGGTGTATGCTTGTGAGTTTGTGTGCTGAGTTGGGGGTGGGGGGTTGGGGTCTGTATGAGTATGTATGCATGGTGCATGCTTGGTGGCATGGGGCTTAGTGTTTGGTTCGGGGGTGGGGGCCATGGGGCATAGTGTTTGCTTGAGGGGTGGGTGTCTTGGGGCATAGTGTTTGCTTGAGGGATGGGTTTGCTTGAGGGGTGGGTGTCTTGGGGCATAGTGTTTGTTTGAGGGGTGGGTGTCTTGGGGCATAGTGTTTGGTTGAGGGGTGGGAGCCATGGGGCATGGTGTTTGCTTGAGAGGTGGGTGTCTTGGGGCATAGTGTTTGCATGAGGGGTGGGTGTCATGGGGCATAGTGTTTGGTTGAGGGGTGGGTGTCTTGGGGCATAGTGTTTGCATGAGGGGTGGGTGTCATGGGGCATAGTTTTTGGTTGAAGGGTGGGGGCCATGGGGCATAGTGTTTGCTTGAGGGGTGGGTTTGGTTGAGGGGTGGGTGTCTTGGGGCATAGTGTTTGCTTGAGGGGTGGGTGTCTTGGGGCATTGTGTTTGCATGAGGGGTGGGTGTCTTGAGGCATAGTGTTTGCATGAGGGGTGGGTGTCTTGGGGCATAGTGTTTGCATGAGGGGTGGGTGTCATAGGGCATAGTGTTTGGTTGAGGGGTGGGGGATATGGGGCATAGTGTTTGCTTGAGAGGTGGGTGTCTTGGGGCATTGCGTTTGCATGAGAGGTGGGTGTCTTGGGACATAGTGTTTGCATGAGGGGTGGGTGTCTTGGGGCATAGTGTTTGCATGAGGGGTGGGTGACATGGGGCATAGTGTTTGGTTGAGGGGTGGGTGTCTTGGGGTATAGTAGTGCATGAGGGGTGGGTGTCTTGGGGCATAGTGTTTGCTTGAGGGGTGGGTGTCATGAGGCATAGTGTTTGGTTGAGGGGTGGGTGCCATGGGGCATCATGTTTGCTTGAGAGGTGGGTGTTTTGGGGCATTGCGTTTGCATGAGAGGTGGGTATCTTGGGGCATAGTGTTTGCATGAGGGGTGGGTGTCTTGGGGCATAGTGTTTGCATGAGGGGTGGGTGTCATGGGGCATAGTGTTTGGTTGAAGGGTGGGGGTCATGGGGCATAGTGTTTGGTTGAAGGGTGGGGGTCATGGGGCATAGTGATTGGTTGAGGGGTGGGTGTCTTGGGGCATAGTGTTTGCATGAGGGGTGGGTGTCTTGGGGCATAGCGTTTGCATGAGGGGTGGGTGTCATGGGGCATAGTGTTTGGTTGAAGGGTGGGGGTCATGGGGCATTGCGTTTGCATGAGAGGTGGGTGTCTTGGGGCATAGTGTTTGCATGAGGGATGGGTGTCTTGGGGCATAGTGTTTGCATGAGGGGTGGGTGTCATGGGGCATAGTGTTTGGTTGAGGGGTGGGTGTCTTGGGGCATAGTGTTTGCATGAGGGGTGGGTGTCTTGGGGCATAGTGTTTGCATGAGGGGTGGGTGTCATGGGGCATAGTTTTTGGTTGAAGGGTGGGGGTCATGGGGCATAGTGATTGGTTGAGGGGTGGGTGTCTTGGGGCATAGTGTTTGCATGAGGGGTGGGTGTCTTGGGGCATAGTGTTTGCATGAGGGGTGAGTGTCATGGGGCATAGTGTTTGGTTGTGGGGTGGGTGTCTTGGGGCATAGTGTTTGCATGAGGGGTGGGTGTCTTGGGGCATAGTGTTTGCATGAGGGGTGGGTGTCTTGGGGCATAGTGTTTGCATGAGGGGTGGGTGTCATGGGGCATAGTTTTTGGTTGAAGTGTGGGGGCCATAGGGCATAGTGTTTGCTTGAGGGGTGGGTGTCTTGGGGCATAGTGTTTGCTTGAGGTGTGGGTGTCTTGGGGCATAGTGTTTGCTTGAGGGGTGGGTTTGCTTGAGGGGTGGGTGTCTTGGGGCATAGTGTTTGCTTGAGGGGTGGGTGTCTTGGGGCATTGTGTTTGCATGAGGGGTGGGTGTCTTGAGGCATAGTGTTTGCATGAGGGGTGGGTGTCTTGGGGCATAGTGTTTGCATGAGGGGTGGGTGTCATGGGGCATAGTGTTTGGTTGAGGGGTGGGAGCCATGGGGCATAGTGTTTGGTTGAGGGGTGGGGGCGATGGGGCATAGTGTCGCACTCCAAGAGTGAACCCAAAAATAAAGCTAAAACAGGCACAGTTAGGAGATGTACATCCTTTGCTTTTTGTGGAACCTGACTCAACGAAGGCCATACTCCTCTTGGGCAATCCAAACAGCAAAGTATAGCAGTCCAAAATAATGTAATGTCCAATCAAGTGTCAATAAAATATATATAATTTAATTAAACAGATAATATAGAATAACTAAATCGAAATAAATAACAATGGAAAATGTGTAGTACAAAATATAAGTTTGAAATACAAATACAAATCATTACACCTCAAAAACGTATTCTTTTTCCATGTGTTTAATAAAAATTGGGTGTTGAAAAAGCCTCCTGCCACGCCACGCCCCACTGCACCTACCGCACATTTACTTTTCGACCCACTATAGCCATCATGTAAGGTACTTTCGCCCCTCTATCAAAATCAGTTGTGCATCCCTGATCTAGGGCATCAGGTCCCGATGGACTCACAAATTGCATTCTGAAAAAAAAACCAAAGGTATGGGGAGACTACTGCTACCAGATTTTTTCAACAATTGCCTCTACTGCAAGAACCCCAACATCATGGAAGAGTGCTATTACAGTACCCATATTCAAAAAGAGAAACCGACAAGATCCAAGTCATTACCACCGAATAGCCCTATTGGATGTTCTGGGGAAGATTTTTGCTACTCTTCTGCAACGTAATCTCCTACTTTGGTCTATCAACAATGAGCATGTTGATATTCATCAAACAGGGTTTGTAAAAGGCATGGGCTGCAGCCTAAATCTTTTGATAGTCAACTTACTAAAGATGGAGGTGCTAAGAACTGGTGGAAAGATCTATCACATGCTTTTGACAGCATTGACCGCACCAAATTATGGAATAAACTGATTAAATGGAAATGCCCACCTAGCCTCTTTTCAGCCATCAAATATTTGCACACAAACACCAATGTAAGAATTAGGCTTGATCGATCTGGGTGCATGTCTTCTGCAGTACAGACCTTTTGTGGAGTCAAACAAGGTTGCCCTTTAGCTGCTATTATTTTTAACCTATTCATCTCTGACATTGAGTTGTGGCTTAAAGAGGCGCCTTCTTTCCCACCAAAAAGTTATGCCGTGCATATTGGGCATTTGTTGTATGCAGACGACATTATTCTAGTCGATACAACTCCAATCGACCTTCAACGTAGTCTGCATGCATTTGAGAAATATGTTAATGACAATGCCCTTGTGGTGAATACAAACAAATCTGAGATTTTGGTGCTACATGAGCTTATAGGTCATACAATGAGAGACAGAAATAGGTTCCGGTGGTATTTGGGTGACACTATGCTTTCTATTACAACACAAATTAAATACTTAGGAACTCTTGTAAATTCAAACATAAATGATGCCCACTTGGTAACCTCTCTTAAAGCAAAATATAAAAAACTGGCAATTCAAGCAGGCTGGGTGAATAACAAATATGGTAAATGTTCACTTCTACCAGCTCTGCGGTACTGTAATCAGAAGGCTGTCCCTGCTCTGTATGGCACCGAATGTGAATTAGGATGCCCTTTTGAGCTGTGGAATTCTCTTGAAAATATGTTCTGGTCCCGTGTTTTATGTCTGCCAGGGGGCACTCCTACGGTTTGTATTAGATATGAGCTTAGTCTGATCTCATTGAATGTGAGGGTTTCATGGTTGACGCTTAATTTGTTTCGAAAGATGTCTTTGGACCCGCCAATGCCCGCATTTTGAAATATTGAAATATTCAGTAAATACAAAGAGCCCCTCTGTTTTGGCCATATGGGCTGCACAATCTAACGACATATTGGTGGCATTAGATACAGACCTGTATACCTTGCAATCCAATCCTAATCATGTCAAGGAAAAAGTTGTGGAGATTGGATTGAATCTCAACGGGCGAACAGTATCAAAAACTTTGAATAACGAAAAATATTCAGAGTCAAAAATAAGCAGTAAATGAGACTCTCATTTCCTAACCAAAAGCCAAGACAGCTTTATGTGAATTTTCGGATGAATTTGCTTCCAACTAGTGAATGAGCAAATGTTTGGTTAAAAGTTGAAAAGTAACCTGTGTAGACTGTGTAACAAAGATGAAGAAACACTTAAACATCTAACTCTATCATGTTCTGTCCTCTGCCATGAACGAAGTAATCATTTTGGGACATTTTGTGAAAGTAGACCAAGTTTAAGTGTGGCTGACTGGTGGCAAGTCATCTTTGATGAATCTGATTGAATCTGATTGAAAGTTAACCTTAGCATTGACTTCCTTTTTAAGGGTTATTATTGCTAGACGTAGAATGGTGCATATACTCTGGAGTGAAGATTTTCTTTGTTTGCTTTGGGAACTGTGATTTTGTGTTAAATGAGATGTGCACAGTCTGTATGTAATCTTTTTAAAGGTTTGTAATAAACCAATAAAAAAAAATTAAAACAAAATAATACTGAGGAGTGCTATAAATATCGGATTCAAATACACAACTCGTGGCATTCAGTTTAACGTTCAATGTAATGGGGCCCTAATCAAACTGTACCATACACAGAGGTGGCAATAACACATGATCTAATTGTAAAACGTGATTGGTGAATTCACAATTTAATCAGAAATGTTTTCAACAATTGGGCTTTCGCACCTTCAATATATAGTGCAGTTAATTTTGGAGATAAGTTCAAATAAATGATGGCGTATGAAAAGCAAAATAGCACTTTTGTGGTTTGTTACGGATGGGAGATAACGTGAATTGCCAGGACTGTTCTGTAACCATTATCCAGTGTTTCTAAGAATGTTCACATCTGGTCCAAACTAAGTCCCCACGTTTTTTATTTTAAAATAATGATTGTTTTGTGATTCGGTCATGCTGGGAGAATGAGTTTCAGAGTTACGTTTTGTTAAATGTTGTGGCACATTTATTTATATATGCTAGCCATGCACTTTTCAAATTTCCCTTTCAAACATTTAGTACAAGCGGCAACACGTGCGTGCATGTGTTGTACTTATTCAGGGCAAATTATAATCACACCAAACAGGAAAAAAAGAAACACAGACAGCTAAAATGAAAAATCTATGTAAGAATACAAAAACATCAGTGCAGTGTTTTATAATAAATATATTTCATGTAAGCAAAGCAGGTTAAAAATATACATGTCAGATAAAGCTTGCCGGGGACAGGTTTCGAGGACCTGGAACATGGGGAAGGGAAGTAAACCAGCTAACATGAAATAATTCGTTAATTAAGCTTTTATTACATGCATAATACCGAAGTCCAGTCTCTAAGCGCAGGACAAGACCCGAACTTGTGTTGCCATGCTTTCAAGACAAATGTGTTGCTTCTGAAATATCTGCCCAGCCGAATCCCGGGACTCTCCCACTGCCACTCGTGAAGCACTAAAAGACCTGGAGGACTCCTTGCCAGAGCTGGTGTATGGGGTACAGGACCAGCGACTCACTGGAGGCTTAAATGACGTGGGGAGATGATCAGTACTCTATCCAGAGACCTTCACTCTTACAAAAAGCCAAGCCCATCGCTCCTTGTATTGATAATTTACCAACAACATGAATACATTTTGGTTTCATAGGGTGACGAAGAAGTGGATTAACTTCAGTAAACAGTGCTCTCTCTACAAGGTGGAGACTACACTGGATGGTACTGAAGAAGAATACTTCGTACTTGTCTTGATACTAGTAAAATACGAATTGGTAAAGCCAACAATTTTGGCTATTGTATAGGCATGGGATTGGCATTTGCGAGCACTGCCATAATGGTCCTACCTAGCCATAAGTAAGCAGCATGTGGAAATAGTGTGATTAAATGGGTATATAATAGCAGGGCCTGACAGAGGCCTATCTAATACCTGTACACAAGCAAAAAATGTTGGCTCTGTAAATGCTTGATTTTAACAGGATTTCATTTCAAGGAACAGATATAAATCAAGTGGCTGAAGGCACGCTAGTTTAAGCCGTTTTTGTTACACCAGTAGCACATTTAAAGCTGCAATTAAGCTATTAACTCTATGGAGACTGCTTAGAAAGAACACTGACAGACCATGTGATGGTATTTCTTGATGGAGCTAGGTCAAAGAGAACCCAGGAGGATGTGTTTTGGATGGAGAGGGGAAAGAAGTGGGTGGAAATGTCCATAGAGATCAGCATGGCCAAGGTCAGTCAAAAGGTGGGTAAATAACTAAACAACACCAACCAGCTCCGTGTTCCTCCTCATATGTAACATCCCTCCTAGTTGTACTTCATGTTATGGTTTCAGGATATAGTGTGCGTTTCAGGATCACATAGCCAAACCTAAAAAATCATTGTCAGTGCTAATATGTTGGTATTTTGCAGTTGTTTATTGCATTTTACTGTTATGAGTATTAATTTGGGTCAGCCCCATAAAAACATGCCCATCTCAAAGAACATGTAAGATGAAGGAGCGATGATCTTGTGGCTACATTAACTTTTTGTTGTGGTTGGCTGATTCAATGCTTATTACATTTTACTTCAACTGCTGAGCCATAAAGCATGTAGCTTAAAGAGCCCGCTATGGAAGGCCATAGCATGCTTTTGACCTCTGCACCATGTGGAATTTATCATCAATATTGTTAATACACAACTTCAAGCTGCAACTACCCAAATCCATAAATGATGTACAATAGTGAAATAGTAATTTGTTTACTATAGTGACACTATTAGGACAATGTTCTTCCAAAATGGAATGCAGACATACATGATATTCATAAACGACACCATGGGTGTCATTCAGAGGTTGGAGTAAAGGGAGAAATTATGCCGGTAAGCGATTACTGGCATCGTATACCGATACGGCCCATTCCGACCAACCAGAACGCTATTTACGGCACCGCACAGTACGATGCAGTAAATAGAGGTCTTGTGTCACGCGCGCGACACACCGTGCCGATATTAGCGGCATGGCGTAAACCAGAGCTGATCACAAGGAACGTGCACACGTAAATAACGGCCTCCTTAAACCCGTAAAGTACCTTACCGGCATGGAGTACATACAGGCATCTCAGAGAAGGAGTAAAGAACCCTGAGCAGTAGTTCCCAGACCCACAGGTGCACACAACCAGCACAGGTGTAGTCAATGGAGTCTGACACAGCACAAAAGGATGACACCCACACACCACACCCCCTCCCACACCAAGATGATACCAATAGTGGTAGCAGTACATGAAGCAGGAGGCCCTGCTTGCAAGGGCACAACCACAAGAACAACACCAACAACACCAGGCCCCACCACTGAGGAGACACAGGGGGAGAAGGAGGGTGAGACAGGCCCAGCATGCAGCACCAGTGCCGCCTCCGTCACCACCCCAGTAGCCCCCATTCCCACGCATCAGGTCCGGTCCCTCAAGCGAACCCCTGAGCAGATACACACCCTCTACCAGCTTGACTGTGACACCATCACCACCATAGTTGGCCTGAGAAATTACGAGATAAGTGAGCATCATACAAATACACACCGCTATCCCGCTCAACTGAAGGTGGTGCCTGTGCCCCACGCCCATGCCATAGGCACCTACCAGCACACAGTGGGGCCCATGCATGGCATATCACAACCGTCCATTTCACGGATGCAGACCTCAAGACTGCTGCATGCATCAATGAAGCACGTACCACGAGATGTACGTGCCATTGTTCATAGACCATCTCGAAGACGCTCCCCCCTACAGCATTCCATTGCACAGGACACATATTGGGGCCATGAATGGGCTAAATGCATCCATGGACATGTGCATATGGGCGTCAATGACCTGCTGCCATGTAAGACAAGTTCAGTTCTCCACCATGACAGTCCAAACACTTACCTTCATTGGCTAGGCATGCAGGTGTTGGTGGCTGTCCCTTGACACTATGGTACAGGACCCCTGTCAGAAACCCACAGAACAGGCACAAGGAGGCCTACAATACTGCCCATACCAGTGCATGCGTGGAGATGAAGTAGCGACTTGGCTTGCATAAGGCACTATGAGTTGCCGAAGCTGGTCTGGTGGGGGACCCATCTACTGCAATGTGTAGGTGTCCAAGACCCCCATGTCATGTGTAAAGCTGAACAAAATGTGCATCCCTTGGAACGTGGCCCTGTCCCCTGACATGGGACTTCTAACACCAGATGAAGATGGAGTGAAGGAGGAGGAGTAAGGGGCAAGACAGCATCATGGAGCCGGTACACAGGAGGGACATGTCGTGTGACAAACATTGATTGGACATCAAAACCGAAACACGAGTCAGCAGAGGGTGGCATGACATGGGCACACAGGGCACTGGGTGTGTGGATACTTGTAGACCATGCACTGTCAGACATCATAATACACATGCTCAATGATGAATGTCCACACAGGTTAAACTTTGCGACACCAACGGTGTATTGTAAATTTAAATGCATAAGTGTAAACATTATCTCCACCATCCCACCACCCACCCCCACAACTCCACAACAAACCCTCACCCCCCACCCCCCTCCACCCCAACTCCGCAACAGTAGTCCCATGGTGACCATCAAGGCCACATGTGGCAGCTATGCCAACTACTCCATGCTCCCGGGCCCCGGGGGAGTCATGTCCCGGCGGCGCAGAGAACGCAGAGAATGCCGCAGTGGGCTTGCAGGGGTAGAGCGACTGGATGAGGGGGTGTCCTCTTGCTGAGGCGGCTGAGTGGGATGCGCAGCCTCAAGGGCATCTGCAATGCGTCCAAGGACTTCGCATAACCGGTTCGTACTGTCCGTGACCACCTGGCGCATTGCCCACAGTTCGTCTAGCCACTCCACCCTGCCCTGCTGGTTGTCTTCCATCACCTCAGTGATGAGGGCAGTGAGCTGTGCCACACGCAGTGCATCCAGTGACGGGTTTCATCCCTGCAGGGGATTGGGCTTACATGCCCTGTCAGGGCCTCGACTGGGGGACTGGGCACGATAATGGCGTCTCCCGGTGCTTCACCATGTGCACATCGGCCAGGTGTGTCAGGCTCCCCTGAGTCACTGCATGACACCTGGAGGACATTGCTGGGCTCTGGGGTGTGGACGGTGGGGTAGAAGTCCTCCTCTGACGCCCCACAGATGGACAAGTGGCTGTCCACGGTTTCCAGGGGGGCCTTGGCTGCCACCTCCCAAACGATGCGCGACTCCTCTGACCTTGGGGTGGGCATTGTGGCAGGCGCCGATGCAGGGTGGGATGGGGGTGGTGCACCCTCCATGGGCCTTGGAGGAGCCGGGGTGGTTGTGTGATTCCGGGCTGGTATGCGGCAGACCCTGCCTTTGCCCCTGGAGGTGGTGGGATGGCTCGTCTCGGCCTCCTCGCTCTCATGCTCACTGCCTGTGGGGGTAGAAGGGATGGACGGCATGAGTGATTGTTTGAGAGGCTAATTACATTAATGGCTGCATTCACATTTCAGTCATTTGGGGTTTGTGGCCTTTTGGGCGTTGCAACATGTGTCTGATTTGTACGCAGGTGTCAGAGTCACTCATCCTGGCCTGGTACTGTGCAGTCTGACTCGCACACTGCCAACCCAGCTGCACAGTGTGCATCATGGGATGTGCCAGTTTGTGCACTATGTGTGATGTGCGTTATGTACTTGCACTTGGCACTTGCTTGGTTGGCAGTTGGCTCAGCATGATTTGGATGGGGGGGAGGGCACCATGACAAGGTGCCTTGGACGGCCCTTGGGTGTGTATTTATCATGAAATTGCCATTGTCGGTGTTGACTTTGGACACGGGAAAGAGGAACCAGCTGTGAAGCGAACGGGCCCTTTCGGTTCTGAAAGAAGAGACAACAGAGTTCGGTAGAAGTAAGAGAACGCCGGCAACGATCCGCGAGGCAGAGGGACCCAGCCATTGAGACAGAATGCGCCCACGCTTAGAAAAATTAATGAAACTGAAGGAAGACCACGTGGGAATCCGGGGCGATTGAGGTCACAACCATACAAGGAGGTACCTACCTCGAATGAAAATCTCGGAGGAGTCAGGAGGAGCTGCATACTGCCAACGTGGCTGACCTTTTAGAAAAAATAGGAGCATTTAACTAAGGTAAATACAGAAAAGATAATACATCAGTATCGGGAACAAAAGAGTATTCAGAGATAGACATCTGGATGACTGGAAATAAACAACCGGTATACTAAAGTCAAAAGATCCCTTCTTGTGGAATTCTGGCTCAGAAACGAAACAGACGTCAGGCGAACACATAAGTCCTGAAGAAGTATAAAGAATATAGGAAGACCAAATGGTCGCTACATAACAGACTGTTGCTATACAAAAATTAACCCCTGAAGAATTTCCTTGAATTGTGTAAATCGATATAGGAAAGAAACATGTTGGGTAGTGTGGATTGTAGAATGAAAGGATGTATGGATGACATGAGTGTGAATGAATAGAACATCAAATTTGGGGATTGTTGAGCACCCAGTGAAGATATGAGAGGACATAAAAAACAAATTAAGAACTGAAAAGTTTGCCCTCTACTGATGAATGATTTGACAGCAAAAACAGGTATTAGAGAACAGATTGTTATGTAGGCTTTTTTCGTGGTCAATGATGCCAAAAATGGAGACAAATTTGCAATAACTGATCTTAGACAAAAGTGCAATAATTTGTATTAGAGAAATGTATGAATGTTTTTTTAGTGATGCTTTTATTGAGAGTAAATAAATTGATATTTTTGATTAAAAAAAACTGCTTGGAATAAGTATATTGTGATATAATGAACTAAACAACATGCACTATTGAGTCAGAAAAAGGTACTGGAGAAGCAAGGGACCCTTTAAGCATTAGTGTGGTATATTCCAGTCTTTCTATGTGTTGAGGGTTGTCTTAAAGAGGTCCAGAAAAATATTCCCTCTAGTCTCTCAAAGTTGTATATATGACTTTGGACACTCACCTCCATCAGCAGACGACGGTGCCCCACACTCCATTTCGCCGACGCCTTCTATGGATGCGGTCCAAATCAGTGCAGCGCATGTCTCCTCCCATGCCGTGGGTTTCATGGGGGAACTTGGGCCCCCTCCGGTCTGCTGTGCCTGACTCCGGTTGGCGGAGAGGATGCTCCGCACCCTCATCCGCAAGTCATCCCACCGCTTGTGGCAGTCCCTGGGGGTGCGGGGGGTGGTGCCTACTGCGCTCACCCTTTGGGCAACTTGTGCCCAGATGTTCTTTTTACGGAGCACCGCCTCCCGGCGCATGTCCCCGCTGAACACGATGTCAGCGTGCTCCTCCAGGGTGTCTACCATGGCCTGCAGCTCTTCTGGGCTAAATCGCTGCTTGCGGAGTCGGTCTGCTGACTTCTTCGGGGCTTTTCGCATTCCTGCAGGGTGTGATGGCCTTTTCCGTAGTTCAGAGTTCAGATTGCTCCCAAGGGTGCTGCCTGATGAGGATGGCAATGGATTGTGCTTTTAAAGATGGCCGCCGCGCTCCTTCCCATTCCTGTGCAATGACGATATTTCTGGTTCTGTTATTTAGCGGTGTCCGTAATTTACGGTCTCCGTTATTTACGGACACCGCTATTTCCATGGCGGTATTGTTACTTACGGTATGCATCATGCCGTTAAGGGGTTTTACGGGCCCTTTTGCGGCATGTCGGTAAGTGCTTTACCGGCATGGCGCAAAGCTCGTGCCCGCAAAGTCGTAATGGCCCACAATTAGCGGTTTGAGGCCAGATCAGAATCGTTCTTTGCGCCATGCCGGTAAAGCCCGGTACTTACCTCGAATCTCGGAATGAGGGCCCATGTGTATGAAGACATGTCCTGTTGTCTAAATATAATTTGCTGCATGATGAAAATATTGTGGTGTATAAAACCAAGCACCTGTTTGCCAACCATGCGCATTCAAATAAGGCACCAACATTCATTTAAGCAAGCTACCAACTGATATATAAGTCTAATAGCATGATAACCATATGTCCGTTTGTTTCTGAGAAACATTTCAGCATCATGCATGCCTTGATATTTGGAGACCTGAAGGAGCTGCTCTACTCAGTGCTTGCTTGCAGGATTCAGACTTATTATGAAAGTGAACACTCCACGCATATATCCAGTCCTCCAACCAAGTGAGACCCACACTTGTTATAAAATATTGAAATACCACATGCAATTCCATGTGCAGTTGCTTCAGAAAAGCAAAAGGTTATTTCATATGTTATGCTTTCACCTTCCATTCCTCTTACAAACATTCCATGCAGCCTTTATGGTTTAATTTTCATTCTCTTTTGTCATTTACAACTTGCCCACGACCACACTCCAAGGTGAGAGAGGGGTAAAGATAGGCAAAGAGAGAGTAAGCAAGATTGAACGATATAGAGATACAGAGAGAGAGAGAGAGAGAGAGAGAGAGAGAGAGAAAGCGAGAGAGAGAAAGCGAGAGAGAGAGAGACACTGTCACACACATTGGACATAAAGAAGGAGAAAATAAAAAAGATAGATGAAGCAAAGGGGGAACATGAAAGAGACTGACTAAATGAGAGACTGTGCCAGAAAAATTGAGAGATTGCTAAAAAGAGGGGTGGAGACTGGGAATGGGACTTGGATGAAGGACTAGACCGAGGAACGGGAACTAGGCAAGTGGCAAGGAACCGGAATGAGGGAAAAGAAATAGGATCTAAGAGGAGGAAGAGGAAATAGTACAAGAATGGAGAAGCAGAACTAGGATGAATGACTTTGGTGATGCATCAGATTGAGGGACAAACACAAGGAAAAGGAAATAGGATATTGAAGGACACGAGGAGCTAAGACCAGGGAGGAGAATGATGGACTAGGGTGAAGGCTGAGGATGAAGAGCAAGGATGAAAGATGAGGGATGAGGAAAGAGGTGAGGACAAGGAAGAGAGAATACCAAGAGGAAGAGAAACTCTTATGAGTAATTAGGACAAGGAAGAGGAACTAGGATTTTGAAGCGGAAGAGAAAGTGGGACTGGGATGAGGGTTCTGGACAAGGCAAGGAAGAGGAAGAGGGACTGGAATGAGGAAGTAGTACAAAGAGGAAGAGTATAATGGACTACAGTGAGTAAGAGGAAGAGGACTGAGGAAAAGAAGAGGCAGAGGGACTAGGACAAAATGAAGGAATAGGATGAGGAAGAGGATGAAGGACTAGTATTAGAAAGTAGTACTAAAATAAATGACTAGGGACTAAGATGAGAAGGAGGGATGAGGAAAGACAATATGGTCATGACAAGGAAGAGGAAGAGGGACTAGTATGAGGAACAGAGATGAGGAAGAGGAACTAGGACAAGAAAGAGGGACTCAGAATAAGAAAAGTGAATTGGATGAATAAGAGAGACTAGGATGAGCAAGAAGAAGAGGGACTAGTATGGGGATTAGGATGAAGAAGAGCAATGAGGAAGGGAGCAAGGTTAAGGAAGAGAGGGCCAGGGATTTAAAAAAATGAAAATGGACAATTGACTAGGGTGTGAAACAGAGCCTATTATGAGGTAACTAAAACTATGGTCCAAGGTTTAGGGAGGATGAGTGACACTGAGTAGGATGAGGTATTGGGGCAAGAAAGGGGGAAGGGGACAAAAATGAGGAAGAATGACTAGTACAAGGAAATGGAAGGGGAAGAGGGATAAGATAAGGATGAGGGAGAAGGATGATCAAGGCAAAGAAGGAGAGGAATAAGACAAGGAAGAGGTGAGAAAGAGGGACTAGATCAAGGGAGAAGGTCTGGGATGGTAAGAAGGAATGATGAAGTGTAATAGGCTCCAGGAAGGGAGAGAGGGACTAGGAAGATCGAATATGATAAAGAACAAGGATGAAGGACAAGGGGCAGGAATTATGAGAAGTGGTAGTGACTAGGAAGAGGGATAAGGACAAGGGATGAGGAAGAGGAATAGAGACAATGATGAGGGACTCGAAAGCAGGACTAGGAGGAGGCAGAGAAAGGGGGAATAGGATGAGAAAGATAGGCTAGGACAAGGATGAGGATGATGGATTAGCATGAAGATGGGAAGAGGGACTTGGATGAGAAAAGGGACAAGGGACTAGGGCATGAATGGGGGATTAGGATGATGAATTAGAATGAGGAACAAGAAAAGTGGCAGGGACTAGGAAGAGTAACAGGAGCTAGGAAGTGAGACAGGTTCTTGGAAGAAAGACTAGAATGATAAAAAGTGACTCGAGTGAGAAAGTGGTACATGAAGAGGGACAAGGAAGAGGGAAGGAGACTAAGATGAGGAAGAGAGACTTGGATGAGGAATTAGGAGAAGTAGGAAGGAGGAAGATGAGCTTGGACAAGGAATAAGAAGAAAGGGTGGGATGAAGAAGAAGAAGGACTAAGACTAGGAAGAGTGGGTGGTCAGTCAAAATGTCGAAAATAAAATGTAGAATGACAATAATGTCAAAAAAAAATGGAGAAAAAAAAATGTCGAATTCCCTCTTTTTTAATTATATATTTATTTTGGGGTCCGGGAATAAAAAAAAAATGGGTAAAGCAAAAAAAAAAAGAAAAAAAAAAAGGAGGGTTGGGGGGGAACCCCCCCATTTCGAATAAAAAAGTCATAAAATAAAATTCAATATTTTTTTTTCTACATTTATTTTTTGACATTTTGACTTTCTACATTTTGACTTTCTACATTATGACTATAAACCGGAAGAGTGATTAGGATGAGGACAAGGATTGAGGTATGATGGTGATGGATTAGTACAAGGGGTGATGGAAGAGGCATTAGTATCTGGAAGAGGAAGAAGGACTATGACATGGTAGAGTGATAGGAAGAGGGATGAGGAAGAGAATGTGGGACTGGGAAAAGGAAAAGGAAGAGAGATAAGGGCGAACATCTGGGGCTAAACCTTAATCAAAATAGACAAGCTCCCATAATATCTTCCCCTCAATTTCTTCTTTGCAGGGATCCCAAATAAAACAAAACCATCCAATTTCGGGGTCTCCATCACCCATGTTTCCTTTAGAAGGATCACTTCATTTGCTTGAAGAAACTCAGCAATGTCTCTCCATTCCATCTTCCCCTTGACCCTGCTATATTCCAGGAAAGCAGATGGAACTCTGTGGGTTTACTGGCCGGGGAGTTACTTGCTAAGAAAGGAGCTGAGAAGGGAGCTGCCCCCTGCACCCCCGCCCCTACCTCCAGAGCAATCCTGCTCAATGAGGCATCCGACTTTAAATCAAGGTCCTCACATGAAGTCAATTAACCAACTCTGGAACACCAATAGGTGTGCTTTCTCTAGTATGATTGGACCCTCTCAACCTCCCTCCTTGCTACGTGGGAATGATGGATATGAAGACATTTGCCCCCTCCCCTCACACCGTCCCCCACCTCCTACATCCATTCTACCATGAGTTGTTCCCGGGGCTACCTGATCAACCGCCCTCACATAAAAGTAGTTCAGAGGGAGAATTCTGCTTGAAAGTCTACTACCATTCGGTTTGAGGCCACGTGCAAGGTTAGAGCTGAGAAGATAACCAGCCACTGTTGCATCCGAGAAGGTCACCTCTACACAGTCTCCATCCATGTTCTTGGGCTTGGTGCCAACCCAACCAACTCTTCTAGCCACACGAAAAATGGCAGGGTCTACTTTAGGCCCCATCAGTGTTAATCCAATGCGTTGCTTTGTTAATAAGGGAGATGGTTGACTCGAAGTTAACCTTAGTGAGCCTGAGCAGACCTGTGATAATCCCCACAAAAGGCACTGCTTCTGGGGAAAATTTAAGATGGTTTGCTCCCCCACCCCCTGTGGCGGAACATTCCCCCATGCTACTGGCCCAACCATTAGCTCAGTCTCTGTTCCCCTCCCTGGGTTACAATTAGCCCCATTCCCTGACAATTTAGAGACAAACCCTTCTTCAACAGCGACAGATGGTACCCCACTGCTCCCTCCCTTACCCAAATCACAACTTGCAGGGTATCCTCCCTTCAATGAGACACAGAAGGCACAAGGCCCAACATCCCCAACCTCTTCCACCCGAGCTTTAGCCAGATCTAAAACCTTAGTTGAGCAAGCTCTTATAGACTCATCCATTATTGCTAATGTGCTCAAAACCTCCGCCTTTAGTGCCTGTAGGGATTGCAGAACCAACTAGAGAGGCTTCCATTTTTCATCTAGCAGGGATTCCAGCCATATCTTGTCATCCTCACCCGCACAGGAAGAGTCCAGATCTAAACTGGCGGGACCCTCGGTCATTGCACAGCCTGACCGTAAATCACCCAATTTATTCACTTCCAAGTCTGGTTCTGAGGCTACCCCCGCACTTCGGGAACCTCCCCTCGGGCAACTTCTCACAGGATATTGGGACTGCCGAAAAGCCTTCCCCATTAGCCCCTTATCTATTATTTCTGCTACTTACACCACTGATTGGGCTAAGGAGCCCCACTAACAAGGGTGCTACCTCGCTGGAGGCTTGCTCAGCTGCATTCAGGCAGCTCACTATCTTATTGGCCATCGCACTCCGATTGTACTATGTCAAAGATCCCCAATGAAAAATGGCACAGGGACAAATAGCACTAGTGAGGGCAGCCTACTTTGCATAAAATCAAAGAGTTTTTTGGAAACATAAAAATGACCACTTTTTCATATTTGACAAATATGTCTGTGATAAAAGGCCATAAGATTGAATCAATAAGTACATAATGCCCACTGGGCTTGGTCCTCATTCATGTTTCACAGCACCCACCCTAACACTAAAATGCTGGTTACTTTGAAACATATATACTGATTTGAACAGTCTCAATATTGGGATGTGAGCATAAAATGGCAATAACATCAGTCACTCCATTAGTGCTCAAATGCTGTAGGGGCTAAGGTTAAGGATAGCTGTGCATTTGTTAAGTTCTCAATGCAAAGACAACCTATGAGAAATATATGTGTAGGATTTTACCTCTGATTCTTCCTAATGGCTCCATTGATTGTGCCCATATCACCCTTTGGGCCCAATTTGCAAAAATGTTTTAACATGGGACAGTCTCATTAAAAACTCCCCTTCTCTCTGAGGTGCCTCAACATCTCAGGTCCTTACTTTGGAGTGGCATTTCCCTTCGCTCTTTCCTTCTTACTCGGAGATTGAAACCTTTAATTCTTGAAAATTGTATGTTCCTGTATTTTGTTTTTCTTTCCTTCTTCCAAATGTCTGACATGCTTGTTTTTCCATATTTGTTAAATAATCCATATTTGTTAAATCAGAGAGGCACAGCTCCACCTCACTGATGAGGCCCAACAAGGCTGAAACACGTGTCTGGGGTTGCTGTTCGTACTGTTGTTCGGAAGAGAATTGCAATAGCATTTCAGTGCTGCACTGTCCATGTGGGCGGGACAAAGACTGATATGCAAATTGATATTTCCCTTCTGACGAAGGTACAGTGAGCTAAAGTGTGGCTGCGGACTCTCGAGTGGGTACCTTCCCAAAGAACAGGTCACTTAGCCATGTTCGTTCTTGCAGAGGGGCAGCTATGACTATATTTTGATGGTTATAACTCGGTTTCATATATTCTTTATTTCCTTCCTTTTTCTGTCTTCAATTCCTTAATTTCTATGTCCACTCATTCTATATTTAAGTATTATTGTCCATGGGAAATTTTGTTATCAAGCTAGTTTGGTTTTGACAGGGTCATAGGGTCTCAAAACAAAGCGTAGGGCCATAACCAGCACTCCGGTCAATTACTAAATAGCAGTGACCTAACCCACAGGACAACATTACTATTGAAAATCGTCTTACACCTGAGGAGAGGCCAAGCTGACAATCGAAATCCAATGCCAGGTAAGCTGATGCATTTCCATCATGACCCAAGTGATGGCACTAGCAGAATGAGAAGGAGCTATTAAGGGGTTGGCTAATGATGCGACATTTTATTAGGGAACCTGGCCATTAATCTGGCTTGGGGTTGGTGTCCATTGCCCCTTGACTAATCTGACATCTCTAACCTCACCACTGACTCATGCTTCTCACCGTCGGTACTGGTGCCATTAGCAGAGGAATAGTTGGCACTTATCCTTTATGTTGTGGGATGCAGCAGAGAGATGCCTGACTCACAGGGGCGTGTATCTCTTTCATTTGAAGGACGAGTGTCTATAAGTGGAGAGAAAGAGAGCCCTTTCGTAAAGTGGGGACGCACTGCTCATTAAACTCCCATGCAGATATTTGCTGCGCAGTAACCAATCAGCATGTTGCATTCTAGTTTTGCCTCCCCGCCCAGTTCACAATGAAATGTATGAGTACATCTTCAATCAGGGTTTTTGAAGGTGGATGTCTGTTGTTGCTTGCTTGGTTAGGCAGAGCTAGAGCTGGAAACACAGGGGGGCTTCATTCATTCCATCTCCTGAGCTGCATGGGAATCTTCCAAGCTTCAAGTTAAAACTTTGGATATCCTAAATGCACACTATTTCTACTGTCTGTATTTTGAGCCAGTCATTTTTTATGACTTTCCAATAAACATGTATTAAAATAATATAAATGTTGATTAAAGGTCACTCAAAAAAATATGTTTTCTTTATTGGAAATTGTTTCAGTAAGACTGGGCTCTTACTTCAACCCTGGATATTTTTTAAGTTTATTTTGAATATCTCAGCAAATAAAGGGCAACATGGTAAGCGTTGGTATTTAACATTTTATGTTGATATGGTAATGACATACATAATTAAAAGTTCAATGCTTTTGGAAAAGCATCAAGAAACATTGTGAAAAGGCAACATCATCAGTGTCAAAGAAGAACAAGCCCATTTGTTTGAACTGAATGGTCTGATAATAATGATCTATGTATACCTGCTACCTGCTACACATTGTGAGATGCACATCTATATCAGGTTTTAGGGCGTATTATTTGTATATATTCATTGATGTATCATCCAATTACCAGCTACCAAACATAAAGGATGATATGGGAAAACATATTTCACTGCTTAATGGCAAGCTCATTCTTTACTCAATGCAAAAACAAGGAGAAGGGCACTGCAAGCAATGTTCAATGCAAGATCTCTTTTTGTAATTAATTTCTTGCTGGCATTTATAAAGGAGACCCTTAATTTGCATAATGTACATGGCCAAATTACAATAAAATGAATGTAAATTAATAAATTATTATAATAAATTAATTATGCTAATATTAATTTCAATGGTTTAATTATCGTTTTTGATTAAATTACCGGCTAGGCTATTCCACATTGCTTGTCACGGCAATTATCTGACTTTAGTTTGATCTAAAATAAACATCTCTCCTGGGTATATTCCATGCTGTATAAACAGTTCAGCATGAGTTGCTTAAACATGCTGGCTGTCAATGCATGGTTTGGGAAATGGAGATTTAATTTTAGTCCTTTCTCCTTGTCATTGTTTGCAGATATGGGTGCATTCATCCGACACAGAGCTAACAAAAATGAGTGTTACATTTGGTATTTGAAACAGCAGATTTTACCACTTCATAGCGCCATTATTGGCAGGTGCTACGTGCTAGCAGCAGACACCATGGTTGGTTCAATGTGTGTTATTTAACTTCAGAAGCAGGAGGCTGTGAGTCTGCCCAATGGTTTTGGAACCTGGAATTACGAGCCCACTGACTCATGGTAGAAGCTGTCATCAGGGTCGGGATTGCCTCTTACTCTGGGTCAAACTATGTCCAAGGATGGTCCTAGTGGAAGGGGCTGTTGTCAAAGGCAAACGCCAAACATACAAGAACCCAGAAAAGAAAGTATACAAATACAAGAGGTGGTTAGTGTCCCAAAGCCACCTTAGCGCCATGCCAGGTCTGAAATACTGGCATGGCACTTAATATAGCAGTGTTAAAAACAGACCACAGAGCCTATTGTCAGACCAAAACAATGAGCACTCTGTTTCTGATCAGGTCCCACCTGGGGGAAGTTTGCTTTGTGAGAAGGTAACTTCTGCAGAAGATGCAACCATTGCCACACGCTGCTGTCTAGGTGGCCTTAGGGAATCTTGCGCTCCAAAGACTTGACCTGGCATGTTGCCTTATTTCTATTCATTTTAATTGGGCCAGATACTAAACTTTCATTGTAGGACCCACACCTAAATGTCTACTCGGATGTTGAACTCCATGTCACCGGTTCTGCAGCATTATTGGTAATTCACTAGCTTAATTGTTTTCTGGTTTAACAAAAGTCACGTTACCTTGGAGTTCTCAACAATTATTTTTTTCATTTTGTGTGTTGTTTCATTCATCTGCCATCTTCTCGTGCATGTCCAAGCCTTGAGCTCAGCCATGCTACCAAATAGTGGCAAAGCATAACTTGGTTCATTTCTTTCTGTGAATGAGTGGTTGTAGTGTGGACAGCTGAACAGAACGTGGTAAAGGCATTACTTTCCCTTTGACCTCTATCAGGCCTGGGGCTTCCTCGCAATGCTACATGTAGTAGTGGTCATCATTGCCCAGGGGAGGTCCATTCAGAGGCGAAATCCCCTGTACCAAAAAACTGTAGCAAGCAGAGATCCCATAGAACTCAAGCTGTCACAAGTTTTCAAAGGTCCACGCTTACTCCCCAATTGTGCAGTCATTATTATTTATTCTCCTGTACACTGCGCACAGTGTTATTAATGTCCTAGTATATATTCATTTTGACTTTTATGAAATGTTCCCTATCTATAATTTACAATATGATAATGTGGCAGGGAGGGAGTGAATGCATTCTTTACTGAAAATCAAGTGTACCCAGTAATTGCTTGTGCAGGATTATCAGCTTAGGGACAGCAGGTCTGAGCTGACAATCCACTATCCTTTTCTCATGTCCTACAATACAGTGTGTTGTCTTCACATTTATAATCCATGATCTCAGATGGTCGGGCCTGGAAAGTAGTAAGAACAAGCCCAAAGTGTGGCGTATCTGGCACTCGCCCGACTTTAAGGTCAGTTTTCTAGTGAGCTTATGCTACAAATATTTTGTTCAATTTCTAAAACAAGAGATCTTCGGTAAGAATAGCACAGGTATTGTTTCTAGCACACGGCTCTCACTGGAATTAGAAAGTAGAGTGCCAGCGGGCTATGTGCTAGAAATCCCGCTCAGTGGAGAAACATTTGATGTGAATTTGAAGCAACTGTGGGCACTCGAAATAATATATTTCTAATATGGACGATTTCGAGCGAGAATCCAAATTGCAATAACCCTGTTTTTTTTATAATTTAGGGTATGGGAAGAGCTTTATACCTCTCCTCCTGAGGGTGAGCCTATTGCCAACACCCTTACCCTATAAACGAAAAATATCTAACTCACCCATTCCAAGACAGCAATAACCTTGCACAAGAACGTCGCCAACACAGACCTCTTCCACCCCCAAAGCACGAGATATATCCATCAAACTCCTTGTTACAAAACCATCCACAAACTCATTGAAACTTTCCCCACCATCACTAGCACCTCCCTGTTGTAATCAAAATACCTGTCACCCAGTTATCATATCCTCCCTTCGACTATATCTTCAACACCCAATTGAAAAAGAAGCCTCAATGGTTTCCTTCTCAGCTCAAATCTCCTCTCTAACACTTGCGTGGTATGGATGTTCTTTGCACAAGAAACCCCCAAAAGAATTACAACTATTGTAACAACACATCAATTAAAATACTTTTCATTACTCTGTACTTACATTCTATTGCGCTTCTGTTTGTCCCCCTACTCATTGCATGTCTCTATTTGCCTTTGATATAAGTAGTGGTGTAGGTTTAAATGAGTGAGCAGTGTTGGAATATTGCAGCCATGAAGGCAGAACCTGATGGGAATTGATGGGAATTGTAAGGGTGTTTGGTCCTCCACTTGCTTTTTATAGTGAGTACCCCCACCCCTTCAAAGAATGCCTGCAATACAAATTATAATGATAAACTGGATCTTCAGCGAAGATGAAGGTTTGCATTGTAATGACAAATGAGCCGATTGCACTGTCAGACTTTGTTATTCATTGTTATGACATGAAATGAAAATGATCTGTCACTTTCTGCAAGCTACTAAATCCTATGAATGGAATTCTCCTAAGATGGCTGTGCAATGAGAACTGAGCACGTGAACAGCCAACCTGACACTGAGACCCGGCTTAAATTCTGTGTGGGATATGAAAACATTATTTTTGGACAGCCCTTGGATCCCCAGTGCAGTGACTGTTGTTACAGCAATTTTATCCTCACAACCAAAGCCTGAGGATGTCCGAATCAGTGCATATGTTTCAATGTATATATAATATATAATGTTAGGAACATTTTACTCTCAGGTATGTGTTGTATACAGTATTTTATTTGGCATTTTATTAGATTTAAAAAGCGCTTTCGCGAAAGCACTGTACATACCAAATGCGGTACAAAATCAAGAATTAAAGGAAAAAACAAACAATTTGGATAAACCAAAAAGCAACTAATAGTCAGAGCTGAACAGGTGAAGTTTAAGACAAGAGAGGAAAAGATAAAGTGTGTGGGACAGACGTACAGCAAGGGGAAGACAGATCCAGTGTTTAGGGGCCAACAAGGTGAAAAAGCGGAAACGCAGAGAGGCTTTAGGACAGACAGTAAACATTGATTGGCAGAATGCAGGGAGGGGTATGAAATGAGAGTAGAAAGGAGAGATAAGGTGGATCAAGAACATGCATGCTTTTATAAACAATGGTAAGAAAATGAAGGAGTATGCAGTTATCAAGAGTTATCCAAGAGAGTGACCAAAGCAATGAGGAGATGGAAGAGCAAGGAGGCAGTAGACTGAGGGTACGGATGGCAAATTTGGAAATAGTTTGCAGGGGAGTGAGGTGGTAAGCAGGAAGATCAATAAGGAGGGAGGGAAAATAATAAAGATGGGAGAAGACAAGAGTTGAGATTATGGAAAAGTGTGCATTTCTTCTGCAATAGCAACACGTCAAAAACAACAGCACTGCATGAGCCTGCGTGCAAAATAGAAAATGCGTGCCCCATGTATTCATGGAATGTACTGTGCAAAGTAACCGTATTCGCAAGTCGCACCCGGAATGCCCCCGAAACCCCCCCCACACAAAGCATACACAGCCTGAACAACTGCCTTTGCATGCTCTCCGGGTGCAACTACACGCACCCTTCAAATAGTGCATGGGGTCCCTCGCAAGCAGACCTGCATCTCGGGAACCCTGTGCAGGGTCCCTCGTAACTGTTGCAGGCACCCGACAACATGCGTATGTTAATTCGTAACTGGGGTAAAATTTGGAATATCTGCATGCAAACCCCCATAAACTGTTCCTGCACCCTGCTACACTTAGTATGCGCACCCCTCAGTTAGATGAGAACTCTGGTTGCATACACGCACCCCTAAACCCGACATGCAGACCCACCTTCATGCTGCAATTCCTATGTGCATGTGTCTTTACACCTGCCTTCGGGTGGCGTAGAGATCGGGGAATTTACGTGGCCATTTCTATGCCGAGTGGCTGCACGGGTGGTTCCATGAATGTGTGTCGTTTGGCACAATTCTGGGCGTGTGAGGGACTGCCTGCGGGCCGTCCCTCAGATCGCCCCTTTTTTTTGCATGTTCTCCCCCATTTTCTGTGTTCCACCCCCTTCCCAGCCCTCTGCGCAAGCCACGTCCACGCTCTGCGTGATGTCTCACGCAAGACGCTAGACAACTCGCAGACACATGCCAAACCTGTGCAAACTCCATGCAAGTCTTGGAAAAGTCCTGCACATTCGATTCCATGATTATACAAACTGGATTTCGCATGCAGTGTGGTGCGCAAGTTCCCTATTTCCCGCACAAGTATTCCATAAATCAGGCCCCATGAGGTTAGTTGCATGAAAGGTAATATAGGTGCGGGCTCTCAGTATGTTGTAATGTTGAAATCAGCAGGATTTAGCAATAGCAGAGATATGGGGGCAAAAGAAAGAGTGGAGTCAAAGATAATGACCAGGTTGTGGGCAGAGGACCTGACAGAGAGAGATGATGGGGGGAGGAAATGGAGGGAGTGGGAATGTATGGAGGGAGGAAGGAAGAAAGGAATAAGAAGACTTCAATTTTTACTGCATTGAGAAAGAGAAAGAAGAAGTCACAAACAAATAGTTCAGTGGAGGACATCAGACAAAGATGAGAAGCACAAAAAGATTTTGTAATCATCATCATAGAAATGGGATGACAACCGAAATGAAGACATAAGAGAAGAAAGTGGAGTGGTGTAAGGAGAGAAAAGAAGAGGGCCAAGGACTCAGCCTTGAGGAATCCCATGACGAAAAGGATAGGTAGGAGACGTTTTGCTGAAACAAGAAACATAATGAGTTACATCAAGCTTGGAAGAGAACCAGTGAAGGACAGTACAAAGAGCTCCAAGCCCAGTGTACATTTTCTAATTAGTGATTCAAGGATATAGCCTTTTCACCACAGAAATATATAAGCCAAATACAAAGCTCTGTAGTCATTCGTATGTTACCTAAATGCTCTTTGATTCATGCAAAGCAGCCAGGACCCTCATTGGTATTTTGTGTCCCTTTCCCATTTCTCATTGGGGAATTTCGAGAGTATGATAGGAGTGTACGAGGCTGTCCACTTTGTTGGAATACCATTCTATAAGAAAACAATTGATATGGTTGTTTTAGGTTCTGATCATGTGCTTTGCTCAGAGAGACCAGTGTAACATTCTTCTATCACTACAATTTATACTGGAAGCGATAATTAGAAATAGTGGTTGTACATGTTTGAAAATAGTTGGTTTACAATGTTATTGATATTGATATTTTATTTGTATCGCACTCGTACACAAGTGTTTCAGAGCCCGACCAGGCAAGGGAGAACAAAAATGTATTAAAGCAGAGCCGCCTCTTTTGTTCCTTGACTAACATATATACTAGAAGTGATCATTACAAATGCACATTTTTAGAAAAGTCATTACACAATATTAGTAAAATTAACTCATTTCCTTTTTTTACATTTTAAAAAGCTACTTTTACAACAACAAAATATTTCCCCCCACTGCAAGGTTTTTCCACTTTTGTCGCACAGCTGTTAGCAATGGCCAGGATGGCTTTAGCAAATGCACAGCTGCCAATGCAAATCTCACCCACATAGAAAGGGGCAGAGAAATAGATTGAGACAGAGCGAGAACGACAGAAAGAGAGAGGGAGAGAGAGTGCTAGTTTGGCATACTATGCGCTGGGCACAGTAATACATAAATGACAAATAAAAGATTTAAAAGACTCCAATTCTCAGAATGCACAGTATCGTGACAAAACATAAGAAATGTGGGCAACCCGAGAATATCACTTTTCACTCCGGGTTTTTCGGATCCCAAACTTCTGGGTTCCTGGAGGCTGTTGCATCATGAAATATAAATAGTAAAAATACAAGATCTAACCGTGTCCTCGCACTAGGCTTATATGGCCTGATTCACAGATCGTTTTCCTATGGGATTGTGCCATTAAAAAATGCTTCTGTGAATCAGGCCTATATAGGCTGGTGGGAAAATCACAATATTTCTAGTAGAGGTGTATCTTTGTTGTCGTGTAGCATTGTTCTGTATAGCTGTACAGGAATGCATGGTGATGGAATGTTGGTGTATGTATTTTAGACCACTCAGGAGAATGTTGAGTGAGTGTTGTGTGCGAGTGTTCCACGAATGTCAGTTGGTGGCCTGAACTGGAAGTGAGAGGATGGCCGGTGGGCTTGTCATGATCTGTCCCTTATATGTCTTACTGATCTTGTTATATGCATACCTGCAAGTAACAGGAGTTGTACATCTGTAACTATGTATAATAAAGCATCCTGGTTTAATCTACGTGGCTCCACAGGGTTATAGGTTAAAGTTTCGACTCAAAAGGGTCGAATGACAAAAGGGTCGAGTCAATTCGACCGAAAAAAAGGATTGCATTTAAAAAAATAAAAATAAATCCTTTTGGGGGGGGTCCCCCCACCAAACCCCCATTTTTGGTATAAAAGCACCTTTTTTTACCTATACTAAATAAAATAAAAATATATACATTAAAAAAAAATTCGATCCTTTTGTTTTCGATCAAATGCACTCTCACCTTTGGCATTCGTTCCTTTTGATTTTGCAACTTTAACTGGACACCGCTCCACAGCTGGTCTGTGTACTTGTGATCAGAGCCCTACCCTCCACCTTAACAATGGCGATGAGGACTTTGCCAAAACAACCCACACCAGGAAGAGAGATCACCTACTACAAGGGACAGTAGTAACTAAAGGAAGTAAGGAGAGCTGTGGGGGGGCAGCCTTGAGACAGCACCCACTGTTCCCCCATGCACTTAAAATATCCATCCTCTCCCAGCATATGTTTCCATGGGTTCTCTGGGTGAAGGGCCCCCACCAGCAAACAAATCTCCAAAGTAACCTAGTTAGGGAGCACCGGCTCCCCTCGAAAGACCTCTAAATCAGTGCTGTGCTGGTACATTGCAGTTAAAAATTAGCAAATCAAAAGAACGACCTCTTGCCAGCCTATCATAGGAGTGCCGGAGGGTTGCCTTACCTCCCATGTGTCATACTCCACACAATGTTCCAACAGCTCCCTCCCACTTGCTTTGTGGTCTGCAGCTCCATGTGCTGGGCAGCGTGTACAAGGGATAAAAAAAAGGGAGAGGGAGCTCTGCTTTGGATGGGAGAGCCCCAGTGAATTGGCGAGGATTGGAGTGTGTGCGCAGCATGGCTTTGTTCGGTACCTGGATTCGTAGGACAGTTCCGCTCCCAGTGGTGCTTGTTCCGCACTGATGGAGCTGAAGGAGAGCGCCATTGCCTGTGGTGCCTTTTCCATACTGGTGACGCGGTGGCCTTCCTGACCGTGCCACATTCTACTGCCATTGGCTCCGGCATTTGCAAACCATATGGAGCATGATTACTAGAGGGCCTTAATTGCTCTACGCGTGATGAAAATTAGGGTACTCTACTTCCTGCTTTTGTTTGTTTCATCTCCTGAAACACCATGAAGGTTGAGAAATGCATCCACCTACCTGCAAATGCTGCGACATATTTTTAAACAGATTAGATTGGAGAGATTGGGGGTCACAAGAGATTGGCAAGGACCCAGAGAAAAAAGGGCCAACTCATTGACTCATCAAGTGAACAATTTTTCTTACAAGTGAACGGAGGACTTTCAGGTATTTTTCACATCAGTATTCTTCGCATCAGGTATAATTAGTATGACTTGTGACAGGTATGAAACCTGATCCATCACCTTTCGGAAATGTTTACTTCGCAATGGATATCCGCATTTGATGAGAAACTGCGTTTATTTTTTAAGGTGCTGGCCCTGATCACGCCAGCACACCCAGAGTGAAGGTTTTCATGTTGTTGCAGCAATAGTTCAATCAAGAGACATGAACATTCATGATATTTGAGATAGCAAAAGGTTATGTCGTTTCTAATATGAGCATGGATGTTAAATAGAAAAGTTGTATCACAAGTATGCTGAACGTGAACAAATGTTGAAATGAATGGCAAAATGTATTAAGAATCCTTTTAAATGAAAATATTTGGAAATTATGCAGGTGGAAATATTTTGGAAATTATACAAAGCATAATACATTGTGAGTTAGTTTAAAGGACTATGGAAAAAAGTTGTATTTGGAAAAAACGTTTACGCTTTGCTATTAGAGCGTGAGCAGGGGTTGGGGAGTCTAAGTAGAACACTGTTCAACTGATGCAGTTTTAAGTTGTTCAGTGATATATGGTGGTCAAGGTGTTTACTTGAGTGTTGAGCCGCTTTCACGTGTTGTGTTGTTAAGTTTTGTGGCCCACTAGACCTATCATATTGCGTCATCATTTAACCTATACAACATTTTTTTGATGGTGCTTTGTCTGCTCACCATTGAGGATCAAGGTGACTATATACTCTCTAGACTAAATGTGTCTAGTAGTGGTTATGCATGAAGTGCTATTGAAGTGCATCCATACAGTGAGGTATTGCATACAGATTACAGGTCAAAGTTTGACTGCTACAAGGGGTTTTTGCATCAGCAGTATAAAAATAAATGAGGGAAGTGGAAACAGGTAAACGTTATCTATATTTCTCAAGGTAGTTAACCATGCACAGGCCAGAAAAGGTAAATGTGTAAACTGTGCATGAACTGGAAAAAGTTAAAATGTGCATAGAGTTGGCTGTGCCCAGGCCAGAAAAGGTATATGAGTAAACTGTAGATGAACTTTAAAAAGTGAAAATCTACATAGGGTTGGCCGTTCACAGGTCAGAAAAGGCAAATGAGTAAACTGTGCATGAATTGGAAAAAGTAAAAAAATGTCCATAGAGGTGGAAAGTGAAAGGTTATTTATGGTGCACATACCAGAAAAGGAATATCGAGAAAATATTGTGCATGAACTGGAAAAGTTGAAATATAGCTATATTGTACAAAAGTTGGGCAAGTTTGACCATCAGTTTACTATTTTGTTACGTTATATTTATAATTAGTTCCAGGGTGCTACCAGGGGCACCTCGTCGTTTTATTTGTTATATTTTGTGATGATGTGTGTACTGAAGTGCTGTGGTGGTTGTGTGTGTGCGCACTAAGGTGTATGTGGCATGGGTGGAGGATGGTTGAATACGTTTCACTTCTGTGTTGTCATGTAGGTGTGATATGGCACCATCCGTGTTAGAGGTATGCTTGCATGTGTTGTCTTGATGACACATTTCCACTATCTTGTTTGTGCATGTTGTTGCTGATGCTTGGTGATGGTTGTTTTGCATAACTGTTTTGAAGCGACGATTGAGTCTGTGGTTGATATTCTTGTGGGGCTGTCTGACTTGGGTGATGTTTGGGAGATGATTGTAATTGCGTGTGTATGGAATGTGAAGGTGCAAGATTATGTACCCCATTTGTGTTTGCTGTTCCTTTCATGTGCAACACCACCTTCCCTGAGTGTACGATTGTTGGACCTTGACGACAGTGCCCTGTTTGGCTCTGCATCAATGTTTCGCATTGCATCTGGGTCCGTTGTTTAGCAATGCATGATCCCCTTCCTTCTGCTTCCCCACCTTTTTTTGTGTAGCTGGTTCCTTGCCTGTTATCCTTTGGGTGCGTGTGCAACTGATGCAGTTTTGTGGCAGAATCTGTTTTCTGAGGGTGGCAGCTCCGGATAGAAAGCTGTTGGTTGTGGTGCTGGAATGCTGTGTGAGTCTGAGGTGCTTGTTTGAGTCTGGTGTGTGTGTTGTGGTGTATGACTGTTTATAGGAAGGGAGATGTTGTAATGTAGTCTTGTTCTGTATCGCTGGCCAGGAATGCATGCTGATGGAATGTTGGTGTATGTATGATAGACCGCTCAGGAGAATGTTGAGTGAGTGTTGTGTGCGAGTGTTCCATGAATGTCAGTTGGGGGCCTGAGATGGAAGTGAGAGAACGCCCATTGGGTCTATCATGACCTGTCCCTTATATGTCTAACTGATCCTGTTATGTACATACCTGCAAGTAACTGGAGTTTTACATATGTAACTATGTATAATAAAGCATCCTGGTTTAACCTACGTTGCTCTAGCTGGTCTGTGTATTTATGATCAAAGCCCTACCCTCCACCTAAACAGTCTTGTAGTAGAAATACTAACAATACTATTGCCACATGCTGAGAAATGTATTTGTCGTGAGGCCAGACTTTACTCTATGAATCTCCAATCCTAACAGCATATATGTATATATTCACTGAAAGTACATTGTCAACGGGGCGTTATGGTTACAAGTAAAACTAAAACTCCCCAGAAATGTGGCAGTTATGGTAAGCTAAGCAATCATAACTCGCGCCACCACAGTGCACTTCTAAAACGAACACCCAGGACATGAAAGATGACATCACAAATGTCACTGATGTCATCACTGATATTACATCACATATCCGGGCTACTTGTTTTTGTTACTGACATGATTAGGCTATTTTTTTGTTTTTACTGACAATGAGAATTTCAAAAATGTAAAAGTTGCTATAATCTACACATTAACCTTTTTATATGTTCTTAAAGTACTTCCTTTAGCATTTAATCTGAGCTCACAGTGCACATGCATGGGTCAATAAGCACACCTCAAACACAGAATTGATTTGTGTGCATGATGATTAACTGTAATGATATTGTCATTTTTTGGTGCTGTTGTTTCTTTCTTCCTTTCTTTAGTTCACCGGTATGTGCTTCTAATTTGTATGCATTGTGTGTTTTTTAATGTATTTTTCTACTAACACAAGTGTGTGGGAATTTTTCAATTGTTACCTATTTATTCCATGTTTAACATTACTCAAAACTCTTATAAGGTAGCATTTATTATTTTACTATCAGAAATTACTGGATTAAAAATATCGTACTTCTATGGTGCATGCTGCAACCATTGCATATGTGTATGTATGATTACGTTCCTCTATTAACAACAACACTAAAATATAATGATTTGTTTACATGAGTACATGTACATTCTTTAATACATTAAGCAGTTCATGATAGTTCTGCCAATCAACCCTAACGTCAACCCCTTATAGCGACTGTTTATTAAAATTAATTACATATGTGATGTCATCAGAGATGTCATTAATATCATTTGTGATGTCATCTTTCATGTCTTGTGTGCTAGTTTTACCAGTGCACAGTGGTTTGCGCATGTTATGGTTGCTTAGCTTACCATAATTGGTGAATTTCTGTGGGGTTTCGGTTTTACTTGTAACCATAACGTCCCTTTAACAACGTTTTTTCATTGAATTTCATGGGTTTTTATTAGTGCAACTTAACCATAATGTCCCTTTAACAACGTTTTTTCAGTGAATTTCATGGGTTTTTACCAGTGCATGCTAATTTCCTACAACTTACCAATATCATACTTACCCCAATATAGCAACATTTTTGTCCAATTTACAACGTTTTCACCTTAAAACTCTGCCATTTTCCCAACTTCTACCATAATTGTTAACACTTCTATACACTTTTTACAACTTTTTCAACTCCCTTTGTGTTCATCGACGTCTGTAAACATATGACGTCATCACTGACTTTTCGGAGTGTCACATGACCACACACTCGAGTGTGGCATGATGATGTGTCTGCAAACACGTCTGCACTTCATGAACAGGTCTGTGCTTTGAACTGCATTTTCTGCTTATCTAGGAACTTTCGAGCTCAAAATGTCCCTTGCACAGCTCCTACACCTATTCTTACGTGTTATCCATTAACAATCTAGCACAGAGCACATACTTGGAAGAATATTAACAAAACTGCTATTTATCTTCAAAATGGCATCCGCTATTGCCATCTCTGATCCCAAGGAGCCCACCCCCACCACCACCAGCTAGAAGACCAACACAACAAAAAAGCGCAGCACTTCAAAAGACAATGAAGAGGACCAAGAAGATGAGGTAGAGGAAGTGCCGACGTCCACCACCCAAAGAGAGTCATGGTGTGGCAGTTCTTTACCACTGTTAGGAATGTACCAAAGGCTAAACCTACCAAAGTGAAATTCAGTGAGTTCAACGTTGTACTCAGTTGCGCACTACTTGGACAGTACTCCCACAGGACCGCAATTCCGACGTGATTTTGAAGCTGTAATCAAGGAGAATGAAAAACACTACCACCAACCTTAAATGTAACACACGTGCAAGATATTCCCCTGTCCACCTTCTGCTCCATAGTTGTGGTTGGTGCCTCTTCCCTCATTTCCCTCCCCACCTTACTTTTTGACCTCTCCTGTAAATAAAAATGAAAAAAATATCAAAAAGGGTTCCTTTAGGGACCACCATTCACAGTTAAAAAATAGAACTAAAAATAATAATCTTATAGACTCCATCTACTTTACATTTCTCAGTGAAGTAGTTAGACTCAATAAGATTCTCCAACATTTCCTTCGCATTTTGTGTTATGCTAATTGGAATAACAGACAATTGTATACTAGAGAAAAATATAAAAGGACAGAATCAATTTTCTGTCCCAAATACCTTTCTCTAGCATACAATAAGGACCATAATCAATGGACCTTTATAACTATCCACTGTCTACACCATCCCCTTTCCAGGACATGGATCATTAAAAGACCCAGATGCATGTGCACACCATCGCACAGGGCATCTCTTCTACCCTTTTTAATTGTATATTTGTAACACTCCTTCAATGCTTGCTTTCAAATAGTCATACATCCATCCACCAATCACTTCCAAAAACTGTACATATAACCCTATCACCATATTAAACTTCCACACACCAACTGCCACTTAACAATCTTCTACACATCTTTTGTATCAGCATTTCCCTTATTTATGCAAAACAATTTGCTCCTGTAAATGCACATATGCATTGTGCAGTGAGAGAAGTGTATACATAGAAGGGGCAGTACGAATGGGCAAATGCTCATGAGAACCGAGGAGGGAAATGCAATCGGATGCGAAAGTGGGAAGTCACTGGCTAACTACTGGAGCAGAGGAGTCCCAAGGGTGGCATGCATCTTAACCGTAACATCCCTTTAACAATGTTTTTTCTGTCAATTTAATAGGTTTTTTCAAGGGAAAATGTTTCGTGGTGTTACATCACTATACATAAATCATTAATAATTCCTCTTTTCATATATATTGAAGAACTATAAACCTCCTTTAAGAAACATATTTTTTGGAATATATACTTATGTCTGTTGTTATCAGCAGCGCATGCTGGGGATGCAAATCATCGTTCAATTGCCAACGGCATAAGGCTCAACCAGGACCCCCAGCCCAACCAAACCACCCATATTATTCACTGCACCTACCCTGCATCCTAGCTCAATGTCCGCTATACCCTAGTAATGTAACCAATGGCCAGTGCTCATGGCTTGCAACTATGGCCAGTCTCCAAATCCATGGGGCATGGGCTTTGGCCAGGCTGCATTCCCCAACAAGAAAATTGGAGTACATATTTGCGTTTGACAAGGGCCAGGCCCACTACCCAGACACCAAAGTGTACATTCTTACACTTTGGAAAAAGAAAACACAAGATATATTTCCAAAAACATGCTTTCAGGTCCTTGCTAATGCTTGTCGCGCAGGTTTGGTGTAATCTAGTCCACCACTTCAGGTTGTAACCCGCAAGCAGAATATTTTTTCCCATTCAAACCTAATGCTTTGGCCATGCTGCATGCCCCAATAAGCAAGTTACAGTACACATTTCTCCGTGCTGATGGCCAGGCCCATAGCTCAGACACCAATGCTGTATCACTGTGTTGTGTGCTTACAATTGCACACTTTCAAAAAAATAAAACACAGGACATATTTGAAAAACCATGCTTTGAAGTTCTTGCTGACCCTCCTCGTGCATATTTGCTGCAATCCCATCCAGCACTTCAACCTGTGCACACAAGCAGATTTTTTTCCCATTCAAATCCACCCCAAATTCGAAAAACGTTACCACATAGCCGTCCCTGTTGGCCATGCCCACTTTAACCCCATTGCTGGTTCCTCGTGGTCATGGCCAGTAGACAGATTGTCCCCGGACAATCTGCCCTCTGCCCACTGCCACAGTCTATACCTCAGTCACCAAAGGTATATCACTAGTTTTTGTACCTACATTATGACACAATATTCGAAAGGCCTGTCCTTTTGTCTCCTTTTATGCTCTTCCCACAGTGATTCTTTCAACTCTTCTCTTCTTTCTCTGTTCTGGCTGCGCGTTGGCACTTATCTTCTTTTTCACTTCCTTTTCATTGCCTTCAAGTTCATCCACACTCGTGTCTCTCACTATCTCTCTTTTCTTGTTTTTGTCTACAGAACTTCAAGTCCCCATCATTTCTAAGCTCTCTTTCTCCTGGCACGCCTCAAGACTCCCTGTGCTCAGTGCCATGTTTGCTCCTTTTTGCTTCTGGTTTCTAGCCACTATAAAATCGTGCCACTGTCTAGTAGGTGCCAGCCCCCATTTTGTGTTTTTTAGCCACGTCTGTATCAGCAGTTTATCTTTTCTTCCTTGATATTATTGTAAATCTTATTGTAATTACTGTTATTTTTTTTACCACAGATTACGTGCATTTCTTTGTAAATGTAACGCTCTAAATTCAATTAAATACAAATAATAAAATACAAATTCTGCAGCATTCACCTGTTTGGGATTCATTATCCGTCACAATGCAGCATTTGCATGCTAATGTTAATTCTTTTTTCGAAATATGAGACCAGAAAAAGCTTTGCAATAGCTTCTTTACCATTCCAAACTTCTAGTATGCTTCTGCTGACACATTTATCTAGATTATTAACCTTCTTTCGCTGTGGATAGAAAGTTCTATGCCTCAGACAATGCAATGAATCAAGGCACTGAAAGACTTACTTTTTATTTTACCTTTGAGCCCATTGGGATTTGAAAGATCCAGTGGATTGTCAGCAATTGGGCATTATACCTTGGATACAGTTTCCTGGAGAGAGACACAATATCTGTAGAAAATCACGAATCCTTGTTAAAGGGACTTCCTTTCAATTGTGAAATAAGTGTGGTGGGTTACAATAATGCCAGATGCTTGTTAAGTGAAGAGACTATCAAAAGAGGACCTGGCATGCCAATCACATGGATGGTGTGAATTACCACCATTTGAACCTACATTATACACTATGTGAACTATGTAATTGTTGGCTGTTTATTATAGATATAGTTAAAATTCAGAACCACTCTGAATTGCACATGTACAGTATTGAAAGCTTTGTCTGAATTCAGGTGTTTACTGTACTAAATACCCAAACGATATTTGATATAAATCATTGAATGGAAGAATACATGTTCTACGAAGAGACAAACATACCACTCTGAAAGCTCAAGTTCATACACATCACTCACCTAGTTGTAGGCCAGACAGGCTTGACAGAAGTAAGGAGAAAGTTCTGTCGAACTTGAAGAGAGTGCTGGCGTCAAAGAAAACACATGTGTGCCTACAGTGTTACTGGACATAGGTACTTTACTTTAACATAATAGAAAACACATGTTTTGGATATTTCAGCAAAACATTAATTTGGTGGCATATGTCCAGGGCAACAGAACAACTCACTCAAAATGAGATCCACACAACTGTTTATTTGAATAGTTTGTGTATACACAAGCAATGCTAGGTTGATGACCTATACTGCTCGGACTCGACGTAACTGTTTTTTTAATTAGACTTCCCACCCTGAAATCAATAGGTGAAAGTTTGTCCATAATAGTATAGTAATGAAATATGTTTTCTCAAATGAAATGGCGAATGCAATAATGTTAATAGCATTCAAATATGTTTTCATTACAGTTTTGAAAGGGGAAATATTTTAGTTTTGGAATGCCACAAAATCGCATCATTAGGAAAAGTCAAAATTGTACAAAATCTCAAAATCAATCACTATTGGGCTAAAATGCTACTTTTGGTCCACTTCTTGTTAATGTGTTGGTTTAAATTTCATAGCAATTTCCAGTGTACTTTTAAAATAAGATGTTATTTCTCTGTGTCAAATGAAAGAATCTTATCTCTTCAACAGCTATGTTTACACTACACTTAAACATTTGTGAGAAAGGATGCGCTGCCACGTCCCTTTCCCATTATCAACGTGGAAATGATGTGTACATTACTTGGTATCGCCAGACATCAGATCAGGAATCCCAAAATGTATGCCTTGGTACTGAGAACAGGAGCGCACACCCTGCAACTGATGCAGTACAGTAATCACACACTGTAGGCTTCACAGTGAGTGCAGGGGCCTGCAACCCACAACTCGTGTAATGTTTTTGACTATAACTTCCAGCATCATTCACCATTTACTATGCTAGCTAGGGCCGATGGGATTTGTAGTCCAAAATGACTGGGCAGCCAAGGGTTGCAAATCTCAAACTGTAACAATGGCCACCTAAAGCTGCATCACATTAAAAGGTACAGAAAGCCCCTAATGTTAGCCAACTTTCTGTTGGTTACAGGTATGAAATGCTGGTTTGCATATGCTGCAGCTTGATAAGATTGAGCGGTGGCATTTTCACTCTGCAACAGCCATGAAGATGGCAATCAGAGAGCATGTGCTCCTATTGTCTTTCGATGCAACAGCCAAATTGTGCCTGACCACACTGCTGGTGACAATGAGTGACTTGGTAGGTATCAACGTTTAATACTGTATAGTGTATACATGAACATTAAATATTGAAAGGCTCCTACTCAGCAAAAAATGCTGCAGACTATAATTGATCAACTTTTAATGTGTAACCGCTCTACAAATGATGAACCATGCCTTCCTCAGTGTTTGTCTGAATGAAGTCACTTATTGCTTCAGATGGTCCATACCTTCAACTCTAACTCCACACGATCGGTGAGCATAGATGCTGGCTTGAAGCTGCTGCCAAACATTCATTAGGGAGATGCTTGGAAAACATTCACAGCCATTGTCAATGACAGCAATTGTGATGTCTTTGCAGGCCAACATTGACCGATTGAAGAAATTGTAACAATTGCTTTCATGGAATACCAAAGTTAAGGTGCTTGTCTGGTAGCAGCTGATGCCAGAGGGGTGGATAAAAGTCTATGGTGGCTGGCCACAATTGTCCACTACTTAGAGCCTGTTAAAGGCACATTACTAAAGTTGATTCCAGGTGGGCAGATGAAAAACATGTATGAATGTGCTGCTTCGCTCTAGGAATTGCCACAGAGTTGAGGACATTCAAGTTTAGGGTACATTGGTGTCAGGGCCTGGGGTGTGGTTGGATAACCATAGACAACATGTGTGAGCTATCTCCTAAGCCATGCTGTAATTAAGTAATCATGTACAAGAACGTTAATGAAAGTATTGCCAGTGTGTATCATAATATCAATATCCAGATTAAAAAGATACTACTTAAGGTATATTGTACTTGTCCTCAACATTTTTGATCTAGTATTGATGCACCCTTTGCCTGATGTGGAACCCTTTGTTTCACTGCATGACATCTGGTTGTGGGCAGAGCCAGCACATTTAGGTGGACATTGTGCTCACCATTAGCAAGGTGTTGCCCAATCCAAGTATTTTTTTTTTCCTTTTGTAATAGTATAACCAGAAACAGACCCACATGAAATGGCAATGAGCCTTGCACACTGTAGAATGGTGCAATTAAACTGTCTCTTTGTAGTTCAGTGCATTTTGACTTATGGGCATGAGTAGATCCTCATATATGCTTCCCAGGGCTTAATTTTCATGGAGTTGGTATGAAGGGGTGAGAGCTTTTGGATACGGAGGCAGGATTAGGCATATTTTTTTAATTTATTGTGGTGCTTTCACAAAAAATAAAACAATAAAGAGAAAATTACTGATAATTATGATACACAAAGACAATTCAGAATGCGATTACTGTTTATGTATGCTTGGAGCAGCGATTATCCTCATGGCTCAGGTTGCTTGGCTGGCTGAGGGATTATGTGGACTCACTAGCTAGCATAAGCTTTGTGTTTATGGGTTGCGCTATGAGGGCTCAAAGTCAATGTAGTATATCTTCCAAAACCGGCAATTTTTTCAGCAGTTCTGTTTTGAAAGTGGCACCTTAATATCACTTCAACTAAAGTTTTTTTCACAGAGTGCAAAGGTTGTATTGCACTGAACTTGTTCACCTCAACTGTCTCTTAACTTAAGTTTTTTTACTGAATTACGAGGGTTTTGTTTTGTTATATCACCCACCACCTGTAATTATATAGTCTTTCCTCTGGTTAACAATATGTGTTCGTTAGCTACACTAAATGTATTTTTTCTCCCATTGGGGTGTCTCGGGCCACTGGCTAGGGCTTCTGATCAAGGCCATTAGTCATTTTTCCTGACAAAGAAAATGAAGAGAGACTAGTATGAGGAAAAGGATGAGAGGCTGGAACGAGGACGAGAAGGCAAAGCAAAGAGCGATGGAAGAGGAACTGTGATAAGGTAGAAGGACTGGGAGGAGGAAAAGGGACTGTGACAAGGAAGAGGTAGAGAGATTGTAATGAGAAAGATGGACTGAGACACGGATGAGTGACTGGAATCAGGATATTATCAATTATATAAATATATATATATACATATAATTAATGTTATTTAAAAACATAAATGATATAATCTCTGCCAAAATATAAAGTTTTATAGATACTAATCCAAAAGATAACTTATCCCTTCCCTTCACATGAACTATCTTCAAATTGTTGTTTTATGTATGAACGTTTGTGTATATCTTGCTGTTTTCTGCATGTACATTTATATTTAAATGATATATACTATATGAAGATCTGATACAATTATATATAAAATGAAGATTCCGAGCACAGGAATCTTGATCTTGAGGTCCCACACATGCTACTGTGGTGTGAATAGAGATTTTCTATAAAGAAAGTGCATTTCTTCTCCATTACTATGGTACAATTTTTTTAAAAAAATCTAGTTCATGACTCTCTTTCATCATCCTCATATGTTCTGTTCACCTTAACAAACTTTAAACTGCTGTTTACTATATGAACTTTATATGTGGATTATACATGAAAATCCATATTCCTATCACAAGCATTTCAATCAATTGGTGTCTTGCTCCAAGAATCGGGACTATTGAGATTGTTGTATCAGTTATGATATGATAGGTTATAGTATATATCATACCCAGAGGTTTCTAAGCGCTGACTCGGGGTTCAAACCTGTGTTGCTCCTTGTTGTCTTGCTTCCAAGGTGAGCAAATTGCCGCTGAGCTATCCTCCAGGGACAAGGCTCGATCAATCAGTTCCAAATTTGCTTGATCAATCCTTCTCTTTCATGCGTATTCCCTCGCTCCAAGACATTGTAAATGGCTGTTTTATATATGTACATGGTTCATATATGAAGATCATGATCATCAGTGTGTGTGAGCTGTTAAATCATGCTCTTTCTAGTTAAATCACATGAAACACTTGCCCATTCAGCACGACTGATAATAAAAATACCAGTCGAGCACTTTATTTTCATAAATAACCAACAAATTAAGAAACTGTTCCCCAATCCCATACCTCTGAAATTAACAATTCCCCTATGCCATTTTACAAATATTTCCAGTGAATTCAAGAATAAATCCCTGCATTTATTTTCTCATTAAAAAACAGAGATTGATTCCGAAGTTCGCTACAAATATTTCTCACCTACCAACAAGAATTTACTGGGCCAGCTGTTCCATAACATTTAATAATGTCCAAGTATTTACCCTTTTCTTTTGCTGCTCGGTCAGGATCAAGATCCTAGATCTCAATCTCGGGGAAAAGCTTGAATATGAAAATCTACACTATCCCCAGACCCTAAACATTTACAAATCCTCTTCATTTACCATGCAAACATGCACCCAAGCATTACACTTTACTCCGACTCTATAACATTTGAAGGGGATTTTGAAAAAAAGAATCTCAATCTTTTGATCTTGCTAATTACGATTTTCAATATGGCGAATTTTCAGAAATGGAAAACCTTGACTTCAGCAATGCATCCAGGTAGATAGATATACATTTGTGGGTGCCAAGGGCACCCTGCTCTCCACCAAAGTGTTAAAAAAAACACCTGGATGGATTTTCACCAAACCAACAAAGGATTGAATTTGTGTGTGTTGTACAAAATGTAAAATAAATTGGTGCAAATACATCAGTTGTTGGGCTGTGTACTTGAGAAACATTTCTCATTTCCCCTATTGGAAAATCAATGAAAGAAGTAAACACACAGGTTTATTTACCCTTTATATATTGTGAACCATAAAACACGTTTGCACCAGATTTTTCGGTCTTGGGGGGCCAAGCCAAACAATTTTTATAGAAAGTTACACGCTGATCCATCCTACAGGTCAAACATTATTAGACATAGAATTTGTGCATGTCCAATGGTTGATAGCTTTCACGTTAACTTTACTATACGACAACTAGCGTCACCCTATAATTCAATGGAAAAAAATTAAAGTGACGTTAAGATGTTAGTCAACATAACCACAGAAATTTTGCAGTTTCTGGAAGCTAATCCTTCTTATCTATAAGCCCTGGTTGCGCCGCCAATAAGCACACTAACGACATGACACATTTCCTGAGTCGACATGTTTAAGCCTACCGAGCTTGTGGCCAGGGGCACACACATGGATTTTGCCATAAATAAATCATAAATGGCATTAATAGTGACCAAGGAAAAAAAGGAGATAGACTTTAATATTGTTACAACTACTTCACCATCTATGTATGTTGCAGACAAGGAACAGACAAGTTACAGCAAAGGAAGAAAGTGAAGGGTGATGAAGGAAGTGAACTATGCATTAAAAACACTATTGAAAACAGGTAGGGCAGCACAATATGACATTCAGATGCATGACTCATGGTAAGCGTTCTGTCACAGCTGCATAACAATTGTAAGCTAACCAGGCCACGTCATCTTATGGAACTGGATAAGGCATGTTTATCATAATTGACCCAACAATTTACAACTGCATATGTACATGGCATAGGAAGCAGGTGGCAGGAGCATTCAGAAATGGGGGCAATTGCTGCACTTGTTATGCAGTTGTGGTATAATAGTGACCATGAACCATTTGCAGGGATTTGGAGGGGCATTTACATAAAGGCAATTGAAGTTCCTAACATTGAACCCAATGCAGAAGATATTTTGTTCATGCTGCAATTGATTTAATCAGGGTTTGAAATAATGTTCATATATACACTTGAGTGGAGTATCCACATACAATTAGTGAGAGCATCTTCCACTATGTAGAAAACATAACTGAGATATTACTAGACAGAAAGGAGAACTGTGGATATTGTTGAAGGCAGCTGTCAAACCCCAGAAATGTATGTAATCTTTTGGTCTTGGTGAAATTCCAGATAAAGGAAAGAAATATGTAGATGTGAATATAAAGCAAGATGTAATGACACAATAAGCTTTCCAAATTATTACAGACCAATGTAAATAATATGTTATCATACGCACACAAAGAAAATACAATTGTTGTAAATACTAGTTGGACAAGTCAAAATAGCTCTCAAATGGTAATGGAGGTCATTACGACCTGGGCGCAAAGGGATACCGGGCACCAGTAATGACACCGGTGCCGGTAATCCCTTTGCGCCCTATTCCGATGTCCCTTTGCGGATCCCTCCCTTAATGCCTGGTTTTACCAGGCGTTATGGACGGGACCCGCAAAGGGATACCGGGGTCAATAATGGGACCGCAATTTGCGGTACCGTTATTGACGCCTTCCCATTGAGCCCTATGGGGGCTCAAATGGGAATGGCAAATGGCTTTTCAAATGGGGCTTACCGGTCCCGCTAAGGTTGGGATAGACCGGTAAGTCCCCATACCACCAAGTCGGTGGTGGTACCGGTATTGGTGCTAGTTATGGCGCTAATAGCACCATGACTAGCACCAAGCTCGGAATGAGGGCCAATGACTGTGATGGTAACATTTTCACAAGTGGTGTGCACAGGGAGGAATTGTATTTTTCAGTTTGAAAAAGAAAAATATATATATATTTGGTTGTATCTAAGGGATACTCGTTCTCGTATTATTCAGAGCAAATATTCACAGGTTGGTAAGCTTTAAAGTGGGGGGACTGGGTGATAAACAATGTCAGGTCAACCAGAAGGTTAACACGCATTGGCCCTCATTCCGAGCTTGGTGCTAGTTATGGCGCTATTAGCGCCATAACTAGCACCAATACAGGTACCGCCACCGACTTGGTGGTATGGGGACTTACCAGTCTATCCCGACCTTAGCGGGACCGGTAAGTACCCATTTGAAAAGCCATTCCCCATTCCCATTTGAGCCCCCATAGGGCTCAATGGGAAAGGGGAAGGCGTCAATAACGGTACCGCAAATTGCGGTACCGTTATTGACCCCGGTATCCCTTTGTGGGTCCCGTCCATAACGCCTGGTAAAACCAGGCGTTAAGGGAGGGACCCGCAAAGGGACCTTGGAATAGGGCGCAAAGGGATTACCTGCACCAGTGCCATTACCGGTGCCCGGTATCCTTTTGCGCCCAGGTTGTAATGACCCCCATTGTTAGAGAGTTGTCCACGGATAGGGTGGTAATTTGTGGCCAGGGGAGGAGAAAACTAGGGATCTGCCTATCGTGGGGACAAGCTGTGGAGCAACATCACTTGAAGAACCAGGACCTCACGCTATGCTATTCTGTCAGGGTACCATTTCATGTATACTTGGATGTAGGACTGGAGACCTGTGCAGCTGTAAATGTATACTTTACGCTCCTTAATTCCAATATCAGGAATCTGACTTATGAACAGAACTATTATGCAACCCCTACTGAGCACTCAAGAGGAGTCTCACAAGAACTTTTACAGGTCATTGCTGATTCACTTCACATCATACATAAAAGGGACAAGTGCCTACTAGCCTCAGATAACAATCTCAGAATTGTTATCAAAATCTTCTCTACTGGCATGTGAGCCAGCATATCAATAGTACACTGTTTCACCTGATATATTACCAACATTTAGCAGGTTGTCTAGATTGGGTGCAATCAATCTCACCATCAGCCCTGTCACCTGTGGCATATGCCAATTATTTGCACAATCACCCATCCTCTTCAAACACTATACAGAACCATTTGTGGAAGTCCTCCCTAACCTCAGCATCAAAATTCACCAATAAGCAAATGGCCCTCTACCATGTCTGTCTCTCCTTCAAGCTCGATGTCAATAACATTGCTCAATCTCAATCCAACCAAGACTGAACTCAGCCTCCTCAGTCGGCCAGGTTAGGAAGTCGACATTCAGAGATGGTTGCCCATCCTTGCATCGCACATCAAGTCTCTCAGCTTCTCCAGTAACAGCAACCTTTCCTTTAACACTCACATCATAAGAAAAACAGACTGCATCCTACCAACATTCACTCCTTCAATAGATCAATCCCTTCCTCCCCATTGCGAACATCTTGGAAGGCATCCCAGCAACTGTATCACTTCCAACGGCACAGATAATCAACATCACAACGACATTAGGCCACATCAACCCAGTCCTAAGAAACTGACACTGGCTCCCACTGCAAGATGACATTACCCCTGAAAAAAACCTCAGTATCCATGGAATCTCATCCAAAGCCCCACAATACCTGGCTCACAAACCAAAGATATCAGGAGGCCTGTGCAGCACCCTTTGTAAAAGGGAGCTACAGGGCTGCTGTGCACCTAGAATTTGGACAACCCTGCAATCCCTCATCAGATCAGTATTTACATCAAACACCATAACAAACAAATGAAAAGACTGTTTCGTTATAGACAACTCCTGACCCCAGAGCATCCAGGCACAATGCATGGTACCTATCTATCCAGTATACAAAAAAGTGCTCAAACACACATACATTCATACATGCATACATACATACATACATGAATACATACATTTGGTTCAATTATAGATATAGGGTCATGGTGAACACCACTGTGAAAGCTTTCCAAGCTAAATCCTTCTTAGTGGTGAAAAGGGAGAAACGTTTCAGGGCGTGTGGGACATGAGTTTGCTATGTCATTACAAAAATAAGTTATTGGAACAGTTATAGAATGTACCTGTAGGATTAGCAAATTATATTTTTTTATCAGAGATGGACGATACGGCAAACATAAACATGTTGACTCTGTCTTATTTAGTACCATAGTGCATATCTGGGTGAATGCCCCGGGCACCCCTTCAAAATTCCTCTTTCAATATTTTTGGGATTCAAGCTATCAAGGTAAAATTCGTTGGCTGTGCTAAGGAACAGAACTAGCCCAGCTTGGAGGCCTGGTTGACCTTTGGGGTTATACATCTGCAGTTGTGAAGACATTCGCCAACGCTGTAAAAGAGGCATATTTTGGACATTGTGTACCTTTTAAGCCATCAATATATTCCTGAACAATTATCGCTTCAAGATCATTTAGGTTATGTGAAATATATTTTAAAGGAGATTTTTCACTGTATCTGTCTATTCTAAGCTCGGTCTTTACCTTTTAACATCTGGCTCTGGTAAGAGGTGACCACAGTGGCCTGCGCCAATATGATGGCCTCCAAGAATGCTGCTGCCTTATTCTACCTACTTAAATTCAAGATGGTGCAGGTCAGGGGGCATGTGAACAAGATTATATTAGTATCTTGAAAAATAAGGTTACACCTAAGGCTCATTCTGGCAAGAGAATGAGATCGACTTTATTGAAATTGAGAATTATTGCACGCGACTTTCCTTCCTTGTGTACAGTTTTATGACACTACAGATCTAATATTTTTGTGCAAGGCAGCGCTAATAAGTATTGATTTTTTTACTGGGAAGCATTGTATTAACTTGTTTCAGGATATAGTTGCAGTGTGAGTTACTGAGAATGTTTTTTTTTTATTATCATGCATAATTTAGTTCTGAATGTATTTCTTCTGGTTTATGGAACAATGCAAGGGTGTGCGATCTGGCTTATAGCTGCCCCGTGTTTGGAGCACATTGAGGACATATTTAGAGGCAAACTGCAAACCACTCCAAAAATAAATTGCTAATTCTGTGTGCATTTGTGTGGCATCTGCGTCATTGCATACCACATACTACATCAGTTTGTATATGTCATATGTGGAAAGGGGTATGCTTTTGTGCATGTGTGGGATCAGTGAATGACGTGTATTTATGTGCATTTTCAATCACATACACATATACATTGCATAAAGATGTCGAGCATTTCATGATATGTTTACTTTTAGACACACGTGCAATGCATGCAGTTAGGTGGCATAGTGGTTTGGGTGCATGTGTCCACCATACTACCACATGTCCAACTCCCAATGTGTGCAAGCTTTCATTACTTAACACAAGTGTACACAACAAAACCCTACAACTGAAATGGACTGAGCACATGGTTTGAGTGAATGTAAATGTACATAACACCTATAATACCATGTCCTCTCATGCTAAGAGCTAAAGGATTTCCAAAAGTGTGTGGAGCCAGTCACACAAATGCTTGTTCAATGCAGGATATGTGATATGTGGTTATTGGTGATCCATTCATCGAAAACATGCAACTTGCATGTGCCGATGGATGGCATTCAGGTTGGTGACACTGTCACATGTCAAGTGAGCCTTGCTTTAAAACTTCGTGCCTCTTAACACTAACAAAAATCCAGTCTCTTTCAATCCTTGCAACCTATTCTCACATTAAACAGAGGAATACGCTGCTACTGTAGACTTGGACTTACATGCAACAACTTAAGAGAGTGCCCATGCATGTCCTTATGAGATGTGCGTTAACTCCCTCTTTACAAACAATGCTTGCACTCTCACAACACAGTGTATAACAGATATTAGCACCCGGGGTAAGGGGCAGCAACCAATCAGGTTACTTGGTTTGCGGGCTGAAACCGCTGATCTCAGTCCACGTTCCATGGAACCTGCAGGCTGCCTCCCCCTCCCCGGACTGCCATTGTCTCCCTACCTTACGTTCCCTTTTTAAAATATTGTTCCCATTCTCCTCTACCAAGGCTGATTTACCTGATAGTGGCGGCGGCTGCGCCGCCTCTGCTTCTCACCATTTCCATTTGCTGGAAGAAGGGCTCCGCAAGGAGCCCCGCCTAACATCTCATTTGCAGCCATCTTGGAACAGTTTTTTCTGTGAATTTTGATTGATTTATTTCATATTTGTAAGGCGCCTATACAACAAATGGTGTTTCAAAGCACCACAAGACAAAAATAGGGTGGGGGAGAAGGGAGAAAGATAACAATAATGGTCCTACTAGGCCTTGTGACATTTGGATCGTGCAAGTGCAGCAACAAGAAGTACGAGTGAGGGTGGGGCTGGTTGGGAGAAGTGCAAGTCTGCGCGAATGAAAATTACTAGGGTGGGAAGGGAAGTGTGTGGTAAAGAGGAGAGAGTGGAAGTGAAAGGGGGCGTTGGAGGAGGAGGGAAGATGGCCACAGGGGCTAGGCAAGTGCTAAGGGAGCCTGCTAAGTGCCACAGACTGCATGGGTGCAGGGAGTTAGGGTTCACATGTTAAGTGCAATGACGAGAGGTGGACTTTCTGGTGCCCTGTAAAACTTAGGGGGAACCAGGCAGCCAGTCACTAAGCAGGCAGGGGTGTTAGCAGGGGAGAAAAGGAGGGTCTTGAGGAGTTTCTGGTACTTAAGGAGATCTGGCACAAGCATGAGAGGGGCAGGGAGACCATTCCATAAGGAGGCTCCAGCGCAGGAGAGAGATCTACCACACACTCTCCACTTAGAAAAGTGTCTGATTTGCAGAGTGTTGGAGCTAGAAGACTGAAGGGCTCTAGCAGAGAGGTATTTAGGGAGAGAGAGTTGGATGTAGTGTGGTGCCATGCCCCAGAAAACCTTGTGGATGATGCAGAGGGTTTTGAACTTGATCCTGGCAGCAACCGGTGGTAATTGGAGAGATTTTAGGGCTGGAGAGATGCAGTCCTTGAGCTTGAAGCCAAGGATAAGTCTCACAGTCCTTTTCTGGATTAGTAGAAGGGGACGAGGGGAGGATAAAGGAAGATTGAGGAAGAGGAGGTTGCAGTAGTCCAGTCTAGAGAGGACCACAACTCTGGAGACATTGTGTTTCTGGGGGAAGGTGAGGAAAAGGAGAATGCCTCTGAGGAGGTGCAGCTGATATTGTGCCTTCTTGGCAAGGTCTGCGATGTGGGGAGAGAAGGAGGGTGAGGAGTAAAAGATGACTCCAAGGTTTTTTGCCTCCCAAGAGGGTGAGGGGAAGGGCCCATAAAGGGTGGCCAGAGGGAAAGAGAGAGCTGGCGTCCCAATGAGAATGATCTCTGTTCTACTGGTATTAAGGCAGAGATCATTGGCAGCACAAAATGCCTGAATAGCAGTCAGACGGTCAGATATGAGAGAGGAGAAAGTAGAGGGAAGCTTGAGGAAGAGCTGTATGTCGTCTGCATAACACAGGAAGTGAAGAGAGAAGAAAGAGATCAGTTGGGCCAAAGTGACAAGGTAGATGTTGAAGAGCCACATCAAGAGGATGGAGCCTTGACAGACGTCACAGGTGGAGAGTGTGATGGGGGAGAGAAAAGGGTCCAGTTGAACCGGGGATGGTCAGTCAGAGAGGAATGAGGTCAACCAGTCAAGTGCCAGGTCCCTGATGTCAAGGGTGTCACAAAGCCTATTTGTGAGGGTGGCATGATTGACTATGTCGAAGGCAGAGGAAAGAGCCAGAAAGATAAGAACGGAAGTAGAGTTGGAATTGAGATTTGAGATTAAGTCTTCACAGGTATTCAGTAGAGCGGTTTCCGTGCCTCTGGCTGCTCTGAAGCCAGACTGGTGCTCGTGGAGACAGCCAACAGATTCCGTGTTGGATTAGTTCGGAGATGAATAGCTTCTCAGGGAGTTTGCCCAGGAAGGGAGTAATGGAGATAGGGTGGTAGTTAGCCATGCAGGAGGGGTCGGCAGAGGGCTTTTTGAGGAGTGGATGCACAAGGGAGTGTTTGAGGGGCAGCAGAAAGGAGCCAGTGGCAAAGGAGTGATTACAGAAATCGTCCAGGGCTGGCATAAGGGAGGCAATGTTGTCCTTGATAGTTCTGGAGGAGGAGGGGAACACCTGTTTGGAGGAGACTTTCATAGAGAGGACTTGTCTAGAGACCCCATCCGGTGCTACGGGCGACAAAGAGGAGGAGGGAAGGGAATCGAAGGGCCAAGGGAGGCCTGAGAGCAGGGCAGGGAGGAGGGGGGGGGAGAAGAGGAGAGTGAGGACAGGATGTCCTGAGTTTTGGTTAGCAAGTGGGAGGTCAGTGACGTACAGAGGGACAGAGATAGCAGGGGAGGAGTAGACACTGCAATAGAATTGGTGAGTTCCTTGCAGACTTTAAACAGTTTGCCAGTGTTGTTAGAGGCCCCAGAGATGCAGGCTTGACTATAAGCCCAGGAGGCATCTTGTTAATTCACAGAAAAGGCCCTGCTGTCAGAACCCAGGGTTACCGCTTTGGTAACCCGGAGTGCTAATGGTGTTAGTAACCAATTCCATGGGCTAGACCGGGGATAACGTCTCGGTGTCCTCGTTAAATGCCTATGCTTCGCTGAGGCCTTTTAACTTGGGCTGTCGGGCCATTACCCCCGATATATCCCATGTGCAATGGGTTACTAACGCCATAGTAGCATTTGAACAAGTTCTATCTGCACTAAACATTTATATTTTTCTGCATAGGGATCATGTAGAATCACAGCTGAGAAGAAATGGGCAGAGAAACTGGCAAAGTATCCCTACCCCTAAAATGTGAACCCTGAACACAGACACAGCAAGGGTTTCAAAGGGTTTTACACAATAACCCTTTCTCAGAAAAGAAGGAATAATAATTTATTTGGTGACATTAAGAATGGGCTTACTATTAGTACACCCTCTGTCCTTGGAGGACATGGCTTTATATCACCATTCAACACTTATTTAATTCTGTTCAGCCTACCCATATGATATAAATCTGGCACATGTGACTCGCATTTCAGTGCCCAGGCAGCGTGGTGAAACGTGTTCAAAACTCTATTGCTAATAACCTTTGACTCGCAAAGTGGATTTGGATGGAGTTGTACCAAAAGAAAGTTTGCCATATTCCTCGCCAAACTGTACATTTTGACAAAGATTCATTAAAGAATGAAAAAGCTATTAAGAGAACAAATAAACACAGTTTTGGGCCTACTCCTTTTCCTATAGAGAAAAAGTTTTTAAACAGCTGTAGCGCAAAAACTATTGGGTGGATTTGGACCAAATAAGAAACAACTTGGGCACAAAGTATTAGCTCAATTACCTTCACTAGTATGGGGTAAAGCTGCCCAGTAGTTTTTAAAGTATATTCAAATGAGAAGGGGTTTGCACTCTACTCACAAAAACCTTAATATATCTCCCAAGGTGCTTTGCAGCAGAAATACTTTTCAGAAATGAAAAGTCAGCATTTGTTTTTGTGCTTGATGCAAGCAATTCCACCGTGGGGGGCCGAAAAAAAGGCTATTTCTAGAAGGAAAAAGGATTCAATCACATAATATAGAGGAGGGGAAGGGGAATGAGGACACCATCTGAAGTTCTGGAGTTGAAGGTGGTCTGGGGAGCTGTTACTGGGAGAAAGTCTTCGGTTTATTGGGGGAATCCTGTGAGATTACCACGGCAATATCACAAGACGTGTCTGGAAAAGCAACTGCGTCACATGAACCAAAGAGTGATAAGGGGTAATGGGAGCGGGTTTGCGAGGGAAAAAGCTATTGAGGGGAGTGGGGTGATCAAGAAAAGAGCAGTGATAACGGATGGGCATCAGGAGAGAGCCTTTGTTCATGAGGCCCTTGGCCATCTTTGAGTCTCGTACAGTATATGGGTGGTAGCATGCCATTCCTCTACTTTTGAGTCCCATTGAGGTTGAGTTCTAGAAATTAATCAGATTAGCCCACTCCCCATGCCGATTTTCTCCTGGAGTCTCAGCATTTACTTCTCCATTTAGATTTTCTGAATCAAAGTTCTATTTACAAGGCATGATTATGGATTTATCGTCAAACAGCCTAAGCAACTATTTTATTATCAGTATTTAATTAATTCGCCCTTTTAGCTCCTCCTTTTGTTAGTCATATCTTTCTCTACGTGTGAAAAGTTAATAATATGTAACCATCAAAACAGATTTCAAAGCAATACAGCTTTTCAAGGAAAGGGACAACTCTTGTTTTATGCATTTGTTTATGTTACAATATTGAGTGAAACTGAGTGGGCATGCATGCTCAGGGCCAGTGTACGGGTTCTAATGCTCCCATAATACAGGGCCAATGAATGAGATGAACTTGTGTATTGCAAGCGGTAGAGAATTACTGCACTTACTTGGCTCCATCTGTAGCTAAAATGACAACAAAGAAAACACAGTTATTAATATGCTCCATCTGCAGCTAAAATGGCAACAAAGAAAAAAACTGTTATTAATTGCCATCTCTATAAATTGTATTAGAAACATGCATTCTCTATTCATTCAATTTAATTATATTTCTATATAATTCAAGGCCTATTTGCGCTGTCTTTACTGTTCACAGTTGCAGAGATTAATACCATGGGAGCCACGAAGGCATTTGTTTCAGACACCACATGGTTTCGCATAGTCTATCACTCTGGGAAATATACGATCTGTATTTGCTTTTAGGAATAAGTTAGACGAACACCATAAGTGATTTGTAATTGTTTTTAAATCGTTCAACTTATTTACATGGAACATTTGCATCTGTTTGATTTCCTAATGTTCATTTTAGCTGCGTTTTTGGGGGTTTAACACAAATTGATGTTTTCGCTCATCTTTTTTTAGAAAAAAACGTCAACACAGACATGAAAAAGAAAGTCTGCCAAGGATTGCAGACTGTAGTGCATTCATTCGTTAGGAGAAAGGAAGAGGGATGATTAAAATAAATGAAGAAAATTTGAAGCGACTTGTACAGGATTATGTGTTCTAAACAAACATTTTGTTTGCAATTATTTTTTTTAACACAGGGTCATTGCATGTTCCCCGGTCCACAAAAATTGACAGTATAATTGTTGGTAATTCCAGCACCAGCAATTTTTCCAGACCGGGGAAACGCAAGTTTGTCGGTGGGGGCCTTGACTTACCACCAGGCCTGACCTGCCAGTAAATCAGAAGCCCACTGGAAAATAAATGCCAGAATTACCGGCACTGGTACTACCGGTGCCAGTGATTCTGGCAATACCCTCCATGGAGTCCTATGGGAGGGATTTACCGTCCTTTCTACCGCTTGTACTATCCCGGTAAAAACAGGATATCGGGCAGAAGAAATGGTAGGGGCAGTTTGCGTGTATCCTGAGGGAATTACCAGCGAGATAGCGGCAAATTTGTAATGGGCCCCATTTCTTCAAATTACCCTAGCCTGACTAGCTATAAATATTGTCAACAATGGAAGTAAATCTCTTGGTGGCTATAAAAGGAAAATATGAGAATATATTGTTTCTTTTCATGTTGTTATCTCTCTTTTCAATGTTGCAAAATGACTGAAGTTGCAAATAGTGAGTGCTTGAAGGAGGAAAGTTCAACTTAGAGTCGAATGTGACTACAAAGATGGCTTTTAGTCTGAAGAATATGAAAACCTCATCTACTTCACTTCGATGAAAGTCAACAACAGAGAGCACAACCACCCTGTGAAAACTTGAGTTGCCTTTCAACAATAAGGTGGTTATTCCATTTTAATCCACCTATCAGCACGGTTCTATGTTTTTTTTTTATCACACCTTTTTCCAATTCTGATTTCTTACTGATTTTTGTTACGGCAAAATGTAGGGGAGATCCCCCTGCACTACCTCACCCCCAATCCCTTCGTCCCACATGCCCAAACCACTCTCCACCTAATACTGCCTTACCCAAACACCCCTCCCTGCATCTTGCTGTAACAAATTCAGCACAAAAATCAGTACAAAATCAATGTTAAAAAATGACTGCATTGTAAAAGAAAAGGTAAAAAGACTGGGTACTATCCGGACACTTCGCCAAACACATCAGGAAACAAAACACACCTTCATAAAATACCAATTATGTGCAATTGAGCATCAATCGCATGACTTCTGCCAGATAAAACACGACAATGTGCATGGAAATATAAGCACACTGCAAAAGTGCAAAACATGAAACACACTTTTATGAGAGCCTCAGCATGAAGCACACTCCTAGGCGCAGGGATTAAACCAAGTTCCTAGGCTTCAGGTGCAGATGAATACAAAGCCAAACAGAAGGGAATGGCATGTGGCCAAAAAGGATGGGATTTTGACACCAACAATTGCGATGACCCCTTCGTAAATGACCAGTAAACCTGATAACATGTGCCATAAAAAGCAGAACCATGTGCTGGTGAGACTGAAGAGACATGGGTTGCGGCACAGGGCAAGGTGGACTGTGCAGCTGAGCAGACCATGCATCTAGAGCCTCCCAAGAGTCCCCCACGGCCACAGAGGAAGCTCAGGAAACTCTACTATCATTTAAATTCAGAGTTACATGCACATGTGGTCAACATTCAGTTGTCAATGCTTTGCAAAAACACATGACTATTTAAGCACTTGGCTCCTCAACAACTGAGCCAGTAACGGCCAACCCTAGCATGCAGGTTACACACTTCTACGATCCCATGCCTCTGCTGATGACTAGAGCACATGGCATGCTATATTGGACACATAGTAACAGTGCCTTATCCTTCACATCCACAGTGATAATGGTGGAGAATGGCCCACAAGCCAACTGGAACAACCTACCATGACCCTTGATGGGTACGAAGCTTTAGAATGCCATCAATGGTCTATGCCGTCCTGGGGAAGGAAAACACCAGTCAACATTACCAGTCCTGTATGCCAGGCACCTGCACCTGCCAATTAGCAATGGTCTTCTCACAGCATGAAATGTACTTGTAGATGAACAAATATGAAGACTGATGAAGCACACAGGCACTGCATACCCCAGGTTCCACCAACAAAGGACCCACAGAAAAGCATAAGAATCATCCCCCATGACCAACTGACTCACAATCATGGCAACTAACTTGATTTTTACTACTCAACTCTCAACTCTACTCTTCCTTTCATTGATCCTTCTTTCTCCATACATTCCCTCCCTTAAACCTTTTTCCTATTTGTTCCCTCCACTCCATCTCTTCTGTATTACCATTACCAAATGTAAATGTAACCCAGACTGTTAGGCGTCCTATGTAGATTAAGTAAAGTCTTCCTTTCTAGCTCTCACTTCTCACCATCCCAACACCATTGAACAAGCCTTTGTGGGCTTTTAACACCCACTCACCTATCTTTCACAAATCACTTATGCCCTTAGTCTTGCATCCCCTTGAAACTCAATCTGAAATGATGGTGTTTGTTCTGCTGTCCTGCACTTCATCCCTCCAACAAAGAATATCTTCTTGCTCACTTGACTGCCCTGGACACACCAAACTGCTTCTATATCACCCTAATATTTCCTCCATTTTTTCACAAAATCTCCCCTGCCTCCCAGGCCATGACCCATCTTCTCCATCCGATTACCTTGTCTCCTCTACCTCATTCAATGATTTTGTCTCTTTCTTCTCCTCTAAAATCCTAACGTAAGACACACACTGACATACCTCATTCTCCTCCCCTTCACCATCCCAGTACCCCTTACATCAACTCCTTTCTCCCTAATATCATTCCTGCTCATTGCTCCTGCCTAGAGGGCACCCATCCGCTGAGGCAGACAATTCAGCTTGAGCTATTGTGTATCCTTTTGCTCCCCCAGACAAAAAAGAACCTAGCTCACATTACATGCAATTACTAAGTCCACTCTCTTAACCTACTGTTGACTCCGCAATCGCCTATGCTTGTCCCACCAATCTCTCTGCATATTTACATAAAGCAGAAAATCTGTTAGTTTGTTCCTTATACTAGTCCACACTGTTCCACCAATCTGCACCACATTGTGCACAGTTACCGTGTAGGACCATCTGAACATTACTGGCTACATGACATTTGGACACCCCACCCATTTCCCCGGATCTCAGCCCCTTCACACATAAAACAGTTACCTGAAATCAGTGAAACATCAATGGGGTCGAAGAAAGACCAGAGAAAGCTCATTTTACTCCCTAGGATGCACAATTTCTGAGATATGTACACTGTAATGCACCACAATACACTGCACTGTGCCAGGGTAAGGTGACAAGTGGGCAGAGCCCACAGAAGGTCCCAGTATGATGCAGCACACCAACTCTCATCTCCACTCCACGCCTGCTCCAGGATATGTCAGCCCGTCACACGTGCCCATTCTCAGTGCAGTTTACTTCAAAGTGCAAAGCACATCAAGCGAGTGATATCATGTCTGTCTAGAGAACCTGTGCTTAGTATGTGTACTTTTTGCTAGTATTAAATAAAATTAGTTAACATCAACAACCCTGCTACCAGTCTGCCACTCCTATCCTGAACTAGTCTAAAATATTTAATCAGGTACTGTTCATCGCATTGTTGCTTACCTGAATCTGACCTTCAATCTAGGTCCAACAGAAGGCACGCCATAGAAATGGCACTCAAACATGTATTTACAAATCTCACTAATGCTCATCTATAAGTTATCCTTGATCCTCAACCTAATTGATATCTCTGCTGCCTTGTTGATGCAAAGGGTCTATTTTTTCGGTACTGTATCGCTGTAAGAAGAGGTTACTATCAATAGTGAAGTGATTTGGCTGGTAGGGCCAGCAGAGGAGTAAATTATTCAATCTACTTGTAATTTAGTCACCCATGAATAGTCTCTTGTTTAGCTGAGTGCCTGGTAGGATACATTATTTTTTATAGGACTGAGCTTCAGGTAGCTGCTTGTCATCCATGCTTGAATGGGAGCAAGACACTCTTTAAGGCAAAAGATTTATTGGGCCCAATTAATTTTGAGATATAACTGTGTATCATCCGCTTACTTGTTGAGATGTTTGGATTGGCCAGAATGGACACCCAATGGCTGCATACATGGACTGAAAATCACATGGGAGAGGATTGAGCCTTGTGGGACTGGATGATGGTCCATCCGGAGGTTGTCCATCTGAGCTGCTTGGTGTATATCCATAGACTGGAGATTAACCAGCTAAGGACGAGGCTTTTCAACCCCATTCTGTTAGTGAGAAGGCTGATTAATGTGGCCTGGTTGACCATGTCCAACAAGTCAGAGAAGTCAAGGGGGAACAGTAGACAGGCATCGCCTTTGTCCATCCTCCAGAGAGCATTATCTAGGATCTGGATGGATTATGTTTTCCTGCTGCATCCTGGTGTGACTCCTGATTGGTGGATATTGAGTAGGCCTTGTTGCTTGAGCTGATCATGGAGTTGTTTGGCTACTGCATTCTCAATGATTTTGCCAATGCATGAAAGGCTAGTGATTGACCCGTAATTGGCTAGGTCATGCAGGCATAGTGTGCGGATTTGTCTTGTTTTCAGGCTGCTTGGGAGGTCACCTTGATCATGTTAAGCCTTGACTATCTAGAGGAGGTAAGCATAGTGACTTCATATTTCTTATGATGTCGACAGGCAGAGCAGCATCCTACATGAGATAGGCTTTAGAGACACTAGAATGTCAACAAGGTGATTATTAGGAGTGAGGGTACTGTTGGCAGGTCATGGTTGTGTATTGTATGGTAGGATTGTAAGGGGGAAGGCTGCAGTCGATGTGTTGTTTGATTTGGATTTTGTTTATCTTAGCAAAGAAGAACCTGTGTTACATTTTTATATGGCATCTGAAATATCTGGTTTAAGTAGCAGGTTGGAGCAGTGTATGACTGCCACAAAGGGGTGTTGTTCCTGCTAGCAGCTTCTGCAACGGGTTTAGAGTAAAGTGAGGCTTTGGCTCTAGTGATAAGTGCCAGGGGTGTGCTAAGGATGGTCTTTATGGTGGGGAGGTTCTCCTCTTTGTGTGTTGTTCACCTGCATTTTTCTTGTGTTTTGCTGATACGTTAGCCCTCTGTTAGGTCTTGAGAATAGCATACTATTTGGATGCAAGTTAGATACCATGATTTATAATTCTTTTGGTGATCAAAGCAGGTGCAGCAACTAACTGCAAGGTGGCAGGGCACACCACTTACCCATAAAGCGTATTGACTATGAAGTTTTATCTGTGACATTAGTCCAAGACATTTATCTGTTAATAGAAGATACTTACTGGACTAAAGAAATATGAAACATACAACTTCAAATACCTGAAACAGAGGTTCTTGCATTAAAAATCACCATCTACCTCTCACTTATCTCTACCCAGTTAATCTACTCGGATATACTTCTTTGCTTCAAAACCTCTACATTCAAAACCATCTCATGACGCAATCTGGTAACTCCCCCGTTCTCTGCAACATTCACCAGGTCCTGCATTTATCTCCACAATATATCAGAAGCTACTCTTCAACAGACATGGCCAGTAAATCGAAACCAAAAAGACCCTCTGTGATGACAGATCTCTCCCTCATCTCGAACTAACTTCATTATCTGTACAAGCAACTTTCGCCTCAATCCCATTACGTCTAGAATGTTCTCCTGACTTTGACACTGTTTGCCAGGACAAATGAAAATCAATGTTAACCATGGGTGTGACCAAAAATGCAATCTCCGTGTTGCTTCCCAAATAGCTGATTTGTCTGTCAGAAAAGCTTGGCCTCCCTCTCTGCCACTATCACACTCTCAACATTCCCACAATCATTCCATCTCACATTGCACTCAGCTAAAACAGTAGTTAACATTCTGGTTCTGCGTAAACTATCCTACTACACCATCCTCCTCATTTGCCTCCACCAATATTCATTTCAACCCCTGTGTGTAACAGGTCACAATACGAATTCCACATGGTCAAACGTGTGTGGGGCCTCCAACCGTCCTATAGCACACTGGCCCTTCAATTTCTTACAAATAGCTGACCCTTCAATCACAATGGCCTACATGTAACAATGCCATTTGTGCCACACCAAGGATCAGATACGTTTGCCATCTTCCCCCACTCTAGAAGAATGCCCTCCAGCAGATATGTAGATCCACGTCCTCCTTGAACAACTTTACGCCAAGGATGCATATGCACCTATTCTTACCTGAAATGTAGATTGTCACCAGCATCGCCCATCACTGAAACTACTCGACTCCACAATCCACTGCCCACAGCAGAAACATTGTATTTGTAATTATTAGGAGAAAACGTCAATGACCTCTTAGACGTGGGAGATATAATAAAGGATAAAAATAATAGGTTCTAACTGGAAAATATACTGAGGCATCAGAAAGCAATCATACCCCAACCAGATAAAAAATCACTTATGCGTACGTTGAGAAGTCACATTGAGAGTGTGAGTGCATTACTGAATAGAGGCATACTGTGCTCTTCCTGAGCCTCATAAAAACACCCTCAGCAAGATACATGTATGCTGTAGGTGAGTCGCACAGCCATGAATTGCTCCACTGCCCAGGATATTGCCATTGATGTCCTTATCATTCCCTGTGGGTTCCCATAGGCAATGGACATGGACGCCCACTTCCTGAGCATTTCCTTTGGTATGTCATAAGGAATGCCAAAAGATGCTGATGTCTACATGTTGATACTTTCAGTAATTCCTGCCACATTTAAGCAGCTAAAGTAACTTTGGATCTACCTTTAGATAGCGTTGTGATCCTCATTCATATAAGAGGGGCAGGAAGCTGCAGAACACAGCAAAGACAATGCAGCACAGTTTAAAAGACGAAAGGTTTATAGCCCGGCACATGGTTGATTTATAAGGAGTTCTTTTTACATACTATGAGCACGTGGGACGATAAACCAATGTTCAGATAGAAAGTCATTTAAGAGGCTTAAACTCTATGGCAGCTTATATAGGTTCCAAAATTCTCCAGTATTTATTTATTTTGCATTTTTAGAGTGCTCACACAGCCCGCGGGCATCGAGGCGCTGTTACAGGAATTGTTTGTTTTTTTAGTTTGTAATTGTTTTTTTTTTCTCTTAGTTGCTTTTAACACCCAGAGGTTTCTAAGCGCGACCCGGGATCGAACCTGTGTTGCTCTGTGTGTCTTGTTTCCAAGACGCACACATTGCTGCTGAGCTATCCTCCCAGGACGAATGATTATCGTGCTTTTAGCAGCTTTCACAACCTGAGCTGTCTCTTGGCACCATGGCCAAAATGGGGAGGGATAATTATTGATTGAAGAGCAACATTGTTAAGGTAGAGCCTGGCAGAAGGCAAGGTGGTCAGGAATGGAAGGAAACCCAGAGAGAAGGTGGATCCGCAGCTGTGGAGGGAGGACAGAGGCGGTGAATGCTCCAGATCAAGTAGGATTGAACAGGAAATTGTCCCATGAAAGCTTGGGTTTCTGTACAAACAATTACACATGAGTTCAAAGGGGGGAAAATATGGTTCAAGATTTGTCAAGACTCAGCGTGCCATGCAGAATTATTTGAATTTGATGAACTTGGTGACAGGAAGCCAATACAGGATGAGGGGGGTGAGCAAGATATGAAAAGATTTCTTGAGGCTGCGAAGGAGATGCGCTGAAGCTCAGGACCTCATTTCGCTCAAGTGACAGATGCACCTTCTGATCAGCCCAATGGGTACTCACAGTGTAGCTGACCCGAGGTGACGAGGAGGAAATGTAAGTAGAAGTGGTGGACTTGGATTGGATCAGTGATTTTCACCAATCATGAGCAAGTACGTGAGTGCCTGGGAAGCCCAAGCCCAAGGCCAGGGGGTGTGTTACCCAGAGGTGGTATTCCCAAGGTCCCTGAGATCCCAGCACATTTCCAAAACCCTGATGCCCGTAGAGAGTAGAAGCCTGTACCATGCACCCTATGACACATCTTCAACACACCATCATAGACAAGGAAGGAGGAAGGAAGCGGCCTCATGTGTCCCCTGCTGATCCAGCCCTAAATAGATCAAGCCTTCCCTTATTCCACCACACTCTGTTCTTTGTTCCAGGAGTGCCACCCATGGAGAAGCACTTCCTAATGGAGATGGAAAAGAACTGAGTGATTATGATGGTTTCATTTGTTTAAAATTAGCTACTTCCAGGTCCACAACAATCAGGTGACTCCCTTCCACGATGGCACCCAGGGACGATGTAGTAGCTGAGGTAGCTAGGGGCTGTAAGCACATCTGGGCAAGATGAAGGTTCCTTTATAAATATGTGACCCAATAAAATTGAGCTAGAATATATTGGCTGTTGATTTTTCATTTTGGAAGATTTTCCATTATGACTTTGAATTTGGCTTTCAGTAGCTTGTCACCTACTTTTTGTGAGTTTTTACCCATTTCCCTGTTATAGTCATTCTCTCCCCACTCTCTTTAGCACCATTAAATTTCTTATGTCTCAGACTCTCTCCTGGGGTTCCTCATTTCCCAGTATTTTCCCCTTAATCCCATTTCCTCGATCTGTTGTCTGCCCCCTCCCCTGCCCTGATTCTCTCTGCCTTTCTGGCACCTCAGTATTTCTATCTCTTTGCACACCCGGCATTAGGCGGGTTACTCCCCATTCTCCAAATAATATGTTTTACTGTTAGTTGGAGGAAGGGTATGTTTCTCTCTACCCCTTTTGGCTACTTTCTTTAGGCACCACTATTCCTGCCTCAGTCCTGATATTTCCTGCAGAGAGGTTAGTCCCTTCTTGATTAAGTTGGCTCCCTTCCTGTCGGGAGCATTGTGATTTCACTACTGGACAGTATACATGTACTTTCTATTTGCTATTGGATCCAGTTTATGCCTGTGGGGTTTCTGTTTTGCTTATGGTGCATCCATGTTCCCCTTTTTGATTATCGATCACTGCTTCCTATTGGGGGAGACTTTTTTTGGTAGTACCCGAGTTTCCCAACAACGAGACCGGAAGCAGGCAGAGGGAGGGGTCCACAATCTCTGAGTCTAGCTAACAGAACTTTAATTAGTGGGACAACACGTAAGGGGGAGGTATATTCCAATTTTTCATGCAGTGATTGTGTCCCTTCATTTTGTAGAGTTGCATTTCCAGTGGAGCCCCACCCTGTTGGTTTTCCCCACGTTACCCCAAGTGAGATTTTACATTCCAATTCAGGCTCGAAATTCAACAGTGAGTTACATTCCCAAATTGAACTCTCGTTCACGTTTGTGCTTGCGACAGGTGGAGCACTGTATCCCTAGAACGGAAATGTAAACAAATGACGAGCAATGCACTTTATTCCTGGGACTGATGTGAACAGGTGCTATAGTGTGTAGTGGACCAGGGATTCTGAAATGAACCAATGGACACTAGATATATGTTTACATCCTTTCTAAGTTGTTCCATCAGACCACCTTAGTAATAGGTTAACTATGCAGAAGTTAGGGAATCATAGATGAGGCCGCCTATCTAGTTGCCTCTACATGGTGAATTATCCACCCTGAGAGCTATCCCTTCTGAGTTTTAGTTAAAGCCCCTGTACCCCATAAGAGTTCATCCCACCCAACCTGCTGTGTAAAAATAAAGGAGCAGCATGGCTATTTTGCCTCATGCACCAGTTGGTACTTCTTCACAAAGGCCTTTAAAATGGACGTTCTTCATCCATGGCTCCTGTTTGTTCTCAAACAACAAAATGGGAGCCGCGAAACAATAACAAATCATTTTGAGTAAAGCTGAGTTTGACCCAGGTGCTGAATAGGATTTGTACTGGCTCCACAACTCCGACATCTTTTTCACAGCTAACGCTGAAAACGTTCTTCAACAGCACATGTTATATAGTGCAACCATTTTGTTGTCAAAATGCAACTCCTCCCTGGTTTCGGATACTGCTCCTAGATTGAATGATTTAAGGCATTGGGGCTCTCTTCTCCTGGTCTAAGTCAGCTGATGAATGCTTCCTATCCTTGAAACCATATGGGCTGGCGAATGACAGCTACCAAACATTGACCATCATGGCTTGCAGGCATTTGGCTTGCAGCTGGAAGATTAGGTACATGGCTACAAAATGGGCGTAATGGTCAAATTGCTCTGGGGAATGGTCGAAGACCAGACATTCCGGTCCTCGAAATAAAATCCAGCCCATGTGGCACTATGAGCGGCAGATAGCACTTTGACTGGTAATGGAACTTGCCAGCAAGAAAAGCAGAGAAAACAAATGCATAAAAATAAATATATATTAAAGAGTTTTGTGCAAGATAGTCCAAGGTAATACAGAAGATAATTTTGCATTGGCATTTGATATATTTTAGCTTAAACAGCACTACAACACAATAGACACAGCACAAATTCAAGAAATTGACAAGTTATAAAAGCCTTAAATTAGGAAGATGACAATGAGGGAAGTGATCTTTAACTGAGAGCAAAAATGAGAGAAAGAAAATAAAGATCTAACAAAAAGAAAAATCACCTAAACAAGGCTCAGCTCATGGAGGTCTAAGAACTGCAAGAAGAAACTGACACTGCAATCTAAGAATACTTGCAGGGCTGTAGATAGAGATGAGAGAGAAAGAGAGGGATGGGCCAAACCACTAACACATTTGAAAACAAAACAAAGATAATGCTATCTTAGGCGAGAATAAAAAGGGAGCTAGTGAAGAGAAGCCAAAGCAGAGGAAATCGAATCACGGGGGAGAAATAGTTCAGTAGACGAGTAGAAGAAACAAATTGCATGAAGTGGACCCATTTGATAAGCCAAGTCCAAGTAGTAGAGCAGAACAGCAGTCAAAATGAAGCACCTATAGGCTCTTGGGTATTAGTGCGCTATAGACTTGTACCCAAATAATCAATCAATCAGAAAGTTAACAATGAGGCAAAAAGATGTGTAGCATGACATTATCGAAATTAACTCACTTTGCACAAATTATTAAAATGAAAATGGCAAGAATTAGCAGGATTAGAAATGTCAGATTGAAAGGAAAGGGAAGGGTCAAAGGTAGCACAAAGCTCGTGTGCAGAAGCAAAAAGAAAGAGCTGACAAGGAGAACATGAAATAGATGTCAAGGGTAGAGAAGGAGTTATCAAAGATGCAAGGAAGGAAAGAACCTCAGTTTGGAAGGATTGAGATGAAGAGGGATAGGCAATGTTCAGCACTGAATGCCTAATACAGAGGGACAAATAGTAGAATATAGAGACAAAAAAAATGAAGAAAATAAGAAGAAGATTTGTAAATCGGCAACATAGAAATTATAAGAAAGATTAAAGAAAGAATTAATGGCAGATAATGGAACAATATGAAAGGAGAAAAGGAGAGGACGAAGGATGGGGCCCTGAGGGGCCGCATTCTGAAAGGAGAGGATTGAGCAGACCAAGTAAAAATAGGATGATCAACATTATCAAAACCAGTAGAAAGATCAAATAAGACAAACAGTGGGGAATGTTTAGTGTGGAAACCAGAAAGTGAAGAATGGACATTGTGAACCTGCGGAGTGAGGCTAGACACGTTCATAGCTCCTTCCTCTAACAGTTCCTCAATGGCGGTGGTGAGACGCAAACTCCTGGAGAGATGAGCTTCTGTACTGTCGAGCATTCACGGCTTCAGCGAGGTGTGCGAGGCGAGCCGAGAGCCGTGGTGGGGGAAGCAGCCTGCCAGCCTGTCAGCCCGACAGCACTTCAGCTTCATCTGCTACAGCAGGTAACCTTTAGACTGTAGCAGCCTGCTGTTAAGGTGAGCCGCATTGTGGAGCCGTTATGCTGACAGTATTTAAGCTGGTGTTTCTGTACTCCTGGATTCCTGGATTCTCATGGCCTTGGCTCTTTTTGTCAGAGTATTCTTTATGGGCAGCTAAAGTAACTACTGTGCCTAATTTAGTGGTAAAACCAGGCGTTATCACCACAGTGGGCTTTCATTTATTGATAGAAATGGGAGTCAATGGGAGTTAATGTCCCAGATCAATGCTTGGCACTTTATAACTCCATCAGAGTGCGTGCCAAGGACCTTAATAAAACACAGTCTTCAGTGATAATTCTATTTCAACAAGACATTTCTTCTGAAGCTCATTGCTTGACAACGGTCCATTTGTTACCACCGCCACTCCTGTAGTGTTTGCCGGAGTGGTGTGCTCACTGCCAAAAGAAATGGCAGGGATGATGGTAAATTTGCAGACACCAACCTGGGACATTGGAGATAATCATGTCACTACTCCTGCTAATCCTACTTCCAATTATTTTCAAAATGCCACCCATAGTGCATGAATGAACGAGTCATCTGCATGGAGCATGCATGAAGGGGTTGGCTTAATGCATACCGGGTAAAATGTGTTAAACCATAAAACAACTGCAGAGAACTCATCACAAAATATTGGAAACTTGAGACCAAATACCTCAATTAACCGTCTCAGGAACTCTCCTATCCTCGATGTGGAAACCCAGAATGAAGATGAAACTGGCCCTGATGGAAACAGCAACGTGGGAGTCCTCTTGGAGCGTAGCAAATTAGGTTAAATAAATTACACATTTGAAGACTCCATGATGCTGGATGCATTTTTCTTGTGGCTTTGCAGAAATATGGGCGATTTCAGCAACTCGGGGAACATTGATCGTTGGGCGTTATGGAAGAAAGGCCCACTACAGACAAATCCATACAGTGGGAGAATATTCACTACTAGACCAATCCTTGTGCCAGGGTAATCAGGCACACCCTCCCTTTAAACCAATCTTGAAGCCTGTCCCCATCTTCGGACAACAAACTCACAAACCGACTTTGGATTCATTGTTTGGGTTCGACTTCCATCTCCGACTTACATCTGGTGTTCCAGACAATCCTACAATTATATGACAACGTTAAGGATAGCGTAAGGGACAATACGTGATCTCTATTGCTGGAAACGTGAGCTATCTGACAGAGATTGTACAGAGTCCCAAGGAGAACTTTGGGGGGGGTTAGGAGTGGGTATGGGAAGACATTAGAGGCTTTCAAGAAGTGACTGTAATGAGTCTTTCTGGATCACAGTTAAGGGACTTCTGCAGAGGTCTCTATAGGCTCACAGCCACCTAACACCCCCTCTGCCCTGTTGGGAACTCTAACACCATTAAATGTGGCTACCACTCCTCTGGAAGTAATCACAGTTCAGTTGGAACCTGTATTGATTGCTAGTGGCCTCGAGCTGTGTCCGAAACCAACCAACTACTGAGAACGTGAGTCCTCAACAACAAACAAAGCTGCAAAGCTCTTTCTGCTTCAAACGATTCTACAGTTTCTCTATATCTTATTGAAGTAGATCCAGAGACAATGTTGGTTGAGCAGAGGCAGGAGGCGACGACGGAAGAAGTCAACATTGACAATACAGGCATTCAGCAATCGTGGGAGATTTACAGAGGGAGTAAAAAGAGGGGGCAGACAGCTATTAAACTTAAGAAAACTAAAAACGTACCATAAGTGAACTACAATAAGCGCAAGTCTTCAAGAACATTTTTGAATGATCTATCAGACATTGATGAGATAATGGACCTCACTCAGGGGGTCAGTGTGCCTGCCCAGGATGGCCCACGGAGACCAAAGAATTAAAACGCCCCACAATCAGATCTGGGGATGAGGCAGGTGGGTTATCCTGCCTCTGTCATTCAAATAACATCTAAAACGCCTCACAGAGTAAACCCACCACATTTTTGGTCTGAGTTATCACAGAACTGCAGAGTAGTGCTGTGCAGCATTTGGGGGACAAATCCATGGAGGGACGTGAGGTTTTGGTAGTTCACCTGGCTGACAACGAGGTATCGGTATCGTCCTCACTTCCTTTGGTTCCACATTCTGGTGACATTTCTGAGTCTGTAGTTGCATCTGCTCAACATCCTCCTTTGACTGTAACCCCTCTTAATGTACTGACTGGGGGACCTTCGAAACCCTTAGGTCCACTAGTCACCTCCTTGGGCTGAGAAACCATTCACAACATCTGCAGTGAAATTGCACTGAACAGAGGGAAACATTCGGGAAAGTTTTCTCTCGGACAAACCTTGCGTTCGCTGCACGCAGGCAATATTGTCCTTGTGGCCTTCTCAAAATCTGGAGTGCATTGCTTTGTCAGTCACATTCACTCAAGCTTAGTAGCACGCTTGGTTTGGGAGGAGAGAGAGAGGCCTTGCGATCTCTGGCTTATGACTTGTATCAATTAACGAGTCCTGCTGAGGTTGATGCGTTTTTGAAGGTCTACAAGGCTAACGGACCAGGAAACATTGATCCTCCAACTAAAAACCTTAGAAGAGGGGTGAACAGCATAGCAGCCGATGTCAAAAACTAGCAGGGACAGGACTGGTCATGGCTAGAGGCAGCCATAAACATGTTTAAAAAAGCCAGAGAACCCACACAGTGTCTTTAAAGTAAACTCAAAGCTGTCCATCACTTCATGGAATGTTTGTGGTTTTACCAATATTTCAAGGGCAATGCACTTCGAGATCTCTCTTTTCAATTATCATATTCTCATGCTACAGGAAAACGTAGCCACTAAATATCTTGATATGGAGGGGTTTGTAACTTTCTCAAAAGTGGCAAAGAAGGGCAAGAGAGGGAGACCAAGTGGTGGCTTGCTCATTGCGGTAGACCTGAACTTGAACTTCCAATGTTTGGTGATGGAAACTCTTTCTGATAACATACCTGCAGTTGGGGTCACTACAATACCTTTTGGGAGGGAGTTTCTGTTTATCAATGTATACTGCAACCCTGCTTCCACTAAACCTTCTGTAATGCTGGAGGGGGTGGGCACTGTGATAGCAGAATGGTTGGATGCAGGAAACCCGCACAACATCATATTGGGGGGGACCTCAACTTGGATTGCAACATAGGGGCCATCGTGGGCACATGCCCCGTTGTTGAGAAATCAGTGGGGCTATTCAATACAACTCCTGGTTCTACTTGGCATTCTTTTTTGACCCAATGGGGGCTTGCCATCTGTATTCCTGAGAGTGAATGGGAATGAGAGACAACTTACAGTTGACATGGGGGAGGGGGGCATGGCCATGGATCGACCATATATTTGTTTAAGTGACAGTATGAGGGACTTTTTGAAAAGACACCTTCGGAAGGGTACCTCGCAACCAAATGTCGTATAGTTATAGGTCTAGGTTAGTAGTTGAGTGCTGCGTCGCATGAGGTGAGCTGCCACAGAGACTTTGAGCCCCCCGACTCCGTATGTAGAAACTGATTCTAGTTTGGGTGAGCTTACCAATAGCCATGCGCCGTAAAATAGAAAGATGAGGAAAACGTTGTTTTCAGTGGAACAAATGATTCCTTTTATTTGAAATTAATGCCTTAGTGGATAACACGTGTTTCGGCAAACAATGCCCTTTTCAAATCCAGGCTTGATCAGTGAAACAGAAAGAAATCAAAAAGGAAAGAAAACATAATAAATGAATAAAGTTTTACATTCAAAAGGATGTAAACATTCAAGGTAAGTAGAGTGTAAGCACACAGTTGAATAGTTTCAAAAAACCTTAAAAAAGCAAAATGGGATGTAAGATCTACCTTAGTTGTTATAAGGAAAGAAGAAGGAGAACACAATGCAAAAGTACAAAAAGGACAGGAGAGGAGAGATCATGGAGTGAACACCTTATATTTTTAGAAAACAGCTGGTAAAGGTCAGGCGGTAGGTGTGACACAAAAAAAAACAATCATTTTCCATAGTAATGAAATGTAAACAGTTCATTGTCTTACCCTAATTGTGGTTCACAATGATAACAGCATAATGCAATGGTGTACAGCTGGATCATGGGATCATGGGATCAATCCCGCCTAAATGTAGTCAGTAGGGAAAGAAAATGTAAGTAAGAATTAATTTGAAAATTATTGGAACATACATTTGAGTTAAGTCAGTTATTGAATTAAATGACTGGGTATAAACATGACCGACTAGTCCATGCTGAGAATGGTCATTTACTTGACTCTGTTGAGTTACGTACGAAAGTGTTATTATACCTTAATCACAGATCCAGGTAGTTTAAAAGGTAACACTCTGCTAATTTCACCATAATAAATCGTGTGCCTGAGGTTTAAAGAGACCCCGAAAGCTAACTCGTGCCAAAAAATGCATAAATGCACTCGAAAAGAACAAAGGTCGCCATAATGTGTAACAATCACAAAGTTTCAAAATAGTGCTTATTTTCCATAGAGAATAGTTTTTGCTACGACCTGCCATTATAAACCCATCATTAAAAATATTACAAAGTGTGAATTTGTTAGGGCCAAAAGGAACTGTAGCAACATCTCCTCATTTGAATCTGAATGTGAACTTCTGTCTACAAGATTTCTTGCCAGGGGTACCCCAAAAATGCTATAAAAACTGCCAGAATGAAAGCCAAAAAAATGTCTAGAATCACAACATTGACCCCTCAAAACAAATCACAACATCAACAAGAGTTGGTACAATTCATTACCACATACTGTGAAAACACCAAAGTCATCAGGAAAATCTTAAAGAAAAACTGGTATCTCCTCAAACTTGATCCTCATATCTCCAAAAATATTAAGGACACTCCAACTCTTGTTTTCAAAAAAGCTAAAACTCTCAAAATGTGTATCAGTTCTTCTTTTTTACCAGAATATGAACAAACCACTGAGTCAACTTGGCTCAACCAACCAACAACAGGATTCAGAAAATGTGGTTTCTGTACCATGTGTAAGCACGCCTTTCCACCGAGTACTACTTTTACGGACAGTAATGGGATCAAAACTAAAATTAAACAGCAAATTAATTGTCGCTCGAAATTTGTGATTTACACAATTCAATGCACGTGCAAGTTGATTTACATCGGATCCACCATACGTGAACTCAGAACCCGTATAAGGGAACATCTTTCAGTAATTGGCAGTCAGGACAGTAACTTGCCCCTCTCACAACACTGGCAACTATTTCATCAGATGGACAACAAAATGGATATAAAGTTCATTGGTTTACAAAAAATACAGAGCAAACTAAGAGGTGGCAACCAAGAACTTTTTCTCAGACAAGCTGAAGCAAGACTTTGGCATCACTGATCAGTAGTTTGGGGATTGAATTCCGACAATGAAATGGCACATTTTCTCTAATTTACTGTTTTGTTTGTCAGGTTTACTAATAACAACCTAGTGTCATTAACCTTACTGTATTCTTATGCATGCAATATTTATAGCAATACTGTATACACTTAATCTGATTTGAAATGTAATTCCTATATTTAAATTTAGAATACTATGCTCCAGTACTTACTCTTTCATTTCCCCCTCACCTTAGGCGTCGTTGGCAACTCATAACAACCAGGATGCTATTTTTGTAAGTACTCACTGCCATCTGCCCAAGCAGATTTCCCTAGATGACAATTTAGACTACAATACCCAGAATTGTTAGGGTTAAGATGCATGCCACCCTTGGGACTCCTCTGCTCCAGTAGTTAGCCAGTGACTTCCCACTTTCGCATCCGATTGCATTTCCCTCCTCGGTTCCTATGAGCATTTGCCCATTCGTACTGCCCCTTCTATGTATACACTTCTCTCACTGCACAATGCATATGTGCATTTATAGGAGCAAATTGTTTTGCATAAATAAGGGAAATGCTGATACAAAAGATGTGTAGAAGATTGTTAAGTGGCAGTTGGTGTGTGGAAGTTTAATATGGTGATAGGGTTATATGTACAGTTTTTGGAAGTGATTGGTGGATGGATGTATGACTATTTGAAAGCAAGCATTGAAGGAGTTTTACAAATATACAATTAAAAAGGGTAGAAGAGCTGCCCTGTGCGATGGTGTGCACATGCATCTGGGTCTTTTAATGATCCATGTCCTGGAAAGGGGATGGTGTAGACAGTGGATAGTTATAAAGGTCCATTGATTATGGTCATTATTGTATGCTAGAGAAAGGTATTTGGGACAGAAAATTGATTCTGTCCTTTTATATTTTTCTCTAGTATACAATTGTCTACTATTCCAATTAGCATAACACAAAATGCGAAGGAAATGTTGGAGAATCTTATTGAGTCTAACTACTTCACTGAGAAATGTAAAGTAGATGGAGTCTATAAGATTATTATTTTTAGTTCTATTTTTTAACTGTGAATGGTGGTCCCTAAAGGAACCCTTTTTGATATTTTTTTCATTTTTATTTACAGGAGAGGTCAGAAAGTAAGGTGGGGAGGGAAATGAGGGAAGAGGCACCAACCACAACTATGGAGCAGAAGATGGACAGGGGAATATCTTGCACGTGTGTTACATTTAAGGTTGGTGGTAGTGTTTTTCATTCTCCTTGATTACAGCTTCAAAATCACTTCGGAATTGCGATTGGCAGCTGGACGACTCAGTATTTCAGGAGATAATGCCTCGCAGGGGTCCGTGTCAGACAGGTCTGTTCGCCTCCAGATTGAACAGGAAGATCTCCAGCTTTTACAGCTGGAGACGGGATCCGGAAGCGACAGCGACAGATGCATTTCTCCAGGCCTGGGGACCAACAAAAGAATACGCGTTCCCTCCGTTCGCCATGATAGCACGCACAGTGGCGCAAGTCAGGCGACAGCGAGCCACAGTGATTCTGATAACACCAGATTGGCGAGGTCAGGCTTGGTTCCGGATCTTCTGTAGTTGTTGTACGAAGCTCCAATTCGGTTGCCAGACAGAGAGGATATGCTCTTGAATCCGGCAGGAGAAGTTCATCCACTGGTCAAGTCAGGGAACTTGAGTCTCATAGCTTGGGCGATTTCAGGAGAAGTTGGGCTAGGTCAGGTCTTTCAGGCGCAGCTCAAGAATTTATCAGGGAGTCATGGGCTCCAACCACAGGGAAGGCCTATAGGATGGCATGGAACAGATGGAGTGATTGGTGTCTGGAGAGGCAAGTTGATCCCATGCACACAGATGTAGTGCACATAGTGAATTTCCTGTCGGCACAAGCAGCACAAGCGAAGGCTTACAGGAGTAGGCTGCTAAAAGGCATCAGATGTATGAGACCACCTACGGCTAGATATTCTCATTTATGGGATGTGAATATAGCTTTGAGAATGTTTGAGGCTTGGCCAGATAATGAGTGTCTATCTAGGAAAGCGTTGTGGGCTAAACTAACTACCCTATTATGTCTGATTTCTTGTAAGAGAGTGTCAGATGTGAAAGCTTTAGAAGTAAATAGGAAATGCTTTTCACGTGCAGGTGTAGTATTTTATATAGAGAAAAGTACCAAGACGAACATTAGATCAGTTGAGTACATGGCCTTTCCGGGTAAACCCAAATTGGGTCCAGTGAGATGTTTGAAAGCATATGAAGAGAAAGCTAACACGGTGAGACCTGTGGGAGAGAGCCAATTACTGATAGCTATTAGGAAGCCTTTTAGGGCAGTAGCATTAGCCACCTTGGCTAGATGGGTCAGATGGTGCATGGAAGAAGCAGGAGTAGACGTAAGTCAGTTCGGAGCACACTCCACAAGAGGAGCTATGGCGTCATCTGCTTTTTTGGCAGGAGCCCATCTGGAGGATATTTTGAAGGTGGCAGACTAGTCTAATGAAGAGACGTTTAAGAACTTTTATTTTAGACCAGTGGAACAAGTAGCGTCTTGACATAGAATACAGATTTTCCATACATTCGTTACAGGAAGTCATGATTCTATTAAAGACTCGGAGGCGAAAGATTTTCCACCCAATTTCAAAGGTCGCTATAAAAGTATATAATGCAATGTGATAATAATCCATATTGGTATTGGCATGTTATTGTTGTTATGTGATTGCCCACCCGTTTATAGTGAGATAGGTAATAGTTTTTGTTTGTTTCAGGAACAGAACAGAAGACAGCGCCGTGAGGGGATTATCTGAGAAGTTAAGTCGTCTACCGGTTGGGACGCAAGTTGAATTAGTTCAGCGAAAGAAAGAGGAAGGACTATGAGATGACGGAGTATTATAGTGGAGAAGGCATTGTGATTGGGGAAATAAGTCACCTGTTTAATATCCTAACAAAATGGACTACAAATATGTTGGTTCTTCCTAGGATTTGTAGTTTTTGATATTGTTGTTGGTTTTTTGTGTTGCTGCTCGAGAAAAGTAAAGAAGTTGAGAGCATAATCTTTCGCCTCCGAGTCTTTGATAGAATCATGACTTTCTCTAACGAAGGTATGGACAATCTGTATTGTCCGCTCGTATTACAGTGCAATAAGTGCATTTAGAAAGAAGTCCTTCCATCATGGCAATTGTTGTGGCCATGTTTTGGGATAGAAAAACGTTCCTTTAATGAAGCACAGTGGGAAACTTATCCATTCAAAATGTGCAACGCAAAAAAGCAGAAGAAAAATGCCGAGTAGGCTAACTTTTTAAATATTTAAATGACATCCATTAATTGTGACATATCCTGATACATACTACTTCTTAAATTTAGATGTCCATTCTAAGTTGCATGAATACATGCTGCTTGAATGCTGATAACAATGGGTACTGAGAACTAGAGCATTCTGGGTGTTGTGGTCTAACCTGTCATTTAGAAAAATCTGCTTGGCAGAACACAGTAGAAAGAAGTCTTTGCTTCATGGCAAGTGCTGTCGGCCATGTTTCAGGATAAAGAAACGTTCCTGTAGTAAAGCACAATGGTAAATTAACACATTCAAAATGTGCGACGCAAAAAAGCAAAGGGAAATGCAGAGTAAGCTGACATTTTAAATATTTATATGATATCCTTTAATAGTAAAATATCCTAATGTATACTAGTTCTTAAATTTAGATGTCCCTTGTAGGTGGCAGGAAAACATGCTGCTTAAATGCAGATAGAAATGGGTACTGGGAAACAGAGCATTCTGGGTATTGTAGTCTAAATTGTCATCTAGGAAAATCTGCTTGGGCAGATGGCAGTGAGTACTTACAAAAATAGCATCCTGGTTGTTATGAGTTGCCAACGACGCCTAAGGTGAGGGGGAAATGAAAGAGTAAGTACTGGAGCATAGTGTTCTAAATTTAAATATAGGAATTACATTTCAAATCAGGTTAAGTGCATACAGTATTGCTATAAATATTGCATGCATAAGAATACAGTAAGGTTGACGACACCAGGTTGTTATTAGTAAACCTGAGAAACAAAACAGTAAATTAGAGAAAATGTGCCATTTCATTGTCGGAATTCAATCCCCAATCTACTGATCGGTGATGCCAAAGTCTTGCTTCAGCTTGTCTGAGAAAAAGTTCTTTGTTGCCACCTCTTAGTTTGCTCTGTATTTTTTGTAAACCACTGAACTTTATATCCATTTTGTTGTCCATCTGATGAAATAGTTGCCAGTGTTGTGAGAGGGGCAAGTTACTGTCCTGACTGCCAATTACTGAAAGATGTTCCCTTATACGGGTTCTGAGTTCACGTATGGTGGATCCGATGTAAATCAACTTGCACGTGCATTGAATTGCGTAAATCACAAATGTCGAGCGACAATTAATTTGCTGTTTAATTTTAGTTTTGATCCCTTTACTGTCCGTAAAAGTAGTACTCGGTGGAAAGGCATGCTTACACATGGTACAGAAACCACATTTTCTGAATCCTGTTGTTGGTTGGTTGAGCCAAGTTGACTCAGTGGTTTGTTCATGTTCTGGTAAAAAAGAAGGACTGATACAAATTTTGAGAGTTTTAGGTTTTTTGAAAACAAGAGTTGGAGTGTCCTTAATATTTTTGGAGATATGAGGATCAAGTTTGAGGAGATACCAGTTTTTCTTTAAGATTTTCCTGATGACTTTGGTGTTTTCACAGTATGTGGTAATGAATTGTACCAACTCTTGTTGATGTTGTGATTTGTTTTGAGGGGTCAATGTTGTGATTCTAGACATTTTTTTGGCTTTCATTCTGGCAGTTTTTATAGCATTTTTGGGGTACCCCCTGGCAGGAAATCTTGTAGACAGAAGTTCACATTCAGATTCAAATGAGGAGATGTTGGTACAGTTCCTTTTGGCCCTAATAAATTCACCCTTTGTAATATTTTTAATGATGGGTTTATAATGACAGGTCGTAGCAAAAACTATTCTCTATGCAAAATAAGCACTATTTTGAAACTTTGTGATTGTTACACATTATGGGGACCTTTGTTCTTTTCGAGTGCATTTATGCATTTTTTGGCACGAGTTAGCTTTTGGGATCTCTTTAAACCTCAGGCACACGATTTATTATGGTGAAATTAGTAGAGTGTTACCTTTTAAACTACCTGGATCTGTGATTAAGGTATAATAACACTTTCGTACGGAACTCAACAGAGTCAAGTAAATGACCATTCTCAGCATGGACTAGTCGGTCATGTTTATACCCAGTCATTTAATTCAATAACTGACTTAACTCAAATGTATGTTCCAATAATTTTCAAATTAGTTCTTACTTACATTTTCTTTCCCTACTGACTACATTTAGGCGGGATTGATCCCATGATCCCATGATCCAGCTGTACACCATTGCATTATGCTGTTATCATTGTGAAACACAATTAGGGTAAGACAATGAACTGTTTACATCTCATTACTATGGAAAATGTTTTTTTTCTTTTTTGTGTCACACCTACTTGCTGACCTTTACCACCTGTTTTCTATAAATATAAGGTGTTCACTCCATGATCTCTCCTCTCCTGTCCGTTTTGTACTTTTGCATTGTGTTCTCCTTCTTCTTTCCTTATAACAACTAAGGTAGATCTTACATCCCATTTTGCTTTTTTAAGGTTTTTTGAAACTATTCAACTGTGTGCTTACACTCTACTTACCTTGAATGTTTACATCCTTTTGAATGTAAAACTTTATTCATTTATTATTATTTTTTCTTTCCTTTTTGATTTCTTTCTGTTTCACTGATCAAGCCTGGATTTGAAAATGGCATTGTTTGCCGAAACACGGTTTACCCACTAAGGCATTCATTTCAAATAAAAGGAATCATTTTTTCCACTGAAAACAAAGTTTTCCTCATCTTTCTATTTTACGGCGCATGGCTATTGGTAAGCTCACCCAAACTAGAACCATGTATTTGTTTCCCACGAATTGGAGACTTTTTGTTCACCAATGAGATTGGTGTATTTATGTATCAGCAACCATCTGACCTTGAATCTGGTCATCAATCTTCCAGTAAGCTTTAACACCCATCACCTTCCTTTGCATTTCTTGAGGTTGATCGGGGGGGTTTGGGCAATCAAATGGAATGCTTCCACTTGTACAAACCTTACTAGGGTGCTACACAGGGAACTAGAGGCTGGGGGAATCTCTGAGAGGGAACAATAGAAACGTTCAACAAGTTGATGCTGCTGTGTCTTAGAGGGGTTTAGGCAGAAAAAAATGATATCAATTGGGGATATCTACGCACACTCATGACCATAGGATTGTCAAAGCAAAACAACGAAAAGACAACAATTGAGGGCCCTGCGAAAGGAATAGCATACCCCAGAATAGTATCAGAGTGCAAGGAGTTGATTGATTGATTGATTGATTGATTGATTGATTGATTGATTGATTTATTGATTGATGTGTTATTTACTATGAGTCTATACACAAGTATTTCGAGGCACAACAAGTCAAGGGAGTGGGAACAGTGGGAAGACAAGAAAACAATCTTATTAGGCTTTGTGTCATTGAGATCGTGCAAGTGCACAAAAATGAATTGCAGGGGAGAGTGTACAGGGAGAAGTGCATCCAGAGCAGCAGAGCCTTGAGTTAAGTGCTGGAAGGCTGAGACTGCAGGGGGGAATCCAGTGCGGTAGTCCAAGGTAAGCCAGGAGGCAATGCAAGAGGGCCAGGCAGCTAGTGCAGGGGGACTGGTCAGGGGGGCCTGGTGTCCTGTAAGACTCAGAGGACAACCAGGCATCCAGTCAGCAGATAGAGCAGGAGCAAGGGAAGGATAGCAGTGTAGAGGGAGAGAGAAAGAAGAGGAGAAAAGATAGGTTAGGTCTTGCAGAGTTCCATGTAACTTAAGGTGGTCCCGCTCAAGGCAGAGAGAGGCAGGGAGGCCATTCCAGAGAGAGACACCTGCAGAGGAGGGAGTTCTACCCCCCAATCTCTGCTTGGAGAAGTGACTCACTTACAGAGAGTTAGAGGTAGATGAGCAGAGGGCTCTAGGAGGAAGGTACTTAGGAAGAGAGAGTTGAATGTAGTGAGGGCCGCTGCCCCCAAAAGCCTTGTGGATGATGCAGAGGGTCTTAAACTTGATCCTTGCTGCCACCGGGAGCCAGTAGAGAGATTGCCGGACCGGAGAGATGCATTCCCTGGGCTTGAGGCCACGGATACGTTTTGCAGTCCTGTTCTGAATGAGTTGAAGAGGGTGGAGAGTACAGGTAGGAAGATTGAGAAACAGGATGTTGCAGTAGTCCAGCCTAGAGAGAACCAGAACTCTGGAGAAAGTGAGTTTCTGGGCGAAAGTGAGAAAACGGAGAACAGCTTTGAGGAGGTACAGCTGGAAGGGGGCCTTTTTGGCAAGGACTGTGATGTGTGGAGAGAACTAACATGTGGAGTCGAAGGTTACTCAAAGGTTTTTTGCCTCACCAGAGGGTGAGGGCAGAGAGCCCAAGGAGGGTGGCCAGAGTGAGAGAGGGAAATCAGCAGCAGGGGTCCCAATGAGAAGGATCTCAGTCTTGCCGGTGTTGAGGCAGGGATTGTTAGAGGCACACCATGACTGAATAGTAGTTAGTCAGAGATGAGCGAGGAGGAGGAGGCCGAGGGTAGCCTGAAAGAGAGCTGTGTGTCATCTGCATAACACTGAAAGTTAGAGGTGAAGATAGAGAGCAGGAGGGCCAAAGGTTCCAAGCAGATGTTGAAGAGCCAGGGGGAGAGGATAGCCCCCTGGGGAACACCACATTTGGAGAGAGAGAGGTGGTGGAGAGAAAGGAACCAAACTGGACTTGGGAGGGTTGCTCAGGAGGAAGGAGGTGAGCCAAGCCAGAGCCTGATCCGAGATTCCAAGGGTCTTGCAGAGATGAGTAATCAGAATGTTGTGGTTGACTCTGTCAAGGGCAGAGGAAAGGCCGAGGAGAATGAGGACAGAGGGATTAGAGAGCAGATCTTCACGGGTGTTCAGGAGTGCAGTGTCCGTACCTCTGGCTGCTCTGAAGCCAGACTAATGGTCATATAGACAACCGACAGATTCAGTGTGGAGGGTTAGCTTGGAGATAGCCTACTTATCCAGGAGTTTTCCCAGGAAAGGAGTGATAGAAATTGGGCAAGTAATTATACTCTGTTATAAGAATTACCCTAAAATCATAAAATTAAGCAGGTTAAAAAATGACAACTCGGATATGCTGGAGCTGCTCAGGTTGCATAATTCTATAGATTTCTGGACCATAATCAACAAAATAAAATGCTACTCACGTGCCGGAATTAGTCTGTCAGATTTCGGAAAACACGTGGGTTGAGCACTTTACTAGCTAATATGCTTGTCCAGCTGTGTACCTAGCATGGGAGCTTCAAATCCCGGTCGATGAAATCTGTTTACCTTGCTCATGGACAGAGGAGGATGTAGTATGGGATATTAACAAGGTCAAGGCATCTCGAGCACCGAGCCCTGGCACCCTGGCGTCTGTGGTGCTCAAAATGGATCCCCTCTTATGGACAGACGTATTATGTCCCTTGTTTAAGTCTATCTGGGAGAGACAGCGGGTGCCCACCTCTTGGGTGAAATCTCCGATAAGTCCTATACAAAAAACGGGGGATAATGGTGACCCAAACCACTTCAGACCCATAGCTCTACTCAATGCCTCATGCAACATTTTAGCGACACTCTTACTGAGTGAAATTAATCCTGCGTTTGTGATGTTGGGGGTAATTTCACCCTATCAATTTCACCCTATCAAGTGGGATTCAGAGTGGGAATGGGTACACCACTTAATGCTAGCATCATGGCTCACCTTAGGGCCCTCATTGGGGAGGTGGACATGGCCCGTCATACATGTTATCATTAGAATGAGTTCTGCATTCACCCATGTAAATCGCTCTGTGTTATGATCGAAACTGATGAACTGGCATGTTCCTACTCAAGTGGTGCAGCTGCCGGAGAAGTGGCACCAAAATACATCTTTGAGGGTGAGACTCACTACGAAGGGGGACTACACAGGGCCAGTCCCAACCCAAGTGGGACTTAAACAGGGTTGAGTACTGGCCCTGTCACTCTTTAATGCCTATATTTCTGACATAGACATGTTGTGGATGGAAGATATTACTTTTCTCATCAGAATGTGGCACCTGAAACTGAACTGGATTTCATTTGCAGACGATCTGGTCTTTTTTGATCAAACACCTGTTGGTCTACAAAGAAAGTTAGATCTCTTCTCTGCCTAAGCAGTTAAAAGCAACTTGCTGTTAAACGGATCCAAGTGCAAGGTGGTAATCTTCGCCAACGCATCCAAACCAAAGACCATGTTTTGGACCACTGGAGATCAGAGACTTGAGAGAGTTTTGACAACCCGTTACTTGAGCTATAATCTAACAAACTGTTCTATGTCGGAAACTAGGAAATGGCTAAAGGCTAAGCCGAAACTGCTGCTTTCGCATTTGAAGAGGGTCTACAATTTACTCTGCAGATTCTCTCTTTTGCCTTTAATAAAGTACTACTTAGCCAAGGTGGAACCTATAGTCCTATAAGGGCTGGACTCCTTACTATTAGAATTGAGAGACATCCTGGACTCCACTCCATACAGGGTATGATTTGGAAGAAGACTTTGAGTTTGCCGCAAGGGTTACCCAATGCAATCACCCGACATGAGTTGTGTTTGATCTCATTGGGGACAAGGTATCAGTGAAGGCAACTGACATGCGATGCTAGGCTCATTTTGTCCCCCACGCACTCATTGTATGAGGACCTGGGGATTATTTGTCAGCATGAGACGGTTGCCTCGCTGGTTCTATTAAAAACATCTATGATTACTCTGCTGGGGGAAATTAACTAATCTGAGGAGGAACTGGTGAACAGGCCGGCCATGACAAATAAATAAGCTGTTCATGGTAGACTGGAGTTCCACAATACAAAAGAGGGGGGCTTACCCGTCCTATTGGGAATATGCAAGCTTCCCCAGAAAAGGATGCAACCTGTCTAAATACATCTCCCTGTTTCCATCGGCCATTGCAAGAAGCCTATACTTGCAGTTCAAACTGAACATCGTACCCACTTTGGACCGTATTAATAAATGGGCTGGTAATCATACGCGGTCTTCAGTTGGCTGACTATCTAGGAAATCTTCTTGTACAGTCACTTAAACATCTAATGCTCTTTAGTGCTAGCCTAACAGAGCATGGAACATTTTACTTTGGGGGTTATCTGGCGACTGAGGGGCAGACATTGGGAGATCTGTTCTGGGCATGGGCTAATGTGGGGGGAAACACTTCACTTGTTTTAGCATTGCATAATTTATTTAAGGAGACACCTGAAAAGCTTGAATTAAGTATATATACATGTGTGTATGTTTTTTTCTTTTTTTTTAGGCTATTTGATGATTTTATACATTTGAAAAAGTGTGCTTTACTTTTTGTTTTTGTGAAACGCTTGCTTTGTATTTTGTCCAATGTGAAGCTGTACTACAATTTAAAAAATGAAGAGTTGGAAATGTACAACAAAGCTGTCTGATTAGAACCAAAAGGACAGAATCCTGGATTGAGGTAAATGTAAAAGCGAATAATGGTTGCGATAAAACGAAACTTGAGTATATGCTACACTTTCAAAGACCTTATTAAAAGAAGAAAAATTGAAAATAGGATGGAAATTTCGATGGAGAGGAAGAGTCAGAGAAGGGAATATAAGTAGCATGCTTGCATTCAGAAGGAAAAGAAGCAGCGGAAAAGGCATTATTAGATAACATTTAAGTGGGAAAGTAGCACAGGGTAAACCTTAGGAATAGGAGAAAAGGTAGAGGGCTACAAGATGAAGCAGTAGTGTTGGTTAGCAAACAGTTCTATCTTACTCAGACAAGATTGATTGATTGTTTATTTGTATAGCGCATATACACAATGTGTTTCAAAGCGCTTCATGGAGGGAGGGAACATGGGAGAAACAAATTACATTCTTACAAGTCCTTGAAACAATTCAGAATGTGAAAATAACTATCGTACTAGGCCTGGCGACATTTCTGATAGTGCAAGTGCTGAAACATTTATGGGGGGGAGGGGGAGGGAAAGAACATGAGAACAAACAAGCAGTAACATTAATGCATGATGACAATTGATGTAGTGCAAGTGAAAAACAAGAGGAAGGGGAGGATGGACAGACAGGCTGCTATCAAAGGTCAAGGGGCACATGATAGGAGTAAGTGCCAATGGCATGAGGGACAGAAAGAGGGGGGAAGAGAGGAGAGGGGTGATAGAGGGGGGGCAAGACATGCAGCCATCAAGCATGTCTAAGCAAGGATATGAGGTGGCAGAGTGCAGAGAGGGAGAGAGAGCACACCAAAGGAGAAACAGGGGAGAGAGGGCAAGAGGGTCGTAAAGACAAATAACAGGGGAGGAGCATGGGATATGGAGGGGTAGGAGAAGAGAAGGGAGAAAGGAGGAGAGGGGGCAAGCGAACAATTCAGGTGGGGAGGTAGGATGAGGCGAGCAACACAGAGCATGGAGGGGGGTGGGGGGACAGGGGAGCAACACGGAGCATGGAGGGTGGTGCGGGGACAGGGTAGCAACACAGGGCAGGGAGGGGTGGGGGGACAGGGGGCAACACGGAGCATGGAGGGCGGGGGTGGGGCAGGGGAACATCAGAGCATGGAAGGGGGAAGGGGGGACAGGGGAACATCAATGACACAATGGGGAAACAACGGAGCATGGAGGGGGTGTGGGGGGACAGGGGACCATCGGAGACACAAAGGGGAAACAACGGAGCAGGCAGGGGGGTGGGGGGACAGGGGAGCAACACGGAGCATGGAGGAGGGGTGGGGGACAGGGTAGCAACAAGGAGCATGGAGAAGGCTGGGGGACAGGGCAGCAACATGGAGAAACGAAGGAGCAAAGAGGGGGGACAAGGGGAGGAAATACGGAACAGGAAAAATGAAAAGGGAGGGGCTCACCGGTAAAACGAACAGGAAAACAAACAGGGCCTTAGAAGGCGGGCCTTGGGGAGGCGGGCCGGCGTCCTCCTGCCGGCGTCGGGATTGGCCCTTATGTGGAACACAAAGGCCAATCACAGTGCAGCAGGAGCTGTGGTCGGTAGGGACAGCAGACAAAGAAGAAAGTGTAGTAAGAGGAAAATAAGAATTGCTAGAGTTTGCACTAGTTCTGTGACAAAATGTCAAGCAATCAAGAATAACTTTATCATTAAAGTAAGTTGCACAGTCGGTTGGAGAGAGGGAAGAAGAAAGAGTGGGATCCATTTGAGGAAGTTTGAGGAAGTGTTTTGAAAAAGTGCTGATCGGTGACCCGACCCAGAATGCCGTACACAAGGACACAAGGAAATACACTTGGAACATTTACAACACGCTTGGCTTCTTTAATTTGGTGGCTCCTCCTCCCTTCCCAGCAGTATCCCGCATATATTGAGAGCATGTGCACATTTGCGCGTGCATGCATTTGAGGAAGTGCATTTGAACAAGTGGTGATCGCTAACCCGAACCGGAATGCTCTACACAAGGAAATACACTTGGAACATTTACAACGCGCTTGGTATATATTATATGATTATTGTTGGACTCTACAAGTTAAGGGAGCTGTAACTATTGACCTTGGAGTAGCTTGGAGTAATATATTTGGTACTCTTTCTTTTAGGCTCCTTTAATTTGGTGGCATCCAGTCACTCCTCCTCCCTTCCCAGCAGTATCCAGCATATATTGGGAGCATGCGTGCGTTTGCGCGCCCGCATGTGAGGAAGTGCCTTTGAACAAGTGCTGATCATGTGGAGCGAGCAGCAACCAGTGGTACGAAAGACCAGTGGATTCTGTAAAGGCTGGGGGGCCCACAGTGTGCTGCTGGAAGCAAATGAGGGTGAGTGCAAAGAAGCTAGCTCAGCTTCATAATCTTTACATAGCCTGGAGGCAGTTGGGAAAATTTAAAAGCGTGGTGTAGAGTGGAGCGAAGAGCTCCCTTGTTGTGTTTGAACACTGATTAATTATTTGTACAAAATTTTGCTCAATTAAGGTTCAGATTTCTCTTGGGTTTTACTCAGTAAAATCTGGCATGTCTGAAATTAAGAATTTAACGGTAAGAGCTAACACTAATACGTCACTCAGAAAGTCCCTAGCAACAGCCGCTGTAAAAATGCGCTGTTTGAAGACATTACGCGGGCCACATTCACTGGGTGCCGACATTTGCCTTCATTGTAACAATTGAGTGCCCTGGGTGTGCCTGGGGAAAATGAAAGTACTTGTGTTAACAAATCCTGATATTGATGCTATTCCTATTATGGCAGAACATATAGAACTGTGGGGGTGGATTCTCGAAGCTCAGAGGTGCTTCAATTAAATCCAAAGTTAGCCCTTGAACCATCAGAAACGAATGTGACAACTACTGAGCTGAGAGTCAAAGAACCAGAAATATGCACAGTTGCCACCCAAATTGATTTGGGTAGAGCTCATGACGCATTAACAATAATTAGGCAAGCTGGTGCTGATACCTTGGCTTTTATGGACCTAGAAAATATTAACTGTTCAGACTCCCAAGACATTTTATTCAGACATTCTAATTCGGGAGATAGGCCTCAAGAAGATCTGGAAATGATGAGAAATGCACCGATGTCTCTAAATGTTGTAACAAACCCCTTGACTGAGCCAGAAAAGTCACAGGACTTGGAGTACGATCATTCTGAAGCTGATAGGATTAATTTATCCAAATCGCCAGACTTATTTACACACTCAATACATCATTAATACACTCATAGATTATCCTTTGTTGATCCTACACCGTGATGACCTGGTCTAATTCCCATAACTCCAGGCGTTCAACAATATCTTCGTTTTCCATCACCTGATACCTTTGCTCTAAATAACACTTTAACGGCAATGAACACATCCTTATTGTCAATTGAAAGTCTATACGAAGTAATTGATCAAAAAGTTAATCATTAATTAGAATTTATGATACAATTGACCACTGAGAGGGCAATGGATGCTCCCCCCTCTGCCCACTCCAATAATCCAATGGTCTCTCATGATCATCATCAAGTCTGCATTTTGCGGACAAGAGGTACTCAAACTGAAGCCCTAATACAGGAGAGTGTTGTAGACAAGGAATCATCTTCTATTAATATCGAACATGCATCAGTAATGATACAAAATGGGGGCACTATCTTGGATTCTTTACCAACTGGGAATAACAATGTGAAAGTGACAATGGCGGTAGGAAACCCAATAGGTGGGACAGAGATATCTATTACAACTTCAGACAGTCCTGTAGATTATTTCGGTACAGGAACTTGGCGGGAACTCTCAGATATGTATGGTAAAAAATCTAAAATTACCAAGCAAACCTCCAACATTTAATATGTTTAGCAAATCACTGTCCATGAGTGAGGGAAATAGACCAGAAAAGAGTATAAATAATGTGTCGAAGACAAAGAACATACGAAAAAAGCAAATTATGGGAAAATCCTGTACTAGAACAAGGAGACTCATTAATGCACTATCTGTGATAAAAAGGGTACCTAGTAGCGGAATATCATTGAATACACAAAAAGTGGGAAGTATGTTGATGAAAGACACTGCAAACCACACAATAACATCTGTAGGCCCCTTGAAATACAAACCTTTAGATGATCTTGTGGAAATCTTTAAAAATGTTGAAAAATCACATTGTAGTAATGAAGCTACATTGCTCGAGACGGAGTGTCAGTTACTGGTAGTTTCTGAACTGGCCATGTTAGCAGTTGCGACTAATTTTTGCCTGAATCACAATGACAAGAGCAAGAGTGACATATGTTCTAGGGAACACCAGCTTCAAGCAGCAGTCATTATATATCCAACACTTGATCAGATGCTTGGAGAGATTAAAAAATCCCTGGCTCAGTATATTAACCCAAACACGGAATCGATAGATGGATCGACTGCCAATAATAAAAAAGCTTAACTAGTTGCTTCATACAATCCAACATTGAAAGGCCCAAAAGACTCACAATCTATGTGCACAGCCAAGGCAAATCAAGAAAGACTCATGTTCATTGACAAGCCGACACATCAAAGTGTTGATATGGTGACAGAAAATTGGAAAAATAAGAATGCCCAGGCATCGCCGAATATTCATCAGATGCAGCACAAGAATAACAATTGATTATTGATAACATTTCGGGGATATACGTATGGATGGTACGATTTGAATAGATCTAGCATACTAAGCATGTGCAAGGAAATCACTATTGAAGGATATAATATCATCAGACATTGACGTTGTGGAATTCACTAATGATAGCTTAACTGAAGCGAGAATTGTCATTTGTTCTGGGCAGCAAGATCAGCCTTCTATGAATTGTGATTTATTGTATTGCAAGATCATTACAATACTGGTGTTGTGATTCACCAGCCTCAGGCACACAGAGTTTCGAGAATTTCTGGTTTAGACAATCTGCATTGTAATCAAGCTGCTGGTACTAGAGCGACATCCGTTCAACATCCGTTCAATATACTACTAACAACTTTGATGTGTAAGCATACCAACTCCCGATTTGGAAGTCAAATCGCCTAGTGTCATGGAATACACATGGATTTTGACATTTAATCAACTCTACTAATAATGAGTTGAACAAATTTGATATAATAGCACTTCTGGAGACGTGGCTTTTAACTACGCCTGTCTGGGACAACTTTGATGTGATAACAACGCCAGCTATATCTCAAGCAAGAGGTCGCCCTATGGCAGGACTTTTGATAGCCACTCAGTTCTCCAGAAAACTCAAATTGGAATTGTGCCCTTCTCCTAGCCCGTACATACAAGTAGTCAAAATTAGAAGGGATGTGTATACGATAGCACTTGTAAACATATATTGGGGACAGGCTCACTTGCAATCGGAGATCTTTTTTAAATGTATTGAAGATAGTCTTAATACTCTTTCCCTTGAGGCTGATCTAAGCTACACCATGATATTAGGAGACTTGAATCTTCACTGTTTGGCGACTATTAATGACAAAGATAATACTGATGAAATCCATTGGAATAATCTAATGTCTGAGAGACAATTTATATTGTTAAATGGTACTGTTCAGGGTGACTCACCGCCTCACAATACCTGGCACCGAGGAACCCAAAAAGCAATACTAGATTACATTTATTGTGACCAAAATTTTATGAACATCACCAAATCACTAGAGGTGAAAATTAATGAATATAGCGATAATAATCAACTATGCTTAACATGGTTGTGGCATCTGCAGCAAGATGACCGCTTGAGGTTGACTTATAAAGATCGGTTGATGTTTAACAATGGAAGAAATCGTTTAGAATGGACAGCTAGGTCATTAATGGATTTTTAGAGCAAAATAATCAGGGCATAATAATCAGGGCAACAGTAAACTGGAAGAAGGTTGCTATGTATCAACTATCCAAAAGTATTGTCAATTTACAACTATAGATAACAGAGTCGTCCATAAACATCTTCATGCATTTGATCATGTGGTGAAAGCAAGAAAAGCTTATTTGAGACAAAATGTACAGGAAATAAAGAACTTCCCTATTATGGAGTGGCGAAGTCGAGCAAATCAACTCAAATCAGTCTATAAAAACTGGTTGAGAGGTAGGAAGCCTATTCAATATAAAAATGACGGTGAGGAAATGTTAAAACAAATGGTTGCTTGAACGTCAGCAGCAATCTGTTCCGTATTGAACAAAGTATCATATAAGACTCAAGCACTAGTGCAATTAAATGCCATCTCTGAATCTAGATGGAAGGAATATTACAAATCCCTATATCAAACACCTCTGCCTGAATGTAAAATAAGACTTAATAACACCAAACAGTTCTAGCATATCTCAATTGATCGATACATTTTAACAAGCATCTCGAGATTAAGTTAATCTAGGGCTCCTGGGCCAGATGGTCTTAACAACAACATGATGAAGCAACATCCACAAGCCTGGGCATCTATCCTTCATCTGATTTTTAATCGTGTCCTCCATACAGGGTTGATCCCGCCATCTTGGAAGAAATCAGTCATTATACCGCTAATTAAAAAGGGGGATAGAACTGAGACTTCAGCATACAGACCAATAGCACTACTTGATTGTATGGGCAACATCTTCACCCGATTGGTCTTAAGAGACTTTAATGGCTGGTTAACCAAGGAAAAACTGAGAGATCTATTCCAGACAGGATTTTTTCCTGGTTTGGGGGCGAGTATTAATCTGCTCATGCTTAATGCCATCAAAGCACAGCAACAACAATGGAAGCAGCCTCAATATATGACGTACATTCTCTTTCGCGCAGAGTTTGATACAGTGCCATGAGAACTGGTCTCCAAAAAATGAATGACTCTTAAATGTCCTTGGTACATCTTAAAATGGCTTTATGAGTTTCCAACAGAAATCTCCATTCAGATACGCTTAAGTATGAATGGTCAACTGTCAATACCAATCGAGACATTGCGAGGGCTGAAGCAGGGATGTATCATGGCTTCAGCTCTCTTTAACTTCTTCATTTCGGACATAAGTAAATAGTTTTGTGGTCTAGTGACTGATTCACCCAAGCTGAATGGACATACAATAAGATGGTTGCTATATGCGACGATCTTGTACTTTTAGCCAAAACACCCAAAGACATGAGGAGAATGTTGGCAGCATTAGATGAATATGCGCAAAATATTTTTTTTTACTATCAACACCTCTAAAACACAAATAATACAGTTTGGGAATGTAATACAGTGAAATAGAAGGAACAGGTGGTATCTGCAAAAAACTAAACTCCAAGTAGTTACACAATATATCTTCTTAGGAGTTAACGTAAATAATCATCCATCAGATCTTCCGTACCATTTAGGTTTAAAAAAACTAATTACTCACAGTCATGTCACAAGCCTGGATTACTAATGGAAGGTACTCCAAATTCTCAATTAGAACGCTCATAACCTACTATAAACAAAAAATAACACCAAGTTTGTTATATGGAGCTGAGACGAAAGAATGGAAGCCCTATACGTATTGGGATAGGATAAAGGGAACATTTTGGAGAGCCATGCTGAAATTGCCGTGTTCACAGCAGGTAGCAGTAATTAGGCATGAATTAGGCCTTCTGTCATTAAATATTATTTATGTGTGGAAGCTGTGTTCACTCTATCGTAAATGCGTTTTGGTATCTAAGGGGAACAGAATTTTGTCTATATTATCTAATGATTCCAATACATGAAATGATCTGTTCATTAAGTTGTGGAAGTCAAAGGTGCATAATATTTTACAAGATGCTAACATTTCTCTTGATTTGCTTACATCCAATCCTGATAAAGCAAAAACAAATTTGTGGGAACACGATTGGATAAAAACAAGAGACCAATCCATGTCATATATAGACTTTCAGCAACAGCCCTTCTTATTGAAGAAGCGTGGAGTTACGGCTTCATATTTACTGAAAACTCCAAATCCAGAGCATCGAGTAAAATGTATATGCTTTAGATTGAATTTATGGCAAACCAACGAAATTAAGTCATGATGGCAGCTAATTGATAAAGGGAACTCATTGTGCTGTTTTTGTCACACAACTTGTGAAACCCTAAAACATCTTGATGGAGTGTTTGGAATTATTGACATGGCAATTTTTTTATTTCAAGCATCATTTTAAGGAATATGACAATCTATTTGCGCAAGACTTGTGGGAAGCTATTTTCCACACTGAGACAAAAATAATTAGATATGCTGTACTGCATTTCTTGGAAACTGTGAAAATGGAGCCATATTGTGATGCAAATTATCTGTTCGCATAGAAAGGTAGCAATTGTATCTGTGCATATAAGGTAGCTTGTGTTTTTATTCTTTTGTCTTTATTTTAACTTTGATCAAATTCTAGGACTGAATGTGAATAAAGAAAAGTGGGATATACAGAGAAGAGGGGAGAGAAGCCATTAAAATAATTGAAATAAACTATGAGGATGAGCAGAAAGGGTAAGAGAGAGATCAGAATAGCATTGTTGTTTTGCCAGGAAGTAGGAAGTGACATAAGAAGTGTGAAGTAAAGATAGGCTATCAAGATCAGCAGAGCTATCAGTGTTTTTCCAGTGTCATTCAGCATGGCAAAGAGAACAACAAAAAGTATGTATAGCTGAGATTTGCGGGGGCTGAGGAGGTTAACAAGGTGAACAAGTTTTAGCAGTATGAAGAAAATCAAAAGTGGAGCAGAGACCAGAGGTTGAGATAGACACAGCAGAATCTGTCTAAAGTGTAGAACAATCATCAGGCCTAGGAAAAGGAGAAGTATGAGTAGACATAAAAGTGGATGAGATGAGGCGCCGCAGGTTGTGATACTTTTCATGGCCAAGACAAGAGGAAATAACATCGAGCAGCTATGATGTAAGAGGGAGAAGTGATATACGTGGCTAAGAGCTATGCCTAAAAAGGGGGTTTTGATGTTAAGGTGATAAGATATACCTAAAGTATTGCATGGATAGTATCTTAAAGGTAAGGAAGGGTATATGATGGCATGGCTTATGCAGAACGTTAAAAGCCATGTTATATGGCGTTTTTGAAGGCTGTGTAGATGGGATGGTTACATTGTTATTCAGAAAAGAACTCCATAGATCAGGCGCTATGGCTGAGAAACAATTACACTCAATGCACTTTTTGGAAAATAACGACACTACCAGAGCCAGCTGGGAAGAATAAAGGTGTGTGGTTGAAAGCAATGCAGTAGTTTAATTTGTAAGGACATGGAAAGTGACCTGTTAATGACATCAAAGGTCATGTACAGGGACCTATGAGTAATTCTGTGACCCACTGAAAGTCAATGTAGAGACAGGAGGGTGGGTCAGATGTGTACCCAGAATCAAAGTTTCAGACAGTTCCATGCATCAGCCTTCTGCTCTCTATGGAGTCTAGAGATAATGTAAACTGGGGCACCCAGGTGCAGGTCTGTACAATCGAATCTTGTGATCACAATGGTGATAGTCACTGTGTAATTTTGTGGGAAAAAAAAGGAATGGGGGAATTCTTTGGAGAGCTTTCAGGTGTCAACATGCTTTTCTTTGTCGACATCTATTAACTGGAGGGATATGTCAGCATCCAAGACAATGACTAGGTTTTGGACTTGGATTCTCCTGGGAAAACCATTTCCGGGTGCTTTGGTTTAATGATGAGGTAGTTGAATGAGATCCATGTGTCAATTGCTAGAATATAATCTGCAGTGTTAGACATGTTAAAGCTGTTGCTTCACATCTTCAGGATTAGTAAAGAGTCAGCATAATTGTGACATACTAGCTTGAGGGATCTTATAAAAGAGGGTCTAGGGGAGAGATAAACTTTGAAGAGGAGGGTTCTGAGTTGGGGTCTTGAGGGCTGGCAGAACTCCATAAGTATTCCATGGGGAATGGTGCGTAGCTGGAGCTGTAACACAGAGGTGGACTATTATTTATTGGGGATTGAGAAGTTGCTGGTGGGTGATGTATGTGATGTACTGATAAAGGGAGACCAGAGTAATCCTCATAACTACGGACCAATAGAGCTATTAGATTTTATTGGAAAAATGTTTGTGTCAATTCTTTTGCGTGACCTTAAAAACTGGGCAATGAAGGCAGGCATCCTAGACAAACGGCAAACAGCTTTCATAAGTGGAGTGGGCACCTCCCTGAACCTGCTCTCTTCTCTTGAATCAATGAGCGCTAGTGTCCAAGTGTAAAGTCTATCTTGGATTCTTAGATTTAGAACAAGCGTTCGACTGCATAAGCCGAGAACTTCTATGGTCCAGGTTAAAACACTGGAATTGCCCGGAAGATCTTTTATAGGCAATACAAGCTCTGGATACGGATATAACAGTACAGATTCAGCTATCTAGAGACGTACCATAATGAAGAAGATCCATACTTTTCGAGGGATTAAACAAGGGTGTGCCTTAGCTCCCTTCCTTTTTGCATTAAACTTGGCTGATATAAAGGATTCCCAACTGCAAGTCCGAGCCTTCCCTCCCAAGATTGGAGATGGCTAAACCCTGTGGATCATATATGTGGACGATTTTGTTTTTATCGATTTGACTGCTATAGGACTCCAGAGATGATTAGAATCGATCAAAATCTATCTGAATAAAAATGAGATGAGGATCAACATTGAGAAATCCAAGGTGCTGATAATGAAATCTGCATGTGGCAAGCAGGAAAAATCCAAAACCTTTAATTGGAGTATCGGAAATCGACCGCTTGAAGTAGTACAGTTGATCATTTATCTTGGTATACAAATCAACAAAAATGTCAATGAGCTGGGCCACTACCAACTGTTTAATGAGAAACTGATGAAATTAACCAATCAGGGAAGAGCATTACATCGTCGTTTTGGGACCTTTTCTATGATTCCTATTGTAACCTTCTATAAGCAGAAGGTATCTGCAGCGACTACATATGGGGTGGAAGCCCTTGTTAATCTTGCCCGGAAAACTTGGGACTTATGTGAAGCCTTCTTTTGGAGGAAGATCCTGCGGCTACCTAATTCAGTTTCAGTAGCCATAATAAAACATGAACTAAGATTGCAATCTTTAACATTTATAGTTATGTGGAAAATTATCTCCCTATTTCGGAAGTGTGAGCTAGACTCTCCACCAGCACCTTTTGAGATACTAAGAGGTATAGAGCCAGCTAAGAATAAAAACCGTCTGAGATGGAAAGTTTGCTGCAAAGAATACTTAGATCACTTCAACATCAAGATGGAGACTTTAAAAGGAAACCCGAACAAGGTTAAAAAGATTCTACAGAAGGATTGGGAAGAAACTATCAAAATTAAAAGCAAAAGTAAACTATGCCCTAATATCATATGGGAGCGTGAGAAACTCAATGAACTACCATCATGGAGAAAGTTCCTTTCTGCACATTATAGAGACCTTTTGCTACGCTGTAGATTTAACATCTTAGTAACAAGAGAAGTGATGCTACTAGAGAAGCAAATCACACCAAAGGAAGAAACTTGTTGCTTCTGCAACGATGTGGATTGTATTGAAACAAAAAGACATTTGATGCTTACCTGCCCATCTCTAAGTGATCAAAGGACAAGGGCAATGGGGGCCTACTCCAACGAGTGTGACTCTGCTCTAGAAGACAAATTGTGGGAGAGGTTGCTAACTGCGGACTGACTTGGTCACAGAATTGACACTTTGAAATTTGTAGAGGTATTGTTAACAGAGAAAGTTGATGAAATCAACCAATGAACTGGGGCAGGGCAAAGACTGTTACTTGAGGGGCTGCAGAGTTGTTAGACTTGATTTATTTATTTTCTTGTCTTTCTCTCATCTCCTTGCCCTGCTTCCCCCTGAGTTGTGTTGATGGTTGTTTGGACTTATGTTAAAGGTTGAAATATAATTAACCAATAAAACAATTTAAAAAAAAGTTCACTTAGCTTGGAGATTCCACCTCCTTATTGGTGTCATTTGTAACATTCGTTTTTTTATCATTAGGAAGGACTAGATCCAGTCAAGGGCAACCTCCCTGATGCCTACCTAAGAAAGAAAGATGCGATTTCAAGATTTAGTAGTCCACCAGGTCTAAGGCTGCTGCCAAGTCAAGAAGGACAAAAGCATTTGCGTTGCTGTGGTTCCCCAGAATTTTCAAGTCACCCCAAATCGTGAGAAGCATGATTTCACTGTTATTATGTGCAGGGTTCTTGGTCATAATCTAGCATGGTGTTCTCTTCTGTGAAAGCCATTAATTGCTTTTTTGCAGTTAATTTAGCCAAGTACATGCTGTTAGAAACTGCTCTGTAATTATTCTGATTTGTATGGGCAAAGCAATGTTTTAAACGGAGGTTTCCAGTGTGTTTCCTTGAAATCAGCATTAAAGGTTAAGGAGCTGAAGAAGGCACTAAAGAGGAATCTGACCACCTCTGCTACTAACTGGTTATGAAGGAGGGATTTGAAGAAGGCAAAAGGACAAGGTGTGCAGGGGAGCCCACAACTGCAGGGCCTAAGACCAAGCAATGGAATTACTCAGAACCTAAAAGGGAGAAGACCAGAAAGTTACTTTGGCAGCAGTGGAGCTAACATTTTGTAGAGACACATTCAAGGATGAGGATAGTTCAACATTTGTGTTCGACTAGAGAGAGAGAGAGAGAGATGCTTGAGGTAGAAATGAGCTGACAAAGAGTTGCGTAGAGAGTGTAACTTGTTTTCTGAGGTTTGGATCTATCTCAGAGGCAAACAAACCCTTATTTCTAAAATAAAACCTAAGTGGGAATGAAGCATACATACTAAGGACCTGTCACCACAGTACCAAGGTACACAATAAATCTTATTGTAAAGATTTAGAATAAAGCTTAGACTGACTGGGGGGTGAAAAGTGTTGAAGCTGGTATTGATTTCCCTCTATGAGATTTTACACGTACATAGTGAATCTGTAGAGATGCAGATGTATTGATTAATTTAAAAAAAGGTTATAATTCATAAAAAATGTATGCTGTGGTTTGAATATATGTGTTGTTTTGCTTAAAGAATCAAGATTTAATTGACCTCCTGTATGAGATGATGAGAGTGTGGTAAATTAGCCTACAAAATCTTCTGGTTAAGTAAGGAGTATACAGGCGCAACCAAAATATCTTATATTTTAGAATATTAATCATTATCAATGAGTAAATCTAATGCCAAATTAAATATGCACGCTCTCGTACAACCAGTTTTTTAAAAAGGTATGTATCATGAAAAGATGAACACATTTATTGCGAAATGAAATACAAAATCCTTGTAAAACGTACCCCACATGTCATATCAGCTGCCCAGTTCAGCTCTACTCATGGGTAGAAATGGTAATGAGAAAAATACCTTATTTGCTTGTCATCACTATACAGTTCAGTATTGCTGGTCCGGCTTCAAAGTGAAAGTGGGGCATTACCAACTAGTAATGTCCTATTCCCACTGGGTAGACTGGAGCAAGCTGTTCTGAATGGTAAACACCAGAGCTTTACATGAGTAAGTCACTGATACCTTATAAGTGGTAGTAATCTTCCAATAGGTAAAAAGAGTCAGCTTGCCACCTGGCTAACCTTGCCAACCTAGGCCAGCGTGATCTAAAGGACTTGGAGAAATATAATTTAGAACTAAATGAAAGTTTTCACCGAACACAGGGGTCCCCAGAGGCGATGTGAATTATTATATTGAGTTTCATTGGAAAATATTGCTATAAAATATGCTTCAATCAGCTCGGGGAACTTTTTTCACCAATCAACCTGGTAACACCACTCTGCCAGGATAATGAAGGAACGGACCTAGCAACCAATACAGAGGGAGGACTCTGCCAAATCGTCCCTTACAAAAGTCTCTTGAAAATCCAAATACTGGCATTATTTTGCCAACTGATCCAGAGGGAAGTGTTTTCTGAATTCCAGGTACTTAGTTGCTAGCAGTTCCAAGTTCAGCTCTCTGCCAATCCAAAATCTGCCGAGTCCATCCTTGCTAGGTTGAAATTCTGTTTTGTTTGGCCAGTTTCTGCCTTAAAAAAGCATTTAGAAGCCCAAGTGTTCCAGGTCAACAGACGATCACTAAGTGAGCCTGATGTGAATTGGAATCACTTCGAATAAGGGATTGCCAGGGATCACCCAACAAGATCTTTAACTATTGTTGCATGTCACCCCTTCTGGGGGACATGGTACATTCCATTGGAGGCGTCATGGTCACATGGGCTAACCATGTGACCATGTTAATAAAAGGGACGAGCCATTTCCATCTCGCCAGTCGATCCCATCACTGACTCCGGTGTCTTTGTTCGCTCACCAATGGGTCCTAGCCACATGGCCCTTATCTCGGACAGCGACCCTGCTGGGAAATTCCGTCCCCCTGTGGATGACTGGACCATGTGAGCATGGTTGAATGTGCAACCCTGGCCTGGGTGCCCAGAGCCGGGGTTGCATTATGCTGGGTGCCCCCAGCCCCTTAGGTAACTTTGGTGATCCGTAGAAGGCAGGGTGATCCCTGCCAATGGTCAGCCGCATGACCGCAGCCCTGGTGAGCACGTCGGGTGATCCCGACGTCGGGGAGGCGCGCTGCGGTGACCCGGGGGTGGGCCCCCAACACCTATTACACTATGAGCAGGAAGGGGTATTTGCCTAAGCAGATGCTCGTGTCTCTCTTTCCTCGAACATCGAATGGCCCTAACATTTTCTTTTTTGTATATGGATTATATAGGTGCTAAATATAATTCGATTTTTTTAATAAGGGACTGGTTTTCCATTGTTTCCTCATTGAAACGTATTCTGTTTTCCCATTGTTTCCTCTTTATTGCAAAGCTTTTTGTTTCTTTGTGGATCCTGAACCTATTATTCTCCTTTCAAGATTGTCTTCATAAAGTACCACGTCAGTCTATTGATTGCAATTAATGTCTTAAAAGAAATGTGACCTCAGCCTTTGAAAGGTTCTCAAAAGGACAAGGGTCCAGGAATGAGCTCTTCATTCGTCCTTCCTGGGGAGCAGTCTATCAAATTAAACATTTTTAGTAGTGCCTTAGCAGAATATTTAATAATCCCAAGTCCCAAAGTGAGCACTTAAATCATATGGGAATTAAAAGTGAAAACAACTATTCTGTATTGAATATTAGGTGATTTTGAAATAAAAAAAAAAATTCTCGTACAAAATAGTACCTCCGAGTCATAAAAGGAATGAATGTGCCTTACATTCTACAAGACTACACATATAAAACCCATTGCATGAATTGAATTGATATATGTGAAAGACAAGGCACCACTATACCCAGTCCTAAAATGCAGGGACTTAGACTACCAAAACATAACACGTCCCAATTAGGGCTGGGTTAGTTGCAGGAATCCACTTAACATTGGAAAAACCTTGTGATTACCTACGCTTTATTCCGCTGAAAAAATAAACGAGCACTCCTCAATTATTCCCCATTAGCCATAAAAACGTTTCCCATTGTCGAATCCCACAGCTATGCTAATTTATACAAAACAAATCTAAATGTGCACATAATTATATTCATAATTCAAGGAAAAAAGTTAGTTGCAGGGACGTTAAGGTGCAAACTTAACTGAACAAAACCTGTGAAATTCAGCGAAAGCCACTTTAGCTTCGCAATCTCTGTTGCTCAGCCTATGACCACAATGATGACATCACAGATCACATCACTGGTGACATCACTAATTACATTACAACAGTAACTGGCATTAAGCATGGCCTTCAGCCATGATCAGTGTACATGGCCAAATATTTTTTTAACACATGAGTGGGTACTAGTCATGGCCTTCAGTTATGGGCAGTGGTCACAACCTGCACCCATGTGCACTGAATATTTTAAAACACTAACAGGCTACCAACCATAGAGTTTGGCCTTTACCTGTGGATACAGTGTCCACTGTATGCTATATACACTGATCAGGCACTAGCCACGGACTATAGCACAATACTGGCCGGTGGCCACAATCTTTGACTGTGCCCACTATATATTCTAACATATAAATGGGCCACAAGCCATGGCCTTTGACCTTGAGAAGTTTGTTCATCTTTTGGCCATTTCCACTGTACATTTTAAAATAATAAAATGCAATAAACTATGGCCTTCGGCTGTGCCCAATGTATATTATATACACTTACCAGCCACTAGCCATGGTCTTCAAGACAATACTATCCAGTGGCCACAGCATTTAGCTGTGCCAACTGTATATTCAAACATATTAATGGGCATTAGCTATGGCCTTTAGCCATGGCCACTAACTACAGCTTTCAATGTTGCACACTGTATATTTAAAAACAGTGATGGGCTACTAGGCATGGGTTTTAACCATGCACATTGTTATTTTTTAACACTAATCAACCACTGCTATGGCCTTTGGTACTGGCCAGTGAGCCCAGCCTTTGTCATGGCCAAGTCCATAGTCTAAATAGCTATTAAGGTAATCAAAGTTTTCATGAGCTAACATATAAATGATAGAGGGCGGGGGGATTTCCTGGATACCTTGCATTTGTTATTAAATTTTGTTTTCTTTGATGAAGAAAGTGATTTTCCACACAGTTTCCTGTTTTTTTCCCTGCTTGGTGCACAGGGTTTTGTATTTATTTTTGTCTCATTTGAGTTGTTATGTGACATCAGCCGACACATATTTTGACCCGTAGGTCCTTTTCAAGGCTAATTCATTTTGTCCATGTCCTCTTGTGGGGTTCTGGTTCGTATAATCAGATATTTCCTGTCATTACAGATGGGCTCCTCATGGGCCCTGTGTACTCCGTTAAATGGAACGACGAGGAAACAGGGCCCATCAGGAGCCCAGCAGATGCATTTTCACTACATTTTTGCACCAGGGCAAAGTTTGCCCTAGTGCTTATACGGAATGGTAATAGCACTAGGGCACACTTTACCCTGATGCAAAAATGCATCAAAAATGTATCCTTTTAGCACTAGGGCTGTATTGCCCTGGTGTTTTAATATGCCAAACTGCACTTGTTGAGGTGCAATGGTTTTTAAAGTGTCCTAGTATTTTAAAAAATAGGGCAAACTTTGTCCTAGTGCTAATACTGTGCAAACATTGAACATGCACTGGTGCAAAGTTTCTATAATCTGACCCCTGGGATGAATCCACAGACCACCTAAGTAGGCCACATACACTCCCATGTAATTTAGCCACAAGAATTGACTGACCACAATTCACTGGATGTCCCCCCATGCCCCTTGCATGTCGGGACACAACAATCGTACTCGCACAGATGTGCTAATCTAGTTGCCTTCTGAACAGACAAAACAGTACCCATACACGTACACTGGCCCTACAACGTTACAAACAGGCTTGTGGACCCTGTTCAGTACAATGGTGGCAGCAGCCTCATAATTGTTATAACACCAACAATTGGCAGCTATGCATCATGCACACCCATGGCCCAGTTCATTTTGAATCCCTTAACTTCCTCAACTGTGTCTTCCATGAACTACAGCTGGCAGACATCCTCCTCCAACATGATCACTTGGAAGCAGTGATGGAGAATCCAGGACAGTCAGCTCTGTCCATGGCTTCCCCTTGAATCACACACTTCTGCACAACAGCCTTCCAAATCATCAGAGCAGATACACGTTTGTCCCATGATGGTCAGGTGGCATAGTCCACATGTGAGGTGTGTAGCCCAGTGAATCAGAGTGAGACCACATCCCTCCCCCTCATCCCCAATGCCAATAAGCAATACCTGTCCATGAAGTGTGAGCACATCCGCATGGACAAGAAAGTGTTGAAGGGCCACCCAAACAGCTTTGGTAGCATAAAGGAACACAATGTCCAAGAAATAGAAATCCTGAGAAGTGAATGGCCACAGGTGAATGCTCTGCCAACAGATAACCCAGCCATCCCTGCTCCATGGAACATCTGGTCAGACACCGAAACAAATGAGTATACAGACTCAATGAGAAACCCAAAACATTATCATGAACATATCTCTCATCTTGAAATGTCTCCCCACATCGCCACCTTTAGACACACATCAAAAACATACCCAAACCAACAAAGATACACTGACATCAAACATGCAATGCCCCTGCACCATAAATGTCAACAGGCAACCATCTCTTTCCACTTCCACACATGTGATGCCCCCGTCCCTTCTTGTGAAACACATGTCCACATTGTCATTTGCACAAGTCAATCAAAGTATGGCACCAAACCTACCTCAGACAAACCCCAACATGACAACACCCATGAACACATGTACAAAGGAAGTGTCATGCCAACTACAGCATACATGTCAGACACACCCATGCGCACCATGCAAAATAATGACCAACATGAATATGCTGTCAAACACATGCAACTCCAAATATATCATCTCCCCACATCTACCATTCTCCACATATGTAAATTGGCCATGAAGGCATCATTGTAAACATCACACTCACATGAAGCATGCACAAATGTCCACCAGCAAATAGGCCGATGCCAGCATGATCCACAGAGTGTGGCCTAAACCAACATGACTGACAAAGGACATACTTAGTTGTAGCTCATGTTCAAACAAAATGTGCAAATAGAAAAATAAATGGAAACAAATAAACTATCGTGAAAAAGAAAATATTGAAAAAGGAATTCTACAACTACTGAACTGTACACATGAGCCAGCGGGCTAGTCCATGCCGATCTGTGACAATGCCTAAGCCAAGGCTAATTCTCCCTCCACTTCTGCATCCTGCAGGCGTGCCTCTGTTTTTACCTGGAGGGCTTGCAGGTCCTCCATCATCCCATGCCGAACCCCCTCCACTGCCCAGCAAGAATCCTCCAGGTTGGCAGCCCATGCCGGCATGCCTGCACCATCCTCTCCTCAATCTCGTCCCTGGCTATTGCTGAATCATGTGCCCACCTCCTCTTTTCATCCTGCAGCCTCACAAAGTGTGCCTGGGCCAACACCCAAGCCTGCAGGTGCCGTTGTGCATCGTGCCTCACTTGTACCATGTGTGTGCCTCCTTGACTCCTCCTTCTGGCAATGCCATCCAGGATTTGACTCCTCCCTGTCAACATCTCCTACTGCCTGCCAATGTATCTGCAGCACAGGTAGTCCCTCCGACTGGATGACAATCTGCCTCAAGGGAGTACAGCATCTGCACTGCCCTCAAGTGCCTGGTGTTCCTCCACAGGCTGTTCCCCTGTGGGTTCCAGGGCAGGCTCAGTGACCACCTCATCTGCAATGGACTTCCACCTCCACCAGGGACACAGACACCTCCAGACTGTCCAATGGCGGAACAGGGGCACAGTAGGCCATGGTGGTAGCTCAGTTGAGGATGACTGGGGCACAGATGAGGAGGGGGCAGTGGGGGCCATTGCAGTGGCCTGGCCAGCAAGACAACTGGAAAGCAGCGCTGTTGCCAGTTGTGAAAAGATGTGGGCCATCTGCCCATGATGCTCTACAAGCACCTCTTGAGATGCTTGCACAGAATCACGCATAGATGCCTGCCACCTCAGGCCAACCATCAACAGGGGCAGCAGTGCATCCTGAATGTCCACATCGGATTTAAGTGCAGCATCTGTCTGGGTAGAGGCATCAGTGAAGGTTGGCAGTGCTGCAGCAAATGGCCCTGGGCCAGGAGGTTGTGCTGACCCCTCCATGGTTGACTGCACATCCTCTTGTCTCAGAGACAGGTGTGTAGCCTGCACCTCCCCCTTGCTACCCCCACCTGAAACAGTGGGCAGACCTGCAATGGCCTCCTCCCCCTTCTCCTCCTCCATCAACCCAGATACCTCCAATGAGGTCTCCTTGGTTTGGGACCCCTGTGTGGCAAAATCACCACCACCATGTCCCACAGCTGCTGAGGTGACCACCATAATGATGGCATCCTGGGGCTCCAGCTCAGCAGCATTGCCAGATGAATGGGACGCTCCCCCAACCACTTCACCCTCAGAAGATGAGATCACAACTGGATATGGCTGGGTTCTGTGCCAAAGTCTGGAAGCCTTGTCGCTGGGTTGCAACACAACGGCACAGCATTTACTCTCTTCTCCAGCTGCAGCAACTGTGGAAAAGGGAACAAAGAACATAGATATGAATCAACAATGCCAATGTATGTCTAGTCTCCTCAATAGTAACAGTAGCATGCAGTCAGCATGAGTAACCAAGCAACTGCCTCACATTCACAGGCCCATGCCCTGAAACAGAATGAATCTATCCTCACAATTAGAAGCAAAATGACAAGTCACAATGATGAGACATGCACATGAGAAGACATGCACATTGATGTGCAGCCACATACACATGGCAACAACTCATTTCACATCACAATACCAATGATGCAGTGACCCAGTGTATCCTGCAGACAGGGCCATGTAGATGGCACCTGGCCACATGTGTCTGTAGCACCATAGGCACATCTCCCTCCAACCACATCCACCAAATTGCACCATTGGTAGTCCAACATGAAAGCATACAACACGTACATGCACCTGTTGCGGAAGATTGAGCAGCAATTTAGTTGCTCCCAACCCCAACAAATGCCATGATGATATACCACGTATGGCACCTCATTCAGTGGCCTGACAGATCACCATATCATCCCAGATAGTCAAGTGTGCTGAATTGCCATTACCACACACCCATACACATGTGTCAGTCTCAGCCGCTCAGCACGGATGATACAATCATCATACACAATTGAACATCCCATGCAGGAGGTGTACATGAATGTACCTCAAATGCCTGCAACATCTTAAACTGACAACTGGCCCTTTCTGAGGCCTTGCTGTCAACATCTCACATTGCACGCGCAAAAGTATTTGTATTTGTATTTATTTGGTTTATATAGCGTTTTACACCAAAGCGCTGCACATTATAACAACAGGATACATTTAGTATGCTTTGTCAGCAAGATCTGACAGAGCTCATCCCTACACCTGTCCAGTTCACAGATGTGTGCCATCACATAATCCCAGCATCAGCATGAGGCTGCATGGCAGTTGTGAATTGTGCAACACACATGGCATGAAAACAACCAACTTGCCCAATTCATGCATACCAATGCAGGACACAAAAACTCTGTGCAAAAGTCCACTCTCTGAGTACTCACAAAGAGCATGGTTCTGGGTCTGGATTTACCCTCAACAGGACCCGGAGGTGAAGGAGTGAACCTGACGGCAGCCTGCGGAGTGCACCTCTATGGAAGCACCTTCCTCGAGAGCTGCCTTCACTTTGCCTAGTTCCAGATCCTTAAATTATCCCACCGCTTCTTGACATGGTCCACGGTATGGACTACCACCCCTTCCACGTTGATGGTAGGAATGATGTCTGCCCAGTTCTTCTGACGCCCACACGTCCCAAGCTGCTTCTGTGGATCGAAGAGGGCATCATAATCGGCCAGGACCTGCTCACCCAGGATGCCAACTTCTGCAGCAGTGAAGATGACAGCCCTAAGCCTCACTTTGGGGTTGCTAGTCAATGTTTCAGACCTAGCTACCGTTGAGGCTGGTGGGGAGAAGCTGGGGACTGACGGTGCATGCTGTGGAGCTGTGGTGTTTTTTCTGAGGTGTAGAAGTCCTAGTATGGCAGATGAGCTGGTCACAGAGCATGTGAGCCACAGGAGAACAGGTTAGGAGGGAATACCAGGTACTCCAAGGCAGTGCTAGTGGTCAGCATCCCATGACACACTACCAGGCAGCAAGAGATGTTGAGGTTTGGAGGCAAATTTTGGCAGGAGGAGGCAAGGTATGGCACAAGGCAGGAGTAGCATGAAGGAACAGGTGTCTCCCGTACATGCACTAGGCACCAGTGTGAACATCTGAGGAAGGGGCCTTTGCATGTAATTTACACGCTGTGCAGAGCGCGCCGGCATGTGGAACACTGTACATGAGGTGCCCTTCCTTGCATGCATGGAGGTGGAAACAATTAGGAGGTGCAAAGAATATTTCCTGGCATACATGAAGGCCATGATATTGAGGAAGCGCAACTTGTATTTTTTGGCGTATGCAGAGGCGGAGATATTTAGGGGGTACAATGCAGAATTGTTGGTACCTTGCTGTGATCCCCGCCTGCACCATGTGTGGGAGGGCTGCGCAGAGAAGACAAGGACAAGCATGGGGAAGAGGGCAGAAGAAGGTTCCACCTGCTCAACGTGGTGGTGAGCCTACAGGTTCATCTGTAACACCAAAGCCCATGAGGGGCAGGAGGGGCCAGCCTGCAGAGCAGGAACAGGCATCACCGCACAAAGAGGCCAGGTGAAGGAGAAGGGGCCACCAAGGAAGAAATGCTTTACAGATGAGGAACTGACAAAACTCACTGATTACGTCAAGGAACACCATTACGACCTGTACACTTGGGCTGGCAGTACCCTTCCTGTGACCCAGCGGTGGAGGATGTGGCAGGAGGTCACCGATCACATCAATGCCTGTGGTGTGGAGAGACATACCGTGGAAGAGGTCCACAAGAGGATGGGGGACCTCATGTAATGGACCAAGGAGATGCTTGGCAGCAATGTGGCCTCTGCCCAGGCTACTGGAGGTGGGTCACCATATGTGGAGGAGCTGACTCCATTTGGAGAGGTCGCTAGTGGACTCATCAGCAGTGAGCAGGTGGTTGACGTGGGATGAATTCACACCTATGCAGCCCCATCAAGTAGGTGCCATGTGTGCATATCATGTATGCCTCCAACGTCTAATGATCTGCTGTTAAATGTTGTGGTACATTTGTCTGGGGTACTTCTGATCCATCCATGAGTACTACAGTAATGCTTTCATTGCCACTTCCATCACATGTTGTGCATCCTACAAAATGCATGTTTGAAGTCTGTGTGATGTTAACATCGATTTTACAGCACACATTAGTGTATTCATATTGTTTGACTACTACAATAAACCTATGTGTGGTAATGGCCTGCAAGACACATGTCACTGACACGCTCTTAATGTCATATTGTCGATAGTGCATTGTGGACACAAATTCTGACTCACATGGAATGTAACGAAGCAGTGGATGATGTCAGAGTTATGAAAACACTATCAAGAGAGAAAATGCCAAACTACTTACAAAACTGGAAAACTAGGTAAATGTCCCTAAAAAGGTACTACATTTCCCTTCAACAATGGTGTGCTAACCCTAGAGAGTGGCGATGGGGAGCCTATCTTGGGGAAGGATAGAAAGAAACTCTGTAATCTACCTTGTTTTGAAAACAACCTACACAAAGTGGTGTTGGACTACTTTATTGTTGGCTGTCCAACCACCACAATGAAACTAAAAAAGGGGAGGAGGCAAAATACTCCAAGCTCAGGGTAAGACTGCTTTGTTATCCTACTATACAGCATCTAACAATTATATACCCCATATTTCTTCTCATATCTCTTTAAATGAGCTGGAAAGAGAAAACAAGTGAGGAAAACCCTTTCAGTCTCAGCAAATATAAAAAATAATTTCACAGACCGTGTGTGGCAGTGTCTCATATATCCATACCTATCGTCAACTGGTTTTGGTGGAAAGCACTTATGTTACCATCTTCATCAGGACCGTAGGTTCAACAAGAACACATGAACCTCGTTGTGTCTCATTCAATTTCCAAAGCAAAAGCAAAGCCAAAACAAAGTCAAGCTGCATGGAGCACACACTCGTTATAATGCGTCACTCAAGAGTTATCTGTTTTTGTTAGTCAGTGGCTAGTGGGGACTCTCGTTTACTTTTATCTATAGTTTTCTTTTTTCATTTTTAATGTAACACTCTAAACAAGTTGCTGCCATGCACAGCTTTTCTCATCAAAGTCAGAGTTATCCATTCAATGGCCCTGGCCGCCAGTGGACATGGATGATTGACATTTTCAGAGAGACATTGCATGAGGGTGTGTTCCAGGCAGGATTTGCTGTGGTTGGGCATGGGATGTTTGAGTGATGTTCTATCCACATTAGGAGTGTAGATTGTTCAGTGTCATGCAAGTGCACACTGGTCATGTCCATGTTTCACTCTCCTCACACATAGTTGAGATGCATGTGGGCATGGGTAACAACGGATCTGGCCTTGGCCAATGTGACAAAGGGGGTAATGGGGATTTTGGCAACACTAATGCCTGCAAGCAGGTTTGGGCAGCAGGATTGATTGTGATGCTTCCACATGCTGCAAGTAGGCATGTTTGAAGTAGAAAGGGGCTCAGCAATGAGGCACAGACCTCCATCCATCTACTGTTAGACCTTCCACTCTCACGCATGTCTTTATGAATGTATGGTCACCAACCCCCCCCAATCTGTGGATTTGTGCAGGGCCCAATATGCACCAGCATGATTACACAGAGCATTGAATGTCAGTCACCTGTGCCTTTCATATTTCAGAATGCCGAGTCTCAATGCGTGATGTATGCATGGCTGACCCAAATGTGTCTGTGTGTGTTTGAATCAACATATGCACGTTCATCCAGATAGTTAGACCTCTGAATATTGTTGTCTGGCTTTGTACTGGTGAGGACACATTGGTGGAAGAGGTGAAGGAGGTGGATGAGGCACAGCCTTCTACCAGTGCAGTCCGGGTGCTGTGCCTAATGTGAATCACCTCATGTTGCAGGCTATCATCAGCAGTCCTGACGACTCTTAAGATGATGCTGCTGAATATGATGTGGAGGTCATACTGAGGGTCATGTAGGAGGGTGCACCAGTGGGTAGCCCAGATGCCATGGAGCTCCTTGAGTTGCCTTGAGGCTGCTGAGTCTGAGGGGGAGAGCAAGGAGACCCAGGCCCAGCAGTGGGAAGCCCTTAATCAATGGTGGCTTCAGTGTCTGCAAGATTGCCTTCGCCCATCATGCAGCCAGCAATGGAGCCAGCAATGGAGACTGGTGTCAGTTGAGGGTTGAAGACCGCCAGCCGATGACTCACTGCGACGTGCCTGTGTTTCAGCATCCCAGCTTGATAGGCCCTGCACATGTGGTGGAATTGTGCCTAATGGACACCCACAGTGGGAGGTCCTGCAGGAGATGGCCAGGGGCATCCATCGCCTAGCAGAATATGCAATATCCTCAAATGCTACACCCACTGCTGAACTCTGCCTATTGCAGCAAGAGAGGACAGAGGACATGCAACGACGGTGGCATGCAATCTGGATTATAGTTCAGCTTTGAGACAATCTCTGCATGATGAGTTGTTGGCCTCAAGGGACAACCAGTGGCAAGAGATGTTGGCCTCAAAGGAATCCCAACGTCAATGCATGGAAACCCAGAGTAAATGCCTGCAGGTGGAGGTGTTGGCCTAGAGGGAATCCCACCTTCAAGACATGGATACCTTGAAGCAATATCTGCATAATGAAATGTTTGCCGCAAGAGACAACCTCCACCAAGAGATGGATTCCTTGAGATGCTTTCTCAACTTGCAGTTGGAGATGTGAAGGGTTGCCATGCATGATGACTCTTTGGCCACCCGCGACATCCATCACCAGGACCTTATAGCTATTGGGGCACTCATGCATGCATTCCTCTGACAATTGGTCATAGCCAATGAGGACCAGGCATTGCATGGTTAGAGTGTATCATTCCAGGATCCCCCACAGGATGGGGGGTTCCAGTTGAACCACACAGGTGATGCCATTGGCCATGTCCCCACACACCCCTATCCTCTTGCCACCACCACCCTTTCTTTGTGCACCCAGGTTTCCAAGAGCTCATAGAGGGAGCATGGATTTTTTGTGTTTGAATTTTATTTTTTCCCACCACCCTTCCGTGGTGGACATGTTTAATATGTGTGTCCTCGTCCAGGGTGTACTGTATTCTTTATGTTTGTCCTCATCCAGGGTGGACTGTATTAGGTGTGGGTCCTCATTTCAGGGCAATTTTGCTATTGAGGGCAATGAGTCAATTGCACATGGTATTGGGTACAATTTTGGGAGTGCACATGTGACCATTTTCAGTGGAGTCAGCTGACATCATGTTGAGGACTGCTACAGCATGCCACTTACTGGTGAGCATTCCTTTTGACCATGATGTGTATATGTGCAGTCTGTCAGAAAGACTCATTTAGTTAGTCCAAACATATGTCCAATGTTATTTCAGGTTTTTTCCCTCATCCAGTGCTTCCATTCCCTTAGAGGCTACCCCAGCAACACTATTTGCACACAAGTCCTAATTCCCCTAACACCTCTAACACAGTGGTCCCCCTAGCACCAACGTGGAGGCCCAGTGTTAGGTGGAGGTGGTGAGGGATTCACAGCACCACAGATGTACCACCAGGTAAGGTTCTGCACTGTCATAGATTTTCATGGCTGGTGACATATGCATCCCAATTTTGACATGATTTGGCATTCGTAAGGTTTTCATGGATGATGTGATTTGGTGATGATTAGGTGATGGTCACTGTCACTGAAGATGTCAGTTGTCATACATAATTGTGTGTGTGCATATATCCTTGATCAGCTATGCATATGCTTTGGGTTACTCGTTGCACATCCACCACTTGCAGCTTGGAGTCAGTCTCCTCAGGATGTTCCTGTGCACATGTTTTTGGTGAGGGATGTAGGGGAGGAGCCAAGTATCCCCACCTCAACCGACCACCCCTTTTACCTGTTTGCTGGAAACCAGAGTATGTGACATACACAGAACAGTTGAATCGACAAAGAGCAGATTATGGACTCAGTCCAGTACCAGTGAAAGTCCCAGTATCTAGAGAATCTGGTAGCCAAGGTACCCATCGAGAAAACCATATATGTATACAAAGAAATATGATGGCCATTTGAATGAACTCCCTGTAGAAACAGGGCCAATAAGTGGCAAGGATGAATGGTAATGTTACTAACCATTGCCAGTATATGCTACAAGGAGCTGAAGAAGACGTACATAAAGAGATGCAGTTACCAGAGAATGCAGATATTCTATAAGGCATCAAGAAAGTATCAAGGATGAGTGGCATCTTGGGATCAAGGTGAAGAAGCTAGTGCCACAGAAATAGATGAAAATATCAAGTTATTTTACACGTGTACAGATGCAAAAGAAATGCAAGCAGCAAAGTAATCGTGAAACCTAGCTTTAAGCTTATAGTGAATAGATTGCGGCAAGCGCCAACATGTACATATATAGGAATGAGAGAATTATGGATGTTTCCACTAACCGTATAATAGCAGGTTGGACAGTAGCAAAAAGGCCTCATTTCAGTGTGTCACAGTTAAAAAGGAAGTTGAATTACAAGTGTATTTCAGAAGGCGAGGCTGGACGAGCCAAGAAACCAAGGTCTTATCAAACTGGAGTGAGCTGACATTGGATACAAAATCGTGTGAAAGGACAAGACTCCTATTCAGAAGGCATGAACATAACAAGGAAAATGTCACAGGCTTATTAAAAAATGATATTAAATACATACAAAGGCTTGATTCCATGGTCTCCAGTCACATGGAAGCATGAAGTTGGAGGAACGAAATGGTCACACCTACGCACGGAGGCAGACTGCGCTTCTCACTCCCTAATTTTCTCAGAGCTAAGAACTCTCTCAAGGACGAGCTTCAAAAGCCTAATTGACAGTAGACCACTGAGTTGATGATGGATCAATATGCTAATTGTTGGAAAGCTAAAGTTAAGGCGACCTCACCAGCACCTGGATGGCCAGCCTGCAGGCTGCTAACGGAGGTGGAAAAGAACTGAAGGAGGATAGAGTGCCAACCAATTGTAGAGGACCTCCGTATTTAGGGGTCCTATAGTGTGTAAACCAATGGGACGTTGTGTATTTAGTGAGGTTCAAACTGGTCATTGTTAGGGGAGGGCTTAGTTGCCCCACCTGATGTTAACCAATCACAAAGTTACACTTTGTTAGACTATATTGGATCATATACTTAGATATTCACTCAGAGCCAATCACTCATGCTTATAAGTTTGTGTAGTTTGCCACGTAGGATGACTTTAGTACACACATAGGTTAAGGTCATTGATGATGAATATTGTTTATAAAAATTCATTTATTTCTTAAAAGCATTGAGTAAGAGGATCGAGCGATTGCGTTGATGTTTGTTATGCTCCCCGTTTTAGAAAATTGATATTAAAACAGTCTTACTTTTGTCAACTTCCTGAGTCGGCTCTATTATTGATGTATGAGTATAGTCTGCATCCCCATCCATCTCCAGGGTAATTGCTACTCATCAAAGGGGCTGGACTATCCAGTTCAGGAATGATGCAGTAAACTCATTACTTGTGCACTCCTGTTATGTCAGCCTTGCATGCTGTCTCCTAACACGTGTCATGTCCAGTAGCCACCCCATGATCATGGGGGGCTGGCCTATTGAGAACTCTGGTAATATCACAGTATGCCTCTGCACCCTGGGCCTCGTTTGTGTGGTTCGTCCACATTTTATCATGGGATTAGGGTTGTACTTGTAGTAGAAGTGTGATATCGGGTCACTATGGGTATCATGTCTATGGCCTGTTTTGGTTCCCAGTCCACCATTGTCCATGTTGCATGGGCATGCAAAACACCTGACTATCACAATGGGTGGATGTTCCATTTGACAAGTATGCATGTGGGATGAGTGTAGTATGCAGTGCATTGCTGGTGAGGTGCAGGTGTTGGGGGCCGGAAGGTCCTTTTCATGTGTTGTGTGTTATGTTGCTGATGTGTTCCCATTGATATGATCAAGAGTTGTTGATGGAGAGGGGTGTTTTACTGTATCTTTTTATTTCTGTTTGTGTATCCTGTGGTTGGCTAGTTTGTGTTGTGGAATTCAAGGAGATCCTCTTCATGATTGGACAGGTGACATGTTGAGGGTATCAGAGACATGCAAGTGGAGGGGCTTGGGTGGCCAGCTGTTGATTTTCCCCATTGCAGGAGCACATACATGGCAGTGGGGAGTGGAGGTGGACAAGACCAGCACCAATGGTGCAGGGGAACACATGATCACGATGGCAGTCACGTGAGCCCTTTTTTGCAATTGATGCATGCCACTCAGGGGGGCACATGGTTTGGGGACAATGGGACAGGGGCTGGATTCACTGTTTTTTGCATTTTTGCCAGGGGGGAGTGGAGGTGGGCAGGACCTACAGCAATGGTGCAGAGGCACGCATCATCATGATGACAGTAGGTGAGACATTTTTGCACTTGATGCATGCCACTTAGGGGGACACATGGAATGGGGCATTGTAACCAGGGCTGGCTTTAATATGCTTTGCATTTGGGCCTGCAACATGGTAACTTTGTATTCCACATGAAATGCCTATGGCAGTGGTTTGTGCACTTCATGTGATAGATTTAGATGGGGCGCCTTGTCCTTTTCGTGTTGTGGGGCACACACAGTTTGGCAGTCCTAGAGGTGCAGTCTCAGGGTGTTTTTATGGCCAAGCTGAATTCGCCAGATTGCATCATTGAAGGCCATCAGAGATGTGGCATTACTGTGTGTGTTCCACAGGGGTTGGTATTCATGTAAAGTAGGTTTGTACTACCTGGTTTCATGTGTCCTGTCCTTGTGCACATTGGCCTGCTAAGGCAATGGGTTGTGCCTGCGGATGAGGGCGGGAGCCCTCCTGCACCTCTAATGCTATTCCATGACTTGTGGCAATATTATGCAGGACACAACATGCCACAATGATTTTTCATAATACAGGGGGTTCATATAACAATACCCCACCTGAGTAGTCAAGGGAGCAGAAGTGTGACTTTATAACTCCAAATGTGTACTCCACTATGCCCATAGTGGCTATATGTGCTGTGTTGTAGTGCACCTCACCTGAGGTGGCTGAATTCCTGATGGGTGTCAACAGGAATGTTGACAGTGGGTAGACACTGTCCCCTGCAAAGGAGTAAATGGTTGTCATGTATTGTCATTCCTTGTGCTTCTGTGTGTCATGTGACTGCTTGTGTGTGCATGATAGTTGATACTCACCCACCAACAAGGTGTTTCTGAATGTTTGTGATGCAAGAGCTTGGTATACAGGGAGTAGCAGAAGATGTAACTGTCATGCATGCATCCTGGGTAATTGGCATTGACATGCACATGTGCCTTGGCATCACAGATTACCTGCACATTGATAGAATGCCAATGTTTCCTGTTTCGCTATATGTGCTTGGTGTCTCAGAGGGATTACAACTCTACATGGGTGCAGTCAGTGGGCCCCAGTACCCAGGGAAAGTGTGACAATACATTGCCAGAAGTGTGTGTGGCATCTGAATGTGCCTATGCTGCAAGATTGCAGCGCAAGACCTGGCAGAGGCACCTTGATTGTGTGTGCTGTGATATAACCCCCACAATGGCTGTGGTGTGTTGGAATGATCCAGTGGCCAGGAAGTGTAGGGCTGATAGCACTTTCACCAGAGGTGTCACAGCCTTTGAACACATTGTTGGTGATAGCATCTCATTCTTCCACACCCTGACCAAGTCTAGGATGGCATGGGAAAGGAAGTGGTATCTTCCATGCACCTCCTCGTCTGGCATCCTGGATAATGTTGTTAATTGGTGGAATATTCTGGGCCTCCTCCTCATCCTCCTCCTCCTACTTCCATGTAATAGTATCAGTGCTAGCAATGGATCCACCATTACGGCAATCCATGTTCATTGGGGTTGCCTTGTACTTTTATGTGTGAGCTTTCACTGCTCTTTGTGCTTCAGTGTGTAATGGGTTTCGGTAAACTCACAAGATGTGCATTCTCCTTTGAACTCCAGACAATTGTGCCATAGCATCTGTGAATAGGGTTTCCTTAGCACTTGACGGGGCGAGTTTGTTATTTGCATGGTACCTCCCTCTACACACCCATTTTCTTCCTCATTTTCCACCTTGAAGGGGGATTTTTCATGTTCCGCCCCATTTAGTTCTTTGTGCTGACCCATCCTGCTCGTTAGACTCTGTGCCGTGCAAAGCACTCCTTCACAGCGCAAAGTGAGAAGGGCCAGCGCAAAGTCTGATCTGTGAATCAAATTTCTTTTCGCTGCACAAAGTCACTTTGCGCCATGCAAAACTTTGTGTAAATTAGGCCCATTTTTTTTGTTCCTTGCAACATTAAATGTTTTATTGACCTCTGCAACTGTACTTTGCTCTCTCCTCTGCTTCTCTGCTCTTTTGCACTGTTTATTCTCCATCTCTCCTCCACACCCTCTCTCCCTTCCCTCTCTTCCTCCCTCCCTTGCTTTCGTTTTTCTTCGCACTTATTCTATCAGAATTGTCCTTGGACCTAGTACGATAGCAACAATTGTTTGTATCCCCCCCATACTTGTTCTACCCCCCCATCCAGCACTATTTGAAATGTCATCAGGCCTAGCACAATAGTGGCTTATTTTGTTCCTCTCATCCTCTCTCCTCCCCTCGCCCTCACCTGTTGTAATACTCCGGTTCTACCAGAAATGTTGTCAGGCCTTGTACGGTAGTCACCTGTCTGTTTCCCATTTCCTCCCTATCTGTGTCGTAGCTCTTGCACTATCTGAAATGTCAGTCTGGACTCATTTACATCGGCAAGTGCAAGCGAGAAATTCGTCAAAGGATTTGCGAACACCGCTCTTGCCTTAAAAATGCCATTGAAGACAAACCAATGGTAGCCCATTTCAAGGCCTTGAAACACAAATACACGGATCTCTTCTGGTTCATGATACAAACAGTAAACAACCCTTTCTGTGGAGAAGACCGGGATTTGCAACTCAAAAAACTTGAGCAAAAATGGATATACCGCTTAGATTCCATCAAGATAGGCCTAATTGTGGCCATTGAATGGAGCCTCTTTTTTCACTAATTCAACTCAGTCTCCCCCCTTTTTGATTATTCTGTTCATTTTGCAACAGCTTACACAACTGTAATCTATGGTAAAGCCGGGTTCCCCTTAGTCATTTTTTCAGATCCTCACCATCATCTCTGGCTAGATCCCCTATGTTCAAAATGTGTTCATCATATATTGTCTGACATATAACAACAACAAAAAACAATTGGCAGATTCATCATTTTCCCCATGAGATTCATATGCATACTATTGATTGAACTGTAAATTATCTGTTTTAATAACATCTTTAAAAACATCTTTGTACATACAAAATTGTAGTTCAACAGAGCTTGTATTTACTCCCCCATGCGATGCCAAAAAAATTGTACATATTGGTGATTGGCACTTTCCTTGATGTATGTTTAGATGTTATTACTTATTCTTTAATAACATCTTTAAAAACATCTTTGCACATACAAAATTGTAGTTGAACAGAACCTGTTTTCACTCCTCTGTGCCACGCCATAAAATTGTACATATTGGTGATTGATACTTTTTATGATGTATGTTTAACTGTTAATACTTATGATGCACATACATACACCATCTACATAATATACCACGCACATTGAAGCTCCTATTACACTGCCCCTTTGGCTTCCCTCTACTTGCCCAGCGCCCCCGTCATTTTCTCGGCGCTCATCTGAGTCTTTTATGAATTACTGGGCCCTTGTTGCCCTAGCAACGGAATGCTGCCTTGATATTTTCAAGGTCACACTATGCTTGCGCGAACAAGAACCACTGACTTTGCTCTTACGGCGTACACTCTGCAGCAGCCAGCACTCTCAGCGTTCTAATTCAGGTACCATACCTCCTCCCCACCCTTCCATTATATGGCGCGTGTGTTCTAATGTATGATTTGTAACTCTGCTTTTCTAATTCAGTCACTACACACCGCTTTTCCCGCAGCACGAGCTTCCTTCAAATACAAGCATCGGGAATTGCAGCAAAGCGTCCCTTCCTTTGGTCTACAAACTCAATTAGCAGTATCACTTCCCTTGATTTCTTCATCAGTACTACTACTTCGACGGCTTTACTAACCTTCTTTGCCGTGTGTTACCTGGCGCTTGTCGCCATAGCAACCGAATGCCCTGACAATACCCCTAAGCACCAATCACGCATGCGTTGATGAGAGATACGCTTCTTACTTCCGCGACCTCTCCAATACAGCGGTAAGCTTATTTTGCTCTTGTCTTCATTTTAACTCATAGACCACAAATGGGTCCACAATGTTATTTTTCAATCAACACCTATACAGCAAGGCCATTAACATGCCATTTCACTCACAGTATGAGCTTTTTGTCACCAGCCGCACCCCGTAAATAGAGTGCCGTTCTATATCACCCTGTCTCGAATTAGATCTTAGTCATGATCCACAAATTCTTTTAGTGTCATACATGTTTCAATTGGTAATAAAAAAGCATTAATACTTCCTCACCAGGAAACTTGTTGAGAAATACGCAAACTATCATAATACACCATTGAACACTGCTGTGTCTAATCGTCATAAATACTGGAGCCAATTACCACACGCAATCCATGCAGTGCTCCTCCCTTGGATCACCACAACAGATACCCAATCCTTTCCTATACCTTTGATTCATCAATTCGTTTGGAACCTTTTGATTACTCTATAAATCGTGTATTGATACATTCCACCTGACCTTTACAGGTTGTAATCCAACTTGATTGAAATATACAATCCCTTCTTTTTTGGAGTCTTCATTCCCAGCCCAAAGACGCTCACCATTGACCAGTGGTACGTTGACACCCTTCCTCTCTCTAGACCTCTTCTTAGGCAAAGCCCAATGCAATGGCACACATATTTATGCACTATTCTTTACATTGTTTTTAGATGAATCATTGACAGAGGTATCTAATAACCTCTCTACCCAATCCTTTTGCTCTCAAGCTCTGCGAGTCCTGATGACAGTTTGGAATTATTCTGTGAATCATGCCACTAGATGAATACACTTTAGAACCAAATAATTATCCGAATCAGAAACACCTAACATAGTGTTGACATTTGTTGTAATGTGCTATGTAATGTTCTATATCCCATCAAACATCTATGTACTGAGTATTGTGAAAAATTGTGAACTTAACTCATTTTTTTGCAAACACAGTTGATCATTCTTTCTGTTTTGTTTAGATGTCACCATTTTGTAAATTCTCTTTTACAATAAATCTTGTTTTAACTATATGTGTGCCTAACTAGTGTAATCTAATTATATTACATTAGACTCTGGACGTGTGTCAACCTCCTCTTAGTGCTAAGGGAGAGGTAGCCTTGACTCTTCTTGTTCTATATATTCTCTACCTGAAATGTCGCCAGACTGAGTACGGTAGTTATTTTTCACATTCTTGTAGTTCATGGCATGTGAGAATGTCATTTTATTTTCCCATGTTCCCTACCTTGCCTTGAAGTGCTTTGAAACACATTGTGTAAAGGCGATATATAAATAAACTATAATATCCTATCATAGTCTGTTCAATCACTAAGTTAGCACAATATGCCACTACAAACCACAGAGAATACAAGTGAGCACAAACAATACACTCAAAATCTGCATTAACGAAAACAATAAGCAATGTGCAGATACAAAATGTTATGAATGTACATAAGCATCATTCATAATATGCATGCGTACATGCACACCCACACACTCTGAGCAACACACACACAAACACAAATACATACACAAACATACACAGTCGAACACACAAAATAAAAAAGGTGAAGTCTACAAATGTTGGCAATGCCAACACTGACGTACAAACATTCAGTTCAAAGTTAGACAATGTAAGGACCACACATTGGGAACTGCTATGTTAAGACACTCTGTTCAATTTAACTATATTCCTAACTCAAACAAACTTGAATACACCGGAAATTAAATATGAACTCGCACTTCTCGACTAGTTCACAACACTTGCTTTAATTATTAAGGCCCAGATTCATGGAAAAGGGTGCATTTCTCCCGCACTGCACAGGCCTGCATGCAGAATAGAAAATGTGCGCCCTGCGTATTCATGGAATCTACTGCGCAGAGTAACTGTATTCGCAAGTCACGGCCGGAACGCCCCTCGACATTCCTCCATGAAAAGCATAAACAGCAGAACAGCTACCATTGCATGCTCACCTGGGCGCAAATACACGCACCCTTGAAACAGTGCAAGGGGTCCCCCACAAGCAGGCCTCCATCTCGGGGACCCAGCACAGGGTTCGCTGTAACTGTTGCCAGCACCCCGACAACATGCGTGTGATACTTCATAACTCAGATTAAACTTGGAAAATCTGCATGCAAATCCCCGTAAACAATTCCTGCACCCCGCAACACTGCATACGCGCACTCGTAAGTTAGATTGGAACCCGCTTGTATACACGCACCCCTAAATCTGACATGCAATCCCACCTCTGCCCTGCGATTCCTATGCGCAAGTGTCTTTATGCCTGCCTTCGGGTGGCATAGTGATCAAGGGATGTGCGTGGCCTTTTCTGTGCCGAGAGGCTTCATGTGTGATTCCATGAATACATGTTGTTTGACGCAATTGTGGGAATGCGAGGGACTGCCTGCGTGCAGTCCCTCATAATGCCCACTTTTTTGCATGTTCTTCCCCATTTTCTGTGTTCCGCCCCCTCCCCAAACCACTGCACAAGCCACGCACATGCTCTGAGCGGTGTCTCCTGCAAGGTGCTCGATGGCCCGCAGAGCCATGCTCAGCCTGCGTGAACTCCACACAAGTCCTGGAAATGTCCGGTTCATTCAATTCCATGAATCAACTAACAGGATTTTGCACGAGGTTTGGTGCGCAAGTTCCCTATTTCACACGCAAATAATTCCATGAATCAGGTCCTAAGTAGTTTACATCATTGCTTTAACTAAAGCGTGCCTTTTGAAGTAGTAGAGAAGTGAGTGCTTATGCAGTTCACCTAGTTCCAGTAATACATGGGAGGGAGAGCTCATAATTTACCTGGCCTAACCTCCGATTTCATTCAGAAGCCAACTTTTGTGTTTCCATCTATTTTATTCAGTTTATATTTCTGACACTGTAAGACATGTCTCTGGGTGTATCCCTCGAAGGCCTGATATACAGAAGACAAAAGAGACAGCACTACATATAAGCAGAGTAGTGGCCAGTTGTACTCCCTAAAAATAGGCAAGTACACCCAACAAAATAACAGGGTATACAAGTAATCCGAGCAGTAATAAGAGACATTGGACTCGTGGAAACCTGCACACTGCTTCCACAAAAAAAGCTGTATAGATGTATGTTTGTATCAGTGGCATCAGCAGATCACTGCTACAAGAAGGCACATTACAGTGACATTATTATAAAGGAACTTTAAGGTAACATAAATCTCTTAATGTATATGAATTTCTAGATGCAACGAAGTGTGGATTACAAAAGATTTAGAGTTAACATTAAATACATTAAATAATTATTGCCTAAAGAATATCCCCATTGGGAATCAGAATTACTTGTTACTTTCTAAAAAACATTTTAATCTCAGCTTCAAATATAGGGAGTAAAATAATCCCACTCCAAAATCTTATCTGGAGCCCTGTTTTCTGTGTGACTGCACAGAGCCCTCAGCTGAGGGCATACGCACACTTTCTGCGTCTAAACCTGATGCAAGAAGGAGATGCATTTAAAATGAATAGCCGCAATTTGAGGCCCTAAATGAAACCAGACACTAATCACTATCAATGGTTTCAAAGTCAACTGGCAAGTCCAATATGGTAAGGATTGAAAAACACCTTTTTGTCATTGGTCAGCTGCCCATTGCAAGGAGGGTCTTTTGCATGATCAGCTCCATAGCCAGATAGCAAAACATACGTTGGACTTTGCCAAGCATGCTTCCAGCAGATTGCATCTTACCATCTTCAAATGTCTTTCAGAAAGGAAGAGAGTGGGCTCAATGAGATAGTTGAGGAGGCCATCAACAGCAAAAATTATATTATCAAGAGGGCTCAAACTCGTTTTGTAACACTGGAAATCGCCCATAATATTTCTCACTTTGGAGGCTACTGTTACTCCTTAGGCTACCTGATGCATATGGATTCAGATCAAAGGTGGTCCAATTCATACCAGCAGTCAACACAAGGAGTTAGATAAAATGGTGCTGGACCTATCAATATCTTGAGTGATGTTGGATTTCATGCTTACATTCGGGATGGGCGTAAGTCATCACTGATGCAGTCAATCGTATCTTGAAAGAAACCAGGGAATTGGCTGCCAAACTTCTCATTTGATGTAGACGTTTTGCCACATACTATGGGTGAATGCGGTTGCGCAAATCAAGTCATGTACCATATGGATCAGTTTGACGGGATGGTTGGTTGGGATGTCAGTCCCTAGTGAAATAAAGTATTTTTATCCTTAAAGATTGGGCTTTTATTTAATTGTTGACAGATTTTCTAGTTGGATTTCCGTTGGCTTTAACCTAGGAAACCTCTTTCAGATATCTTTATACAAAAGTCTAACCCATTCAATTACCAGGGATACATTAGACATATCTGTGCAGGTGTTTTGAAAGGCGGCTAATTAAAATGACAGCTGCCAGACGGCAGGGTTACATTCTCCTCGCAGGAATTAAGGTAATTGCCGATAACCAGTGCATGGAACAGAGCCTGTCTCTGTGCTCGTCTCTCAATCCAACACATTCCTCCAAACTGATTTGTCCCAAATGCTGATGCTTCATTGTCATTGGTTGAGTCTTCCCATGACTGAACTCGAGAAGTTTCTGTTTACCGCCCTGGCACTACTTTGTGTGTACAATCTGGATCCTTTTGCCGCAGTCTTAATGCAAACCTTTACATTGTTAATATTCCTAATATTTGATTTAATCAAACATCCTGCTTTTTTGTTAGCCTGATTACAAGTAGTGTACGAGCTTCAGGCATCGTTATGTAAAAACGCAAATGCATTTGTTAACAGAAAAAGTGAAATGTATTTTTAGAAACAGTCACTGCTATATTCTTAGCCATTTTGACTGGCTTAGGTTTCCACAATAGTAATGTAGACTAAAAAGAATTTCTTTTACAGAGCATGTTGCTTCTAGCTTTGAAGCGCTAGAATAAGGGGTGTTATTATCCCCACGTGTGATAGTGCTCAATTCATTGAACTCAGAAGGATGAAAGGCTAAGTAGGCTCTGCTGTGGCATTTGAATTTGAGATGTTCAGGCTGCCCTCATGTCAGAGACCAGTGCTTCACTTGCGAGCAATGCATCCCGGACAGCAGAAGGTTCCCTCAAGACTGTTCATGGGGTGATCATTTATCAATGGTGCCTTATCATTAAAGTGTGAATATACAGGGATACAGTCAACATCGACTCCTAGGGTTTAGTTACTCACAAGAACTCCTAGCTGAAACGGTCTGGCTTACACAGAATCACCTCCTCGTGTAGAGCGTATCAATGAATGGCAATGATGCCATATAGGGGTGTAAGAGGATTCAATTCAACACTACAGCTAAGTCAATGCCTAGTCTGGGATACTGAATGGAAACCCTTATTGATATATCTTTACGTCCAGTTCATGCGTTCTGGATGACTACCCCTATATAACACCCCTCTCTTGGAATCCCCCTGACCCCACTGAGCCAAGAAGTAGTTCTGTTTTGCAAGTTTAAAAGGTTTATTTGATAATTTAAACAATAGATATATATATCACACTTTACAATAAATTAATAATTGAATATCACACTTAATCTGAGCAGTAATCAATAATGGATAGTCCGGCACTAGCACACTTCTTTATAATCAATGATGAGTGGTTATAGGATGGATAAGATAGCAACAATACTTTTATGGTTTCAAATGGATGCAAGGTGGAATGAAATTGCAGTACAGAAATACTCAATATGATTTCAACAAAACAATGTAATCACTTTTCTGTGGCAATCCACTCCACCCTTTATGCAATGCAAGGAAATGGAAGGAAAGCACACAGTTCTCAGAAATGCAATCAAATGTAATTCAGTTCACCCCAGCAAGCTTAGACTACAGAAGTTTGAAACACAGGCCCAAAATGCTTTTATATGTGCTGGCAATGAAGTGAAAAATATGCTAAAATGCTTTTAATTCCCTGTAGAGGTTCAGGGTGAGTGGTATCTAGTTAATATTAGTCCAGGCTCACTCTAGCAATGATTCAGGGATGGTTCTTAAGAGGCAAACGAATGATTAGCAAGGAAAGCAAGGAAGCTGCTGTTTTCACACGTGGCTGGATTTTTAACCAAATCGCAAATCGCGGTACAAATCGCGAGTGCGAGAATCGTGATTACGGCAAAAGTATGAGCATACACACATCATGCATTTACTGATGGTAGCCCCTGTTCCAATTCTGTCGTTTCTAGGAGCTTGGGTTCAAAAATGGCAACATATTTCACTTTTTGGTCGGGTTACCAATATTGGATTTGTCCCCGCATTTACACAAATGTTCGCAAACCATGTGGGCATTAGGTGGTGGAGTGTCAGATTTTTAACATACATACATTTAGAGTAATATCCTCTTTTCCGCTAAAAACCTTCCTGAACATACCACCGGGTCCTAACACGTCTTCAAATGTGCACAGAAAAATCACAAGAATAATGATATCACTTATAAAATTTTCACAAGTCCGCTCTATGAATGATCCATCTTTTTAGATTTATGTTCTGGCCCCAAAGGGGTGTGGTTTCCCAGGTCACATGGTGTAGAAACCAGTTTATCCAGTTTCTGCCAAGCTCAGAGACCCTGCCCCTCCCAGCTTCTGCCAAGAGGAAGCTATTTTATGGTCCCCCTAATAAACCATCTGCCTGGGCCCTGGAAGGCCCATTGTTCAAAAGGAAGCCATTTACGACTACCCTAATTAACCATCTGCCTGGGCCCAGGACAGGCCTTTGTTCAACTCCCTGTAGCTGCTCCACCCCTAATCTAATCAGAGAGGTGACAACTCCGTTTGGCAAGGGGAAGAGTGGCTGAGCAGGTTTTAACTCCTGTGGGGGTAGATGTCAGGCAGAATTCAGTTCCTTAAGCCAGGCCCCAGCTAATGTCACTTCTAGTTACCCAGTTTTCTGCATTCAAATAAACTAACAATTTTTACACATGCAGCTAGAATGCTGATTCTAAGTTTAAAACTATGACATTTAAACAATTGAAACCTATGTGACGCTCAAAAGTAGGTCACTCATTTCTTTTAAACATATAGATTTTTAGTGTCTTTCAGTCCAAATTTACTTAAACTGCTGAAATCCACAGCTCAGCCAGTTTTGCTATGAACATTATTTTAGGCTCATCCTCTTTCCAGATTTTGTATGCCCACAAGACTTTATTCTGTCAAATATCTGCTGGTGTTCAGTGAGATTGTTGGATATTCTGCAATGTTTGAAATGGGCATTCTGAGCTTGCCTTCAGAGAAACAAAGGGTGATTTTTAAAGTGCTTTCTAGCGAACAGGCACTGCTGTTTTTCTCTTTGGCACCCCATTTCACTCATGGCTCTTCTGACCCAGCACACCCGCACCGGGGGGTGGCAAGTCAGGCGACCATTTTGGTGTGCACACAAACTGCGCGGTTTTCATAGATTCTGGCGCACATGTGGGCTTTTTCGGCCATCTTGGATTTCCTAAGCCCACAGCACCAAATGTTGTAGCATAATAGTCCAAACGTGGGTCAGAACACCCAACAAACCCCCCCGCCCGACTGCACTTGGATTGAGTCGAGGGGATGTCGGGTGCTAAGGATGTTGACCCACGTGCTCGGAGGTCCGCATCATCTTCTTCCAATTCCGCAGATGACAAAGTTCAGCATCCTTTCCTCCATCAGGGGTGGATCAGTCGGTTCTCCTCGCCGGTCCTGATTGGAGTATTGGGCGTTACACTGGGCCCCTTGCGTCTCTGCTCCCGGTCTCCGGATCGTCCTCCTTGGCCAGTCTCCAGGTTTTCTTTCTCCTAGGACGACAAAGGAAGAGCGGCAATACCTATTCATGGACATTTCTCCCCCACCATTGATATAGTGGGGTGGCATATATATTTTAGAACTCAACAGATATGAACATGCACATTTTTTTTTTTATTAATAGACAGGAACACATAAACTTGAGAAACACAGAATTTGATAGGCTATAGGTAGGATCTTTTAGGGTTGGAATTGAATTACTCTGGAGCGGTACCCTCTGGGATTACCGAGGACTCCTCCAGTTGCTGCAAAGTGTGCCTGGGATGGCAACACTTCAACTGGTTTATGTGGACCCACTTGTCTTCCCCCTCTGCCAAACCGCCTTTGGGGATGCGGATCTTGTAGGCCACAGGGGAGATCTTGTCTGTAATCTCATAGGGTCCCTTCCATGTAGGCAAAAATTTTCACTGCTTGGCCTGGTTCCTTTGGAAATTGTCCCCCTCCTGATATTCCTTCCTGGAAGTTTTCAGGCCATAGTGGGTCTTCATACTCTCAGCTGATCTTTCTAGATTCCGCTGAGCATAGGCAAAAGCATGCTGAAGGTGTTTCCTTAAATTCTCCACATACTCATGAGTTGTGGAGGCATTTATCAACGTTTGCTCTTGGGTTCTGTAGAGCAAATGCTGAGGAAGCACCATCTTGCGTCCAGTCATCAACTCAAATGGTGACATTTTGGTTGCAGATGAAGGGGTAGATCTGATGGCCATTAGGACCAGAGGTAATCGGATATCCCAACTTGGCCCAGAATCTGCCACAAACTTCTTTAATATGCTCACAATTGTTCGGTTGTATCTCTCCACTGCTCCAGAAGAAGCTGGCCTGTAAGCAATGTGTAGCTTTCTCTTGACCCCAGTATCTCCCACATCTTTGTCATTACTTCACTGGTGAAGTGGCTACCTCTGTCTGACTCAATCCTTTGAGGTAGACCAAAACGGGAAAAGATGTGGTTAATCATCAGGGCAGCTGCTGTTTCTGCCTTGCAATTTGGGGCTGGGAGACATTCCGCCCACTTGGTAAACAAGCATGTCACAGTCAACATGTACTTATTTCCTCTAGACAAGCGAATCACAGGGCCTACGAAGTCGATTTGTAAATCTGACCATGGCAGTGTCATCCCCCTCTTTTGGAGAGGCGCCCGGTGTGTGAGGGATGTTGGCTGAAATTGTGCACACACAAGACAACCCTTCAAGTATTGGTTGAGGTCCTGGCCCATGTGTGGCCAGTATGAAACCTCTCTTAAGATTTCCAATGTTGTGTGAAACCCCCTATGACCGGCGGTGGCCGCATCATGGGCGTGACTTAACATCAGGCTTCGGAATGAGGTAGGAACCACCCACTGATCGTGGCCAGGATTGGATTTCCTTACCAACAAACTGTCTTGGATTCGGAACATTTTTGGACATTTCATCAACACTCTAAGGTCCTCTTTCCCGTTGTAATCAGTATCCGTCAGGGGAAAGTTCTCAGGGTCCTCAAGGTGCTGGTAAAATTTACCAATTATTGGATCCCCCTTCTGAGCGGTAATCAAATCAGCATCAGGGGTCTCCTTACTCCATTGTGCAATTGAAAGGTCATTGTGAGCATTTGTTTGGCGCCTAGTGATAGCAGTGACCTGGATTTCCCCCAACAGGGACTCAATCTCAATTAGATCCCCTTGGATGGCCCGGGTTTTGGCCAGCTGATCAGCTAAGTAATTTCCAGTTTTGTCTGGTCCCTCTACTTTGGAATGACCCTTGATCTTTTTCCAATAGATGGTCATCTCATTCGAGGTGACCAGATCATCAATGTTTTGGATCAACTTCCCATGTTTCAAGGGTTTGTTGTTAGCACATAACATGCCTCTGGTTTTCCAGTTGACCAGGTGCTCCACGAACCCGTTCCGTACATAATCAGAATCTGTGATTATGACCAGTTTGTGGAGTTGATGTTGGACAGCAGTGAGGATGGCTTGATGCACAGCCATCAATTCTGCCACCTGACTACTTCGGGGACCAATTTTGTATCCAGCGGAGGGTTCTGGGAACTCCTTCACCCATGCATTCCCTACGCCACCAGTTCTTTCTCCCCGTCGTTGTCAACATGGTACGAGCATCCATCCACATAGACAGTGGGCATTCCCTCACAATTGTCTTCTTCAAAGACTTTGTGTGGGGAATTAAGGTATGCCTCCGTGTTGTCCTTGATTTTTAGACTTTCGTCCTCGAGACAGTTTTCTCTGGCACAATCATGCAAGTCAGCCAGACCTTGCGCGAGGGGACTCTTCTTGTTTTGGCCATATCTGACCTCCACAGGAAAGCTTTGCATTGACAGAATCCAGGAAGTAATTCGGGAATTACTCACATTTCCGGCACGGATTCTGTCACTTTGGAGATATTGCAGAGGCTGGTGTGGGGTCTCCACTATGATGTGTTCCCCCTGGATAAACGGGCGGTAATTCTTCAATGCCCACACCGTTGCCAGGAGTGCCTTCTCACAATCGTTGAATTTTTCATCCACAGAGGAGAAAGTTTTGCTCGCATAGGAGATTACTTTATTTACCTTGTCATGCTTTTGGTATAATACTGCTGTCAAGCACGTATTAGAGAACCCCGTCTCCAGGAAGAACTCCTTGTTTCTGACAGGGTAAGCTAGGCAAGGCGCTTGTGAGAGGCTTCTTTTGAGTTGTTTTACCGCCTCGGCTTGTTCTGGACCCCATTCCCACTTGACCCCCCCCTTCAGGAGATGAATCAGGGGTCTGGTGATCTCTGCGTAGCCCTCAATGAACTTTCTGCTGTAATTAGTCAGTCCAAGGAGGCTCCTTAGTTCCCGCAGAGTTGTGGGGTCTTTCAGTTTTTGGAGTGCTTCCACCTTCTTTTCCTGGGGACAGAGACCCTGAGGAGTAAGCTCATGCCCCAAGAAATTAACACGGGTTCTACACCACTGTGCTTTCTGAAAGGAAAGTTTTGCTCCGGCGGCCCTCAACTGCGTCAGAACATAACGGATCTCCGCTATGTGTTCCTCCACAGATGAACTTTTGATGAGGACATCATCTACATAAGCCAGGTTACCCCTTGCACCCAGGTGTAACGCTCACCTGATTCCCGTAGAGGCGCCGGTCTTGACTGGGCGTATATCGTATCTTCAAAGGTGATGTGTAACACACGGCTGGCTATTTGGGCTGGACCTCTGTGCACTGTATGTCTGACTCGAAGGGTAAGATGTCTGCAGATAGAAAATATGGGATTAAGGAACTGGGTTATTGAATGTCTCTCTCTTCTTCCCTTTCTCTTCTCCTGTAGAACCCCAAAGGTTAACGCTCTCACCTTAGGTAAGTGAACGCCGTGCTCTCCATCTGCCTCGGGGCAGGGTGCTGTAACCAGTTTCTTCACTGGATAAGGGGAGCAGGCCTCTTGACTTCAGAGGACTGCTGTCCATCGTTTACTGCACGAACGGTAAGTTTCGAGTAATTCTAATGTCTTTAAAGTCTTTAGTAATGATGTTTCTTGTTTTGCAGGGTTCCGGCGATGGCGGATGACGGGCTGAAGTGAGTGGAAGATGGAGCCCGTGTGATGAATAGAAGGGCCTGGAAGCACGTAAGTAAGCGCTTGTTGCCTGCTTCACGATGCGCTCTAACTGTCTTTTTATTTTGCAGGTACAAGTTCGGAGCGGCTGCAGGGTGCCGGAATACCCACTGGGTTAGATGTGGAAAGGAGTAATGGCACGTGAGTATTAAAGTTCCCCAATGTCTTTAAACGCACCTTGTTTTGTCTTTCAGATGCGGGATGCAGCGCCGAAGGCCTCCGGAGCGTGCGAAGAGTTGGTAAGCCTTTGTCTTTCAGATGCCGGAATGCAGCGCGAGGCGTTGGTGACAGCCGATGGACCAGGTAAGTGAAGAGCTGTCACTGAAGACCGTAATGCTAACCTGTTCTTTCTTGTCTTTATAGGTGTTGCTGAAGACTGGATTCAGGATGGTAAGCCTTTTTCCTTAGGCCCAGGATCAGATGCAGAAGACACGATGAGCGTTCTGCTGCAGAGGATGCAGAATAACGCAAAGCAAGATTCATCCATCGGGTGTGGTTTAAATAGCCTCCTGTAGTGCTTAGGTGTCTCCTTCCACAGCCACGCCTAGGTAAGAAAAGAGTTCCTGCTTTCCAGAAGAGTTCCAGTGTTCTGAATCTAGGGAGTGGCTCCTGCCCCACCCAACAGGAAAAGTAGTTCCAAACAGAAGAGGATCAGAGGCTCAACTGGCAGGCAAGTAAGCAGCATGGTCTGCTGCAGGTAAGTCCACCCAAGCATTATGAGCCCGGCGCTTCCAGCGCTGGGACTGGGCATATTTATGAGCCTGGTGCCACTGGCGCCAGAACTGGGTCCAAAAGGTCCCAATTGGGACTGGTTGGCACTCGGAACCTGGGTTATGGATCTGCTTCCAAGGGAGTTGGGAAAACCCTGACCTTTTGGAAGCAGAGATCATGACACCAGGTCGGGCATGGCCTTTTGTAGGAAAATGTTGAATTCATTGCCGGAGTTGAGGTATCCGAAGGGAGTCCGGGTCCATGTGTACTGCTGGCCCCCAAAGGTAAAAGCCAGCTTGTATTGGTCCTCCCTACTGACAGGCACAGTCCAGTATCCATTAGTCAGGTCTATTGCAGTGAATACCTGTGACCCCTGGATCTGGGCCAGCCCTTGGTCAATGTAGGGAAGACGCCATCGGGAAGTATGGACCCGTTTGTGAGCTCCCTAAGGTCAGCGCAGAGTCTCCACTGGCCGTTTGGCTTTAATATTCCCAGCACCGGATTATTGAAGGTGCTGTGGACAGGACGGATTATTCCCCTGGACGCAAGGTTCTTAATTATTTCAGTAAGGGACTCCATTGATGCGAGAGGCAAGCGATATTGCTTCAAAAACACTGGAGTCATGCCAGGGTCCATGGGGATTGTTGTTGTGTGGATGTCGGTGCGACCACAGTCATATGAGTCTACCGCAAAGAGATCTTGGAAATCCAAGAAGACTTGTTTCAACTTTTGCTTCTGTTCCAGAGTCACACAGGCATCAGCTAGGTTGACTCTCTCTTCCACCATCTGCCTGAAGCCTGGAAAGACTTCTGGTTTGGCTATCTCAGCGGCCTCCTCCAGCTGGGTGGAGAAGTCCCTGGTCAGAGTGCTGATTTGGACTGGAGGCTTCAGGTGGGAAAGGCAGCCCTCATGGACCTGGAAAATCACCTCATCCCTCCTGAAGTCACAAGTCACATCTTCCTTACCATAAGGGCAAGAAGTGTACACCAGGAAGTTCCCCCCATGGCGGGTAAAAATCCTGTCTGGTGTTGTATTGTCCTCACTGTCACTGTCAAAACAGTCCTTGGGGATTGGTCCTAACAGTTCATTTCCTAAATCGATGGAAAAATGTCGGTCATCAACCGCCATTCCAATAATGGTGCCTGCGGCTAGAGTAATACTCTTTAAGTCGCTGTTATCCACCTCTATTAGAATGGTGTCATGTTCTATGTTGACTATGTTGACTAATGGAGTTGGGTTTACCCCCAACCCTTGCTGTTGGAGAGAAGCTCTTTTAACTTTCACTTCCAGGGAGAATTGTCAGGTCCTTTCTGGGATGGTGACTTCCTCTTTGATCTGAATCTAAACTGCATAAGGTAGCAATTGAGCTGACCGAAATGCTTTTTCTGGATCATCAAAGCCCATGGGATTATCCGCTAATCGGGACCAAGCTTTGAAGTTTATTAGGTCCAAACTAATGGCAAAGCGGTTGAGAATGTCACTGCCTAAGTAAAAGGCGGCAGTGACGTCTCGCACGACCCAACAATTATGGACTATTCTCTTGTTGCCAATGGAGATTTTGAGCATACACCTGCTTGGCAGGAGATGTTTGGAATTAGGCGCTTCCAGGTCCATTTCCCATTTGTCTATCAGTTTGAATGTGGGAATGGCTGGATCTTTTGGGAGTTGGCGGAACATGGCTTCGCTGATGAAGCTCTTACCGTTGCTCACACACATTCGGCCGAGAACAGAGTCCTTCCCATTGTTTAACTGAACAGGGATGAACAACTGCTCTCCAATTTGCTGAATATCAGCCAGGCTCAGAGCTGATTTCACATCTTTCTGGACTATAGGAGTGGGAGTTTCTGATTGTGGATTAGTATAGAATTTCAGAGTGTTCCCTTCCAGCGTGGAATACCACTTTAGACTGGAAGGAAGGTTGATTTTCAGAAATAGAGAGGACCCCCCATCACCAGTCTGTTGTCCTACTGCTATTACTGTCACGTCTGGAATTTGGTTGTTCTGGAAGTGAAATTCTACTTGGTCAGATTTTTGTTCAACCATGTGGCAGGTGCCGTTTAAACTAACATGGTTGACACTCTGTTTTAATTTTATGGGTCGGCTAGTCTGGGTCCAGAGGACCTTGTTTACGCAATCTATTAGGGGTGACAACCTTCTCAGGAGGTCATTCCCTAGTAAACAAGGGGTGCCCTCTGGAGTCACAACTATGACTGGGTGTTTCAACTTGTGTCGCCCAATTTTAATGTCCAAATCTGCCGTCCCCTCGACGGAAATTTCCTTCCCGTCAAAGTTCTGGAGTTGTCCAGGAAGTGAGGTGAGAGGAATTTGGTAATTCCCTCGCCTTCCTGCATTCAGTTCATCAAAGGCCCTTCTGGACAGAAGGGTAGCTTGAGATCCCGTGTCCACCAGCGCTGAAATCGTACCCTGCCCCTGTACTTGTACCGGGCATAGTAACTTCCCTCCTTCTCCTCAAGGGGGCACAGATAATGCACATTTTTGGACAACTGGTGGGATAACTTTCTGGTTTTGGGCATTGCTAGCGAAGAGATTTGGGCAGAATTCTGTGGAGAGCCTTGGGAATCTGAAAGAAAAATTTGGCAACTGGAGATCAGAGCCATTGTGGGTTCCCCTGGTTCCGGTTCTGGGCTGCCCCCCCTCCCCCTTTTTGGAGGCAGTCACCAGTATGGGTTTGAACCAGGGGATTTTGGTATTGTGGGTTCTGGGATGAGGTGATGGGCGGCGGTAGCTCAGTCTCCATATCTCCCCAGTCTGGATTGGAATCCCTTGGGACCAATTTTTCTTTGGGAGGAGTTCCCCCATCTCTGAAGGAGAAGATCCTTTTCCCAGGATCCTCTGGGGATCCCTCTCCTTCAAATTGGAAGATCTGGATTTCTTCCACAAAACGGGTCTGTTTGGGTCCTTTGTTTCTCCTACCCCCCTCTGCTCCTTGGGAGGCAGGCTTTCAGGGGCAGGAGATTTTGTTTCCGGTTCCTAGTTTTCCAGGGGCTGTTTACAAGTTGGGAAGGAAGCTTCCTCCATGGCTTTACACCCCCCTTCCCCTTGTGCCTCCTCCCTGCGAACCGGTGGGTTGTCGGGGTGCTGCCCCCGTCATTGCGCTGGAGCACCAGGCCCAGAGTTTGGTGCATTCTGTGCCGGCATGCCCATCTGAGGGTTCTGCTGAGCCCTTAGCACGCGACCCAGCTCCTGTGCCATGTTCTGAACCTGGGGCTCTAACTGGAAATCCCGCTCAGGCTGATAGGGGGCCCTGTTTTCTCCCCTGGGCTGATCCCGGGAAGGGTAGCTATCCCTTCTCTGGTAATATCCCGGATTGGGAAGATTTGGGTACCCCTCCACCCTTGGCCTCCCCTCTCCCGGATTAGGTTGTCTGGGCTCAGGGAATTGGGGAAAGAAGGATGGATGATTTTGGGGTTGGAAGTTGGGTGGATACCTGGGGAAAAAGTTCTGCCCAGGATTTGGAGAATTTCTGCCCTCCGGTGGGAAGTTAGGAGGGACGTTCCCTGGGTTAGGTGCTTGGCTGGATCCCCCCCCTTGGGCTGGAGGAGTCCACACATAACCCAGGATGGGTGATTTCCCTTGTAATGGGGACTTACATAATCAGGAGAGCGAGGGACCCCATTTGTGGGGCTGCCTCCTTGGCTCCCTGTCTGTGACTGGCCCGAGGACCTTCTGGGCCTAGCATTATTAGGTGCAGGTAGGTTTTTAGGCCCCCCCATCTCCAAATCCAAAACGGGGGCAACCTTTACCTCTGCCACCTTGGCAGCAGCAGGGGTGCTGTTGGTTTTGGGGTTTTTGGGCTGGTTTTTGTTTTCCACCGGTTTCTGCACCTCGTAGATGAGGGTCGCTTGTTCAATGACCCATTCTAAAGATCTTTTCTCATGAAAATCTCTCACGAGCTGGGTCATTATGTATTTGGGCAAGGCATGGAAAAAAGTATTAACAAATTCTCTGCTGTCTGTGCGCACCCGTCTGGTGGTCTGCACAAAGGCACATTTCAGTTCTTGCACGAATTCTTGTGGGGCCTGATCCTCCCCACATTGCAAATTGTAGGCTGCCTTGCGAGCCTCTTGAGGATTTCTGTGAACAGAAAAATGTTTCAAGAGGGCTGCCTTATAGGTGGACCATCTTAAATGATTTTGGTCCTCCAGCCCCGCAAAGAAACTGGAGTATTCTGGTGAGAAGGTCCACTTTACATATTGGATACAGCTGTGGCTGTCCTTCAAATGAAAAGTCTCCATCATTTGCTCATAGAGCTCCAAGTGTTCCCAAACAGAGTACTTGGCGTTCTTATGATAAGGCGTGATGACACTCCTGATTGCGTTAATCTGTTTCAATGGGTCCTTAAGCAAGGCCCTTTTTGCCTTATTGGCCTTTTTGGTTCGGGTAACCCTGGTCCATTCATCCTCTGACTCAGAGGCACTGCTCCCAGAGGTTCCTGTCTGCTCTTCCAGGTTTTCCCGGATTTTGCGAGCCTGGGAGTGGCTGGCACAATGTGGGGACCTGGTCTCCTGTGTCCTGCGCCATTCAGAGGAGTCTTCAGATTCCTCCTTGCTGCCAGGATTTGATGGGTACCCCCCCACTGACCTAACTGGGCAGAAGTTTTCAGGATGCCCTTAATGGGCCTATTCTCCTGGGGTTCCCCACTAAATTGCACTGTGCTTGGGTGCCCATACCCGGATGCCCGCCCATCCATTCCTGGGAGGTACTGGCCTATGAGCCCCATGCTTCTGGCTGGAAAGTAATCTGCCATCCCTGTGGCCCAGTGCTCATGTGCGCCCGGGGACATGGGGGTGGCAGAGTCCATGGACTGAGAGAGATAAAGGCCTCTGGTTCTGAGGTTATGCTCAGGAGTTTCCCTTTCCCAGCGAACCTGGTCTCTATCCGCCCCTGCTCCCTGTTGCAACGCAAGAGCCTGCGCCTTCAGTTCCTCAGTTAAGGCCTTACTAGACTCTATCAGTCTCTCCTGCATCGCTACCTGTTGTTGGAGCCTATCATTGTGCTGGCAGAGAGCCTCATTCTCTCTCTGCGTTTCCTGATTGGTCCTGGAGCACTGGGCCCGTCTTTGCTGCAGGAGGGTTACCTCCTGAGCTGTGTCCCTATTGGCCTGCTCCTTTCTTGCCAGAGCCTCCTCCACCCTCCTGGTGTGCTCTAGCAAGTCCTGGTGTTCTTTTTGGAGGTCACCCAGTCCCTGGTGGGCCAGGTGATTTTCTTCCATTTTTCTTTTTAAGTGGCAGACTTCCTGGCCTAAGGTGTCCCTTTCCTGACCAAGAGCTTGAATTTGTGACGCCAGGTCGTCCCTTTGCCTTTGGAAGGCACCAGCTTTCTGGCGCTCCTGATCAAACTCTGCCTGGGTATCCAGGTCTTTCAGGATCAGTTTATTGCTCTCCTCTTTCTCTCTGTCTAGTTGGATTTGCAGGGTGGCTACCTGCTCTGTGCATGCCCTGTTGAAATTGATCTGTTGCTCCAGCTTTTTCTGGCTCTGCAGTAGGGAGTCCAAACTGTCTTGGCGTTCCTTCTGCAAGGCCAGAATTCTGGTATCCTGGTCAGCCTTTTCCTGTTGCAGTATATCCATGTCCTCTTTTATTTTAATGATATACTGCCTACTATCATTTTCTGACTCCTGGCTCCTCTGCAGCCTCTGCTCAGAGGAGTCCAGATCAGATTGGGCCTTCTGTAATGCCAGCAGTTGCCTACTCGCCAGATCTTGGCCTTCAGTACATTTATCCTGCATGTCTCCCATATATAGGTACAGATATGCCGCTATCCTAACCATCTTGTCTTGTTCATCCTTAGCTTTAGGAGCCATGTATAGTTCACTCAGGGCCACATCTAAGGGACCCTGATCTCTCCATGTATCTGACCCTGTTTCAGTGACCTGTTGCGTGATGGCCTGCAACCAGACCATGCGGTCCTGGTGAGTCCACTCACCTCTCACAAATAACTTATGTAAGAAGTGCTCTCTGGCTATTTTCATGTCTACTAAGGTCGTCATTCTAGAGACTGGTCTCTGTCCTGATTTACAGAAGTTTGTATTTTATTTTTTTTTCAAAACAGACCTTTTCCTTAGAGCGTTCCTTTGAGGAGTGTTTTACAGCGTAACACAGCGTGGTGATCCGACCGTATATGTGTATCTGGTCAGCTGGCACGCTGTATTAATCTGCACAAGTGATAGATCTAACCCAAACGATCCCGGACGAGCCCCCAATTTGTAAGAGGATTCAATTCAACACTACAGCTAAGTCAATGCCTAGTCTGGGATACTGAATGGAAACCCTTATTGATATATCTTCACGTCCAGTTCATGCGTTCTGGATGACTACCCCTATATAACACCCCTCTCTTGGAATCCCCCTGACCCCACTGAGCCAAGAAGTAGTTCTGTTTTGCAAGTTTAAAAGGTTTATTTGATAATTTAAACAATAGATATATATATCACACTTTATAATAAATTAATAATTGAATATCACACTTAATCTGAGCAGTAATCAATAATGGATAGTCCGGCACTAGCACACTTCTTTATAATCAATGATGAGTGGTTATAGGATGGATAAGATAGCAACAATACTTTTATGGTTTCAAATGGATGCAAGGTGGAATGAAATTGCAGTACGGAAATACTCAATATGATTTCAACAAAACAATGTAATCACTTTTCTCTGGCAATCCACTCCACCCTTTATGCAATGCAAGGAAATGGAAGGAAAGCACACAGTTCTCAGAAATGCAATCAAATGTAATGCAGTTCACCCCAGCAAGCTTAGACTACAGAAGTTTGAAACACAGGCCCAAAATGCTTTTATATGTGCTGGCAATGAAGTGAAAAATATGCTAAAATGCTTTTAATTCCCTGTAGAGGTTCAGGGTGAGTGGTATCTAGTTAATATTAGTCCAGGCTCACTCTAGCAATGATTCAGGGATGGTTCTTAAGAGGCAAACGAATTTTTAGCAAGGAAAGCAAGGAAGCTGCTGTTTTCACACGTGGCTGGATTTTTAACCAAATCGCAAATCGCGGTACAAATTGCGAGTGCGAGAATCGTGATTACGGCAAAAGTAATCGGTTCTAGGCTCGTTAAGAAGTTGAGATTCTAAGCTTTCAGATGGAAGTTAAACCAAGTTCCTAGCCCAAATGGTTCCAGAGATACGGACGATTAAATAAAGGTAGTTTTTCAGATTTTAAATTTTAAAAGTTCAAAGCGACAGGTTACAGCTTGCAGATAGAAAATGACAGGTGACAGCTTTGCAAATGACAGGTGACAGTTAGGAGGCAGTTCTGGTTAGATTAAAATAGATTGAATTATCTTATTTTAACTAAGAGATTGGTTCTGCACAGTTCTGCTAGGTACTCACAATATATTTAGAAATAGGCCTCGCCACGGATCTGGTCAGGTTTTGGACTGGACTCCGGTCTGGTCTCGGCACTTCACAGTGATCTGGGTAAGCTCTCTGGTTCTGCTAACAGCGGTCTGGGTCAGCTCTGCTCTGCTGGTCTAGCCTCTCTGGATTCTGGATACTGCTCTGCTTTCTAGGTACTGCTACAGGTTCTGGAGATTGATGGATTTGAAGTCTGGATCTCTGGATGTGAAGTCGTCGATCAGCATGCTCCGCAGCAAATGGAATTGAATGTCCTCTCTAGCTTCCAGTGGCTCTTTTTATGTCTTTTGAAAGTGGGTGTGTGTGCAGCATCACTAGCCAGCCCCTCTCTCAACTGCCCATTGGTCAAGCTTTCCTTTCTCTCTTGATTGGGGAAAGGAAGTGGAGTGTCAGAGCGATGTCATTATATGGCCTGTAGAAAGGACACTCCCCTGTGAAATTACACACAATCTATATTTGATCCAAATACATACTTCCCCGATAGACAGTTGTTTGGCATTGCATACACACATCATGCATTTACTGATGGTAGCCCCTGTTCCAATTCTGTCGTTTCTAGGAGCTTGGGTTAAAAAATGGCAACATATTTCACTTTTTGGTCGGGTTACCAATATTGGATTTGTCCCCGCATTTACACAAATGTTCGCAAAGCATGTGGGCATTAGGTGGTGGAGTGTCAGATTTTTAACATACATACCTTTAGAGTAATATCCTCTTTTCCGCTAAAAACCCCCTGAACATACCACCGGGTCCTAACACGTCTTCAAATGTGCACAGAAAAATCACAAGAATAATGATATCACTTATAAAATTTTCACAAGTCCACTCTATGAATGATCCATCTTTTTAGATTTATGTTCTGGCCCCAAAGGGGTGTGGTTTCCCAGGTCACATGGTGTAGAAACCAGTTCATCCAGTTTCTGACAAGCTCAAAGACCCTGCCCCTCCCAGCTTCTGCCAAGAGGAAGCTATTTTACGGTCCCCCTAATAAACCATCTGCCTGGGCCCTGGAAGGCCCATTGTTCAAAAGGAAGCCATTTACAACTACCCTAATAAACCATCTGCCTGGGCCAAGGACAGGCCTTTGTTCAACTCCCTGTAGCTGCTCCACCCCTAATCTAATCAGAGAGGTGACAACTCCTTTTGGCAAGGGGAAGAGTGGCTGAACAGGTTTTAACTCCTGTGGGGGTAGATGTCAGGCAGAATTCAGTTCCTTAAGCCAGGCCCCAGCTAATGTCACTTCTAGTTACCCAGTTTTCTGCATTCAAATAAACTAACAATTTTTACACATGCAGCTAGAATGCTGATTCTAAGTTTAAAACTATGACATTTAAACAATTGAAACCTATGTGACACTCAAAAGTAGGTCACTCATTTCTTTTAAACATTTAGATTTTTAGTGTCTTTCAGTCCAAATTTACTTAAACTGCTGAAATCCACACCTCAACCAGTTTTGCTATGAACATTATTTTAGGCTCATCCTCTTTCCAGATTTTGTATGCCCACAAGACTTTATTCTGTCAAATGTCTGCTGGTGTTCAGTGAGATTGTTGGATATTCTGCAATGTTTGAAATGGGCATTCTGAGCTTGCCTTCAGAGAAACAAAGGGTGATTTTTAAAGTGCTTTCTAGCGAACAGGCACTGCTGTTTTTCTCTTTGGCACCCCATTTCACTCATGGGACTTCTGACCCAGCACACCCGCACCGGGGAGTGGCAAGTCAGGCGACCATTTTGGTGTGCGCACAAACTGCGCAGTTTTCATGGATTCTGGCGCACATGTGGGCTTTTTCGGCCATCTTGGATTTCCTAAACCCACAGCACCAAATGTTGTAGCATAATAGTCCAAACGTGGGTCAGAACACCCAACAAGGGGCACCCACATTTTTATTGAGCCACTTCTAGTCTTCATAACCCACTTACAATGAATCAAGCAGAGTAACTATCAACCATTTATTCATTAGCTACACTATCGCAAACCCAGAGCACAGTCACTCATTCCTAACCTTGACTCAGGGAAACAAGTTCAAGGTACACATTATTAAAAAAACAAAACACAGTTTCAAATCAACCAACTAACACCACAGATGTAGAACTGAACTTAACTCATAGAGCCTGATTCGTGGAATTATGTGCGCCGAAAAACGGGCTTTGTGCGCCATTCTGCTCGCAAATCCCCATTTGTGAAACAGGGATTTGCGGGCAGAGTGGCGCACAAAGCGCGTTTTTTTTCGGCGCACATAATTCCATGAATCAGCCTCATAATGTTTGCATCGCTAAAGAAAATGATAGTTTACTTTTCACCCCAATGCCCAGCGCTGAGGACAGCTCCCTTGAAAGATGTGTGATATGCTGTGAGGCGACAATCTTCGGAGTACTACTTTCGACTGCTCTTGCTATGCCTCTGAAACTCTGCAAAAATAACATTAATAAAAATATGACAAATGCAATGGAAGTCAGAGAAAGATTCTATATTTGTATTGCGCCGGCATTGTTTTCATTCTTGGCAGCATATTTTTCATGTACATAAAGAGAGGCCAAGCTATAGACAGGCGAGAAAAAGATCAATGCTGAATGTATTACTTGGCAATGGTCAGGCTCAGTTTAATAAGAAAAGAATTGATCCATTAAGCGAAACCTAATTCTTGGCTGAAAATAGTTGAAATCTACTTTATATTGCTCGCTTCGTAGAAACCTATATTATTTGAAAGAAACAACATTGTGCAGGGTCTAATAAGATTACACGTATTGCAAATATACTTAACAAGAATCTATTAGGTTCTTAATGATTGCTATTAATGTGAAACCATTTTTGTACAGATTTTTTTATTACTGTAATTGTAAAATGTAGCCTTATAAAATACCATATCAAAAGGTTTGCAGGTAATTTGTAACTGTTACACTTGCAGAGGTAGAACTTTAACCTCCAAGCTGTAGTAATTTATTTTATCAATCCAGTTCCTAACAGAATTGCAATTCAATTTATAATGCTCTTAAGTGTTGTCATTATAGCTGCATGGTACATTCAGAGGGACTACATGATAATAAGCGTCTGAGGATTTGCTGATGCATGCTACGGAGATTAGAAATAATACTCGATATACGTCAGCCGGTACGTGTTGTTGGAAGGATAAGGTGCAATATAAAATGTCGCTCTTTATTGAAAATAAATGCTACCATAAGTGTGCGTTAGATACTGAAAGTAATTTTTTTAATTGTCTGTTAGGCAATACAATGAGGCTTGTGAACCCTATCAAGTTGTAGCAGTGTCACTAACAATTTACGCCCTCATGTCATATTTGCGTCCTCACAATTAACCTACCTACTCATTTTCAGTAGTATGTGAACGTTTAAATATATGAAGAATTCACAACATTGGTTACGTAGACAGTGAAAGGCCTGCAACATAAACTGTACTAATACATCCAGACTCTGAAGCAATACAATATGAAAGATTCAAAACTCATGGTTAAAAAAATGACTCACAAGTGTTCTTTCCCTTGTGAAAATTCCACTTCGCCAATTAGTAAATGGTATGTGCTGGATGCACAATTGCAGGTTTAGACCACTAGAACATAATGCATTCAGTGTTATGCTGTGTTATCTGCTGAGTGTGTGTCATCTCTTCTCTGATGTCTGTAACACATTTGTTTGATTTGATATCAAGTACCACATGTAAACTATTGATAACTAGTCTCTAATAACTACTAGATGAAACCTTTTTTTTCTGGATTCATTTGAGGCATATCAGCTTTTGGACGTCCATTTATGAACATGACGAGTTCAGAAAGAAAATATGTTCTACTGGTACGTCCAATATGTCAACTAGACGCCAAAAGAAAGAATACATGATAGTAGATAATTATAAAGCAGTTCCCAAAAACAGCTGGAATCAAGGCCAGTTCAGTTGGAATCAAGGCCAGTTTCCAGCCAGGCTAACACATGAACCTAAATAGTTTTTACTTTGTTTTTCTTATTTTTTTTTTTAAGAGATTCACATGTTACATCGGTAGGCAAGTACAAGACTCTAAATACATGTGTCATGCACTGGAAACACGACTGAAGTCGGGCGTAACATGAACAACATTTCATTTGATTCAAACCTAGAAAGCAAAAGTGTCACAAAATACATGCAGGACCCCAAAAAGCAGCAAGTCATTTAACCCTCTCCACGTACGTCTGCAATTATTTCCTCATAATCCATCCAAATTTCACCTTGGAAGCAAGAGGATGAATCTTGTCCATTTCATGGCAAACTCCTTGGCCGTTAAACTTTGAGAATAGTCAACACAAAAATAATGGAGATTGGGGTTTTAATGCCCGCTGTGGGGGGACGAACATGGCCTTCAACAGCCCGCCAACCCGAGCCATGGTAGGCCAGTGTGAAGCGAGGGCCTCTGCTCAGGTGGTGGCCCGTTAAAGGTCATGTGCACCCCCCACAGCGGGCATGAAAGCCATTCGCACCGTGGGGTTCAGCCGGGCTTCGAATTACTTTCTTTATTTTCCTCAGGAGATTTGCGCTGCTTGCGCAGCCGATCTCCTAAGGAAAAAAGCTGGCCAGACAGGAGGAGTTTTACCCGAATCAGGTAGGTTCCCACTTTTTTTGTTATAGGGGGATCAGTGCTCACAGGGAACTGGAATCCACAAAGAAATATACAAAAGCGAGACTGATTACCCCTCTTTACGTCACCATGGAGTTAGAGAGACAATGCTTATGAACTCAACACATGATTTCAATCATCCATATTGTAAATACAAGGTGTGATGAGGCACAACCGTAACTGATGTGAGAACATGATTTTATCAGTATCTCAATATCTTTTTAAAAAATTTTCAAAAACACATATTTAGACTATGGGCCTCATTACGACCCAGGCTGTAAGTTACCGCCTGGGCCGTGACTTTACCACCATGGCGTAAACTACGTTTACGCCATGGTGGTTGGCGGACTTACCGCCCCATTCCGACCTTGGCGGGGCGGTAAGTCCCCAATCCCCATTTACCCTTCCCCATTCCCATTTTTGCCCCATAGGGCATAATGGGAGTGGGGAAGGCGTTAATTACGCCACCGTAAATTACGGTGGCGTAATTAACTCCATGGTCCCTTAGCGCCATGGATTTTAACACCCGCTAAAAGCGGGTGTTAAAACCTCCATGGCGCTAAGGGACCTCGTAATTGGCGGTAAGGGGTCGGCGCAGCTAACGCTGGCGTAAACCCCTTACCGCCAGGGTCGTAATGAGGCCCTATGGCCCTAATTACGATACCGGCGCCATGGCGCTATTAGCACCATGGTTGGTGCCGGTATCATAACGTGTCCGCCATGGTGAAATACCGCCCCATTCCAAGGTTGGTGGGGCAGTATTTCCCCATTTCCCCATGGCCCTTCCCCATTCCATTTTTGCCCCATAGGGCATAATGGGAATGGCGAAGGTGCTAAGTACGGTACCGCAAATTGCAGTACCATACTTACCGTGAAGGTCCCTTTGCGGGTCCCTACTAAGGTCGGTCCCGCAAAGGGACCTCGTAATTAGGCGCTAATGGGTTAATGGCATCGCAGCCTTTTACGGTGCCGTTAACCCATTAGCGCCAGGGTCGTAATGAGGCCCTTTATATTTGACAGAGTTAACATGGATAAAATCTGGACTAAAAAACAAGTTCCATACACAATATCAAGAATCACAACAAGTGAAAAGAAAAAGGTAACAAAAAATATATAGGGGGTAAAAACAAAGGCATAAGCTTCATCACCCAGTAATCTAAAAAAAAAATAATTTTTGACATATAATTGCAAAGAAAAACAAAAACAAAAGAAGAACCCAGAAGTTGTTACTATGTGTATCTTAGATAGTTGTCGACATGTTACGGCCTATTATGGTACATTAGACACTATCCCTAGTGCCTTTTTAGCTCTTAGATTTTGGCCATCTCCAGGACAACGATTTCTTCAAAATTCACACAGTAATTTCTTTTTACCCCTGGTAGATATTCGTGCCTAGTACTTCTACAAAGACATGTAAAATAACTAAATCAATCACACATAAATACAACATCATACCTACAGTTCCTAGTGCCTTACATGGATACACAGTATCTAACACTACTTCCACCGTTTTTTTTGTGCTTTTATACACAAGAGTCACAACCAAACATAGACAAAAAAACATTAGCACTAAAAGCATTATCTCTCTTAGTTGGCATCATATTGATCACGTAAAAAAGTAGTGTGGTATCTGAATCTTAACTGCTGTGAAACGCCCATAGGCACAGTGTCGATCACTCTAATCCGCTTACAAGGGCGTATTTGTAAAAATATTTATTTGTGTGTCAAAAAAGGGGGTTTTGTACCAGTCCCAAAAACACATGTGCGTGTCCTGCATATATTATATATATAGACTACCAGCAAACTTTGCATACATTTTTGTTAGAGCTAGTAACTCCAGCTACACCGAACACTTTTATCGTCCCATTAAAGTTGACATTTTCTTACACCAAGCATATTTCCATATTATTTGGTATACAGTAAATGGCTAAATGCCTCCATGACTTTGTTAATTTTCTTGAGGCACCAACCTTATGCTGACTGTGAGCTGGAAAAAAGGAGTTCATTTATGAAACATATAGTCATTTGACTAAACCTTCTCAGGTGGTGTTAGTTATAAAAGAAACCACTTACAAGTTATTTAGTCAGCTCCACCACGGACCGCATTTTTTGGGGCTTTCAGTAAGGCAGATGGTGAGGAGGATAATGAATTCCCTCTGTTCAGGCCACACTGCAAAATAATTGCTTCGGGGGACATAGAACATCAGATTTACTCGGAATGTTTCACATAGTTGCAGAACGGTTGAATTAGCACGCTCAATTACTTGTCAGGCCATAATGCCTACACACATGTGTTTTGTTAATTTAGGAAAAGGAAAAAGTGGGGCAATTGTCACCCGCAGCAATTGTTTTGCAGTGTGGCCTGAATAGAGTGAATTCATTGTTCTCCTCACCATATGCCTTACTAAAAGCCCCAAAAGTGGAAGTGACTAAATAACTTGTAAGTGGTTTCTTTTATAACTAACACCGCTTGAGAAGATGTAGTCAAATGACAATGGGGGTAATTCATAGAATTTAGCGCAGAAGCAGCACACGCGGGCAGCGAAGGGACGGAGTGTGCACCAGCGTGCGCTAGCTGCATGTGCCAAAACACATTTTCACGCACAGCGTATTCATGGATACTTACATCCATCCAGCAGAATGGGGCAGCGACTTGGCAGCAACGCCAGTTATGCCCCCAACCCTGCCCCATACGCCAAAAACATCGCACAAATCCCCTACATGGCGCAAAGGCCAGTGGACCAGCATACAGCCCCCACCAACCACAAAAACACGCTAAAAACTTCACACAGCCCTCACGCGCCAGCAAAATCGCATATAAAACTCCTTGCGCACCCATCGGAATACACGTACCCGCTCGCACCAGCGAAAACACGTGTAAAACTTCCTGCGCAACCCTCAGAATACACGTACCCCGCTCGCGCCAGGGAAATCACATGTAAAAGTTCCCGCGCACCCCTGGAATACACGTACCCCGCTCGCGCCAGCGAAATCGCATGTAAAACTCCATGTGCAACCCTGGAAAAAGCGCACCCCGCTCGCGCCAGCAAAATCACGTATAAAACACCCCGCGCACCCCTGGAATATGCTCCGTCTCCGCCCTCTTCTTCACTCGCCGCTGTGTAAAGGGAGACATTGAACACAAGCATCAGGGTACTGTACAATAGTCCCATAGACACAAAGCAATAGCACATGAATGGCACTGTCAAACGTCACTTCCATCATGTGCCTCCACAACACATGGGTCAGTGCAGGCAACACACATGCAGGAACAGGCATGGCACATGCAACAAACATTTGCATCCATGTCAAAGGCACCGTAGAAACATCCAATGGTGGGCTGAAACTCACATGCATCATGGGACATGCTGATCAACACCATCAGCCGGATGGTGTTGTGTCGGACATGGCAACCCCCGAGGCAGGTGTGGGTGGGCAACTGGGTCCTGGGGCTGGGCTGTGGAGCAAAGGAACACCAGTCGGGAGTCTTCTGTTCCAGCAGGAGTGGTCACAGCAACGGGACTCCTGCAGATGGCTGATGTGCAGTGACCAAATGGCAGGGCACAGTTGGCAGCAGGCAGGCAGGCAGCAGCAGATGCCTTGTAGGAGGCTCACTGGGGCTCTTGTGGGGCAGGAAAATGGCCTCTGGGCAGGAGCATGGTCTCCCGTGTGTTGTAGCATGGCCAGCTTGATGCAGAGTGAATTGGTACTCGAAAAAACAGCATGTCAGTGTGTAATTTGAGGAAAGGGCCTTAGCGCGTAAGCGCGTAAGTGACGTAATGTGCACAGGCATTTCCCTCACATGGGTGCATAGTGAATCCTCACGTGCAAAAACAGCATGTACGCGTGTGAATGCATATAATTCGAGGAGAGGGCCATAGCGTGTAAGCACGCCAGTGACATTACACGCGTGGGCGTTGCCTTCAGCATGGGTTAAAGGTGAGTGCGGGCCAGCAGTCCACTGTACGTGCTGTTCCTGGAGACCGACGCGTGTGTTTACTGTTCTGGATTCACACGCGAATACTTCACAGCGTTTGAAGTTCGTACCTCTTCTTTTGGTGAGGTGTTGCCTATGCACACAAGCGTGTGGGCCTCATTACGACTTCGGCGGTAGCCATGCCGCTATTGGTGGCATGGCTGCCGCCGAAATCGGGTCCGAGTCCGGGTTGCCAGAATGGGGAATTACCGGGCCATTCCGAGTTTGGATCACCCGGTAATTCCTCCATCCAGGAACCCGGGCCCGGACCTTCCCCATTCCCATTGAACCCCGGAGAGGGTGCAAACAATGGGCCAATTACGAGTGGCCCGTTGTTTGCTCCCTCTTCCCCTCAGGGGACCCGGTAAGGACACTCGGTTTGATTTTGAGGGGAGCTTGTAATGAGGCAGAACTGGTTTAACGGGTCTGCCTCCTTTAGCAGAGCCCGTTAACCCATTCCTCCTCACTCGTAATGAGGCCCTGTATGTTTTTCTTTTTCTTTTCCACGCAAGGCAGGCGGTGAGTCGTGCACGCTATTTTTCCCACTGTGGTTCCCCCTGTGCATCGCGTACCATTTTCGAGGTCATAGTAGCCCGCGTGTTCCACGCATACATGTTTTTTGTGTCCCTGGGTGCGACACCATACTGCTGGAGGTTAAATCCATGCACGTGGCTACCAGGGTCACGTGCACATTTTTCTTTTGTAATGTTACTATTTATTTCCGTTTTTTGTCAATTTTTGATATATATATTTTTTTTAAACATTTTTTGGGGGGCCTGAGCATTGCGCGACCCGTCATTTTTCCCCAGGGGTCACAGACAGCCTTGCAGGAGCACAGGGGTACCCATTCCATCCAGTACCCTGCCCCCTTCAACCCAATTGCCCAGGACAATTGTTGAGTGCACCTCCCATCGGCTATTTACCATCTGTGCCATGGTTGGGAGGCCACCAAAGGGTAGGGGGGGCAAAGCTGGGCATCCTCCCAGGCGTGTGCGTGGTTGGGCACGTGGGGGTGGAGAGCAGGGGGGACAGGGATTCCAGGGTGGCCAGGGTGGCTACAGAGGGGGAAGAGGCAGGGGTGCCCCACTGGGGTGGGATACCCAGCCACGTGCTGGTGCAGACATGTCACCACCCCCTGTGGATCCTGGTGATGGAGCTGTTGCATCACAATCTGGCGCCCATATGACCCAACAGCAACTTACATCTGCTGTCACGGGCCCACCGGTGGTGGTAGCCTCAGGTGCAGCTGTGGGGACCACCACCCAGGCTCAGGGTTGGGCAGCACATGATGCATTGCATGATGAGGACTCCCAGGACGATTTCCATCTTGTCCGGAGGTGCGGGTCACGTGTGTCCAGTGTAGCTGTGACTGGGGCAGGTATGACATCTGCTGCCCCAAGCAGCTGGGTGGTGGTAACTGCATGGGCAGATGCAGCCAACACCACCCTGGCAGTGAGTCAGACCCAAGCCAGTCCTCATTCCAACACCCACTGCCTTGGTCCAGTCCACCAGTGCCACTACCCCCATTTATCAGGGCCACATTGCCCACTCAGGGTCAGTACCATCGAAAAATGGAGGAAGGGTGCTCCTGCGCAAGAGGCTGGGACCCCAGACACGGCTCCGGCCTCTGGCACGTCAAAGAAGAAGCCTTTCAGCAAGCAGGAACTGGACTTCCTTGTGGACTACGTGTAGGCACACCAACGCGATATGCTTGTGGGCCCACAGTGCCATACAACGCCTGCCCAGTGTTGGGTCCACTGACAGAATGTTGTGGATGGTGTGACAGCCATGGGATTCCAGGTGCGCACGCTACAGACTACTACAAGCGTTGAAATGACCTCAGACACAGCGTAAAACAAAAGCGTGCCTCCAATTATTCCATGTCTCTGGTGACTGGTGGTGGGCCAACACCAGAGGAGGATGAGGAGATCGCTGCAGAGTTCATCCTGGAAGAATAAATCCATGGAATGTGAGAGGGGATGCATCGTCCGGTGAGTATTGATGCGTGTTACTCAATGACATGTGTGTTTGGTGTGTGTTACCCTCCTAGCTACAACTTGGGTCCTTCCTTTCATCAATCTCCCTCTCTACCTATGATGTTCACCAGGGGTCTGACCTCTCGGCCTGGCTTTATAAACAGCACCTGGCAGCTCTCGCCTACTGCATTTTCATTTTCTGCTATGATTTCCAGTGCTATGCTGATGACCCTCAACTCATTTCCAGGCTGCCCTTTACCACCTCTTCTCCCTCCCTCATTTCTGATTGCCTCATTGACATTTGAAATTGGTGTATTGCCAACAATCTCTGTCTAAATGCCAGCAAGACTGACATCCTCATCGGTACACATTCGCCATCCTTTCCCCTCACTCTCTGGCTGGCCCCCCTTGGCCTTCCTCCTACCCCTACCTGCAAGGCCAACAACCTCGGGGTCACCTTTGACTCCACACATTCCTTTTCCACGCACATTTCTAACGTTTCTTGAGATTTATTAACTTCTTGTTTAACCTCCTCAGGGGCACTGTGCCTTTCCTATCATTCACCTACAAGCTCACAGTCTCTCAAGCTCTGGTTGTCTCAAGGTTGAACTACTGTGACAGGCTCTTTCAATATTCTACCTGCCTCCACACTCCGCCCTCTACCACTAATCCAGTACAGGAATGCGAGACTTGTCCTTGGCCTCAAGCCCTGGGATCCTATTTTTCCAGCTCTGAAATCCCTTCATTGGCTACCGGTGGATGCAAGTGTGATACTTCAGACCCTGTGCATTGTGCACAAGGATATTTGGGGCCCGGGTCCAAAATACCTTCAACTATCCCTCTGCCAATACCTCCTCTCTCGAGTCCTTTTCTCCTCTACCTCACACTCCCTCCGTGTCAGTTGTTTATCGAAGAAATAAGCTGGGGGCAGATCTGTGTCTACGACTTGGACCTCCCTTTGGAACAGCCTACCTGCCACATTGAAACTTGAGGAGAAACATCTCTGCTTCTGGAAGCACCTGAAGACCTTCCTATTTGCTCCTGCATTAGCCCCTCTTCTTCCCACCTGAACCATTTCCTCTCTTGGCACTGTGCACCTGCACACCCCCTGTCCTTTGGGTACCCATACAGTCCCCCACTCTTCTTCTGCACTCATCAGATTTGCCCTATCCAAATGATCTTGCACTTGCCATTTGCTGGCTGCACTACCACCTTTTGAATGCCTATTCTATCATTGGACTTCATTTTCATTATTTGGTCTCCTCTGTTTGGCACGTTCCACTTCTCCCCCTTCCAGGGTCTTCAACCCTTTATCCCTTCTAAATGCACTTTCGTGTTCTCAATTTCACTGTGCCCAGTATGATCGTTGTTTTAATTTCCTTTTCTCCCTTGTTCCCCTCCCTTTGCTTGGTTGTCTCTGAGCCACTTGTGTACGAGAGCAATCTTGATGAGATGTCATATCATGTCATATACATCTTTTGTCCTTGGTGCAGTGTGTCTCACTCTGACTGTGCTGATGGCAGTGGCTCCCCATGCACATGTGTGCCCATTCATGTTCCATGTGCATTCCATGTATGCCCCTAGGTGTCCTTGACCGCCTGCTCATTGTATTATGTCTCCAGGATGATCCAAGTGTCATGTTATTTGGACAGCCATTTCATGCTCACTCTGGGTCTGTGTGTCATCACACATGACTTTAGGTTGTCCACATCTGCGTCATGCACATGGCTCCCCCTGTTACAGGCCCACTGCCTCTTCTAAACTGGTTTTGTGTCTTCTGCATGCATGGGTGTACTATTGATGGTTCCTCATCTGTCCTGCATGATGTCCATCATGTCCACTTCTCATCGGCTGTAGCGACATTTGACTGACAGCATGCAATAGATGCATGCCAACACTGTCTGCCAATGCACAGTTTTGTGGGCAACCTTTCATTGCCATGCAGTGCCTCCTTGCTATTGCCCAGAGGGTGGGTGTTTCACGGCATCCATGCTACATGGTGCATGCCATTTGCACATGATGGCTGCAATTGCCCTTACACTGCCGTCACATTTGGAGATTGACATCACTACATACGCCTTGATGTTGGAAGTTGAGGGGGTACACATGAACTGCACCGCACACACCCACTCCTGTGCCAAGTTCAGCCCTTCAACATGCCAACACAATGCTGCCGTGTGATAGTGACCTGCCATGTATGTACCCCTGTCCCTCCTTTCACTGTATCAAAATGCAGTAGCGTAGGTGCCTCCTGTGACACATGTACTCTGCATAGTCAATGGTTGTTGAGTGCTGCACGTGAACATGCATGTTACATGTGTCATGGTGTGTGTGGTGTGATTGCCAGCTGTGGCTATTTGTGTATTCCCACATGCGTATGCTACGTGCCATGTCTTTGTTGCCATCTCTCATTTCTGCCTTGGATATGTGCCTTCTAGAGGTTGTGTGTGATGCAGGTGATGGGCAACATGCAAAACATGTGTTGGCTTCAAATTTTGCACACATCCTTTTCTGCTTTTGGGATACCCTTGCATTGCAATGCCACTGGATACATGTTGGGCTTTGAATTGCGTGTGACATGTCTGCTTCATGTGTTGGCTGTCAATGTTGTGATTTGTATGTGTGTGGTATGTGCTACTGACATGCGTGTTCTTGTTTGTTTTGTTTATGTTGCAGGTGATGAAGCACTGGAGGCAGAGGATGAAGATGTCATCCCAGAAACGGTGGTCAGTTCACACGACCATCCACGCACCAGTGGTGGTCATGGGGTGTTAGCCCCATTTTCAGGGTTTGAGGTTTTGGTCAGCCATTTCTTCAGATTCCATGTCAGGTGTAATTGTCTGGTGCCTATTTACATTTCTCGCGTGGCACTTCATGTCTACTGTGTCATGTGTTGTGCATGTGGTTTGAAGTTTTGCCATTGCATACCATGGTATGGTGTGGCAGACGGGGGTCATGGGGGTTTGGAGTGTTTGGGTGGCATACCAGTACTTTCATGCCCTGTTATGCAGGGGGGGGATATGCACCTTGCATGTGTTCCTTTTGGTCACATGGGATTGGTTGTGTTTAAGTAGCTAGGGGTGCACACAATGTGGCACTTCCGTGGACACATTCTCAGGGTGTTAAGGATGTGACAGTTAACTGTCCCTTTCTCATCATCGATTGTCACCTGGTATATGCCAGGCCTTTGTGCACTCCACAGGGGTTAGAGTTTAGGTGAAAAATGTGGCCACAAGCAGGGTTCGGGCTGCCTCGCAACATGCCCTTTTCCCTCCAATGCGCAGCAGCCGTTCATGTGGTTGGGGATGTGAGGGCACCACCATGTCCATTGGTACGCCCCGCTGTGTTGCAACGTTGTGCAGGACACATGCTGCCACAATATTCCTGAACACTACTGGGGATGCATATAGTAGCTGTCTGCCAGAGCGGTCAAGGGAGCGGAAGCGTGTCTTGAGCACTCCGAATGTGCGCTCCACTATGGCCCTGGTTGCAATATGGGCTGCGTTGTATCTTACCTGTGGTGGTGTGGTGGGGTGGGGTTCCGTATTGGTGTCATCATGTAGGTGCTCAGAGGGTAGGCACTGTCCCCTGGTAAGGTGATGATGGTTGTCATTAGTTGGACTTGTGTATTTGTCTGTGTGTGACATGCATGCATGTGCACAGGCATTTGTACTCACCTATGAGCCATGTGTTGCCATGCTTCCCAGCTTCCAGGGCCGAGCTCAGGGCGGACATTCTGTACATGAAACTGTCATGGGTGGATCCTGGATAGTTTGCATAGACAGAGGTGATGATTCCCTTGGCATCGCATACAACCTGCACGTTGATGGGATGCCTGTGCTTGCGTTTGCGGTAGATGTTTTCAGTGGCCATAGGTGGATGTAGGGCCACATGGGTGCAATCTATGGCACCGAGCATTTTGTGGAAATGTGCCACCCTGTAGAAGTCCAGGACCACGGCCTGCCTTTCTGCGGGTGTTCTGGGTAGGTATATGTGCCTGCGGACTGAGCGGCGCGCAGTGATGATTGCCCCCCACTATGGCAGTTGTCTGCTGAAATTACCCAGTGGCCAAAAAATGCAGTACATTGAGCACCTCCTCCAAGGGGTACAATGCTTGGGAGCACAGAGTGGGTGATGTGAGTTCATCCTCCCACTCCCTGACCAGGTCTACGATGATATGAGGTGGAAACCTATACCTGTCATAGACCTTGTCATCAGGCATCCCAAAAAGGCTGGTCCTGGGCAATAAAATGTGGGGCCTGGCTATTCTCCTCCTCCTGCGGTGTCCCACGATCTATGCTGCGAGGAATGGGACATTCATCGTAGCTGTATATGCTTGTTTGTTGTTTGCGTGCCCTTTTATGCTGCGCAGGGGCGCTTCCGCCTGCTTTCGTGCGGCAGACATATGTGTGCGTGTGTTTTGATATGTGTGGGTTTTCCCTATTCGATTCCATGAATACGTGCTGTTCACTAGTGTGTAGGCGTTGCGTGTGTTTCCCAGCAGTACTTCCCACGTTACGCCTACATTTACACCCGTTGTTCCCCATTCCCTGTGTTCCGCCCCCTTTTTAGGTGTGTGTGCGAGAAGTTGTGCGCTTTCCCCATTCCTGTTGCGCACGTGTTTGTAAAGTCGCAGTGACGTGTAAGGTAAGCGCGTATTTGGCGCACATCTCGGGAAAAACACTTGCAGGGCCTTCCATGATTCACACGCATGCGATTCGCACGAGTGCGCTAGCTTTTTCACGCTTGCCACAAATTTCGCCGCACATTTATTCCATGAATTACCCCCTATATGTTGCATAAATGCACTCCTTTTTTTCAGCTCACAGTCAGCATAAGGTTTGTGCATCAAGAAAAATAAACAAAGTCTCGGGGGCATTTAGCCATTTATACCAAATAATACGGAAAGCTTGGGGTAAGAACATTTCAACTTTAATGGGACGATAAAAGTGTTCAGTGTAGATGGAGTTACTAGCTCTGACAAAAATGTTTGCAAAGTTTGCTAGTAGTCTATATCTGTAATATATGCAGGACACGCACATGTGTGTTTTTGGGACTGGTACAAACCCCCTTTTTTTCACACACAAATCTTTTTACAAATACGCCCTTGTAAGCGGATGAGAGTAATCAACACTGTGTCTCTAGGCCTTTCACAGCAGTTAAGATGCAGATACCTCACTACTATCATGAAACAATAGTATGCGCCAATACATATGGATATGAAGTAATTAGAAGCTGAAGTAATCACAGCTTAACCTTTTCTTACGTGATCAATATGATTCCAACTAAGAGAGATAATGCTTTTACTGCTAATGTTTTTTTGTCAATGTTTGGTTGTGAGGCTTGTGTATAAAAGCACAAAAACCCGGTGGAAGTAGTGTTAGATACTGTGTATCCATGTAAGACACTAGCAACTGTAGGTGTGATGTTGCATTTATGTGTGATTGATTGATTTATTTTACATGTCTTTCTAGAAGTACTAGGCACGAATATCTACCAGGGGTAAAAAGAAATTACTGTGTGAATTTTGAAGAAATCGTTGTTCTAAAGATGGCCAAAATCTAAGAGCTAAAAAGGCACTAGGGATAGTGTCTAATGTACCAAAATAGGCAGAAACATGTCAACAACTATCTAAAATACCCATAGTAAGAACCTCTGGGTTCTTCTTTTGTTTTTGTTTTTCTTTGCAATTATATGTCAAAAATTCAATTTTTTGTTAGATTACTGGGTGATTAAGCTTATGCCTTTGTTTTTACCTCCCTATATATTTTTGTTACCTTTTTCTTTTCACTTGTGATTTTTGATATTGTGTATGGAACTTGTTTTTTAGTCCAGATTTTATCCATGTTAACTCTGTCAAAAATATAGCCTAAATATGTGTTTTTCACATTTTTCTAAAACATTTTGAGATACTAATAAAATAATTTTCTCACTTCAGTTACAGTTGTGCCTCATCACACCTTGTGTTTATAATATGGATGATTGAAACCATGTGTTGAGTTCATCAGCATTGTCTCTCTAACTCCATGGTGACGTAAAGAGGGGTAATCAGTCTCGCTTTCGTATATTTCCCGGACAGGAGGAGTTCCAGGACTGGAGCACAAAGCTCTGGTCCCGCAGGTAAGTGGGGAGGGAGGAAGGGGGTGAGAAAGGGGATCAGGGATTTTGTGGGGAGGTTGGGGAGTGGAGGCAACAGGGCGAAGATCCCCATTGCCTCCCCACATTAACAAACCCCCAAAGAAAGGCACCACCTAGGAAAAGGCTTAGGGTGGCTGGGAGAGTGGCCGGAGGATGTGTATTCTCACCCACTATTCCAGCCACATGATTGGCTGAGCGGACTTCTCCAGCTGCGTGTTATATATCTCCCTAGTGTCACAGGTTTCCCCCCTTCTCACCTGTCTATGTTGCCTGATGTCCTCCTTTGGTGGAGTCTTCTTTTGTATGGTTCGGGACTTAAATAAGCCAGCTCGGCCGTCCTCGGATTCCAGATTACGTTCAGCTTCGATGTCCAGGATCACGGGAAACTCCAGGAGTATTCAAGAAGGTGTTGGGGGTGCGCAGAAGCGGCACAGAGATTCCGGGAAGTAGAAAAGAGAGAAGAAGTTGAAAGAAGGGAATCCAGGGGATAGCAAGTAGCACTAGAGAAAGTTTGGAACACATGTCCGATCACAGCTAGTAGCAGCGTTGAGACGCGTGGGGCCGCGGGGGTGTGGCTTCTTTATAGAGGACGCTGCGTAGAACGTGAAGACTGGCGAGCAGCGTGCTGAGCTTGCCGCCATGTTGGTAGTATTATGGAGTGTAAGGCCCGACGTGACAGCGACCAGGAAGCCCAGATGGGGCGAGTTCGATGGTTCATGACAGCATGCCTCCTCCGGAAACTCGTTCCACTGGGGTTGCCCGGGTGTATGAGATGGAACCTTCTGAGTAGCCTGGGGGTATTTAGATTTGAGATAGGTTCCCAAGTGTGTTCACTAGGGGGATATCCTTTCCACTCCACTAGGTACTGGAGTTTGCCACGTCTATATCTAGAATCGCAAATCCTGGAGACCTCATACTCCAGTTGGTCATTGATGATTACTGGTTTGGGCAGAAGGTTAGTTCGAGAGGTCTAAACATATGGCTTTATTAAGGACGTGTGAAAGACTGGGTAGATTTTCTTCCAGGAGTCTGGAAGCTTGAGTCGGTAGGCCACTGGGTTGATGATTTCCTTTATAAGGAATGGCCCATAATATAGAGGAGCCAATTTATTTGGTCGCAAATGCCGTGGTAGCAGTTTCGAGGACAGCCAAACCTTATCCCCTATTGTGTAGGAGGGGCTTGGTCTTCGTTTGGAATCCGCATACAGTTTGGTCTGGGTCCTGGCCTTTTCTAATTGTTCTTTGGCTTCTCTTTGAACATTAATGAGCATTTCAATCCAGGAATCAACTGTTGGAACTGGTGTAGGATGAGGAAGGATGGAGGGTAGAACCGAAGGGTGAAATCCTTGCCTACAGAAAAAAGGACTGGTCTTAATAGCAGAGTGGTCCTAATTATTATAGGTGAATTCCGCCACTGGTATTAAGAGGGACCAATCGTCCTGTACCTTGGTAGCGAAGCAATGGAGGTATTGTTCCAAGGTTTAGTTTACGCGCTCTGTGGCTCTGTTGGTTTGGGGATGATATCCTGAGGAAAGAGCGCGTTGGATTCCTAGTATTTGGCAAAGATGTTTCCAGAACTGAGAAATGTATTGGGGCCCTCTGTCTGATATGATCTTGGAAGGGAGTCCATGCAGTCGGAATATGTGTTCCAGGAAAATTCCAGCAAGTTCTGACGAGGATGGTAGTTTAAACAGAGGTGTAAAATGGGCCACATGGGTGAACAAATCAATGGTGACCATGATGTTTGTGTATCCCCTGGAAGGTGGTAATTCCACAATGAAGTCTGTTGCTATGAATTCCCAAGGCCTTGTTGGAAGTGGAGGTAGCTGCAATAAACCCGCTGGTCTCTTGTTGTCATGTTTGTTTTTATTACAGACAGAGCATGCCTGGATATACCTTTGTACATCAGTTTTCACTCAGGCCAGCAAAATTGCCTTTGTATTAATCGGAGGGTATTGGTAATACCACGGTGCCCAGAGTAAAGAGTATCGTGACAGAGATTTATTATCCTTTGCTGTAGTTTTTGTGTTGGGATGACCAAGGCATTGTCTTTGAACATGTATCCATCTTTGGTCTTCAGTTTCCACTGGTTCCTGTCCGAGATACCTTTCCAGAGTTCCGAGGATTGAGTCTGACTGCGGACTTCAACTAGGAGGCTGGTTGCCTGGGCTACAATTATTGTGTGGGGAAACATCTTGGGAAATGCTCGGTCATCAGGAGGTTCATAGTCAGGGCGCCGAGACAAGGCGTCAGCAATTACGTTTTGTGTTCCCGGAACATGGTGAATTTGGAACTGGTATTGAGCAAAGATGAACGCCCAACAGGCCTGACGGCTGTTCCTGCATTCCAGGGCCTGTAACACTTGGAGATTTCGATGGTCCTTCCGAACCTGGACAGGATGTTTAGCTCCTAGAAGTAAATGACGCCACTCGGTGAAGGCTTGGCGGATGGCTAGAAGTTCCTTTTCTAAGACTGAGTAATGAGTTTCACTGGAGGTCAATGTCCGTGAAAGATAGGCAATAGGGTGTTCCAGCCCGTCATCTAGTTCCGGTTTCAGAACTGCTCCGATGGCATAGTTAGAGGCATCTGTTTCCACTAAGAATGGTCGATTTATATCAGGTTGAACCAGGATGGGGGCTTGTGTAAATTCTGTTTTTAGGCATTGGAAAGCCTTCTCCTGGGCTGGGGTCCATCGATAGGGAGTATCTTTTTTCAACAAGGAGATGATCGGTTGAACAATCACGGAGAAGGATGGTATAAACCTCCGATAGAAATTGGCCAAGCCCAGGAAAGATTGGATCTGTTTTACGGAGGTCGGAGTTGGCCAGTATAGTATGGCTTTAACCTTGGATTGATCCATGCCTATGCCATCTGGGCTAAGGACAAATCCTAGATAGTGAACAGTGGAAACATGAAAAAGGCATTTCTCGGGTTTTGCTAGAAGCTTGTGTTCGCGTAGCCGTTGTAACACTGATTTAACATGTTCTTCATGCTTGAGAGGATCCTTAGAGAATATCAAAATATCGTCCAAGTAGACGATGACGAAAAGAAATAGCATATCTGAAAACACCCGGTTCATGAAGCGTTGGAAGATTGCCGGAGCATTAGAGAGTGCCAAGGGCATGACCAAGTATTCGTAATGACCGAAGGGTGTTCTGAAGGCTGTCTTCCATTCGTCACCTTCTCTAATACGAATCAAGTGATAAGCACCCCTAAGATCCAATTTGGTGAATATTACGGCTCCTCTTACGGCTTCCAGGATATCCGAGATCAAGGGTAATGGATAACAATCCTTAAGGGTGCACTGATTAAGACCTCGATAATCAAGACAAGGTCTGAGTTCCTTGGTGTCTTTTTTAGGAACAAAAAATAATGAAGCTCCAGCCGGAGACTTGGATGGGCGTATGGTGCCATTTTTTAGGTTCGTATCTAGGTATTCACGAAGGGCCTTTTTCTCTGGTTCAGACAGGATGAACATCCTTCCAAAGGGAATCACGGCTGCAGGTTCAGTCTCAATAGCACAGTCCTCAGGCCTATGGGGTGGCAGGGCTTGGACAATAGCAGAAGAGAACACACCGGCGTATTCCTGGTAGGTTTTAGGAACCTGGATGATATTGGAGACCATAAGAGGATCTTGCTGAGTTGTTGAATGTTCTTCTGATGTTGTCGGTGAAGGATCCTGGAGCAGACAATGGGACATACAAAATTCGGAACCTAAGAACAGGGAACCAGCTGTCCAATTGATGTATGGGTTGTGTTTTTGTAGGCAGGGCATTCCCAAAACCATTGGGTAATGGGCAGATTTTATGATGTCAAACTTTATCCTTTCTCGGTGATGGTTTATATCAAGCTCAATTTCCTTAGTCTGAAGGGTTATGGGTCCAGAAGAAAGAGGTCTTCCATCAATTGCTTCTACAGGTTGCTGGACGTTCCGGGATTCGTAAGGAATATGGTGTTTAAGGACCCATTCCTGATCTATGAATATTCCCATGGCCCCACAGTCCACTAGTGCCAGAATGGGGTAGGATTCCTTCTCAGATGATGATAGAAAAGCCTGTAAGACTACCAGGGAGTTTTGTCCAGGAGAGTTCAAGGATGGTATAGATGTGGAGCCTGCATCTTTCTCCCAAAACTGAGCTCCATCTAGGATAGGGAGCTGGCGTTTCCCGAACGCTGTGGAGGGGCTAAAGGACAGTCTCTGACTAAATGCTTGTCCTAAGCACAGTACATGCATAAGCCAGTATGGATCCTTCTCAGCCTTTCTTGGGGGGATATGGGTCCACGGAAGGCCCCTAGCTGCATGGGTTCGGGTTCATTTGTAGGAGCAGGAGAATCTTCGGATTTTGAAGGGCTTGCAAGAGGATTTTTTTGGATGGTTGACTTGGTCTTCCTTTTCTCTGCCTTTCTTTCCTGGATTCGGAAATCAATTTGTAGAGCAAGATCCATAGGTGCCTCGTAAGAACTAGGACGTGCTACCCTGGCTAATTCATCCTTAACATCTTCATTTAGCCCTCTTCGAAAGAGGGTCAAGCAAGCTTCAGAAGGCCAACCCGCTTCTTTAGCCAATTGCTTGAATCAAGTTACGTAGGTGAGCATGTCCTGAGAGCCTTGCTGGAAATCGAGTAAGCGTTCTTGAGCACTAAAGACCTGTTCTGGGCGGTCAAACATAGTTTTTAGTGCTTGAATGAATCCATCATAATCATCCAAAAGAGAATCTCCGGTGTTAACTAATGGTGTGGCCCAGGCTAAGGCATTCCCGGAGAGGTGAGAAATGATAAAGCCCACTTTAGCCCTGGGGGTGGAAAAATAATAAGGTTTAAAGGTAAAGTGGACCAAACAAGAATCCAGGAATCCTCGGAGGGTTTTTGCACAGCCGTCATATTTGTCAACAATGCCGCCCAATAGCACGCTCTCCTTAGAGGCAGAGTCGCGTGAGAGTACCAATTGTTTCAGCGCGGCGTTCTCCGCTTTCAAGTTCTGTACTTCGGTCGATAATTCTTGCATGCCACCCATAAGATCTTGGATGGCCACCTCCATGTCTGTGTCGACTTCGGTCAGGTGGCGTCTCAATCTGTCACAGGTTTCCCCCCTTCTCACCTGTCTATGTTGCCTGATGTCCTCCTTTGGTGGAGTCTTCTTTCGTATGGTTCGGGACTTAAATAAGCCCGCTCGGCCGTCCTCGGCTTCCAGATTACGTTCAGCTTCGATGTCCAGGATCACGGGAAACTCCAGGAGTATTCAAAAAGGTGTTGGGGCACGTGGAAGTGGCACAGAGATTCCGGGAAGTAGAAAAGAGGGAAGAAGTCGAAAGAAGGGAATCCAGGGGCCAGGGGATAGCAAGTAGCACTAGAGAAAGTTCGGACCACACGTCCGATCACAGCTGGTAGCAGCGTTGAGACGCGCAGGGCTGCGGGGGTGTGCTTTCTTTATAGAGGATGCTGCGTAGAACGTGAAGACTGGCGAGCAGCGTGCTGAGCTTGCCGCCATGTTGGTAGTATTATGGAGTGTAAGGCCCGACGTGACAGGGACCAGGAAGCCCAGAAGGGGCGAGTTTGATGGTTCATGACACCTAGGCTGATTGTTGTGCTTCTCTTTTATGGATAGCAACTGGTGTTCTTTGTCATCAACATTTAACCCTTTACCACTAGCCAGTGTGTGTGTAGCTAGTAACCAATAATACAAGTAGGAGTGTGATGATTTTTCACCTTCCTTGGGATCTATTCCTTCTTAAGAAGATCCACTTCTTATATACATTTCTTATAACTCCCCTCTAGTCTTGTCAACTACATATTCCTGAATCTACTTAGATTGCATTTGCATGTGCTAATCAAAATATAAAATAGGAGCCTCTTCCAATCTTGATACATTTTTCCTAACCTGTCAGGGTTGCACCCTCAGTGCCTTGCAATATAAGAAAACTCATGGGGGTTTGATACATTTAACTGTATTACGGAATAATGTATTAGAGAACAAACAACTAGTGCAACTAAGCCTCAGAATGGGTCAGTGTGGGGAAACAGGTTGTAGCGAGGCTGGAAAAATTGTACAAAGAGTCAATATGCTTTAAGCGGCAGAGGTCTCCAGGTAGTTGGTTGAAAGTGGGAAAGCCTCATGTACTGGAACAGGTGGGAATGCCCGCAGTGGAGACCTTCCAAGATCAGGAATGCAGGAATCTGAAGATGCAGCAATGCGTTGTTCACAGGCTATAGAGCACAGTGGGAGCCTGCAAGACAACAAAACAGTGAAGCACTTGCTACAATGAATCTACTCCCTATGTAGATGGCTAGACGTCCTTTCATTGTGCATGCGCTTGTTGGTCATGCGGAAATGTGACTCTCTCAGATCCAGAGCTCAGTGCAGATACAAATCAGACTCACAATGGCAATATCTTGGCTCACGGTAGTATTCCTGAGTGAAGCCCAATGACTGTTGCCGGTTTACCCTATTGCAGTAACAAGGGTTATTTACAGCGTTATCAAAGATTGAGGTTAGGGCATTAGGTGCAGTGAGTGGGAAAACACACTCACTGCACCTAATTCCATAACCTCAATGCTTCCCTACTCTGTTGTCTCGTGAGCTCCCAATCAACTGTTCCCCCATTCCCAACAGGTGACTGGCAAGCTAGGTTACACAGTATGAGGACAATCCTATTATTTGCACATCATCTGCTAGTGACCTGTTAGCAAACAGTGATCATCTATTAACACGTTTGATACAACCTTGAGATATAAAGTTAAACAGCTAAAACCAGACTTTATGCTGTGGAATACCTCATGCCCTAACATTTGTAGAAAAGTAACATCAGGTAACTGTGCATGTTCCTAGGAGAAGGTCTTACATGTGCAATATTTGATTGACTTGCTGTCGAGAAAGGGCGAGTTGTGAATTTATGGAAAAACCTATTGTGCGCAAACCTGGTTATTTTTTTAATATCATTACAATAAGCCTCGCAACTGTCATTTTAACGTTCATAAAGTTACCAGGTATATGCTTGTCACATGGTCTAAACCTGATGATAATAGCCCCCATTATGAGCGAGCCAAAGGCTTCTCCAGCAAGCATATTGTGCTGCTCTGGACACCCTCTTTCCCCTGGACACGCGCCACTGCCTCACACCTCCGCTCATCCCATCCAGCATAACCCCAGGCCCCCTGAATCACCCAAAACATCAGATGCAGCACGGACAAATTTAGCTTATATTCCCAGAACCTGACAGCATCCACCTTCCTCTCAGGCTTCCACAGAAAGATACAAGGTGCTCATCTTTTAATTCACTTCTCTTATCTACATGGCAGCCATGTTAGCTTAGGTTAGTTTTCCTTCATGCAATGGACGCTCACTTGTGAGAATCCTTTCATTAATATTTTTAAAATATCATTAGCTCCCCCATCCTACCACTGACGTTATGCCAGGATGCGAATAGAGTTAATCGCTGCCACAGTGGGTTGACCCTGCTGGTAACTTCCATAATCACTCTTTCAATGCCCTCCCATGGCTCGCCCTTCACCGTCTAGTCCAGCCCTGGTAAAGAGGGTCCTAAAATTAGTCAACAACTTCCATCACAATTCCTATAATCCAAGGATTCTTATGGATATGGTCACTGTTGGTGCATTGATACTATGGTCAATTCTTAAAAAGCAGACAATCTATCAACCATATTGGCATGTTGCCAAATGTGCAATGGGTGTCGTGCAAAACATGAAATGTGCCAAACATTCAATGAAGTGCGTAAAGTTTTGCTACGTTTTGTATATGTAGGTTTTCTGAACATTCACACAAATGCATACCGCTTTTCCCAAATATGTATTCTTCATACTCTTTACCAGAGCAAGCAGTCTTTTTATTTCGGTGTTTGATTGTATAGGTATATTCACATGCTTTTACAAAGAACCATTGATGTGCTTAGGGACTGAATGAAAGGAAGGTTACATGTTCAGAGGTTGCTAAAGCAGTCATCACAAGTGATGTAAAAATGGAAAATGACAACAAATTGTCATCTACAGGTCAAATGAATTAGTAAAGTTGTGCGAGCAAATAGGTAGCAATGACCCACACTGACAGGTCTCCTGAGAAGTGGGAAGTAGTATAAAGACACTGCATGCTGAAAAACAAACCTAGGCACAAAAAGATTATCAAATGCACACATTGCCAATCCAGTATCACATACAACTGAGGTAAACTTGCTTGCCTGGTGCAAGCATCCTTAACGACACAAGTGCTAACAATATACTGTGATATAACAGAAGTCACACACGTTAAAAACTGCCACAAACGCAGGGGCAAGTATGAAGAGAAAATCAATATAGAGCAAGAAATGTTGACATCCTGACAATCCATCCATTGTGAGAACAGTAAAAGGAAATGGCAGACAGCGAGCTGCTATAGGACCAGAGTCATCATTTACTGAACATGCTTCTGGTGTGCGGGCCAGGCCTCGCTTGTGTCAGGGGGAGCTGTACAATAGTGTTTCAAATGCAGAATACAAGGACAAGGTTGGGAGGATAAAGCCCGAAGAAGGTACACTGAAGGAAAGATGCTCGGTGATAAAGCATAAATCATATGCGGTAGGCATCACAGTGCTGGACAGAACATGGTGATGTGCAGAAAGAGAGCAAACAACCCTGCATTCATTCAGGAAGTTTACTAGGACCGGAAGAGCATGTCTGGTGCTAAAATTGCATATAACGTACGGGAGGTGGTGATAAATACATGGCGCTGGTAATGTCAGTTAATCCTGCATAGAGTCCATCTTAGAAAGTGGGCAAAACTGTAATGATGAACAAATAGAGAACGCCTGTTGTTGCCGATGGGTGACCCACATGCACGCCTAACGAACAAATCCTTCAAATCCTTCAAAAAAAATCTACTCAGTTATACATGTATTAGTCATTTTAATCACAGTTTCACAAACAATCTAGTGCTATACATGTGAACCAAAACACCCAATGCCTGGGCTTAGCACCGGGATACCACCAAGGCCGTGATGAGACCCAAAGTAGGATGGCAGAGGTGGTTTGAGGGAGATAGTGGGTGAAAGTCTTTGTACCAGTTTAGGGTCTGACATAACCAGAAGGGGGAGATCTGAAAGGGTATGGACTGAAGAGTGCAAACCTAGACTGGGGGAGTAAGAAAAAGGCTTACTGTTCATGAGAGCAGGCCACTCAGTTGTACTAACTGGACAGGAAGGCACCCATAAAACAACCCTGGAACATCCAGGAAGGCCTAGAGTCTGCCATCCCAGCGGGAATGCAGTCCATCCATTAATACACCTATTGGTATTTCTAAACATATTGAAGTGATGAATTACATATCTCAGGGGGAACTTTTAGGCTCCTGAAATCTGAACTATTGAGAAAGAAAAGGTTCTCTTCAAACTTCAAAGTCTTAAATCCATTGCTATCTAACTACTCAAAAGAAGCACTGCAAACTGAACACTGATTCAAAACATTCTAGCATCTAAGATTACCTCTTACTAGAGGAAATACATAACAGTAGTTATCATAATTCGCAATATCAAATTAAGTAGCATACATGGTAACATGCGTGCTACTCCGTAAATGTGACTCCCAAGTACACAAAACAGGAGGGTGAAGGCATGGTCATAAGAAAAAGGGAGGGTGGAGGTGTAGAAGAAAGCAGTGTTTTTCTCTATCCATTCCATAAGGCCTGCCTGGCAATTAAAAGATTAAAAAGACTGCAACGTCCACCCTCCAAGATTTAACTCAAGCACTGTGTGATGGCATAACATCTTGCTAAGTGAAGGCACAAAGTGGTGGCGGGGGATACACACCAAATCTGACATCATCAGAGGATCTGAATAACCAGCAAACATTGTAAAACATTACTTTAAGTAACAGATATACACAATGATGACATTAAAAATTTTGAATGACCACCACGGAAAGGGAAAACAGACTCCGTGTTCCCTTCCCCAGCGGCCATTTTTTGTACATTTATTTTTTTTCTGTTCCGAAACACCAGAGCGTTTCGGAACAGAAAAACAATGCTCTTAGTACCCCGGTCTTGCTGGCCGGGGTACTAATAGTAATAAGCCTCTCGCAGGGGGTGGGGCATTACCACTTCAGGTGATGCCCCGGGGCCTTTGTTAACTATGGGCCCCGGGGCATTACCTGAAGTGGTAATGCCCCCCCCCCGCCCCTGCTCGGGGCTTATTGCTTAAGTAATGTCTGCTCATACTGGTTGATGATCATAAGTCAGGTATAGTTATCATATGCATGGTTGAGTTTGATATGCTCAGGTGCAGCCATCATACAACACGTGCAGTCTCTAACGCCCATATTGACTTGCCCTCCACCACAACAATCACACAACCCCATGCTAGACTGTGCTACCATGAAAGTTATGGTCTCCTCACCACATGTGAAAAATGCGACAGAAAACCCTGTTTAAAGCATTATGCAAATTCATCATCCGAGCGCATATATATTTTTCTAGGAAAAAACATTTTGTTGCAGGGACGTTAAGGTGAGAATTTAAGGCAATAAAACGTGTGAAATTCAGCTAATGCCCCATTAACTTCGCACCCTATGTTGCAGTAGTTCAATTAAGAAATGACATACAATACGGGTATGAAGTCCCATTGACCCGTGGATGCCCAGGGAAAGAATTAGAATGAATAAGGCAAGAATGGAATCCCACGGGACACATTTAAAAATTCATGGTTATGTATTTTTTCAAGATATATTTGTGTTAAAAAAATGTTTTGCAGTGTGCTACCTCCGGTTCTAGGTGATTACAGAGAATACATAACAGAGATTGATTTTTCAGCGAAAACAATAACAGGGTAATTCATAGAATCCAGCGCACAAGTAGCGCACGCGGCTGGCGCACAGCGTGCGCCTGCGATAGTCTGCGCCAGGCACGTGCGCTAAAACTGATTTCCGCGCACAGCGTATTCATGGATTTCATGCTCCCAAACCAGCCGTGGCGCAGAGAATCGCAGCGAGCCTGCAGCAGCGCCAGTAACGCCCCCAAGAACGCCCTCGCGCAAGGAAAAGCCATCAAAATCGCTAAATCATCGCTAAGGGCTGCGCTAACCCTGGACCACTTCACAGGGCAGGCAAACAAGGAAAGCAAAGCGGGCAATCTTCAAATCAGGAGTACGCGGGAAGTTCTACACGCGACTAGGCAGGGTACGTGTATTACAGGGGTACGCGTGAAGTACAACACGCGATTGCCCAGGGAACGTGTATTACAGGGGTATGCGTGAAGTAGAACACGCGATAGGCCAGGGAACGTGTATTACAGGGGTACGCGGGAATCATCACACGCGATAGGCCAGGGAACGTGTATTACAGGGGTACGCGGGAATTATCACACGCGAACAGCCAGGGTGCGTGTATTACAGGGGTACGCGTGAAGTAGAACACGCGATAGGCCAGGGAACGTGTATTACAGGGGTACGCGGGAATCATCACACGCGATAGGCCAGGGAACGTGTATTACAGGGGTACGCGGGAATCATCACACGCGATTGGCCAGGGTACGTGTATTACAGGGGTGCGTGGGAATTATCACACGCGAATAGGCTGGGTGGGCCCTCACAGGTGTACCCTGTACACCCTCCACGGCCCCTGCAGGCAGCCCACAAAACAGGGGACTACCCTGCACACCTGATCATGTCCCCCTGCACCCCCATCCACCAGGGGCACCCTCCACCAGGCCCCCACCCATGTCTCCCACCACCCCCACCCCCCAGCAGTGCAGGGGCACCTGCCAGCAGGCCCCCACCCATGTCTCCCACCACCCCCACCCCCCATCCACCAGGGGCACCCTCCACCAGGCCCCCACCCATGTCTCCCACCACCCCCAACCCCCAGCAGTGCAGGGGCACCTGCCAGCAGGCCCCCACCCATGTCTCCCACCACCCCCACCCACCAGCACTGTGGGGCACGTGGCCAGCAGGCAGTCAGGCAGCAGCAGATGGCAGGTGGGAGCGTGCTCAGGGCTCTGGGGGACTGTAATTTGGCCTCCTGGCCAGGAGCGTGGTCTTTCGTGTTTGAACGCGTGGACAGCCTGATAGGGAGTGATTTTGCACGTGAAAATCCCACACTCAGCGAATCGCGCGAAAACCCGTCACCAGCATATGTGCGTCTATAGTTACCTGCACGTGCAGTGTCAAAGCGTGTGATTGGTGAAAATGGATCTACACGCAGGAGTGACAAAGCGTGTGATTGGTGAAAATGGATCTACACGCAGGAGTGACAAAGCGTGTGATTGGTGAAAAGTGAGCTACACGCAGGAGTGTCAAAGCGTGTGATTGGTGAAAAAGGATCCACACGCAGAAGTGACAAAGCGTGTGATTGGTGAACATGGGCCAAGCACGTACACGCCATAAGTGACGCTGTACGTGTGGGCCTGTATATAAGGTAGTGTAGAACACCATTTCCTTGTACGTGCTTTTCGTGGAGAGCGAGTGGGTGAATTCTGTACTTCTTGTCGTTTCACACGCGATTTACTTCACGGCGTTTCCAGTTCGTACTCCCTGTTACCTCTGACAGCTTTTTCTCTTTTTCCTCTTGTACTGGTTTAGCTGGGCCTGTTCCCTCAAACAGTGTCCCCTTCTACTGTTGTCCTGTCTCCTCAGACAGCGTACACATCTTCTTTTGGCGGGGGTGTTGCCAACCAAAAGCGCTCATTTTTCACGCTCTTTTACCTGGCAGACGGTGAGTCACGCACGTATCTAACTTCTGTGCTTGCCCCGTGTGTAGCCTACCCCTTCAGAGGTCATTCTAGGCTGCGTGTGACACGCATACGTTCATTATTGTGTTACTGGATGCCACAGTGTAGTGCAGGGTTTTCCATCAGCACACGTGGTCTAGGAGGGGTATTGTGCACGTTCCTTAACTTTTTTGGGGTGCCTGTGCGTTGCGTGACCCGTCATCTTTCCCCAGGGGTGTCATATAGCCTTGCCACTGCACTAGGGTACGAATACCATCTGGTACCCAACCCCTTTGACACCCAATTGCCCAGGACAATTGTGCACACCGACTCCCATACGCACAATAACATCAGTGCCATGGTTGGGAGGCGTGCAAGCCGTAAGGGTGGCAAAGGTGGCCGAGCCACACGTGGTGGCCGTGGAGGATCCACTAGGGGACGTGGTTGTGACTTGCAGGGTGCCCCTGTCCCCCCCAGTCTGGAGGACCAGTCAGGGACACCCATGCCCCCCCCCCCCCAGTTGAGGGTCATGTGGCTGATACCAACCCTGATCAGCCCTTGTCGGACCAGCCCATTGTGGCACCAGACCTGTCCGAGGGTGATCCCATCGCTGACATCCAGGTCAGCAGGTCCACTGCACGTGCACCGGTGCACATTGGTGTCATCAGGGCACGCGCATCTATGCCAGATAGGTCATCTGCTGGCCCCCGTAGCCAGGGTGTGGCTCCATCCACCCCACCTCTCATACACCCTGCCAAGACTGTGTCGGTCCTAGTTCATGCACCTCAGATCAGGCCTGACCCCATCCCTCTACCCCCAATGCCTGCACCTACTCCCATGCTGAGTGTGCAATCCCACACACCCAGTACTGAGTCCACCACGGCTCCTGCCCCTAGTGTCCACAGCGGCGTAGGACACTCTGGATCCCCACCCCCTTCCAAGCGCAAGAGGAAGAGTGCACGTCCGGCACAGGCTGATGCCCCAGGCACGGCTGCACAGTCCGGCCCATCAAGGAAGCCAAGCTTCACAGACGCCGAACTGAATGCACTTGTTCAGTATGTGTCAGATCATGATAGGGAAATGGTCATCGTTGCAGGGTCCAAGACCACACATGCCAGACGCCAGGCACACTGGCAGACCATTGCTGACAGAATAAGTGCCCTTGGAGTAGTGAGGCGCACAGCTAGTGATTGCCAGAAGCCCTGGAATGACCTTAAGCGCAGGGCAAAGGATAAGCTGGCCTCAAGTCATGCCGCAACCTTGGTGACTGGAGGTGGGTCCCCAGCACAGGAAATAGAACTCACACCACACGAGTCCGTAGCTGGATCCTACGTCACCGAGGGACAACTCCAAGGTGTGGGAGATCTCCCTGATTACGAGGCATCATCCGGTGAGTGCACATGCATGTGTGTATTATCCATGTGCATGGTGTGTGTGTGAAGCATTCATGTTGGGTGCCTGTCAAGGGGGTGTGTGGCAGAGTTGATAGTGGCACCCATGTGCCTCATCCAGTATGTTCAGTGCAACACCATCTGCCCACAGCACTATCCCTACTGGCAACAGTGCACATATGGCCCTACACCATGGAAGTTGCCCTTGAATTGTCATTTTGTCACTACATTGTTGCTCATACTCCCCTGTCTATTCATCTGATGTCATACATACCATTCCTATACTTTCCCCCAGCCATTCAAGTTTCATCTTCACATGCCTGACATGCAATGATACCACATGCTAATGCGTCCTCTGTATATAAATGCCAACCAACATGCTGTCATACTGTGGATGTTGCCTTGACATCCACCTCCTACCTGTGTGCTTTGGTACCGTCTGGTTTCGAGCCCCATTCCCTCACACTCCATGCTGCTCTTCATAGTCTATCTTCCCTGACTTCTACAGTTCAGACCATCGTGCCCTACTCACGACACCTGCTTGCTAACAGTCAAATGAGGGCACCCTGCCCTCCAATGCGACCCACCCTATTGCTGACAAGTGCATCTGAGCCTACTCAAAGCTAACTCTCACTGACATCTGCTCATACATGCCTTTGCCTGTCCCATAGACCCTTCACATGGTCCCTGTCCTCTCTCCTTGCTCCTCTTCCACCATCAATGGTGGGACCCGTTGGGGTGTACTCCTGGCCTCCTTCCAATCCTCAGAGGCCACAATTGATGTGTATGGTAATGGGAGCATCTCAGTCCAAGGCCCTTAGGCCAACCTCATTCTCCTTGAGAAATGCTACCCACATCTCATCAACTTCCTTTCCTCTCCTGCTGTCCCCCCTCCTCTCTCCTCATCAATCCTGCACTGCCTCCCTGCACCCTCCCATGATCCTTCTCCGCCTCCCACTCCAACTCCTACACATGCTGCACCTCTGATCTCTAGCACTCCCCGTAAGTCCTACAAGGCTGTCAACCTCCTCCACAATTACACTCCTTTCACTGCGGCTGCATCAGGCATTCCTCCGATATCTGTCACTTACATGAGGTTATGCACCTTGACATCCTTGGTCTCATGGAAACATGTCTGACGGCCAGCTCTGTCTGCATCCTTCACACACTCCTACCTGATGTTCAGGAGATCCTCTCCTTGGCCCGCCACTACTGTGCAGGGGGGGTGTGCCCTTGGCTTCCCTGAGGGTATTCCTGCCACTGTCACTCCTACTTAGACCTACTCCACTCTGGAATGGCTTGTGTGACGTCTCTCTCTACCACACCTTGACATTCACAAACTGTGCGTACTGTGTCTGGGAAAACTGGTCAAATGTACTACTTCCTTTCTGAGTGTCCTCACCTCTCCTCCTCACTCATGTCCCCAGACACAGAAATCCTCTTCCTTGGTGCTGTACGCATCCACCTGCATGCTTGTTGACCCCCCCATGTGACCTTTCTGTGACCTCAGCAACTCCCTCTCACCCTCTAGACTCCCGTCTGTCCCTACTCATTCTGCAGGGCACACTCTTGATGCTCTGATCTCATCTGACTTTCCCCTCTCCGTCCATCTCTGCACTCCTCTCTCCTGGAGTGATCACATTCTCCTCTCCTCCCAGCTCACCCTCACCACCCCACAGGCAAAGCCACCCTCACCACTGTCACACACCTTCTTGGTATTCCAACCCATGAAGTGTGTGTCAGTCGAGGCTTATGCTGCCAAAATCTCCCCCCCATCCAGCTCCCCCTTAGGCTCACTCCCATCCTGACAGGGCCCACTCCATGCTCCACTCTATGTCAGGTACACTGGATGTCTTTGCCACGGTCATGACCACCTGTCTGAAGCCCCATGCCAATGCAGAGTCCTGGCATGACTCGGATCTTGTGAACCCAAACCACAGGTGCCGGGTGGCAGAGAGGGAATGTCCTGCATCATGCTCATCCTCTGGCAAACTGGCCTGCCACATGCTCCAAAGGCAATAGCGCCTCACCCTTTTCACCAAGATGAGATCCCCAATCCAAGGGCACATATCTGCGGCATGTGACAACTCTGCAGGACACATAGAAATCTGCAAGGACCTTGCCGAGCCAGATGCAGTGTGTACCTCCCCTGTCCCCTCCGAGCCCACAGCACTGCATGATTGTCTCTGTACCCCTATAGGCCACCCCCCCAGCACTTGTCTGCGCCTAACACCATCTGCCCTTGACGTTAAGTCCTACTTACCTTGTACAGCACTTCCAGCCGCCACTTCCCCTTGCACTTCATTGTGCCACCCACCCCTGCACTTGCGTGACATGAATGACACCAGCACCAGTAGGATTGTTGACTGGCATCCCCTTCTGCCCCACCACCCCTCAGTGCTCCGCTGTACCTTCATACATTTCTGGACCGGTGCTTCACGAATGCTATATGATTCCTTTACAGGTGATGGGGAGGTGGAATCTCATTGTTTACTGCATTTTGTTGATGTAGACAAGGCACTGTGCATCGTGGCCAATTGGGACTAGCAGATCCATGTACAACATGTTAACTTATTGATGTGATGATGCAATGTCAGGACCAGAGTGGTTGAAATCCAAAAAAGTTGCCCTCCTCTCCCTCTTCACTTGGTGGCTATGTCACATGCCATGTGTGTGATGGCATGTGCCTTTGACATGGCAATCACCGGCCAATGTGTGATGGCAGTGCTAGGCAGCATGGTGAGCAGGCGTTGCTCTCCAATCTGTACATTGTATGCCCTGAGCCTCCCCTACAGACCCAGTGATGGTGAATGCATAGGAGGTCTCCCAGTCATGTGGGACATGTGTCGTAGAACTACTGCCTCTGTTGTTCATCAGCCCTTGTTGTATGCCATGGTGCTAATGCCTGTTTCCATTTTTCTCTTTCATGTCTTTGCAGGGGACGAAGCACTTGTTGATGCTGGGGATGTGGTGGTTGAGCCGTCCCAGGAGGGCAACCCGGGCCGACCTTCCACAAGTGAGGGACGTGGTGTGTTTGTGGGTGAAAACCCACAAGTGCTGCAGGTCGTGCTGTCGAGGGGTGTCTCTGGGGGTTCCTCCCCCGAGCAGTATTCAGGTGTAGACTCGGAGGATGACACCTATGTGCAGTCGCAGGTGAGTGTTCTTGGGAGAGAATCTCCTCTGTCCGACCCACCTGCAGCCGGGCCATTGCCCTCAATGGGGATGTCAGTGTCGGCAGCTCAGCCTCCGGTGGTTACGGATGCAGGGCCACACCACACAATCTCTGATCCTGTTCCTGGGGCTGCAGATCAGAGAGGGAATGCAGTCCTGCAGCCTGAGGCCTTGCCGGCACAGCAAGGCGCAGTCCGCCTTGCCCCAGGCAGGTGTGGTGCCCGTCAACGTGGTGGCCGTATGCCACCTGGCAATACCGCTTGGGAGCAATCCATCTACGGTATGGCCACCCAACAGGCAGCATCATCCGAGATGATTGCACAGGCCATGGATAGGGTGGCCACTTCCATTGTCCCCCCAGAAAGGCTGATGGAGCGACTGGAGCAGGCTACAGAGTCCATCTGCCAGGCACACAGGGAGGACATGTTGGCGTCCAACATGGACAGGCGGGCGGCACTGGCGACTCTGCGGGAATCACTTTCCATGGAGTCCCAGCGCCACAGGGAAGGCCTGAGGGAAGAATTCCATCACCTCAGGTCGACCCTGTTAGAGCTTGAGGCTTCATCCCATAGAAGGACAGAGGAGCAGCTGGAGCGTCTGACACGGACGCTCTCGGCCGAGATGCAGGCAACTCGTGCGGAGGTCAGGTCATCCCGGAAGTTACTGCATGGGGACCGCCGCATGATTATAACCCAGAACCAGAACTACCAGACCCGCCTGCTTGCAGCCATGGAGGAGCAAACTCGTGCTTTGCGTGGGCTGCCTCCCATTGTCACACCATCTTCTGAGGCAGCTCCCCCACCTCCTGAGTCAGCTGCAGGGTCTGGCCAGAGCGATAGCGACTCATCTCCCACAACAGAGTAGCCGTGTGGGCCACGAGCCTATGGGGTGTTTTATTTTCCCATGATCCACACAGGTGGATTGTGGCGTGCATCCTGTCCTCGGACCTCATAGGTGGCCCCCCCCCCCCGCCGGCCCTTTCATGGCCATTTTTTCTCAATTTTTTTTTCTTTTTCAAGAGTGTTGCCTTGTGTGGGTACCTGGGCATACACTGTATTGTGGCTGGGCACATGCAGGCTTGTCCTGAGTTTGTTTTCGATGCTTGGGTACCAGACATCCACACCCCTCCTGCTTCCGTTTCCATGGGCTTGCAAAGGGTGTGCCCAAGTGACAGCAAATTACACGGTGACATTGGACTCCCATGAGCTGTTGGCCAGTCCATAGTCAATACTGTGTAGACATTCATAGTGTACATTGTTGTTGCACCTAACTATGCATGATGGTTTGATATGTGCCTCTACTTACATATGTTGCTCATGTTTTGCAGGTATTTCACACAGTTCTTCACACGGGCATACTCTCTGGAGTCAGACTACATGTCGGTAGATGTGCACTGACACTTTTGCGTGGCGCCATCACTGTACATCTGGACGGTGAGGACATACCAGCAGAATCAGGTATTGAGACTACCATTGATTACATGCATTGTGTCTTGTTTGGGTGGGCTTCAGGGTGGGTTGGTGTGTAATTAGATTGAAATTACTCTTACACAGGTGTGTAGTAGTGGCTCCAGCGCGGTTAGCTGTTCAAGTGCGGCTATGTACCATTTGGGGCACTGCTATTTGTGACACCGGTGTCATGTTGTGATGGCCAGTTTGTTTGCTCTCACATACCATGACATGGTGTCCTCAGTGGCGGGACTGTGAAGGGAATGGGTGACATGGCAATGTTGCCATGTAGTGAATCGCCTGTGGCAATGCATATTTGATTGATGGAGTTGTGTCTTTTCGTTGTGATGCATTGCTGGTGTATGTGTAGGTAGGGGTGCACACATAGTGACACTTCCATGTTAACAATCTCAGGCTGATGTGTATCTGACAGTTTATTGTCAAGTAATTTTGTGACATTGTCAGGTAGTGTCATCATTGATTGTCAGATGGTATGTGCCAGAGCAGTGTGCACTAGCCAGCACTGTGATTCCTAGGTGAAGAAGTTGGCCACCAGTTGCGTACGGGCTGCCTCCCCCCGTGCCCTTTCCCCTCCCATGCGCAGCGGGCGTGCATGTGGTTGTGGATGTGGGGGCACCACCATGTCCACGGGCAGGCCCCGGCGTGTTGCAACGTTGTGCAGGACACATGCTGCCACTATGATCCTGCACACTATTCGGGGAGCATATAACAGCTGCCCGCCAGAACGGTCAAGGGAGCGAAAGCGTGACTTCAGCACTCCGAATGTGCGCTCCACTATGCCCCGTGTTGCAATGTGGGCTGTGTTGTACCTTACCTCGGGTGGCGTGGTGGGGTTCCGGATTGGGGTCATCATGTGGGGGCTGATAGGGTAGGCACTGTCCCCTGCGGAGGTGGTGATGGGTATCATTAGTGGTGTTTTGTCATGACCCAGTATCTGACATGCATGCATGTGCAGTGGCATTCATGCTCACCAAGCAGCCATGTATCTCCATGCTGGCCAGCCTCTAGGTCCCGGCATAGGGTAGACATTCTGTAGATGAAGCTGTCGTGGGTGGACCCGGGATAGTTGGCATATACTGATGTGATTATTCCCTTGGCATTGCATACAACTTGCACGTTGATGGAATGCCAGTGCTTGCGGTTTCTATAGATGTGCTCTGTTGCCCTGGGTGGACGTAGAGCCACATGTGTGCAGTCAATTGCACCAAGCACTTTGGGGAATTGAGCCACACCATAGAATTCCTGGATGCACGTCCGCCTTTCTGCATGAGTCCTGGGGAGATATATGTGCCTGCGGACTGATGGCCGTGCAGTGATGATGTTCAAGACCTGGTGTAGGCAGCGTGACTGCGTGGCCTGTGACACACCACCCACTATGGCACTTGTCCGCTGAAAGGATCCAGTGGCCAAGAAGTGCAGTACATTCAGGACCTTCTGCAGGGGGCTGAGTGCTTGGGAGCACAGGGTGGGTGATGTGAGGTCATCCTCCCACTCATTGACCAGGTCCAGTATGATGTGTGCTGGAAACCTGTACCTCCCATACACCTGGTCATCAGGCATCCCGAATAGGCTGGTTCTGGGTGTGAATATTCTGGCCCTGACTCTCCTCCTCCTCCTCCTTTGGTAGCCCACTGCCACTGCTGCTAGGAACGGTATGTTCATCCTGGCATCTGGCTTGTTTATTGAAAAGTGCGCAAATTAATGCTTTGCGCGTGTTCTAGGCGAGCGTGTGACCCTCGCACCCCTGGAATCTAGTTCCCACTCCAATAGCGTGTGGAAATTCCCACGCAGCAGGCATACAGGTGCGCTGACGTACTTGCGTGTGTAAGTGCCCGCGCACCCCTGAAATACACGTACATAGGCCAATGGCGTGTACGCGCACTTTTGGCCAATTACACGCTATGAAATACACGTTCATAGGCCAATGGCGTGTACGCGCACTTTTGGCCAATTACACGCGATGACACTCTGACGTGCAGTATTTCCACGTGTGCTCCGTCATCACGTGCTGAGTGGGGAACGCCCGTGCGGATCACGTCAGACGCGCTTACGCGCTGAGGGACTCTGGTCCAATGGAATCGCGTATGCGTGCTGACGCACTTACGCGCTAAGGGCCTTTCCTCGGATTTCACGTTGACGTGCAGGAATTTCACATGCCAAATCACTCCGTATCAAGCTGGCCACCCGAAAACACACGGAACACCACGCTCCTGCCCAGAAGGCCGAGTTACTGCCCCCCCAGTGCCCTGAGCAGCCTCCCACGTGCTATCTGCTGCTGCCTGCCTGCCTGCTGCCACCGTGCCCTGCCATTTGGTGCCTGCACATCAGCCATCTGCAGGGGTCCAGTTGCTGTGTCCACCCCTGCTGGAACTGAAGACTCCCAACTGGGATTACATCGCTCCACAGCCCAGCCCCAGGACCCAGTTGCCCACCCACACCTGCCTCTGGGGTTGCCATGTCGGGCACTTCCACATCTGGCACCAGTGGCAACCCCAGGCCAGAGGGGCAGAGGGGCACCAGCTTCACTGCCACCGAAGTTGGTGTCCTGGTGGAGCATGTCCTGGGGCAGTATGATGCCCTCTTTGGATCGTCCCGCGCCAGCAAGGAAGGACGGGAGAGGATCTGGGCCGACTGTGTGGTTGCCATCAACGCGGAGGGGGTGGCAACCCGCAACGTCCAGAAGATCAAGAAGCGCTGGGAGGACTTGAGGTCCAGGACCCTTGTGAAGGCCCGGCGCCTCGTGGAGGGGGGCCGGGGTCGCATGAGTTCCATCCAGAAGAGGGTCCTGGAACGCGTACGCCCAGCGCTCCACGCCCAGGTCCTTGAGAGGGAGGCCCGTCTGGAGTTGAGCGGTAAGTGTGCAAGCATTACTGTGTGAGACAGGGCATGTTGCGGTGTGCTGGTTCTATGATACTTGCCTGTATGTGTGCCATGGGCCATGTATGCATGTATGTGTGCAGGGACATCATGGTAATGCATGTGCGACCAGTGACGTGTGACCCACATGGTTGTTGCATGTGTTGAAATGCGGCATGGGGAGCCCTAATCAGATTTAGGACATGAGAGCATGCCAGTCTCTGTACCTGGACATGGATGGGGGTGAAGGATGGGTGCTGATGCCAGGTACATATATGGTAGCCATGTCTGTGTGCCTGACCTGCGTGTCTGTGACTTGTGCATGCCATGGATGCATGACACATGTGTGTGACAATGCACAGATTCAGTGACGCACCCAACTTACCCTTGTTTCGCCTGTGTTCGGTGTGTTTGGGGCCAGATGGATGTGACTGAGGTGAAGTGTGTGCATGTTATATGCATGAGCCATGATGCATGTGAGTTACATATCATTGAATGTTTCAAGAGTCAATTGGACATGCATGGAAATGTGCATGGCATGCACCATGCCTGTTACTGTGTGTGTTTTGCCTGGACTGACCCATGTGTTGTGGAGGGACATGATGGAAGTGTACTTTGACAGTGGTGCTCATCTGCTATTGCTTCCTGTCTAGGGGACCATTGTACAGTAGCCTGATGCTTGTGTCCTTTGTCTCCCTCTACGCAGCGGCTAGTGAAGAAGAGGGCGGAGACGGCGCTGTGGAGCAAGGCGGCGGGGATGCCCCCACGGCTGCAGCGGAAGGGGTGGGTGAGCCCCCACAGGGGCCTGCTACGGCGGGAGACGGTGAGGAGCCATCCAGGTTGGTGGTTTGCACAGAGGAGGAGGAGGCCGACACTGGTGCACACATGGGGCCTGGTGGGAGCATCCCTGCTGGTGCAAGTGGTGCAGTCCAGGGCCAGGGGCAGGAGGCAGCACAGGTCACCGTGGAGGTGCCTGTGCATGTCGCTGTCCCTGACCCTGTGAGTGCACCACCATGCACCAGCAGGGATGCCCCGTCCCAGGCCCGTCCGCAGGTAGAGGGGATGTCCATGTCAACTGACTCCCCTCCACCTGCGGCCGTGGGAACCCCTGGCCGCGTGGAGCAGGTCCTGATTGGGGTCGCGATGTGCACGGCTGTGATTCGTGATGCCGTGCGTGCTTCCCGGGAGGAGCACGCACGTCATCACGAAGTGCACCGTGCCGACGTGGCCCAATTGGGATCGGCCATGTTCGGGGGGTTCCTGCATGTGTTGGCCAATCTGACGGCCCTCTCCTCCTCTGTGCAGGCTATCCACCGGTCGTTCTCCTTGCCGTCTTCCGGCCCAGATGCCACCATGGCCCCCTGTGGACCTGCCCCGACCAATGCAGCCAGCTCGGTGGGGATCCCATCCCTGCCACAGTTGGGAGTCGGAGGTCCAGCATGGGTGGACAACACAGCAAGTGGACCCCAGCAGATGGAAGATGTGCCGGCATCATCGGGCAGGGCACGTGCACGACGGCGTCGGTGGTTACCATCAGCCTGGATGCCGTCGTGCTGGCAGAGGCAGTGGCGTCGGAGGCAGCAGCGGGCTCGACGTGGGAGGCATCATGGCTCAGGGCCATCAAGATCAGAGGGGCAGGCATCGGCCGGAGGGCAGGGCAACCCTGGCATGGCGGTGTGTTCCGTGTGGGAGGAGTTTGGCCAGCGGATAGGTGCGGAGCGGCAGCGGGCAGAAGAGGAGCGGCTCGCCATGGCCAGGGCGGAGATCTCCATGCGTCGGGCATTGAGGCGGGCTGAGTGCCTCGAGGAGGCTCGCAGGGATTTTGGTGAGCACATGGGGTTGTCCCTGCGAGACCTCGGGGCCAGGACAGAGTCCCGCCTCCAGGACATTGACATGGAGTTCGAGGATGCCCTGGCCAGCATCACCAAGTGAGCCGCAGGACTTGCCCGCTGCCTTTGTATATAGTTTTTTAGTTAGTTAGTGCTAGGTTTCCTTTATTTATTTTTATTATTTTGGACCGCTCGGACAATGGCCACTTTTTTGTACATATTTTTTTTATTAGTTAGTATTAGGTTTCATTTGTGGTGTTGGGCTCATGGACCCTGGAACATTCCTGTATATATTGTTATTTTTTGGGAGATACATTTTTTTATTTTCTTATTGTTTACACCATGACGTAATGGTTTTTCTTTGATTTCCTACTACATGGTTTTGCTTTGGACAAATTCTATTTATTTTTTAATCCTTTGTTTTTTGGTTTATCATTTTTGTTCTCAGACATGGACCTTTTATTTACTTTGCCACATAGTTGTATGTTTTATTAGTGTACTTATTTTTTGTTTTTAATACATTTTTATATTTTCTTACACTTGTGTTTTTTTCTCTTTGGTTTCTTACATGTCATGATATGGGTTTTGACATTCACTTGCACCCATTGTGTATGTGTGTGTGACGGACATGTGTTCTTTTGCATACTTGCCTTTGGGGTTGTGTCATGTGATTGCATTCACTATGTGGGTGCATGCAATCCTTGCCTGGGTGTTTTTGCTGGGTATGCTGGCCATTACTGCCATGATTGTGTATCGTCAGGACCTGGGGCCAGGGGGACATGGGTGGGGGCCTGCTGGCAGGTTCCCCACAGTGCTGGGGGTGGTGGGAGACATGGGTGGGGGCCTGGTGGAGGGTGCCCCTGGTGGATGGGGGGTGGGGGTGGTGGGAGACATGGGTTGGACATGGGTGGGGGCCTGCTGGCAGGTTCCCCACAGTGCTGGGGGTGGTGGGAGACATGGGTGGGGGCCTGGTGGAGGGTGCCCCTGGTGGATGGGGGGTGGGGGTGGTGGGAGACATGGGTTGGACATGGGTGGGGGCCTGCTGGCAGGTTCCCCACAGTGCTGGGGGTGGTGGGAGACATGGGTGGGGGCCTGGTGGAGGGTGTCCCTGGTGGATGGGGGGTGGGGGTGGTGGGAGACATGGGTGGGGGCCTGGTGGAGGGTGTCCCTGGTGGATGGGGGGTGGGGGTGGTGGGAGACATGAGCAGGTGTGCAGGGTAGTTCCCTGTGGTGTGTGCTGCCTGCAGGGGCCGTGGAGGGTGTACAGGTAATGCCTGGGAGCACACAGCCAATTCGCGTGTGGAACTTCCCGCGCACCCCTGAAATCCACGTACCCGGCCATATCGCGTGTGGAACTTCCCGCGCACCCATGAAATCCACGTACCCTGACTAATCGCGTGTGGAACTTCCCGCGCACCCCTGAAATCCACGTACCCGGCCATATCGCGTGTGGAACTTCCCGCGCACCCCTGAAATCCACGTACCCGGCCATATCGCGTGTGGAACTTCCCGCGCACCCCTGAAATCCACGTACCCGGCCATATCGCGTGTGCAACTTCCCGCGCACCCCTGCAATCCACGTACCCTGACTAATCGCGTGTGGAACTTCCCGCGCACCCCTGGAATCCACGTACCCGGCCATATCGCGTGTGGAACTTCCCGCGCACCCCTGCAATCCACGTACCCTGACTAATCGCGTGTGCAACTTCCCGCGCACCCCTGGAATCCACGTACCCGGCCATATCGCGTGTGGAACTTCCCGCGCACCCCTGCAATCCACGTACCCTGACTAATCGCGTGTGCAACTTCCCGCGCACCCCTGCAATCCACGTACCCTGACTAATCGCGTGTGGAACTTCCCGCGCACCCCTGAAATCCACGTACCCGGCCATATCGCGTGTGCAACTTCCCGCGCACCCCGGTATACACGCACACGTTTATTTTTTCTCTCAGCGCGTGTCTGTGTTTGTTGGTACCCCTTTGTACGTCATTTGTCCTGGAGGGCCACAGTATTGGACATTGATCATGTCTGTATATAGGTGCTATTTGTTGGCGCACCTTTTAGCGCACATTTCTTGCAGGCGCAGAGACGCTACCGCCTGCTTTCTTGTGGCAGTCGTGTTTGTGCCTGTTTGTGCCTGTGCGCTGCTTTGAGCGTGCGCTTTTTTGCCCTATTCTATTCCATGAATACGTGTTGTATGCGAGCGTGTGGGCGTTCCGCGCACTTGCCTCCTAAACTTTCCCCGTGCCGCCCACATTCTTCCCCATTCCGAGTGTTGTGCCCCATTTTATTCCCCATTCCGAGTGTCCCGCCCTGTGTTCCGCCTACTTTAGAGCTGTGCGCTGCGCTCGGAGTGATAGCGCAGTGGCCGTGGCGCACGACGTTGGTTGACCTGTGCGCCGGCCTGCGCCGCACGCTTTTTCAGCGCACGTCCTCTGCTTTTCTTGCGCACGGACTTCCATGAATCGACGTGCGCTGGTTTCCCTGCGCTTTTCGCTAATTTTCGGCGCAGCGCACGTATTGGCCCCTCTGCGCCGGGATTTTCGGCGCACATTTATTCCATGAATCGGCCTGCATGTGTGTTCAAACCAACCCCAGCCCCATTCCCACTCATGTTACCCCCTTACCCCACCCTATATCTATTTAAAAAAATATTCCATGTTTTTTTCCCTGTTTTTTTTCCTATGTTATAGCATTCTCTGTAATTGTTTTCTCTGTTATCACTGGATAGCAATCTTGCTTCTATGCGATCACAGAGAATACATAACACTGGAGGTTCAGCATCATGCCATTCTTTGCTTCCTGTTACATTATTCTCTGTAATTGTACTATCACTGGATACCGCTACCTCCATTGTATTCCGTGTTAACATATAATAGTTCTTTGAACATATCTTTAAAAAATATATATAACTATTCATTCTTAAATGTATTCCTTAGGATTCATTCATGCTTTATTAGTTATATTAAGAAACTGCACAGTTGAAGATAAGAAAACCAGATACAAACAAAAACCATAACTTTAGGAAGGAAGCCCTATTAATTAAGAATACCCATTTGCTGGATAATCAGCAGTGAAAAAATGTAAGATAAATAATATTGTTAAACTACTCCTTCCGATGTGATCCAGTTTGGGGTAGAGGGAATATGGAGTGACAGTATAGTGATTGGGGGTGCTGTGATAGTGAGTGATCCCTACCCACGCTGAGAATCTATTTGCAGGAGTAGTGACCAGATGTCGTGAAAAGTGTCAAATAGCCCATTATGTTTATAAACAATCTGTTCAATACTTTAAGATTTGTATTCCTCCAGGGATCAACCAAAGAACACATTTGGGATTTCTATAACTGCAAGATCCATTTTGGAACTCGTTGTGCCCTTACAAAGTAGTTTTTGTGGGCGTGGTCAGTAATCGTCCGACAAGGGTATGCACATCATTCCTGCTCCATGTCCAATAGCCAATACACATGTTCATGCTTTTTTGACTGATGCAAGAGGGGAAGCTTCTCCAGTGCCAGTCACTTCACTCCAAAGGGTAATGAAACTATCAAGCAAAGGCAGAAGTCATCTAATTCTTAAACCCTGAGGCTTTCAGCTGCTGGTGTAGGTGCACAGAGATAAGAGAAGGGATGGTGCAGAGGAGCAAACCTGAAGGGAACAGTAGACAAACTGTGAGCTAACAGGTCACCAATAGATGCAAGCGATGCAGAGCTGGAAGAGTACCAGTCCGAACCAAATGCAGAGCAGCAGGCATGGAAGAGAGAGTGGGGAGAGCAGAGAAGTATAAAATGTTGAAAGTGATGCTGACCTCTCTGGATTCTCTTTTCTGTCCCTGACTGTTTGTTGGAGGAGGCTATGAAATGGCAGCGTTCTGTGTATCCCAGCAGGAGTTGACCCTCTCCCAGGTGACTGAAAGCGTGCAACAGTCCCTGAAAGACAGATTAAGCAGCAGGTTTAAGGTGTTTCTGAGGGTATCCAGTGATAATAGAGAATACAATTACAGAGAATGCTATAACAGAGAAATAAAAGAACAGAGAAAAAAACATTGACATTTTAAAAAAATAGATATGGGGTGGGCTAAGGGGGTAAAACGGGTCAGAATGGGGTTGGGGTTGATTTAAGCACATAGTGAAACAGAAGGTTTGGGGGTAATCACCCCAAAAATAGATATGTTTTCACTCTTAAAGGCTGTGTACAGAAGTGTGACTGGCAAAGCGGCTGCGGGTAAGTGGAGGGGTCGGTAAGGTGCAGAAGAGGCTTTGCAGTGGAAGAGGGAATGCGGGTGGACCCTGAAACGGGCTAGGAGACGGGTGCAGGAACAAAAATTTGGCTTTGCAGGTTCACCCTTCTCATGCTCGTTTCTGAAAAGTCACCCTTTTTTACCCGGCATTCCGACCCCAAACCGTAGCATACACTACCCACATACCACTTGATAATAAACAGCAAGGTCTAATCAAGCACTTTGTTCAGATCGTTTACAACAGAAGATGCAATTTAGTTACTTGCCCAACACGAGGAGGGAAACCTGAATAGTTGCATCACAAAGGTAGCCAGAATAAATAAGCAGTGTGTGTCCTTCCCTGGCAAGGATGGATCCAGGCTTCCAGAGAGTTCTATACTTCGATCTTCCAATTCAATGTTGCTGTCATCCATAGTAAGAGATCAACTGCTCCACAGAAGAGGTGACTCTGGCATGAGGAATGATGAGATATTTGAACGTGTCCCCCCCAAAATGTTTTTGGGTGAAGTCAGCAGTGTCGGAAGAGCAACAATCCAGGAGATCTCCTTTGCTACTGGGGCAAAGGCCCAGACACATGATCTCAACAGTAATTGGAAATGTGTGTAGTGTTTCCCCCTAAAATGGGTAGTGAAGTGAGCTAGTAAGATTTGCTCACAAAGACATAACTAATGCAATGTCCAGATTCCTTTCAAGATCACATTGTGAAGACCTTTCAAGAACAATTCCACAACTAAAGAGTAAACAAGAATAGTCAGTGGTGGATAGGCAAGCTGACAAGTGTATACAAATGAGAAAGCACTACAAGAATGACTAGATAACATGTGCTCACTTGACAACATGCTGGAATACATGAAGCACTTGTCCCCAAACCTGTAACCTAAATGAAAAGACTTTGAAGAGGGACCACATGCATATAAACACTTGAAAGAAGGTTCAGAAAGTGACAACATTGTGGCATACACTGAGATGTTTACTATAAAAGGGTGCCTGGCTATTTCCCTGATCTCCCAGGTAGTACAATTTAATCAAAAAAGTGATCAGGGCGATTTTCCAGATAGGTCACCTAAAGTATGGATCTCACTCGCACACTCACTTCACTGCAAACATATATTATTCTTTATTGAAGCAATTAATGTGTTAAAAAAACATATATTCAAGACATCACAAATTACACATCAACTCTTCGTCAGAGAACAACAATGCATATACATATGAAAACCACCCATAGTTTGAAGATTTTTTCATATGTCTCCACACAATTTTGTAGACATAGGAATGAGATTATATCTATTGACCCACACTCATCACCATTACAAATCGTACTTTGTCTCAACAAGGATAATCTTAATAAACCGTATGCCTTACAATTGAGATAATTATACAATGTATATAGATAACACTGTCTGGAAAAATATGTCGACACATAGTGTTGCGGCTTCATGCGCACATAACCATGGGCTCCAATTTTCTCAGCCTTCACCAGGACAAATATCTTTGTAAATCTCCCAACCTTGGGTTCCTGTGTTCTGATATGTCTACAATACAATTATACTTAAGCTAATAAAATGGTATATACAGATATATCTCACATATCCCATATGACCAATTATTCAAACACAATTAGTGCTGGCAAAAAGGGTTTTAACCTCACAACACTGCTCAAGGACCCCTGCTTCACTCACGTCCAAAATGTACTCCTAGTGCACACTTTTCCTATAACAGAAATGGAAACACCCATCATCAATATTATATTCAACCTCACTACCTATTCAGATCGATTCAGGTTCAATTTAATGCTCTCCCCTTTTCCTATGTGTTCCTCATTTGAGTATCCCAATTGGCTGCATCGTGATTGTGCCTTCAATTCCTCTTTTTCTACAAATCAGAAGAAATGTATCATGTTTAAAGTCCTTCCAGAGCCATATGGCTCCCACATGCCAATATCTCTAAATATTTCACCCTGATGCGACCTAGCATCACACGCTCTGACAAATAGGAGGGATCTACAGTTGGGTACTGATAAAAAAGGGATATACATTTGGTCACTAGAGCACTTCCCAACTGCCAAATGTCTATATCCCTTTGCCCTTCAATTGTTTTTCAGCCCAGGCTGACCACAAGAGAAGAGGGTATTGATATTTTGCAACTAACAAAAAAGATTCCCCCATCCAGAACTAGAGTGATGGCACCATGAAGGGGTTAACTACTTTGATAAAATTCACAACAAAACTATAGAAGAAAGAGAAGATGGGAGAAGTCTTGGAAACGATTCACATTTTCTCACACTCATAGATAAGCTTCTCTGTTAAACAGCTCAGAGAGGCATTACACACTGATTGCTTCCGAGTGACTTAGCCAAGACAACGTGAGTGAAGCTCGAGTTGTTTATGTTGTCACTTGGAACTGCCAGATGGAATATAACTCGCATTTGATAGATTTCATGTTGTGTTTGCCACAGTTGCATCTCTTTTTCACGTCTTGTGATGTTCACATGTACCAACATTGCAGGAGGTGGTGCGAGAAAACCGAAGGGGATTGTGAACAACATAAAATATATCTCTCCCAACCCTACAGAAGAAAAACAGTCCCTGGTGTCCTCCTGCACACATCACCCAACAGGAAAAAAAAGTCCCCACTGGTCTGCCACTCCCCGCCCCACTTCCCTCATATGTCATATTGTCCCTTCTCCACCCCAGAAAGAAAAAACACACCTGGTGAGATACCTCCCTTTGCCAACTTCCTTTTGGTAGCTCCCTGATTCTCCCACACCATAAAAAGAAATACTTGGCATCCGACCACCCTCTACACCTTCTTCGTTGTGTAGGATGCTATCTCCACCTTCATTAATAAGAAAAATGGACTTGGAACCCTACCACGTACTCCCACCTCCATACCCCTCTCCCTCCTAGTCCTGCTCCCTGCAAGAGAGGGAGACACAAGTCTTATGAAACTGCCGAAACTCGGCTCCGCCTGTGACAGGAGACCTGTAGTTTGTGCAGTCTGCTTCCTCTGCTTTCCTTTGGCAACAGGTCAACTGGGGGAAAGCAAAGAAAATCCCCTATGTCACAGAAGGTGATGAGGAAATACATAATCCTCTGCTGTGAGGTTTCTGTGAGAAGATACACCGTTTTAGAAGGGGAAATGTTGCTGATGGGAAGCCATGCAGAACACCTCTGCATGACTGAATGTAGATTTACACCTGCAAACTGCTGGTGCCTATGTACATATTTATTTTTGCTCAGAATTAGAAAAAAAAACACCCACAAATGGTTGGCGCTTGCACAGACCTTCTCTTTCATAGAAAAGAGACATATTAAATGCAATTTTTACAAATTGAATTTCATAATATATATAAGTGTTGCGAGAGGACTGCAAATTGCATTTTCTGCTGTTCTGCTTTTTGCCCCAGGAGACAAAGCACGATTCGAGAAAATCACTTTCGCAGGCAGAATCTTTAGAAGTTACAAATAGGCTGTGATTGCACTTACAATGCTTGTTAGTTCTTTATGAAAAGCGTGACTGTGAGGGACACAGTGATATTGAGAGGATCAGAGAACTGTGATCAACTGCTGTCCCTAGAGGCTTGCGACATCTCTGATTTCTGCATACACTGGTGAAGAAGGCTTTAATTTTGGTGGTCATGTTGCATAGCATCCTCCTGTTCCAAATGTGAGCCCCTGGCTGCTGAGTTATCCTTCCTGCTTATATACAGCGGGTTGTGCTGTACAGGAGACCACTAGTGTATATTTAATGGGATAATCACCGGGGACAAATTACCTGTCAATTATTGGTTATTTGAAGGGTGATGACTAGATGGGAATAGTGTTTTGTTTCTGCTGTGAATTTTGAAAGGTTTTCTTAACAATGTAAGCAACTGGATAGTATTGTGTTGCTGAGCTGTAATAAGGGAAGCTTGACAGCGAGATGGATTAGGGTTAGGAAGAACGCCAGTGAGAACGACAGTGCAGCGAGAGCTCTCCAAGCAGATGAGCAGTAAACCGAAGAACCCTTCAGGAAAGCTGTGCCATGAGGGGGGTAGAGGGAGCAGCTCCGGAGAGTAGCAACCGTACCCAGAGAACTCAGCATGTGAAATAGCTGCACCAACAGTAAGCTTTTCGGTTTGTTCACAGTACTGCTTTCTTTCTAACCACAGCATTGCTTTTTTGTTTGTTTTCTGGATTCACTAGCTGTGGAGAGCTGGGCAGTATTTAATTATTCGGGATCACCTTAAGACAGGAGAAGGATTAAGGACAATTTTATTAAAGGTTTAACCGAGAGGCTGACATCTGAAATGCATGAAAAACTGAAATACACCAATTTTCAAGTGAAACCACCCCATTGTTAAACCCTTCGAGATCCGCAGAGAAGGAGGAAACGATCATAAGGAATTAACAACTCGGGAGAAACGTAAAGGGAGAGGTGGGAGAAAGCCAAATTCGAAATCTTGGACCACTCTGAAGGGAACCTCAGAATTTCTGGAAGTTCAATCTGTTTTTGTCTGTGATTTATCTGCAGTGTCAATCGTATTTGCCTACATGCCGAAGACACCTTCAATTTACAGGAAGTCTCTCGAAGTTGACCGAAATAATGAAGCTGAGTTTGTGATGCTTCACCAAATTATATTGCTTATTGCTGCAATAAATGTTCCAGCAATGTGCACAACATCTGCTGAAGTATCGCAAGGCCAATGCCATTGCTTGGGTACTCTTTATGGTCAGAGCTGCGGACCGCAAAGCAGCGTTAGGGTTGGAAGAACCGGACAACAATCAGAAATGCTGCTGAGGCCATTGTAAAAATGTGCTACGCTGATCTAGCTCTAGTTCGAGAACTGGAATAAGAATGACCAGCAAGAGAGGATGGTTGGAGGAGGGTGGCCAATGGAGCTTTAAGTGCTGGTAGTGCTACAATCTAGACTAATCATAAATACAAGTTATAGGTTTAAATCTTTGGCAATCGCCTCCATGTTACTACAAGAAGTGATAAAAAAAGGTATGGGCGCCCCTCTGAGAGAACAAATGCGACCAATTGACCTAATCTTTGGGAAGGTACCCACTCGAGAGTCCACAGTCACATTTTAGCTCACTGTACCTTTCACAGGGGAGAAATATACATTTGCATATCAGTCTTTGTCCCGCTCACATGGGCAGCCCACACATGCATTGCAATTCTCTTCTGAAGAGTACCAACAACAACCCCAGACACATGTTTCGGCCTAGTCGGGCCTCATCAGTCAGGTGGAGCTGTGCCTTTCTGAGCACAGTGAGCAAGAGGTCCACATCTGGATAACCCTAGGTGTGAAAACAAAGAAATTGATATGAGGCTGGGAAGCCCAAGAGAAACACACCAACACAGGTTACAAAGGACATACAAGTGCTTTATTTAAAAGCTACAACAGTTACCAAAAGTCAATTGGCAAACGGATAGCTATTCGGCTCTCAGAGTAACGTAACGAACTTCAACGAAGGTTCGATGCATTAGTAGAGAGAGCGTACATTGGAATACTTGGGCTTTTATATCCTTTATCCAGCCCTTGGCCAACCCCCTCGCGGGTTAACCATTCTTGGGACCAGGCCTAGGGTTCCTTGCCAGGTCAATCCCATAATGTATGCATTTTGATTAGTTCCGCTGATACAGTTGTTCATTTACACATAGGTCAGGGATAGGACAAGGTCTCAGTTCGCGACCCCGACAAGTGGCCTACAGGCATATTAATTATTCGTGTGTGCGGAGGTCACAACGGCCAGAATCTCACTCATAATGTTATTCGGCCTCCATTTTGATGTTCAGGGTGACTTCCACTTTACAAGAGAACCTAAAATGGCGGCTAGATCCAAGATGGCGACTTACATAACTTTTCGTAAAGGTCAAGACCTTGCCGCGGAGTCTATTTACATGATATTTTAGACAACTTGGCGTAGGCCAATACACATTCAAGTACTGCGATAGGAAGCATAATATCATTTCAATTCCAACAGACCCTCCTTTTGGCCTATGCCAAGTGCTAATATCATTTCTAATACTTTTTCAAATAACTCCATGTGCTGTCATCCATACATCCCGAATCATTGTCTGTAATATCTATAGCCATTAGGTCGTTCATCAGAACTTCTTGTAACACAAACTCTTTGGATGCTGTATCTGGGGCATATATTCTATGCCCTATTGTGCTCACTGCTTGGGCACAACATCCCCCTAGCATTCCACATATACTCGGAAGACATTGAAAACAGCAACAAAGGAATAGCAGGATCCCCAAAATAACTAGAATAACAGAAAGCACCTTCCAACCCCAAGATCGTAAAGAATCCCAGAACCAGGTGCTAAGATTCCAATCTCCGACAGGGATATGTACTTCAGAACTAAGAATATGCAAGTTCTGTATTGCTTTAAAAATTGTCGGCGAGGAATCTGGTACGAAAACACAGCAAGCGGACCCCACCAATTTGCATACTCCACCTCGTTCTGCCAAAATGACATCTAATGCCATCCGATTTTGGAGTGCTACCAATCTTATTGCTTTTTGTTCTAATGTCATATTGTAGAGTATGTCCGTGGTCCGGTTGATCGTTCTCTCCAGTACCCTTGCTAATCCCCTAATGTTCTCAGAGTTTGTTATTTATCCCCAAAAGGGCACAACTGATTTTGCTATATCTCCCAATACTTGCCCAGGTGTATCTCCGTTCTTGTCCCGCCGTGGGCGAGCCTTAGAAACCTCCAATGTACTAGCTACAAATACCCTGGGTAACAGGATTCCTAAATAACAGGTTCCCTGCCAATCCTTGGGCAACCAGGGAAATGCTAAACTACCACAAACAAAATATACAGGCCCCCCTACATACAGAGGCCTGTTTTCTCCAGTCAAATTTACAATGTTCATACAACCTTCAAAATCTCCCGTTGGCCGAGTGCCATTTCTTTGTACACAAAAGGGGACCGAGTCAGGGCTATGATTTATAGAGTAGGAAGGAGGCACGGCGTCCTTATTGCCTATCAGAGCCATTTTAAAGGAATTTAAAGTTTGAAAAGGAAGAGACAGTTTATCAGACGGCCTAATAGAAGCGACATTCGGTTTACTTCTATTTTCAAAAAGCGAGCATCCCAGGGGAGTTAATTCACGTTTCTCGAAATCATTCAAATTAGTTCCATCAAAATTCACTGAGATGCTATCATTCCAACGGCCAAAGAATAGTGCTCTAAGAGAGGCATAGCAAGCAGTCGTTAAAGGTAAAGGGTTAATATACCATTCTAGTCCCTTGTTCCCATGTTGCGGTAAATGAGTGCAAATCCAACAATTACTCTTATTAAAAATGGCATGCGTTGCATTCATTACTATCATTAGAGTGTTATTATGATACTTTTGTCTATGTTGGGAGTCTCTAGGGGACAGAGTGTGAAGGTGTACAGAGGGAGTCAAAGCAGTTGGTACAATCTCGGTCGGTAGTAGAGGTTTTAGAGGATAGATTTCTTCAAAGTACCAAAGTCCTACAGCAGTAATTACAAAAATAACAATTATCATTATCAAAACACAGCAGTACGTTTTCGGGGCCCAGGCACATTGTTCATTGCCCAAGTTGGTCACCCCTTTATTCACAAGTCCAGTGCAGGGAGCAGCAGTGGAGGTGGCAGGCATTGTAGTTCCTCAATCGACAACCCCAATGTTCGTTGCTGGCGACGCTACAGTCGCGCGATTTCTTAGTCCTTCCCAACCCTAGCCGGCAGAATCCCTTTTGTTCACCAGAAACTTTCTTATACAAAAGAAAACTTCCAATCACTTCCTTTTTCCAAATGCACGGAAAACCCGTGCCGTAGTTCTATTTTCTTCGTCGAAGGTTGTACCTGGTGGTACCCAAGATTGTTTAATCCGAAAATAAGGTGTTGTCACTTCCTGAGGGAAGCGACGTATCGGAGGCGACGGAAGTCGCAGAGCTTGAAACAGTGTTTTCCGGAAGTGATTTTTCAAGAGAGTGCAGAGACGAAATGGACTGTTCCCCAAGCTCCACGGGCTCAGACAGATTCTCCGACGCACTCACAGCGCTGTTTGCTACTCCAAGATCAGAGACTGTAGCATCAGCGAGGGGTTCTGCTTCTTCTGTAACGTGTGGCATCGGGTGAGGAAGTTTCTTGACATGCGTCGCGTGGATCCAGTGTTTCTTCCCCGCCACCCGCACTGCTGTCCGGGTGACCAACAGCACCTGGTAGGGTCCCTTCCAACGAGGAGCGAGACAGGAAGACCTTTCGTAGGCCTTCACTAGGACCCAACTTCCAGGCTGTATATCGTGTCCTGGGACATGAACCGTACAGGTAAAGCTGAGTGCACCTGGTGATAAATGAAATACAGGTTTTTAGTTAACTGGTTACAGTAGTCTACAAGCAATACATTTTCCACCTCCCTCAGGGCTTTAGGTTTTGGGAGACCCCAAATGTTAGCAGGTCTCCCCATCTACCTCAAATGGAGAAAGCCCAGTCTTAGTTTGAGGTGTGGTACGCATAGCCAATAATACAATAGGTAAGGCATCTGGCCATTTCAGTTTGGTATCGGCACATGTTTTTGCAAGCTTATTCTTTAAAATACCATTATGTCTTTCCACCAACCCAGCACTTTGAGGATGTCTAGCTGAGTGAAATTGTTTCTCAGTACGTAAAGCTGTGCATATCTGCAAAATTACTGCTGCAACAAAATGAGGACCATTATCCGACCAAATTACCCTTGGGAGCCCAAATCGAGGAAAGAATTCTTTTACCATAATCTTTGCAGTGGTCATGGCGGTAGCATCTTTAACGGGGAAAGCCTCGACCCATTTACTGAAGGCACAAATAATTACAAGAACATATTTCAGATTGTTACATCGTTCCATCTCAATAAAATCAAAGTGAATGACCTTGAAGGGAACAGAAGGGGGCCCAAAGCTTCCCCTTGGAGTTACTGTCCCCTTACCCACATTGTGCTGTAAGCAGATCATGCAATTTCGAACATGTCTTTTTGCAGTCTCCAGAATCATTGTTATTCACCCAAACTTGTTCTAACATTTTCGTGATCTGCTGAGCACACACATGTGTAGGACCGTATGCCATCGTAACCATTGCCAGTACATATGAATCAGGGAGCAACCATTTTCCTTAAGATGTTTCAACCCAACACCCATCATCATCTAGTTTCCCCATTCCTTCGGCCCACCTTTTAGATTCTTCTACTGTGGCATCAGTTTGAATATCTCGCACAGACCCAATACCTTCATCCATTATATAAGCATCTTTCATTTCTCTCAAAGCATACATGTCCGTGCTAAGGTCTGCGGCCGTTTGCCTGGCTATCAGGTCCGCAAAAGCGTTCCCTTTTCCCACATCATCTATGACCTTACGATGTGCTGCACATTTCATGATCGCTAACTGCCTAGGGAGTGAGAGTGCCGAGAGCAATTGCACTATCAAGGGGCAATGCTGAATCTTGGTCCCATGTGAGGTCAGGAACCCTCTTTCCGACCAGAGCCTCCCAAAGTTGTGAGCCATCAGTGTATATATTTACTATACGCCCTTCGGAGGGTTCACAAGCTCGGGCAATGCTATAATCTCTGCGGCCTGCGCGGAGTTATGCGAAATTCTCTTAGTTTCAACAACTTTACTCAATGTAGTAACTGCGTAAGCAGCTGTAGATGTACCATCTGAGAGTTTGAAGCAGGAGCCATCACAAAACAGCTCCCCTTCTGCATTGTCCAAAGGAGTATCTATAAGATCTATCCTGCCCTTCGTTTCTTGCTCAGTGGTATACAGGCAGTCGTGTAATTCTTCGCCACCGCAAACAGTGTTTTGCGGGAAAGGTAAGAGTTCAGCCGGATTAAGAACACAACACCTCTTAATTTGAATGTGCGGAGCAAACAGAATTAGTTCATACCTCGTTAAACGTGCAGAGGTGAGGTGTTGCGTTTGGGTTTTGTTCAATAGGATATCTACAGAGTGAGGTACCATCAAAATCAAATCATGGCCTAGGACCATTCCCTCACTCTGTTTTACAGACGCGGCAGCAGCAGCGACAGCTCGCAAACATCTTGGCAAAGCGCATGCGACAGGATCAAGGGCAGAGGAGTAGTAGCCGCACGGCCTATTCTTCCCTCCGTGTTGCTGTATTAACACAGCCAAAGCACATCCATCACATTCATGCACAAACAACACAAAGGCCTTGTCATAATTTGGAGTACCCAGAACCGGTGCAGAGCATAACGCGGTTTTGAGAAGCTCAAATGATCGTTGATGTTCCGATTTCAATGGCAGTGGCAGAGAAATGCCCTTCTTCGTCAAAGCCAACCTCGGTTTTATCACTAGCGAAAAGTTCGGGATCCACAACCTACAGTAAGAAGCTATACCTATTAAGGCTCTGACTTCCTTCTGTGTATTTGAAACAGACATGCCAGAAATGTGTTTTATTCTTTCAGGTGTCAATCTTCTCGCCTCCTTTGACAGGAGGTACCCTAAATAGGCGACCTCCTGACAACAATATTGACATTTTTTGAGCGAAGCCTTATGACCATTTTTGGCTAGATGAACAAGCAACAGTATAGTGCTTCCTTTACAAGCACTTTCAGAATCTGCAGCCAAAAGCAAATTATCGACATATTGAAGCAGTGTACAAGTAGGTGGTAATTCAAGGGTGTCGAGCTGCTCTTTCAAAGCTCTACTATAAATGCTTGGACTTTCAGTGTACCCTTGAGGTGCCCTAGTAAATGTAAATGAGCGTCCCCCCAAGGTGAACGCAAACAAATATCTACTTTCCTTCTGTATAGGGATGCTAAAGAAAGCGGTTTTTAAATCCACAACGCTGAAGTGCGTAGCCGTAGCAGGGATCATTGTCAATATCGTCGTCACATCAGGCACAATTGGAAATTGTGGGGCGACAACTCTGTTAAGAGCACGAAGATCAATTATGAACCGGTATGGGATTGCATTGTCGCCTTTCTTATATACAGGCAAGATCGGACTGTTACACAAACTACCTGTAATCTCCTCGATCACCCCACGATGCACAAAATCAGAGACAATGCATTTTAAAGCATGCTCGCCCTCAACTGATATTTTATACTGCGGAATGCGTGGTAGTTTAACTCCATGTTTCAAAACTATTTTAACGGGCTCAATCTGTAGTATCCCGACATCATTGTCATCAACCGCCCATAAACATTCCGGGACAATGTTAAACTCAGGAGGTAAAGATCGAATCAGAAACTGAGAATTAGGAAGTTGCTGTGGTGAAACCGTCAGCCGTACTCCATCAGAGGAACAATGAATTACTGCATTCGATTTCTTTAACAAATTCAACCTCAGCAAATTCTCTCCACAGTTCGAAGTCAGAAGAAAAGGGCAATGGTCCATGAAGGGACCCAAAGAAACAGACACCGGTGAAGAAACCGGACAAACAATTGGTATACCAGAAAACCCTACGGAAACATTGGTTTGCCCTGACAGTGGAATGTTTGGAACCCGAGAATGATCAATGGAGCACTTCTGTGCTCCAGTGTCTATCAAAAACTGGTGTTTCCTATTCCCTACTAATAATTCAACGTAGGGGCCTTTCTGATTAACGGGAATAGGTGAAGGTTCCAAACCCTGCTTCGGGCAGTCCTAATGAAATAGAGTATCGTCAGAAGGAAGCTCTTCAGAAAGGTAGGCAGCAGAAGGGTGATCAAATATGTTCCTCGAGTCCACACTCGAGGTCTGATTTTCCTGTGAAAAAGGTTGCTGAGGATCTTGCAAAAACTGACCTCTATCAGGGCCCCCTGCTCCAGGGCGGCCCCTGGGTCGTCTACCCATACTCCCAAATGCACTGTTTGACCTTTGTCGAAGGACTGGGCACTGTGCTCGCCAATGACCTTCCTGGCGGCAATAAGCACATTGATTAATATTCACAGAACCCAAAGGAGCATTTCCTTTTGGGACATACTGACCTCTGGTCTGTGTCGTGCCTCCCCTGGGGCTTCTAACAACTTGTTGTAATAATACTTTGGTTTTCAAATCTCCTTTCCTCTTTTCTATTTTCTCCTTCTCATTATTAACACAGTTCTCATAATACTGAGCCATGTGCAAAACCTCAGATTGAGATTTTGCCTGCCAAGCGCTCTCAGAGGACATAATCTGTGACTGGATGTCGGGCAACAATCCACGCACAAATTTGTCCACAAACAACCTTTTCCCAGACTCTGTACCCAAATCCTGCCCACTGAAGTCGGAAAATACCTGCTCGAATCTATTAAAGAATTCGGTGGCGCCTTCAGTTTTCCCTTGAACACAGGCCGTAAGCTTGTCCCAAATAATTATTTTCTCTGGAATTATAGTTTTTGTTAAATTTGCGACAATTCTATCAGGCAAAGTAAGTATTACCTGTGGTGGTTTCTCACCTGCTGGTCTCTCCCCATCAATCCTAATCATATTAGCCCACGTATCTCCCAACCCTGGCACATCGTCTATTGTCCGAACCTGCTTCCATACATCTACGGGTAGGAGTACAGGGAATAGCAAGGCAATATCACTTAAGGTGAACACAGAGGACTGTAAAACGGACTCTATCTCTTTGTAAAAACCCGTCTGGTTTTTCCTGATATCGGGAACTGATTGTCTAATAGTGTTCACTTCCTGTCGTGAAAACGGGACGTGAACGAATTGCGATACATAATGTGCAGGGATATCCACAGCGGGTGCACCAGTCCCAGCGTTGGCGGGAATCTCAACCTTTGGGGCAAAGGTCGGAGGAACCTCTCTCATAGGCAACTGAGATATAGGTACCTCCGGCCGCTTACTAAGCAACAGAGCCAGGTCGAGTGCTAAGGCAGCCGAAGAAGTGTCGGGCGAAAAAGCCCTTTTACAAATCCCCAACAATTCTATGGGGCAACTAACCTTCTTTCTTACACATTCTTCTTGCAGGTATTGTACCATTACCTGAATTACCTTTCTTTGCATTTCTACTGTATACTGACTATACGTGTCATATACTTCATCTGGCGGAATCGATGAATCCGAGATCCATCGAATCGCATCTTTGGTACAAATTCGTACTTCCTCAGGTGCCGATCTACGACACGGAAGGAACCGTTTCTGTACATACATACTGTCGTCTTCGTCATCCTCATCTCGTGCTTTCTCAAAGTTCCTCCTATACTCAAACAATCTTTCAACATGACCATGTACTTTCTGCTCTGTGTCCCTCGAAAGTGCCAAAGCATTTAGATCTCTGACCCCTTGTGGAAGATCCGAATTCTGTAATCTACCCCACATCACACATAAATGAGTCCCCAAGCCTTCGATAAAAACATTTTTCTCGGGAAAACTGTTCAAATTAGATAATGTGGAAAAAACATTAATTTGATCACCTTTCTCCATACAGTGCTTAGCCCATGCAAACAATTCCTGTTTCTTATCTGCAGAAACATTATTACGAGTGACTATCTTTGATCCTGCACCTTGATCAACTTCAGTCAATACGGGACCACTCGGGAGCGGAGGTGCAGGTAAATTTAATAAAGGTGCAACTATCGGCGCAAAAGGAAGGGGCGGTGCGATAGGTGGAGGAATAACAACTAGAGGACTAGGAACAATAGGTTGTACAGGGGGAACAGGAATAACAGCAGGAACAACAGCAGGAATGGGCAGAGCGCCCAAGAAAGGATCATACGGAGGCGGCACAGAGGCACCAGGCCTGCGCTCGTTTAACAATTTTTCAATAAATTCTTCAGAAACATGAAAATCTTTAGAGGGGTACATTTTCTGGATTCCAAGTGAAAAAGCCCTATTCATATTTTTGACTGATTCTGAATGTTTTTCTTTATCATATAACAACGCTTTTTCGGCATTTGTTTTATGACGGCGTGCATGTTTATCCCTACTTTTAAGCTGCTCTAACGCTTCTTTTTTCCAATTCTGTAAAACATCAAAGGCTGCAGGTATAGCCTTCTTTTTTAGCAAGACCGATTCTAGGTAGTACATGCCGGCGACCCCTCCTGTGGTGCCGGGCGGCTAAATTCCAAAGATTGTCGATCGCTGCGGAACAGAGCCCTAAAGCAGCTAGACAATTTCCCAGGCATGTCACAAAAAATTGGTGTTACCTGGTCAATAATTGTGTCTGCAGATACAATACGCCAAATTCAAATTGTCAGGGTTAAATTAAGAGCCGGGTCACGACTGCACCTGACCAAACCTAAGGAGGACCGTACGGTTTATCAAAGAACTTACCTAACGAATTTTACCTTGTGTTTGGTGGTTTCGACAAATCTGCCCACCTCAAAAATGGACCCTCGTCAAGATGCCGTGTCAGACCACACGACTATCGTCCAAGGATCGGATCGTGCAGCGCTGCCGAGATATCGCGTCTAGTTTGGTCGGGCCCGCAGAATCACACCGTCCGATCCCGGTTCGATAGTCTGCGTCAACCTTCAATGATCCGGCATCAATCTTGAGGGTCCCTATTCGGGCGCCAACTGTGAAAACAAAGAAATTGATATGAGGCTGGGAAGCCCAAAAGAAACACACCAACACAGGTTACAAAGGACATACAAGTGCTTTATTTAAAAGCTACAACAGTTGCCAAAAGTCAATTGACAAACGGATAGCTATTCGGCTCTCAGAGTAACGTAACGAACTTCAACGAAGGTTCGATGCATTAGTAGAGCGACCGTACATTGGAATACTTGGGCTTTTATATCCTTTATCCAGCCCTTGGCCAACCCCCTCGCGGGTTAACCATCCTTGGGACCAGGCCTAGGGTTCCTTGCCAGGTCAATCCCATAATGTATGCATTTTGATTAGTTCCGCTGATACAGTTGTTCATTTACACATAGGTCAGGGATAGGACAAGGTCTCAGTTCGCGACCCCGACAAGTGGCCTACAGGCATATTAATTATCCGTGTGTGCGGAGGTCACAACGGCCAGAATCTCACTCAGAATGTTATTCGGCCTCCATTTTGATGTTCAGGGTGACTTCCACTTTACAAGAGAACCTAAAATGGCGGCTAGATCCAAGATGGCGACTTACATAACTTTTCGTAAAGGTCAAGACATTGCCGCGGAGTCTATTTACATGATATTTTAGACAACTTGGCGTAGGCCAATACACATTCAAATACTGCGATAGGAGGCATAATATCATTTCAATTCCAACATAGGTAATTTAGGGAGAACAACCTTAAGTCCCTTAAACAATCCAAAAATATGTATGGGCGCCCCTCTGCGAGAACGAACATGGCCAATTGACCTGTTCTTTAGAAAGGTACCCACTGGCGAGTCTGCAGCCACATTTTAGCTCACTGTACCTTTCACAGGGGAATAATATCCATTTGCATATCAGTCTTTGTCCCGCTCACATGGGCAGTCCAGTACAAAAATGTTATGGCAATTCTCCTCTGAACAAGAGTACCAACAGCAACCCCAGACACATGTTTCATCCTGGTCGGGCCTCATCAGTGAGGTGGATCTTTGCCTGTCTGAGCACAGTGAACAAGGGGTCCACGTCTGAATGACTGTAGGTAACTTATGGTGACCAAGCTTATCTCCCTTAAACAATAAAAAAATAAGAATGGGTGCCCCTCTGCAAGAACGAGCATAGCTCAGGGGCAATGCACTTGTCTTGGAAGCAAGACAATGCGGAGCAACACAGGTTCAAACTCCGGAGCTGCACTTAGAAACCTCTGGGTATTAAGCGCGTTATAAATAACCAATTACAATTACAATTACAAATAAAAAAATAGGTATGGGTGCCCCTCTGTGAGAATGAACACGCCCAATTGACCTGTTCTTTGGAAAGGTACTCACTCGAGAGTCTGCAGCCAAAATGTACCTCACTGTACCTTTCACAGGGAAGAAATAGCCATTTGCATATCAGTCTTTGACCCACCCACATGGGCAGTCCCGCATGGAAATGCTATGGCAATTCTCCTCTGAACAAGATTATCAACAGCAATCCCAGAAACTTGTTTCGGCATAATCAGGCCTCATCATTGAGGTGGAGCTGTGCCTCTCTGAGTACAGTGAGCAAGGAGTCCACGTCTGGAAGACCCTAGGTAACTTAGAATTACCAACCTTAAGTCCCTTAAACAATCTAAAAATAGGTATGGGCACCCATCTCCAAGAACGAACATGGCCAAATGGCCTGTTCTTTGGGAAGGTGCCCACTCGAGAGTCCACAGCCACATTTTAGCTCACTGTACCTTTCACAGGGGAGAAATATCCATTTGCATATCAGTCTTTGACCTGCCCACATGGGCAGTCCAGCACCGAAATGCTATGGCAGTTCTCCTCTGAACAAGAGTACCAACAGCAACCAAGAAACATGTTTCGGCCTAGTCGGGCCTCATCAGTGAGGTGGAGCTGTGCCAATCTGAGCACAGTGAGCAAGGGGTCCACATCTGGATGACCACAGTTAACTTAGGGTGCCTAACCTTAAGTTCCTTAAACAATTAAAAAAAAAATAGGAATGTGCGCCCCTCTGCAAGAACAAGCATATATATCCTCTCAGGATGATAGCTCAGGGGCAATGAGCTCGTCTTGGAAGCAAGACGATGCAGAGCAACACAGGTTTGATACCCGGATCTGCGGTTAGAAACCTCAGGGTATTAAGCGTGTTATAAATAACCAATTACCAATAACCAATAACCCATTTGCATATCAGTCTTTGATCCGCCCACATGGTCAGTCCAGCACCGAAATGCTATGGCAATTCTCCTCTGAACAAGAGTACCAACAGCAACCCAGACACTTGTTTCGGACTAGTCGGGCCTCATCAGTGAGGTGGAGATGTGCCTCTGTGAGCACACTGAGCAAGGTGTTCATGTCTGGATGACCCTAGGTAACTTAAACAATGGAAAAATAGGTATGGGCGCCCGTCTGCGAGAAAGAACACAGCCGATTGACCTGTTCTTTTGGAAGGTACCCACTCGAGGGTCTGCAGCCACAAGAGTACCAACAGCAACCCAGACACTTGTTTCGGCCTTGTATTATTTAGTCATTTTTTTTTCCTGGTCATTTCCACAGCGACAACTCTCAGATCCTCTTTTCAGTCTCTTCCTTTTCTGACTGCATGTCAGCTAACTCTCGATGCGTTGTCACTCTCTTCATCCTACCACTATCAAAACTGAGATTCTCTCCTTTTCTTCACCTCCCCATACTTACCCTCTCCCACTAGCTATCCCTTCCATCCTCACTCATTTCTCCAGTCTTCTTGTGCTCATATGGTCGGTATTGTCATTGACTCTTCTCTCTCTTTCTCTTAACACAATTCTACTCTGTCCTGACCAGCTTTACAATATTCTCAATATTCAGCCATTTCCTACTTTCCCAGCTGCCAACGCTCTAATGTTGACCTCTGTGTCCTCTTGTTCTGACTACTGTTTTCTCTTCTTTTCTGGTTGTCTGCCTGTACCCTTGCTGTACTACAGTCTGATTTAAATGTGACTATTTGTGTTATTTGTGCGCTCTGTCATCATTGTCATACTGCCCCTTCCTTAGCTGCACATCATTGCCTTCCTTTTCCAGCTTGTCTTCTGTTTTGTTTTCTCTACATTATTTTTAAATGTATTCATGGACTTCACTCCTCCCCCCAAAGCGCCCCTTTTGGATAATTTGATGTTACTACTTGTTCACTTCACTCGTCTTTATTTCTTCTGTGCCTCATGCCCCACCAACCTGTGCTCAATATCGCTTTTGCTCTCTTAGTTCCTTAACTTTGTAAAGTTTTCCCTCTCTATATATTCTTCTATGTTAACCAGTTTTCATTCCACTCTTAAAACTCACCAGTTTATCTTGAATGAAATGCATCTTTCATGATTGGTCTGTGTATGTATTTCTGTTCTTGGGTATCAGGTTTGTGTAATTTTTTGCAGCACTTTTGAAAATGTGCTCAATCAATTCCAATAAAACTATATGCTACAATGGTGCATGGGACACACCTCGTGTGCATGTGCACGCATGCACATCAGCTTGTACATCATGTATGTCTAACCTGGGACTCGACATCCAATTTTTGAGTCCATCCCTGCATCAGATGACTAGTTGTTAACCATGTCTGGCCTGGTCAAGTCAATCTTTTCACAATCAGTGGGGAGAAAAGAGGGCTGCATACTTTATGGAGCTTGGCTGGATTTCTCCAGAGGTTGTAACACTGTTAACAGGGGGCATCTCTGGGCCAAATTAGATTCATGGGGAATCCCAAGTGGCCTTTTGGCCATATTAAAAGGCTTGCACAAGGGTACAAATCTTTGTGTTAGACTAAACACTCAAGGTGACTTGTCTGGAGAGGTGCCCACTAAAAGAGGCGTAAGGCAAGGATGTATCCTTGCTGCATGCCTCTTCAACCTCTAATTGGCTGACCTAACAGAGGCTTTAGAACACCAGTCATTTAGCAAGTCCCAGAATTGGTAAGCAGCCACTATACTGGATTGCCTATGCAGACAATGTGGTCTTGTTAGACTACTCTCCCAGGGGAATGCAAAGCCTATTGTCAGCATTTCGTATTTACGCAGAGGGCAGTGACCTAAAAGTGAATCCAGCTAAATCAAACATTCTGACATTTAGGAGAACTTGTAAGGGTCCCATTAACTTTAAGTGGTCCCTCCATGATCAGATTCTGCCTGTGGTTAATTAACTAATTTATTTGGACATTAAATTGCGTTCCATCCACACAAAAAAGCTATTAGAACAAGCCTTAGATCTCAAGGTAATCCCACTTTTGGCAAAAATGAAAAAGATCTATAGCACCATCTGTAAATTCTCCATATGCCGACTGATTAAATTCTATAAAGCAAAGGTTATTCCATGCTTCTAAATTGAATGCATCTTGAGGGTAGAATTTGGAAATAAATCCTCCATCTTCCACCTAGCTGTCCCATGGCATTCCTGAGGTACGAACTAGGGCTGCATTCCCTGAAAACATACTTGTATTGGAAGATAATAACACTCTGCAGGCCGATATGGACACCAGGTGAAGATTCTCTTTACATAGATATAGCAGCTGAGCGTAAATGGGGAACTAATCAGTTTCTACTGGATTTATTCAGCTATGCAAGAAATACGTTGGAGCAGTGTGATCGCTCTGCCGTGGATCTAGTTGAAAATCCTATTGGCGTCAAGCGTGCTCTGTTACAACTAGATTGGATCCACACTATTGGGCAGATGCTGGATCGAACAACATTCTGCTCATTGTCAAGTTTTGATAAACCCAATGGATATTTACCAAACTCTTTAGCCTGTTTTCCCAGTGCCAAATTAAAAACTGCATTTCTAAGAGTAAGACTGAATCTGTTTAGAACAGAAGAGATTCAGTCAATTTATGAAAATGTCATATCAAAATCAGTAATCTGTTCCCTCTGTAAGGAAAAAGTTGTACAGACCCAGCACCATCTACTTACAATCTGTGAAGGTATAAGGGATGCCCGGGAAAATCATTTGGCTGGTTTTGTTGACGATAAAAACTGGATCTATACGTATTTGTCCTGGGAAAGATTAATAGCTGGACATGAGAGATATCTAACCATTGCTGTCTTGAAGACACTTGAAAAATTGGGTTTTTTGTACTGAAAAAATGTTTTTTTCTTTTTCACTTTTATTGATATTGTTATACAATATTGTTTATCATTGCTTGTTTTTTGTGAAAAGTCATAAAATATGACTAAAACAAACAAAGTAAATGTTATTAGTCTTCACAGAACAATAGACAAGTACTGGGAATGGCATAATCCTGTGCCACACAATAATTATTATGAGAACCTGGTCTTCATCTCAATTCCCAGAAATAGCAAAATATTCCATTAACATTTTGTTTGTAATGAGGATCAGGTAAGAAAACAGGTTTGAATGTGTTTATGCCAAAACTGGATCAGCATTCTTTTCAGGCGCTGATATAAACCCTCAAAACCACCAACATAGAGGGTTTTCCAAAAATAAAACGTATAGTATTATATATCTATAATCACAGGAGAAAAGAAGTTCCCTTTAAAAGGAAAAGCATTTATTAGTCAGGACTATGGTACACTGACTGCAGTCAGACTAAATTCATCAATGGATATCAGTCAGTAACATAGAAAGAAACGCCTGTGGACTTTGCCTGTCAGTGGCAGGAGTAGGATCCAGAATCAGTCCACAGGCTCAGCCCTACAGTGGTTGTAAGCTTTGCTGATACTGCTGTGGTGGGACTGAGGTGTACAGAAGACACAATATGAAACATCTGGAATCTGGCAGATGCAGGGCTCACTTAACTTAGGACTGGTGAGGCTGTAGTTTATTTGTGATCTGATTACAATTGCAGGGAGCAAAAAATCATACAGGCGGTGTCTTGGTAATGAGACTATGTGGTTGATGTGGTAATTCAAAACCAGCTGGATATGAATTAAGAAGGGCTGGGACAATAACAAAGGACAGCCACTTTCAAAAACTATCCAGAATTTCACAACCTCACATACAATAGTTTGGCCAGGAAAAAACACAACATAGGGAGACTTAAATGTTTTGCTGGCAAAAATAAATCCTTGAAATCTGGGCAAATCTCTGTAGTGGAAAAGCTACCAGAGGTATATATGCCTGAGGGAGAGTAAGTCCAAGAACATAAAAGCAAGAGAGAAGACCTGAACATATGGTAACGCATGAGGACCATGACATTCACTCAAGAAGGAATACTTTCATAAGGAATGTGGCCATTGAGCAAATCAAACAAGAAAAGTTGTAGGAATATGTCCAAAACATACAAGACATAATAACCGGCAAGCAAAAAAACCAAAGCAGGGAGTTTATTCACCTGTATCACAAGCAGAAGGTCTTCCCCAAATCTAAGACAGTACACACACAAAGTGTTAATATTGTTAGGAGGTGTTCATTAGTTATAGATAGCAGTAATAATGAACAGGGATGAAATCAATTGAGTTTTCAATTCAAGCATCACAGAATCTGTCTGTTATTGAAAATTTCACACTTGGTTTTAAAAAAAGGATAGATAAATATAATTCATAGTTAAACCAGTGGTTATGTGAGTTATACAACATATAATCTGCTCTCTAGTACTGTGATCCCCAACATGTAGCTCGGAAGCAGCATGTTGCTTGCAGCACCCTAAATTGTTGCTCATCAGTTGCTCTGGGCCATGGTGTCGAGGCCCAGAAGGAGGCGCTGAAGGGATCACACCTCAGTAGCATTATAGCCAGGACAGAGTCCTGGACTGGACTGAACGGGAATGTTGGCCAATGAGCCTACTGTGGTTCCAGTTTACTTATTTTTGTAGATGCAACATTTGAGTTTGTTGCCACCATGCAAATTATTTTCAATAAATGTCCTTACTTATTAAATCGGGGTCATTGTTAAAACCCTGTCATCTTCAAATACTTTGCCCAGCTGACAAATTGATTAATGAGCTAAATAATTGAACCCTGTTTGTGTGCTGGAGGAAATGGTCCTATTCTGTTCCTTTGTATATCTAGGAGGAACATAATGGACATATAAGTGGCACACATACCCAACCTTCCTTTATCAATAATTTGTATGCCATGCTTTTTGTACAAGTCAGGTTTGTGTTTGATGCCAACTTTGTCATGGTTTGATACTCTCTCAATCTGGCACTTGGAGAATGGGCAAATAAGGCAAATGCATGCCACATTTTTCATTATTAATTTGTCCTATGTTCAATTCCAATTAAGTTACTGTTAATATGTTTAAATTAACAAGCCAATTAATTAATCCAAATGCCTAGCTAACACCACCACACCTATCTATGAAGTGGTCATCAAATGCTCGGAGTTTCTGACACATTTTTGCCACTGCGTTTTGTGTAAAATTCCTTTGGGGCAGAGACGAGAGGCTCCAAATCCTTCAGAAAATTATCGTTTTTATTCCTAACCTCTTTTTCACCAAAGTAATAGGCCCTGAGGGCTTTAGAATGCACTATTTGCCATTACATGAAAAAAAAAAAATTCTTAGGAGGTAACCTCTAAAGTACAGGTGATGTGATCTTAAAAGCCTACATGTAATGAGCAGTATTACTCAATCAATATTTATTTAATTTGATTTCTTCATTATGTTACATTTAAACATATATATCATATTTCATAAAATTCCTATAGAACAATCCCAAAATAAAAAAGCAGCTTTAACATATTCAAACAAGCTATATATAAAAACCTGATCAACGACAAATTAACCTAACATTTTGCAGGCACACTGTGTTTCCTCCTGCACTCCTTCATTTATTGAGGGGTGTGTACATTTAAATGTACCAACAGCATCTGTCTCCTGCATTCTGGGGATCTTATTTCACAGTGTTCTCCTTGCCGTCTTCTATGTGTATGTATATAAAGCTAAAGAAGGCAGCTTAGGCATATTTTGGACATCTGCCTCTCTCCCCATCGGACAAGCTCTTGCTTTAAGAAATATTTTGTGTTGACATAATCCGGCAAATGTAGTTATATCCCGCCCCCCTATCCAAATAGACAGTGCCTTAAAATCCCTTTCCAACCCCAAGCACCACAAGTGTTTTTTTTTTGTTTTTTTTTGTTTTTTTTTTTCTTACCAGGGGAGGCCTCAATCATTTGTTTTTAATAAATTTGTACAAAATCCTAACTGGCCCAACATCTTTAAACTAACACCTCAAATTCAGCTCATAAGGTGCTAACAGGTGTACCTTGAGGTCGACCTGGTATTGACACAGGAATTTATTTTGCAACTTCTCCTGGACATTACAGTTTGAACCACCCCAAATTGTACCACCATATACTATCAGAAGCAGACCTGTGCCTTATATACCTCCAGGCACTTGTCCAATCTGAATACCCCAAACCTGAAATGTAAATAGCCCTTTAAACCTTTATGATGCCCTTTCATTTGTCTCCTTAAAATTATTGACCCAAGCACCGCTCTTTGAGAAGAGTAGGCTGAAACCAAATGAGAGGACCTCTTCATCTCTACATTCATTTAATAACCAGCAACAAGGCTTCTCCCTTTTCCAGAACACCATCATCTTTGTTTTTATTATATTTAATTTCAAATTACAGTTACCAAAATAGTAATTTGCGTATAGCAGGCCCTGTTGGAGACCTGCCGTCTCTAAGTCCAAAATAGCAGTGTCTTCAGCATAAAGAAGCATGCTATAACATTTCCCCTTCAGAGAGGGTGGATTAACTTTCCTAAGAGACACACTAGAGTCAAAGTCTTGAAGGAATAAATAGGTGCCAACTTACACCCCTGCTTTTCACCTTTACTGGTGGGGAAAAACAATGTATAATTCCCCTATCTTGTATATTGGGCAGACACAGAGATGTCTGCGTATCACATTTGGATAAGATTTAAGAAACCATTAAGGACCCCAATAAAATGTAAACTACGCCACAATATGATTCTAGCAATCAAATTAAATGCATTCCCCAAATCTGAAAAAAGCCACAAATAATTTTCCTCCCTTAACCTTACCATATTTCTCCATGCTCAGAGTGAAGCAGTGGTCCACACACTCAAGCCCTCCCCTGAAACCCATTTGGGAGGGCTTCAAGATATTGTTACTTTCAGCCCACATCTCCAGTCTGAGTGACAAACATTTGGAGAATATCTTACTGGCAATTTTACTACTATAACCATGGGGGGCTGCTGATGTCCTTCGAAAAAGCTTCCATTATTTCTCATTATATTCTTTTTTGTGTTTCTTTTGAAAATATAAATTGGACCACCTGTGTACACCACTCATTAAATCATGGATCAATTTTCTTTTCACGATTCTACATTCTGCATCGAACCATGGAGCATTCCTTTCTATAACCTGGACCTCCTGAACTGGGAGACACTGTTTGCCAATATGTCTGTCCCAGACAGTTTTCACCAAAGACTCAAACAAACTGACGCTTCTGTGTGTGGCCTCTGATCTGTTTGACAATTTTGAGAGAATATCTTAATTTCTTGTGAATTAGTAATTCTTTCCAATGCCTCCTTATTGAGCGTAGGTATCGCCAACCAGCCCCTCTGGCTGTTGAACATAATCTTTTTGGTGCATACCCCCTTTACCATTGGAAAATTAACTAAAGAGGATAGTGATCACTCTGTTCAATCAGAAATGCAAACTTTCATAACATTCCTGAAGAAAATACAGTCTATAAGACAGCAATCAATGACTGAGAAACAATAACACGGGTCTTGTATGGTTCGGAATGCACCATTTGCCACTAAACATCCCAGAAAAGTCCCAGCGGAATCCCAAATTACACCTGAAAATCAGTGCTTTATTTGTGAACAATTTTAATGTCCAAACATTTGCACTAAATTTCTTTAAATTATTTTGCTCAAGAACCTGAAGCCATGGTAATGTTTATTTAGTCCTACTATTTTTTTGAACAACTTGACTGGTCACTTCGGTCTAAAAACGTCCTACTGACCACTCAATTTCCTCAACATTTCCTATAAGCAACCACTTAATCACAATAAGTTAAAGGCATTGTACATTTATTTTACTAAAATTGCACATGCTCTAGATAACTGTTAGGTACTGAAAATTAAAATATTCTATTAGCAGTATTTAGTTTATCAAATTTGTAATTGGTGTTGCAATCATTTTGAGCACCGATATGCTCTGTCAAAAAATGAATGTTGCTCACCATTTAATTTGATATACACATTTTGCTGATTGTACCAAAAAAGTTGGGGACCCCTGCTCTAATATATCGTTCTACCCTCTTACACTGGATCTTTAAATGCTTTGTTCTTCCTAAACCTTTTTGATGAGTGGTGCTCAAAATGTTTTCATCATTTGTGAATGAATTGCATAGGCTCCATTACAGGGGCAGCTGGGAGACTACACTGCATTTATGTTTATCTATGTATGGCAAACATATAGGGTCAGGGAAGTATTGGGGTGTTTATGTTTTTCGAGTTAAATCCTATTAATAGTAGTGGGCCCATGTTTCAGGCAGCTACTCGACACATTAATTTATGAAACACAAACACTTGTGTGTAGGCGCGTTTTAACTGCCATATCATATCATGCTGTACTACACTTGTGATGGGCCACTATACATAGAGATCTTTTTCATCCAAAAATACCATGTCACCAAAAAATCGCCTAGTCATTCATTGATGGCGAAAGAGCTTGCAGCTGCATGCTCTGTCCACAAACCACATGGACACACTGTGACTGAAAAGTCCTTGCAAGCACATTAGCATGCAGGTGCCCTTTAATCCTTGCAAGATTGATGGATTTACAGGGTGAAAGTTCCGCTGATGTACCCTAAACAATTAAATGCTAGGGTCGATCCAGGTGAACCCATCAATTGAACGGGTAGACCCCTCTATATATATGAGAATTTGTTTCAAAGGTCCATCACTGTTATTTTTCTTAGAATACAGTAGACATTACAAAGCATTTTTTTCTGTTGTCTGCTTTGTTTTTTGCATCAATTTACTGGTCCCATCGGTATAACGTTTTTTCAACTATTATTTCATTATTTCACCATGTTTTTTTAAAAATCTAAATGTTTTTTCACACAGACTAATTTTGTGGTGCACTCATCTCCTGCAATCTGTCAGGATATAATCATACAAGTACGGATTACCCTATCACTTTAGAGACTGGCACAACAAGAAAGGTATAGGAAGGGTCAAGTCAGAGCCGAGCTGATAGCCAGGCTTCGCCCAAGGGCCAAACCACGAGCCAAGCCATTAAAAACAAATCTGTTTGAATCCCACAACCTAATATTTTGTTAGTAACAGCAGTGACACCACAGAAAAGTGTTGCATTTATTATTATCATAATGTACTATAAAAAGTTATGCTTTTGTAATCTATAAACAGAACTGGACTACATTTTTCTGAAGACTGATTAACATCATAACCACTAACCACTTGCACTGAAGAAGCAATCAAGCCTAGCGGAACACTGTCTTCATTAATTCTGAAACCCTCCTTGCTGTGAACAGGGCGGCATGTGCACTTTCTGTGGTGTAGTGGAATACAATTATAATGCCAAACTATCATGAATTATAGTCCCAAGCTTGGGGTTGGCTGAGTCTCAGCGCGGTTACATTGCAGCGTTGCAGTGACAGAGGCAATGTTGTATGGGTCACCCACACATCCTAAAAATGCACCTGAAAATGTACTGAATCTCTGCTTTTGGAGCATCTTTGCATTTTTGGGAGTCCTTTTCGAGACTGTTTGTGAAAACTGTGTGTGTTGTAATACACTGTATGGTTTGGGTGTGAGGAGAGGTGATAAGTGTCTTTGAAATCACAGGCTCATTGACAAATCTGACACGGAAGCAGATGCAATTGTTCACAGGCATAGGCATTGGGCTACAGGAATATTTTGGAGGATAACAACAAGAAAAGGAACTTTGAAGGATAATTTATTTAACTAAAAAATCAGGATTCATCATCGGACCATCTATAAGAGGGACAATTGACGGCTATGGTCAGAGGATTCTCATTCCGACTTTGAAATGTTTAGATATGTGTTGAAACCTGAAATAGCCAAGCTATTGGAAAAAAATAATTGAAATTAGGCACCTTCGTAGTATGTGAATATTGGAAGTAGTATAATAAAAGATGTAAAAAGAAATTGTTGATAAGCGCCCCTATGTGAGAATGAACACGGCCCATTGACCTGTTCTTTGGAAAGGTACCCCCTCGAGAGACTGTAGCCATACTTTAGCTCACTGTACCTTTCACAGAAGGCAAATATCCATTTGCTTATCAGTCTTTGTCCCGCCCACATGGGCAGTCCAGCACCAAAATGCTATGGCAATTCCCTTCTGAACAAGAGTACCAACAGCAGCCCCAGACATGTGTTTCAGCCTTGTTGGTCCTCATCAGTGAGATGGAGCTGTGCCTCTCTGAGCACAGTGAGCAAAGGGTCCACATCTGGATGACCCTAGGAAACTTAGGGTGAATAAAACTAAGTCCCTTAAACAATCAAAAAATAGTTCATAGGAGCCCCTCTGCGAGAACGAACACAGCCCATTGACCTGTTCTTCGGGAAGGTACCCACTCGAGAGTCCGCAGCCACACTTTAGCTCACTGTACCTTTCACAGATGGGAAATATATATTTGCATATCAGTCTTTGTCCTGCCCACATGAGCAGTCCAGCGCCGAAATGCTATGGCAATTCCCTTCTGAACAAGAGTACCAACAGCAACCTCATACACGTGTTTCAGCCTTTTTGGGCCTCATCAGTGAGGTGGAGCTGTGCCTCTCTGAGCACAGTGAGTAAGGAGTCCCCGTCTATGCTGGGCAGGACAAAGACTGATATGCCAATAGATATTTCCCATCTGTGAAAGGTACATTGAGCTAAAGTTTGGCTATGGACCCCGATTGGGTACCCTGCCAAAGAACATGTCAATGGGCCGTGTTCGTTCTTGCAGAGAGGCGCCAATGACTACATTTTAATAAAAGATGTAGTTACCATCATCATTATTCTATACATTAAAAAAGCCTTGTTTTATTTATCCAAGAGTACAATTAAAGAGTGATGTTAATGTATACAGCACTGTAATGCATTGTAATAATGAGTGTTATTTCTCAACAATTTAATGGTGCTCATTTTATCAACCTCAAAAGGATAAAGAGCTGAAAGGCCCTGCCAGAATTTGAATGTATGACTATGGGCTGTGAATATTTGAGACAATTGCATAATGCATTGAGCTATCTTAACCATTCAAAAATGCACCATGGAAAGTGTGGCCCTTCTAGACTGACCCTACAGATTAGGCTAGAGTCTTTCACTGAGGGCTAGTGGATGGTGGACATTTTACACCTTTTTTAGATTTATAGGGTCTCATTGCAAGTATGCAGGTCCAGAAATAGCAGTACTGGTCGCACTGTACCAGCACCCTATTCTGGACCGGCATACTACGAGTTGCGAGTGACATCCACGTTGCTACCATATCCGGCAGCACAATTAATGGAATCTGCGGCATGACCCGTATGCCTTGCCTGAAACACTGGCATGGCAGTAGTATGGGCATATTCCGGTACTGACTTCACGGAAACACAGCCATAAAAGTGCCAATGGCACCATGACCTCTGTGCCAAAAACACTGGCATTGTGGACCAGGCGTTAAACAGTGGCAGGTGTGCAGAAACAGGCCACAGGTGGCCAAAATCTGCCCAGCTGCACACCATGAGCACTGTGAATGCACAAAAGGACCACTCCCACACCCCCACCCCCTTCCAAACACAACAATGCTGGCAGCTGCAGTAGCAGTAATGGAACTGGAGGCCCTGTATGCAGGGATACAACTGGAAGAGGCAGAGAGGCGGTGGAGATGTAGGAGGAGAAGGAGGATCATCATGGCCATGCAGAAGAACAATGGCTAACAGGTAGCACCCCGCAGGCAGCCACCCATACCCTGCATAAGGGCCACACCCTTCAACCTCACAAAAACACTGATCCACACCCTCTACCGGCTAAACAGGGACACAATCACCTACATAGTCGACCTGATCCATAATGACATCGCCAGCCTCATCCACATCCATACTGCCACTCCCTCCTTGCTCAAGGTAGTGTCTGCACTACATTGCCTGGCAGCCGGCACCTACCAACACACTGTGGGTGAGCTGCATGGGTTATCCCAACCCTGTTTCTCGAGGGTCCATTTTCAGGTCCTAGATGCTCTCCTGCGACACATGTTCAACCACATTTCCCTACCCCGAAGACCTGCCCAGGTTAACACCCTATGTGATTGGTGCATTGGACTGCACACATGTGGAGCTGGTGGCCAGACATGCCATTGAGGCAGTCTACAGGAACAGGAAACTGTACCACTCCCTCAATGTGCAGATGGTGTGTAATGTACACCACCTCATCACCCATTGCTGTGCAAGATTCCCGGGATTGACACACAATGCCATGGTGCTGAGGAACTCTATGTTGCCAGGGTACATGGCACATCACAGAGGAGAGCGTACCTGACTGCTGGGTGAGTTGAATTTCCAATGCACGTGCAGTGTGGAATGGGGGGTGTTAAGGATTTCAATCAGGCGATACACTCTGCTCCCAGCCTTGTGTACAGCGCAATGGAAAAACTTATTTGATATATAGATTCAATTATTTGAAAGATGTACCACTCGTATCACACCACTTATTTAAGAATACCCTGGGTCACTCTGGACCAGAAATCAGGCTGGTTTGTAAAAGGTATTATTTATTTACTTAGTTAAGATCAAAAACACTATATATATATATATATATTAATAGATAAACAACAATTAACAATGGGGTGACAGAACACAGAATGATGTCTTTAATACACTGGGACTAAGTTATGAACAAACAAATGCAGCACAGAAACTAATACTTTTGTGTTGGTTTCAGATCAGATAGCACAATGGTTAGAAATTCCCTGCTACATTTCTCAACCCCCCAATAGGCAATGCAAAGAGATGGAAGGAGAGAGCAGGTATTCAGGAATAGTACAGGTCAAACAGTGTCTCACTTCCCCCATTCATCCAGAAAGAGAAAAACGAAGTGGGCTTTTCAACTGTCAGTATGACTTTTAAAGTGGCTGAGCAAGAACTCTAAATGTGTGTAAAAATGCCTAAATTGTTGTAAATTCCCATGGGAGCCACTTTGAACAGTTGCACACAAACATAAGCAATGATTTAGTCAGCAGAAAACATTTGCAATCTTAAAATCCAAGTCGGAAGCAGTTTGAATCTATTTTACACGTGTACACATTTCTCAAAAGGAAATTTCGCTGCAAACTTATCCGTGCGCGATATTCGCGATAACGGGAGCACCGCACTGTTTTGAAATGCTGGGCACATCGGACTGGACAGGGTCAGCAAGGTGCTCTGTTCGCAGCACAGGACTGGACAGGGTCAGCAAGGCACTCTGGTCACAGCATGGCACAGGACTGACAGGGTCAGCAAGGCGGTCTGGTCACAGCACGGCACAGGACTGGACGGGATCTGCCATTCTTGGTTCAGAGGATATTTCAATTCCACAGGCAAGCAGGAACAGCACAGCCCGGCTGTATTATGATGCTTCCCCTAGGCTTTTGGGGTTCTGTTCTAGAATTTGAGGCCTAGCTGAGGGTGGTTCAGCTATGCAATAGGCCTTTGCTTTGCCAAGTTTCTGGAGTCTGGAATAAGGAAGATGTAGAGTTCAGCAGCAGGGTGCTCCGCCAGCATCAGGAGGGTGAGTGGATCTGTCTGTCCCTATGTCTGGTCAACTATCTCTATTTATGCTATAAAATGACATCATAAAGGGGATGTGTGGGCCAGCTTAGCTAAGCTTGCCCCTTTGAGCTGGGATAGGGTCAATACTTCATCTCCGCCTTGCAATTTGAGTGATTGGCTCAAGGCTGGGTGATGTCAGGTTTTATGATTTGCTTTACAATCCTCAGAGACCAGCCATTGGTCTCCAAGTCTGATTTTATATTAAATGTACATTTCTACATTGGTCACCTTTATACAAATCACACATAAAGATGCCATATTTTACATAGCAGCTATTCCTCAAAACCCTGCAGTGGTTGGATCTTGTCTCCTCTTTCTACAGATTTTTGCCCTTTTCGCTATGAACACACTTTCCGATTTCTCTGCAAATTTCCATAAATATGCTTGTTTAACATGGGGAAATGCGTGTACATTTTCACAATTCTAACAGTCATACATTTAGCGTAAAATCACATATCTTGCCATTCCTGTCCAGAACATGTCACAAAGTTCTGCCGCCTCTTCACATGTGCAGTCAGAAATTAAATTAACAGCTCTGTCATTTTTATGTTTTTCACCATTTTGGATAGCAAGTTGCAAGTCTATTAAAATGTGTTCTTTGTTCAGGTACAGCAACAGATGGTCACTTGGCTCCACCCCTTTGTCTCTCCTGGGAGCCCAGTGCAACCCCCTCCTTGGGGGAAGCTCCTTCCAAGAGAGTTTACGACTGCCTTCACACTACACACTTCCAATTTCCTGGGTTGGAGGATGTCCATTGTTTAGTCCTGGGCTAACCAGCAATTAGCACCTCCCCGTGAGTTTCAGCTGAGTTTCAGCTGAGAGGAAGGCTCTCCTTCCAGGAGGAAACCTGCCTTTTCAGTTCTTGCAGCTCAGCCAGGTTTAATTTAATTGTTAAATTATTTTGGCTTTTCTTTAGCACAAAACAAACTTGTTGACTCAAAATAACAGATAGAATTCTCATTCAAGATTTTAAACCTATGGGATCAAAGACAGCTACAATATGGGTTACTATCAGTAACAGGCTGCTTATATTTCAAACATTTGACTTTCAGTTTTATAACATGTTAAAGTTTAATCAGGAAGGCCCCTGACAGCTGCCATCATAGGTAGCCCTCTGCTGCACAGAGATTTTTTTAAAGATCCACAGGCAGTCCACTTTTGCTGTGGAGATCTCTTTATGCTCTTAGCCTTTCAGTACCTTGTAACTTCACAGTGATTCTTTAAACGTAGGGAATTGTAGCACCCAGCGAGAATTTTGAATATTTGGAAGAATGTACCGGCATTCTGAAGTTTCAGCAGCAAAGAAAAGGTGATTTAAAGCAATACTTGGAGTTTCATTTAGCAAAGCACGGCTTTTTCCTTCTGCACTCCACTTTCAATTGTTGTGGAGCCCAGTGACACATTTCAGTAGTGAGAGCTCTGTTCCACCACTGACAACATGCGTGGCAGATTGGGCAGCCATCTTTTTGTGTGTTGAAAAGCATGATTTTCAGGGGTTTTGGCGCACACAAGGGTTTTGCAGCCATTTTGCTGTTTCTGGCCCCACCATAACCGAGTGATGCAGCTTAGCAAACCAAAAGTGGGTCAATACATCCCACAAAGCCCCCCCTCCCAACTTAATTTTGACCGCCCGTCAAGGGGAAGTCGCGAGATTGGGATGTTCTTTTCTTTTGTCCGTGTGGAGAAAGTCAGCTGCTTCTCCTGTCAATGATGAAGCGACACGCTCTCCTCGCCGATTCTGGTCAGGAATATTGCTGGTTCTGGTTGGGAGTATGGAGCGGCACTCCGGGCTCCTTGGGTCTTTCTTCCCGGTCCCCGAGTGGTCCTCCTTGGTGATTAGATGATTCCTAGTTCCAATGCTAAAAAACAGAACATAGCATGGTTATGGAAATGTCCCCACTACTACGCCCTGAGGGTGTAGTGGGGCAGATGCATGCATTGAATACAATTGGTGATATTCCCCATCTATGTTTACTAATGTTTTTAACATGTGGATTCTTCTAGGTTTCCGGATTTTCCCCCTCTGGGTTCCCGGTTGGCTCCTCTATTTGCCGCAAAGTATGCCTGGGATGACAACTCTTCAGCTGGTTTATATGGACCCATTTGTCTTCCCCTTCTGCCAAACTGCCCTTGGGGATTCGGATTCTGTAGGCGACTGGTGAGATTCTATCCACAATTTCAAAAGGACCCTGTCAATTTGGGAGGAATTTGCGCTCTTTGGCTTGGTTCCTTTGGAAATTGTACAAGTAGACCAGGTCTCCTACTTGGTATTCCTTTTTAGTTGTCTTAAGATCATAGTGGGTCTTCATACTGTCTGCAGATCTTTCTAGATTCTGCTGAGCATAGGCAAAAGCATGTTGAAGGTGTTTTCTCAGATTCTCAATATACTCATGAGTTGTGGAGGTATTTATCAAGGTCTGCTCTTGGGTTCTGTAGAGCAGATGATGGGGTAGCACCATCCTTCGTCCAGTCATCAGCTCAAATAGAGACATTTTTGTTGCAGAAGAAGGGGAAGATCTGATGGCCATCAGGACAAGGGGTAATCGAAAGTCCCAACTTGGCCCAGAATCTGCCACAAACTTTTTTAATATGCTCACAATAGTTTTGTTGTACCTCTCAAATCCACCACTAGAGGACCCCGGTAGGCATTGTGTAGTTTCCTTTTGACCCCAAGTATCTCCCACATCTTTGTCATCACTTCGCTAGTGAAGTGACTACCTCGGTTTGACTCAATCCTTCGGGGTAGTCCAAAACGCGAGAAGATGTGATTGATCATCAGGGCAGCTGCTGTTTCTGCCTTGGAATTTGGGGCCGGGAGACATTCCACCCATTTAGTGAACAAGCATGTTATGGTCAACATGTACTTTTTCCCCCTAGAGGAGCGAATCACGGGCTTCATAAAATCGACTTGCAAATCTGACCAAGGCAGTGTCATCCCCCTCAGCACGGTGTGTGAGTGAGGTTTGCTGAAATTGTGCTCACATAAGACACCCCTTCAAGTATTGGTGGAGGTCCTGCCCCATGTGTGGCCAGTATGCAACCTCTCGCAAGATTTCTAAAGTCGTATGAAACCCCCTATGACCGGCTGTGGCTTCATCATGGGCGTGACTTAGCATAAGGCTTCAGAATGAGGTAGGGACCACCCACTGGTCATGGCCGGATATGGATTTCCTCACCAACAAACCTTCTTGGATCCGGAAAATTTTTGGACACTTAATCAACATTCTGAGGTCCTCTTTCCCAATATAATAGGTATCCGTCATGGGAAAGTTCTCAGGGTCCTCAATGTGTTGATAAAATTTACCAATTATTGGATCCCCTTTTTGAGCCGTAATCAATTCAGCATCTGGGGGCTCCTTACTTCATTGTGCAGTTGAGAGTTCATTGTGAGCATTTGTCTGGGACCTAGTGATAGCAGTGACCTGGATTTCCCCCAACAGGGACTCAATCTCCAGTAGATCCCCTTGGATGGCTCCGGTTTTGGCCAGCTGATCAGCTAAGTCATTTCCATTTTTGTCTGGTCCCTCTACTTTAGAATGGCGCTTGATCTTTTTCCAGTAGATGGTCATCCCATTCGAGGTGACCAGGTCATCAATATTTTGTATTAACTTTCCGTGTTTTAAAGGTTTATTAATAGCACATAGCATGCCTCTGGTTTTCCAATTAACCAGGTGCTCCACGAACCCGTTCCGTACATAATCTGAATCAGTGATTATGACCAGTTCATGGAGTCAGTGTTGGACAGCAGTGAGGATGGCTTGATGCACAACCATCAACTCTGCCACTTGACTACTTTGGGGACCGATTTTGTACACAGCGGAGGGTTCTGGGGCATCATTCACCCATGCATTCCCCACGCCTTCCACAAGTTCCTTTTCCCCATTGTTGTCAACATGGTAGGAGCACCCATCCACATAGACAGTGGGCATTTCCTCACACTTGTACTCTTCGTAGACTTTGTGTGGGGAATTAAGGTATGCCTCCATGTTGTCCTTGATTTTTAGACTTTCGTCCTCGAGACAGTTTTCTCTGGCAAAATCATGCAAGTCAGCCAGACCTTGCACGAGGGGACTCTTCTTGTTTTGGCCATATCTGACCTCCACAGGAAAGCCTTGCATTGACAGAATCCAGGAAGTAATTCGGAAATTACTCACATTTCTGGCCCGGATTCTGTCACTTTGGAGATATTGCAGAGGCTGGTGTGGAGTCTCCACTATGATGTGTTCCCCCTGGATAAACGGGCGGTAATTCTTCAATGCCCACACCGTTGCCAGGAGTGCCTTCTCACAATTGTTGAATTTATCCTCCACAGAGGATAAAGTTTTGCTCGCATAGGAGATTACTTTATTGACCTTGTCATGCTTTTGATATAATACTTCAGTTAAGCATGTATTAGAGAACCCTGTCTCCGAGAAAAACTCCTGGTGTCTGACAGGGTAAGCTAGGCAAGGCGATTGTGAGACGCTTCTTTTGATCTGTCTTACTGCCTCGGATTGTTCTGGACCCCATTCCCACTTGACCCCCCCCCTTCAAGAGATGAATCAGGGGTCTGGTGATCTCTGCGTAGCCCTCAATGAACTTTCTGCTGTAATTAGTCAGTCCAAGGAGGCTCCTTAGTTCCCGCGGAGTTGTGGGGTCTTTCAGTTTCTGAAGTGCTTCCACTTTCTTTTTCTGGGGACAGAGACCCTGAGGAGTAATCTCATGCCCCAAGAAATTAACACGGGTCCTACACCACTGTGCTTTCTGAAATGAAGTTTCGCTCTGGCAGCCCTCAACTGTGTCAGAACATAACGGATCTCCGCTATGTGTTCCTCCACAGATAAACTTTTGATGAGGACATCATCTACATAAGCCAGGTTACCCCTTGCACCCAGGTCGGGCATGGCCTTGTGTAGGAAAATGTTGAATTAATTGCCGGAGTTGAGGTATCCTAAGGGAGTCCGGGTCCATATGTACTGCTGGCCCCCAACGGTAAAAGCCAGCTTGTATTGGTCCTCCCTATTGACAGGCACAGTCCAGTATCCATTGGTCAGGTCTATTGCAGTGAATACCTGTGACCCCTGGATCTGGGCCAGCCCTTGATCAATGTAGGGAAGAGGCCATCGGGAAGTATGGACCCGTTTGTTGAGCTCCCTAAGGTCGGCGCAGAGTCTCCACTGGCCGTTTGGCTTCAATATTCCCAGCACCGGATTATTGAAGGTGCTGTGAACTGGACGCATTATCCCCCGGGACTCAAGGTTCTTAATTATTTCAGTAAGGGACTCCATGGATGCGAGAGGCAAGCGATATTGCTTCACAAACACTGGAGTCATGCCAGGATCCGTGGGAATTGTGGTTGTGTGGATGTCGGTGCGACCACAGTCATATGAGTCTACCGCAAAGAGATCTTGGAAATCCAAGAAAACTTGTTTCAACATTTGCTTCTGTTCCAGAGTCACACAGGCATCAGCTAGGTTGACTCTCTCTTCCACCATCTGCCTGAAGCCTGGAAAGACTTCTGGTTTTGTTATCTCAGCGGCCTCCTCCAGCTGGGTGGAGAAGTCCCTGGTCAGAGTGCTGATTTGGACTGGTGGCTTCAGGTGGGAAAGGCAGCCCTCATGGACCTGGAAAATCACCTCATCCCTCCTGAAGTCACAAGTCACATCTTCCTTACCATAAGGGCAGGAAGCGTACACCAGGAAGTTCCCCCATGCCTGGTAAATATCCTGTCTGGTGTTGTATTGTCATCGCCATCACTGTCAAAACAGTCCTTGGGGATTGGTCTTAACAGTTTGTTTCCTAAATCAATGGAGAAATGTCGGTCATCAACCGCCATTCCAATAATGGTGCCTGCGGCTAGAGTAATACTCTTTAAGTCGCTGTTATCCACCTCTATTGGGATGGTGTCATGTTCTATGTTGACTAATGGTGTTGGGTTTACCCCTAACCCTTGCTGTTGGAGAAAAGCATTTAGATGAATGTAAGCATCAGGGTTTTTCAATTTTTGTCCTCTTTTAACTTTCACTTCCAGGGAGAATTGTCGGGTCCTTTCTGGGATGGTGACTTCCTCTTTAACTTGAATTTCAACTGCATAAGGTAGCAATTGAGCTGACCTAAATGCTTTTTCTGGATCATCAAAGCCCATGGGATTATCCGCTAATCGGGACCAAGCTTTGAAGTTTGTTAGGTCCAAACTAATGGCAAAGCGATTGAGAATGTCACTGCCTAAGTAAAAGGCGGCAGTGACGTCTCGCACGACCCACCAATTATGGACTATGCTCTTGTTTCCAATGGAGATTTTGAGCATACACCTGCTTGGCAGGAGATTTTTGGAATTGGGTGCTTCCAGGTCCATTTCCCATTTGTCTATCAGTTTGAATGTGGGAATGGCTGGATCTTTTGGGAGTTGGCGGAACATGGTTTCGCTGATGAAGCTCTTACCGTTGTTCACACACACTCGGGCGAGAACAGAGTCCTTCCCTTCATTTAACTGAACGGGGATGAACAACTGCTCTCCAATTTGCTGAATATCAGCCAAGCTCTGAGCTGATTTCAAATCTTTCTGGACGATCGGAGTGGGAAGGTCTGATTGTGGATTGTAAAGAGTGTTTCCTTCCAGTGTGGAATACCACCTTAAACTGGAAGAAAGGTTGATTTTCAGAAATAGAGAGGACCCCCCATCACCAGTCTGTTGTCCTACTGCTATTACTGTCACGTCTGGAATTTGGTTGTTCTGGAAGTGAAATTCTACTTGGTCAGATTTTTTGTTGAACCATGTGGCAGGTGCCGTTTAAACTAACATGACGCTCTGTTTTAATTTTATTGGTCGGCTAGTCTGGGTCCAGAGGACCTTGTTTACCAATCTATTAGGAGTGACAACCTTCTCAGGAGGTCATTCCCTAGTAAACAAGGGGTGCCCTCTGGAGTCACTACTATGACCGGGTGTTTCACCTTGTGTCGCCCAATTTTGATGTCCAAATCTGCAGTCCCCTCGACGGGAATTTCCTTCCCGTCAAAGTTCTGAAGTTGTCCAGGAAGAGAGGTGAGAGGAATTTGGTAATTCTCCCCCCTTCCTGCATTTAGTTCATCAAATGCCTTTTTGGACAAAAGGGTAGCTTGGGATCCAGTCTCCACCAGTGCCAAAATTGTACCCTGCCCCTGTACTTGTACCGGGGCATAGTATCTTCCCTCCTTTTCCTCACGGGGGCACAGATAAAACACATTTTTGGACAACTGGCGGGCTAATTTTCTGGTTTTGGACATTGAGAGAGAAGAGATTTGGGCAGTGTTCGGCAGGGAGTTTTGGGAATCTGAAAGAAAAAGTTGGCAATTGGATATTGATGCGGTTTTGGGTTCCCCTGGTTCCGGTTCTGGGCCGCCCCCCCTTTTTGGAGGCAGTCACCAGGATGGGTTTGAAGCAGGGGTTTTCGGTATTGTTGGTTCTGTGATAGAATGATGGGCGGCGACAGCTCAATCCCCACATCTACCCAGTCTATGGATGTGGTTTTGGGTTCCCCTGGTTCCGGTTCTGGGCCGCCCCCCCCTTTTTGGAGGCAGTCACCAGGATGGGTTTGAACCAGGGGTTTTCGGTATTGTTGGTTCTGGGATAGAATGATGGGCGGCGACAGTCTGGATTGTAATCCCTTGGGACCTATTTTTCCTTGGGAGGAGTTCCCCCATCTCTGAAGGAGAAGATCCTTTTCCCAGGATCCTCTGAGGATCCCTCTCCCTCAAATTGGAAGACCTGTACCTCCTCCACAAAATGGGTCTGTTTGGGTCCTTTGTTTCTCCTACCTCCTCTCTGCTCCTTGGGTGGCAGACTTTCAGGGGTAGGAGATTTTGTTTCTGGTTCCTGGGTTTCCAGGGGCTATTTACAAGTGGGGAAGGAAGCTTCCGCCAAGGCTTTACACCCCCCCTTCCCCTTGTGCCTCCTCCCTGGGAACCAGTGGGTTATCGGGGTGCTGCCCCCGTCATTGTTCTGGAGCACCAGGTCCAGAGTTTGGGGCATTCTGCGCTGGCATGCTCATCTGAGGGTTCTGTTGAGCCCTCAGCATGTGACCCAGATCCCGTGCCATATTTTGGACCTGGCGCTCTAACTGGGAAACCCGCTCAGGCTGATACAGGGTTCTATTTTCTCCCCTGGGCTGATCACGGGAAGGGTAGCTATCCCATTTCTGGTAGTACCCCGGGTTGGGAAGATTTGGGCACCCCTCCACCCTTGACCTCCCCGCTCCCGGATTAGGTGGTCTGGGCTCAGGGAATTGGGGAAAGCAGGATGGATGATTTTGGGGCTGGAAGTTGGGTGGATACCTGGGGAAAAAGTTCTGCCCAGGGTTTGGTGAATTTGTGCCCTCCTGTGGGAAGTTAGGAGGGAAGTTCCCTGGGTTGGGTGCCTGATTGGATCCCCCCACTTGGGCTGGAGGGGTCCACACATACCCCAGGATGGGTCGGTTTCCCTTGTAGCGGGGACTTACATAGTCAGGGGAGCGAGGGACCCCATTTGTGGGACTACCTCCTTGACTCCCTATCTGTGACTGGCCTGAGAATTATTCGGTGCAGGCAGGTTTTTAGGCCCCCCATCTCCAAATTTAAATTGGGGGCAACCTTTACCTCTGCCACCTTGGCAGCAGCAGGGGTGCTGGTCGGTTTGGGACTTTTCTGGGCGTTATTTTTATTTTCTATGGGCTTCTGCACCTCATAGATTCAGGTGGCCTGTTCAATGACCCAGTCTAGTGACCTTTTCTCGTGAAAATCTCTCACTAGCTGGGTCATTATGTATTTGGGTAAGGCATGGAAAAACGTATTTACAAACTCTTTACTGTCCATGCGCACCCTTTTGGTAGTCTGCGCAAAGGCACGCTTTAATTCCTGCACAAATTCTTGTGGGGCCGGATCCGCCCTATATGTGGACCATCTTGAATGGTTTTGGTCCTCCAGCCCCGCAAAGAAACTGGAGTATTCTGTGGAGAATGTCCATTTTATATACTGGATGCAGCCACTGCTGTCCTTCAAATGGAAAGGCTCCATCATTTGCTCGTAAAGCTCCAAGTGTTCCCAAACAGAATACTTGGCGTTCTTGTGATAAGGGGTGATGACACTCCTTATTGCCTTAATCTGTTTTAAGGGATCCTTAAGCAAGGCCCTTTTTGCCTTATTGGCCTTTTTGGTTCGGGTAACCCTGGTCCATTCATCCTCTGACTCAGAAGCACTGCTCCCAGAGGTGCCCGTCTGATCTTCCAGGTTTTCCTGGATTCTGCGAGCCTGGGAGTGGCCGGCAGAATGTGGGGACGTGGTCTCCTGTGTCCTGTGACGTTCAGAGGAGTCTTCAGATTCCTCCTTGCTACCAGGATTTGAAGAGTACCGCCCCCACTGACCTAACTGGGCAGAGGTTTTTAGGATGCCCTTAGTGGGCCTACTCCCCTGGGGTTCCCCACTAAATTGCACTGTACTTAGGTGCCCATACCCGGATGCCCGCCAATCCATTCCTGGGAGGTACTGGCCTAAGAGCCCCATACTTTTGGCTAGATAGTAATCTGCCACCCCTGTGGCCCTGTGCTCATGTGCACCAGGGGACATGGGGATGGCAGAGTCCAGGGACTGGGAGAGATGAAGGCCTCTGGTACTAGGGCTCCTGAGGTTATGCTCAGGTGTTTCCCTTTCCCAGCGATCCTCATCTCTATCAGCCCCTGCTCCCTGTTTCAATGCAAGAGCCTGTGCTTTCAGTTCCTCAGTCAAGGCCTTGCTAGACTCTATCAGTCTCTCCTGCATAGCTACCTGTTGCTGGAGCCTATCATTGTGCTGACAGAGAGCCTCATTTTCTCTCTGGGCCTCCTGGTTGGTCCTGGAGTACTGGGCCAGTCTTTGCTGCAGGGGGGTTACCTCCTAAGTCCCATCCCTATTGGCCTGCTCCTATCTTGCCAGAGCATCTTCCACCCTCCTGGTGTGCTCTAACAAGTTCTGATGCTCTTTTTGGAGGTCACCCAGTCCCTGGAGGGCCAGGTGATTTTCTTCAATTTTTTCTTTTAATTGGCAGACTTCCTGGCCTAAGGTGTCACTTTCCTGACTAAGAGCCTGCATCTGTGCCGCCAGGTCGTCCCTCTGCCTTTTAAGGGGCCCAGCTTTCTGGAGCTCTTCTTCAAATTCTGTCTGGGTATCCAGGTCTTTCAGAATCAGTTTGTTGCTCTCTGCCGTCTCCCTATCTAGGTGGCTTTGCAGGGTGAGTACCTGCTCTGTGCATGCCCTATTGAAGTACAGTTGTTGCTCCAGCTTTTTCTGGCTCTGCAGTAGGGTGTCCAAACCTTCTTGGTACTCCTTCTGCAAGGCCAGAAATCTGGTATCCTGATCAGAATGTTCCTGTTGCAGGATACCCATATCCTCTTTTATTTTAATGATATACTGCCTACTATCATTTTCTCACTCCTGGCTCCTCTGCAGCCTCTACTCGGAAGAGACCAGGTCAGATTGGGCCTTCTCTAATGCCATCAATTGCCTATTTGCCAGATCTTGGCCTTCAGCACATTTGTCCTGTATGGACCCATATATAAATATAAATATGCCGCTACCCTGGCAATCTTGTTGTGCTCATCCTTGGCCTTAGCGACCATATATAGTTCACTCAGGGCCACATGTAAGGGACCCTGATCCCTCCAAATATCTGACCCAGTTACCGTGACCTGTTGCGTGATTGCCGGCAACCACACATTCTGGTCCTGTTCCGTCCATTCGCCTCTCACAAATAGCTTATGTAAGAGGTGCTCTCTGGCTATTTTGATATCTACCAAGGTCGTCATTCTGGAAATTGATTTCCTTCCTGACTTACAGAAGTTAGTATTTTATTTTGCAAAACAGACTGTTTCCTTAGAGGGTTCCTTTGAGGAGTGTTTTTACAGTGTAATGCAGCGTGGTAATCCAACAGGATTTATGTATCCTATCAGTTAGCACACTGTATCAAGCTGCACAAGTGGTAGTTCTAATCCAGATATCCCGGACAAGCCCTCACTCTATTAAGGGACTTCAATTCAGTACTCTAACTAAGTCAGTGCCTAGTCTGGGATGCCCAAGGGAAGCCCTTATTTATATATTTTTATGACTAGTTCATAAATTTGGATGATAAACCCTTGTATAACGCCCCTCTCTTTGAATCCCCCTGACCTCACTGAGCCAAGAATTAGGTTTGTTTTGCAAATTAAAATATTTATTTGGAAATTAACTATATATATATATATATATATATATATATATATATATATATATATCACACTTTTATAAATAAATTAATATTTGAGAGCACACTTAAGAATATGACAGTGATCAACAATGGATAATGTTACACTAGCACACTTTTCTAATCACTTAGGAGTTGGTATAAAAAGAATAAGATAGCTGAGGATCTTTATGGTTTCAAGGAAATTCAATGATGGAAAAGAATGCAGCACAGAAATAAACTTATATGGTTTCAACAAGAGATAATATAATCACTTTTCCCCTTGTGGCAATTCATTCCCCCCCTATGCAGTATAAAGAGGTGGAAGAAGAGCACACAATTTTCAGGAATACCATCAAATGCAATACCAATTCAGTTCCCCCCTAGCAAGCTTACAGCAACCGGTATGTTTTTAAACACAGGCAAAAATGCTTTAAATGTGATTTGCAAAGAAGTGAAAATACGCTAAAAATTATTTTAATTCCCTATAGGAGATTCAGGGTAGGTGACAGCTACTTTGAATTAGTTCAGGTCTACACTAGCAATGATTCATGAGGGATTATCAGGTTGAAAACGAATTTCAGCAATGCAAAGCAAAAGACAGCTATTTTTGACTGGTGAAGATGTTTGAGCTAGTTGCAATTCGCGGCACTTTTTCCAAGTGTGTCGAGCGAGATTATGGAAAAACTAGTAGGAAGTTGGTTCGTTGGAAAGCTCAGGATCTTAGCTTTAAAATGAAAGTTAAATCTCGTTCCTAGCACATGTGGTTCCAAAGATACGGACAATTTTGTGGAGGTAGATTTTCAGAAATAGAATAATGATTCAGAATGGCAAGTGACATTTTCACAGGTTTGAAATCACCGAATGGACACACGATTTCTATGCAGTTCTAGGCAGGTTGAATTGGATGGCATAAGCTTATTTTAAACTAATAGATGACTATGCACAGTTCTGGCTGGGTACTCACACTATAAATTTGAAATAGGTCGTCAAGATCTGGTCATGTTGGCTGCGGTTCTCTTGCCACGGGACGGTCTCTGGCACTGGTTCTGGTCACAGCGATCTGGTCTGGGTCTGGTCTGTGGTTCTGGATCTCTGGTTCTGGCCTCGGAACTGCACAGCGGTCTGGATACAGCTCTGCTTTCTGGGTTCTGGCAAAGGGTTCTAGCCAGAATCAAACAGCTCGCCCGGCTGTTGAATAGTTTGGTTAGGTGGCTGGATTCCGAGGCCTGCTGAGAAGGATTCAGCATTTGGACTAGGTCTCTCTGCTGCAAGTTCTGAAGTCTGGATTCTAAGTTCTGTTTCTGGAGTCTTCTGGATATTGTCTGGTCCGGCAAAATGCTTCGCAAGAAATCAGTTTGAAGTGGAAAGTGAATGTCTCTACCTGGGTCCCAGTGGCTCCTCTTATGTCTTTTGAAAGTGGGTGGGAAGGCTGACTTTCTATGCCCAACCCTCTGAGGATCCTGATAGGTGAGAGAATCTACCGTCCTCTGATAGGGGAAGAAATGAAGTGTCATTGTGATGAGGTAGGTTTATCGGTCAGAGGATCCTCCCCTTGTCAATTTGTACACAAATCTATTTTTGATCCAAATACATATTTATCTATGTACAGTTTTTCTAATATTATATGTCCAGTTAAAATATTTTGTGTAGCACCAAATCATCCGATCCCTGTCTTTGTAAGATGCCGTGTCCACTTCTGACAGAAATCTGCCCTTTTCATCCTGACCACACAACCTCTAAACTTTTCCAGAATTTACACAAACGTGCGCAGGGAGTATGGGCATCAGATGATAAAGCATCAGATTTTTAACATACAGACATTTGGAGTAATACCCTATTTTCCGCTATTACCCCCCAGAACATACCACAGAGTCCTAACACCTCTTAAAATGTGCACAGAAAAATCACAAGAATAAATTATATTATTATATAATTTTGACAATTTCGTACTATGAATTATCCATCTTTTTAAAATTATGCTCTGGCCCAGAGGGGTGTGGTTTCCCAAAGCACATGGTGGAATTTCTGGTTTGTCCACTTCCTCCAAGCTCAGCTTGCTCACAGAGGCACTGCTCCTCCCAGTTTCTTCCAAGAGGAAGACATTTACGACCCCTTGTTTGGCATTTGTTTGGAGCAAAGGGAAGTTCATTGTTCTGTTTCCCTGCTCCCAGGTGCTCCTCCCCTGATGCAATCAGAGAGGTGTAATCTCCTTTTGGTGGGAACAGCAGAAGGCAGCCAGGCCTGTGAATGCAGTTGCTGGGCAAGTTTCAACTCCTGTCGGGGGTAGTTGCCGGGCAGAATTCAATCTCTTCAAGCCAGGCTTCAGCTAAATGTCACGATTGTTCCAGTTTTCTTCATTCAAATCAAACTTACAATGTTTACACATGCAGCTAGAACGCTGATTCTAAGTTCAGAACTATGACATTTAAACAGTTGCAACCTATGTGACACTCAAAAGTAGGTCACTCATTTATTTTAAACATTTCGATTTTTTTGGTTTTAAATCCAATTTCACTTAAGCTGCTGACATCCACAGCTCAGCCAGTTTTGTTATAAACATTGCTTTAGGCTCTTCATCTTTCCAGATTTTGTATGCACACAAGACTACATTCTGCCAAATGTCTGCTGGTGTTCAGTGAGATTTTTGAATATCTTGCAATGTTTAAAATAGGCATTTTTAGCTTGCATTTCAGAGAAACAAATGTGATTTCAAAGCGCTTTTTTGAGCTAACAGGCACTGCTGTTTTTCCTTTGGCACCACATTTCACTCATGGTGCTTCTGGCCCATCACGCTCGCACTGGTGGGTGGCGGTCAGGCGACCATTTTGGTGTGCGTAAAACTGCGCGGTTTTCCTGGATTCTGGTGCAAATGTGGGCTTTTCGGCCATCTTGGATTTCCAAAGCCCACAGCACCAAATGTTGTAGCATAATAATTCAAACATGGGTCAAGACACCTGACAATGTCAGCAATCTCCAGTACTAGGATGCTATTTCAATGCAAGCATCACACCCACATGTATGAAATTTGCAATTATATTGGGCAGCAATCAATGAGTGACATCAAGGGGAACCCAAACAAGCGTCTCATCACGAGGTTGGTGGTAACCCACCAGTGATACTGGCGGTGCGACTCAAAACACGTGATACTGTTTCTCTCACCTGGCTTCACAGTAACACCAGGACAGTACAAGTCCTGCAGGTCCGCCAAGTCATGTGCCGGACAATGTAAGTCACCATTCCCATGGAGTCACATTGGATTCCATGAGAATGTGGATTCAGAATCGCTGTCACTGCCAACAAGGATGCCGGTGCTTCTGAGACAAGTCTGCCTACCGGGTGTAGTTTGCCGGCATGGAAACAAGGCTTCTGGTAAGCCCACCAGCACTCTTGTATATGGACCGGCGAAGTAATCAGTTCCACCATTTCATTCCATGTACATGTATATATGCAGATAGAAAGCATGCAGATCACAGAATCAATGTAGATTTTGGAAAATGCAATTACCATTGCCAATATGCAGGATTCTAGGGTCATCTGTGCCATTTGCTATATCTTGTTTCAATCTCATGTGACAACGCTCTACATACTGACTTTACTAACATGACACTGACACCACAATGATTCCACCCCCTTTCTGTCCCTCCCATGCAGGTGATGCCGGATACCCCTTGATGCCATGGCTGATGACGCCTGTCAGGCAACCACATGACCAGCTTGAGCAGGGATATAACCGTGCTCACATCAGGGCACTTTGCACAATGGAACAGACGTTTGGGTTGTAAAAGGGGTGCACTCATGTACAGCCCCATGAAGGTGGGAAAGATAGTCCTGGGCTGTGCCATGTTGCACAGCATGTGTATCAGGCGCAACATACCACTCCCCCCGGACATGGACATGCACCCAGCAGAGGCAGAGGATGAGAATTACAGTGATGATGAACTGCCATTGCCACATCACAGGGAAGCCATGGATGGCCTTGATGCACATGTGTGATGCTGAAAATACATTGGAGGGACAGGGCCTCCATATCCTTGTCCTTTATCATGTATGTTCTGTCTTGTTTTACGCGCAGGAGTTCAAGTGGGACTTCTGGCAGTGCTCTTTTTGGTTTGGTGAACAGACTCTTGGGATGCTCTTATGGCACCCATGGGTGGGAGTACAACCCTGTACTCCTAGAGTATGTTTTTGGGCACCTGTGTGTGGCCCAAAGAGCAGGGTATGGGCTGGTGGCAGTTGCATGCTGAATTTGACAGGTGCTCTGAGTATCCTCCATTTTGGGATACCCAGGCCCTGCCATTGGAATTAGTTGATTCCTGATAGGAAACAAGATGGCCCCTGTGGCCGCTTGCTTTCTATTGCCTGTTACTGTGTATTCCCAAAGTCCCGGGAAGCCCTGACCCTGTCCCTTCCCCCTGACTGGCTGTTGGGTGGAAGTTCCGTATATGGCAGTGTAGGGAAGTCGAGGCCATACTGTATGTTGTGGGTACGCACGTGGGGTGGGACCTGGGTGAATGGAGTGTGTGATGAATACTTATTTCATGTTATGGGTGTCTAGTATCTGGTGTTTGACACAATGACCAAGACAGCCTTGCCCGAAACTGGTATGAATGCAGTGTGGAGTGCTGAATGGCAGAGTGCTTGTCCGAATCCACATTCTGTGTTGTGAGTGTCTGGATGGAGAAGTATGGCCTGAATGCACTGTGAGCCAGATTGGCTGCCTGAATGCCTGAATGCCCTTCTGAATGATTGGTTGTCTGAGTGTGACCCAGCAGAGTGAATGGGAGATCAACAGTATATCTGGGGGCCTCTCACTGATGGAAATCGTTCAGAAGCTGAAGTTGATACTTGATGCTTAACCTTGAAGCCCACTGGAAGAAGAGGAACTGCTGCTGCTGTCCTTCGCTAATCTGAAAGCTGATGTGCCTTCAAGGGACTGATCCAAGAGAGGACCTGGCTAGGAGGCCTCTTCCCGAGCTAGGAGGGACCATCATGCATCAGCTGATCATTGCCAAAGCTCCCTGGACATCAGACCATCGAAAGGCTGCTGACCAGAGACAGGGACTGCGCGGAATCACGAAGCTATGCTCCAGCACATTGTAGTCCATCACCTTCGACGGCCGCCGTCCTGACCAGAACCGCAGTGCTCCTTTGCCTAAGAAATTTGATCCAAGGACTCCCTTGCTCATCACCGTCGACCGTTTTCGTCCTGCCGGAGAAAGTCAAGGCCGTCGACGATCGAGGAGAATACGCCGGTGGGTTTCTTGCCACCCGAAGACCACAGAGACGTCAACAACTTGACGCCCTTGCTGGGCCAAAGTTCTTCATTAACTCTCTGCAGCAATGAACACTTGTTGTCGAGGTGCACCGCATGCCTCACCTTGCATGACGTTTTCGACCGATCATCAACAAGCACCGCAAGCCCCGAAACTGATGCCACAACAACAGTGTTCACCCTTTTTCTTCACCGACTCTCGATGACCCGTGGCTCCTGCCTTAAAGGAATAGCACTGAAGAAAAGGCCTGTCGATGACTCACCGAAGAACTCTACGAAACCAGGTACTTTGGGGTCATAGAACCTTTAGAAGGAACCAAGACTATATTAAGCATAATTGGACTGGGCTTGTCAATACACTTTATTTATATTTACAGGTTGCCAAGGTGGGGGGATCCTCACACAGAACTGCCTCTAGGTAGACTGGGGACTGTTCTGCCATTGCTTGATTTAACTTGCTTTCCTTCTGTGTCTATCATTGATTCATTTTACAATCTGATTCGTATGCTATTGTGGAGCTGTTAGCCATGGATGCATTTCAAAGGAATCGATAGTTAAGAGTGGTTCCTAGTAGACGCGTATATATTTGCCATTATAGTATTGGCAGTGTACAAATTGTGTTATTGTGATTGTGTTTATAACCTTGAAAGTTATTTATATAAAGACTGTGTTTCCAACTATCATCAGCTCTGTTTTGCTTTTGTTCAAGGCCAAATTATTGTGCATCATCCAATTTTCAATTAGTGTGAAGATTCTGTTGAGTTCTTGTTCATCCTGGAATGCACTCCAGAAAGTTGAATCAGAACCTGTGTGTCATCAGCATAATTCGAAAAGGTAACACCTTCGTCCTCAAGCATTTTAAAAAAGGGAGCTGTGTAGATGTTGTATAGGCAGGGAGATGTACTGGTTCCCTGGGGGACCCTGAAGAGCACCAGAATTGGAGAGGCTTCAGCTTCCCCAAGGCAGGCTCAGCTCTGTCTATTGGCCAAGAAGGACTTAATCCAAGATGCTGCAGAGGGGGAGAAGTTAGCAACTTCTACCATTCTAGATACCATGATGATATGGTCGACCAAATCGAACGCTGCGGACTAGTCTAATGACACTAAGAGTGAGGCTTGGCCTTTATCCATACTACCTAAAAGTCGAGACTTAAGATCCAACAGGGAGGTCTCTGTGCCCTTACGAATTGCAGTACTCTGTTCGAACATACTAGAATGCCTCAGGGTACTGCGAAGGGCCTAGCATCTTCAACAGAGTAATACAAATGGACTTGAGCAATTCCCGGTTGCAAGTACAGTAATACAGTAAATTGATGACTTATTGGTGTGCAGCCCAAAAGAAGAGGAGTGTAGAATGGACTCAGTGACACTACTGACTTTTCTAGCAGACAATAGATACAAAGTGGTCAAAGAGAAATTCCAATACTGTCAAAAAGAGATGCCGTACTTTGGTCAGATTGTGTCGTCAGATGAGAGAAAAATAATACCAGAAAGAGTAGAGGCTGTACACAATACTCCATGACCAAAAATAGTGAAAGAGATGCAGCAGTTTTTGGTCTTGTGCAATTGCTGCAGAACATGGGTTTATGATTGTTCGATGTACACAAGGCGATTGTTGCAAGCTCCTAAAAGAAGCACAGAAAAACAAAACACACAGAAAATGGACAGCTGAAATGGGTGAAAGCTTTGATGAGCTAAAACATGAGTTAGAACATGCACCAGTGTAAGCAACACCCAATTACAAAGAACGGTTTTACCTGTTCTCACATTCCGAGGGAAAGGCAATGACAGAGGTACTAACACAGAAAAAGGGGCAGGGACACAGCCACTTGCATATTACAGTGAGTCAGTGGATGCAGTGATGCAGAAACATTTCCCATGTGCGCTGCTGCCTTTACTATTCAGAAAGCCTCCACAATAACTATAGGGTGCCCAGTAGTTGTGTGCATAGAACATGCATTATTTGCAATCTGGAGAAAACAAAATCAACACTGCCAACTCAGAGATCTTCGGGGTATGAGGTAATAGTAACAAACCCAGCAATCGAAGTGGTGAGATGCAGAACATTAAACCCAGCAGAGTCAATTCATTGCAGAGAAAATAGAGGAAGGAGATTATGTACATGACTGCATAGGATGCATAGACAGGAGTGAAGGTAACCCCCTGGTTAAGGAAGAAATAATCAAAGAAGGGTACATGATTTTCATTGAAGGAAGCTCCAGCATTGACCATACCACAGGGCAAAGGCATGCAGGCTGTGCAGTGGTGGGGCATAGACAAGGAGTACACAAAGGGGAGGACTTGATAGTGTACCCATATGCGTGACTACCAAACCATAACTTTGTACAAGCAGCAGAGCTGGTAGCCTTGATTGAAGCACTAAACATGTCAGAGGTCCAAGCAGTGAACATCTTCTCAGATTTGGCCTATGTCACTTCTACAATGCACTCTGGGTTAGTAAGATGGGTAAGGCGAGGGTTTAAAATAAGTGATGGCACTCCCGTCCAGCATGCAGCATTACTGAGTAAACTACTAGAAATGTTACAGCTCCCAGTAGACTTAGCATTAATAAAGTGCAAAGCCCATAGAGGAAGGCAATATTTTATCTCACTAGGACATGAAAGAGCAGCAGAAGAAGCAGCATATATGCCAGAGGGGTCACATGTGCTGCTCCATGGTGAAAAATACCTCTACTAGCAGTCTTAAGAGTAAGCAAATAAAAATATGCATTGCCAGAAAACTTTAATGCAGCCCCAATATTGCAGATAATTGAGTTGCAGGGAGAAGCATCCGATGCTGAAAAAGAATTGTAGAAAAGGCGAGGATGTTCTTTTTTCCCCAACTAACTTGATTTGGTGACATGATAGCACAGGAAAGGTGGTCATGCCAAAAGAAATTATCACAATTGGCATTTGAACAGCTTCCCTACTCTACCCATGTATCAAAAGAGCATGTACCTGCAGGGATAAGTGAAGACTGGTTTTTGGCAAATCTGTATGAATATGTCACAGAGTATGAAAATAACTGCATGGCCTGCCAGAAATGTCTGCCAGGTCATACACTAAGAGTTGTACAGTGAACATTGCCATGACCGGAAGACCTCTTCCGGCACTTGCATATCGACTATGTTGACATGCAAGAGAGATATACTTCTTCCAGGTACATGCTTATAGTTGTGTGTCCATTCTCACATTGGCTTGAGGCAGGTCCCTGTGCCCATAATGACACTGGCTCTGTGGCTACATTTCTTGTGAGGGAGGTATTCCCGAGGTGGGGAATTCCAGATGAAATTTGTTCTGATAATGAGAAGCACTTTGCTAATGATTTAATAAAGGACATAACAACACTCCTGGGGTTAAAGCATAAACTATGCAAGGTTTACCATCTTCAGACCAACGGTTTGGTAGAAAGGATTAATGGAATACTCAAGATGCGATTGGCTAAGCTTGGGCAAATGCTTGAAAAATCACAAATGCTTGAAAAATCATGGGTGCATTGCTTGCCTCTTGCTTTTTTGCACTGAGAAATAAGCCTGGAGAAGATCACCATCTGACACCTCATGAGATTATTACAGGGCGTAGAATGTATGTGCCTATTTGGCCATCGCGTACAATCTCTGACGCTCACTCTTCTACTATTCTGGGGGTGGAATTTGATATGTATCTCAAAGAACTTGCCAACTCTCTTAAATATATATCCTTGCAGAGGAGGCCTAAAAACCAATCCGGACAATAAGGTGACCTAAACGCACAATTTCCACAAGCAGCACTTCTATATCCAGGTGACCATGTCCTCATGAGAAACCATGGCAGAAACTGGAAAGAGGAGCACTTCGCTGGCCCACATACCGCCATCTATTGAACACCAACTGCTGTCAAGCTTGAAGGCCAGTGATGATGGGTTAATATCAGTGATGTTCGCAAAGACAAGAGCGCTGTCTCCCAAAGCACAACATAATGGTGAGTATCTCTAAGCTTTCTTTAACAGCCATTAGAATTTATAAGAAACAAAAGGGGTGTTTAAGAAGTTTCTAATGGAAAGTGTGTATCAAAGAAAATGACTTTCAGTTTATTGGAGAGTGATGATGTTTCTATGTTTTAATATAGTATTATTGCTTTTGCTTTGGTTGATTAAAAAAAGGAAATTAAACACAAATTAATGAAAAAGAAAAATTGAAAATAGAAATATGGTGAATGGGGAGGGCTTCCACCATGGCACTGAAGAGGAGCATAATTCATTAACTCGAAACATTGTGTATGATGAAATGGTGATGGTGTATGTGGGAAGGGAGAGAGTAGATGGCACATTCTATTTCTGCTCTCTCATTCCACACGTAGTAGGAGTGTCCAAGCTTTTCCTACCCCAAGCGGTGTCCTATGAGGAGGTGGAATGCCTAATGCACCTGTCACTCTGTAGAACTAGAAGTTTCTTCCAAGGGAAAAAAAGTAGCTGTTTACTGGGTGGCCAAAGGGGAAAATGTGTATGAAGACAATGTCATAAAATTAACACAAATACTTCAGAATGAGGAAACCCGGCATAAGGAGGGTCCTAAACAAGGTAAATTACAAATAAGGGACCACAAGATAAAATGGTGCACACATGAGAAAGGGCAAAGCGTCCCATGGTGTCATACAAGGCCACTGATGAGCATAAAGGAACCAGTATGTTATTGGGACAAATGGGAGGGGGGAATAATGCACTGTTGTGCTGATGGATTGGTGGGTTTTGAGCAAAAGGTGGCAGCCAAGGTGAATGACAGCTGCTGAACAACTTGGGGAAATATGTGCAAGCCTTAACCTGGCTACATGAAAAACATCAACCAGTTGACATAAGTAGCTTTACACAATTCCCTTTGAGTTTCAGGTCAAGTGGGTACATTTTCCTGGGGACTAATTTGGGCTGCATTAAGGTGGTGAAGAATGCAGCACTGACATGGGGAACAGTAGCGGTGATGGATTTCTGGCGAACAGCAGCGGTAATGGATTTCTGGTGGGCCTGCAGATCCAAAGCATATACCCATCTTCCGCCTGATTGGAGTGGAGTGTGTGCTCTCGTCAACTTTCACAGCCCCGCACTAGTGGTGCCTCAAAATAGCACTGCCATAAAGATTGCACTGCATGGGAAAATGCTGCAACAAAATGAGCATCAAAAGAAAAATTAGGAGACGAAAACAAAAAAGTAGTTGTTTTTCAAAAAAATAGCACGGAGAATTTGGCTGCTATCCCAGACTAATTTTGTTTATTCCCCACAGCTGCTACCTTATTCACTTCATTGTTGCTCCCGGGAGTACAGGCTGCAGCAAATTCGAAATGGCTGCAGCTGACTCAGTATGAGTTATTGCAGCTGGCAACTTCAACATCAAAAGTTTTGAATGCAATTAAAGAGGAGATGAGGACCTTGCGCTTGGTGGCCCTTCAAAATTGTTTTGTTTTTGACCTCCTTTCATCCATCAAAGGAGGTGTTTGTGGCAAGTTTGGGACAGGTTGCTCTATGGCAATATCCGATGGTGACGCCGCAAATGGAACTCGAAATGCAGCCATACAAGAGACACGGACGCTCCAGGGAAAGATGACATGCGAGGTTAATGGAGTGCAAGCAAAAGACTGGCTGGACACCATCTTCACGTGGCTACCCACCTGGCTTTCTATATTGTTTCAAGTGAATGTCCTCGTGTTGGTTCTAATTCTTACCACCTTCTGCATTATTAAGAACTTCCTTAAAGTATATTTTAACAAGTGAAAAGGACAGTTAATGTTACCCTAGAGTGTTGACAAAAAAGGTTCCGAAATGAAGAGTAGAATTATAATAATGTGGAAAGGTGAAGAGGAGGATCCTGATGGATGGGTCTTTACACAGCCTGCAGATGTTGAAAATGATAAAGAGTTCTTCATTCAATGTTTAAAAGATGGGACAGGGTGTGTATGGGTGGGGGGAAATTTGAATGGTTGGGAGGAGACTGGGGAGACATGACACGATTGGAAAATATTTGGATACATAAAGATGAAGTTGCTAAAAAGGAACGAGAGGCTCAAAAAGATGTAGTTATTAATACATTAATAAAAGGGGAAATAATGTAATAAAAATGCAAGTTCAACGTGGTATAATGGAACGCACTTATCAGTTGCGAGAGTAGCACTGACAAGAGGGAAGGGGCACTTTCTCATATTTGTAAAATAGAACCAATAATAAAACTAATCCCTAAATACAAGGGCACAGGTAAGTATAATCAAACTTAGTGGTAGGATGAAATGCGGTAAATAGGCCTTAAAAGCTTGCTTTTGCAGAAAACGTGTGTTAGCCTTTTGTGTGCGGAAAAAGACACTGTGAGTGGTGATTTAGTGCACAGTCTGCGATCTGTGAGAAACCTGAAGGTGCCTCAACAGCTAGTCCCTGGAGAACTGTCATCCAGGTGGCCAGGACACGGCCATCGCTTTTGGATCCAGTTCCTGGATGTGGACCAGTGTGGGAGTATCACCTGGGTGAGGGGTATTCAGGGTCTGGAAGTGAGACACCATGGCGAGATGCGGTATCCCCTTCCCTCTAACACCTTTACCCCATCCTACCAGGTAAGATACTTAGGAACTCAACATCACCCCTTTCCCAAAATGAATAATTTCTCACAGACAGCTCACTGTGAGAGAAAACAGACTAACACCCGAGCTGTATACCTGACATGTCCCAATACAAGTCACGCAGGGTCAGGCAATTCCTGACCATTACACATTCCTGATTTCCATCACACTTCTCCACATGGATAAAAGACAGAGCACAAAAGCACACTCTGAGCATTACAATGCACATGAGGAAGCAGCGGTTCCAAGATGACAGTTTAGTACAAGGCAAAAGACTGCAAAACTGAATAGGATTGCAAGGAGGGAAGTGCCCCTGACTTGTTCAATGAAAGACTGTTACTTTCAGGAACCTTCGAGAATGGTTTTGCGCTTTGAAACACTTGTGTATAGGCGCGTTACAAATGCCTTATCATATCATATCATATCATAGAAAGCGTAAGGCCAGGAATCGAAGCTGAAGAATGCTACATTGTGTGTCGGTGGAACCCAGGGCACTCCTGCGTCAATGATCAAGATGTGGAGAATTGTGTGCCGCTGTGGTACTGTTCTTGGCTCCTACAACAAAACAGCACCAGTGAAGTCAGCACAGCTGGTGAGATGGGGAGACTGATACCAGACCGGTCTGTGTTGAAGCCAAGGTTGCAAGCTGTAACATTGTATAATGAAAGGAGAAGAGAACAGTGTATGAAGCATATGTGGCAAGCCACCTGAACACAATTAATCAGCGGATGAGTGATTGAACTTTGAAGCCAAGATACAATACCGTAAACAGAGTGGCCCGGTACCACGCGGGTGCTCATTTGAAAGTCTCTGTTAGGTATCCAGCTGAAAGGTGGCAAATGAGAAGAGTGATAAAGAATTGTGAAATCGAAGTAGTCCTACAATCGGTCAAGCAAAACCCTGTGCATATTCAAAAGTCTTCGATGGTTGATGAAAGTGTATAGAAAGTTGGTCCGAGCCCGGTGGAGGGAGATAAGCCTACAAAGCTTATGGTTAAAGCAAGTTTGTGTAAAGTTATGAATATTGTGTTTAAAGGAATCTGAGCCTGACCGAGGGGGATCCGAGATCTGAGCCCGACCGAGGGGGATCCAAGATCTGAGCCCAACTGAGGGGTATCCAGGGTGAACCATGAGTCACCTGAGAAAGAATACCCTACGAGGAATTAGATGCATAAATAATGTATGAACGTTGTGGTGAAAGGATCTGAGCCTGGCTGAGGGGACCTGAGGTGAACAGCGAATCACCTAAGAGCTTGAGTACTTGTGATAATCTGAAAAAGGAAAATAACGTATTGTTTGTTTGTTGCATCAGGCCCTCTGAATGAAGAGACTTTGAAAGGAAAAGAGACATGGACACGGGAGGCCCTGATGCGTATGTCTTTAACTGTATCCTCGTGCTAGAGAAGCCAGAGATTGTGCTAAACTCGAGTGTACCACCTTGTCCCATGCTGAGAACGTGGGGAAGGGAGGCCAATGGCCTGAATATCCTGACATATCATTTTGTGAACACTTCTTTCTTTTTGATAACATTGTTTCCCACACTATTTGTACTTAGAAATAGGGATTGGCAATAGATGTATTAGTATAGGCCCTTTTATTTTGGCAAGGTGCTATGAGGACTGCATTATTATTATTTGATGATTATAGCTTGCTCCCATTTGTAGATTTAGGATTACATAGGCGTTTTTCAAACACTTTTTGAAGTTCAATAAACACCCTTGAAATGTGGTCACGTGTGGCTGTATTACTATTGATAACATGCCTTCCTTTCCCAGGCCAGTGCTGAAAGAAGTATACAATGGTTGTTATTTTTCGCGGTCACAGATTAGAGCTCACAGGATCCCCCAACGAATAATGAATGCATGACCATTTTATAATTCAAAATCATTCATGAAATACGATTTTCTAATGGAGCCAAAAAGAACCACAGTTGTTGCAAGTAGCCCTGTAGTATATTTTCCCTGGGAAAGGCATTAGAGTGTACCCAATATCCAACATTTGTGTAGCAGTATGTCTGTGGTTCAAAGCTCTGGTGGTGACATGGTGGTAAGCACTTCTCACAAGAACCAGGATGCGGCGACCAGGGCAGTTGATTAAAGTTCTGCTGGTCATCTCAAATGTTTCATGTTTCAATTAATTATCTTTCATGGACCCGATTGTTGAATGCAATGCATGCTTTTCTATAAGGGTCCAGAACGAGAAATACAATCAACTTTTTGTGGGGAGATGTTTTAATGTCACACGACTACAAATACTAATTACTTGCATTGTTTAAAAGTTCTAGATTTAGGGTTGTTTTGTTGACAGCTCCGTTTCACGCAGTTCTGTTACACGATTTGTTTGAATTTGATTTCCCAGTGGCGTCTCGGGCCCTGAATATAACTGTGTTACTTGCACCAGTGTACACTACTTTATATCTACTTTTGTAATATTTTGGTGAGTTTTTCTGAGACGACCCCCTACACATGTTCTTGTGCTGAGGAAAGTAATCTGGTGGCCAAACCTTCTCTCTGTCCTTTGGTAACTGGATCGCTCTTGTTCCACCATTGCAGCTTTAAGGGTTAACATGCATCCATTTGTCTGCAGACTCAAGGAAGGAAGAGACATTTTTGGCTGTGGTGCCTGAATCCACATCAAGCTGGGTCAGGATCTGAGTATTATCAGTGCACATGGTAAACCCCAGTCTTTAAGAGAAAAAGGCCACTAACAATATGAAGAGCAGAGGCAAGAGTGCGGAACCCTGCAGGCTTCATATTCTAAGGCAATAAAGAGAGACGTAAACACAGGGCACACCACTGAATGGTAGAGAACTGAACTATAGAATGTGAGCCAATTGAAAGCCGTTCCTCGAAGACCTAAGTAGTACAATCTGCCAAGAAGGATTTGGTAAGTCACTGTACCAAAGTCATGCAGGTAGGTCAATCAATACAAGAGAAAACATGTCTGCTAGACTATTCGGTTTAGCATTTACACCAATCAGTAGGTTTTTGTTCTCACTGTTTGCTCAAGCTGTTGGCCAAAGTAAGGGGCAGTATTTGTCCTTGACATTCCTAACATTGGTTGAAACACGATAATCCTTTTGCCCTGATATATGATCCTTTGATGAGCGCCCCATTAGAGAATATATTCCTTTTTTAACCATCACTGATAGACATGAATAGAAACGCATTGTACCTCTCAACTTTCTCTATTGTGGCGCTAAATGGAAACTGCAATGTACATGGGCAAGATTGTGGCCGAGCAAATGGTGACAGATGGTGGCATATGAGCAAAAGGATGCAGCTTTGGGCGCTGGGTTCAAATCTCACCTCTGCCCTTGCCTTTTTTACTTGCCCTTCATGTTTATTTTATTTTGTTGTCTTTCTTTACCCATAGAATCAAAAAATAGGGCTCCTGGTGTGGAACCTATTCTACCCAGGAGGGTTAACTAGGAAAACAAAAGATACAAATGAATAGGTCCAAGGATGCTAGGCTCAGAACAACACCTCCACATGTATTATCAAACTCTGCATTGCTAAGGAAGGAATTACTCTTCAATAGTATGTTGTAGAGATAAATCTCATTTTATTATATTAAAGTTGTGTGCAAAAAGACATAAATCCAACATTTAGAGAAATTAAGACATCAAAATGGTTTGCTAAAACAGAACAATCAGACAAAAAAATATATTTACAACACACAGTGCCAAAAAAACATTTTTTGGGACAATCTCCAAATTGTGTGTGTGTAACAAACCCGACTCCTATTAGGATTTGCCAAGAAATTCACATATTGCAGTGTACATATTCAAGTCAACATTTGTGGAAAACACATAGAACAATGGTAGGTACACAAAATTATTTTTCTTGCGTAAACAGCATTAATGTGCTGTAGTTTTGGGGGGAGTAGTGCGTGACACAGCAGCCTGAGGAGCTCCAGCTCGTACTTTTTTGGCAGACAGGCTGCCCATGCTGCAACCCTCACAGCTGTGCAAGCTGTGTCTGTTTCCCACTGATACCACCCTGGATCAGCATTTTTCGACCTCCAGCGAGAGGACCTTACAGAGACCAGCCCATGCGGCTAGCAGATCTCAAATTTAGCGCCTGTGAAATCTATTAACCCATAGCACAGACGTCAATCTACACAGAACTCCGTCCTGATGAAGGCCGTGTTAAAGATGAGGAACACCTAGCCCACCTAGAAACGGCTGAAACACCTGGTGTAGACACACTACTCCCCCCAAAACTACAGCACATTAATGCTGTTTACGCAAGAAAAATAATTTTGTGTACCTACCATTGTTCTATGTGTTTTCCACAAATGTTGACTTGAATATGTACACTGCAATATGTGAATTTCTTGGCAAATCCTAATAGGAGTCGGGTTTGTTACACACACACAATTTGGAGATTGTCCCAAAACATTTTTTTTTGGCACTGTGTGTTGTAAATATATTTTTTGTCTGATTGTTCTGTTTTAGCAAACCATTTTGATGTCTTAATTTTTCTAAATGTTGGATTTATGTCTTTTTGCACACAACTTTAATATAAGAAAAATGAGATTTATCTCTACAACATACTATTGAAGAGTGATTCCTTCCTTAGCAATGCAGAGTTTGATAATACATGTGGAGGTGTTGTTCTGAGCCTAGCATCCTTGGACCTATTCATTTGTATCTTTTGTTTTCTTTACCCATAGACAAATAGTGCCAAAACCTAGCCAACATGAGGCTGAAGATTATGTAGGATTCAGCAGCAATTTACCCCACTGCTTTGCAGCTGAAGCGATCAGCCACAGCCTGTGCATTGAAGCTAAACAATATTAAATATTCCATCAGGCATCAAAGTGCAAAGGTTTAGAACCCCTTGACAACCAATGGCATTTTCTAGTTCCTTCTATGCAAACAGTAAAACATTTGGTTACTACCAGAATTGTTGCAATTAAAAAACAAGCTAATTTATTGAAATGGGTTGACTATTTAAACTTCTTACATTTGGATTTTGGATTGATGTGGGCCAAGAAGAGTCATAACCTGGTATTTGTGTGTTGTTTATACTGTCATTCCCATGACTCCCCTCTGCGTCACCTGCAATGCTGGTTGATGTGGACAGTGCAGCACAGATAAGGATGTTATCTAGGAGATGTCAAGCTGCAGTCCACAGGGAAATATATTCCTGCAGGCAGTACTCATATGTAATGCAATCTGTACATTGTGCTGAGGATGAGGTTTTACTGCTCAACATGGCAAAGGGAATAACCTTCACACTGGAGCGCTCCGCTGATATGAAGCTGTTAACCATCTACAGGGTGTCATGGATCAGCAGGTCATAAGGTGCCAAGCATTGATAACTGTATTCAACATGGTGCTCTATGAGATAAACAAACTCCATGCTTTTTCTAACTCGTGTACCCCTCCTCTTTCAATCCTATCCCTTCATAAAGGACCCCATTTTTTATTTTATTGTGTGTTAGTTTGCAGTGCATTGCAACCCGTGAACTTGTAAACTTGCTTAACTTTACCATCTCCTTGAGCTGCAAATGCCTGAGATCATTGGCACAGAGAGGAGCCTGAAACCGAAGGAGCTTAATTTAGGTGGCTGTTCCATTACAGACATTTAGAAATGGCTCCTAACGATCAGGATTTCCCTGACGTGATATGGCGTCTAATATCACGCTAGGGGAAAAAGCGCATGCATAGAACAGAATACTTGGGCCTCAGGATAAGTAACTACTGTAGAAAGCAATGAGGATAGAGTAGGGAGTTGTACTGGGTGCTGTAGGAGGCAATGGAGCCCATTCATGCTAGCCCTTTCTATTTAGGTTGAAAGACTCCCATTTTTTCTAAACAAATATGTTGCATTTTTTATAGACTTTTACATTCTTCCTCCTAGATTATCAGCCATATCAATAAGTCAATGAGAACATTCAATTTTCCCAGTTTCCTTACCAAAATTGTACTTCTGGGGCCAGGTTAAAAAAACGTTGCACCGGTGCAAGTGCAAAGATGCACAGTATTAACAGTAGGGCAAAGTTTCATGCATACATCAGTCCAGCAGTGCAAAAGATGAGCTGGAAACCCCATGGCGTATATCAGCGACGGGAGCGCTCTTCTCACACTAAAGTATGGCTGGCTCCCAGCACCCGCTTGTGTGCTCGAAGTGCATTCACAGTGACAGGCCCTTAAACATCTTGTCACTGAGAAATGTGAGACACAAATAAAAGCATTTCTATCCCTCTTTGGGGATATGCAATTGTGACATCATTGTTAGTAAAAATAAAACTTCTGGGGGTTGTGGGAGTGAGGCATGGGAGGGATTGTTCAGGAGTTGTGATTACTTTAGAATAGGGCTGTGTGGAAACCCATACACAGAGCGATTGTCCCAGTTGAAAGGTGCACATTGTTTCTTTATCAGGCAACAATGCCACGTTTGCTGCACAGCACATTGAAAATCGGCCAAGAGCATGATGTCTGTGGTCAGAGCTAAGGGCCATCGGTAGATGGCCTGTATACTATAGATCTCAACAATCAATCTGGTGTAAACGGGTGGGGTAGGAGGGCATAAGGAGCTTAAAGTGAGGTCACAGCTATAGAGGGATGGCAGTGCTTTAAATGGGATTAGAAATCGAGGGGATGCTCTACTGAGGGTGTGTGATCAAAGTATACCTTACTTAGGCCACGCCCCCTAAGGAGAGCCCACATCGCCAGAGGGGGTACAGGGGTGGCTGGTAAAAGGAGTAGGGATGGAGCGCACTGGCATTATTACCTTTGATGCGCCCAGCCCCTCCTTTTAAACAAAAGAAGGGGCTGGGCGCACCAAAGGTGTGACACCAGTGTGCCCCAGCGCGCACGCAGCCCTTTCATTCAAGTAGCCGTGTGTTGTAAGGCTTTAACCACCGGCTCATTGAATGAAAGAGCTGCCTGCTGCTAATGGCTCTGTACTCAGAAACAGGAGGAGGGCTGGACTGCCCAGCTCTCCTTTCGTTTTCGAGTAAAGTCATCACGCAGCATGAAGCTAAGGTGCTTCATGCTGCGTGATGACTATTTACTTAGAAACAAAAGGAGAGCTCGGCAGTCCAACCCTTCTCCTGTTTCTGAGTACAGAGACAATAAGCAGCCTGTGTAGCTGAAGCATTGCACAGTTACACAGGCTGCTTGCAGGTGTTAACACTAGTGAATAAACAAAAACAATAAATAATGAATAAAAAATAACAATAAATAAAAAATAGAGTTTGCTCAGTAGTGCCTACTTTACACACAGGCAAAATAACCTTGGTCGAGGTTATTGAACCTTGGTGCCCAGATGATAGAGGGGTTTACTAGCATCAAACCGCGGTTCCCTATCTATCATTAGTACAACAGCCTCTTGACTACTCTGACCCCTTAACCTCAGATCCACCAAGGTTATGGATGTGATGGGCACCGTAGCGCCTATGTTCTTTTGAGGAAGCCTGATTCTGAAGCCTGTCTCTCCCACACTTCTTCTCCTCACAGTGTGTATTGTCAAAAGAGCATGGAGGGTGTTAGGTAGATTGTTTCATTTTTATGCCGAAACTCCTTCACCTCTCAGATCCCTGCCACTTTTTGCTGGACTTGTGGATTGTTTGTCTGTGTTACTCGGTAAGTGGGAACCTTTTTCCCCACTCACCTACTCTTTTAGTCTGGCTATGGGAGTCATTTTTTGTGTCTGTCCATATTTTATTTTTGCGGAACAGGCGAGGATACCAAAACTCTTCTGGTCTTTGTCTTCTGGCATGCCTGCCTGGAACAGGGGAGCTCCAAAGAGGACGACTCTATCCTTCGGACTGGTGGAAACAAGCAGCCTTGAGACAACCTGCATTTTGAGCCATCCTGCGACTGCCTACAACCTTCCTGGGTTGCAAACCGCCAATACCCTGGGACCTGCGACTATCGTGCAGTACATCATCTTCCGAAGATTGAATACTCTAGGAAAACTTGGGTGGACAGCTGCTGGACCTCCATAGGCAAGGTTCTTCTACTCCTTGATGTTCCTTCATGAGAGTGCTGGACCAAGAAAGTGAGACAAATTGACCAGGCACTAACCGTTCTTCATCTGGTGTCTTGAAAAGGGTGCAAAAATTACAGAGCCATAAGAATCCATAAAGAATCCTTTGCTGGGAGCCATTCAACTTGACTGCTGCTGCAAAATCTCTTCCATTGTTCCTTTGTCAGAAGACCAAGAATTTGGTGACCGGGTTCTGTAGCTGCTGCATCGTGAGGTCGTCCAGTTGCATCATCTTCTTCACTGCTGAGGTGCTGTGAGGCCCAAGGTAATACATCCCTAGAGTCGTTCTGCCACTCCTATGTTACTGAGATGGTAATTTGTGTGTTTGGGTGTTCGCTAATACATATTCACCCAGGCCTAACACTGGTGTGCATTCAGGGAGCCTTCTATGAGTCCCTGAACCTTTTTACCTACACAAAAGTTTAGTACTTACTTATTACAAAAGAATCCTCAGGAACACCGACTTTTCTACAGCGTTGTGCTTTATCCTGTTCTGCCTACAACAGGCCACTGATGCCCAGTGTCCCCCTCTGACCCTCACACCTAAATAGAGAAGGACTGCTACAGAAAGAATTACAAGTGTTGAAAAGTGTTCACCTGCTTATGTTGGTCTTGTAACTTCGTTTTATTCCTGAAACAGAATATTCTACAAAGTATACTACAAATTGTTTTTTTTTACTTACCTTGAAGTCCTACTGCCATTCTATAAGTCTGTTACACTGTGGTTTACTTACCAGAAGTATTGCAATGTTTTTCTATTGTGTTTGCTAATAATGTATAGTACTTGCCTTTCAGAAGAATTCTCTTTGCCTGTGTTGTGTATGTATAAAATAAACCGGTATTTGTATATAACTTCTAGAGTGTATAAGTGTTTCTTTGGACCATATGTATGTATTTGTTTATTTATTTATTTATTTTTATTTATTTGTTTGTTTTGGCACTTATATAGCGTGCCAAGCCCAAAGGCATCTGGGCGCTTTCTTACAGAGTGTAGAGGTTACAGTTGTTACAAAGCAAGTGCAAGGCAGGCACAGTGAAGATAGTGGCATTACAAAGAGAGGGTATGAACATAGGTTGCAGTAGTTACAGAGCAAGTACAGGACAGACAGGTGAAGATAATGGTATTACAAAAAGATGGCGGAACATAATAACAAACATAGTTTTTTATTACAAGTAGGAGCAGTAGGGGGTGGTGACGAGCTAGGTGTGAGGGAGTGTTTGGTTGCATAAGCTTAGGGTGAAGAGGTACGTTTTGAGTTGTTTCCTGAAGATCCAGAAAGAGTCTTGAGCTCTGAGTGGAAGAGGCAGTAAGTTCCAGAGTTTGCTGGCAAATGTGGGGAAGCTGCAGCCGCCTGCCTTTTGGAGCTTGAATCTGGGAATGACTAGGCGCTGCTGATAGATTTCTCGGGTGGGTCTAGAGCGTTGTGTCAACGTGATGTTATTTGACAGGTAAACTGGGGCCATCTGATGGAGACATTTGTGTGAGAGGGTGAGTGATTTGAACATTATGCGTTCCTGTACTGGGAGCCAGTGATGTTGGTGTCTAGTGGCTGAGATGTGTGCAGATCTGGGGATGTTAAGCGCAGCCCTCAGGGCATTATTTTGTAGGACCTGTAGCTTCCGGATATTCTGTATCTTATTCCCGGTGTATGGTGCGTTGTAGTAGTCAAGGCTCGTAAGGACTAAGGCTCTGGCTAGAGTAAGGCAGCTGTCTGATGAGAGGAATTTTCTGCAAGCGCTAATGAGTCTGCATTTATATGTGGTGGCTGAGGTAGTTGCATTTACTTGTTTGTTGCGATTGAGTGAGGAGTCAAGGTGGAAGCCAAGCGTTTTTAACTCATTGGTGACTTTAATGGTGTGTCCAACTATGATGAAAGACTTGAAGAGGTAATTAAGTTTGGCGAGTTGGGATCCAATGATAAGTAGCTCGATCTTATCGTCATTTAGACATAGCCCATGCTGCGCCATCCAGTCTTGGATAGATTGGTATATGGCATTGAGGGTGGCCGTGTCTGTGACGTGGTCTCCTGAGATGTGTATGAGGACCTGGGTGTCATCTGCGTAGTTGGTGTAGATGACACCCAAGTCGTTGAGGTGGTCAAAAAATGGCTTTGTGAATATATTATACAAGGTGGAGGCCACACATGAACCTTGTGGCACTCCACAGGTGACTGGGGCATGTGGGGCTTCGGCTTTGGGGGAAAACTTTCATGGTTCTGTCACTGAGGAAGGAATTAATCCACAGCGTGGCGTTAGGGGAGAAGTTTGCTGCTGATGTTAGATGTTCACACAGAATGTTGTGGTCTACCAGATCAAATGCAGCAGAGAGGTCTAGGAGAAGAAGCACTGCTAGTTTGCCATTGTCCCTCAAATTATCCATTTGGATTTTTAAATCCATAATGCTGTCTCTGTCCCATATCTTGGACGGAAACCAGACTGACGTAGCCCCAGGATGTTATTATTTTCTAAGTAATTCTGAATTTGCAGATAAGCAACCCGATCCAGAATTTTCAGAAGAAACGGTGCAGTCGTGATCGGGTGGTAGTTAGTGGGAATGTTGGGGTCCAGAGTGGGTTTCTTAAATAAGGGAAGTATCCACGCTTTTTTTAGGTCAGTGGGACGCAGTTGCTTTTAAATGAGATATTAATAAGATTGGTGATGAATGCAGCGAGTTGGGGTGCGCAGTCTTTGATGACTGTGGGTGGGCATGGGACGCCTTGGCATTTTTATGGTTTTAGGCTGCGGGTGATCTTCAGAACTACTGAAATGGAAACCTCTGTGAATTCAAATTGGGGAAGCTTCTTATGGGATGTGGGGGTACCAGAGGGGGTGGGGGGATGTTTAGTTTGTCTAGGCTGTTTTTATGGCTTCGATAGTAGATTGGAGGTGGCTGATTATTTTTTTGGAGGGCATTTTGAATGTTCTCGCACCAGTCCGCATCTTTATTGCAGCTTTCTGGTGGTGGGATAGGGGTTTGTAATTCTCTAAGGATTAGGAAAAGTTCCTTGGTGTTAGAGCTGGCTTTGGCTATTCTGTCATTGTAAAGTTTCCCTTTGGTGAGAAATACTTTTTGTATGTGATCTCTGGAGGCAGTGTCAAAGAGGATTTTCTTAGTTGATGTGGGTGTGTTTTTCCAGAGTGATTCTGCTTTTCTTTTAGCTAACCTTAGATCTTTTAACTCGGGGGTGAACCATTCATTGAGGTGGGCTGGTTGTTTCGCTTTGCGTATCGCAAGTGGAGCTATTTTGTTAATAGCAGACAGGACAGTGTTGTTGTAGAGACTGGTCATTATGATGGGGTCGGCGGAGTTGTCTGTGGGAGGAGCCAGGATGGATTGCAATAGTGGGAGCAAGTTGTTGGATGTGACGTTCTTTTTGTTTCGCGAGGGAGCCTCTGATGCTATGTTGGGAAGGTTAGTGGGGCTGGTCATGGTATTTATGTTGAAAGTGATAAAGTGGTGGTGATCAGTCCAGGGGCATGGAGAGTTAGATATGACAGTGGCAGTGTAGTTGATATCTGCAGGCCAGTCGAGAGTGCAACCTTTCGCATGCGTGGGATTCTGGATTCTGTGCGCAAAGCCAAGTGCTGATATAGTGTAGGCCAGGGATAGAGCATTGGTGTCGAGTGGGTTTTCAGTCCTAGGTTGTAGTCCCCTAGTATGATGGTTTGAGATTTGGGTTCTGAATTGTATGAGATGAGTTGAGTGACCTCAGTCTGAAAGGCATGTTTGGGCCCAGCGGGACGGTAGATGAGGTGGACATTAAGTGTTGCTGTTGCTGAGGGGGACAGTTTCACGGAGAGGAGTTCACATGAGGTATGGGGCGGCACTTGTCTCATGTTCAAGGAGGATTTTGCCATGATGGCCACTCCACCCCAATTAGCATTAGGTCTGTCCCTTCTGCAGATGGAGTAGTTGTCGGGGACAGCAAGGTAGAGAGCTGGGCCTGAGTCTTTGTTGAGCCAGGTTTCCGATATAGCTAGGAAATCTAAATGGAGTCATGTGATTATGTCTGCAATGTCAGGTGTGTGGGCTGGAAGAGATCTGGCATTGATGAGAGCTCCCATAATGTTTTGGTTGTGCCCCTGGTGTCTCTGGAGAAGTGGGTTCTGGCTGCAAGGGGAGCTTGTCTGAGTGCCAGGGGGCGAGGGAGGCTTTGCATAGAGGTGATCCCTGCAGGGGATGTCATAGGTTCCAGGAGGTGCCTGTCTAGGGATGCGGACGGGTTGTGGGTCAGCTGTACCATTGATAAGTGGTGTTTGGTTATGACCAGGAGGGGTTATAGGGCCTGGACGGGGTTGAGGAGCGTGGAAGTCATGAGGGGCCATAAGTAGGATAAGGTCAGGCGTATATCAGCAAGTTGATCAAGGCAGCAGGCATGGTGGTTGATGTCTTCATGGTGTGGATTATCTCAAAGTGGAGCTAGGGGAGGTACAGAGCAGTTGTCTAAGATGCAGTTAAGATCAGGTGAGCATAAATGCAATGCACAGTGTCAAGTACAATTACACATTAGGTCACATGCCGGATGGAGCGTATACCCTTTGAGGGTGAGTTGGGAGTAATGCAGTGTAGCAATTATCTAGAGTAAACTTTTGGGTTTGGAGAGCATTGAAACATTGCGATCTAAATGCAATAATGCCGTGCTATTCACATTACAAGGCACACCTAAAGGCAAATGACCATGAGACAGGGTGCAGTTAATGAAACAAAGGGTATAACATGGGGGAGCAGCTAGGTACAAGATGGCGTACAAGATGGCGTAGGGGTGCCAGAATACAATGGTCAGCAAAGTGCACAGTTAGTAAGTGCAGCAATGTGCTCCGGCAGTGCCGAAGGGATGGCGCAGTTACACATGTGAGTTGTAAAGCATTAGACTTGGATACAGGCAGCCCAGTAAGGACTATATAATGCAATGAGTGACAATAGTTGAAATTGTACAGGGAACGTATGCTACACATTCGTTGTACCTTCCTACAGCCCTCTGTCCCTCCAAAGATAAACCAGGCTGCTGTGCCATAGCTACCCTTTCCTTGAGTGCTGCAGTCCCATAATAGAAGCTGGAGTTCTGTATTGCCAAGTAGAGAGAGTCTTATAAAGTCCTAAATAGATGGACTTTAGAAAAACACCCTAACAGAGGGCCAGATGCTTCAAACTCTCTTTAATGGCCAGGATCCCTCCCAGTGGTGAAGCTAGCTGCAGTGTCTTGGAAGTTTGGGTGCAGCATGAATCGGAAATAACATAGGGTTAAATAAGCACCAACGTAGTGAGATGTATTGACGAGTTTGTCAATAAAAAAGTGGTATGTATAACTGTTTTTCCCAAGTAAAATACATTGTGAAGGAAAGGTCAGAGGTGTGAATGGTCAGCATGAACGTTCTACCAAGTCCTTCATTCAATGATTCAACACTATAACAAATAAATACCCTTTCCCCGAAGAGCAGCTTCGCTCAAAAGAACGAATTTAGTTATTTCATTATCACAATACATTTTTTAACAAAACCTCTCTGCAGAGGAAAGGGTAGCAGGGGAAACACGTGACTTTATCTCAGCTCTCCCGGGTGCCACTCCAATTAAACATGCTCACATTTCTCCCTCAATACCATGACCTTAAACAACACTTCCATGTTTTAGACAAACAACAATTTTGGCTGGAGAGATAATTTTATTTTTTAAAACTCTTTATTTTTCATTTTCAACATATCATTAAGCATTACAAGAACTAATATACAGGTTCTAGATTACCATCAATTCCAGTATTTTCTAATTGTGTATACATGTAGGAAAACGTACTGTAGTTTGCGTGGGGGAATGATTTATGAAAATTAAAACTGCATTTGCAAATGTCACAAGATGCAGTTGTGTTCTCAAAAAAGAGTGTTGTGGGCACGCCGGTCTACACCACAAGTACACCATAGAGCACATATATGGGATGTGCTCTGGAGGCCTTTCCCCATCTAGTCTGCCGTTATCAGAAGCCTGGCACAGGGGAATGTGCAAGTCACACCGCTGTCTGCATTGCAATTTTCAGGAGTAGTGTTACTATGCTTGTTTACATTTCTACCCACTCTATTAGAATTAACCATTTCAGGAGTCTTCAATTGGGATAGGTTTGTTTAGGGACTGAGCAGTTGTGTACAAGAAACGTTAGAGCTAGGGGTGCAGTGAATGTTCTTGTGCTATTGTTCACCTACATTTGGATACAATTTTCATGCTGCACTCTCACAATCAGAATTGCCTATAAGCCCCCCCCCCCAACCCCGATAGTGTCTTAGGTCTTTCATGCCACCGCAAGAGTTACTTTTGAATCATATAACATCATGCTGTGCTCACTGCCAAAACCTCCACCACCACTTTGAAACATGCCTTTGAAAGGTTCCATTCCAGTAGTTATTTCCAGCAGTTCATCAGAATGTATTCCTCGCTGTTAAGGGCACCCTATACTCCTGTGGGACATTGGGTCACACTGCCACTCCATTTTAACATGAACACGTAACTGCAGCCCAAGTAGAGAAGGGTGAAAAGGGCTGGACTATGTAAATAACGCCAAAAAGAGTAGTCTCAAAGAGGAGCCAGTGACCGAAGTCCACCCTTGAAGTCCACCCTTGTTTGATAAAGGCCGTAGCTTCGACCAGCTTTCCTGTCTACCGGCTGGTTGTGGTCCTCTGGGACAGCATAGTAAATAAGAGGGCATTTCTTCATTTCTTTCTTGAACATTGCTAGGGCCCAGCATAACATATTTAATCCAAAGTGAATGGGCCTGAGGCTCATAGCAATGCATTGTTTACATGTTCATGTGTGGCAACATTTGTCATTAGACACACATACACTGAAATGTGCAGCAACATCTCTATGACATGCAAGGTGGTGCAGTTACACTCTTATAACAGACACAGCCCTGTAGTGGCATTCAAGTAACACAACTATCCCTGCTTACATAAAGCATAAAACCCTGAGGAATCATGACATTGATGTCTCAATCCCGCGTGAATTTTGTAGTCATCCGCACTGGCTTAAATGTATGGCGTGAATGCATAGTGTTAGTGTGCAGAGCCATGTGTGCTGCAAATCAAGTGCATTGTCCATCCCACAATATATGCACAGATGCATATCATTCTTAGTATTCGATCATAACTGCACTAAGGCTAGATTTTGCTAACCACATACTGCCCTGCACATGAGAAAGCCAATGCCAAAGCCATAGCCCACACCACACTGACAAACCCCTTGAGTACTCACCCCAAAGCCTGCCCAAAGCAATATGGCCACTGTGTCAAGATTGCACTGTCAATTCGGAGTACTCCTCCAACTCCACCGGACCTATCCACATCTGCACATATCGGCAATCACCATCCAAAGCACCATGCACGCAGCTACCAGGCTCAGTGAACACGCTTTTGGACGGATACACAATGCTGTGAAACTGCATCAATTTCATCTATGCACTTTTCAAAACATAACATTGGCACTACTCATCAGAACTCATACTTGACCTCTGTTACCTCAGCCCTCAGGTCCCTCCACCTGAATTAACTTATTAAGATGACTTCCATCCTCTAGAAAGCTCACCTATCTTGTGCACATTTGGGTCCCTGGCGTCATAGAAGATCCTATTCCGTGCACCCGTTAACTGCTCCCACCTCACTTGTCTCTTCAACATTTTTCTCCAACCTATCATCGTTTCAGCCTGCTACAAAGTTGCATCTGTCATACCTGTTCTCAGAAATTCCACTGCTCATCACAAAAACTTGGCCGGCTCTCTATCTTCTTTAAAAACTTGAAATGGATGTTTTTTAACCCAATCACTGACTGCCCAGAGCACAATGGCATATGCATTTCCCATGTAGATTTGTATGCATGCACTCATCTGACCAGCGCACTGATTCATGTTGTGAACTTCTCCAGGGCCCACCACTCATGATTCTCCGCTAGTTGCCTCCTCCGTGATCTATCATCCCCCTCCTTCACACCCCCTTTAATAGATACTGGACTAGATTGCCCTTTGCCACTCAGACCGTTCTATCAGCATCTCATGAAACATTGGAACCCTCACACCCCCTTCTTGTTTCTCATACTTATTATTTGCCTATAACATCCCAACCTTCATTTCCTTTTCCTCCTTCAGCCCAAGCTTTCAGACACTTCAAAATAACAAATAGGGAGTAGGTCCCAGCTCATTTTGTCCAATGAAAGGTTCATCACTTTCCTCAAGACACAGTTCTCAAAAGTTCCCACAATACTTTCAACTGACAAGCAGGGGGTGCGTCCCAGCCCCCCTGTCTGACAAAGTGCTCAAAAAGTTCACAAAGCAAAGGTTCCTTCACTTTGGGCGTTCCTCTTCTGGCTAGAGGATAACTTGGCAATCCTTGCTCTCTCTTGGATCTTGGCAACACTTGCTTTCTCTTGGCCCTTGGCAATGCTTGCACTCTCTTCACTCTTGGCATCACTTGCTCTCTCTGGACCGTGGCAATGCTTGCACTCTCTTTACTCTTGGCAACACTTGCTCTCTCTTGGCCCTTGTGAATGTTTGCACTTTCTTGACTCGTGGCAACATTTGCTCTCTCTTGGCTCTTGGCAATACTTGCTCTCTCTTGACTCTGAGCAACCCTTGATTTCTCTCGGTCCTTGGTAATGCTTGCGCAGGGTTTTTACAGTTCGATATTCAAACAACTTGTCTGCAATTCGTCCCCTCACACGCAAGTGAAAGGATCTGCGTGGCACACATGGACAATATCGGAGCACTGGGAAGTCACTCCCTTGCTTCAAACTCGCCAGGTAAGTTGTTTCTCCGTGTCCTGCTGGGTGTGCATAGGATCCTGACACATGCAGCTCCTCTCAAATAGGCATCCAACCTTTCTGGGTTCCCCATCGCTTCTGCCATGCAGGATGTGAGCTGCCTCGGCTCCTGAATGTCCCCAGTGCTATCTGGCCCACAGGGACAACTCCGCTGCATTCACCCACTCGGCTACCCGCTGCACAAGCTCTGCAAGGGGAATAATAAGAGGTAAAGAAACTCTCAGGACCTGCGATCATCCCGGCGTTCTCTTGCCTCTCCAGCTCTGCTTCGAGATTATGCTCTGACTTCTTCTGCTCGTTCTCCTTCTCTCATTTATGCTGAACCTGTGAAGGATATTTATACCATCCAGTCTTTCTTAGGTGAAGGCAATCTCCACTCATTAGCTGATTTTCATGATCTTGGTACTCGGTAACCCACTTCTTCGTCTCAGTACCAAAGTGGTGTTTCATCATCTTCTTCGTTCCAGTACCAAAGTAGTGCATGTGCCTATGGATGTCAATAGGAAAACAGGGAAGGGACTTAACATAGCCCAGGAGGCTTGTGGAAAGCAAGGGACATCATGGAAGGGAAAAGGGGAATACTGTGTCTCATCTTTCGGCACCCCACCTCCTCTCACTGGGTCACCTCCCCCCAGGTAGTCCTCTGTCGCAAATCCACCCCCAGGGTCAGGATCCAGCAGCCTTGGTATTTGCCTGGCCACCTGAGTGGAGGCTTGTTTAGGGAAAGGAGTGAGGATGCCCTCATATTCCTCACAGGGGTGGTTTTAATAGTTCTATGATGCATGTTGTTCTTCAAATTTATAAATACATCTAACACGCACACATATCTACAAGTGTTTTTAGCTGTGATGAGATATCAGAGCCATGTTTTAAAAATGCAAATGAAGCGCTCTACAATAGATGCTTTAAATCGGAGTGTGCTATGAAGTGATGCACCCAATGCTGTTTTTCAAGGCTCTGTAGCAGTTTATTTAGAAACTCCTTACCAGCATCTGTCTGTATTTTAGAAGGTACTTGCCCGCTGTTAAATATGCATTTAAAAGCAGTCACTACACTGTAGCCCATCTTGTTTTTTAAAGCCTCGACACAGGTGTTTTTTGATAGAGCTTTGATGACGGCCAAATTATAGCAGAAGCCATTATTGTCTCCCTAGAACTGGCTCAAATCCATCATATCTGCCTACCATTGTTGACCGATATCAGATACCATGGTCATTCGTTGTGTAAAATGTCTGCGGGCCAGCTTGTGTAGTGCATAGGCTTCATCATCCAATAGCCACGTCTTGACAGCTCCCCATGACACATTCTCACCATTGATTCTTAGTTAATGATACACGCTTTTAATCCCTCCACAACTACCAACACCCCCATCATCGTAATATATTTTGTACAGCTTTATGCCAGACATGTTCAACCCATAACCGCTGAACATAAAGATGCATGAACGTTTTACAAACTACAGATTTATATTACCAGTTAAACCATAAATGTTTATTTACATTTTATTCACATTAAATAGTTTGGGTTATCAGTGTTGTTGAGTGCTCCTTTCAGCTTCAAATTCTGCAGTATCAACATTTACTTCATACACACACTGGCATTCACTGCGTCGATAAGCAAACATGCACAATAGCGAGACAGCTGACAGAAATTCATGACGCTCCCTATCAAACATCCAATGTCCTTCTCAGCTTCGCAACTCTGCTTCATCTTGTACACCTTCGATCTCAATGAGGGTCTCACAGGTGGTCTTAAACTGTCAAACCCCCCTTTGTGGTGTTTTTCCCAGTGGTTGTCCATTAGCAGGTTGTTGCTGTTGGAGCACATTAGCTGGATTAAAAACTGTATTAGGTGCATCATTTCTGCAAGCTCAGAATGTAACATATTTTATCTAGCGATTTATCTGTATAAGATAATTCCAAACATTCATGGACATTCTGCTGGGGATCATCAATTTTATGCCTTGAGCACCATCTGTAAAAGTGCTGTTTTAAGCATGTTTTAACACTATTGCTGTGAATCCCTGAATGGCTAGGTTATGTCTGCGTCGTCTTTAACACTATCAGTCTCCATTAGTGAAATACATTCCACATACAGGCTATTATCGTAATCCCCCAAGTTTTCTATTTGGTTTGAACAACAAACACAATAAATATTGATAGTCTCTGCTACAGCTTGGCTCTCCTCACTATCGTCCACTTTATCATTTAAAGCCTGTAGACACAAACAGAAATGCACGGTTTTAACACAGGACTAGTTGTCACACCCCTACAAAATACAAATGTTTCCTTTAGAAAAATACCCACCAGCTGGCATGCTGTCTGATATCCGCTCCAGATGACCCCCCATTTTTCACAAAGCCCCAGGGGTTCCGAGTCACTCTTACCACCTCAATCGCATCATCCTGCATGACCACGGACTCATATCCTCTGTCTTCAGACTCCATTTTACCTGTACATGATCACACAGGATCCACTCCCAGGGGTTTCTCCAAAATGACATAGTCACCCCACGTAGCCATTTACAAATTACCCGTGGCTATGGCTGTTTCCTCCTTAATGTTTTGAATAAAATCTACAACAGACTGCCCCATAACAGTGGCGATGATCAGCGGCTCGTTGCTGACAGAAAGTGTAGCCATGTTCTCACTGAGCTCCCTGGCTTCATGGCCGTCATCAAATCCTGAAAGTCCTGCATTGCATCAAGAGTCATAAGACAGTAAGGTGTACAACAATCACTGGAACAGCTATATATCTGCATTATAAACCCCAGCCCCAACAGCATCATAGCCTTAGCCGTGCCCATAAACACATGATTATTTATTGCCCCTTAGTTCTTATCATATTTATATAAAATTAATATAATATGTATTTTAAAATGTTGGGAGTCGCATACAATTTACATTAAGCATAATTGGGGTTCTTATCAGTTTTATCTCAAATGTTTATAGAATGTATAATAAAATATTGTGTGGGGTGTGGGTAGGGGCTGGGAAAGGAGTGGAACGACCTGTCACTTTTAACATTGACAAAAACTACTAATGACATTCTGGAGATTGCATTTACCTGGAAGCACGCATTTATCCCTGTGCAGCCATGTTTTATCAACCCTTGTGTCCAGTGAATGCTTTGTGTAAGTGTGTCTGTATACCGATAACAAATTATGAAGCTGTACCATTCCAGCAACTGTAAATAAAAGGAAACCAGAAAATGCTATGGTCTTCCTACAAGTGAAATATTTTATCAGCTATATAAGCAAAAAAACACACAAAAACACAACTTGACCTCGTTTATTAACAACCTCCCTTCTCTGGGATTTTAAAATGTTTGCAAACACTCCTTAAGGAGGTAACCATAGAAAAATGAGTATGTGCCCCACCTTTTTCTAAATTCATTACATTGTGTACAGGACACAATCACAAAATTGATGAATTTATCAAAAATCCATTTCTCTCAACTATAGAAGTGCAAAGAAATGGCCAGTTTTTCATTTGAATGTTTCTGATGGGATTGCCAAAATAAATTATCTCAGGCCCAAATAACCAGACAGACTCAGCGAATATGGCAAAATACTACTTTATTATCAGGTCAATAAATTAGGGTAACCTGTCGAACAAACAGATTGTAGCTCACACACCCTCAATGCATTTAAATTACGCCAAAGTTTTTGTACCTCGATATATAACAGCTATGATGTCATCCTGCGTGGCAAGCAGTAAAAACCTACCCGGTGGAGGGATTGGTTAAGGGAATGTACATACCTATAGTTTATATAAGTGTTAGGATCATCATTGGCTGCCCCTTATCTGGCAGGCACACCTTGAATAACCTCTAACTATGTGAAATACTGATAATAGCATAACAACAGCAGCAGATAGGCTTCTGCAAGTATGTATAGTCCACATTACAAAGGCTCTCAGGATTGGTTTGCACTCTCTTCCAACCTTGGACATTCGGCTCGTTAGCAGCACGTAAGCAAAGAAACCTGGAACAAGGGAACAGAGTCAGACAACTGTCTTCCTTAGCTAATTAGCCTACCAACTCTCATCAGTCAGGCCCTAAGCCAAGGCTTCTTCTCTATAGTTCACCTTGCTAACTGTTCTCTTCCTCGGAACTTTAAAGGCAGTGAAGGAACATTGCTATCTTCATAAGGCGCTTTATGAATAGGCCTTGTCTTCTGGTGTGAGGGGACCATGATTTTGTCCATTCTGTCCTTTTATTTTGTGCTATTTGATTCAATTATTTTTGGGTGCTATTACTCTCCTCAGCCTCTGGAGACTTGGTTGCTCCATCTTGCATGTGATTTCTGCTACTTTGATTGTACAATGCTTGGCACTCACAATTATTTACTCATTTGCTTAATCTAAGTGAAATATGTCCTGAGTACGCAGCTTATCCTCTTCGACTCCTTTCATGGCTCGCAGTTGCTTCTTGATGCAACATCCTTGATTCTGAACCAAACAAATACCCTTTGTTCTGCACCAATTTGTATTCCAGTGCATATCAGCACCGCAGCCTTGGTTTCCTTTTCTCAAGAATTCTTGCTTACTAGTATACAATATGAACATCCATTTTCTCAACATGTCTGCTTTACTCGCGTTATATTTCCTATTTTAGCAAGCTTCTACATTGTCTTATCTACCTTGCATTTCTGCGTATATACATCTACTGCATCTCTAGTTACTTATCTTCTAAATGTATATGTGTGATCGGAGGGATATGGACGGCATGAAAGGGAAGAGGCGAGAGGAGGGACCACACGAGAGAGAGTACACGATCGAAGGAAGACCACCTGAGAGGGGGTACCAACCAACCAAGCTGCGAGGTCGGGAGAGCACAGTCCAGATAATTAACAGTCTTGGGACCCCGGAAGACCGCATTAAGAGAGACGTGGACGAAAGGACTACGGCTGACACCGCTTACATGAGTATAGGATGCGCGGGAAGAGTTTGTTCCAGCGAACGGAAAAAACGGAACGGAGGCGATTGGGCCGTCCTTCCCGGACAACCGCTGGCTTACCGGGGCGGGGTTCCGCTCCGAGTGCAGCATGGACCGTGGCAAGCCGAACGCCTTCACAGGCAGACGCCGGCTTCCCACGCGGTTCCTTTCACAACACGGTCGAGGCCATACCCAGTGACGCGGAAGGCAGAGACCCGCTTCCGAGTTCACCGCCAACGCTCACCTTCAGAAAGCGTCACAGAGACCTCAAGGGTGCCAGACCTCTTCAAGACAGGGGTTCCTCGCGGGGACCCGGACTTGGCGGGCCGGGCAGGCAACCCTCCTTCAAACCAAGGGAAATGGGCGAGGCTTACGGGGATATTTATAGAGAACCAAGCCAAGTCCGTGCTGATTGGCTGCCTGGACCCTAACCCCTATATAAGGTAAAAACAAATGATGGACTGGGTGTCTCTTTGCCATTCTCTTCTAGGACTTCGAGAGAGAGAGAGCTGTGCCTGAGACACTGTGGGTTTACGAGGACTAGCTGCAAGGTCGAGAGGCCACATCCATATTCCAAGAAAAAGAAGAAGCATTCTTGAACTTTTTGTTCCTTTTTGAATTCCTATATCCTGAATAAAGGTTTTACTTAAGTTCCACTCCTGGCTGCCTGTCCCTCATTCACAAATTTGGTGGCAGCGGTGGGATGTCACAGCACGCCATGGAAGGTATCATTAAAACCCTGGCAGAAGGACAGCAGCAACTTCAGCAGATTATACAGGTCCAGTCACATCAGGCACAGACTGACCGCCAAACCATCCAACAAACCCTTCAGTTGCATGCAGCAAACCAAGATGCACTAAAGAAAATGACGGAGGCTGTGGTAACCAGTAGAGGCAATCCGATGGCTCCTACAGCTGTGTTACAAAAATACCAAACCGGTGAAGACCCCTGTTACTTCTTCACCAATTTCGAAAGAGTGGCATGCAATGCACAATGGATCATGGAGAAGTGGGGTCACTTCATTGCACCCTTGCTGACCGGCAGCATGCAAGGAGCATACCAAGCGGCCAACCCAGCGGGGGACACTGCCTACTCAGACATCAAGAGAGCCATACTTGAACGTATGGGAATGGATGATGAGTCATACCGGATCCGCCTGAGGGATGCTAACCTAAAGACGGGGGAGACACCTCATCAGCTGTATTATCGGATCCACGACTTAACAGAAAAGTGGCTGAAGCCTTCCAGCAGCAGCATTCAGGAGATGGTGGACAAGATTAAGCTGGAACAGTTCACAGAGGCACTCCCCTCAACGATGCAGAGGTGGGTGAGGCAACACCACCGGCCCACACTGACCGAAGCCATCGACATCGCTTCTGCCTTCCAGAAAGCAGGTTCAGTCCGAGCATCCATGATTGAACCCTTTCCCAGAACCGCAGCGATGAAACCACAAAGACCGGTTGAACAAAGGCCGGCACGAGGGGAAGCCAAAAACATAACATGGCCCACCGTAACCAGACATCCCCAATGCTTTGATTGTGGTGAATGGGGCCATATAGCGAGGTTTTGTCCAAAGAAACCTAAACCAGTGGAGCCCATGGAAATCGGGTTCGGTCAAGGAAGGGAATACCGGAGGAGTCGTGAACCGTACTTTCTAGATGTCCGGGTGGACGGAACTACCCAGAAGGCTCTGCTGGACAGCGGAAGCGAACAGACAGCAGTCAGACCAGAAGTAAGTGGGGAGAAGGTCGGGCTGGATATTCCGATACCTATAAAATGCGTGCATGGCGACACTGTTTCCTATCCTTCTAAGGTAGTTAACATAGAAGTAAAAGGGGTGGAGTCCAGAATGAAGGTTGCCGTCATGCCACACCTGCCAACCCCGGTTCTCCTGGGAACTGATCTCCCCTCTTTCCCCAAATGTGTGAGGGACACAGAGTGGTTGCAAACAGCCCCTTTTTCCCGGATGGACACAAGGCCTCCCATCCCAAAACCCCCCAAGAAATGCCGAAGCGAAGTAAGAAGGGAAAAGATGAAGTGGAAAAAAGAAAAGAGGTTTGCGGGGGGCATAGATTGGTTACCCGATGACAAACAACCTACATTTTGAGGTGAACTGGCCTTAGATCCTACCCTAAAAACCGCTTGGAACCAGGCCATTGCATACCCAGACAAGGGAACAGCATATCCCTGGTTCAAATCATCGAAGGGATTGATATATCGGATAACCAAGGACAGGGCTGATCGGGAACTGGAACAACTGTTGGTACCCCAAAGTTTCAGACCCACCGTCCTGAAGCTAGCACATGACGCTACCACAGGAGGACATTTGGCAAGGGAAAAAACGCAGGATAAGGTGCTGAAAAGGTTTTATTGGCCTGGGGTGTTCCGGGACGTGACCAAGTATTGTGAGGAACATGATACCCCGAGGCTTTCCCCATGAAGGGAACAAGTGCAAAACAGGTCTGTAATGTGTTAGTCCCATTCTTTTGTCGAGTGGGACTCCCAGACGAGATACTGACCGACCAGGTGCGGAATTTCATATCCGGGGTAATGCGGAGAGTCTGCCAACAGCTGAACATAAAACAGATCCGTACCACCGTCTATCATCCACAGACGGATGGGTTGGTAGAACGTTATAACAAGACTATCAAACAAATGTTAAAAAAGGCAACTGAGCCCATGGGCACTAACTGGGACCGGGTATTACCCTGGGTACTCATGGTGTTACGTGATACCCCACAATCGTCCACCGGGTTCTCCCCTTTTGAGTTGTTGTTTGGTCACAAACCCCGAACAGTACTTGATCTAGCACGCAGCGAATGGGAAAACCAAGAGGAAGAAACCCAACTCAGAGATTATGTGATTAATCTTCGGGATACTCTAACACACATGAGAGAGCTGGCTAGGGAGAACCTGAGCCAGTCACAACGGACACAAGAAAAATATTACAACCGCAACACCAGAGTAAGGTCCTTTCAGAAAGGCGATAAAGTACTGGTACTTTTGCCCACGTCTTACAATAAGATGCTGGCCCAATGGAGGGGTCCCTATACCGTACTGGATTACTCGGGCCGGTCAACTACTTGATAGAACAACCAGACCGAAAAGAGAAAACCAAGTACTATCACATCAACCTACTGAAAGCTTGGAAAGAACCAAGCACAGCTCCAAGCGGAATGAATGTAATGTGTCCCGATACACCAGAGAGTAGTTTCGAGGTCAATTATTTTTGGGTGCTATTACTCTCCTCAGCCTCTGGAGACTTGGTTGCTCCATCTTGCATGTGATTTCTGCTACTTTGATTGTACAATGCTTGGCACTCACAATTATTTACTCATTTGCTTAATCTAAGTGAAATATGTCCTGAGTACGTAGCTTATCCTCTTCGACTCCTTTCATGGCTCACAGTTGATTCTTGATGCAACATCCTTGATTCTGAACCAAACAAATACCCTTTGTTCTGCACCAATTTGTATTCCAGTGCATATCAGCACCGCAGCCTTGGTTTCCTTTTCTCAAGAATTCTTGCTTACTAGTATACAATATGAACATCCATTTTCTCAACATGGCTGCTTTACTCGCGTTATATTTCCTATTTTAGCAAGCTTCTACATTGTCTTATCTACCTTGCATTTCTGCGTATATACATCTACTGAATCTCTAGTTACTTATCTTCTAAATGTATATGTGTGATCGGAGGGATATGGACGGCATGAAAGGGAAGAGGCGAGAGGAGGGACCACATGAGAGAGAGCACCCGATCGAAGGAAGACCACCTGAGAGGGGGTACCAACCGACCAAGCTGCGAGGTCGGGAGAGCACAGTCCAGATAATTAACAGTCTTGGGACCCCAGAAGACATCATTAAGAGAGACGTGGACGAAAGGACTACGGCTGACACCGCTTACATGAGTATAGGATACGCGGGAAGAGTTTGTTCCAGCGAACGGAAAAACCAGAACAGAGGCGATTGGGCCGTCCTTCCTGGACAACCGCTGGCTTACCGGGACGGGGTTCCACTCCGAGTGCAGCATGGACCGTGGCAAGCCAAACGCCTTCACAGGCAGATGCCGTCTTCCCACGCGGTTCCTTTCACAACACGGTCGAGGCCGTACCCAGCGACACAGAAGGCAGAGACCCGCTTCCGAGTTCACCGCCAACAATCACCTTCAGAAAGCGTCACAGAGACCTCGAGGGTGCCAGACCTCTTCAAGACGGGGGTTCCTTGCGGGGACCCGGACTTGGCGGGCCGGGCAGGCAACCCTCCTTCAAACCAAGGGAAAGGGGGTGGGGCTTATGGGGATATTTATAGAGAACCAAGACAAGTCCGTGTTGATTGGCTACCTGGACCCCAACCCCTATATAAGGTAAAAACAAATGATGGACTGGGTGTTTCTTTGCCATTCTCTTCTAGGACTTAGAGAGAGAGAGAGCTGTGCCTGAGACGCTGTGGGCTTACGAGGACTAGCTGCAAGGTCGAGAAGCCACATCCATATTCCAAGAAAAAGAAGAAGCATTCTTGAACTTTTTGTTCCTTTTTGAATTCATGTATCCTGAATAAAGGTTTTACTGAAGTTCCACTCCTGGCTGCCTGTCCCTCATTCACAATATGGTTTTCATCATATTCGCATATATATTTACTTTGTCACTTTAGATACATCTTCATTCTCTAGATATCCATACATCAAGTTTAGTGCATCCACATATCTTCTCTTTCTAGTGCTGTCACTTTACATCTGTCAAGCTTTACTTATAGTTCTTCTATGTCCAGTGGTGTCTGCAGGCACATGTCTACCGCCTCAGTTCAAGGGTACATTCAGTACAGTTGTCTGAATGCATAACATCTCTCATACCTTTGATGTGGTATTGGGATGCTACAAGGTGTCAAACATAGTGCTTTCTTGCTGTTCCTCCTATGTGATGGAGGTTACGTGGTGGGCGCTATAGATGATGTATACGTCTGCCTCTTTACATTCCCCCCCTTGGTCAAGTCCTCAACCACCTCACCTTTTCTTCTCACTGTGGTTTCTTCGAAATCCATATCTTTGTCACCCCCTCAGGTCACCTGCATTCTTTATGTGTTCATCCATACTCCAGGTCATATAAGAACACTCACCAGTCGGTGAACAGAACACCCAGCGTTCCACATAGTTCTTATGGTCCTTAGGATACTGAAATGTTGTTCTTGGGGGTGCCATGGTACTTGCTTTCAGGTGCTCATGGGTGTTTTTCTTTCAGTCAGTGTGTGCACGTCAGCCACAGCATCCACGTTGATCATTATCTTCATCCAAATAAATATTCGCTGTCTTCTTACATTGTCCTATGATTATTCTTATAAGACAGAATCCCAGCAACACTAATACTGGTATTGCTCCCAACATTTTGAAGGCATTTACCATCCAGGTTGGATCCTACGAGAATAGAAATGAAAACCAATCTTCAACTTCGGTCTCATCTACTTCTTCCACCATTTTCATATGCAGGTTTGACAACATAGTTATTGCTCCTGTTAGGGTTCCATTTTCTCCGTCATGGGCAGGAATGTACAGCAAGAAGGCTCATTCTTGGTGCACACACCTCCTTTCATTGCTGTAATTAAGTCCAGGACCTACCAATCAAACAATTTGTGCTCATCTGGTATGCTGAAAAATAGTTCTCTCTCTTCTGCCCGGTGAGGTTGAGGTTGAGCGACCTCTTCTTCATTTGGTGTGAATCCATTTTCAGAAAGCGGGCAATGTGGAGATCTCTTTGGGGGATCACCAATGAAGGGAACATGTATTATCACTATCGAACATATTCCTCCCCAATGTATAGGTAGCTTCAATTAAGCTTTGGATCTACAGGCCCGATAGTGGTCAATTAGCATGTCAGTTCCTACTTTTATTCCTGGCACATCAATTATTTGCTTGCATCCTTTATTTTTGCCAACTTTGGTCAGACCACTGTGTCTGAAACACAATGTTGCATTCTTCATCAGTAGTATGTATACAGGTCCTGTTTCATCTTCAACCAATGTTAGAAACATCAAATACTTGCCCCATTCCTAAAGGCATCCATCATTTACTACTTACATTATCTTTAATGGTGCTGTCATCAATAAGTGTGCACTGCACCCCATCATTCCTTCTTTCCATCCTTTACTGGTGGCTACCTTTCCATATACCAACAGCTGAGGTCTCTCCCAGCATCCTGGCAATCCTGGTGTCTCCCATGTGTCTGCACAATCCAGTCTCTTTTGTTCAACAATCCTCATCTCTCTCCACTCAGACCTCTAAATGAGTAAAGGAGAATTCTGCTCTTCCAATTTGGTTCCTTTATCACCTTCTGCGTTTATATGTAAGCATCTTCATATGGGAACGTTCTCTGATACCGTTGCCCATTTCCCTTCAAATTGTCCTCTTGTGATATATGCTGCTAGATGGCTGAGACACTTCGCATCATGTATAGGTATTTCTCTTGCAATAAATGTTATGTCTGTGCTCATTGCATTAGGGATGAGCGAACATACATAGCAGCTCTCATTACCCCCACCTCACTCAAGTGCTAATGTTATATGTTATTTTTTTAATGGGCTGAATTATCAAGGTATATATTTGTATCCTGATAGTCTTCTCCTGCATCCCTCTTAAATCAGTTAATCAGCTTGAAAATATCAGGGAAGATGTCACTCATGCTTTTGTTGGTGATACTCCACACTGAATCTGTTGGTTGCCTTCATGACCATCAGTCTGGCTTCAGAGCTGCCAGAAGCATGGAAACTGCTCTCCTGAACATCCATGAAGACCTGCTCACCAACCTTGACTCTAACAGCCCGTGCGTTCTCATCTTGCTTGATCTCTCTTCTGCCTTTGACACTGTCAACCATGCCATCCTGCTCAACTGTCTCCGTGATAACCTGGGTATCACTGGTCAGGCTCTGGCATGGCTGACTTCTTTCCTCTCCAACTGACCCTCCCAGGTCCAACTTGGGTCCTTCCTCTCCGACAGCTTTTTCTCTACCTGTGGTGTCCCCCATGGATCGAAGCTCTCTCCCTGACTGTTCAACCAATACCTGGCACTCCTTGCCCACCACATCGCTGCTCTCTGTCCCAACTTTCAGTGCTATGCAGATGATACCCAGCTCATTTTCAGGCTACCCTCTGCCTCCTCCTCTCCTTCCCTCATCTCTGACTGTCTGTCTGCCATCCAGGAATGGTGTGCCGCCAACTACCTCTGCCTTAATGCCAGTAAGACTGAGATTCTACTCCTAGGCACACCCACTCCCTCCTTCCGTGCAGCTCTCTGGCCGGCCTCTCTTGGCCCTCTTCCTACTCCCACCTGCAAGGCTAAAAACCTTGGGGTCATCTTCGACTCTGCACTCTCCTTCTCCCCTCACATCTCTGACATCTCTAAGAAGTCACACTACCAGCTGCACCTCCTTAGAGGTATTCTTCCTTTCCTCTCCTTCCCCCAAAAGCTCACTGTCTCCAGAGCCCTGGTCCTCTCTAGACTGGACTATTGTAACAGCCTCTATCTAAAACTGCCTGCCTCCACTCTCCACCCTCTGCAATTTATCCAGAACAGGACTTTGAGACTTGTCCTTGGCCTGAAGCCCAGGGATCGTATCTCTCCAAGACTGAAATCTCTGCACTGGCTCCCAGTGACTGGGAGGATTAAGTTCAAAACCCTCTGCATTGTACACAAGGCCTTCTGGGGTCTGGGGCCGCAATACCTTTAACTCTCTCTTCCTAAATATCTTCATTCTCAAGCTCTTCGCTCATCCGCCTACAACTCCCTCAGGGTCAGTCGCTTCTCCAAGCAACGAGTTGGTGGCAGATCACTCTCTACGGTAGGGACCTCACTGTGGAACAGCCGTCCTGCCTCCCTGAAACTCGAGGAGAACCATCTCTGGTTCCGGAAGCACCTCAAAACCTTCCTCTTTGCTTCTGCTTTCTCTCCCCCTCTCCACTGCTGAATTCCTGACTGAAATTGCACTGGTTACCTGGCCACCCTTTCTGATCTCTGGCCCAGGCCCCGTCAATTGTCCACCCGCACTGCCTCCCTGGCAACCCCTGCACCTGGGGACCATTTTCTGTATCCCCACAGTCCCCCTACCAGCACTTATGTCTGCACTTCCTTGCACTTGCCACCAGCTAGCCGTTTTATTTATCTTATTTATTTCACTTTCCCATGTACTGCACTTTCCCCTCTCCCTTCCCCCGTGCACTTTTCCTTTCCCCCTTCCCATTCACTTGCGCGATCTGAATGACACCTGGCCTAGTAGGATCGTTGTATGTCCTCGCTTTGTTCCCCCCTTGCCTTGTTGCGCCTTGAAACACTTGTGTATAGGCGCGTTCTAAATGCCATATCATATCATATCATATCATATCATAGAAACAGCTGTATCATTGTTAGACACTCCATGTATATTGTAAAACATAATTTGATGAAATGCTATAAGGATAAGGAAATAAAGGCTACACATTGTACAAAACGTGGCTTCAAGAAATATTGCAAAAGAACGCAAGCACTGTACTAAATTCTGCATATTAATTGGCTGGGGTGAGGACAGTGCTCCGTAGCACAGTAAGTTGTGCATTTGTAAAAGTTGTATTCTCGTGCTGCAGCACGTGTGTGCCCGCTCCACCCCCCTCCCTTTGTCCCGGTTGCTTCCTTGTTGGTTGTCTGTCTCCCACCCTCCCACCATGAACCCATTGGTTAGAGGACCCTTCAACTCAGCCACCCAAAATACCACCTGCCATGGCAGACCCCTCGACCAAGGATCAGCACTTAGCCTGCAGCCGTCAACCTGCGACTGATGAGGTAAGTCAAATCTGGATGTCTTGTATTGTGCTGTGTTCAAAAAGGTTTTTCCCCCTTTTGGGAAAGTCAGATCTGGGTCTGTTATATTGTGCTGTGCTTGAAAATGTTGCCTTTTCCCCTTCTAGGAAAGTCAAATCTGGGTGTGTTGTATCGTGCTGTTCTCAAAAACATAGCATTTTCCCCCTTCTAGGAAAGCTGAATCTGCGTGTGTTGTATTGTGCTGTGCTGCAATACTTAGCCCACAACTTAGCATGCACAACTTGGCTGCATGCGTTCCCTTGCATCGTAGGCCCCCGGATCCTGTCCCGTTCCCCCTGCCCCTTCATTTCCATTCCTTCCTCTTGCATCTCAGCCCTTGCCTCTTCAATCTATTGTGTACTATTCTGACACTGTCTCATGCTCCACTGTCTTTCTGGCATTACTTTGCATTGCCTGCATCCTTCTTCTAGTTTCCTGTTGTGTTCTGTGCCTTGTTGACTGTATTAACTTTGTGTTTGCTCTCTACGGTTCTTGATATTGTGTTGCTATCCACAGTCGTGGCATCACATTGCAATTGCCTGCATTCTTCCCTGCTGGCCTCTGTGTTTTGCTTTTGGTCCTGTATTGCATCTGCATTCTTTACTTTTGGGTTACAGGTTCTCTGTTGTGCTTTGTGCTTTGCCTTGGTTCTGTACTACAACTGCATTCTCTAGTTTTATTTTCCCTGTTGTGTTCTTTTTTGTCTGATGGTTCTGTAATGCATCTGATTTGTAGGTCTGTTGTTCTTGTTCTTTGTTGTGCCCCCTCCCTTATGTGACCTCCCCTCCCACCTCCCCTGCCTGGGCTCCCCTCTCCCCACCCCCCTCTTTCCACCCCACACCCCTATGGTGCTCTCTGTCTCACCTATATTTTCGAAGAGCTTTTCTATTGACTATCCTATCCCTCTCACTAGATCTGGCAGGAAGAAGCTCAAAGGGGACATCCTGGTCTCCAACCCACACCTCCCTATTGCTGATACCTTTACCAGTGCTTCTTCCAGACAGACCCTTACCGACATACTCTTTGTCATTCCCTATCCAGGCCTATGGACCCCCCCATATGGTCTCTGTTCTCCCTCCTTTTTCCTCTTCTCCCATTAATGGTGGCACCCGGTGGGAGGCCCTCATAGCCCCCTTCCACTCCTCTAAGAGCATCATTAATGTCTACTTAATGGCACCATCTTGGTTCAGGGCCCTCAGGCCAATCTCCTCCTCTTTGATAGATGCTTCCCACGCCTTATCAACTTCCTTCCTCTCCTGCAAACCCTTCTTACCCCTCTCTGGCTCTTCTGCTGCCTCCTTCCTCTGCCACCTCTTCAGCACCTCCTGCTGCTTCTCTGGCCACCCTGTTGCCTCCCTCCTCTGCCACCTCTTTGGCACTCTCTAAACCCTCTCTGACTACCCAGCCTTCTCTTCCTTCCTCCTCTGCCCATCCTCGGGCACCTCCAACACTTCGGCAGGGTGTACCGCTGACATTTGTAGGTCCTTCAAATGTAGCAACCTGCTCCACATCGCTACTCTCAACTCTCATTCAGCTGTCAAACACTCCTCTGACATCTACTGTCTCCTGGAAGAGCTTGATTTGGATGTACTCAGTCTCACCGAGACTTGGTTCACGGCATGCTCTGTCATGAGTTTCGACACTCTCCTTCTTGATGGCTACAAGATCCTCTCTGAACCCAGAACCAACTATCCCGGTGGGGTTGTAGCCTTGATTTTCCCAGAGTGGATCCCTGCTTCTATCATTCCAATGCAGAACTACTCCTCCTTTGAAGGCCTGGTCTGCCAGGTCAACCTCTTCCTCTCTGAGTGGTCTGACCTCTCCTCCTCGCTCCTTGCCTCTACCTCTCAACTTCTCCTTCTCGGAGACTTGAACATCCACTGGGATGCTACCAGCCCTTCTTCAGGACTCTTTTGCAACCTCTGTGATTCTCTCTCTCTCTTCTTCCCTCTGGCCCAACTCACTCTGCAGGGCACACCCTAGATGTTCTGATCTCCCTAAAACGTCCCCTTCTCTAACCCTCTCACCACTCCTCTCTCTTGGAGTGATCACTTTTTCCTTTCTTCCCACCACTCTCTCTCTTCCCCGCAGGTCAAGCCGACTCCAGCACTGCAACCTACCTTCTCTGTCATCTGACCCATGAAGCGTGCGACAGTTGAGGCTTTTGTTGCTACTTTCCCTCCTCCTCCTGAAACTTTGGCTGACTCACACCCTGACACAGCCATCTCTAACCTTCATCTCTATATCTCTAACACTCTGGATATCCTTGCCCCTGTCATGAGGATCCACTTGAAGCCCAAATCCAAGTGCACTACTATAGCTCATAACATCCTGTCTCCCCTCTCTACGTCTACCTTCTCTTCCTCCTCCTCTTACACTCCTGGCCCGTCTGAGGCCATCTATCCTCCTCCTTTCTCCTCATTTCCCCTGTTCACCCCTGATAATATTTTTAGACAAGTCCAATCTATGAAAGTCTTGTTAAAGGAGGTTCTCCCCTGCTCATCCAGAACCATCAAGGACCACATTGACACCCTTGCTCCAGCCTTGGCCTATTTCTGCAAACGCTCCTTTGCCACTGGAACTTTCCCCTCCCCCTTAAGCACTCTCTTGTGCACCCCCTTCTAAAGAAGCCCTTGGTCGATTCCTCCTCTCCGGATAACTATCGCCCGATCCCCATCACTACTTTCCTGGGCAAACTCTTGGAAAAGCTGGCCATCTACCAGCTTAATCTGCATACTGAATCTGTTTGTTGCCTCAATGACAACCAGTCTGGCTTCAGAGCTGCCAGAAGTATGAAACTGCTCTTCTGAACACCAATAAAGACTTTCTCCCCAATATTGACTCTAATCTCCCTTCTGTCCTCACTCTCCTCTGCTTTTGACATGGTCAACCATGCCATCCTGCTCAATCGCCTCGGTTAGGCAGAATCACCTGCATTACCCTTTGACAACACTACAGGCAATTAAGGCTACAAGTGTAAGCACAATTTCACCTTTGGTACAAGCCTGTACTACACAGTAAAGTTGTAGCGATGGCTGAGCAGCCAGATTTATCTCAAGAGTTTAAGTGAGCAGTAGAACAAGTTACACAAAGGACCCACCAATACAGTGATTCAAATATACACAACCTCAAGGTTTCTTGGTAAAAGAATATACATTTATTTACTCAGTCAGTTAGAAAACATTACACTAGCATAAGCAGCTCAATATCACACACTAAAAAACCACAAAAATACAACCAGTAAGTAAATGAACAAGTTTAGCTCCACTGAAGTGGGAGCAAATTGGCACTTCAGATACTTACTAAAGGAGTAAAAAGACAAGGTTATAAGAATAGACAGCCAAAATACATTCATAGGCAGGGCAAAGGGTTTCAGTTATCTACAACCAGCAATTCTTCTCATAGGCCTCGCCCAAAGTCAATGGTTCAGAGTCTATGTATAGGATAGCACAGTTCTGGGAGTAACGGTTAAGTCTTTGCCACAGAGTTTAGAAGAATTTGGCTAGGCGAAAAGTTTGATGAATGTTTAGGGAAGGACAAGCCTTCGAAGTTGAGGATAGTTTCACGCACTTTCACAATGGCCGAAAAGATTTCCGGACCGCGTTTGCACAGTACCTTGTTAATGAAGAAAGCTGTAGCTGAGGCAGTTGTTCCTGGATATTCGAGCAGATCTCGCTGTTCCTGAGCTTCAGTCGTGGGGACAAGAAGGAGGACGTCGGGAGGTTCCTGCACTGCCCAGGGATGAGGCCAAAAGCTGTAGCAAGACGCCGGTTTAAGGTGCGAGTGCCTTAAAGTCCACAAGCTGGTTCCTTTCCCTCTGGCTATCCGGATTTCAACAGCACTCTGATGAAAATTCGACCAGATGGGGATGGTTTCCAGGTGGCTTGCGAGTTGGTTGTTCCCACCAAACTCAAGGGAAGAAGTTAACCTTGAAGGGATTCTCTGTCAATGGAGTTTCAGGCAATTCGAACCTGCAGCAGGGCTTCACCGGTCGTCCAGGAGTTGCAGCAGTCCTCTTCCTTCAGCTCCTCTTCAGTTCTTTCGTTCCAGTGGTCGACTCTACTTTCCAAGTCCCAGAGACCTGCTTTTAAACAGTTTTCCCCCATTCATTCCACCCTGGCTGTCACTCACACAGCAGGGTGGATGTCCTTGCCGGACAGCCAGCTGGCCAATCACGCCAGAGTGCATTCAGGTCTCCGAGGAGACTAAGCACAGGGAGTTTCGGGCACCTCCCTCACATCCTGTCCACCCCAGACATTCAGGCGCCAGAGGAGGGCTTCAGCACTGAAGCCCGCCAAATGCCAACAAACAAAGGGACCAAACCTGATTTGGCGCGCAGAGACAAACACAAGAAGGACTTTTCCCAAAAGAAATGGCGAAAAAAGATGACCAGAGTCTGTTTTTACAGACAGGTCTGAGACGCCATATTGAAAAACATGGCTGACCCCATTGTTAGCTACCGTTGTTAGCAGTCGGGAAAAATCATGGTAGTTGATTTAAACCACTGCGACCAGCCATTTAAAGTAGGAAAAGATAACATTTTACTGTTACATGAGTGTTTTGACTCAGGGTAAGCTAAGCAACGCCTCCAGCACTCTACAGTAAGATAGTGTGTGTTGGGTCAGTAAATGTAAAGAGACTAGTAAAGTCAATTTAACTTTACATGCTCTGGGAGACAGTAGTCAGTCCCAGAGAATGTATTTAAACCTTGGGAAGTATGAAAGACATCCCTGTGCCACTGCACTGAAGGTGCTGTTTGACATACAGAAAGAGGCGATGCCAATGGAGTTGTTTTAAAACTCCATAACCAAAGAACACATAAGTAAAACACACACAAAATACATGAAAGAGTGGGAAAAAAGGCTCACACTCTTCCTAGATAAAAAAAATCAAATCCTAGAAATCCAGCAAAGTTGCTAGGGGTCTCAAAAGGTAAGGGAAATTAGCACATTTTGAGATTCTCCCTAACAGCCTCTACAACAACCTTGATATTTTTCACCAGGCCCTGGCCTGGTTGACCTCCTTTTCTCAGTGACCGACCCTCTCAGGTCCAACTGGGGTCTTTTCTCTCTTCTATCTCTCTTCCTACTTGTGGTGTTCACCAGCGGTCCAACATCTCTCCTTGGCTCTTCAACCACTACCTGGCACCTTTTGCGCACTGCATCGCTATTTTCTGCTCCAATTTTCCATGTTATGCGGATGACACTCAGCTCTCTTTCATGCTCTCCTCAGCCACCTCTGCTTCTTCTCTCATACCAGACTGTCTAGCTGCAATTAAGGAATGGTCTGCCACCAATGATGTCAGCCTTAATGCAAGTTAGACTGAGATCCACCTCATTGGGACACCCACTCCCTTCTTTCCTCTCTCTCTCTCTCTGGCCGCCCACTCTGGCCCCTCTTCCTACCTGTAAGGCTAAGAACCTTGGTGTCATCTTCAACTCCACCCTCTCCTTCTCTCCTCAAATCTCTGACTTTTCTAAGAAGTCAAACCTGGTGTCCACTGCACCTCCTCTGAGGTATTCTTCCTTTTCTCATTTAACCCCAGAAGCTCAATGTCTCCAGAGATCTGATCCTCTCTAGACTGGATGATTGCAACAGCCTCTTTCTAAATCTTCGTGCCTCTACTCTGCAACCTTTACAACTTATCAGAATGGAACTGCAAGACTTATCCTTGGTCTCAAGCCCATGGATCTCCAGCTCTGAAATCTCATCGCTGGCTCCCCATGACAGACACTCTGTATCATCCACAAGGCTTTCTGGGGCCTAGGACCGCTCTACCTCCAACCTTCTCTTCCAAAATATCTTCCTTCTCCAGCTCTCCGCTCATCCACCTCCAACTCTCTGAGGGTCAGACGCTTCTCCAAGCAGAGAGTTGGGGGCGGATCTAGCTCCTCGGTTGAGGCCTCCCTCTGGAACGAGCCTCCCTGCTTCCCTCAAACTTGAGCAGAATCAACTTTGGTTCCGGAAGCAACTCAAGACCTTCCTTTTTGCTTCTGCCTTCTCTCCCCTGCTGATGCACCTGACTGCTCCATGCACTGGTCACCTGGTTACCCTTTGAACTCTGGCCCAGGCTGCTGCATATCCAGTTACCCCTGCACAGCCTCTGGGCTTCCAAGCACTTAAGGGTCTGTATTTGCAACCCTAGAGTGCCTTCTCTCTGCACTTATGAGCCACCTGCTGGCTGCACTTGTGATTTAACTGCACTTCCCCCTTCCCCTTCCCCTGCCCGCTGGCACTTCTCCCCTTCCCTCTTCCCCGCACTTGTGCGATCTGTATGACACAAGGCCTAGTAAGATTGTTATTTTGTCCTCTCTTTGTTTCCCCCTCCTTGTCTTGTTGCGCCTAGAAACACTTGTCAATGGTTGCCAGAGGGGTAAGAGTCTCTCCTTTGTCATTCAGGTGCAGTCAAGCTTATCTTCCTTGGATCTCCACAACAGTGGGAGTGACGCCCTCTACTAGGTACGGTCCTTCAAAACAGGGCTTATTCCAAGTACGGACAAAACTATTGACAAGCACTTGGTCCCCTAGATACAAATGAAGTGGCTTTGACAGTTCAATAGGATTGATCGTTTGGCTGCTGTCTTCTTCAATCTTCTTTGACCCTTACCTCTGATTTTTGATCTGTTGGGAAATAAAAGAAACACTAGCGGTCATATTTGTCAAACAATTATGCATCTCATCCCCTAATGTTTTTACTACACTATTGGCATCAGTTTCTAGCCGAGTGGGAGGAGCATGGAGTACTTTCATGTGGCGTCCAGTCACCAACTCATGAGGAGTCAGCTGGTGGTCTGAGTTAGGTTGGTTTCTCAATGCACATAGGGCAAGGGGTAGGCAATATAGCCATCCCTTCTTCAAAGTCATTTTTATCTTGGATATCCTCTCTTTAAGAAGTCTGTTTAAATGCTCACAAATACCATTCATCTGTGGGTGATAAGCCAATGAAAACGTATGATGTATGCCTAGTAGAAGAGGCCCATTATCAGACCATAGGACTTCACATATGCCCCATCTAGGAAACACCTCACATTCGAGAAATCTGGCAGCACATGTGGCATCGGGGTGTGTGCATGGACCTGCCTCAGTCCATTGGGAAAAATGACACACTACTACTAACATTTATCTGTAGCCATTACATGCAACATATCCACATAATCTATATGCAAATGCTGAAAAGGACCATTGTTTGGCGTATTGTTGCTCTCACTGTTTCCAAGGTATGCCCTGCTCCGAATTTCTGACAGACAATGCAATTCACAATAAACTGTGCAAAGTGTTATAACAAATTTGGCAAAAACAAGTCTTCTGCAATCATGGCAGAAAGATTCTCTCTAGTTATATGTGCAGGAAATTGAAGCTGATCCAGCGCAACTCTCGATAATGCTAGAGGCATCACTGACTTTCCAGTACTCTCTTCTCTCCATATAGCAGCTGTGGGGGATGAATAATGTATAATTGGTTATTTATAACGCGCTTAATAACAGAGAGGTTTCCAAGTGCGGACCCAGGATTCGAACCTGTGTTGCTATGCGTTGTTTTTCCTCCAAGATGAGCACATTGCCACTGAGTTATACTACCCATGTCAAGCTATACTGCCCATGTGGATAAAGAACACTCCCATCGTTTCCATGAATTCTGTTCTTCTTTCAGAGCTCGACCCTACAGCTCAATTAACTGTACAATAGATAACATATTAAAGCTTTCCTTCATCATCATACATCGTTCTGACATTTGCATAACACTTTCTACTTAAAAATGTGAAATATTTGGAAAATATGCTGCTCTTTTCGCTTCAATGTCTGCAGCTTCGTACCAGGAGAAATCATGTCTACCCTCTTAGTATGGGCTGCACACTTCACAGATAGCCATTGGGAGCTTTAGTACCTTAATAAGCTTGTCCAATAGTGGTACATGTTGCAACAGTGTACCGTCTGCACACCCTGCATGAATGTTTGATGTCACATAGGTGGAGTCAGAGTACGCTGTCACTTCCTCATCCTCATATTTTCTTCATATAAGTGCAGCGATAAGCACCACTGATTCTGCAGCCTGTACTGAACAATGTGAAGGCAATCTAGCACTTGTCACTACTTCAAATTCACCATTCTTTTTTAACTTCACTACTGCCGATCCTGTATGTCTTTCTCCTGTCATTTCATAAATTTTCAAAGACCCATCAATTAATAGAATTTCCCCCCTCCTAGTGCATTTTCTTTAGTGAGGGGAATATCGTCATAAAACTTTATGTCCATGTCCTAATGCTGTCTTCTGTGTAAGGACTGCTGTAATTACCACTTCATTTGAATGTGAAAATAAATAAAACTCCTCTTTATAGTCTGGAATCCCTAACACAGGGGCTGTACAAATCACCCTTTTTAGCTCTTCAAATCCTGCTATTATTTTGTATGTCCATGTTATGTCATCTTTACCTATCTGTGCTTCCTTAAGTCATTTAAATGTGATCTAATATGTGTACTGTAATCAAAACCCCAGGCCCTATAAAAATTACAAAGGCCTAAAAATTGCTGCATTTCTCTCAGTGTCTCAAGTCGTAGAGTTCTCATTATTGTTTCTGCTCTATCAGGTGTCACTGTTCTCCCCTCTTGAGAGATTAGCTATCCTATGTACAGGACCTCTTCCTGGAAATACCGTAGTTTCTCTTTCTCTGCTTTATATCACCTTTCTGCCAATACTGGCATTAGCTGGACTGAATCTTCTCTGCATTTTTCTTCTGTCTCACTACACATTAGTATGTCATCTATGTACTGAATTATTGTGCTCTCAAGTTGTATGTTGCCTAGGTCCATCTGAAGGACCCTATTATAGTTTGGTGGGGACTCACAGTACCCCTGTGTTAATTCTGCATGTTTCAACTGCTGATTTCTATACAAAAAGGTGGTCAAATCTTGGGGGGGAGTCCTCATGAATGGGGAATTGAAAAGAAGGCATTCTTTAAATCTACTACTGTACAATATGTTGTTGTAGCTGGGATGTTACATAATATCATAGCTGGAATTGGAACCAGAGGAAACTCTTCTTTGACAATATTATTTAGGGGGCGTAGATCCTGAATAAATCTCCACAACCTGCCTGTCGATTTCTGTACTCGGTGCACAGCTGTGTTGTCTGTGGAGTCTGATAGCACCAGTATTCCCTGCTGTACTAAACCAGAAAGGGTTTCAAATATAGCGTCATCTGCTTCTCTGGACATGGGGTACTGTTTTGCTCATGGCAAAATTGCTTCTGGCTTAAGCTTAATTTTAACTGCTCCTGTTCTGCTAAATAGATCCACATCATTTGGACTGTTTGACGAGATGATGCTTGGCACATTTTCTAAATCTTCCTGGAAGAATTATGGTTTCTTTCTTACCACTGCCATTCTCTGTGGTATTTCCCTATTCCCAGATTTTACTCAATATATAAGGCTTTTACAAAATACTAATTAATCATCTGAATTCTCATCTCAGAACAACTCATCTGTGAAGTCTGTCAGTCTATACCCTTCGTCAAGAGCTATTACTTTTCTTCATGCTCTGCCTTCATCATCCGTCCCATGTCTCTTACGACTGCTGCCTCTAGTTCTATGGGAATAACCTGTCCTTCCTTGTCATCCATAGGTATTTCTAGCCTAAACAACTATTTGACAGGTATCTACATGTTAGTATAGATTATCTTACATTCATGTAATTTATCCTCGGAGTGGAACATATTATCCCCTTGTCAGTAAATGATATTGCCATGTTAAGTTTTTTCATCAAGTCACATCCAAATATGTTAACTGGTGTATGTCGGGAATAACATAGTGGCATAGATACAGCATGTTCTCCTTCAAATTAGTAATTCACCAGTAAAAACAAACAAACTCATAGCCCCAGACAATCCATATGCATTCATGGTGATGCCAAACATTGGAAACGTTCCCTCTCAAACACAGGAACAAGTTGCTTCTGTGTCTTCAAGAAACAAAAATGGCTTACCTCCTATCGTTACCCTGACCCTTGGTTGCTCTTGTGGTTCTGGTATCACTGACAGTACTGAACACATCAGGTCTCTCTGTGGGCTTTCCTATTGTGGATATAGATTCATTCCTGTACTCGTAAGAGGATTTCCTCCCACCACTGTCACACTTCCTTTCCTGGGTGTAGGTGTTTGTGGGGCTACTGTATTCACGTTCCATTGTGGTATCGTCGCCTGTTGTGTTGGAGTGTACTGTTGGGTCTGTACTTGTGTTTACATTGGCACCTGCTGTGGTTGCCCTTGTGGCAACTGTGATTGCAGCACACTGTGCTGCATTAGCTGTATTTGTGGTGCACGTGTCTGATACTGCATGTGATCTTGGGCATAATAATCTGTTGGTTCTGTAGTATATGGTGGAAAATAGCCCATCCCACCTCTTGGAGCTTGCCAGTTCTGCCTCAGGCCCCCTCTACTCCTACACGTGCGGGCCATATGTCCCATTCTCCCACAATTCGAGCACTGTTGCAGCTGTCCTCCTTTAAATCCTCCTCCCCGTGTGGTTTCTGAAATCCACCTCCTCGTCCACTTGGTCCATTCCCTCTACTACATAACTAAAGAATGATACCTGACCTGATCTATGGCTACCCTACTTTGATTGGCTGTGTAGGTTGTAACTCTTGTGTACCACTCCTTAACTGCTCATCAGTACTGCTCCTTCTATGGCAAATTTTGAAAACATTGTGAACTAACTTTGCTTCCTCAAGCTTTGTATTCTCAGCTTTTTTCTTATCCTTCTCTTGTAACAATCGACAATGATATAAATAGTCAACTGTATTTCTGGCCATGGCTTCACTTGCATCTGCCTTTGCACTGGCTCCCACAGTAGCCAACATAAAATATGATAAAATAATGCTGCTGTTTTATCCAATAGATTACCATGGGATAATCTCCTGCATATAAGCAACCTGATCTTCGTTCTTGGAAACAAGACGACCCAGAGCAACACAGGTTTGAAACCCGGGTCTACGCTTAGAAACCTCTTCGGTATTAAGCATGTTATAAAAAAAACAATTATAATTATAATTTACCCATTTTCCATGTCATAATCGCACCCATTTCTGACGTATCAGGATACTGCACTTTAAGTACCCTCCATGCGCCTGCTCACCGATAATTAAATAGCCCTCCATCGTGTGTCATGTTTTGTGCTGTCACACTCGCATATCCCGCTCATCTCCAAATGTCGTCAGCTCTCTCCCCTAAAATAGCTGCTAGTAGGCCTTTTACATCACGCACTGCTAACGTCATTCCTGCTGTCATTCTTTCTAACTCATAAATCCACTTACCCGCTACCTGCAGTCAAACTAGCTAACTTGCATTTTAAATTATCTTTATCCATCTGCAGAGACTGTATATATTGTGGTCGACCCCCTCCTTTCTCTAATAACGGGAATTGGGTGAGCCCTGTTCTACAATCGTATCCACCTATGCTTCTTGTCTTCCAGGTGGGGGTAGTTTCACCCATTCGTCTTCATCCTGGAAATTACCTCAATCTGGTTACATAAGGCGGGGACATTTCCCCTACATTATGCAACCATCCTTGTGGTCATTCAGGATATTATACAGGTTCTGGTGTTTTTATTTTTGATTCTGCTAAATGTGACCACTTTACCTCTTTTTCTACATCTGGATCTATCGAAGAGCTACATGCGTCATCCTTTTCGTGGTCTTTCATTTTCTTCCCTTTCTTCGTCTGACATCATTATACCCAGGCTAGTATGGCTATTATCCCTTTCCTCATCATCAAGCTCTAGTCTGCTTATGGACAGAGTCCTATGCTTGTCCATCATTACATCATCAGATCTACCTCTTGTTTCTCTCAGTGGAGATCCTTTGATACACCCTCGAGTCTCATAGCCATCTTTTTTCCTCATCTGCCTATATAATTCCGCAATCCTTTTCCTTATACCTTATGCTCATCAGCCCATGTCGGCACTCTGGGTATCTTGTGCAGTTCCCTGCAGGGCTGTTGCAACCTTCTCTCTTCTTCCCACCATTCTCCCTCTTCAGCTGGTATTACACGTCTGTTAATGATGTGATCTGTTTCGTCTTCCCTTTGTTCTCTGCTCCTATTCATTTAATTTTGCTCTTGCTCTTCCTTCCTTCTCATCTCCCTCTTCTCATGTTCCTCTCACATTCTCTGCAACCTCTTTCTTTCAATCTCTGTATTTCTATTTCCTCACATTTTTCTTTTCCCCATCTTTTCTCTTTCTCTCTTTACCTGCTCTTAACACCTTCTTCGCTCTTCCTTTCTTCCTTTTGCTCTTTTTCCTTCTCATCTTTGTATGCCCTTTTGCGTTCCTTTTCCTTTCTTTCCTTTTCCTCACTTTCATTAACTTTGTTGATACCCTTTCTGTCTAATTTAAGTAATATTTTTCCTCCCATTCACTAATTCTGTATAATTGTCATTTCACTGGATTTATCTTTCTCTCCTTTTTGTCTCTTGTTCTCTTCTTCTACCTCAGTTTATCTCTTATCTCAGTACGCTCCCCACCTTTACTACATCTGGATATATATTCACGTTTTTCAGTCTAACTCTCTTCTGTACTATCTTCACTACTTTAAGCGGGGGGGTGTATATATCGGATTAATAAACCCAGCTGCTGCTTTGAACTCCATTAGAGGATAAAATCACTGCTTGTCGGTAGTTGTACTATTGTCTTCAGAAAGAGAAAGAGGAGCTGAGGGCGCTGCGCCCTCCCCTTCATGCTGATTAAGCATCTACTCCTTCTCGGGTGGTCTTCTATCTCACTCTGACACATTTTCCATAGCTCTAAAATAGCAAGCTTTATTTGTAACTTCTTCCCTGTGTACACAGCATGTAAGTATGTTGTCATGTGTTGCAATACCGTTCTTGCTAACAAACCCTCTTGAGGCCAAGGCATGAACATTTTGTCAGCCATGCCTCTTACCCATTCAGCATATTTCCTAATCTTTGGTGTGTACCTCAGTAATTTTTTGAACAAGTGTAGAAGAGGAGTCTCCTCCATGATGACAATTAATTTTTAACTGTCAACACTTACCAGACCTTTTATTCTGCTATTTATTTAATTAATTATATCACAACAATCAATTCTGGAAAGCACCATCATTTGCCACCCATTTCTCAAAAATGATTCTTAAAACAAATGTCCTACAATATTATTCTCAATGCTCCTTTGTTGCAGTTCTATCAATCCCCACTGTCCAGCTGTTGTATTATTTTATTTAATTAAATAATTTATATAATCTTATTTTGCCATATTTTCTCTCAACTTTTATCCTCCTATGATTGGCACCAATCGCTTGTTTGTAGGATCTGATAAACAGCCAAATGATTATTATTGTTCTATATTTTTAGTTTACAGTCTATTTTATCACAACTACACCAACATATTCATAACCCCAACCAAATGTGCACTGTAAATTCTACGATTGTCTTTCTTTACTTTCTCTAGTAAAAGTATCTCATCTCCATTTTACCACATTTTGGAGTGTGAAACACATGCTTCATATCGGCCTTGCCTCGGGAATCCCTCAAAAATACCCCACTTAGAGTGTGGGTATCTCCTCCAAGTGGGGTATTTTCCTTGAGAATAGGTGTCGAGCTATCTCTCCTTAAATCAATCCTGTTTAGTTTTCACCCTATATATATATATTTACAGATACAATACAATCCCTCCCCTTTTATTTGCCACTTTTGATGTTCTACTTAGGTCCGTTGATCAGTTCAAGTCCTTTGGTATCGACTCATACCCAATTGACCAGTTCGCCTTGAGTCCGCAGAGCCCCGTGCGGACAAGACAGGAATTTCTTCAAAGAGGCACCTGTTGATCGTCTCGTTTTACATGTGGGATTTCTCTGCTTCCCACAGGAAACTCTGCGATCTTCTGGCTAATGGTGGAAGACGTCAGGAATCTGAGAGTCAGGATCTGAACCACCCGCATCGCTACCAAAATGTGCAGTAGCACCTGGAGCGTTCCAAGTGCCAAATGGGATTACCAAAATAATTTATCAAAGGCCCAAATAACCGGACAGAATCAAAGAATATGGCAAAATACTACTTTATTATCATGCAGACAAATTGAGGGTTCGCTGGATATTTGGGGAACTTGGGTCCTGACTAAAGTTGGATAGCTGCAAAACCATTTGGAGAAGAGACTCACCCCCTTGTCTTTACACTTTGAAAACTTGGACTGTTTGCTCCCAGGACACCCGTTTATCGGAAGCTTTGAGAGGATCTATCCTAAATATAATGCTGTTGAACTCAAAGAATAAACCTATATTAAATCAAGAAATCAGAATCAACTTGCTCACAAGTGGATATCTAATCAACCTAAGGGGGGGGCACCAATTATAATCCCCACCAGCCCCGGGATCTGGAAGCGGATCAAAAGTAGATTTCATGTAAATTTGCAAGCCTTTAGAACAACCCCAGGTAGAAACATGTGGCGGCTGTTCAAGCGCAACTAAAAAACCAATTATTATAAAGACCTATCACAATATTTCTTGTATATCAATATATTGTCGGATAAGCGCACAAACCTAGTGAGCAATCTGTCCAAACTACTTTATTATCAGTTCAATAAAGTAGGGAAAACTGGCGAACAGATTGTAGCTCACACACTCTCAATGCTTTCAATTACGCAAAAGGTTTTATACCTCGATGTACGTCAGCTATGACATCATCATATGTGGCAAACATTAAAAACCTACCTGGTGGAGGGATTGGTTAAAGGAACATATATACTGATAGTTTTAATATCATCATTGACTGCCCCTTATCTGGTAGGCATGCCTTGAACAACCTCTAACTATGTAAAATACTGATAATATCATAACAGCATCACTGGATAGGCTTCTGCAACCATTTCACAGGCCATCATGATTGGTAAGCTCTCTCTTCCAATCCTGGACATTAAGCTCATTAGCAGCATGTAAGCAATGAAGCCAGGTGCAAGGGGACAATGGGCCTCATTACAAGTTTGGCGGTAGCCTTGCCCCCAAGATGCTCCCCATCCCCATTTTTTCTGCTTTCTGCTGCCAGGTCCGACCTAGCAGCAGAAAGGCACCCGCGAGCAGAACTCGTAGTTTGCCGGTCTGGGAACTATGGTACCAGCGTGCTTACCGGTACCCTAGTTCCCGGACCAGCAAACTTATAATGGGGTCCAATGTCAGACAACTGCCTTCCGTGGATAATTAGCCTACCATCCCTCATCAGTTAGGCCCTTAGTCAAGACTTCTTCTCTGCAGTTGACCTTGCTGACTGTTCTCTTCCTCAGAACATTAAAGAGAGTGAAGGTACATTTCTATCTCCATCTGGAGCTTTGTGAATGGGCCTTCTTCTGGTCCTGTACCACATGGGAGGAGACCATGTGGTATCCATTCTGTCCTTTTATTTAGTGCTATTAGATTCAACTATGTTGGGTACTATTACTCTCCCTGGCCCCTGTAGACTTGGTTGCTCCGTCTTTCTTGTGCTTTCTGCATCTTTGATTGTACAATACTTGGCACTCACAACTATTGACTCTTTTACTCAATCGAAGAGAAATATGTCTGGCGTATGTAGCTTATCCTCTTCAACTCCCTTTGTGCCTCGCAGTTGCTTCTTGCTGCAACATCCTTGATTCTGAGCCAAGCAAATATCCTTTGTTCTGCACAAATTTGTATTTCAGTGCCTATCAGCACTGCAGCCTTGGTTTCCTTAATCAAGGCTTCTAGCTTACTATTATACGATACCAACAGCTCATTTTCACAACATGGCTGCTTTACTCGCGTTATATTTCCTATTTGAGCAAGATTCTACATTGTCTTATCTTCCTTATCTTTCTGCGTATATACATCTACTGCATCTCTTGTTACTTATCTTTTAAGTGTATTTGGTTTTCTTCATATTCGCAAATATATTTACTTTGACACTTTAGTCACGTCTTCATTCTCTAGATATCCATACATCAAGTTTAGTGCATCCACATATATTTTCTTTCTAGTGCTGTCCCTTTACATCTGTCACGCTTTACTTATAGTTCTTCTATGTCCAGTGGTGTCTGCAGGCGCATGTCTATCACAACAGTTCAAGGGTAAATTTGGTCCGGTTTTCTGAGTGCATAACGTCTCTCATACCTTCGATGTGCTATTGGGATTATACTAGGGGTCAAAAATAGTGTTTTCTTGCTGTTCTTCCAGTATGACAGAGGTGAAGGGGTGGGCTCTATAGATGACATATACATCTGCCTCTCATATAAACATGTTCAGCATACCGAATTGTAAAAAAATCTGTAAGTTATATTGCAAATAAACTACAGGCTCAATGTATAATTTAATTAGACACTGAAATTAAATATTAAATTTTATCTTGAGCACATTGTATTACATTTATATGCTCAATTTCAACTACCTAGTTCCAGAAATATTTATCAGCCATTACTGTATGTTGACATAGGCCAAAGGGCAAAACATGTGGTCAATATTATAAATATTAAACTATTTACTGGCAAGAATTCATCCAAATAATGAATTTGCAAAAAATATGAATGGGCATGCCTGGATCAAAAACCCTGCAGGCTTATTCACAAAGCATTTGCAGCAGGTAAGTGTACTAGAGACCCTTAAAATGTGCGAATTACAGCTGGTGTAAAGTTGTACCTGAGTCACTGGAACGAAAACACACCCAGGTTGTGCAGCTTTAATGCAAACAAAAAACAAGTATTTGCAATGCCAACTGGTCTGGCTTGTGTACAGGCATGGGAAAGGGATATGCCAGCCACTGCTATAATGGTATTAACTGGCTATCGATGTTAGCAGCCATAAAATGGTGCAAGTACCTAGGCATATAATAGCAGCACCTGGCAAAAGCCTAATTCTGACACACAAGCCAAAACTGTTGGCTTTGCCAATGCTTGTTTTTCACAGGACTTCAGTCAAGGATAAGCATAGTGCTTATAAATTGAGTGGTTGAAGGCATACCTAGTTAAGATGTTTATATTTCACCAGTTGTGTGTTTACAGCTCCTGTTAAGTCATTAACTCTCAGGAGACTGCTTTGAAAAAAACACTGGCAGGCACTTCGAGCACAATGTTTAATGGTAAAGCTTGATGAAGCCAGCTCAAAGAGATCCCAGAAGGATGTGTTTTGGGCAGTGAGGGGTAGGAAGTTGGTGGGAATGGCCATAGGAATTAGCATGGCCATGAGCAGTCAATGGGGGTGGGGAGTAAATCACCAAACCATGCCTACAAGTCTTATGTCCATCCTCATACGCCATTTCTCCCTAGCTGTACTCTGATGCAATACTTTAGACGTATAAGCCAAAACAAAACCAGAATTATCCAAAATGGGTGGGCCTAGGGTTGTACCAGAGGAAATACTCATAAGGTCATTTTATAATCCTCCTAAAATGCACAGAGAGGACCATCTCCATTTGCCCTTACATGCAAAAGGTCCCCTTCCATGCCATTTTGTACATTTCAAAAATGCAGTGGAAATGTGGAGTAAAACATAAGGACAATCGCCTTTCCTCTTCACTTTTCCAAGCCGTTTAAAAAAAAAATGTAATGCTGCCTACAAATTACGCTTTGCAGGCAGCATTTACAATTGATTCCTTCATGATCCACCTTCTTTTGCCAGGTGGAAAGGTCAAGCAGATTCCTTGGGAATCCTTTGCTTTTCTGTCAGCACTAAAATATATGGGGGCTCATTTTCATCAGAGCCATAACATCAATGAAAGATGTAAAAGCCTTGCGTAAGGATTGTATGTGCTCCATTGACACCAGATCTCATTTCATTCGTTTATATGCTGGAGAGGAGAGGCGGGATGCAACTTGCCATTTCCAATGCTTCCTTTCCACTCCACCATATAAATGCCCCAGCATTTGCACCGGCATGCATTTTTATACTCCAGAAACCTATGGAGCCTGCCGGCTTTACGTGCCAGCATAAAGCAGGCGGACTCGTGCATGGCAGGAAGCATTTACTCATTTTGCACAGTGGAGTGCAAAAGTACAAGGAAAAAGACTGCATAAAGTGTGTACCCTGCCTTTTGCCCTGCGCCTTTTGACTCCTCTGTGCAAATGACAAATATGTGGCCACGAGGACTTGCGCATGTCAAAGTGCATGCAAACAGGTCACTGCTGCCAAATAACTCCAGGGCTCGAATATGAGCCAAAAACTAGAGTGTTGTTTGAAGTAAGAGTAGGAGAGCATCAAGGAAATGATTATTCCTTTCCAAGCAGCACTCTGCCTTCAAATGGCACTAACATCTTCAGGAGCAATAATGAAAAGTTTAAGAGTATAGGTCTTGCTTTTACGCTTTACATTGAAAGTAGGGGGTCTTCTAAAATTATCCGCCTACTTTGCATGTGCAAAATACATATGTTTGAAGTGTATCTAGTGATATAGTCGACAGAAAAACACAAAATCTCTAAATTAGTCAATAAAGAGGGAACAAAATATCTACCAGAGGTAAAAATGTCGAAATACAGACAGGAATGTAGAATTAAAGCTGTGAGTTTCAGTGGGGAAAAAGTCCAATTACACTTCAGTAAAATTCACAGGTATAAGTGGTCAAAAGAGTTTGGGGGTGTCCCCCAATAAAGGGTATTTGTAGGGCAAAAATAGGTAGAAAGTAATATGGGTTAGTGAAAAGACATTTAAAAACCACAAAACTAGGATTCAAATTATTAAAAGGCACACTAGATGGCAATCACAGACTGTAGCAACAGATACATGTAGACGTTAGGCTCGATGTAAAAGGTATGTCATTTTTTTTAAAGTTATTAAGGTTTTGTTATATATACATTTAGATGGTATGTCAGTGTTGAAATCACATATAACCGTTTGAAGAGCTTAAAACGGTGTAACATGATTCATCAACAAAAAGTGTTTCAGTTGCACGTTGCCACTGAACTAACTGACAATATCATTCATCAGATGTGGTGTACCTTTGTAGTAACTACTGCATTTTCGACACATGTAATGCAAACTTTATACAATTGTTTTTAAAAGGATCAGAAAAATAAGGTTGAAAATATTCATGTCTTCTAGGTGATATTCTTTGATGGCAAAGACTCAGACTTCTTATCAACTGAAGGTGCAGAGACTGAAGCCGATGTACTTCGGACTACATGTACATCCTCAGAGCTATCTCCACAGGCAATACAAAAGTAAATACACTAATACAAGTAGGTTGTAAAGGCTTTGTTGCATTGAACAACATTAGATGGCTGGCTGTTTATCCATACCTGTATGTTAATGCACCTATATCACCACCAAAAGAGATGTATGCATAAAACAAAGAAAAAGTTATGAACAAATAAATAAAAAATCTAAGATACATAAAGAGGAGATCATGACACATATGTGTATTTCAAAAGTAGAGCATCAAAAGAAACTGCAATGAGTGGCATATTGTTTTATCATACCTGTCTGTTGATGCATCTGTATCACCACCAGATACAGGTCTATTTACAAAACAATAAAGCAGGATCATAGAGTAATGCAAATCATTCACTTTGGAAGAACTACAAGATAAACTGAGTGTAAATCACAGCTGTATATAAAAAAGTAGGGGTAATGAAAGTAGGGACGATAAAACATGGACGTAATACCTTAGCTAGCAAGCGTTGGAGTACTGAATACCAGGATAACTCTGAAAAAGATTATTACAAAAAAAGAAATATATATATCATGATGTGTTAGCCGCATTTGGATTTTAGAAGGTCTGAGGAAGCCTGAGCATTCAGGCGGAACGCGTGACTTTTCATCCACCCGTGGGGTGAGTGCTTTGTGATACCTTGCGTCTGTCACAGGGGTACATTATTTATCCCTGTTTTTGTAATGAGCTGTATTATGCCTAAATAAAATGACATTTTAGAATAGCTCAAGTCTTGTGTGCTGGAAAATTTTTTGCATATGCCTGCCTGGGCTGTTTTTTGAAGTGTTACAACCGTGCAGGGGCCTGTGTGTTTTCTTTATATATATATATATATATATATATATATATATATATATATATATATATATATATATATATATATATATATATATATGATGTCTAGCAAGGTCCTCATATAGGTATTGATACATGTATAAGGGCTTTTTCCCTATTTGGAGACTGTGGTGTTACACACTATGTTTTACACCCTGGTCAGTTTTACTTTACTTCTACTGATCATTGACAGAAACGTTTGCAAAAGCACTGTGCTCTTATTCTTCTGTTTCAGCATGTTCACACACTCCCTTCCAACATGGCCGCCCCTGTTCCCTCTTGTGTTGGTAGCAGCTGTTGCCATCGACATAGTTGAGGGACTGTTTTTGGTGGTGTATTTCTCACTGTCCAACCCTTTCCCCCTCACGTGATCAAGCACTCAGTATAGCGCGAAACGCGTTGTTTGCAGGCTGCTAAACTTAGGCGTCCTGCTGTTCTGTCCTCTATGTGCTGCTTTGTGCTGTGCATTTGTTTTTTGCACAATGCATTGGGTTTTTTTTTATTCCTGTATTAACATTAAAAGACATCAGTAATTGTTTTACTGTGTCTGCGGTGTTTCTTCCGACTTCCTACTGAACCTGGCATTTGTTTCTTTGTGCTTGCGGGAGAGCGATTCGTTTTTTCCTCACTTTCTGCTATTTTATATGGTTCGTACTCATTGAACTATGTCAACTAAAAGCACTCATATTTCATTCAAAAAGGGAGATAGTACCCACATTCAAGGCTCACCTTGATGAAAGAGCCTTTCCTCCAAAGGGCAATATGGGCTCTACACTATATGCAAGAGAAATCCTGTGCAGGCCAATTACCTTTTTAAAAGCTATCGTCTCACAGTCAAAATGGCTGTGACACATGATATCGGAATGTGATGATAACGTCATCCCGTAGGGCTCAAGTAAGACGTGGGTGCTGGAAAACGTCATAACACATTTCAGGCACGTGTGTGGACAGCCTAATATTATGATTATGGCGCATGTCCTTCTCACAATATTCCAACATACAGGCATGAATAGCTCATAATAAAAATCATGTGTGCTTCAACAATATGGATGAAAAGTAATTCCTAATGAAATAAATTTAGAGATTGCCATGATGCTAATCATAATGTTACTAACATGATAGGTCAACAATCTTATTGAATACAAGATCTTTTTGTTGTATGAAACCCATACATAATCATAATGTTATAAACACGCTATAACATGGTATATGAACAATAATATTGAATACACGATCTTTTTCATTGTATGAAACCCATACAGAAATGAAGTTTGCAAGTGATAAAGTTGCAGGTTGCCCCTGCAACAACTTGGCGTAAGTCAAATTTGGGACAGCGTTAATGCTGCTGAACAATTTTTGTTTTTCTTTAACATTTTCTTTCTCTGGGCTCAATTTTCTTAAAGTCTAACAACATGTTCGACACATACAAGAAAAGCGTTAATCTTTTTCTTTTTTGCCTCTGGTGTTTTTTGAACTCCTGCAACTTGCATTGTAGGGTGCATTTTTCTTTTAGTGAACAGCTGTAATTTGTGGTATCATTTTGAATCTCACACAACATGTGAGGGCCACACCAACATATATGATAAATCACAGTGTGGGTGAAAAAAATACAGCTGATCACAGATGCAAACTGAAGGTGTCACAAGTTGCAGTTTCCGGTTACCAAGTGCATTGTGGTACAAGCATCATAGTTGCTCATATTAAAAAGTACTTAAGTAAATATTGCAGTGTCAGTCACCTTAACCATCGTTTTTGAGGTGTGCTTCTTACAGTTAGGGAAATAGTGTTACCAGAACAAGTCACAATAACCATACAAGTTGTCCAATTTAAAAATGTCATCATGTCCGTTGGTCTAAACAAACACATCTTTTTACAGGAATTAAAATCATCAGAAAATAAAATGACGACATAACACAAAGCACTCAGGCCTGTGCTACTTTTCAGGGGGATTTCAAAGACTACATCACACAGTCCGGCCTCTATCTGCAGTGAAAATTTCCGTCAGCTTAAGTGTTTTCTGTGTTCAAAACACCAATATTTTTATCCATGAATGATTAGAGAGAAGTATTTTCAGACCGAATGGACCTCAGGGTGTGTGGAAGGCATTTTGTGATCTAAGTTATTTGACACATTATAGCAACAAAGCCGCTCACGTCTATCTCTCTCCTCATTTAACGACAGACAAATGCGGTTTGTCAAGAGAGCAAAGTTGCAAAAGGTGTCAACATGCCTCCACCTGCCTCCTGTCTTAATCCGTTTTCCTGGCAAATTGAACGCATTCAGGTTCCAAAGGCCAACCCTTCTGAATGGCCTCGAAAATGAAAGGTGTACAATTGAGATACAGCATGTGTGACTTTTACCTGAACCTTGCTTCACATACGTCTCATGGAGAACACGAGCCTTTTATGTGCACAGTGCTTTGTAATACCTTTGACAAAACGCAGCAATTGAAACAGCAAATGATTCAGGCCTTGGATTTGATTTCTGTGCTTGGTGACAATCCTCAAAAGTCAATTTTAAAAAGTTGCAAGCCCTTTGTACTCTGGATGGTGCATGCAAACCCCCGGCAGAAAGCTTTCTTGGACAATGCCCAAGCAAAACAGAGAATAAGGACAACTGTATTACTCACATAGTGTTTGGCAACTACATATTTTAGAAATTTCAAAATATTGAAAAAGTTGCACTATTACTCCCCTCGCAGGCACTAACTCTGTCACCCTTAAAATAGATGAATGAACCCCAAGTGAACTTAATATTTGGCCTCAGGGCACACACAGGTCCCGCCCCTTCATAGAGTCCATTAACCAACTTCAAAGCATCTCATAAGAATAGTGGAGGATATGTTGGGAAGGAAGAAACAGAAAAGTAAAAATGGTGGATTTTGTGGGAGAATTAAAATAAACGAGAAATCAGTGAATTTATCACACATCTGTTGAAACATATAATTTCCTATCTGGTGCGGACTCTCAAATCCCAACTATCTATGCAGCTGAAATCTGGCGGTTGAGGGAGGAGAACGGAGAGATGCAAAGGATGACAGATTAAAAAGTTTACAAGAACAAATTTGTCTAGAGGGATCTCTGGAACAGGCTGTAGTTCACTTCATGCCTTAGATGACAAGGCAATGATATCCAACGTTTGAGATGCATGGACAGCTAGCTTCTGAGCACTCTGTCGTTATCTGGACAATTTGGCAGTGGAAAGAAGGACGAAGTCAGCGGACTGGAGAGGTATTGTCCAGTGGTTGTTTCTTCTTTGATGTTGTCCTTATGACGACCTTCATGGTATTTAAGGCAAAATAAGCTAGGGCACCTGAGTATGGTAACCTTCTTTATTTCTTAGTGTCACAGACACAGCATGTAGAGCATATTTGTCTCCCTTCTTTTCTTGTTAACTGAGACTAACCCCTCCCTAACATGTAATTTCTACATTCCTTTAGTGTGCCAGCTTACTAGAGGCACGCACATCCATTCAACACCATCAATCAGTCGCGTATGAAAGCCAATAGGGCCACCAAACATCTTTTTTCTCTGATAAATGCAGAGTATGAAGCTTCTATTTCTGCTCCTTTGTTCTACTCCGTCATTGCTTACGTTACCCCCACAATCATGGGTTGACAAACAATTTTCATGACCCAAACTCTTTAATAACACACAAAAGTAATAAAGCTTGCTATTTTGACAATTATTGAATCTTTTACCATTGATTGTGACGACTGTAAGGAAGGCATGGTATCAAACAGTAAAGACAGGCACAAGTGATCACAGTTCAAGGGTGTTTATTGAACTTCAATGGGTTGGTTAAACAATTATCTAACCCTAAATCTAAAGATTGGAGCAAGCTACAACCATCGAAAATTAAATAACACAGTCCTAGTGGAGTATTTGTTCAAATAAAAGGGCCTATACTAAAAAACCTATTGCCAAACCTTACCTCTAAGAACAAATAGTGTGGGAAAATGATGTATGCAAAAGAAAAGTGTTCAAGAAATATTATGTCAGGGTAGTTGAGCAGTTAGCTTCCCTTCCCCACGTTTTCAGCATGAGACAAGGTGGCACACTCGAGCTTCGCACACACTCTGGCTTCTCTAGCACGAGGATGCAGTTCAGAACATAGATATCTGGGCCTTCTGCACAAAAGTCTCTTTCCCAATAAAAGTCTCTTATTTGCAGAGTGCCTGGATTAGCATACAACTGCCAAAGTTATTTTCTTATCAGGTGTTTCACATTTACAAGTTCTCGGATTTACTGTTCATCATGGGCCACCCTCAGTCGGGCTCGGACCCCCATTAAACAAAGGTTTACAGTAGGTCTCCCTCGGCGGGCTCAGACCTTGTAATCTCACTTTCCTTGCTTTCCTCTTTATAAAAAATCAAAGACTTTCGACTGTGCAATGGATTGTGCTTAAGCCATCGCAGGACCACTTCGATTCACTTTATTCATAAGTTTCACCTTTAAACTTTCATTTTGCCACTGCCACTTCTTGGCTGGATACCTCAAACAGAGACCTTCGACTGAGCACACCCACAGACCATGACCACTCTGTTAATTTATATCGTACAATCACTGATTCAAATTAAAGTTCAAACATCCAACGGCAATTGAGCTTTACTTGTGTCTTTCATCACATAAGTTAATATTCTTCGCTCTTAATACAATGTTGCTGCTTGCAACCTTGACTTCAACACATACCGGTCTTGTAACGGTCGCCCCAACTCACCGGCTGTGTTGATTTCTCTGGTGTTTCTTTGATCTTGGAGCCAAGGGTGGTACCACGGGGGCTGCAGCTCCTCCCCAACTCGACCAGTCATGCAGGAGGGCCACGGGTATCTCCTAAACACAATGCAGGATTCTTCAGTATGGTTTGCTGGCCGTATGCCTTTTAATCTGAAGGGTTTTGGAAAGTACGTGTTTCTCGCCGACAAGGTGAAGGATATCTCCCTCCTTGTTCTCCCTTCTCATTTTGCCAAATTTCTCCCCTCGTTCAGGTGCTGCCTGGAAAAGGCTGCTCCTCTGTGTGTTTTGCCTCACTCAGAGTGTGCTCTCGTGCTCCGCCTTCTATCCGTTTGGGGAAGCTTAATGTAAGTCAGGTGTGAGTTGGCAAAAGTAATTCCCTGACTTTGCCTGACCATAGCAGTGGGATATGTCAGGGGCATTGCTCGTGTAGGAGTCTGTTTTCTCCCCGAGTGCAGTGTCTGTGTGAAAGTGTTGATGTAGGGAAGGGGGGCAAAATCCTACCTGTTAGGATGGGAGGAAGGTGTTGCAGGGGGGATACCGCATCTCACCATCAGGCTTCCCACTCCCACTCCCCGAAGACCCCCACCTAGGTGATCCTCCCACACTGGTCCACCCTAGGGTCTGGATCCAAAGTTTATGGCCATGCCCTGGCCACCTGAATGTGAGATCCCCAAGGACTAGTGGGTGAGACACCATCTGGTTTGTCACATACCCTTCCCCTATGCAATGTAGCCGCACCTATTTCACAGGGGAACTGAGAAAGGAAATCGGCGTTCCCCTGTTCTTTACCTTTTCGGTGTTCCACAGTGAAACAGTGAAACAGCAGGGTTGAAGGTCTAAGAACCTTCGCATGGCTCAACGGTTAGAGTCCTTTCATTGACTTATCCATACTTAAGCGGAGTGGTCAGTGACAAGTGTGAACTCCCTCGTGCAAGGCAAAGGCATAAGATGAAAGATCTTGCATACATTTTGACTCAACGTAGAATTGCTATGGCATGGAAGGCTCCTGGGGGCCCTAATATTGAGGACTTCGGGCATGACCTGCAGAAATGAGCACAAGTCGAAAAAGTGGCTTGGAAGGGGGTGGCACAGTTGAGCCTCTCAGATGCTAGTGAGGTAGTGGGGGCATTGGATGTCCTAATAAAAAGGCCTGTTTGCTAGGGTGGCCACACATTCCGACACAAGGACCCCATCCACAGTGGAGGCATAGTTACCGAGTTCAATCCATACAGGATGCCATGACAGTCATATGAGTTATGGGTCAGTGGTAGAGGCAAATTGGGGGGAGGGAAATGGGGAGGGGTTTGTAAGGGCTGGTGGGTAAAATAGTTTTTGTATGGTTAGTGTTGGATTACTGATGGTAATGTATAAGACTGCAATGTGGATGTTTGGTTGGTGTAACCTAAAAATCAATAAAACCTGTTTTAAAAACAAGTGTGAACTTCCGCCCTAGAAGATAGAACCTTAGATAGATAATTGCCCATTTGATGGCAAGAGACTCCAATTCCAACACAGAGTAGTTCTTCTCACGTGGGAAGAGTTAACGACTAGTGAATAAAATGGGATGTTCTAAGCCATCATGTATTTATGATAAAAACTACTCCTAAACCTGTGAGAGAGGCATCAGTTTGTAACACAAATTCTTTTGAAAAAACTGCTACTGTCATGACTACCAGTAGTTCCACTCCACAGACACACTCTCCCTCAGCTTTCAGGGGCAGGCTACTTCATGCTCAAACCTTCAGCACACCCAAAAGAAGAGGACTGGTTTAGCAAAGACAAGTTGGTCGCATTCCTGGCGTGCCCTGCACCTATTACATGCCTCCACAGACATTGCAGAGGTTAAATAGGTAGGGACCTCCTGATTCACCACCAAGATGGCCGTTCAATAGGCCATGGGAAGCTTTGGATAAGTGCTTTCCATTTTCTGGGAGTGGCTGACTATATAAGCCACGCCCAGACTGGGAACTGTGCTTTGCGTTATTTCTGTTTGTTGCAGCGTAACGTTTACCGTCGTACTCCTGAAAAAGAAAAAGGAAGACTCATGAGAAGCCAAGCATACCTTTGCTTACCCTGAGCAGCCCAAGTCTCACCCTTGGTGTCGCACAGTTCCTCTGAGATCTTCATACAGCAACGGCTTCGTTCCAGCTTGCACCCGGCTCAAGTCTCCTTTCGCCTGCAGCGCCAGCATGTCCTACAGCCGCGGGCTCATCGCTCTTCACTCCCGAGCACCTGTGAAGGAAAAGAAAAAGCAACATTAACATAGGCAAGCACTCAGCGCACCGACAGCGCTCTAGCAAACAGTCAAATTATACCACGCACAGGCAAATCATACTGCATGCAGCGCATCTCATCCAGGCCAATACCAAAACAATGCGGGGTGGTGACACTTACTCATTAGAACACGCTGCAAGCAGCTGATCCCAGCAGCTTTCATCTGCAGTTCTCATTGCACGCTGGAGACACATGCATCTCATCCGCTGGCAGCAGCATGTGTGTTTCCCCCCAAGGGCATTACAGAACACAGGCTCTGCGGACAGCGCAGAAAAGCACAGACAAGTTTGTAACCATCACAAGACCCCAGAACTCTTAAGAAGGCCACATTACAAGGCCACAGACATTAAACAGACATTAAAAGACATTATAGGGGCACCTAAGTCACAGCCGGACTGGGCTAGTGTTCAAGTGAGGAAACTGGTGCACACCCATACAGAAGATTTGCACCCCTTCATCAGAAAGCAGGATGGAGAGCTTGTGGTGGGAAGATTTAGAAACTCACAGTAACACCTATCCTCTCCCCTCAGGTGCAGTCTCCGAAGTCAGACCCAAATCCACCCCTGAGGTTCCAGATGCTCCCGCAGAGACCGGATAAGCATAACAACTACTTTTAGGGTTGGGTACTGACATAAGGTTTGCTTTAGGTTGTTGTAACATGCATCATCCTCATCAGTCTAATGAATCTTCTCGGATTCAGCGTTCCTCAATTTGTCTGTTAACCTGGCTGTTCTATCTGAGAAATTTGGGATAAACCTATGGCAATAACCAATCAATCATAGGAATGCCCTGAGGTCTCTCTTGGTCTTGGGCGTGGGGGCATCTAGGACATGTTTCACTTTTTCTTGCTGGGGCTGGACACTGCCATTCCCTACAAAGAAGCAGAGATATTTCACGGCTGGCTGAACCAGCTTATATTTGGATGGATTAGCAGTTAAGCCGGCTTCTCTGGGGGTTCTCATAATAGTAGAAAGATGAAAAAAATGGTCTTCCCAAGTTTTACTATAAGTGACTATGTCGTCAATATAGGCCCCACAGAAATTGGAGTATGATTGTAATATCCTGTCCATACGTCGCTGGAAGGTGGCTGGGGCCCCATGCAGGCGAAAAGGGAGGTCTCTGAACTGGAATAGTCTCACAGCTGTTGAGAAAGCTGTCTTTTCCTTATCAGGTCCATGTACTTGGACCTGCCAATATCCCCTGGTTAAATCTAGGGTTGATAGGAATGTGGCATTTCCAAGATTATCTATTAACTCCTCGATGCCCGGCATAGTATAGGCATCAAAGACAGAGATGACGTTGACCTACCTGAATTCTATGCAAAACCTCCACGAATGATCAGGTTTTTTTACCAACACAATAGGGGAGGACCATGTACTTGAAGAGTCCTCGATAATGTTTGCCTTCAGCATTTTTCTCACTTCCTCAACCACTATTTTATTTCGTGCTTCTGGGAGTCTATATGGTTTCAAATGGACCACTTTTCCCTTTGAAGTTTCAATATAATGATAAGTACCATGTACTCTCCCAGGTTTCTCGCAGAATACATCGGAGAATGCCATGTTTAAGGTTGCGCACATTTTCTTGTTTCTGTCTAGAAAGTTCTTAGGGAATAAGTTCAGAGTTGTCTATGTCCTCCGATACCAAACAAGACAATAGCGAGGCAGTGGTAGCGGAAGGATTTTCTTTCCACTCCATTAGGAGAGTTACGTGGTAAAGGTGGCTCTTTTGCTTTCTATCTTGTTGGGCTGTTTTGTAGGTATAGGTTCCTGTTTGCTCTAGTACCTCATATGGTCCATGCCACTTTGAGACAAGATTACTTTCAGAGGTAGGTAAGAGGACTAATACCTTCTGCCCTACTGATAAAGATCTTAAATTCACCTTCTTGTCATAGGTGGATTTCTGTTGGGCTTGGGCTGTCTCCATATGAGTGTGGACTAGATTCCGGATGAGTTTCATGTGCTCTTGCAATCGGGTAGCTATTTGTGAGAGGGGAATACGTGCCTCCTCTCTCTCTTCACAGGTCTCCCATAGCATGTCTAAGGCATCTTTTGGCTCTCTGCTGTAAAGTAGTTCAAAAGGAGAGAATCCGGTGGATGCCTGAGGGGTCTGTCTTACTGCAAATAGGGCCCATGGGATCATGCAATCCCAGTCCTTCCCATCCTTATCTACCAATTTTCTCAAAATCATTGAACACAATTTGTTAAATCTCTCTACCAATCCGTCCGTTTGGGGGGTGGGCGGGTAAACTGAGATTCTGAAGGTGGTAATGTGTAGTAATTCCTTGACTTCACCCATATGTTTACTCATAAAATTGGATCCCTGATCCATTAGAATTTCCTTGGGGATAACAACCCTAGAAGAGAATGGTAATAGGTGTATTAAAATTTGCTAGGTTGTGGTGTTCCTCATGGGGAAATCCTTGGGGTACCAGAAATCATAATCAATGATTACGAGAACATATTTATTACCTAGTCTAGAGGTTGCCAACAGTCCAATGATATCCATCCCGATTCGGGAGAAAGGGACTTCTATTATCAGTAAGGGGTTTAGAGGGGTAGGTAATGGAATATGTCCACTGGTTTTCTTGCATATTTCACATGTCTGAATGAAGTTCTTCCTGTCAGTATGTCACACTCACCTGTGTCTCTGCAGGAGCGATGGAAGAGCCTCCCTTGACCCCGAGTCTTCACTTCCCCTGTTTCACCCGGAGGAATACCTTGATCTTTAGTAGGGTGTGCGCTCCATCCTGCATTTGCGGGAGCGTGATTCACTCATGTGATTAGTGTCAATGTCTGTAGGCTGAGTTCAGATGCCAAACACTGTTTTATGCCTTCACAACGAGGCCGAGAGTTCAAGGTGCCAGTTTCTTCACTGGCTAGAAAGTCCTTCCCACAAGTGAACATTGCGCAGAGAATGTTGAGTGTCCAAAATTGTCCATATTGTCTTTGTTTGCTGGTATTTTTGTGGGTGAGTAGCGCTGCGTGCAGAAGCTAGCTGCTGGTAGGTTTGCGCAGCGCCTTCAAATCGAGCGCGCCTGGCAATGTCTCTCCCTTTCCATTGCAGGAGAAATTATGTGGTATTAGCGCCTCGAGTCTGGGTTCAGCGCTACTGGAGACTTGGTGGTTAGGTAAGTTTGCACGGAGGCTTTTGGTAAGTATGCACCATGTAGAGAGAGAGAGAGCGCAGTGAAATAAGTGTCTACGTTATTGGAGCGAGTGCAATGAATAATGTCTCTTCTTTCTTACAGGGGTTTGTGCGATCGTGAAACTAACCTGGATTCCAGCGTTGCGGGAAGATTAAGTCAGCGTGTTAACGCTGTTCTTCTTTTTCTTACAGGTGCTGGTGTAGAAGTCCCCTCTTGACTGGAGATAGCTGCGCGGTGGAGTAAGAACCAGGTAAGCTGAAGCTGAATGATCGGAGAGGGTAAGCAGACGCAGTATGATCCGGAGCAGGTGAGCAGAAGCAGGATGATCCAGAGCAGGTGAGCAGAAGCAGAATGATCCGGAGCAGGTAAGCAGAAACAGGATGATCCGGAGCAGGTAAGCAGATGCTGGCTGATCCGGAGCACGGCAACTGTGTTGCTGATACAGCTCACAGTAAGCAACACGAAGCACTGGAAGAATCTTGGGTGTGGTTTATATAGCCAGCCAAAACCAAACACTAGAGAGCTCATGAGTTATCATGCACTTCTTGTTTCACAACAGGAAGTTGTAACCAGGAAGTTACTACAAACACTAGGAAGGAATGAAAGGAGGGATTTGTTATGGGTTCGTTGTGTGCCTATGCCAGGCCTGTCAAGCCTCCACCCAGCTTGCCCCAACTACCTGCCTGATACCCATGATGCAGCATGGATACCTGGCCATTAGAATTTCCCACTGATGTGAGCTTGGGATTTAGCCTGTCCTAAATGTCCCCCTGTCAAATGAGAATGTGCAATCTCTAGCACAATCTTGCGATGGGGTTTGGGTATTACTAACTGAGTTTTACTTAGGCCTTCTCTGGAGGTTTCTCTTCCATATAGTAATTCATGGTTCAGAAAGAAAAAGGGGCTTCCCTTTTCTTGTCCTTCCCCCTCAGGAATCACTTATAAGAAGCCCCCTGTGAGTGCTAGATCATTTCACTCAGTGAAGGCTAGATCGGGAAGGATGGTAGCTTCTTCTTCCCTCTTTGCCTCACTGATAGGTGTTTCACCAGCCTCTGCAAAGCCTAAGCTACCTCGCTGAGTTTCCTCTGGTTTCTGTGTTCCTTAAGACGGGGAAATAGAGCCTTCTCAAGAATTCCTTGTGCAATTGTACCCCCCACAGTGTATTTTAAATAGAGTTTCGCCATGGTTCTATAGGAGAACCTTTATGTCTCCCCGAAAGTCTGGATCCATGGCACCTGCCAGGACATGTAGATCAAACTTCCAGGCCAGACCAGATTTTGGGACGAATCTTATATAATATCCTGCACGAATTATTAGGACTAAGTCAGTGGGAATCACCTCTCTTTTCTCTGCTGCTACAAATATCAAGGCCTATGGATTCTTTTGTGGCGATAAAGTGGTCTGAGGCTCTGTGACTAACTTTCTGGAATTTTAGGGTTCCCAATTTGTCACAATTCAGTCACATCCCATGTCTGACACCACATGTAAGGAAGGCATGGTATCAAACGGTGAAGACAGACACAAGTGATCACAGTTCAAGGGTGTTTATTGAACTTCAATGGGTTGGTTGAACGCCTATCTAACCCTAAATCTAAATATGGGAGCAAGCTACAACCACCAAATAATAAATAATGCAGTCCTAGTGGAGTCTCTGTCAAAATAAAAGGTCCTATACTAAAAAACTATTGCCAATCTTTACCTCTAAGAACCAATAGTGTGGGGAAATGATGTATGATAATGAAAAGTGTTCAATAAATAATACATCAGATAGTTGAGCAGTTAGCTTCCCTTTGCCATGTTTTCAGCATGGGACAAGGTGGCACACTCAAGCTTCGCACACACTCTGGCTTCTCTAGCACGAGGATGCAGTTCAGAACATAAATATCCGAGCCTTCTGCACCAAAGTCTCTTTCCCAATAAAAGTCTCTTATTTGCCAGATGCCTGGATTAACAAACAAATGCCAAAGTTCCTTTCTCATCAGGTTTTTCACATTTCCAAGTTCTCAGGTTTACTGTTCATCATGGGTCTCTCTCAGTCTGGCTTGGCCCCCTTTAAACACAAGTATACAATAGGTCTCCCTCAGCCGGGCTTGGAACTTGTAATCTCACTTCCTTGCTTTCCTCTTTATCAAAAATCAAAGACTTTCGACTTTGCGATGGATTTTGCTTAATCCATCGCAGGACCACTTCGATTCATGTTATTAAAAAGTTTCTCCTTTAAACTTTACTTTCGCTTCTGCCACTTCTTGGCTGGATACCTCAAACAGAGACCTTCTACTGAGCACACCCTCTGTGCCGGACCACTCTGTTACTTTGTAGCGTACCTTCTCTGATTCATATTAAAGTTCAAACATCCGTCAGCAATTGAGCTTTACTCGCGTCTCTCATCACACGCATTAATATTCTTTGCTCTTAATACAATGTTGCTGCTGCTCCACCCCGCCATGGACAGTCATGCAGGAAGGCCCTGGATATCCCTGACACACAATGCAGGATTCTTCAGTCTGGTTTCCTGGCCTTATGCCTTTTAATCTGAAGGCCTCTGGAAAGTAACACTTTCTCGCCGACAAGGACATGTGTATCTGTCAACAGGGTCGGAAATATCCTCCTCTTCTTCAGAGGACACCGTCTCCCCTTCCTCCCCTTCCTCCTCACCTGAAGATTTCCACTTGGAGTCTGACTTCTTTCGCCCTGTCTGAACTGGTATCTCCTTTTTTTATGTAGGTATGGCCTGCCACAGAAGGAAGCCACCATGACCACTAGGAGTAACTGGATCGGTGACTCTTCTCCCATAGCCACCTGGGAATGGGGAAAAAGCCTTTAGGCATAAAAAACCCAAAGGTGGAGGTGCTGTCCGTAGCAGTAAGTGGAACTTAAGGATATTTGTAACCCTTCAGGAGGCGAGTGCTTGATCGGGAGATAAGCAGGAGGAGGAAAGGACACTGGCAATAAAGTACCGCTAACGGAATGGTGAAGGCACACGTGAACGGAAGAAGGCAACAGGAGCGGAGAGAGGCTAGCCAGAGAGTAGCAAAGCAAGCAGGTAAGAGCGGCAAAAGAGATGGATCAAGCGACATGGTACAGGCAGAGAAGAGCCGAAAAGAGGGAGAGTGGGAAGGAAGGAGGGGCTGCGTTAGGGACCACGAGAAGGTTAACTGGAAGAGCAGAAAGAGAAAGGACAAGGTGAAGAAAGCAAAGTTAACTGGAAGAGCAGAAAGAGAAAGGACGGGATGAAGAAAGCAAAGTGAAACGAAGAAGAGCGTGCAGAGCACTGTAAAGGAGAAATCACAAGGGAGCGTAAAAACACAGGAGGAAATCCAGGAACGTTGCAATGTGTCCGCTGTCGGAAAGGAGCTGGGGATATACTTCGGCGGCGGTCGCGTTGCAAAACAACTAGATCGCAGACAGAAAGCATGAGATAACGTGGGGGGGGGGACTCAATGGAAGCACCCTCTCCACCTATTCCAAACTCTCCACCTCCCTAAGGGCATGACAGTATCTCCCTCCGCATTCTCCCTTCTCCGTTTGCCGCATTTCTCCCCTCGTTCAGCTGCTGCATGGAAAGCTTTGCTCTTTTGTGTGTTTTGCCTCTCTCAGAGTGTGCTCTAATGCTCCACCTTTTATCTGTGTGGGGAAGCTTAATGGAAGTCAGGTGTGAGTTGTCAAAAGTAATTGCCTGACTTTGCCTGACCATAGGAGTGGGACATGTCAGATGCATTGCTTGGGTACAAGTCTGTTTTCTCCCATTAGCGGGCTGCCTGTGTGAAAGTGTTTGTGTAGGGAAGTGGGGATGTAAAATTCCCAGGTATCCTACCTCGTAGGATGGGGTGAAAGTGTTGCAGGGGGATACTGCGCCTTACCATCAGGTGTCCCACTCCCACTGGCAAAGACCCCTCACCCAGGTGATCCTCCCGCACTGGTCCACCCCCAGGGTCTGGATCCAAAGGTGATGGCCGTGCCCTGGCCACCTGAAAGAGAGATCCCTGTGGACTATCGGATGAGACACCATCTGGTTTCTCAGACTGCCCAGTTCGTTAAGTTCAATGGTTCCTCATGAGTAACCAATTCATTACATCCACCACTCCTTTTATTCCATTGTTTCTTATGCCCATGGATATTGGCACAGAAACTGATATGACTAAATTGCCATACTAATACTATATGTTTGCACGATAAGTAGTGCAGGAGAGGTCTACATCGAGGTCCGCAAAGACGCACTCTATGATATCAAGGAAAGCTGATTCCTTTCAGTGGATCAGCCTGGACCCAGATTGAAAGTTGTCAGAAAGATTTCTTCTTTCAAACTAGTTTTGAAGTTGTTTGATCACCAGCTTTCCACATTCTTTCTGGGGAGTTGGAAGTTTGGAAATGGGTGGTAGTTGGAGGTTAGGGAAGGGTTAAGGGTCGGCTTCTTGAGCAGTGGATTCATTATGCTGTGCTTCATTCTTAAATGATTTGTTCATGATGATTGTGAAATAAGGAGTGAGAGGTTCCACAAGGGGAAAGTAGATATAAATCGGCACGTGTCTATAGGGGAACCAGTGAACTGCTCTTTGCATGGCATTTTGGATGCCATCACTTTATGGAAGGCCTGAGATAGAGAATTTGTGAGATGCAAGTGATCAGCAATAATCAAGCTGGGGGATTCATCCATTTTGCATTTGAGATACATGATGTACAGTTTAAAGGGTAGCATTGTTGTTCACAGCCTTGTCTATTGTTTGCAAGCAGAAAATTGCTTGATTTGTTTCTCAAGAAATTGCTCAACATTTCCATTACTTGAGGGGGGATTGAGGAGAGTTAAGGAAGTGAAAAAGGTGTCTGGAAAGAGTGTGCCAATGATGAGCTGTCATCATCTGCTGTGGGTGACTGGCCTTCCTAAGTCATGGGAGAGAAGGTGAAAGGAAATCAAGAGGCGGTCAAACCATGAGACCTATGTGGTAACAATGTCACTGATGAGAAGCCCTATGGAGAAAAATAGGTGAAGCAAGTTGCTCTTATTGTGGGAAGGGTAGTCAGAACAGTTTTGTTTGGCGAAGGCATCATGAACATCAGGTGTGATGGCATGTGCCAGATCTTTGGCTCAGATGTGGAAGTGAAGTAAAATTAGAGAAGAGTTAGAAAACTGGAAGATTTCTTCAAGAAGCATCTGGATGTATACTGTGAAGGACTGAGATCCCCTTACATGTTTGTAGAGAACATGAATAAGCTGAAGGGTTTTAGAGTCTAGGAGACATTTGTTATCAGTGAGTTTGAAGGAATCAAAGTGTGTGATGGCAACTAAGTATTTTTGGATGATTGATGGAGCCATGTATGTGACTGAGTCTCCTAATTTGGACTTGTGGGTTTTCATAAATAATGTTAGAGTGATGTAGGATGAGGACACTGTTGCTGAGTTCAGAAGCCTAGGATTCTTTAATGGCAACAATGACAAAATACAAATATATAAAGTGTGATCAGTTTTGGGGCACTTTGTAATCAGGAGAATCATTGATAATTACATCTGCTGCATTCCATGTCTGGAAAGAGTTTGAAAAAATTGCACCTTTAAATGTGGTTACTAAGAATATGAATATGTAGTGAAAGATAGTCTTTGTTTAAAGTGGTGAAATGCTTGTTTTATAGTATTGTATGCCTTTTAATTGTTTTGTAATATGTGTTTAAGGTTTGTAACAAACCAAATACACAATAAAAAAAATGTAAAAATACAATGACATAATATTGTTCTTTGACAAGGTCAAAGATAAGGTTGGATTTGTTTCCGTCTCAGGTAGTATTCAAAAGATGAACATGGAGCAACTTGAGTTTGGGGTTGGAAGTTTGCAAGTTGGTAAGCAGGTGGTGGTTTGGTGAAGGGCATGAATTTGTCAAACCATTATCAAAATACCACAGCAGGCTGTCCCACAGTCTATCCGGGGGGAGGGGGGAGAGGGTCTGTTAATAGCAAATTATGCCCCTAACTTGAAAACATATTTTTTCAATGGAGTCATTCTACAATAATCACCATTTTGAATTCCGGTTCCAGATTTCACAGAACCAGAATGGAGAATTCTGGTCCAAGTAGTCTCTCGCTCTGTGAAATCACTGAAGGTATGTATGCCTTGGATGCTTCAAGTTACCTAGTTGCTATTTACAGGACCTGCCGAGCCTGTTCATGTCTGGTGTGTATGATTGGCAGCAAGTTAGCTCGAGTAGAAGATTAATTTGTCAGATGTTGGTGGAACCCATAGAATAAATGTTGTTATTTTGAGGATGTGTTGAATACCATAGTAATAGGCAAATCCAGACACAAATGTAAACTCCACCCAATACGTCTTGGATTGCCGGAGAAAACAACACAGGTTTTGTGCTAACACCTGGTTAGATTTCTCCATCTGTACATATGATTGGGTATCTCAAAAGCATTAAGTAAATTGGGCGCCCCTAACAATTACCAAAGAGTGTGGTATTCCGTGTTATCTGTCAACATTTTGAGGCTTATTGCTGAAAGCTCTGCCGCAAAGTGAGTCACCTCAAGTTGAAGTTCAGGATAACAACTACAGAGGAGTAACCCCCACTGTACTTTTAGCACATCCACAATGAGGTCCATGGACACTGTATTGCAGGGTGCTGGAGAACTCAGTGAGGGTTTTGGCAGATCTTGTGGTCTGGACTGATCTGTCTCTATCGTTGCACAATTGCTACAGGTGAGCACAAAGTTACTAAAGGAATTGTCGATTTCTGGACAAGGAAATGTCTCTTTGCCAGTGCTTGTGTCTTTCTTATTCAATGGTGCATGGCTAGGGTTGAACCATACATTAATTACATTGCAACAGAAGGCAATCTCCTAAAATGTTTTACATCAAAAGTCATACAGTCGACGATTCCAAGATGGCCGTTGACACCAGGTAGACGTGTGTCGAGGGTGCTCCTGTCCCTTCAACTTTTTGCGGCGGTTCCACCACCCCCTACGTGTTGAAGAGCGGAGAGCCTGGGCGGTTTGGACCCCCCCGCGCCTGGGGGCAGCCGTGGATAGCAGCAGAGCTCGTCAACCCGACATACACCCGAATCCCGCGGGCCTGAGGGGCCCTGCGTACGAAGGCGGGAAGGGAACGGAGTCCCCGCTCCCGCTCCCCCCCAGGCAGTGGAAGAAACAGAGCAGTACCGGGGAAGCGGTCGGAGCCCCCACTGTATTGGGCGCCTCCTCACCGACCAGCAGGCGAGGCGATCAGCGCGTCTCCGCGCCCCCCAGGGGCAGCAGCAGTCGGATCCGGCCACAAGGAGGAGGGAAATCGGCGACCCTTGGGAGTCGTGCGGCTGGCAAACAAAAAACGGCGACGCCCACCACCGGGGCCTCAGGCAAATGCCAACACCGGACTAGGCCCGGGAGCAGCCCCCGGTATCCTCTCCGAGGCAGTGGAGCGGCCTGAACTGACGGCGGCTGGAGGCGCGGCACCAAAAGTCAGTAAGCGGCGGGGGGTGCGGGACCCGGTTCACATTGGCCCCTCGGGTCAGGCATAGCCGCGGAGGGGGGGCCTCTACTCTGGGCACGAAGATCGCTCCCCCGGGGACAACACGGAACGGGGGCGCCCGGGACTAACGTCTGCCCCCCACCCTGGCCACACGCTGAGACACTGGGGTGCCCAGGCCCGACACCTGCTCCCCCCCAGCATAATACGGAGTGCGCCAACGCGCCGAGAAACGGTAGTGATCAAGGCTGAGACGTGCTCCCCCTGGCATAAGGTGGGCCTAGCCTGGCTGGTAGCGAACTCAGGAGAGGGGGCAGGCGGGGCCCTGGTCCCGCAATCATGGCAGCCAAAAACAAAAGCAAGGGGAACAAAGGCGGACAACCCCAAGGGGAGGCCCCCGGCCACATTATAACTCTGTGGGCAAGCAAGGATGCAGCTGATGGCCGAGGGACCACACAGGGGGGAACCGTGGAGCAGGAGCACATGGAGACCTCAGAAGCGGCCGGATCAATCTTGCGGCAGGACTTGCGCGGGGAGCTGCTCTCACTCCAAGCGTCACTGGGGAAGACATTTCAAGAACAATTTCAGCTGATCCACTCGGACATTAATCAAGCAATGGCGGAAATCAAACAAGAAGTGACTCAGCTGGGGGAGAGAACTGATATAGTGGAAAAAGGCTTGCAAGAGGTAGGCAGGGAAGCCACGGAGAATAGCGAAGCGATCGAGAGGCTCGACATGGCAACGCGGAACTTGGAAATTGGAATGGAAGACATGGAAAACAGGTCCCGAAGGATCAACATCAGGCTGAATTTCTGCCAGAGACGATACAAGATAGGGACCTGAAGGAGACGGTTCAAGGGATATATGCAGAGCTGCTGGGGGAGCCCTCGCCTGATCGGATCGAGCTGGACAGGGTCCACAGGGTGGGATTCCTCAACAATAACCCTAAGTCCAGGCCGCGGGATGTTCTAGCCGCATTTACAAGATATGCTCAAAAAGAAGCAGTTCTCAGAGCCGCCAGACAAAAAGAGCCGATCACCTTCAACGACCAAAGCATTGAACTGTACCAAGACCTGGCTAGCAGCACTCTGCTCAAAAGGCGACAATGGGGACCGATCACCGCCAAACTGAAGGAAAAGGGGATCAGGTATAAATGGACCTTCCCCTTCGGCCTAGTCTTCGAATGGGCCGGCTCCCAGAGGCAGATAACCACGATGCAGGAGGCGGCAGACATACTCCAATTGGACCTAGACCGGGACTTGCACAAGGGCCGGAGGGTGGCGGGCCTGAATGGCTCGCATGAGACAGGCGGCCGAGTACGACCCAGGCCATGGGAATGGTCGTTGGCAGGCGAGGGGAAAAGGAGGAGACCCGCACGGCCAAGGCCCCCTGGGGGGGCAATGGATCCAGCAGAGGAGGAGAGTCCCAGGGACAAGGAGGACTGACTTGATGTTCGACTGATCTTAGGGGGTGGTGGACAATAAAAAGGTTGTATTGGGACACGAGGAGGAGAGAAGGAGCTGCGAGCAAACATCATGGAATCTCTAAGAGCAAGGGAGTCTAGAGAGGAAGGGAGGGAGGCGGGAAGACCTAGCGTTAAGGTCACCGGGGTTGGGAAGGGGCGGGGGGAAAGGGCTTGGGAGGGGGGTTCTTCTCAGGTGCTGTCCAAGGGGCGAAGTAAAAGTGGTTCACGTTCCAGAGGAACTAGAGGAGTGCAAACAGGGGGAGGAGAGGATGGGACAAAGGGTCATGATAGGCGAGAGCGCCAGTTTATTCACAATTCAAATGGGTAACACATAATGTCAGGGGCCTCAATACTCAGCTTAAAAGAAAAAAGTTGGAGCAATTCACAAAGCGGGGTAAACCAGACTTCATGGGGCTGCAAGAAACGCATCTACTCCGTAAAGATCAGAGCCGCCTGAGGCTGAGAGGGTTCGACCAGGTATTTCAGGCGTCCGGCCCAGGAAAGCGGGCGGGGTGGCGCTGGCTATCAGAGGCACTGTGAATTTTCGCATGCAAGACACCCTAAAAGATAAAGAGGGTAGGTTTGTACTTGTGAAAGGCAAAATAGCCGAGGAGTTTTTCACAATAGGGGTCATTTACGCGCCTAACACGGGGCAGGACCCCTTCCTCCGCGACCTTATGGGGAGGATAGGCGACTGGGCAAGGGGCCAGATAGTTATAATGGGCGACCTTAACATTGCATGGGACAAAGCTAAGGACAGAGCAGGAGCACCGAGGAATCGAGGTGGTGGGGCTGTGGCCTCGGCTGAACTAAGGGATAAAGTGGCGAACATGGGTATGAGAGATGTCTGGAGGGAACTGAAGGGGGACGCAGATGGCTACACCTTTCTCTCCGAAGTCCATGGGACACAATCTAGAATTGACTGTATCTGGGTCTCGGCCAACCTGGTGGGTAGAGTTAAGGAGGTGGAGGTGGGGCCCATGGGAATAGCTAATCACAAAATATTGTCAATGCAGCTGGAACTGGGAGTGAGGAGAGGGGGATTATGGGGCTGGAAATACCCGGAACACTTGCTGAGAGACCCTTTGGTAAGGGAGAAGATAGAGGGCAAGATGAGAGAGTTCTTCAATAACAACAAGAGAGGGGACACGGGAGAAGGTACAAGATGGGATGCATTTAAGGCTACGATGAGGGGAGAAATCATAGCAGCCAAGGCACAAAGACAGAAACAGCTCCAGGCACTGGAGTCCCGGCTGGAGGCAGAGGTCGAGTAGGCGAGGGGTAGAGTGGCAACGAATCCCAGTAGGTCCAATCAGAGGGACTATAGAAGGGCAGTGGGGCAGCTAGGGGTCCTCCGTACTAAAAAAGCAGAGGGAGCCCTGCTCTTCGTGCGGCAAAAATTTTATGCCAAGGGGAACAAGGCCGGCGCACTGCTGGCCCGCCTCCTTCGGGGAGCCGCCTCAAGGAATACAATCAAGGCGTTGAACTCAGACATGGGGGGCAGGGTCACTCGAACAGAAGACGTTCGAGAAGCCATGGCTGAATTCTATGAGACCCTATATACATCGCAGCACCCCTGCGACCAGGCCCAGGAAAAATTCTTGCAAGACGTTAACTTGTGCACACTAGATGAGGAGGCCCAATCCAGTCTTCAGCAAGACATAACGGAGGAGGAAGTGAGGGGGGTCATCCGGAAGCTACCCGCAGGGAAAGCCCCGGGCCCAGATGGGTACTCAGCGTCTTTCTACAAGACCTTTGCGGGGGTGCTGGTACCACAGTTGACCTACCTCTTCAACTCCTTTAAAGGTAGCGGGCATATCACTCCATCTATGAAAGAAGCCAAGATCTCTCTGATTCTGAAGGCGGGCAAGGACCCTCTCGAGAGATCCTCCTACAGGCCAATAGCACTTATTAATGTGAACGCAAAAATATACACTAAAATCCTAGCGAACAGGCTTGAGGGGCTCCTCCCGGGCCTGATCCACCAAGATCAGGCGGGATTTGTGAAGGGGAGGCAGACTGCGGATAACATCAGAAGGGTGGCCCATCTAGTGGAAAAAGCAGAAAAGACTGGTACCCCTGCAGTGCTGCTTTCCCTAGACGTGGAAAAAGCGTTCGACCGGGTGGAGCGGTCCTTCCTCTTCAGGGTCATGGAAAAAATGGGGCTGGGAGGCGCCTTTCTTCAGATGGTTAAGGTGTACTATGAGGGGCCTCGGGCGAGGGTGGTGGTCAACGGAACCCTATCTAGAGCGTTCCAACTCCAACGGGGCACAAAGCAGGGCTGTCCCTTATCGCCTCTGCTCTATGCGATCTATCTGGAACCCCTCCTACAGGCAATCCGGGAATCGGAAGGGATTCAGGGGATACCGTTTGGGGGGAGACAGCACAAGGTAGCGGCCTTCGCAGACGATATGCTGCTCGCCCTGACCAACCCCGTAGAATCGAGTGAGCGATGCAGGCTATTATTAGAGGACTTTGGCAAAGCATCCGGTCTGCGCATTAACATGCACAAGTCTGAATTAATGGACCTGACGCTGACAAGGGAGGAGAGGGAGCAATTAAGAATGTCAACGCCCTTTGCCTGGCGCCCGGGCGGAATCACATACCTGGGGGTCACGGGAGAATCACTCCGGTTCTTGGGGGGTGGTATGGGGCGAACTATCCCCCTCTTCTACAGAGAATCAAAAAGGTTCTCATTAAGGGGAGGAACATCTGAATTTCCTGGCTGGGGAGGCTGGAGGCAATAAAAATGGTTACTCTCTAGAGACTGCTTTACTTCTTCCAGGCTAACCCCCTGGCAGTTCCGGCCAGCTTCTTTAAGGAGCTCCGGTCGATGACGAACGAGTTTATATGGGAGGGGAAAAGGGCAAGGCTCAGCAGACAGCTGCTTATGGCACCAAGAAGGGGTGGAGGACTAGCACTTCCCAACTTCCGTCAATACTACGAGGTGGCCCAGCTAAGGGTGATTAGGGAATGGCTTCGGGAGGGGAGGGAAAACACTGGGTCAAGATGGACAGAGCAGTCACGCAGCATGCATTGGGGGAGGTCCTGTGGCTACCCAAACACCATCGGCCAGGCCATATGTACTTGAGCTCTATCACCAGGTTGGTCGCGGACAATTGGGACAGACTGGTCCAACGTAAGGAAATCACAAGTTACCCATCCCCATTTACTCCTATCTTTAACAATAAGGACTTTACCCCCGGGCTGGAGGGAGGGGCATTCAGGAAATGGCGAGAGGGTGGCTGCCGGTGGGTGCGAGACATGTTCATAGGAGGGGAAATTAGCACGTTCGTGGAGTGCAAAAGGGACTTCGCAGTGGGGGAGGGCAAAAGGCTGAGATACGCTCAATTGCGGCATTGGCTCCTACACCCCATGAACAGGGAAGCGGCCATCAGACCGCCAACTCCTTTTGAGAAATTCTTGGTGACCAATGATGGCTCGAAGGGCCTCATCTCGCAGCTCTACAAGATCCTGGATGACGTAACCCCTAGGCTGCAATGGGCGTATATGGGAAGATGGGAAAGCATACTGGGCAGGGAAATGGAGAAAATGGAATGGGAAAAGCTATGGAGGAAAATCCCCAAATTGGCGAGAGCCTCGCAAGCCCGGGAAACATGGTACAAGATACTGTACGGGTGGCACTACACTCCGGCTCACCTGCATAGGATTTACCCAGGGTCATCAAGAACTTGCTGGAGGGGATGCGGTCAGGAGGAGACTGCGGAACACATCTGGTGGAGATGCCCCAAAATAGTCCCGTTCTGGGAAGACATCAAACAGGCAATGGAAGAAGCGTTTGGGGCAGAGGGTGGCATACCCTCGGAATGGTCTCTATTAGGATTAAAGCCAGCGACAGGCGGCCCAAGGGGTAGGGAGAGGGCGAGGGTGATGCTTACTCTGGCGGATATGACAATCATCGCGCAAAGATGGAAAGGCGCAAGTGTTCCGATGCTCCAGGACTGGCTGCGTAAAGTTTGGGAGTTAGTAGCAATGGAATGGGCCTCCTATGCGATGAACAACGCAATACAGGACTTTCCAAGTGAGTGGGGGGAGGTCCTTGCCTTTCTCAGGGATGACTTTAGGATTGGCTGGCGCCCACAGCGCTTGAGACTCCTGGACCTGGATTGACTCTGAATGAACGCTTAGAAGGGACGATTAACCACACGATCTTTGCATCAGCACCGAGGTGGGGAGGGTACGGAGGGGGGGGTCTTTGGGGCTTGTTACAGTTGCTGGAAAATCTAATAAAGAGAATTTAAAAAAAAAAAAGTACAGTCACTCCTAATATCCCTCCAGAAAAACACTACTGTCCTTCATGTGCAAAACTGTCCCTAGACAACTGTGGTGTACTAAAAGGGATAGTGAGAGAAAAATCCCAATTTTTGCATACATGTTACTCTAAACAGACTGCTGAGGAACATACAGCCTCTCACTTGAGTATATAGCCATTATAGTTTTGTCATAAAGGCTGTGTTTTATGAACTTTTTTCATTTTAATTCTCTTGGGTATCTATGCAACGTAGAAGAAAGACATCCCACTATAGCAAGAACGACCAGTTTCAGTGACTTTTATAGTTGCCTTCGATTTCATCAGGACCCTCATAAAATTCCATTAGATGTTTCATGGTCGTTTGAGCTCTCATTCACTCATCCTCTCTTTTATTTAGCTCTATGCAATGAGACAAAAGAAGAGAGGGAATCCTGTTTATCACTGTACATCTTTATATGCATTAAGTAGTACATATTTACAGCACGTTGGCCAATCATGGTCCAACAACTGCTTTAAAGTGGGTAAACCCCTGTCAGAATTACCTATCTTCTTGGGCATAATTACTGTCCCCAGGGAATCCTTAGATAAAGAGATGTTCCTAATTGTTCTGAGAGGGGAGCCATTTGTTCTGTAAGGATAAAAAACGCTATCTTAGCTTTTATATCTAGATTTGCCACATTAGAATACGGAGGCTAAGGACAGTTATATTGCTGAATAAAATTCTGCTTTTGGCTGTTTTTCGGCATTCTAAAAGCATACCTTTAGCATCTATGCATGAGCGTGTCTCCCACCAATTTTTCATCGTGGTGCTGCAAGTGCCATCTTTTGAGAGCTTTTTATTGTTTGTTTTGAAAGTCCAGTGATTGACAACATCAAATCACCTCAGTGCGCTCAAGTCAAGTCCTAGCGGTGTGATGGCATATCTTTCAAGGACACCTCACTGTGCTGGAGCTTGTTTGAGATCCAATGTATTTAGAGTAAAGTGCACAAGCCACCACCATCTTTGAAGCACTAATAATATGCTCTAAAACATTATAATGGGCAGGCGGCCATCAAGTTGCTCCTCCTGTTGAGGAGATCATGTACTATTACATACTTTATATATATATTTCTTATATCGTCTGCTCTTCTTATTCTGGTATCACACGATACAATAGTGTTGTCTTTTATGTGACTTTATCATTAGGGACAAACGTCCTGGTGGTGGACATATGATGTTCTTTCATATGTATTCTCACTATCCCTTTTAGATAGATGGTACACCACTGTTGCGAGGGACAGTGCTGCGCATGAGGGACAGTAGTGGTTTTCTGGAGGGTAATTAGGAGTGACTGTAGCACTTTTGATTTAAACAACGTTAGGAGATCGCCCTATATTGTGAAATAACAAGTCCTCACGGATAGTCGTAAGAGCTCACTCATTATTTCATTTGAGTACATGAGATGCTGGCAGGGTTTTTGTTATCTGTTCAAACAAAGGGTCTGGTCTGGCAGTGTGAAGTAATGGGCATTGGCAAGATGAGTTAAGGTAATTTATTGTTGGCTTTATAGATTTAACACTTTATATCATAACATAAGTTAAATGGGTAATGCAAAAGGGGGCATGAACGTCGTGCGTCTTCCTTCTCCCTTTTCTCTTCAACTGTCGCTGTCTCACCACATTCCACGCTCTAACCAGTTCCTCTACGTTCGCTCTTCCGTCTCGTGCAGCGTCCTTAGATACATAGACACTACACATCCCCTTTCCTCATGGCACCTTAAATGAATATTATGAATTCACATAGTCCAATAGATGCCTTGGTTGTCTGTAGTTTCTTCTAGCTCTAGATTTCCTCCTAGATGTTTCCAAACGCTCATCTGGATTGTTTGCCAAGGACAAAGAGCTCACAGAATTGCAACTTAGACAACCCCTAACCATACCAGCTTCTTTCCCAAAATCTCTCCATCCAACATCACTCTCCTTGCTTATTTTCATATCCTACTCACTCCTCTTCATCTAATTTCTTGTCATTTCACCAGCACCACTCTCCACACACTCGTCTCCTAACACCATCACCCTCTCGTTGTTCCATACCCTGCCATCATTGGTTTTCACAGCATGCGAGTACACTTCCACTACTCTGACCAGTTTGGACCAGTGACAACCATCCTCTCTCAAAGGTACCAGAACTTTAATTCTCACCAAGCACCCTACTTGTGGTACTCTCCCTTTTCTAAAACATCTATTATCATGTAGACTCTTGTTAGACATTTGCTTTTGTTCAATGCTCTTCTTCACTCCTTCTAAATTCACAACCTTCCCAGCCACCGCATTCATCCACCCAGGAAATAATTTGATATTGGCCTTCCTCCCCCTGCTTAATTCAAAAGGTGAAACCCTGTGGTGGTGTGAGGTGTGAATCTGTGGGCTAGAAATGTTTCTCTTACAACAGTCTTCCAATCTTTCCCATTTGCCCAGGTCCACTTGATGGCATCCTTGATAACACGATTGTATCGCTCCACAATGCCATTGGATTGTGGGTGATAAATCGCACAACATTTGTGTGCTATGGATCTCTCACTCAAGTTATTCTCCATCACTTTAGACTTGAACTGCGAACCATTGCCTGTCAGTACCTCTTCTGGGTAACCTTCTCGTTCGCACAACTCCTCCATGAACTCAATTATTTTCTGGATAGTAACTTGTGACAAGAAAGCAACTTGCACCCATCTAGTTCACATATCGATGACTACTAAACAGAATGTGGAACATCCACCACTCCATATCGGGCCCACCACATCCATTGCAATCTTACTCCATGGAGCTTCTGGTATGTCTGTCAACAACATTGGATAACTTGCACCCATGCACACTTTATCACTCTTTGAGCAAAGGATACAACTTCTGATCTGTTCCTCCACTTGACAGTCACACCCTGGCCACCAATATGTGTTTCTGATTCTTCTCTTCGTTTTTACAATGCCTTGGTGGCCTTTGTGGCCTTATTGCATTATTTTTCCTCTGAGTCCATCTGAAGGCACAATCTTGTCGCCTCTCATCAGATACCCACTCTGCAAGTGCAGTTCATCTCTGATATTCCAGAATGCGCTAACTCCTGTATGAGTCATCTTACATCTGCTCCACTTCCCTTCTTCTACATTCTTCATAACTTCCTTAAGTACAGTATCTTTACTCATTTCCTCATCCCATTCTTGTCTAGATATAGGCTGCTCTGATACTTCACAAACTAGTTCTTGTTCTTCGGAACCATCAACAACATTGATGAGATCAGTTAGACGTGATAGACAGTCCGCCGTATGATTCTTTGACCCAGGGATATACACCACATTGAAGTTGAATTCTTGAAGCCTAGATACCCATCTTCTAATCCTGCTGGAGATCTTGTCGAGACCCTTCGTGTTAAACACTTACACCAAAGGTTTGTGATCTGTGTGAATGTCAAACTTCACTCCCCATACAAAACTTCTAAATTTCTCTGTGGCCCACTTTATTGCCAGCGCCTCCTTCTCAATAGTTGCATAATTCTTCTCCGCTCCTTTGAGTAGTCTGGAAGCGAAAGCTATCACTAACTCTCTCCCATCATGATATTGTGACAGAGATGCTCCGAGCCCCACATCACTCGCATCTGTTGTGATTATGGTCTTTCTTCCTCTCACATTACTTTGAAGGGCTGGAGCCTTAGCAAGAGCTTCTTTGATGAAGAGAAATTCCTTTTCGCATCCCTCATTCCAAATACATTTCCTGTTCGTTTTCAACAAACTTCTCAACTCCACCGTGTGATCAGAGTAATTTTCAATGAACTTTGCATAGTATTCTGCCATGCCTAAAAAGGTTCTGAGCTGTTCCTCTTTCCTAGCACGACCATCAGTTTGATGGAGTCAGCCAGATCTTTCTTCGGTGTGATTCCTTCTCCTGAAATTACATGTCCTAGGTACTCAATCTCCCTTCTATCTATTTTAGACTTGTCTTTACTGGGTATCATTCCAGCTTGATGCAGTTTTCTGAGTACTTTACTTAGGGCCTCATTACACGGTAGGCGGAGAACCATGGCGCTATTAGCGCCCTGGTCATGCCGGTAAAATACCGGCACCGCCTTGGTGGAAAGGGGAATTACTGCCCCATTCCAAGGTTGGTGGGGCGGTAATTCCCCCTTCCACCATTGCCCTTCCCCATTCCCATTTTTGCCCCATAGGGCATAATGGAAATGGGAAAGGTGCTAATTATGGCACCGCAAATTGCGGTACCGTAATTAGCACCCTGGTCCCTTTGTGGGTTGGTTTTTAACACCTGCAAAAAGCAGGCGTTAAATTCCCCAACCCGCAAAGGGACCTCGTAGTAAGGCGATAAGGGTTTACCGGTACCGGTGCCCTTACCGGTACCGGTAAACCCTTACCGCCATCCGTGTAATGAGGCCCTTAGTCTTATGTTATGTTCTTCTTGATCTTTGGCATGTATCAGCACATCATCCTGAAAAAATACAACCCCTTCTTCTCCTCCCAGGATTCTATACATAACTTTCTGAAAAGCTGAAGCTGCGGAAATCAGACCAAAGGGCATTCTTCGATATTGATAAAGGCCCTCTCGCGTTATAAATGCTGTTAAGTGTTTGGAATCATCATGTAATTTCACCTGGTGGTAAGCAGCTGTGTGGTCCAAAGTGGAAAATATTTTTGCAGGCCCCAGTTTTGAAATAAGTTCTTGAATGTTTGGTAAAGGATGCCTATCTGGGATTAAGCACTTATTCAGTTCCCTCAAGTCAATGCAAAGTCTCACCTTCCCTGAGCTTTTCCTCACTACTACCATTGGTGAGACCCATTCAGCCGCATCTATCTTTTCAATTATGCCTTGATCTTCCAACTTTTGTAGTTCTTTCTTGACTTCATCTTTGAGGGCTAACTGTACATTGCGCAGCTTTTGAGCGACAGGCTTAGAGCCTGATTTGAGTAAAATACAATGCGAGAAGCCCTTTAAATAACCTATTAAATTTTCTTTGAATATCTCATCCTTAATTTTTGGAACATTGTCACCTCCTGTTCCATACAATTGATATGCAGTGTCGTTGGCATTGGGGTCCAGACACACTTTCAACAGTTTCTGATGGGTCCAACTGAGCAATGAAGTCTCCCCATTCTTTGAGATGTAGATGCGACCTACTGCTTCTCTGTCTTTGAACTTGATGGTGGCCATGAACCACCCAATAAGGTCAATCTTAGCTCCACCATACGCTTTGGGTCTCACATCAACTTCACATAGATATTCTGGTCCACATGTTCTCCATACATCTTCTGGAATAAGAGTATACTTTGCACCTGAATCCACCATCATGACAATGGGGCACCCATTCACTGTTATCTTTGTCCTAGGGCTGTCAATCTGTGCACCTTCATCGGAAACCATGAATACGCATTCTTCTCCTTCATCATTATCACCTAACCAATTGAGATTTGAACCATCATGTCGAATGCTCCTACAGCACTTGGCTTAATGTCCTTTTCCGCCGCACCTCCTGCAGATTATCTTCAATGCAGGACAGGTGTTACTATTCACCCAGTGCGATGGACTTCCACACCTGTAACATCCTCTCAGTTTGGTTCTTCCCTTTCCTCTCTGGAAACTTTGTCCTTTGTATTGATAATCCCCACCTGGTATCGACATCCTGTTAAACTCAAATCGACTACTGCTATTTCCAGGTTCACGTTTTTCATAATTCTCATCAATTCTCGTCTTTTCATCCCTCTGATTAACAGTATCCATTCTGGGTGTCATTCTCTTGTTTACACCTCTTATTGCTCCTATCGCTTCATCTTGATCAGACTATATAGAGCTGACTGATGGTTTGATTGATACCTCTTTCACTCTATTCTCTAATGTTTGTACACAGGTCTCTGTGTTATGTTGTGTTATGTTATTGCAATTTATAAAGCGCACAGTCGCCCGCGGGCATCATGGCGCTAGAGAGGAAGACTGCTCAGTGAGAGAGAAGACTTGAGGAGACGCCAGGAGCTAGAATAGATTAGTTTTCAGAGCTCTTCTAAAGCACAGATGGTTAGAAATGGCCTTAAGTAACGGGGGGAGAGTGTTCTAAAGTTTGGCTGCGGCAATAGAAAAAGCTCTGCCGCCAAGCCTTTCCCGATTAAATCTAGGAACGATGAGTAAATTAGAGGAAGCAGAACGGAGATCCCGATTCGGACAGTGTCGAGAAAATTTAGACTGCAGGAATTCAGCTCCATGACCGTGGATTGCCCGATGGACGATGCACAGTGATTTAAAGTGAATTTGCTGAGACACCGGAAGCCAGTGAAGTTGGCGAAGCACTGGTGAAATGTGAGCACCATAGGGAGAGCCGGTGGCTAGCCTAGCTGCAAGGTTCTGCATACGCTGGAGTCGATGAATAAGGCCGATGGGTTGCGACAGAAACAGCGAATTGCAATAATCTAGCCATGTAAGGACTAGCGCAGCCACCACAGGAGGGTGGAGAGCTTCCGGGATCATAGGCATGACCCTCTTAAGGACCCTGATCTGATGGTTAGCAGTGTGTTCAACCTCTTTGGCTAATCTCAAAACAACATCCAGCGAGGGGTCATCCTCAGACCAGAGTCTCTCTCTGGCTTTGCTACTTCTGCATTCAACCATAAATTGGTCTCTGATCCTCTCTTCCAGCTGCTGATTAAATTTACAATTACGGGCTAGCTTTCTCAGAGCAGGGACACATTGTTCCACTGTTTCATCTTGTTCCTGGATCCTTTTTCCAAACTTATACCTCTCCAGTATGGGACTAACTTTCTTCCTATAGTATTTATTAAGTTTTGAGATGGCAATCTCATATTCATTCATGTCCCCAGTTTCCTCATTTTGAAGGTCTGGCAGGTCTTCATACTTGTCCTGCCCTGCAGGTCCTAAAAAGTGTAAGAGCAAAGATTTCTTCTTCCGTCTCGTGCAGCGTCCTTAGAAACATAGACACTACACAGTGCTTCCAATGATGGGTGAATATATTAAATGGTGCTCATGGAAAACAGGACAGTATATTGTCATTTTGCTCTATTGTATTGTGTGTTATTAGGTCAAAATCCACAAAATACAGTGTCCAATGCACACATCTAAAGTTTAAAGCTTTTATTGATTCCACAAACTGCGTATTTATAGGATCAGTTAACACTTTGATGGTATGGCTGGCTCCCAGCAAATACTGCCTCCAGCCGTTGAATGCTGCTTTGATGGCAGCCTGTATTGGTGATTGCATAAGTGCATTATACCTCTTAAAGCTTCTGTGATCCGAAGGCTACTTCATCAAGTTGATTGCAGGCGGGTGCCTTTGTGAAAGCCCCAAAGCATAACTAGGGGTGTCAGTTTCCACCCCATAGAGGAGTGACACTTCAGGGTCGAGAAGCACCGGGACATGGCAAATTATTTCTCAGTTGCAAGAAAGACTGATACACTTCATGGCTCTACTGATGTGTTGCACATTTCAAAATTATCCAGTTAATGAGTATTATTAGAAGTGAGAAATAGTCAATAAATGCTCTACAGATGTCTACAATCCCAGTAAGGCTTACATTTCCTTTTTAGTTGTAGGTGGGGTCCATTTTAGAGTTTTGGCGATCCTCTTTGGTCAGTTCCTATTCACACAGCAAAGATAATGTTACCCAGGAATGCAACGTGGAAGCAGTGGAATTCATAATCAAATTTTATTTTATAGGTGATATTCTCAAATCCCAGACTCAGTGTTGGTTTAACTCCAATCTACCTTCAATGTTGATCATGTGATGCATTTTGAGATGCTTTAATTTCATCACTAGGTGCCATTCAATAGAGGTGGAAGCACCCATCCCTTCATATGCTGGCCCTGGCCTCAGGCACATCAACTTGAAGGAGCGTGTGACATAGGGGTCCCTGAAGGCAGATAAGGGTTTTGATATCCATCGCTCTCTGTAGCAGCAGTAGCTAGAGAGTTGACATTCTATCTGGTGTGCCCATGACAGACTCAGGACCAGAGTTCATTCCTGGTGTGAGACTTATCAACTTGGCAAACACCTCATAATTTGGGTGACAGGTGTGATGCTGGAAATGCATCGGAGGGACACTGCCTCCGTATCATTGTCCGTTACTGCTTTTTATCGTGTGTTCTGTTGTGTTTTACGCGCAGGAGTTCATGTGGGACTCCTGGTGGTGCAGCTCTTTCTTTTGGTTTTGGTGAACAGACCCATGGGATGCCCTTATGCCTCGATGAGTAGGGGGTACAACCCTGTGCCCCTAGTGTATGTTTTTGGGCACCTGTGTGTGACTCACAGAGCAGAGTACGTGCTGGTGGCAGCTCCATGCTGAATTGACTGGTGCCCTGAGCATCCTCCATTTTGGGATGCCCAGGCGCTGTCATTGGAATCGGTAGATTCCTGATGGAGACAAGATGGCCCCTGTGGCTTCTTTCCTTCCATCGCCTGTTACCTTGATCTTCCCGAAGTCCCGGGAAGCCCTGACTCTGTCCCTTCCCCCTGACTGGCTGTTGGGTGGAAGTTCCATATATGGTAGTGTGGGGAAGTGTTGACCAGACTGGCTGGAGCCTTCCCAACGACCGTATGTTGTGGGTACGCCTGTGGGTGGGACCTGGGTGAATGGAGTGTGTGACAAATACGCATTCTGTGTTGTGGGTGTCTAGTAGCTGGTGGTTGACACAATGACTGAGACAGCCCTGCCCGAAACCGGTATGAATGCAGTGTGGAGTGTTGAATGGCTGGGTACTTGTCCCAATACGCATAACTTGTTGCGAGTGTCTGGGGAGAAGTGAAGGCCTGAATGCACTGTGTGCCTGATTTGCTGCCTGCCTGCATGAATGCCCTTTGTCGTGATTGGATGCTTGAGTATGACCCAGCGGAATAAATGGGAGATCAACAGTATATCTGGGGACCTCTCACTGCTAGGAATCGTGTTCAGAAGCTGAAGTCTACTACGACGAGTAACTGGAGTGAAGCTTGACCTTGAAGCCCTGCTGGATGAGAAGAATTGCTGTTGCTCTCCTTCACAATCTGAAAGCTGCTGTGTCTCCAAGGACTGACCCAGAGAGGACCTGGTAAGGCACCATCTTCCCGAGCTACGAAGGACCATCGTGCACCAGCTGATCTTGGCCAAAGCTCCCTGTAGACAGACCTTGACAGGCTGCTGACCTGAGACGGGGACTGCTGCGGAATCCCAAGGAGAAGCACCCGGACCTGTTGTCCGCCACTGTCGACGACCGCTGTCACCAACCGGAGCCACAGTACTCCCGTTTGCCTAAGAACTTTCGAATCCAAGGACGCTTTCGTCCACATCGTCGCCGCTGTATCCTGCTGGAGAAGGCCTGACCGTCGACGCGCCGAGGAGCATCCGTCGGTGGGTTTCCCACCACCCAAAGACCACAGAGACGCCCACGACTCAACGCCCTTGCTGGGCCACAGTTCTTCAAACTCTTTGTGGTCCAGAACTATCGACACCGAGATGCCACACACGCCTCTTCCTTGCAGGACGTTTACGCTTCCCCATCAACGAACACCACTAGGAAAGAAGCTGCCACTTCACCGTCGTAGCTCACCCTGTTCTCCGTTGGACCTTCGATGACCCGTGACTCCTGCCTTAAAGGGAGGGCACTCAAGAACGCCAGGTACTTTGGGGTTGCAGAACTATTGGGAAGTCTCTTGTGAACAATATATGGACTGGGCTTGTATCTTTATTCTACAGGTTGCACCGGTGGGGGGTTCTCCACACAGAGCTGTGTTTAACGGCAATGACCAGTATTTCTACCAATTGTTCTTATCAACTGCTTTCCTCTTTTCTCTACTGTTGGTTTCCTTTACGACTTGATTTGTGTGCCATTTTAACCATACAGTTGATGCACTTTAAAGAGATCTAATAGTAATTGTGGTACCACATAGAACTGTATATTTGCCATTATAGATAACCGAGTACAAAGTGAGTTATCGTGATATTGTATACAACCTTGAATATTAATTATATAAAGAGTGTTTTAACCGATACAGTGTGCGGACATTCCTATGTGGGTGCTTCGGGACTACACTGTACTTAAGAACCAACCTGCATCCCCTCCTGAGAAGCTAGGCCTTGATTGCTCGTCCATTGCTACCACAATAGAGAATCGTGGCTGGGGTCCTCTGTGCCTCTCCTCTACCATATAGAGAGCAGAAGAACAGACACCCACCTCCAGTCTTTACAACAGGATGCCAGGATTTGATCCACCAAGCATTGCTACTTTTAATCTGTTAATTAATTTGTACATTTTACAACTGCAGCATTTAATGAGTATGTAGTTATGATTTTAGTTTTTGATTTACCACATGCTTTCTTCGTGTCTTTTTCCATGCACTATTACTATGTTACTATACTATAATGATTATCATTTTATTATTTTGTATCGTAATTGCTTGAGTACATAAAAACAATGGCAATAAAATACATTTTAAAATACGGGCAATTCCAAAAGACTTTAGCGTGGTGGTAATGGAAGCCAGCTCTTTTCATCTGGAAGTGAGCACTCTCGTCGCTTCCAACCAGCGCTGTGGTAAGGATGCCTGCAGAAGTGTAAATAGGCTTCAATCCAACCCCATACATCACAATGCACCGGGCTACAAGTCGACAATGCACTCAGCTGGAAACTTACTTTGGACTCAGCTACAAAGTGACATTCACTTTCTACTGTTCCATGTTAACATAAAGTTATGTGTATACCCCCACACATCCACCAGCCAGCAACACATTCACTATTGTTGTAGTGTGTTGTGCTTGATTACAGAACTGCTGATGAGGTGGCACACACTTTTTGCTCCTTTCTTCGGTCTCTTGTTATACTACCCGAACACCGTCCCCACACTTGAATTTTTATCTCCTCTCCAGATACGACTGTTCTTACAGCAGAGCTAAGCATTCACTCTTTACTTTAAGCTGTTCCCCTGCCACCAACTTTAGTAACAGCCCTTCTGTGAGATTCTATTTAGTGCAGTGGTAGAAGTGAGCGGGCACGGCTGGGAGCAATGTTTCAGTACTTACATTTTTAGCTGTTAACAGCTCCACTACTTTTTGCAACGATTTTCACCATTCCAGAACTGTTCTTTGTGAAGTTAAAGCACACACGTTTCCACTTTGCCACTAGATATCAGAGACAACTAAACTGAAATCTGTTTCAACTCAATTGGCTTTCAACGGGCAAGACTGCAACCCTTGAAAAATGTGTTGTACATTGCTCCTTTCCTTCCTACTCTGTTCCACTGCAGGAGTCACAGTTCCACGACTTTTGTGGCACACATCTATTACTGATTTATTGGGAGATTAAGAGCCAGGAACCAAAGACTTTGCTCATCCCCTCTGGTAATGGCTGCTATCAGACGTGCACCTTTACTTTGGTGTCCTTAGAAAGTGTTGCCTGCCCCCAAGACATTGAAGTTGCCATGATTCCCAATTAACTTCCTTATTGCCAATCAACTTCCTAATGTGACCCCAGGCACTGCTCACAGCCAGCGCCTGGGGTCACAGATAAAGCTAGGGCCGTGTGGGGTAGCCGAGACATTTTGATGGCCTTTAAAAACAACATTAAAAATGGAACACTTTGAACCACAGTGTTTTGTTTCTAAACATGTTTTATTGACATGAACAATGCAATGCTAAATGTTGAAAACTGCCAATTCCATAATTAAAGTGGAAAGAGCTTTTGGGCAGACAGCAACAGTTGTGTTGACGGACAAGTTTAGCATTGTGGCTCCCAAAGCCAATTTTATACTGCATAGCGGAATATGTGCTGCTCAGTGTCATCAGACTGCATGGTTCACAGAATAAAACTGCATACCTGAAATCATCAAAAACATTACCTTAGCATCAGGGAGGGGCTTCCTTGCCCCTACAGTAATCCTGATTTACAAACATTCACTCTCCATATGTTTTTGACTACAGCTCCCATCAGCCTCAGAACAATGATGAATGGTGAAGGGTTATGGGAGCTGTAGTTCAAAGCATCCACAGAGTTGCAGGTTGCAGACTGCAACTGCTCTCCCTACATTGGCTCATTACAAGTTTGGTGGTGCAGTAAAAAAGTGGCAGTAATTCCATTCCTGCCAATTTTTGGGGGAGGTATCAGCCATGCTACAGCTAAATCCTCCACTTTAATGACAAATGGCAGAACTATTGGTCTTGGTAATAACGCCAATATCTCTATGGGGTCCTATTAACTCCATAACTACAGATTAACACCAATTATACATCACTTGTAATCCCACAGTAAACCCACAGGACCAGCCAACACATCTTTGAGATACCCTCCAAGAGTTCTGCCTTGTTGGTGGACGTGTGCACACATTGGATGTATCCCATAAGTGGTGCCCAAATCAACCAAGTGAGCCCATGGTCTGCCATAATGGCAGCTTCTGATGAGTGATGTGGCTCATTGTCCTGCACTTTGCGTAATTTGCAAGCATCCTCAAAGTAATTCCACCTCACACACAGGAATATCCCTTTAAAGAAGCTTGTGTCCACTATGCCCTCAAAATAAATCAGAGGGGCTAAGGTTTTCTTGAAGATGCTAGCCCAGACAAGAACTTTGATCAGATGCTTTGGACCAGCTTTCTTGAAAAGTATCCTTTCCTCCTGCTGGATCTTTCACGAGCAATGGTATTCTCATCCATGAACAGGACATCCTCAAAGTCTTCCATTGTCTTCATCCAAACCTTCGAAGGGGCAAACACCCTTTTTCTTAAATGAACACTATCTTGGGTGGGGTGAGATAGAGTGGGTGCATGGGATGAGGTAGAGTGGCACCAGGAAGAGCAGGGTAGGTAGAGTGGGTGAAGTAGAATAGTGAGAGGTAGAATGAGGTGAGGTGGAGTCGTTGATTAGAGTGAGGTAGAGTGAGTGGGTAAATGGGGAAAAGTAGTATGGGAAGAGGTGGAGTGGGGTGGGTAGAGAGGGTAAATGAGCTGAGCTAGAATGGGGAAGGGTAGAGTGGGTGAGATAGACTGGGGAAGGTAGAGAGGGGGATGTAGAGTGGGAAGAGTGAGGGTTGAGTGGGGCCGAGTGGATCAATGGAGTGAGGTAGAGTGGGGTTAGGTAGTGTGTGGCACAGTAGAGTTGGTCACATAGAGGTAAGGCAGGTAGAATAGCTGAGTCGGTTGAGGTAGAAGGGGTGAGGTAGAGTGGCTGAGTCACTTGAGATAGAGTGGGATGAGGTTTGACGGAATGAGGTAAAGTAGTGCGCGAAAGAATGGCTGAGTCTGAGTTGGTGAGGCAGAGTTGGGTGAGGTAGAGTAGGTGAGTGGGGTGAGGTAGGATGACAAGGTGTGGAGTGGCGTGAGGTAGAGTGGCTTGTGGCAGAGATGGTGAGTGGGGTTAAGTAGAGTGGGGAAAGATATCATGGGGTAGAGTAGAGCAAGAAGAGGAAGGGTTGGTTGGGGTACAGTCGATAGCATAAAGCGGTTGAGCCAGATGTGATAGACAAGGTAGAGTAGCTTGGTAGGGTGGAATGGGTTAAAGTAGGATGTGGTAGAATGGGTTGATAGAGTTGGTGAGTAGGGTGATGTACAGTTGGGTGAGGTCGAGTAAGTGAAATAGAGTGGAGCAATGTAGCAGAGTGGAGAGAGGTAAAGTCTGGTGAGGTAGCGTGGTGTGAGGTAGAGTGGGTGAGTGATGTAAGTGAGGTAGGGTAGAGTGGGGTGAGGAAGAGTGGGGTGATTTTGGTGAGGTAGAGAGGGGAGAGTTAGAGTGGTATTAGGTGGACGGGTGATGTATCCTGATTTGAGATAGAGAGAGTTGAGGTAGAATACAGAGAGTTGAGGTAGAATACAGTGCAGTAACTGATCTTGCAGTCGTCAACTTTCAGCCCAGAGACACACAAGCATGGTACATTACACCGATGCTGACATTAATCCGGAGATCATGTAGAAGGACTGCTTTCTTTCTGGAAAACTCTCCTCTTGCTGTCTTGTGCAGCAACTCTGCTATGATCTTGCACTGGTACCTAAATTGAAGAATAGAGAAATGGAATGTTAATGGTACTGTACTTAAAGTAGGTTTTCAAAATAAGGTCTTAACGATCGCAGTCCACTGCAAGTAGCACATTAGAATGTATCTGCATAATCAAACAGAATAGCTGTATTGCAGCCTAATATTACCTTGATTTAACAAGCAAACATGTGACACCCTGTATTGAAGCTGCGCATGATTTCTTGAACAGGATACCCAGCATTCTTAAGCTCCCTGATTTTGTTGCTCATCTGTTTGCTGGTGCAGTTACACCTCTCGGTGATCATGCATTCTAGCATCGCATTGACAGCAGATGTAGAGGTTGTAGGTTCAACAGGTGAAGTAGCTCACAAATTGCACTTTTCAATGAATAACTATGGTCCTCTTTAGAATGGGGCCTTTTGAACGGGGTAAATTAGTAGGAGTCAGGCTACCGTACTGTGTTAACTACAGACATTAAGCCATATCACCTCAATCACGGCCTATTCCAGATTTTCATCCTGGCAGACAGAAATCATCCATGTGAAAAGATGCAAACACCTTGCAAATGAACAAAGCCAGCAGCAGGCACTGTACAGGAGATTAACATCTCAATATCAAAGGGGTGTCCTTACCCGACTGCTATGGAAACAGAAACAGCAGAGCACCTACTGGAGGAAGTATGCTGCACCTTTGAAAGGAATCTGCTTATTTTAACCAAAAAGAGTGAATGTGATCTACAAATCAAAGGGTTTCATAATGTAGCCAATATTGTGGAGAATTAACTGATTGCCCATGCATGACTGTTCCCCTCAGACATGCAAGTCACAAGAATAGTTTCACATTTTAATGTAGAAGCTTGCTTATTTGAATGCTTGAGTTCCGTAACAAATACAACTAAAACATATATATTGAAACATTTTTTGATGGAGGTAGTATTCAAGCCCAGCTCTAACAAGTAATCCTCAATTGGCGGGCCATGTCTTATCCACTTGCCAATCCAACAACATGCAAGTGAAACCCTCAGATGAATAGATGGGCGTTAACAGATCGACATATGCTACCACGCATTCAGCTCAGAGAAAACCATGCACATGGGCTGCAAAGTTTGCATCTAACCCCACACCATGGAGAAGGTAGATATCCTGTAGACAATGTGCTAGGGAGGTATATTCCCATAAATAGGTTTTCGATTCACACTGCGATAACCCATCCCAGCACCTTTAGTATTAGTATCCATTATTGTTGCTAGACTTGCTGCTCTTGGCCTAATAGAAGTTAACTTCACCAATCCTTTTATATTAGAACAAAGTGTTAAATTTCACTAACGACTCTTGTGTGTTCCCCTGATCCTTCACCACACTATATAAAACACTTGTCCTGCAGCATTGTGCTTTGTATTGGTACATAACTGACTTTCAACAGTCTTGTGATATACAATTAGGGGTATATTACTTTATATGTAATTTGGTTTCATTATAAAACCTTTCACATACAAATACAATATAAAAAACAATATGCTATTTAAACCATAGCAATACATACATAAATCTTGAGTTAACATTATAACATTATAACCTGCTCCCTCCTTTCCTCTCTCTCTCTCTGGCCACCCACCCAGGGCCCTCTTCCTCCCCCTTCCTATGAGGCTGAGAACCTTCCTGTCATCTTTGACTCCACCCTCTCCTTCTCTCCTCACATCTCTGACGTCTCTAAGAAGTCACACTTTCAGCTGCACGTCCTCAGAGGTATTCTGCCTTTTCTCAATTTCCAACCAGAATCTCAATGACTCTACAGCCCTGGTCCTCTCCGTGCTGGACTATGCAACAGCCTCTTTCTAAATCTGACTGTCTCTACTCTTCGACCTTTACAACTCATCCAGAACAGGACTGCAAGACTTATCCTTGGCCTCAAGCCAAGGGATCGTATCTCTTCACCTCTTTAATCTCTGCACTGGCTCCAGGCTCTTTGCATGTTCCACAAGGCTTTCTGGTGCCTGGGACCACACTACCTTCAACTTTCCCGTCCTAAACCTCTTCCTTCACGAACTCTCCACTCATCCATCTCCAATTCTCCGAGGGTCAGATGCTTTTCGAAGCAGAGAATGGGGGGCAGATCTCTTTCCTCGGCTTCGGCCTCCCACTGGAACAGCCTCTCCGCCTCTGTCAAACTTGAGCAGACCCACCTCCGGTTCCGGAAGCAACTCAAGACCTACCTTTTTGCTTCCGCTTTCTCTCTTCCTCTCACCTGCTAATGTCCCTGATAGCTCTGCACACTGGTCACCTGGCCTCCCCTGAACTCGGGCACAGGCTCCTGCATGTGCAATTGCCCTTCTCTTTGCACTTAAGAGCCACCCTCTGTGTGTTCACTTTCAATAGATGACAGGTTGTCAACACATTTTATTAAAATCTCAATTTTGTCTGCTCACTGCTCAGTGATATATGTTTAATTTTTTCAAAGTTCTTCCTAATTTTACAAAGCCTACAAAAGAGATTAAGCAAACAATGTGTATGTTTCTGTTCTCGATGTTGCAGCACACCAGTCAAATTCATATAGTTTCCTTTTAACAAAATGTTGTTCTTTCACAAGCTTCTTACTATTACCTCCAATATGTGTGAAAAAATATTTTCTCAGTCTTCAGTAAACTTCATTAAAACTTTACATATGTTTTCCTTTAATATCCTCTTCAAGGCAACATGCAAAGTGTTCTCAATAGGTTGTAAGATGTTCACATACTTCACCAATTTCCTCCACGTCACAGTGGCCTTTAATAAGGATAATCCCAACTCATGACTTATAATTCCCAATAGGGAGCGGAAAAGGTAAAATAAGTGACCTTCTCACAATCATACCCTCAATTCTTTCGATTAGCAACTAATCTACAATATGGTGGCTTCCAAACAATATATGGAACCTAGTACTATTTTAGTTTTATAGGTTATAAGTAGAGTAACTGACCAATGACAACATCTTCAATTTGGTTTTATCTTTTGGGTTATAAGAGAGACAGATTTCATTCTTAAACTGTCAATTATTGTTTCCTCTCTGTCCATACCAAAAATAAAAATAAATTAAAAAAAACAAATTTCCACATGTTTCCATGCCATACAATGCAACTTCTAATTAAAACATATTACTTTATTCTTCCTCTCTGACGTCATCACAATCATCACAATTTGCTCGTGTTATTTTGAAGTTTGGTTTTCCTTTACCAAATCAACGATGATGCCATTGTCATTATCTCCCAATTTAGGTAGAAATGCATGTGAATTATTTGATGACGAGTTCAAGTCAGAAAGCCAAAGATTAGAAAGAGAGTGTGCTAATAGACAACCTTGACTAAGGCCAGAGCATGCAATTGAAATATTCAAGTGTCTAACACTTAAAGAGTATGTGCAAAAGAGTAAAAAAAACCTTATGCTTAGTTACAATCTCAGGCAATTGTTCAAATTGATGTGATCCCGTGCATACACTATTCAAGTATCATAAGTTTATTTGGTATCCTACTGCAAAAGGAATTCCCTGAACTCATTGCTGTAGCAATAATTCTAACCTTTTGTAGTAGTTTAGAGAGAGAACCCAGACAAAAGGATATGTTTTCAGCCTTTCAGGGTGTTATTAAAATAATAACATTGCCTTATTGATATAGTGCTTATTCCCTATTATAAGAAAATAATACAGAAGTGCTCGTCAGGATGTCATACAAAATTCAAGTTCGTCCTCAGTTCAGACCTATGCTATATTTCTAACTGACCCTACCATTAACAAAGAAACAAAGTTAGCCCATAGATATTTTCTCCCACCCCCCCTTGCTTGGTTTATGTCGGCTGATGCATGACCTCCTCCCAATGATCTATTTGAAAATAGTCATCTTGACTTCCCAGGTTTTCTTGTGCAATTCAAGTAATCAGCAAAAGTGTTGGATTTCACCACAAGTACTACGGGCCGACTCCTGGCCCTTCCACCAAGTTTTAGTTCTTCTCTTTTCACACAATTCTGAGAAACAACAAGTCTCTTTGGTTTGCCGTTGTTCAACTGCAAGCTCTCGCTCACCCCTCCAGGGCGTTTCAGATTTGTGCCAATAATAGGTTCTTGTGAACCAATGGGGACCTTTTGCTCCTGCTGGAGAGGTAGAGATGTAGTTTTCCACCCTCTGTGAGTGGCTTGGATGTTAAGCCTGGATTGGGCTCTTAGCCAGTTTATCCCCTCTCTTGGATTGCTTTGTTTTGCTGAACCCTTCTCAGATATTGCTCTTAATCTCTCTTTTCTCTGAGCCCCTTGTGGATTATGCCTTTCAAGTTTCTTCCTTTTTGATATTGTGTTGCTTTCTGGCTTCTCGAAAGCCCTTGCGAGTTGTGACTTTCAACTTCACCCCTATGGGTATTTTGCTCTCTTTCATGTTTCTAATTATCCCTCATGGGTTATGGCATTCAACTTCACCCACTTTTGATATTTGGTTTGCTTTATAGATTCTAAAAACCTCTCTTGGCTATGGCCTTCAAGCACACCCCTGTTGAGTATTGCTCTTGCTTTCTGACTTCTCTTTACCCCTCATGGGTTGTGGTTTTCAGCTTCACTCCCTTTGGGTAGTTCATGCACTTTTGTGTCTTTGATAACCCCTTTCAGGTGGCGGTTTGCAGCTGCAAACCCTTTGGGTATTTTGTTACCATTCTGGTTTCTAATATACCCTTGCAGGTTGTGACTCTCAAGTTCACACCTTTTCAGTATTTCACCCGCTTTCTAGTTTCTAATAACCCCTTGTGGGTGGTGGTTTGCAGCTGTACCCCCTTTGGGTATTTCATTTGCTTTCTGGTTTCTAATAACCCCTTGAGTGTTGTGGTTCCCCAATTCAGCCTTTTTCAATATTTGACTTGCTTTCTGGTTTCTAGAAGAAAAATAATTGTTTATTTGTGATATATTGTAATCCATAAAACACATAAAAACATGATAAAAATGAAGTCTTAATATCAAAATAAAATATTGAGGAAACAATTCACAGTAAACATATAACAATATCATAAGATCATAAAATTTAAATTACAAGTTTAGCTCTTCTCTTCTGAGCAGAATATAAAAAAGGCACATTTAAAAGCGCTGGTGACATCGCTTGATAAGAATAACAGTAAAAAGGCAGACCACCACTGCCTGTAGCCAGAGCCCTTCAGAAAATCACAGAGATACTGTTTGTTATGTTATGTTACTTTTCATTTAAATAGCGCCTTATGTAAAATTGGTATGGTCTCAAGGTGCTGGTAGGTTGAACGCCCTCGGGAGCCGAAGTTCAAGTCAGTAGAGAGAAATAGGTCAAAAAGGTGCGTGTGAGCACCGGATATGTGTGCAGCTGGTGTGGCATTCGTGTGATAGCTGCTTCTTAGCGGTAGGTGTGGTGGTTGAGAGATCAAGAGTATGTGTTCGTTCTGGCAGGTTGTTATCCAGACCGATTCTGGCTGTGTTAGGCCTGAGGAGAACACCTACACTGGAGGGTGTGTAACCAGCAGTGATTAGTTAGGGTGATGAGGAGTATGAGGCAAAATGTTGGTATGAGAACAGCTATACCGAATGGTGTCATAGTATCGCTGTGTTCTAGTTAAGTGGTGGTGTAAAGAAGAGAGTAAGCCTGGAGATGTGATATGGTGGTTTACATTAGGTGCTTGCGATCGAGCCCACTCCAATAGTTCCATGTACTCCATCCGTTCCATGTACTCTGACTGTTCTCATTACGACCGTTTCAAGCACTCAAAACCGTTCGTTTCAATGCTCTTTCAAACGTTCATGGACTCCAAACCATTCCATGAAAGGCACGCCATTCTATGCAATCCAATTCGTTCCATGCACTCCAATTCGCTCCACGCACTCCAATCCGTTCTATGCACTCCAATCCGTTCCATGCACTCCAATCCGTTCCATGCACTCCAATCCGTTCCATGCACTTCAATCCGTTCCATGCACTCCAATCCGTTCCATGCACTCCAATCCGTTCCATGCACTCCAATCAGTTCCATGCACTTCAATCCATTTTATGAACTCCAACCATTTTATGCACTCCTACCATTTTATGCACTGCTCCTTTCATTCTTTCTACCCACGTTATCCTTTTTCCATGCATCATATTCACACGTTCCATCCACTTCACTGGTTCCACCCATTTCACACGTTCCATCTACTTCACCCGTTCCACCCACTTCACCGGTACCACCCACTTCACCGGTTCCAAACACATCACCCGTTCATCCACCTACTTCATCTGTTCTACCATTTCACCCGTTTCACCCACTTAACCCATTCTACACTCGTTCATCTGTTCCATCCACATACTTCACCTGTTCCTTCCACATATTTCACCCGTTGTTTCCATATACTTCACTCGTTCCATCCATATACTTCGCCCGTTCCATCCACATACTTCGCGCGTTCCATCCACATACTTCGCGTGTTCCATTCACATACTTCGCGCGTTCCATTCACATACTTCGCGCGTTCCCTTCACATACTTCGCGCGTTTCATTCACATACTTCACCCGTTCCCTCCACATACTTCACCCGTTCTATCCACACACTTCACTCGTTCCATCCACATACTTCATCCATTCCATCTACCTCCTTCACCCGTTCCACCCTGATCATCCGTTCTACTCAGTTCATCCATTCCACCCAGTTCATCCGTTCCACCCAGTTCATCCGTTCCACCCAGTTCATCCGTTCCACCCAGTTCATCCATTCCACCCAGTTCATCCATTCCACCCAGTTCATCCATTCCATCCAGCTCATCCATTCCATCCAGCTCATCCATTCCATCCAGCTCATCATTCCACCCAGTTCATCCATTTCACCCAGTTCATCCATTCCACCCAGTTCATCCGTTCCACTCATATGCTTCACCCGTTCCACCCCACACTTCCTCTGTTCCATCCACATACTTCAATCGTTCTATTCAATATATTTGTCCATTTTGTCCACATACTTCATCTGTTCCTTCCTCATACTTTACCCGTCTCGTCCATATACATCACCCATTCTTCCAGATCCATCCTCCATTCCTACCACCCAACTTCATCTGTTTCTTCCCCTTACTAGACCCGTTTCTTCCAACCACTTCACCCGTTTCTTCCAACCACTTCACCTGTTCCATCCACACACATCATCCGTTTGCTCCACACTCGACATCTGCTCCGCACACTACACCCGCTCCACACTCTACACCCACTCCGCATTCTACACCCAATCCGCATTCTATACCCGCTCCGCACTCTACACCCGCTACACACCCACACCATACCCTACATCCACTCAACACCCTAAATCTGCTCAACACCCTAAATCTGCTCAGCACCATCACGCCCTACATCCGCTCAACACCCTAAATCTGCTCAACACCCTACATCCACTCCACTGTAGTATCCACTCACACCCTAAATCCGCAGCACGACCTACATCTGCACCACGCTCTTATCTGCTCTGCGCTCTCATCCGCTCTACGCACTCATCTGCTCTACGCACTGATCCGATCAATGCACTCATCCACATTACACTCATCCGCAATACGCACTCATCTGCACTACGCACTCATCCACTCTACACACTCATCCACTCTACGCGCTTCATCCACTCCACCCACTTCATCTGCTCCACTCACTTCGTTCATTAATCCTACATTATTGGTTCAGCCCATGCCACTTGTCGCACGCACTCAATCCGTTCCGTGCTCTCCATCTGTCCCATGCACTACACCCATCTCATGTACTCGAATCGTCTATTCTGTACTTTCCATTTATACCATGCATTCATACAATCCATGCCATCTGTCTGTGCACTCATCCATCTCCTGTATTCATCTTTCCATCCTCTTCACTTTATTCCTTTCGTCCATTTTGTTTGCTTCGTCCATTGCAATCATTTAATTAATTTCATTAATTTCAACCATTTTACTGCTTTTGTACAATTTATTCTTTTTATCCGCTTCACTGCTTTGATCTACTTTACTCATTCTATTCTGTTTGTCCTTTTTAGTTTACATTAGAGGTTATTCGTTTTCAATTTCTCGCTTGGATCTTGATGTTGTATTGTTATTTGTTTTATTGATATTTAAGATCTAGTAGTTTGGGTTAGTTGAAATGTTTTTATCCTCTTTATTCCTCAAGTCCACATTGATCCTCTTGTCCATTACATTTATTTGTCCATTTCATTAATTTCAGCCACTTTGCTGCCCTCGTACAGCTTATTCTTTTTACCTACTTCGCAGGTTTTATCCTTTTTACTCATTCTATTTTGTTTATCCTTTTTAGCTAATCAATAGAGGTTATTAGTTTTCGATTTCTTGCTCGGATCATGATGCTGCAGTGCTGTTTATGATCTAGCATTTGGCAAAGTCCTTGAGATGCTGTTACCCAGTTTGAGTTAGATTGAGTTTGGGGTCGGTTTTAGGGGAAGAGCCAAGTTTTCAGTAATTTGCGGAATGACATGATATGATATGATATGATATGGTATTTGTAACGCGCCTATACACAAGTGACATGAGGTCTTCAGTGAGTCAGATGTGGGGTGGGAGTGCGTTCCACACCTTGGGGGCCAAGGCTGAGAATGATGATCCGCCTAACCTGACTGAGTTTGTTTTTGGTATGACTACGGGGCCAGCTGAGCTTGATCTTAGAGTACATGCAGGGTGATGGGGTTTTAGTTTGTCTTGAAGATATTGAGGTTCGGTTTTATGCAGTGCTCGGTGAGAAAGGCATAAGGTTTTGAAGGTCACCCTTCAGGTGACCGGAAGCCAGTGCAGAGTTTTGAGGGCTGGGGAGATGTGGTCTCTCGGGCCAAGCGTTAGTAGCAGTTTGGCTGCAGCGTTTTGTGCTCTTTGTAGTTTAGTCAGTTGGTATGCATGGACTCCGAGGTAGAGGGGGTTAGCGTAGTCCAGTCTTGATGTAACAATTGATTGGACTGCGAAGAGTCTGTTGGGAAAGGAGAGGTATTGCGCCTAAGAGTTTTAAGGTGGTAGTGGCAGGACTTTGAGACATTGTTGACTTGGCGCGAGAGTGTTAGGTCAGAGTTTAGGGTGCATCCAAGGTTTTTTACTGAATTAGAGGGGGTCGGTGAGTTGCCCATGGCAGATGGCCAGGTTACTGGGTTTGGAAGAAGTTCAGTGTTGCCACATACCATGATTTCGGTTTTTGAGGGGTTTAGCAAGAGGTGGCTTGTGGTCATCCAGAGCTCTATGTCGAGGAGGCAGGAAGCAAGGTCAGGTCGGCAGTTGGGTTTTGAGTTCATGAGTTTCAGAATAAGTTGAGTGTCGTCAGCGTAGTTGTAGCACAGGATGTTGTGTGAACAAATTATTTGTGGGAGGGTGGCCATTTAGAGATTGAATGGGAGGGCTTGGGAGGAATAGGTGGAGAGTAGGGTTATTTGGTTCATATTTTTGAGGAAGGATGCTATCCATTTGAGAGCGGTTCCACAAATTCCTAGGGAGTGGAGGTGGTCAAGGAGGATTGAGTGATTGATTGTGTCGAAGGCGGCAGATAGGTCAAGAAAGATTAATGTGGCGCATCCTGCAGAGTCTGCCGTGTTTTTAAGGTCATCCCAGATTGAGGTTAGGGTGGTTTCAGTTCCGTGTCGGGCTCTGAAACCTGACTGAGCGGGGTCTAGGAGATTGTTGGCTTCGACAAAGGCATTTAGTTGGGAGTAGGCGGTTTGGTCGATGAGTTTGGCAAGGAACCTGGTGTTAGAGATGGGGCGGTAGTTTTTGGGCTTGAGGGGGTCGAGGGAATGTTTTTTTATTAGAGGATTGACATGAACCGTTTTGAATGCGTCGGGAAACATTTCCGAGGAAAGGGAGTCATTTATGATGGTTCTTGTGTGTTCTCCTGCGCAGGTAGAAGCGAAAATTTCTTTGAGGGTTGTGGCCGGACAAGGGTCTAGCGGAGAGCTGGATGGTTTGCGGGCAGAGAGAAATTTGAGAAATTAGTCGGCTGATATTGGACTAAAGGAGTCAAACATTGGTTGGGTAGTGGTTGCAGGCGGTGGGTTGGCCGGTATGGAGGGTGGGTTGCCTGGTGGGTGTAAGAGAGCTAGTTTGTTGGCTAGAGCGTTTGTCCTTTCGAGAGATGTGGTGTAAAAGTGGAGAGAGAGTGAGTCGCAGAGCAATTGTGAGGGGGTCGGGACGGTGATGGTGTATGATGGTTTGGTGAATTCAGTGATGATTTGGTGAAGTTCTTTGCTGGGGTTTTTACAGTTTAGGATTCGGGAGTTATAATCAGCTTTTTTTGCTTTTAGTTGATTAATGAGTAGGCAGGTAGGCGGGGGAGACTGGAGGAGTGCGTCGGCTAGGTCAGGAAGGATTATTAGTTTCTTCCAGCATTTGCGTAGATTCGGAGGTTCAGGTTCGAGTACGGGAAGCGGGTTGGGTGAGCGAATGGCAAAAGAAACAATGAAGTGGACCAGATGATAGGGGTGGGGGGTTTAGATGTATCTGGTTGTGCGAGCTGAAGATGGCATCAAGAGTGTGTCCTTTATAGTGAGTCGGACCGTTTATGTGGGGTTGGAGGTTAATCACGTCTAGGCCAACCACCAGAGAGTGTGTCATAGGGTTGGTGGGAATGTCGAGCCATATGTTGAAATCTCCAAGAAGGGTGAGGTTGGGATGGTTTAGTTGGAGGGTGGCAATAGCGTCGCAGAGTTTGTTTGAGAATTGTCTATCGTAGCCAGGGGGTCTGTAGATTATTAGGAAGCTGTGGGAGAACGGAGGGGGAAGGGATAGTTTAACAAGGAGTGATTCGCAGGGCGGGATGGAAGGTTGGTTGTCGATGATTGAGGCGTGGAAGTGAGACTTGAAGGCGAATGCTATTCCTCCTCCTCTAGAGGGACGGTTCAGTGGGATGAGGGAGTAGTCGGGGGGGAGGCTTCATTGGCGATAGTGGTGAAGTCATCAGAGAACCAGGTTTCGGTGATGAAGACCAGGTCTGGTTTGTCAGAGGCGAGGAGGTCAAAAATGCTGCTACGGAACGGGCATTAAATAGGATGCAATTCACTTCAGTAGAGGAGGTTGATGTCGGAGCTGCAGAGATGGGTGGGTTGGCTGATGGTCGATGGGAAAAGTGGGCGAGCAGAAACTTGGTGAGTTTCGGGTGGGAGTGGATGGACACGTGTGTTGGGATGATTGGGTTTGGCACGGGGGATGTGAAGGTGGGATGTGGGGGGTTAGGAGTTTCAGTTGTGGATGGTGAGAAATCGAGGGAGAGGGGTTTCAGGCAGGGTGAGGTGTTGGGGGAGGTTGGTGATTGGGGGATGAGGTGGTGGGTCGAGACAGGGGAGGCGATCAGTGCTGAGAGATTGAGGGGGGCCAGGTACGTTTCCTCTTAAGTGTCTTTGTTGAGATTGGTGTGTGCGAGAGGGTAGGGGGGTTAGAGGGGGAGAGGGATGAGGCTTCTGTTCTTGCTAGGGCTAGGCGTGCAGTTTTCAGGGAGAGGAAGGAGTGTGGTCGGGGGGATGATGGTGGGGGTTGATAGGAAAAGTGGGGGTGTGCATGTTTGCTGGGCAGGGAGTGCCTGGGAGGCTAGTGGGGGGAGTGGGGATGATTCAGTGGGCTGATCAGTGGAGGGGTTCGGAGGAGCAGTGGTCTTAGGGTGGTTGGCTCGCCATCGTGCCCCACTGGCTTGGTGTTTGGAAAGGGGATGGGTAGGGGATGTGGTGGAGGGTGGGATGATTTGGGGAGGGGGTACGGGAGGCAGGGCTGGCAGGTCGGGGCGGCGGTGCATGAGGGTCGTTTCCGGCAGACCTAGGTGGATTGGGTGCACTCATGGTTAGTAACTGTGATATAGATGGGTTATTAACTATCTAGTTGCAACTACAGCCCAGTTACGCTGTTAGGTAGACTTTCTTCTAGCAAGCTGGGATTCAGGATTCAGGTATGCTATTAGGCAGAATTTCGAATGTGACAACACCACAGATATGCTTTTAGTTGGACTTTTAGGTGCAATTTAAGAGGACTTTCTAAGAGCAGTTATGGCCCAGATATGCTATATGGTAAACTTTCTAAATGAAACTTTCAATTGCAATTATGACACAGATAAGCTATAGGGCAGATTTTCCGATTGCAATTATGACATAGGTAGGCTATAGGGCAGACTTTGTAACTGCAATTATGCCACAGATATGCTATAGGGCAGACTTTCTAAATGCAGTTATGACACAGATAAGTTATAGGGCAGCGTTTCTAGACTTTGGCACAGTGGCGTTATAAGGGGCAGTGTCTAAATTCCGCTAAGCCAGAGTGATGTTGTTAGATACGCTTCTAAATTCAACTTTTGCACAGAGAGGATATTAGGTACACTTCTAAATTCGACTTTGTACAGAGCGGATATTAGGCAACCAAATTCAATTTTGCACAGAGAGGATATTAGGCACACTACTAAATTCAACCAAGGCACGCTTATAGGCACACTTCTACAGTCAACGAGGGCACGATATTCGGCACACTTCTAAATTCAGCCAAGACAAACTAATAGGCACATATCTAAATTCAACCACGGCACACTATTAGGCACACTTCTAAATTCAACTTTGCACAGAGATGATATTAGGTACACTTCTAAATTCAACCACGGCACGCTATTAGGCACACTTCTGAGTTCAACTTTGCACAGAGATGATATTAGGCACACTTCTAAATTCAACCAGGGCACACTATTAGGCACACTTCTAAATTCAAGCAAGGCACGCTATTAGGCACACTTCTAAATTCAACTTTACACAGAGAGGATATTAGGTACACTTCTAAATTCGACTTTGTACAGAGCGGATATTAGGCAACCAAATTCAATTTTGCACAGAGAGGATATTAGGCACACTACTAAATTCAGCCAAGGCACACTAATAGGCACACATCTAAATTCAACCACGGCACGTTATTAGACACACTTCTAAAATTAACTTTGCACAGAGATGATATTAGATACACTTCTAATACACTTCTAAATTCAACCAGGGCACGCTATTAGGCACACTTCTAAGTTCAACTTTGCACAGAGATGATATTAGGCTCACTTCTAAATTCAACCAGGGCACGCTATTAGGCACACTTCTAAATTCATCCAGGGCGCACTATTAGGCACATTTCGAAATTCAACCAGGGCACGCTATTAGGCACACTTCTAAATTCAACTTTGCACAGAGATGATATTAGGCACACTTCTAAATTCAACCAGGGCGCGCTATAAGGCACACTTCTAAATTCAGGCAAGGCACCCTATTAGGCACACTTCTAAATTTAACTTTGCACAGAGAGGTTATTAGGCACACTTCTGAATTCAACCAGGGCATGCTATTGGGCACACTTCTAAATTCGAGCAAGGCATGCTATTAGGCACACTTCTAAATTCAAGCAAGGCACGCTATTAGGCACACTTCTAAATTCAACTTTGCACAGAGATGATATTAGGCACACTTCTAAATTCAACCAGGGCATGCTATTAGGAACACTTCTAAATTCAGGCAAGGCACCCTATTAGCCACACTTCTAAATTTAACTTTGCACAGAGAGGTTATTAGGCACACTTCTGAATTCAACCAGGGCATGCTATTAGGCACACTTCTAAATTCGAGCAAGGCACGCTATTAGGGACACTTCTAAATTCAAGCAAGGCACGCTATTAGGCACACTTCTAAACTCAACTTTGCACAGAGAGGACATTAGGCACACTTCTTAACTCAACTCTGCACAGAGAGGATATTAGGCACACTTCTAAATTCAACTTTGCACAGAGATGATATTAGGCACACTTTTAAATTCAACTCTGCACAGAGATGATATTAGGCACACTTTTAAATTCAACTCTGCACAGAGATGATATTAGGCATACTTCTAAATTCAACCAGGGCACGCTATTAGGCATACATCTAAATTCAACCAAGGCACGCTAATAGTCACACTTCTAAAGTCAACCAGGGCACGCTATTAGGCACACTTCTAAATTCAACTTTGCACAGAGAGGATACTAGGCAACCAAATTCAGCTTTGCATAGAGAAGATATTAGGCAGCCAAATTCAACTTTGCACAGGGGTGATATTAGGTAATTAAAATCAATTTTGCACAGCAAGGATCTTAGGGACGCTTCTAAATTCAATCAAGGCACGCTAATAGGCACAATTCTCAATTCAAGCAAGGCATGTTTTTAGGCACACTTCTAAATTCAACCAGGGCATGCTATTAGGCACACTTCTACATTCAACTTTGCACAGAGAGGATATTAGGCACACTTCTAAATTCAACTTTGCACAGAGATATTAGGCACACTTCTAAATTCAACTTTGCACAGAGATGATATTAGGCACACTTCTAAATTCAACCAGGGCACGCTATTAGGCACACTTCTAAATTCAACCAAGGCACGCTAATAGGCACACTTCTAAAGTCAACCAGGGCACGCTATTAGGCACACTTCTAAATTCAACTTTGCATAGAGAGGATATTAGGCACACTTCTAAATTCAACTTTGCACAGAGATGATATTAGGCACACTTCTAAATTCAACTTTGCACAGAGAGGATATTAGGCACACTTCTAAGTTCAAGCAAGGCATGCTAATAGGCACACTTCTAAATTCAGACTGGTCTAGACTTACCGAATGCAACTAGACCCCAGATCTGCTATTTTGCATACTTTCTAAATGCAAACTAGACCACAGATATGCTATTTGGCACACTTTCTAAATTTACAACAGTTTAGTTTCCTGGTTGAGTGGTAGGACAGTGTGGCGTGAAGTAATTGCTTCTGTCCCCACTCTTGCCACACTTACTAATTGTTGGCTTCTTGCTTCTCCTGCGGATACCTGCAGATACGATCTGGAGCCACCTCTTTAGGAGCCACCCTTTGCCTCAGGCCCTTAGTGTAGCGCTCACCTGATTCCCACGGAGGCGCAGGTCTGGCTTCGAGTGCTGATGCTTCTTCAATGGTGAAGCGCAGGACTCTGGAGATGGACAGGAAGGGCCCTCTACTCTGGCTTCTCCGGCTCGCAGGAATATTCCCCTGTGCGTGAAAAGGGAGTATTACCTACTGACTGAGTTATGCTCAAGCCTCCCACTCTCTTCTAACCCTCCACGATACCCTTCCACGATTCCCCGTGAAGTCTCACCTTAGGGTCTGAAAGGACGAGCTCTCCATCCTGCTTCTGACGCAGGGGCGCGTTGAACCCAGTTACTTCACTGGATTGAGGTTGGATGGGAGTTCAGGTAAGCTTGATTATACTGGTAAGGCGCTGTAAAAGTTCTGTTGCAAGTTCAAAAGTTCAAGCTTTAAATAATAATGTTCATTGTCTTTTTTCAGGTGATGAATGAAGATTACTTTGGAGACTTCTTGCAACAAAGCGCTGATGTTGATGTCTTTTCCCCATAGGGGCCGGGGTTCGGAATGTCGGAGATATGCGCCGACCCGAAGTGAAACGTGCAGTTCCAGTAAAGATCTGGTAAGTCCTAGATGAGCGCTCAGGTAATGTTTTTGCATTCGCTCATCTAATGTCTTTGTCTTTTTTCCCCATAAGGGCCGGGATCCTGCTTGGAAGCAGCAAGACCCGAAATGAAATGGGAATGACCCAACAGGTAAGTCTTAGAAGGAAACTGAGCTTTTCCTATTCCCTTCCTTCTCTCACCTCTTATTCTTGTCTTTTTCTCTAGGCTCTGGGAAGTGGCTGTGTATCCGGATGATCGCTGCTGAAGATGGAGGAACCCAGGAAAGGTGAGTGAAATGCAGCGCTGCAGCGATCGTAACGAAATGCTTTTAAAAATGATGTCTTCCCTTTCAGGATCGTCGGTGATGTCTCCGTGGTGCAGATTAGCTGCTAGGTCTCTTGTCTCCCTTTGCAGGTGACCCAGGATGCTGACAGGCGTGGCTGAAGTCCAGATGCAGGAGCTGACACAGTGAGCGTCCAGCTGCGAGGAGCAGAACAACGCGAAGCGTGAGTTGCTGATCGGGTGTGGTTTAAATAGCTTTGGAAGAAGTTCCAAGTGTGTATCCTTCCTCCGATCAGGTATGTATCCTTCCCCGACCACACCCTTGTGGAAAGTAGTCCCACAGGTAAAGTAGTTCCTATTCAGGCCTCAAGAGGGCCTGGATGTGGCAGCATGGTCTGCATCAGGTAAGTGCACATTAAAACACTTGAATACATGTCTAGCTTTTTGAGACTGGCGCCTAAGGCGCCAGGACAGAGGTCCAACATGAGCCTGGCGCCTAAGGCGCCAGGACTGCGTCCAAAGGGCCCCAGCTTTGGCCCGCTGGCACTCCCCTGGGGGAAATGATGCCTGCCTCTGGGGTTGCTGGGTCGGACCTGGCTCCTTGGAAGTAGGCATCATGACAGTATCCCCCCTCAAGGCCCCTCCCAAGGTTCTTCCCTCCGGGGGTTTGGGCTTGTTCGGAAATCTCCGGTGAAACCTTTGTACTAATCGAGGTGCATGGACATGGTTACTAGGCTCCCACAATCTCTCCTGAGGTCCATATCCCTTCCAGTCAACAAGATAGAAGAGTTTCGACTTTACCACCTTGGAGTCTAAAATGTCTTTAACTTCGAATTCTAATTCCCCTTCAATTTGAACTGGGTCTGGAGGCTTGGACAATCGGGTTCCAGGTTGTACTGGCTTCAAAAGTGATGCATGAAAAACTGGATGAATACGCATGTTGGACGGTAGATCCAGTTTAAAGGCCACTGGGTTGATTATAGCTTTGATGGGATAAGGTCCTATGAATCTGGGATTGAAGGTTCGCGGGCCCTTGAGGGGTAAATGTTTAGTTGCTAGCCATACCTGGTCTCCTACTTGGTAAGGAGGAGTTTTACTTCGGTGCAAATCTGCGTTTTCTTTATACTTTTTCTTGTCTTGCTGTAAATGAGTTGCAGCTTCTTTGAAGGCTCGGGTTATCGTGGAATGCAGATGATTTACTGCGGGCATTTCCAGGGTCAGAGGTGGATCTAGATCAGAGGTCCGAGGATGGTGACCATACAAAGTATAAAAGGGGGTTTGTCCGGTTCCAGAATGCACTGAATTGTTGTATGCATATTCTGCGATCCAAAGGATGTCTTTCCAATTTAACTCGGATTGGTGTAACATGCACCGAAGATATTGCTCGAGAGTCTGATTGGTTCTCTCGGTTTGTCCGTCGGTCTGGGGGTGGTGGCTGGTGGATAACCGCACATCTATTTGTGCTAGTTGGCAACACTTTTTCCAAAAATGTGAGATAAATTGACTTCCACGATCCGAGACTAAAATGGAAGGGAAACCATGTATGCGAACTATATTCTCCAGGAATTCCTTGGCCAAGGTGGAAGCTGAAGGCAAACCCTTTAAAGGGATAAAGTGGGCCATTTTGGAGAATAGGTCCACAATTACAAGGATTGTGTTGTAACCAGCACAAGGAGGCAGATCTGTTATAAAGTCCATTGACAGGGTGTGCCATGGTGCCGGTGGAATATCCAAGGGTTGAAGTAGGCCGGCTGGCCTTTTCTTTTGAGCCTTGTTTTGGGCGCAAATTCCACAAGACAGTACAAAAGACTTTATGTCTTTTCTCCAAGAAGGCCACCAGAAGTGGCGTTTGATATTTTCCTCCATTTTAGCGATACCAGGGTGTCCTTCCATTAAAGATTCATGATGATGGGCAATAACAAGTTCTTGCAATTCTTTACTTGGCAGAAACAACCGCTCCTGGAAGTAGGGTAAGTCATCCTTAACGGTGTAATAAGGACCCTTTTGACTCCATTCCAGTAAGGTTGAAGAGTCTAGAAGTTGTTTTACTTGCGTTTGGATATCCTCAATAGATTGCAATGAAGTTAAGCCTAAGATTCTTTGCTCAGGTATGATGGGCACAGGTTCTAAGCTCGAATTAGGTTCTTCCATGCCAATCCCGGATAAGGCGTCTGCTTTTCCATTCTTGCAGCCAGGGCGATAGGTAATTACAAAATCAAATTCCGCAAAGAATAGAGCCCATCGGAGTTGTCGTGAAGATTGAGCTTTGGCCGTCTTTAAATATTGTAAGTTTCTGTGGTCCGTAATTACGGTGATGGTGTGTCTTGCCCCGAGAAGGTAGTGACGCCAAGCCTTGAAAGCAGATTTGAAGGCCAGTAACTCTTTATCAGTAATTGCGTAGTTGATTTCAGGAGGAGAAAGTTTTCTGGACCAAAAGGCCACTGGGTGTAGTTGGTTAGTTTTTGGGTCTCTTTGCGACAGGACAGCTCCCATGGCCGAACTGGAAGCATCGGTTTCCACTATGTACGGGAGATCTGGGTGCGGGTGCTTCAATACAGGTGCAGAGGTGAATTTGGTTTTCAGGTCCTGGAAGGCTTGTTCGGCCTCAGGAGTCCATTCGAAGCGTTTGTTTTTCTTTAGGAGAGCGGTGATGGGTTGGACTGTTCGGGAAAATTCCGGGATGAATCTTCGATAGAAATTGGCAAAGCCGAGCATGCTCTGAACTCCCTTCACCGAGCTTGGAGATGGCCATTTGAGGATGGCGTCCACCTTTCGCGAGTCCATTCGGACTCCTTGAGGTGTCAGGATGAATCCGAGAAACTCAACTTCTGTGGTATGAAAAACGCATTCTTCGAGTTTTGTAAATAGTCTGTGCTGGCGCAGTTTATCAAGAACTGCCCTAACATGTTTTCTGTGATCAGATTCTGAAGAAGAGTACACCAGGATGTCGTCAATGTAAACAATGACGCAGACATCGATAAGTTCCCGAAGAACATCATTCATAAAGTACTGAAAGGCGGGAGGTGCATTGCACAAACCGAAGGGCATCACCTGATATTCGAAGAGCCCAAATTTGGTGCGGAATGCAGTCTTCCATTCGTCGCCTTCTTTTATGCGCACCAGGTGATAAGCTCCTCGGAGATCTAACTTGGTGTACACACAAGCGTCTTTCACCTGGTCAATAAGCTCAGGGATCAAGGGCAGAGGATAACGATTCTTAATCGTTATTTGATTTAGGGCGCGATAGTCTATACACGTTCTAAGGTCACCTTCTTTTTTTGGCACGAAGAACAGAGCTGAAGGGACAGGAGACTTGGACGGGCGAATAAAACCATTGGCTAGGTACTGATCTAAATACTGACGCAAATGCAGGTACTCAGGTTCCGTAAGAGCATACATCCTACTACAAGGTAGTTGAGCATTGGGTACCAGATCGATCTGGCAATCATAAGACCGATGGGGAGGTAACGTGTTAGCCTGTTCTTTCTGAAAAACGTCTTGGAATTCTTGGTATTCTGACGGTAGCTGTACAGGGGTGAAAGTTGCTGTGGCTAGACCCATAGCTGGATTTCTTGGATAACAAGTTGGTTCACAATCAGGAAACCTTATCTTGTTTGCTCGCCAGTCCATTCTGGGATTATGTGTTTCTAACCAAGGAATTCCAAGAATTACTTGAAATTGTGGGGCCTTGATCACATCAAACACGATTGCTTCCCGATGTCCATCCTGACCCACCAGTGTCACTTCAACAGTGGAATGCGTTACAGGCCCTGAGGCTATTTCGGTTCCATCTACTGTAGTAATGACATCTTGGGTTACTTTCGGGCGGAGAGGAAGCTTAATCCTGGAAGCCAATTCACGGTCTATGTAATTTCCAATAGCTCCACTGTCGATGTATGCTTTTATAGCATGCAACTGCTGAGGCTGTTTTGGGTCCACGAGCACCATTGGCATGACGAAATGCGAGGTCAAAGAGTTAGTTTTCAAGCTCGGCAAGCAGACCCCTACGCTTGCCGGGCTTGGTCGTTTCCCGAATCAGGTGTCACTAATTCGTTATCAGTAGCTCCAACCACCTTCTTAAGTGGTTTAACTGGACAATTTCGAAGAAAGTGACCGGAAGTCCCGCAATACAGACACAGTTGCATTTGCCGCCTTCTTTCTCGTTCTTTCTGCGTTAATGGTCCTTTAATACCACCGATTTGCATAGGTTCAGATACGTCGGTACTCTTGGAGGTAGCATGGGTTTTGATCGGTGCTCGGTTTTCATACTTGAACCGATCTGCTTTTCTATTTTGAAGTCTGTGATCAATTTGAACCAACAAGTCAATGTAGTCTGCGCAGACCTGGGGTGGGTTTACTATCTGAGCTAGAACATCCTTAAGCTCTCCGCGCAGGCCTCGATGAAACAATGTGATCCTTTTGCTTTCTGGCCATCCAGTTTCCACAACCAGTCTATTAAAGGTGGCTATGTAGGACAGAAGATCCTGATTACCTTGTCGTAAGGATAGCAGTTCGTTATCAAGGGCCTGTCCTTGAGAGTGTCGAGCGAACAATCTTTCCATGCTGGCCTGGAAGCCCTGAAAATTCTGGAGAATGGGATCGTCCTGATTTACCAATGGAATAGACCAATCGGCAGCACTGCCACTGAGGTAAGATAGTATAAAGGCTACCTTGGTCTGGTCGTTAGGGAAGGCTCCGGGTCTGCATAGAAAGTGTAAACGACATTGGTTCATAAAGACGGCATATTTCTTGGGATCCCCCGCAAAACGTTCAGGAGGGGCCAAAGGCATGTGTCCAGGTAGATTAATTTGTACCGGGTTACTCAAACCCATTGATGTGGAAATGTCTCCGGAATTAGGTAAAGGAGTGTGCCCTGCCTGGGCCTGTAATAACCTTTTGGCTAGGTCATCAGTTCTTTCCTTAGATAAGGTCAGTTCTCTTTTGAGAGCGTTAGTCTCCTGGCGGGCTGAGTGCACCTCTGCCCGTAATTCCCCCAAAAGCTGGGCCAGCTGGTCAGTCTCGGAAGTCTCCATAGCGCCCGGGTGGGAAATTGTGGGTTGGCTTCGCGTTCTGTAACGCTCACCTGATTCCCACGGAGGCGCCGGTCTGGCTTCGAGTGCTGATGCTTCTTCAATGGTGAAGCGCAGGACTCTGGAGATGGACAGGAAGGGCCCTCTACTCTGGCTTCTCCGGCTCGCAGGAATATTCCCCTGTGCGTGAAAAGGGAGTATTACCTACTGACTCAGTTATGCTCAAGCCTCCCACTCTCTTCCAACCCTCCACGATACCCTTCCACGATTCCCCGTGAAGTCTCACCTTAGAAGCAGGATGGAGAGCTCGTCCTTTCAGACCCTGACGCAGGGGCGCGTTGAACCCAGTTACTTCACTAGATTGAGGTTGGATGGGAGTTCAGGTAAGCTTGATTATACTGGTAAGGCGCTGTAAAAGTTCTGTTGCAAGTTCAAAAGTTCAAGCTTTAAATAATAATGTTAATTGTCTTTTTTCAGGTGATGAATGAAGATTACTTTGGAGACTTCTTGCAACAAAGCGCTGATGTTGATGTCTTTTCCCCATAGGGGCCGGGGTTCGGAATGCCGGAGATATGGCGCCGACCCGAAGTGAAACGTGCAGTTCCAGTAAAGATCTGGTAAGTCCTAGATGAGCGCTCAGGTAATGTTTTTGCATTCGCTCATCTAATGTCTTTGTCTTTTTTCCCCATAGGGGCCGGGATCCTGCTTGGAAGCAGCAAGACCCAAAATGAAATGAGAATGACCCAACAGGTAGGTCTTAGAAGGAAACTGAGCTTTTCCTATTCCCTTCCTTCTCTCACCTCTTATTCTTGTCTTTTTCTCTAGGCTCTGGGAAGTGGCTGTGTATCCGGATGATCGCTGCTGAAGATGGAGGAACCCAGGAAAGGTGAGTGAAATGCAGCGCAGCAGCGATCGTAACGAAATGCTTTTAAAAATGATGTCTTCCCTTTCAGGATCGTCGGTGATGTCTCCGTGGTGCAGATTAGCTGGTAGGTCTCTTGTCTCCCTTTGCAGGTGACCCAGGATGCTGACAGGCGTGGCTGAAGTCCAGATGCAGGAGCTGACACGGTGAGCGTCCAGCTGCGAGGAGCAGAACAACGCGAAGCGTGAGTTGCTGATCGGGTGTGGTTTAAATAGCTTTGGAAGAAGTTCCAAGTGTGTATCCTTCCTCCGATCAGGTATGTATCCTTCCCCGACCACACCCGGGTGGAAAGTAGTCCCACAGGTAAAGTAGTTCCTATTCAGGCCTCAAGAGGGCCTGGATGTGGCAGCATGGTCTGCATCAGGTAAGTGCACATTAAAACACTTGAACACATGTCTAGCTTTATGAGCCTGGCGCCTAAGGCACCAGGACAGAGGTCCAACATGAGCCTAAGGCGCCAGGACTGCGTCCAAAGGGCCCCAGCTTGGGCCCGCTGGCACTCCTCTGGGGGAAATGATGCCTGCCTCTGGGGTTGCTGGATCGGACCTGGCTCCTTGGAGGTAGGCATCATGACACTTAGCCACAGGGCTGCACAGGCAGAGGGCTGCCCTGGGAAGTGCAGTAATGGCCTGAGAAAGAAGGCTGATGGCCAATCAGAGAATGGTGGGCGGGTCGGGAGGCATGCTGCAGGGAATCAGGAAGCGGGGATGGAACCAGGGACGCGGGCCGAGGAAGGAGGGATGGATTCAGGGGTAAAGCAGTCTGGGCACAGAAATAGCTAAGAAAGCTAACAGATGGCGGATCACTCACCAGATGGAGTTCGAGTGGCAAATGAGGCTCTGGAAAAGGCAGCGGGTTGGTAGACCCAACACACTAGGCCGGATGGCCAATCAGAGAATCGTCGGCGGGTCGGGAGGTGGGCTGCAGGGAATCAGGAAGCGGGGATGCAACTAGAGACGCGGGCTGAGGAAGGAGGGATGGATTCAGGGGTAAAGCAGTCTGGGCACACAAATAGCTGAGAAAGTTAACAGATGGCGGATCACTCACCAGATGGAGTTCGAGTGGCAAATGAGGCTCTGGAAAAGGCAGCGGGTCGGTAGACCCAACACACTAGGCTGGATGGCCAATCAGAGAATCGTGGGCGGGTCGGGAGGCGGCTGCAGGGAATCAGGAAGCGTGGATGGAACTAGGGACACGGGCCGAGGAAGGAGGGATGGATTCAGGGGTAAAGCAGTCTGGGCACACAAATAGCTGAGAAAGCTAACAGATGGCGGATCGCTCATCAGATGGAGTTCGAGTGGCAAATGAAAATGTTTTTGTGTATGTCTTTCTATATGGGGTAAAAACCAACCAGGTGAGCCAGAGTTTCATCAGCACTCCAAAAGCAGATTTCACTTGTAGAAGACTTGACAGTCCATCTATTGGTTGCCGCCTTAATATGTATTGCGTTGAACCTGGCACAAGTCAATATTGCCCTATGATTGGGGTTTGTAACAAAGTCAAGGTGGTTTCTAATAACCCCTCATGAGTTGTGGTTCTCAAGTGCAGCCCTTTCTGGTGTTTCACTCGCTTTCTGGTTTCTTATACCCCTCATGGGTTCTGGTTTTCACCCTCTGTGGGTATTTCTCTCAGTCTCTATTGCTTTATATACCCATTGGCCTTCTTTGGCACTTGTTTCGCTTTCTCTGCCTTCTGGCTCTGGACGCTGGGGAGCTCAACCGCCCTCTTCCATCTCCTTGCCGAGAACCACATATCTGCTTCGTTGCTGTGGCCTTCTTTGGGGGTGGTGCTCACTCCTTCCGTGGCAGAACTGGGTTCCTCATGTTGTGGGTTCCCTGTTGCTTCACATGGCTGCCACGGTTTTGCCATGCTGGTTTTCCTTTTCAGTGGTGGTTCGGTATCACTCCTCTTGAGAACTTAGAGCCTGGGGCTTCCAGAACTCCTGGGCTGGGCAATGTTCCATGGGCTCTACACCCACCACATATGCCTTGTGGTCCTGCCTCCAGGATGTTTTGGCTACATGCTAAAAGGGCCACTTCCATCTGGCGCAGTTTTTCTCTGGTTCTTCTGCCCTTAGTGGCTAACTCGTTCTGCTTCGGCTCCTCTACATCAGGTAAGGTTCTTGTCCCTTATAACTCTCCCCCTTAATGAGAGACATCATTCCATTGGTTCTGGGATTCCGGTGTCTGAGTGGGGCCAAAAGCCAAACCAAGCAGAGTTAACAGTCTCTTTTCTTTAACAGTGTTGTCAGTCCCCATGTAAGCAATAACCCTTTTGGACATTGGTGGTAATAGAGAGGTTACAGACTAATTCTCTGAGGGGGTCACCCCCAATGAGATCCTGCTTACCTGATCCCATAGGGAGTATTTTGCAAAGCAGGCTCACCTCCCCAGTCTCAAAGGGGGATGGCTCCCCCTTGAGGAGAAGGGTCAAGGTCCTCAAATTAGTCACAGTGTCCATGTATGCTAGCAGGGTGATGTTCCACAGGACCATGATGTCATGGGTGAAACCCAGGAAACGGGCATGGGCAATGGCTAGCTAAGAGAGACTTGGCCACCCCTACCTATTTTTGTATTGGCTAAAATACACAAATGCATTTGAAATGCCTCTGATGAATTTTCCATACCTTGGACTTCGGTCCCTTGAGGGATTCACCTACCGCACTTTCAGGCAATACCAATGGGAAAAGGTGCTATACAAATGACACATTACATTACAAATTACATTACATTACAAATTACATTACATTACATCAGTGACTCACCATCAGATTGGCATCAATTGTCGTTTGTATATCCATTTATTGGTACTGCTTTATGTTGCAGTCCATGTTCTCCTATGCATGTGGTGGGACAAATTCCACATAGATGCAGTGCAGCAATCACATTGAGGGCGGGGGGTGGGCTGTTGCATAGAAACGTGCCTTGATGGCATGCTATTACAGTCATGAACATCAGGAAGGGGAGCTCCCGGGTATCGGCACCAATATGTTACAGGCTCGTCCTGCTCCCCCACGACACATTCCAGGCACTCGGTCACAAATAATACACAAGAGACCAGAAGTAGAGAGAAATGGACTGTAATGCAAAACACATCAGTGCATGGGAGGGCTGCTTACTGCTCTACCCCCGACTCATCCTTATATACAAACAGAGTGGCTAAACCCATTCTCCACCCATAAAACAGCACATATAATGCACATATAATAGCAAACAGGTCAATTTCGGAGAAGCAGTATAGACTACAGTTACGAAATGGACTGTCATGTCAGCGAGGCAGCCTTTGGCTATGGGATTTGAGCCAGCAGTGTAGTCAGCTTTGTACTGCTCAGGAGGGGCCTGAACTGGCCTGGGCAGCCTAAGGCATTTAGCATTCCACAGCTCAACTCTGCTCTGCGAACTCTCTTGGCATGGGTGTTGAGCTGTAGGCCAGTCTCTAGGTCAGTCTGTAGGCCAGTCTCATTGCATCCGATGTGCCTCAACGAACCAAAAGAAAATGCAGTATCAGAGTTGGTAACACATACCCCTGCATTGGTGTGGTGGACACAGAAATCTGATTTGATGCATGTCTCATTAATGCATCAAACACCTGTACCAGCATGTTTGATGAGGTTGGCTGGGACATGCCATGCAGCATTCCAACAGTGTTACGAAATGCGCTCCTTCCTATAAGGTGTATGGCAGCCACCAGCTTTATCAAGAATGGGATGGCATTCCTGATGCTTATCCCACTCAGGAGGTGTACCTGTATCAGGGTGAGCAGCTCTGCTATATCAATCAATCAGAGCCCAGGGCGAGGGTCTGACACAAGTTATGAGGGGCCACCTCATCACAGTCTACTGTACCTTTGCTGAAATGGTATCTTTGGCAACTGTCGCACCTCATGTCCCTGCAGCTCGATGTACAGTAGCACAATGGGCCAGCTTTAGTTGATGCATGCTAGGGACTGCATGATGCTTAGAAGTGAGTTTGAGGAAGGTGTTGGCTTTAAAATCTTTTGGGTGCCATTGGGTGTATCTGTGGCTTAATGTTTATCACTTGGATACATTTGCCTTAACTCTAAGGTGTAGGTGACTGCACTGATTTTTTCGGGCTAATGACTGCCTGTTTTTGGTGGTATTTCATCTTGTAACACGGTGGAAGCAACATTTTCTTTGTTGCTGCTACTTCAGGCAGAGGAATTAGCATTTGTGGAATAACCACTGCTTTGTCACGGTCATTCCTCTGGTGCTCATTTCTCCCAGTTGATTAGCATCAGCGGAATTACCACTGATTGTGTGTTACTTGTAACTTGCCGGTGCAGTAAAAGTGGCAGTAATTCCGTTACCACCATTTTATTCCCTTACCACCCTATATTTTCAGCTGACTGTAAAATGTGGACCCAATAAGAGAATAGTGTTTGGTCTAGTCCATTGCACTGAATCTAATCTAACCTATAAATCAATGTACAGACATCATTGACTAAGAAAATGCTAGAAAATCATTTTGCGCCACAGGATTATCAATGATGCAACCTTTACAAAATAGGCAAACTAACTATGCTTTTAAAAAAAAATGGCCATTCCCCATGTACTTTAAATGAAACAATAAAGTGCTGGTAGTCCCTTTGTCCAAGTAAATCTAGTAGCACAGTTACATTGAATTATTTGGAGCCCTGCAGACAAATGTTAGTACTCTTCATTTGAATCCAAGCGATTGTGGGTCAAAGATTGAGCTCATTAGATTGACTTTCTTGGATGAATCTATCTCTCACTACCCTTCTCCTCGCACTCTATGCTCCCAAGCTCTCCCCAATGTAACCGCCACCCAGTCCATCCTGTGCAGCATCACACTCTCATACTTTAACCCTTCTGGCTCCCCTCACTGGAAATTCTTACACCCAGAAATTGGGAACATTCCAGCAGTGACTGGCTTAAACGTCACCTTGAAGAACAATCATCTCTCCCAAGATGGTACCCCTGGGTGTTATGGTGCTGTCCCCACCTCCAATGATCCCCAAACACCCTATTCACTGGATTGCATATCTGTCTATAGCTGTAAATACCGGCAATGTATTTAATATCTGCCTTGTACCATTCCCAATGTATTAACTACTTTGTAATGACGAGGCAAAGCACCCAGCAGTTGGGCTGCTCCAGCAATCAAGGCGCCCTTTGCACAGTTCCTCTTGATGAAGCACATTTCTTTTTAACAAATACATACAAATGAATCCATACAGTATCTGCCTATACAAGGCTCGGCTGCTAAATAGACAAATGGGTTTACACCTCACATTATTACAAAGGAATTTTTTGGGATACGTAACATAAAAAGTGGTGTGTTGCCTCGAGGGATTAATGAGGTGGAACATTTAATGCCTTTCAGTAACTCCAGTAATTAGTCAAGTAAAAATCTTCATAAAACTCTACTCCCGTTTAATGACTGGAAATTGAATCTTGTTACGACATCATAATTGTGGGCGATATTTGAAACAAAAAGTCTTATCTCTTTCTATAAAGAATCACACATCAACTGAGTTGGATGGTTTGGACTAGCTACTGTCTACGTAATGAACACAGTGGGCCCTTTTCTTATTGAATTATCCAGACACTTAAGCAAATGTAAGCATGCTTTAGGACTGAATTAATCAATCTGATTCGCTGATTCAGAGCTCCAGCATGTTAAGACCTGCACAGTGTATGTCGATGGCTTAGTTTCTCAGAACCGGCCTCTGTATGATTATCTATATTAATACATAATTCTGCCCATTAAAGCCGTGAACATTTTCTAGTGCAGCTGCACTTAAGTTTCCAAATTGCATTAAAATTCAAAAATGTCACAGCCTTCAATGTTGCGCATCTAAGTCAGGTTCGCCATTTCAATTCTTTTCTGATGTCTGAGAGAAAATGAATGAGATTTTTTTGTTCGGGTAGGAAAGGAGGAACAAGTTGAAAAACCTCAGGTTTCACAAAGTACGATTTTCTTAGATTTCTTTCATACATAAACAAACATTGGCAAAGACAAAAAAGGCTGGGCTGGCATACATCAAATGCAGATTCAAGTGCCTTATAAATGCCTTAAGAATAGGGCCATATGCCTGCCAGGGCCAAGATTTGGTGTAATGAGATTGTTTTTCGTTTTTCCTTTATCCGTGAGCACATTGTTCGCGCACTTTTCATCCATATGTGTTTCACCGATATTCTTTTTAAATGAATGTTATGTTTGTGAGGGCGTATGGTGTGGGGGGCCTTAAGGGGGCGTGAGGGGCCGAAGAGGGTTTTGAAGGTCTCCCCATTTAAATAAAAACAATGCGTGCCATATGCACCCCAAATGCCCCAATCATCGTGGTATTCAAACGTGCAACTAGATATATACTTGTGTAGTCATGGAAGGCATCTCTGAGTAAGTTGTGAGTAACACCAGTTATTTTTCAAGGTGTCGTTACTGCTATATGTTTGCCTGACAGTATCTTCATTACAAACTATGAAGAACATTATATTTATAAAATAAGGCAATTTCTTAATTTCCATGCTACTGTCTTTCTTATCACTACTCCCATATTCTCACGTCTACATTCCTGTTCTGCTCTTTTGTTTGGTCTTTTAGCATATGTTCTTGCCACCCGTTGCTCCATATTTAATCTTATATTGTATACTTCATTTTGTTTACCCATAGCCCCATGTTCAACAATATGCTCTTCCTTAGCTTCACTTCACTAGCCATTGTTTTGAAAGGCGTCCATGGTCTTGCTTATGTTTACGTTTCCTGCTAAATGTCTTTATACTCTCCTTTACGCCATCTTCATCGCGCATCTATATTTACTGTTTCTCTCACACAGCTGGTCAGTCTCATTTCTGTGTGTATGCTTTATTGACTCTATAACAGTGGAGCTATCTACCATCGCAAGTGCGTGCCATTACTTCTCTGGATACTTTTCATTCTTTACTTTGTTTTCTCTTCTGCCTTTGCTTACTGAATAATTTTGTCAGCTGTTAAAATTGTTAACCTATATTTATGTTAGAAAAAGAGCGACGGGCCCCCCACTCTGCGAGAACGAATGCGGCCTAATGACCTGTTATATGGAAAGGTACCCACTCGAGAGTCCGCAGCCACATTTTAGCTCACTGTACCTTTCACAAAGGAGGAATATCCGTTTGCATATCAGTCTTTGCCCCGCCCACTTGATCAGTCCAGCACCGAAATGCTAGGCAATCCTCCTTTGAACAAGAGTATTGAAGACACGCCACTAAACGCTCACACCAGAGAGAATACAACCAGTTATGGAAGAAAGGCCCAAGTCGATCTTGTAAGTATAACAAGTTTTAATCTCACACGCAGATGAGAGCAACAGCAAAGAACTCTGCTGCTAAGAACGTTCTTTTGAAAAGTAGTAGAAGCAGAATCTTATAAAGGAAAACAATGTCATAGATGACGCAATAAATATAGTAAAAACCTGCGCTGCTGGTGGTGTGCATTTATACATGATCCGCCTGCTCCATAAGAGATGCCAGGTCATTGGTTCCAGCCCAGTCCATCTGTCTTCCATCACGTGGGTGCTGCAGCGATAATCTTCTACTCATGTCAATGGTCAAAGAACAAATTAACTACACTCCTGCCATAATACTATTTTATCACTATACTGTGCACCTGGCAGGCCTTAAAATGGGCACAAAGGAGGTTCAGGGAGACTCTAACCTTCACACACACACATTTCACTCACTCCCTTCTGTGCCATCTGGCTCCAAGGTCTCCAACCTCTTTTTGAACTATAATTTATCCCTCCCAGCACCTCTCAATACAAATAACATGGTTGTCGCTCAACGATGTGCCCTGTCCGTCCTCTTTGAACATTTCAAGACTTGCTACTTTAGGGTTGGTGGTGCCATGGAATTCGGGGATCTTAAGGTTTACTCAGTTATATGGGCTATAACTCGTGGTCGCCTCAGGATGGGCCAGGTCATGCTTTGGCCAGTGTGAGATAACATGCACACCAGGCGCCGGTCTGTGTTCACGGCCTTGAAAGGCACATTCCTCTTGAGTAAACAAAACATCTTTGCAAATCTGTTAGACCAATGACTAGGTGTTGTGGCAGTTCGGGGTGTGGGCTGTCCTCATGGGAGCTTGGGCATGGCTGGAGATTTCCCTCGTCTCGTAATTTTGGCCTAGCGCATTGAATGGCGCATTTGCCATGCAGGCTTTTCCTTCTACACATGATTACTAATATCTATGTAAAATAGCAATGCTGCTAGTGCCCTGCACTACACGATGTGAGTTGATTATATTGAAGTGGGGTCCTTTGTATTGGGTGGTGGTCCTTTCACCATCCCCCCCTCCACCTTGGCCCCTCTTCTCGCCTCACTGTAAAGTGCTAGGGGGGTGTGACGGGGCTGCCCCCTTCCCAATATTCCCCCTTTCATTACTTCTATAGTAACAAACTCTGGGATACCTCTGCACTCCCGCTCCCCCCTCTCCGCTTCCACATACGGCTGAGTTCCCTTTATTGGCAGCAAGGTCCTACACACTTACCACAAACTCTACCCCTACGCACGTACTCGTCAGGTGAACAAGTCATATAGATGCATCCCCTCTCCCACGCCAGGTCCACCCAAACCTCTGTGTAATTTTCTAGATCGGGGGGTGGAGAAATGATAGTGTGGTATAGATGGTCAACTTCATCTCCATATGGGATGGGGAGCATTTCATACTTAGGGCCACTTTGTGAGATATCAGTCTGTACTTCAATATCTTTTGTCTCGCGAGGGGCTTTTGAAACCCCAATTGATACCATCATTCTTGCGCTATTAGGTGCCATATTGGCATAACATCGAAGGTCCAGTTGACAGGTGCAGAAAATAACAAGGATGAACGCAATGATGGGCATCAACATCTTCATGATCGCTCTGAGCCACGACGGGGCCCAACTGAATGCCAAAGTAAACCAATCACTGTCAAGTACTCCTCCTTCCTTCTTCATGCGAACACGCAGGCCATGGACAGCTGCGATGATGTGGGATAATGATGAATTCTCTGCTTCCTCTGGAGCCACAAATATACAGCAGGAATCGCCACATTTTTGCAAACCCCTCCTTCCATTGCTGTTAACATGTCTAACAGATATCGGTTTGCATCCTCATAAGTCTGAATGCATGCTACCCAACGTTGATCACATTGAACCCGTTCGCTGTATCATTCACGAGCTGGACCAGCTCCCATCTCACGATCTGCAACCATTTTGCATTTTCTGCTGCTTGCACTCCCAGCAAAAGTAAAGATGCAAAAAAGGATTCTGCTGAGCTGAAGAACCTGTATTATTCTGGTATTTCAGCAAGCAACGCAGAAGAGTCTATGGATCTGTAATTCGATCTTTTTGATCTTTGCATCCACTTTAGTTGTTGGAACTCTCCTTTTCCTGGCAGGATGTGGAGCTCTTGTGGGGGCAACAGGCCCTTATCTTCATTTTCGAATGTGGGGAGACTAGTTGGCCCCATGGCAAGCAGTGCTCCCCTTCAGGTGTTCTTCTGGGATTAATAGCACTGAATGCAATGTGGTTAGCGAACAACAGCCGCTCCATGATGGTGGGAGGTGCAAGTAAGCTTGATGGCCACAGACTCAGTAGTAATCCATCATTGCTGCTATTCCCTTCTTCATGTCTGTGATCAGGGGAGTCTTATTCCAGCGTTTGTTTCAGCCAACATAGACTGCATCCTTTATTTGGAAACAGAGTCTATATTCTTCTTCCTTGTACACTCACACCGGTTTTTCCATTGTTACAATCCACGTCAGTTTAGTGATATGCTGTGTCCAGATTTGTGCACAGAAATTGTACACCCGTGCTATCCTTTCCTTGCTGTATGTTACCAATCCTTCTGTCAAGCAAGGTAGTGTGGTGTCCTGCCAGTTATTTTTGATATATTTACGCCCTTTCACCATCAAATAGGGTAGCTCCACACACTTGTTGTTTTTTTAATTGGTACTGCACTGTACAAGGTCTGGACCCACCATTTGCAGTTGCACACTATGTACCTGAAACATTCCTTTTATTCTGCATAGTGCAAGATGAACTAGGCATTGTGCATCTATAATTGGGACTGCTTGTGGTACTCACACCTAGGGAGCCCTGACGCATGCAGAATGAGTGATGGCACATTACAGCTCCCATTCACAGCGTTTCGGCCCACACCACTCATTTTGGAATGCCATGAGTTGGTAAACTCGGGAAGATGGATATCCTTAATCACACCCAACTCCAGCCCTTCATACGTATCATACTTTCTGATACATACTTATCTTTTCATTATTCTATACAGTCTCTCAGGGATGGCAGCTTTAACAGTGCTATCAAAAATAACATTATATTGTTTCGAATTGGTAGACAATCTCATACCTGCTGAGAACAACCTTTTCACTGTTTCCCCCACTGTCGTGTTGTACCTGTTATAATCATCACTAACACTTGTATAAACACTATTGCTACTCCTATACTGATTTCCATTATTATTAGTATTCACACTATTAATAATATATGTAACTCCACTAATATTATCAACATTTATATGTACTGTCCCATTTGGATAATATACAATCCCATTCCCCCCTTTATAGAGCCTTGGACTATAACATCCTCCCCCAAATATAGTCCCAATAGTACCATCAATGTCACACAGAGACCTGCGATAATGTTCAACCCACAATAATAAACATAGGTTCACATTTTCCCATTTGTGCAATCTACAACTCGGGTCCCTACTTAACAAATTATTTCCATTAGTCACGTCCATCTTGTTCTCTCCTGAAATGAAAACACAGATACTCAAGCCAACGAAAAGGAGAGACGTACAAGACATACTTTTTACACAGGGAAAGAGAGAGAGAGAGAGAGAGAGAGAGAGAGAGAGAGAGAGAGAAATAGAAAGAGAGAGGGAGAGAGAGAGAGAGAGAAAGAGAAGAAGAAAGAAGGAAAGATAGAGCTCCTGAACATTTTAAGATATGGAGCTAGCAGCTGAGTTTCGGCCCACCAGTGGAGTGTGGCACTGAACATGTATCGTGCCTGGACAGGCCAGTGAAGTACATGTATTGCCACCCCTCCTTTTTGAAGATAATTGGTGTAACAACGTACTATCTGGAGGTGCCCTATGGACTTTGGAGAGATGGACCCAATAGCACAAGCCCTTAACTTTCACAGCGAGGGAAGTGCAAAACACCACCTCTTAGGGCCTTTGGAACCGAGGCTTGTTCCACCTGCTCACAAAATTATGAGCGTATACAGAATCACCCGGCGGCAGTGCTTGTGTGGTCATGTGTTCGGGATCTGTCGCTGTAGTAGTTGCTACATCCAGTGTCTCTGTCGTCTCAATCCTGGGAGGTGCAATCTGTCGGGAGACACATTTAATTGACCTAGTTAGTCTAGGCAAATAAACATTGATCTCATCGCCTAGCACCGCTGCTGCCCTATGTGCGTCTGAAGCTATTCTTACAGGGGGTATGGGGGTTTGCATACGCCAACCTGTGACCACTTCATGAGGTGACAAATAGTTTTCTTCTTCAACGTGGTACACCGTTTGGACAATTTACTTTTGAGGAGTCCATTGATCCTCTCCACAATGCCGTAGGTCTGTGGGTAATAAATTGAACACATCCAATGCTTAATGCCAAGTAGTGAGGTGACATGCTAGAATAGTGCATTGAAAAAATATGTGCCGTTGCCTGACCTTAAAACTTTGCACACACCCCACTGAGAGAAGACCTCATGTACCAAAAATCTAGCAGCACATTTCGCATCCGGATGTGCTCACAGCCCCACCTCCACCCATCTTGAGAAAGGGCAAACCACTACTATGAGGTACCTAGAGCCATTAGAACGCTCACTCATACCAGCGTAATCTATATGTAGTTCACAGAATGGCACAGTAGGATGTGGCAAGGTGCCTAGTAACGTCTGTAGTGTCATCCCTGTGCTGAAACTTTGACAGGTGGTGCAATGTACAACCATTTCTGTTATACTCTCCAGAATATTTAGCATAAACCAATCTTCCTGAATATCTGCTGCTATGTGCTGCTTTATGTTAAATGTTAAAGGATATTTGTACCACGCACTATCACCACCGGAGTGGTCCCCTGGCGCTCTGGCGGCTCTGAAAACAAAAGGAGGGGTGGGGGAGTTAGTGGGATGAGCTGGAGAAGTGCAAGAGAGCAATGATGTGCTGTTGGCGGCCTCAGCCCGGAATTCCGTTGGCTGGGCTTGGGGTGGTATACTGTTGGAAGATGTGTGCTGTTGTGCGGGTCCATGTGTGCTTTGTTTTGTTGTTGCCGTGTAGTGAAGTTTGTGCGGATTGTTGTGTTGTAGGTTTGTGGTTGTGTTTGGTTAGAATTTGAGAGGTATATGCAGAGGGTGAAGTTGTTAGTGGGTCTATGCTGCTCGCACCCATCAGAACCTCTCCTCCTAAAAGAGGCGGGCTACCCTATACAAGTCCATTCATTCCTTCATTCATGCATGTGTTTAGCTGGACTGTTAAAACAGCACAATGGTATAGCTTTTAAGGAAGAGAGCCCGCAGAGCTGTCAGGCCAGGAGGCTCACACTGGCAAGTAACAGGATAGGGAATGAGAATAATGCAATGTTCAGAGCACACCATCAATGAGATTGTATTGGCAAGAGAAGCTAATGTCATGGAGTTACCCAGAAGAGATGCAGCGGATCTCTGGAATGTGTGCACATTCCTGAAGCTTGCAGACCACACAGTTGCACAGCTCGAGATAATGAGCAAACCGAGCTCTACCTGCTTGACAGAACTGGCAGATGACTCAGCCTCAATAAGCGGTGAGAAATAACTGTGACAGAATGTTAGGGGATGTGTCTAAAATCACTGCTGCTATAATCCGCCACACCTCCGGAGAGAGACTTCCTATAATGTATTTGTGGTCATTCAGCATGTTGCTAATCCTGATCTTTTTAGAGAGAAAGCATCGGGTAAAGGCTCTGATCTCACTGATCTCAACCTACATGACACTTTCTGCTTGCTTTCCATCCTTACTACAGATCAACTTGGGGTTCTTTGGCCCGGCATGAGGGTGGTGCCTTTGGAAATTGGAGAAAATCTGCAAACACAGCAGGACACAATGAATATAATCCAACAGACCTGCATTGTTTGCATCATGAGTCATTATCATATGTGCTCATACACACCCATGTTTAAAGCACATTCACACCACTAGCTACCCAACACCCATGTGCATTATTTTTTACAATACGTATATATTAACCCTTACTACTTTGGGTGAATAGACGTCACAATCAAAGAGAAAAATACATATTGCCCCAGATGCATATTAACTAGACTCTTTCAAGTTTAGTCTGCCGGCTTGCATTGATCTTGAAAAGGTCCCTGGGGTGGGTGGTAATGTGCAGAAGACCATGATATGTTCATTCGACACTTACTAGGACAATGCAGCTACAAGTGACCAATATTGCCTTTATACCCAACCTTACTATCAATGTCTGGAATCCAATGCCTTCTCTTGTAAGCAACCTTACTATCAATGTCCGGAATCCGATGCCTTCTCTTGTACGCAACCTTACTATCAATGTCCGGAATCCAATGCCTTCTCTTGTACGCAACCTTACTATCAATGTCCGGAATCCAATGCCTTCTCTTGTACGCAACCTTACTATCAATGTCCGGAATCCAATGCCTGCTCTTGTACGCAACCTTACTATCAATGCCCAGAATCCAATGCCTTCTCTTATACACAACCTTACTTTCAATGTATCAATGTCCGGAATCCAATGCCTTCTCTTGTACACAACCTTACTATCGATGTCCAGAATCCAATGCCTTCTCTTGTATTTCCAACTGCAGAAGTGAAAGCTCTTCGTCACAACGTTTCACTGAGTTACAGTCTGATGAGGGGACCTGTATCAGTAGGGAACATATGATGCACCGCTAAGGTCTAAGCCATCTCGGGGAAATGCAGTGCAAGCGTGTAGGAAGGAAGGTCTGTTCCATGCACCTTGTAGTGCCCAGTATAATGTTTTAAACCTCATTTGGCAAACTGGTTTGCCGTCGTGGGCCCCATGCTAAATAGTTAACAGAGCTTACCTAAAGCTCTTCAAACATCAGAGCTCCCGGGCCCTATTTTGAAACCCAGTACTCTGCCGTTGGAGGCATAGTTTTGCCTTCTCGAATATCCATTCTACCCAATGCTTTAATGAAGGAGATGGAACAGCAAATGATTCAAGATCCAAAAGGCTATTTTTGTCATCTTTTGAATATGTGGCGGTTGGCTGTGAACACCACGTGACTATAGTGCAAACTAATGCTTCTGCACAGTGCTAGGGTGAACAAGTGGGTCCCAGGCCTGGCATCTGTTGGACCTAGGAACATATGCTGATTTTTTTTTTTGCCGAAGGGCAATTTAGCGAATTTCATTTTGGCCGGTTTTGCTTCTTTATTTACCACAAACAGCAGGAAATATCCTTCCATCCCCACCCCCGCGCTCTCCCATTCCACTCTGCCTATCCCCACCACTGCACTCTCCCTTTCCACTCCGCCTATCCCCTTTTCAATATACCATACCCCAACTTATCATCTGTAAGTTTGTGGTAAAGAAAGCGTATACAAATCTCATGAAATTGCCATTCGGCAAAAGTGGGTAATGCAGGTCTGCTGCGACACATCTTAGCTACGCTGAAAATGGACACTGACCTGCAGTATTTGGATGTGTGTAGATGTCCAGCTACAATTCAGAATGCACCGCTTGTTCCCTGTGCCCACCCCACTTAGAATACCAAAAGAATGGTGGGGCGCTGTTGAGCAGCCCAAAAATGTCCGCCTAGCCGTGGAGCTTCGTGTGGTTTGGACCTAAAATCCGGCATCATCAGTGGAAAGCTTCGCTTCCACTGCACTGCACCGGCCCAGATTGATGCCGACATTGTGCTGAACATCCTGCTGTGTTTTCGTCCTGAATCGTGCACTAGAAGCCCCGCGGTGCCGTGTCAGAGTTTCGGCCTGCTTTCCTGGGTGGACCCCTGCATTGCCCGAGGCCCGGCTGGAGCCCGCCTCCGTGGAGCGCCCAGTCACTCGTCTGCGACACGCTGGGACAGCACCCGCATGCTCTGGATGCCCGTCTTCAGCGGGAGGCGACGTGTGTGACCCCTGGCCCTCTCCGTGTGCTGCGGCTTCCCCTGCATCTGGCCGTGCTGCACCGGAGGGCCAGAGCAAAGTCCGGGCTGGTGCCTGCTTCCATTCCGCCTCCCCGCTCTTTGGCCTCGCGGCCTCGCTCTGTGATCCGGGCGGGCCGGAGCTCCCAGCGGGGGATTACCGCTGGCTGGCCACACTTGGAGACCTGGTGCGGCCCCTGGATCCTGCACATCGGCTGCCGACGCCCGGGAGACGGTGGGCATTTCTCCACGGGTGGCGGCCTACACCCACGGTCCAGGTGAGGAGCTGGGTTGGGTTGAGGCTCGCCCCCTTTGTTCTTACCAGGATCCCTGCATCGGCCTACTACCCTTAGATGCGGGTGCCTTCCCAATCAACCAGCCTGCACCGCCTGCCCTGCAGCCTACTCCCTGGGCCCTGTAGACACTGGGGATTGCGACTTTCGTGGGCGCACTGAGCCACTGACCCCATCTGGCTGACCTGCACTGATCTGGGACTGCCAATAGCCACGCTTCCTCAAATATAATACAAGCCGCCCTGGAGGGCACTACATTATGCTGGAGACCTAACGCTTGACCCCAGGCCCCGTGAGCAACTAATACATACGGGTGGCCACAGAACCTCCGACCTAGCCAGCACTATCCCCGGCCACGCATTAACAACGCTTTATTCCTAAGCAGACATCCTGTTTATCCCACTTGGGCTAACTTCACGCAGCGCTCTATGGCGGTTCTCCCCTGCACCTTCCACGCTGGATGGCTGTGAAGTCTACTATTTTAGTCTTGCACACATTACAGTCCAGTTACTACCTAGACCCCGAACACATCACCGGTATCAAGAGGCCATCTCTACATTCGCTCAACCGCAGCGACCTGCAACTTTTGGATGGTGAAACTTGTCGCTACACCCCTGCTCCTCACATTAGATCGGGCCTGATCTGTCGGGTCACCTCTCATCACACTTGCAATGTCCAACAGATCCAGAGGGACCAACAAGGTGGGCGCCATGGACACATTTGCACAGGCAGTCCCACGTGTAGACCAGGGCGCTGCAACATCCGCCCAGGAAGATCCCAAATCCGAGTCCCCCCCTGGAGCAACGGCCCCTGATCTCACTGCCATGATGGAGTCGATGGCCAAAAATTTTGCCTCGTTCCATGAAAAATTTGACAATATTAATGCCAATGTTGCTTCTCTTAAATCCTGAGTCGATCAGGCGCGAACAAGGAGTACCGAGGCGGAAAATAGAATCGGGGCTAACGAAGATCAATTACATACTTTGCAGGATGCAGTGGCCACCCTGACCCGTGACATGAAAGTGGTGAAGTCAAAGTGCGATGACCTTGAATCCCGCTCGCGAAAAAACAACTGACGCATAATAGGGGTCCCCGAAAAATGCCCTGAAGGGGCACATGGAGTTGGCAGTCGAAAATCTACTTAAAGACCTATTGGGAGACCCCGCACTATCCCTTTCTTAACAGTTGAGTGAGCTCATCGGGCCCTGTCCCCACGTCCCAAGCCGGGAGATTTCCCCAGACCCATCATTGCCAGGATTCTCAACTATAGGGACCGGGACCTCATCCTACGCTTGTCACATGAAAAGGGCGACCTACGCCTTGACTCAAATGCTATTCGGATATTCCCTGACTTCTCCGTCGGGGTGCAACAGGAGAGACGCCAATTCCTGGGAGTCAAGAAACTGCTATGAGAGCATAATATCCCATATGCGATCCTCTTCCCAGCCCGGCTCAAGATTACCTTGAGAGAAAAGTTGTACTTTTTTACGGTGCCCGAGGAGGCTGTCAAATTTATAGAGTCCCAGATACTGCTGCCTAATCCCAATGTCATCCCTATGGTTGATGACTAAACTCAAACCACTTCGTATTTCAGCCATCTGCTTACTAATGCTTGTTCCTTCATGTGCTGGTAGCAATGCAGCCTTATTGGCTCACCCGTATGCACGTATTGAATACCTGTGTTGATCACATATGCATAGTTTACCGCCGATGACCAGGGGTGGCTCTCCGCCATGCATACCGGCCTGCCATTATTGAATACCCCATTTGCTGGTTGTTGACCCACTTGCACCCACAGGCCTAGACACGGAACGCTAGAGTGCGGTGGCCTTCGCCCTCTGGTCAACTTAATCCTTTTTATTCGCTCAGGCTCGGCCCATGTAGGCCAGGTGTGATCAGTCTGCATATGTTTTGTTCTATGTACCGCTGGTAACCTACTGCCATTTCTATTTTTCCAAGTGTCCACCACACGGCAACGGCGCACCCCACTGCGATTGCAATGTTTAATCTTGTTAATTTGAAGTTGGGTATTGGCCCCGGTTGGGTCATTGGGATTGCGGACCCACGTTGGGAATCGCCTGTTGTCCCCTCTTCCGTGGGACATTTTGGTATTGACTGGTGGGCATAGGGGTGTTAGACTGCCTGCTTGGATGGGGTGGTGCGGGAGGGGGGTGGAGTGGGTTTGATTTGTGTTATGGAAAAAGGCATAGGCGGATTGGCAGACCACGGTGCATCGGGGGGCCCCAGTGGGGGCGGCCTCCGCCCTGGATTCACTTTACGACAACGGTGGTACGATGTTACTTAGATCATTAAAATGCCTGTAACGGTGATGTCCTGGAATGTACGGGGCCCGAGCAATTACACCAAGGCTCGTAAAATCATGGCGTACGCCAACAGATACGGTTGCAAAATATTGCTCCTGCAGGAGACACACTCAACGGGCCCTCTGACCAAAAGTACAGCACCGGCATGAGGTCCACACAGATATTTCACCTCATATTCCATGCGTGCCAGAGGGGTGTTGACGATGATCCATAAATCACTTAAGTTTGTTCTCCACAAGAGCTATATAGACCCGGAGGGGAGATACACTGTATTGCATTGCGCCATAGCCAACAGAGATTATTTGCTGGTGAATTCCTATGGCCCTAATGTTGACTCCCCCGACTTTGTCGACCTGGTGGTGTCCATATTGCTAGGGTACATGGGGGTGCAGATCATCTGGGGTGGAGATATGAACTTCATATTAGATACCATGCTGGACAGGACTGGCACAGCCCCCAGGCCCTTGTCTGGTGCAGCGCGTAGACTACTGACCTCCAGCTCAACACTCGACATTCACGATGCATGGAGGGCACTACATCCGCAAACGTGTGAGTACACTTACTACTCTTCAGTGCACGATAGTTCCTCCAGGATCTACATGTTTCTATTATCCGGTCCTATGCTGGGCAGAGTGGTGGAAACACGGATACTTGCGCGCACTTTGTCGGATCACTCACCGATCTTGATAACCCTGGAATTGGGAATACCTGCCTCTACTATCAACACATGGCAATTCAAATCGCCCGCTCTGCAGGATATTGTATTTAAGACGGACATCCTTGCTGACATTCAGTCCTATTTTGAGCACAATACGCCCCAGTTCACCACCCTGGGGGTCGGCTGGGATGCTTTCAAAGCCTTTATCAGGGGTATGTCCATTTCTAGGGAGTCGGGAGTCGTCAAAACTATAAGAGCTGCCCTGTCCCGCACCGAAACTAAACTACGGGACCTGGAGCGTGCCCACCCGACTTCGATTGATCCGGGTGTCCTCTCCCTGATCAGCGAAGAGCTAAAAAAAAAATTTAATAACCAATCCACTAGCGAAGTCCAGTACTTCAGACGTCCACAGGCTGCGCAGAAATACTTCGAGGGTGACAGACCCGGCAAAATGCTGGCCGCTTTGGCGAGGGGTGAGTGGGGCCAAACCCAAATTACCTGCGTCAAGGATAGTCAGGGGGCAATACAGTGGTCCGACCAGCAAATCCTTGAAGTCTTCACAGGCTTCTACTCGGAACTATACTCTCAACCCCCAGAGCAGATACCTACTACCTGTGTCTCCCCCGCAACAAGAGACCAACTAGATTCTCCTATTACATTGGATGAAATAGTGGAGGCCATATCTAGTTTCCCTAAAGGAAAGGCACCGGGCCCCGACGGGCTAACGGCTGAATTTTATCAGGAGCATGTAGCTATATTGGCCCCGGAACTGCTCAAAGTATGGAACCAGTCACTCCGGCTAGGATCTCTTCCCCCGACACTATGCGAGGCCATCATTATAGTCCTACTCAAGCCTGGTAAGCCTAGCGATGACGGTGGATCATACCGGCCCCTCTCACTAATGAATTTGGATACTAAAATCTTTGCTAAGGTGATCGCTAACCGCTTCCTCCCAGTCATGTCATATATGGTTCACGATGACCAGTCAGGTTTCGTGCCCGGGAGATCCACGTCCCATAATATCAGAAGGCTTCTCAATGTCATGTCACGAATCGACCAGGGTGTGAGTGCAGTTGCGGTCACCCTGGATGCTCAGAAGGCCTTCGACATGGTGTCCTGGAGGTACATGTTGCTCTTCCTTGAGACCATGGGCATAGGACCCAAGATGATTGCATATATCAAGTTGCTATACACCTCCCCAGTTGCCAGGGTCTGTGTCAACTCCCAAACGTCCGCTCTGTTCCCTCTCTTCAGAGGCACCCGGCAGGGATGCCCGTTCTCCCCGATCCTATTCGCCCTGGCTATCAAGCCCATGGTGGACTATGTCAGGGAGTGCCACTCACATAAAGGGATACGGCTACAAGATACCCCCGAAATGATCTCACTCTACGTGGACGATGTGCTGTTGTTCATCAGAGACCCCAATGTCCACCTTGACCCAATCCTGCGCGACATCACCCGCATTGAGACATACTCTGGTTTCACTATTAATTATACCAAATCCAAGCTCTTCCCTCTCACAAGCTCCACAGTACAACCTGCCACTGAGTACCCGCTCCACTGGTCCCCTGACAGGATTAAATTCCTGGGAATCCAGGTGTCCCTGACCAAAGACACACTCCTAGCAGACAACTACCTAGCCGCGGCAGAATAAGCGGAAGCCAAGATAGCGCACTGGCGCTCTCTCCCGCTATCACTAGCGGGGAGACTCTCGCTGGTAAAGATGATACTGCTCTCTAAACTGCTGTACATATTCACTAACGTACCTGTCTGGCCCGGTAAGAAATACTTTGCAGATTTACACAAGCTGTGCGCTCAGTTTCTGTGGCACTCAGGTGGCGTGCGTAAAAAATGGTCTGATATGACACTTCCTTACGAAAGAGGTGTGGTCACTGCCCCTGATATTCTGCAGGATTGGATTGCAGCACAGGCACAGTTTGCTTCTTACAAAACAGAATATATAAAAGACATATATGGGGTTGTTCATGATGAGGTAGAAAATATTTTAGTTCTCCATCATGTGACAACCACTGTTTTTGTTTTCTGTTTTGTAGCCTCATGCCCGGCCCTATTATTCAACACTCTACTGGACAGGGCTACGTTGGTTACATATTAATGTTCATGTGTCTTCTTTGGAAAGTTGGTCTATCCCTACTCTGTATCTGCTGTATCTAAAAACCTACATTACGGCAGTAGAACAGCATTGGGGCAAGTCTTTCTCTTTTAAACAACTTTTGTTTTTGTTTTTGATTTTAAATGTAAAGTCACCCTGGGAAGTACTGTGCTGTCTATGGGATAGTAAAAGTAATATGTACCCACAATAGACAGCCTAGACTAGTGATTTTGTATATGTGATTTCAGTCCTAGGTGTAAACTTTACTTTTACTTTTACACACTTTTGCCTCTATCCCCCCCAAGGGGATTTATAGTGACCTAGGACATGCAGGAGTTTAACAACCTTGATGTTGTTACTGTTTTTCAAAAATGACTTCTCTTTCACTTCTTTTACTGTCCTCGTTTTTGTAAGTGGCACATCAGCGCTTCCTAAGGAAAGTTTTCCCTAACTAGAGGGATGCATGAGGGATATACAGCTATTCCCCCCTATCCTGCTGTCTTTCGAAATTGACCCTGCATCTCCTTGGCCACTATTTTTCGTGTAGCGCCTCTGGTATGTTCTTAATGGGATTCCCATACTGCCTTTATTTTAAATGACCCCAAAGCTCTGGCTACCCCCAACTGCCTGCTAAAATCTCATGGTCTGCTTCTCCACATGTGCATCTGCCCCGCAATTCGATGAGAACTTCACCCCCAGGCAATCAAAGAGAGCCACTCTTGGGACTGGCTCACCTTTACAAAAACAGCTGAAAACCTCGGAGGGCGCTTCCCCCTGTGGTAAAACATCACAGCGGACCTCTGGGCATTTACCTTCACACCAAGGGTATCCTTGAACTGGCCATAATCTTCAACGAGGCACTGAGGAGATCTAGGGGTGCGAGCTAGTAAAACGGATTTGTCTGCATAGGCAAGTAAGGCCAGATGCTTTTTGCCCAGCCTGGGAAAGTCAGGATTAGATTTAAGTAAATGGTCATAGAGACCATTTATATAAAGACAAAAAAGCAAAGGGGCCAAAACACAGCCTTGGCGTGCCCCATGTGTCCACTCCTCACACAGGCCATCGTCCAGTGATGTAATCCTTCTAAAAGATCCACAGTGGCAACAGGGCAAATCATGGCTCTGGGCATGCTCCATAGCCTGCCATGATTGACCGTGTCAAACGCAGTGCTCAGATCCATGAAAGGCAGATAGGTAGGTTCATCCTTAATAAACAAAGAATGCACCACCACCACCAGATAAAGGTTCAAGGCCTGTTCTGCGGTCCCCAGACCTGGTCTGGCAGAATAACATTGTTGGCATTTGTATTGTTTGCATAGTTAACTAACAATGTATTTAGAGAGAGAGTCTGTGCATATATGTGGGTGTGTGTGTGTGAAGAAACCACAGGACACAGCGATTGTACAAAATGACTTGATAAATCATTAGATTTATGCAGAAAAATATTAAAATAATTTTTTAACCCATAAAAATATAGAATATCGTTATGATACTGTTTAAAAAAATACTTAGAACTGGAGAGTGTTGATTAAGAATGAAAGCCATGTACCAGCGTATTCCTTTAGTAGAAAAACATGGGTATTTGGAAATTTTGTAACCATTTTCAAAGCGCTCTGGTGCAGGCGTCGTACCGTGTGGCTCCTTATCCTGTTCTTTACCAACTCCTTTTCCCCAAAACTGGGGAAGGAACCCATAGCACACAAGCATAAGCACTTACAGACACAGGTAAAGATGAATTGAATTAACTAATCATTAGAAATTCACTATGGTAGCACATTTTTGAGTTAAAAACAAAAAGCTTCTCAGCGGAAAAATCCATTGAAAGGAAAGTATGTTTACATTAAATTTAGCAGTGATAGAATTTTACAGTGACGTTTGAATTCTGTTGCTCCCTGTAATACTTTGTACTGACTAAGAGCAATAGTTATTCTTACAGATAAGTGGAGTACCAGCCATTTTTCCTCCCTAAAAACAGGCAAATACCCCAAACAAAAAAAGGGAATAAAAATAAAGCAAAAATAGCCAAGCATAGCACATAGTAGCATGAACCCGTCTTTCACCCTGACCGCTCCAGGCATATGTTCCGATCAGTGGTACCAGCATAGCAGCGCCACAGGAAGAAGCACTAATATCATGACTTGCTATCTCTAGAGTACTTTCATGTAAAAAGCCATCTTTTAATTGTCATGAATCACTAAGTGCAAAGAGGTATGGATTACAAAAAGATATCTTTTTTGCATTTACAATATATGAATACATTTGTACCAAACTAAAAAATATTCCCATTGGGATTGGAAATTACTTTATTACTCCCTAGAAAAATCAGTTTACTCTCACCTTAAAACATTAGGGAGTAAAATACTGCCGCTTAAAAGCCTCATTTTGAACCCTAGATATTTTACACCAACCAAATTCAAAAATACCATCCATGCCCCGAACACACATCAAATGCACTTGTGCATGATGTGTCAAGTGCAAAGTGGAAACATGGGTGTGACAGAGGGGGTCACCTAGAGGACTCTGCTCGGGGTCTTGCTAGGATTTTTGCTACCTAGATGAAGTAACATTTTACATCACCATTCACCAAATGGGTACCATTTGCAGACTTTAGGGCCGTTCTAAGGCGAATTTAGCATCTTCCTGTCGCAGCATAGCCTTGCAACTGCCCCTAATTGCACTATATTAGCCTTGGCACTTTAAAGGGTCTGAGATTTGTTTTTTCACCTTCTAAAGCACAAAGATACTTAGCTAAGGTGAACGATAACGATGTAGCCATCGCCAACGCAAATACAAATAATGAGCAGAGGATGCACTTAACGCATCATGTCTGGACGAGGAAAGCAAGGAGGGAAGGCCCGTGCTAAGGCAAAGACTTGCTCCTCCCGGGCAGGCTTGCAGTTCCCAGTAGGCCGTGTGCACAGGCTGCTGCGAAAGGGGAACTACGGTGAGTGGGTGGGAGCCGGAGCCCCCGTCTACCTGGCTGCCGTCCTCGAGTACCTGACTGCTGAGATCCTCGAGCTGGCCGGCAACGCCGCCCGGGACAACAAGAAGACCCGCATCATCCCCAGACACCTTCAGCTCGCCATCCGCAACGACGAGCAGCTCAACAAGCTGCTGGGCAAGGTCACCATTGGCCAGGGCGGTGTTCTGCCCAACATCCAGGCCGTGCTGCTGCCCAAGAAGACCGAGGGCCACAAGGCAGGGGGCAAAGCCAGCAAGTAACAAGCCCAAATTACACACTCTCCCAAAAAAGAACACAATCCACAGAGGCTTGTTTCATAAAAAAATACTATGTCCCACTTAGCCTGACGAGCTGCAAACAGGCTATCATTTACTTAAATGTCTCTTATGAGAGCTTGGCCACACTGCACCTTTAAGAGGCCATTTTCATATATTTGCTGTCCTCTGCAAAATTCAGACAAAGGATCTGCAGCCCACATGGCCACGCTATGCTTTCTGTTGCCTGCGCTTCGAGCACGGGTTGCCGCCGCGCGACCGTTTCGCTAACAGCAATTTTCAACCATGTCCTCCCCTTCTCATGTCAACACAATTACTGCAACACCAATCTAAGCCACTCTGGCTCTTAGTCCCAAATCGAACACCCCGATTGTAAGCTAAATAAAATAAACCATGCTCCTGTGTGCTTTTGTATCAGCAAATATCTATGTGTGCAACTAGGTGTGAAGAAAATGCAGTAATTAGAGGTTAAAAGAATCCCGGTCAGCCGGTGCAGCCGTGTCCTCATTGCAAACCTATCAGAAGTAATGCCAGCCTTTCTGCCATATGCAACATATAGTGGCAAGGCACGTGCGGGTGCAACTCCAATTTCTAGGGGGCACCAATGTTTAACCTAGGGGCAAGTCGGGTCCAGGTGCAACAACAGTCACTCGTGGCCATCAATTTTCAATCTAATTGACAATCTATGAATCCAGATTGTCAGGAGCCGGCTGACAATAAGGTCCACGATGAATGAATTATTTATCGCTATATAAGTCGCGTTTTGGCCAGTTGAGTCGGCTATTGTGAGGACTGGCTTAATATGCTTTACCACCACTTTACGTGTTCCTGAGGTAAAGAACTGTCATGGTATTATTTCTGAGAGGCCTGTGGATCGAAGCTTGATGAGCACCATTATACCAGGATTTAATGATCAACAAAATCTCCAGATCGATAATTAGCTGGAGATTAGATGGTGGGGTCTGAGCCCAGAGATGAGATTGGTTCAACGCGACTCTGCCTGCATGCACCAAATGTTTGCAAAAACATGGCAATTTTCAAACCTTTCCAGACCACGGATCCCTGCGGCCTGCCCCGAATGTGATGGACATGAGGACTATCAATGCCGAGCTAAATTGTCTGACACCCTGCTTTTCACCCAGCTGTGACAAAATGCCAGTCCCTCAAGCCTTTCCCAAACTACGGCACTGGTCAGAGCAGCTCAATACTCAATAAACCATTCATTTAAATGGAAGGGAACATGCTAATCCCAGACTCAAAAACCCTCAAGGGGGACTGTGTGAGCCCTCTACAAAAAAAGTGGACAGATGCCCCAGTGTCACCACTAACACTCCCTTTGCAGCACCTTCTTTCACTGGGCCTGGAACGCTTTGGAATCTGGAGTCTGGCCTCAGGGAACTGATCATTCAAACCCTGAAAATGATGGTATCTACGTTCATTCATCTGGTGAATGACCTCTAGAAATGGTCACAAAACTCCAGCTTTGGGCTCCAGAGCTGGACACAATATTTTAAATTCAGCCACCACATTGGGACAGAAAAATGGCCTCCGGAACAAGATGCAAAGCTCCACTCGTGGCCTCTGCAAGAAACGGACACAGGAGTATAGACATAGCCTACAGAACTTTTTATACTAGAAAGAACTGGGGTGAGCTCTACAAAAGTAAAAAAAAAGACTACAGAAAAGTCTGCTAATTTGTTGATGTATGGTGTCATTATTTACACAGGTGAAAATCCCCATTCATTCCAATAACACAGGACTCAAAAGGGACCTGAGAAGTTGTGTCAAACAAAAACATACCGTGCAGTTGAACACAGCGTCGTTAATTCAGAGGTCCATGGGATAAATCAGATAAATTTCAAGGAGCGACACAAATTGACAGCAAAGCGACGCAAGAAAACCAAAGTATTCTCCTTTCAGCAAGACCATGCTGGTGTGGGAGCCTTTCCATTCATCGGAAGGAACGGGAGCGGGTATGAATGAGTGTGAGGACCCACATGTCTCAGTTCTGTCAACTGGCCTGCTGAAGCAAAAATGGGGGGGTTAATCAAACTCACTCCCCCAGCGGGATAAGACGTGTGATTGCTGCTCAAATGTGTTAAATTGGAGGATGTCCACAGATGGTGGCCATCATATGAAATCCATCAAAATTTTCTATGGAGATAAACACGTGCCTAACATCTAAAGTCCTGAAATTGCACAAGCTTGTGGACTCACAATAGATTTTACTTTTGTGATAACTTTGAACTGTGGGATGGGTAATGTAACTTTTCAAAAGCTACTGTGAGGAGTTCCTGAGGCATTACTGTCTTCCTAGTGCTCTCTTGCCTCCATAACAGATCTGTCTTGGATTGCGTGCACCCTCTCCATAACCACAACTCTTTCTCCATATCAGGTGTCCTCAATTGCAACTCAATAATCTGAGAGATGGGCAATGCTGTGTAAGGTGCTGATTGTTCGCTTGCTGGCAGGGCAGTCACAAAGTATTCAGTGGGTATTTCATTTGGCATATACATCACCATTGTGGCTGCCATGTTGGCGGCTGCATTCCCCATTGATATTGCATCTGTCCCATTAGTGTGGGCAGCACACTTGATGACCGCCACAACAGATGGCTGGGATAATGCTTCTATCAATATTTCTAACAGTGCTACATGCTGCACTGAGGATCCATTCGCCCTCCAAAAACCCCTCCTCTTCAATCAGGATAGAACTGCATGTACAGTTGTTTTGACATACACTGAGTCTGAATATATTGTGACATGGCACCCTTGAGACGCTCTCAAAGCTTCAATAATTGCTATGAGTTCCGCCGCCTGGGCAGAATAATGCATGGGCAACCATTTCATGACCACTGTCTTGTACTCTACTTACTCAAGTCATACCACTGATGCCCCTGTACATCTTTTTCCCACCATCCTGGTCAATTGTGGAAGACCTGTCAATGAAAAGTATCTCAATAGCAATTGTAAGATACCAACAGGGTTGACATGCGGTCCTGCTCTTGGACCTACCCTTGCAACTCACAGATGTTCTGTTTGTTTGTTTTTCCTGCTAAGGAATGGCTCCGGACCGAATTGGTAGACCCTGTTTGAACTATTTTTCCCATACCAAGGGAAGGAGTATCCATACTGAGCTGAATTAAGAAGTGTATGTTTTACACCATTGGAGCACTTAGGTGAGTCTTCATTTGATTTAAATTGAATTTTTTAAAATATACCTTGGATGGTAGGATCTAGGCCACGGTTTCTTCACGGTTTCTTCAAACCCAACCAAGGGTGTTTGAAATTTGTAAGACTTTAGTGGCCCTCTAATATGAACAGTTATGTATATATTCTCATTATCAATGAATTATTTTTCTTTTCCTTTCCTTTTTCACTTTGGGGACTTTATGACAGCCAGCTTTAGGTCTTCACATTCGTCCCTTCACAGGGTCTTCTGCACAACTTATGGGTCAAGTATCCACTCTATCTTTATTTGTGGATAATTACAACATACTGAACACCCATAGATATATATCTACAACACTAGATATGAAAATGTGTTAGCAATACAGTTTACCATGCTCTGTACGATTCCTGTATAGCGTTCTCATCGAAAAAGCAATATATTATTTTTATGTTTTGTGAATAATTGCTATTGAATTTGGCATTGATTTAATCACTATCTAAATTATAGGTTGATACTATAAGGTTTTGAATCAGTTACCTCCCCAGTAGTAACTGGAGGCAGCAGTTTTTCTTTTTTGTTTAATAAATAGCAATTGTAAGAGTGATATAGAATCCCTTTGGCAGTGCTGTTCACTATCACTGCACACTAACAGGTCATCTATGTACTGAATAATCATTTTAAACACCTGAATATTTAATAAATATGCATGCAATATTCTGTTGAATATGCTGAGGTTCTCCCAGTACCCTAAAGGTAACCAAGTATGTTCGAACCGCATCTGGCCCTGTGTAAATGCCGTGAGGGACCTCGACTCAGGATGAAGTGGAATCGAGAATACATTTTTCAAGTCCGCAACAGGGAAGTATGTGGGAATGCTGCATAAAATTGTTGCAGGATTCAGGACGACTGGAAATTCTTTCTGTACCGCATTATTGAGTGGGCATAAGTTCTGGATCATTGTCCAATTGCCCCCTGTTGATTTTTTGACAAGGTATATCGCTGTGTTACATGGAGATGTTGATGGCACAATGATCCCCTGATCCAGTAGAGCCTGTATTATCTTTCTGATACCTCTTCCTCCCTCGATAATGGATATTGTCTTACTCTGGGCAGCACAGCACCTGGCTTCAGTGTTGAACGGACATGGCTCACGTCTTTCAGTAATCCTACATCATGTGGATTTGTAGTCCAGAACTGTGAAGGCATGTGTTGTAAGTCTTTGTCAAGAAATAGGTGTGGGGTTAATACTGCTATCAGGGACACTTCACCCTTTGGTACTGTATCATTATGTCACAGGGGATACAGATCTTTAATATTATCTCCCCATCTTTGTCGTTCTGCTCAAAGAATTTGTCATCCGTCACTTCCTTTAGCTTTACTATTGGATCTATACAGAGCACTGTGTGCCACTCACACCTGTCCCTGTCAATTCCTAACACGACAACCCTCTTGTCAGAGACCAACAATCTCTGTAATCCAGCAACAATATCATTCCCACCACCACCTCAGGTGACACAGCTGGACAAAATAAGAAATCATGAAATCTGTGGGCACTGGCCAACACTGTTTAGCAATCTGAGGCACCGCCTCCACGAGCACCGTAATACCATAAATGAACATTTCAGTGTCCACTGGAGTGCCACAGAACACCAACTTCCTTTTCATTGTGTGTGTTATCAACATCGCTCTTATAGCACACATCCCAGGTATGGAGCAAACTATACCACGATATGTAAATGATATCATCATGTTTAATTTGCTGAGCAGGTCCCTGCCCAGCAAATTAACAAGGGAACTTTCAGAATATAGTAAGGGCGCCCATACTACCTTCCCTCCCACCTTTACGTCCAGCTCCTCAGTAAATGGAACCTTGGAAATAGCCCCAGAGAATTTCTGTACTTCAAGATTTTTGCCTAATAATGGAAAGTTTCTCTCCATGATACATGATTTCATTGCTCCTGAGTCCATCATATATATGAACTGCTTGTTTCCTATCTCCGCACCCACCAAAGGTTCCTCTTCAGGGTGGATGGTCGTTGACAAGACCGGACATGCAAGTGTTCTCTGTGGGCTGTCCTAATCAGGATATGTGTTCGTACCAGGGAACGAGAAGGGGTTACCCCTTATCACTGCTATACCTCCAAAGGGAGCAATAGCCCCACTCGGTACCCTGCTCACCGGGGCAGCACTGCCCTGCTGTTGCTGTGGTGGATGCGGCAATTCCATGTCAGCTGCTTGAGGCTGCTGATTATATGTTTGGTATTGCCCCTGTGGATACCCTTGGTTCTGATACCCTTGACCCTGTTGTGGGCACCTTAGCCCTTGGGGCCCTGAGGGCCCTGCCCCTCTCTTCTGTGACCCATAATTGTACCCAATTGCAGGCCTACTCCTACACTCCTTTTTAAAATGCCCCCACCTTAAACAATTCCAACATTGCGATAGTCCAAACCCACCCCCTCTTGGTCCAAAACCTCCCCCTCTGGCTCCTCAAAATCCACTGTCGGCCGGGACACTGTTGACCCCCACCCAACTGTCCTTGAGTGCAGCAATAGTGGTGCTCACAACTTGTTGGGTGCTCTGTGTCCCCTCCACCTTTATAGCGTCGACACAGGCACCTGAACGACAACCTTTGCCAATTTCTTTTCTACCAATTTTGCTTCCTCTGCCTGACGTCTTTGAGCTGTTTCCCTCTCCTGTTCCTTAATCCTTTTGCAATGATGCACTATTATACTCTGTATCTCTGGCCACCCCTTTGCCTCAATACCCAAAATCTTATCCAAAGCCTTCTGCACTGTGTTTGGCAATCATCTCTTTAAAATAAAATAGAAGAATGAGATTGAACGGTCCTCTGGTTTCAGCTCTCCACATCTCTTATAATTTAAGAATACATTTGGCTGGATCCTCATCATCACACATTGTACACTGCATCAGCGACTGTAAATCGGGATTATCTGGGAAATCCCTCTACAACGCGTCCCACAAATATGCTCTGATTAGGTTAAACAATGCTCCATCCTGTTCATCAACCCCCCCGAGTTATTCACAGATACCTAGCTTTGACCCACATATCCCCAGCCTGGTCCCCAATGACAGCAACCATAACATTCTCGATATCTCCTATTGCCAGGGGCACCCCTGCTGTTTGCTTTTCAAATTCATATATCCACATGCTTGCCCCTGATGTGAACTGTGGGAGGGCCTTAACTAAATTATTCTTACCCATCTGGGGCCAGGGCACATACTGTATTCTCCCCTCCCCCTTACATATAAGGGGCATCTGCATCTTTACTCCACTTCCCATACCCATCTTAACAATTTCCTTACTACTGCCACATGGCCAGTATTACCCCCTCAACCTGCCTACAATTGGTCTTTTCTCATCTGTAGCTGCTTCCCCTTATACTTAGCTACACACAATGTGGACATGTGTTCCAAGATGCTCTTACTGTGTGAGCCCTGCTCTGGCCATGGGCAGGGAATCCCCTCTCCTCCTATCTCTGCGATCCGGTGCTTATGGTATTTCTCCACCCTGTCACAATACAGTGGCAGGTCCTTGTACATGTACTCTATTGGTGTCCCTCCCCCATGCTAGTAATGTCTATCTCTTACTTACCCCGCAAAGTCCCACTAACGTGCGGCGCAGGCTGCAGCTTTCTTGTAACAAAAAAAGAAAATCAACCCCCACCTTTTTCTGTCCCCCTTCCTTGCACACATAGACCACTCCACGAAACCATCCAATACCACACCACTCTGCAACAAACACAATTACCGTCCCTCCTAGGGCCTGTTCTTTATCCAATAGAAAACTAATACAATACACTAAAATAACAGCATAAATATCAAAAACGACATATTCCAGGCCTATTATGAGACCACTACTTTTATTTCTTTATTCTCCTTTAAATAATATACTTTATTGTGATACCACCTTCCTTCCCCTTCCGAGGAGGGGCTCCCTGCCTTACCTTTGACGTAACTTATCATTCCTTACCAAAATAATCTCTTCACAGTACAAACACCAACAAGAAAGAACACAAACCTCACCCACGTCAGAGCGAACAAATTACTCATGTTCTTTTGGAAGAATTATTCTTTATCATTCAACAACCTCGCTCTCCACGGGCTCACCCCTCTCAAACGTCCCCATGCATCTGTCCCCTACATTTTATTGCTTACAAGAGTCTACTCACATGTGCGTGCTCACCCAAACTCCTCCATCACTGGGTTCCAACACTGACCCTCGCTCTTCTTAGAACCGCGCCCAGCTTCAAAGAGCAGAGAGGACTTTTTTTAAAAATGGCTCCTGCTAAACCACTTGGAACACATGTTTTTTCCGGACAGGTCGCCGTAGGTGGCTGCGGCTCCTTCTGGAAAAGCGGCATTGGAATCCTCTGGAAATACAGGGGGTGCTGGGATCACGTTGGGGTCACCAATTGAAAGTGCACCCCTAAACACTCACACCAGAGCGAATACAACCCGCTAGGGAAGAAAGGCCCAAGTCAATCTTGTAAAAGACAAGTTTTAATCTCACACGCAGATGAGAGCAACAGCTAAGAATTCTGATGCTAAAAACGTTCTGCCGAAAAGTAGTACAAGCAAAATCTTATAAAGGAAAACATTGTTATAGATGACGCAATACATATAGTAAAAACCTCTGTGGCTGGTTGGTGTGCACCTATACATGATCCGCCTGCTCCATAAGAGATGTCAGGTCATTGGTTCCAGCTCAGTCCGTCTGTCTGCAGCTATCATCTTCTTCTCATGTCAAAGGTCAAGGAACAAATTAACTTCACTCCTGACATAATACTATTTTATCACTATACTGTGCACCTGGCAGGATTTAATATAGGCACAAAGGAGGCTCTGGAACACTCTAACCTTCAAACACACATTTCACTCACGCTCTTCCACGCCAACCGGCTCCAAGGTCTCCACCCTCATTTTGAACTATAATATATACCTCCCAGCACCTTGAAATGCAAGTCACATGATTGTCGCTCAATGATGTACCCTGTCCGTCCTCTTTGAACATTTCAGGACTTGTTACTTTAGGGTTGGTGGTCAAACTTGGTCTCGGGAGGATAGCTCATGGGCAACGTGCTCACCTTGGAAGCAAGAGGACATAGAGCACCAGAGGTTGGATCCCTGGGTCAGCAATTAGAAACCTCTGGGTATTAAGTGTGTTATAAATGACCCATCATATAATATCAAAGGGCACCTGGTGCCATGGAATGAAGGGATCTCAAGGTTTAGTCAGTTATATGCGCTATAACTTGTGATCGGCCAGTGTGAGATAACATGCACACCAGGTGCTGGTCTGTGATCACAGCCTGGTACGGCACATTCCTCTTGAATAAAAACACATCTTTGCAACACGGTTAGACCAATGACTAGGCGTTGTGGTGGTCGGGGGTGTGGGCTGTCCTGTAGGAGCTCAGGCATGGCTGAAGATTTCCCTTGTCTCGTAATTTGGGAATAGTGCATGCAATGCTGCATTTGCTGTGCAGGCCTTCCCTTCTACCTACGATTACTAATATCTACATAAGATAGCAATGGTGCTCGCGCCCTGCGCTACACTATGTGAATTGATCATATTTGATTATATTGAAGTGGGGTCCTCTGTACTGGGAGGTGGTCCTTTCACTGTCCCCCTGCCCCCTGCCCCATCATAGTGCTTCAAATGCATCTCGCCTCACTATAAAGCACTTAGGGGGTGGGACAGGGGTGCCCCCTTCCCAACATTAGCAACAGCAACCCCAATCAGGTGTTTCATCCTAGTCTGACCTCATCAGTGAGGTGGAGCTGTGCCTCCCTGAGCACAGTGAGCAAGGGGTCCACATCTGGATAACCCTAGGTAGTTGCATATCAGTCTTTGTCCTGCCCATTTGAGCAGACCAGCACCGAAATGTTAGGCAACCCTCCTTTGAACAAGAGTACCAACAGCAACCCCAGCAACACGTGTTTTGGCCTAGTCGGGCCTCATCAGTAAGGTGGAGCTGTGCGTCTCTGAGCACCGTGAGCAAGGCGGACACATCTGGATAACCCTAGGTAACTTAGGGTGACCAACCCAAGGTTCCTTAAACATAGAAAAAGAGGTATGGGCACCCCTCTGCAATAATGAACAATATACAGTAAAAACCTGTGTGGCTGATTGGATGGACCCTATACATATTCCACCTTTACCCATAAGGGTCTATTGGTAGCAACCCAGCTGGGATCACGGCAACCTGAGTAATATCCTGGTAGCCAAATACTTGTTCAAACTTGCCAACCTAAAAAAAGTGGTTGCATTCGCCATTGAAAAAAATGTACTCTGTCCACCCTCATGTGTCCTTTACTTGTGCCCTGAACATCAGCCATAATAATAGGCAAATAACTGCCCCTGTGTCCAGGATTGCACACTCTCTTGCTACATCGTGGGCAAATACTCATTACTTACTTGCCCTCTCATTTCCCCACTTCAGCCACATGTCTGGCTTTCAACAATGCTCTGCTTTATAAAGATAACTTGAAAAGTACACATACCATAATGTCACTCGAATGTATAAATCATTGAACTATGTTAGGCAAAAGGTGTACAATGGTAGCATTATTCCGCCCATCTTGACTGGGAAACTACAAACCCCCGGTTTTAGTAATTTACCCAAGATATAGCTATCTATTTTTGAGAAGGGAGCACCCCCTTCTCCGTCAAATATTTACAAAATCACTGTATGGAATAACAACAAAAAGGACTCTTTTAAACGCTTTGTGCCTGATTTGTTTTGGACCTGGTTCAAATCCGTCCAGTGGTTTGGGCTGTGCGGTCTGGCAAAAATTGACCTTGTTTGTCTTTGGGAAAATGACTTGCAAGTATGCCGCAACTTTTTAATTTTTTTATTGTCTTCTCAATAGCTTTATTATTTCTTAACAACTCTTGACGAAACGTTGCCGTCTGGAGTCACATACGCACTCCTAACCAACTTCAGAATTTCACCATAATCCATCACACAAATCAAAAGTTATTAACAATAGAATTTGTTGAGGTTCATATGGGTGTCCGACTCACCTTAACAATAGAGTGACTATTGCCGCCATATAATATATCTATATATAAAAAGGTTATTCTAGATATTTAAAATGAAGAACACACACGGCATCCAGAACTGTGGACCGTCTCCCATCCATGCAGTAACCAGACCAACCCTGCTTAGCTTCAAAGCGAGGAAGTGGCTGCCCCCTCAGGCCATGTTGCTCTATGTGATCTGGTAACTTGTGCTCATTTATTAGGCAACGTGGCCTGAGAACTAAGCATGGTCAGTCCCAGTTTCTGCATGGATGAGAGTCCGTATGCATATTGTGTCAAAGGCTATGGCCAGTGATTTTTCACCCCTGATGTCACTGTAGCTGTAAATATATATCTTTTTTCTTTCACTTTTTTCCATAGCTGTTGCTATGAACTACAAAATCCCTCTGTTATTGGTATACCCATAGCTATCTGTAGCCCATAGTAAACAAGGCATCCAGGTCTCCCATCTGTGCACTAACTAGAGCCAACCCTATTTAGCTTCAAAGCAAGGAAGGGGCCGGCCCACTCAGGCCATGTTGCTCTAACTACTCAAGTGATCTTGAAACTTGTGATGATTAATTAGGCAACATGGCCTGAGGGCGGCTGGCACCTTCCTTGTGTTGAAACTAAGTAGGGCCGGTCCAGTTATGCATGGATACGAGTCACGGATGCCTATTTCCAGTGTATGGACTACAGATAGCCGTGGCTATGAGTAGTTTTATAGCCATGAAAAAAAATAATGTCATGCCCCCAGGCCCTCACCAAGGACCCCCTCATCTGTGCCAGCTCATCCCCCTCCCCAGGTGGCCTCCTCACCTCCCCTGGCCTCTCCCATTTCCCCCCACAACACACAGTGTTTCTGTGATGCAGTTTGCTTTGAGATGTCAGCTATTCGCGGCTATATCCAAGGTTACAGAAAAGATTTGTGTTGCATACTCAGTCTCTAGACCCCCTCCAACCCCCAAGTTTCACTTGTGCCTCCCCCACCTCTAGCCCAATGGCATTTGAATGTTATTTGGCCGACAAATGGCTTTTTCCGATATCCTCGGCTAAAGCTGCAACTATCTCTTGCATCAAGGCAAAAAAAGATGGCAGCTGTTTCATTTATAAACATACAGTCTCTTGGCAATTTACCTGAGATACAGCTATCTATTTTGGAAAAGCAGGTAGCCCCTTTTCCATCAAATATTTGAAAAGCTACCAGATGGAATAACCCAAATCTCTCATGGATTGCGAGTCAACGCTTCATGACCTGGTCCAAATCCGTCCAGCGGTTCGAGCAATGCAGTAGAGAAAAAATTGACCTTTTGTTCTATGGGAAAATTAATGTGGACTAGGCCGCAACTTTGTTTTTTTCATTTTGTTGTTTTCTTAATATTTATTTTATTTTTTAACAGAACCTTCCCAAGTTTTGCAGTCTGGGGGCATCCCCAATTGTCTACAAAATTTCAGCCAAATCCGTCACATGAGTCAAAGGTTATTAGCAATTTATTTTTTGGAGTTTTCTATGTGAGTCCGACTCACCTTAACTATAGGTCGCCGACCGCCGCCCTATTATATATATATATACACAAAACAAAGGGGGGTCTGGGAGTCTCTCTGCCAGCACGAACACGGCCCATTGACCTGTTATTGGGTGGATGACCCCTGGGAGAGTCTCAACCAAGTCTTTAGCTCACTGTCCCTTTCACAGAGGAGAAATATCCCTGCATATCAGTCTTTGTCCTGCCCAGGGGCAGTCCAGCACCGAAATGCTAGGCAATTCCTCGCTGAACAAGAGTACCAACAGCACCCCATACACGTGTTTCATCCTTGTTGGACATCATCAGTATATATATATGCCACTGATGCAAGCCGAATGGTCTCACTGCTGGGATCCAAATAAAAGTATTGTAAGGGATCAATACAAAAATAAACTTTATTGAGGCATCATATGGAAGAGCCCATGATGACACATTTCACTCCCAACAAGGGAGGTTGGTCAGATAAAGACAGGTCACTTACAAAGCACTGTAATAGCCTTCGCCCTCAATATGGCAGAGAAAGGTTTACCCTCTCTTTCCACAACCTATCTGCAAATGTCATGAAGGTTTATTTGTCCTATTTGGAGGCCATATTGAAGTTCCACCTCTTCCATTGTTTAATATGCATTCCTCTAGCATCTAGCTGTTCTTACATACCAACCACTATCATTATAAAAATCAAAAGATCTTTCAATTACACCTCATCGCGCATCTTGAAAAGGTAAAATCAGTTCACAAAATGCCAAGAATTACCTCATTACTGACCAATCCTAAGTGCATCCATTAATCATCTAATAAGTTATACATAACCGATCCCTGAGGCACTAATTTATTACATTGCTAGAAAAGAATTCTAGCATAGTGCACTACGTGAGAGCAGCTAGATGGTCCAGACTTTACGTTGTTAATCAATGAAAGAAATGGAACTTCATAATGGCCACCAAATAGGACGCCTACAACACAAGAGGCGTTCAACACTTTCTGAATATCAGCAGCATCAATGGAAAGGAATGCAGATTCAAGATAGTAGCTCGCATTTAGGTAACCACAGACTGTGGTCATGTGAATGTGTTACATATTTTATTTAAGTAGGGCCTGAACGGGTTTTAACAACTTACCATATAAAAACAAGCTATTTGGCTGAACCTATGCAAACTATTTACTATGTAAACAGACACACACTGTGCTTGCTTCCAAATACATACATATGTGATTAGCTTTGAAGTGTATCTTTAATACATTCACTGCACTGCTTTCTCTGAATTAAGGTATTACAATGCAAGATGATTGTTTATTTGAATGTGGATTGTTAATATTATTCGTGAAAGGAAGGCCTAGTCTTTTGTGATCAGTTTTATACCAGTGGATTTGTAGCACATCTACTGTTTGTCTAAAGATGTTTTATTAGACAAAATAATCAAATGCTATCACTTGTGCTAACATAGCATTTTATTCCTAAGCATCAAGGATTTAGAAAATACCAACAAATATTAAAAGGCCTAAATGCAAGACCTGGAATAATGTCCTCCATGGCTGCATGTTTATTTATCAATGCATTATACGAAAAAGGCAGAAGTCAGGAAGCCTACACAATTATTTTGCTTGTGATAGAACATTGTGAATAAAACATGTGAACAATGAACAACACTTTGTATTATGCTTTGTATTTGAACTTTGTCCCATTACACAAACACTTTAATGTTTATCCCTACCACGTTGACTAATGTACACATACTATATGTATGCTTGCCTTCATGCCTAATAGTAATTACACCATGATTGGCAATATACCAAAAAGACGACTATGATTGGCTGTCACAAGATATTGATACGCTTGATTGCAGCCTATAAAGCAAACTTACAAAGAAAAAAAGGAAAAGAGTTCCTGAATAACCTAGGAAGGATATATCATGGGGGAAGCAGAGCAGGCTGGCAGAGCTGAATAGGTTTCCTACCTGGCTTTAATAAGTTGAAGTGGCTGTTCTAATACATTTACCAGAGAAGAATAAATGTGCTTTCTGGAACCAAAACATTGTCACTTTGCCAATGAGACTAAATTCCACACGTTCTGAAGAAAAAAAAATGTTCTAATGGATTTTATTGAAACAGTGAAATCCATTTTGGTTTCCTTCTCCAGTTATGAATATTCCTTGCAGAGTCCGGCTGAGTCCCAGTTTGCCCAGAACCTTCGGGCTTTCCTAAGAGGAGCTGCTGCTATTAATGCTGTGCCAGATCCTGTCTTGTTTCTATTTTCAGCAGGTTTTGCATAACCATAGCATCTTTTCCCGCGCAGAGCGCGGCACAGAGTCCTGCTGAGTCCCAGTTTGCCCAGTCCGCCCGGGTGTGCCCGAGCGCCGGACATTAGTATGGGTGTTTCTCCAAAGGCCTCCCCAACGAGCGGGCCTCAGACTTGCCATAAAACCCTGCAGCAACGTCAAATGCTGAACTCCTGGACTGCTATCCCTCAAAAGTGCACTGCAGGCAACAAGGTAAGAAAACAAGTAGTTACCTTAACGCCACCTGCTGTCCCCATTCAGATCACTGCCCAAGTGCACCAAGCTGTTTCCCATGTTACGCCTGACTCTCTCAGCCACATATCTATAAAAACAGCGGACTCTTCAATTAGCACGCAGTGTGTCGAGATAACTGAAAATCCAATGAGACCATTTGCGTTCCTTTCTCTTGCTAATCTCGCTCCTGTGCCGCTAGTGGAGAACGAGGCGGCTGAAGTTTCATTGTCAAGGCACATCGACTCTCCTGATATTTACTTTTCTCCGTTTGATTTAACTGATGCGGAAATTATTAGCTTATCGACTGCAATACAGGAGAAATCTACTGAAGTTCTGCCTGTTTCAACTGACAAAACCGATAATAATGCATGTGCGGGTGAATGTTCAGCTAATACGGTGCCTGCATGTATTAGTTTGATTTCCCCGCCGAAATCCAGCTTCCAATCTGAAAGTGACCACGACTTGCTTGGCCTGACATCCCAAACATCTGGTAGTAGGTCGCCAACAACGCCAAAATCTTTCTGCCATCAACGCTGCATATGTCCACTCATGATTCGCGGCCATTATCAAATTCTTTGCTAAACTCCACGCCAATGGATAGCGGAGCACGCACTTTAAAAAGGCATGCATTTTACAACATGACTTTGTTCCTGCACCTGGCATTCGGAGTATCACTTGTGTTACGTCAAAGCTAGCAAGTGGCTCCTCAACTTCTGTCTTTGAGGTGCCCTTATGACTACAATCACAAAATGACATACTTAATGTGTCAACTCAGCAGCCATTTCAGAATAACGAGCGGCTTCCACTAAAACGCCCCCAATTCACCTTGAATCAGCGGAACTTGGATCTATCTAATACCACATTGCTGGCCCCACTAATTTTGACGCTGCAGCCCACGCTACAATGTGGCCATCAAGATAGATCATTAAAAACGTTGTCTTCAGCTAATCAGTGGGAAGGTCGTCTCAGTTCAAAAAGAATAAATGTCTCTGCAATCTCAGCGACTCCTCTGAAGCTCCCTACTTCTAACAATGAGCCATCAAGCGCTCCAAGTCCAGGAAATGAGTGCTTGAAGACGCCAAATTCAAAAGCCAGTCTTTCTGTTGCTGCTGCAATTCAGATACATAACAACGTGCTTACGGCGTCGTCTCAAGCAATGATTCCCTTCGTGAAATTATACGAGGCAATGAACGAAACTATTCATGATCAAGGGGCGTTGCTATTGAATCTCTCTACAAAATTCGAAAAAATTGATAATTGTACTAAGTTCATACATCAACACATGCAAGCAGAAACAGATACAAAATTGCATTGGCAATTGCGCCTCAATGACTCTGTCACAATCCAACAGGGGAGACATGAGCACCTGATAATAGGTCTCCTGGACGTGTTGAAAGAGCTGGCACAAAAGTCTAATTCAGCCCGCAGTCCAAAATACCCAAAAGTGGCTAAGCTGCTCTCTGCTACATTGCCAAACTCAATACTCAAGCCTCCTGCTACAAATTCAAGAGCAGAGACCCCTGATTCAAATCATGCGCAAAACGTTTGCTCAGCAGATCCATTCATTGTAATTTCAAGCGTACAAGAATCTGCAGAGGCATCTTCACAATCTTCATCTGATGCCGCCCATCTGCAAGCTTCTTCAGAAAATCTGCCTGCTGCGGCCTATGATGCCCCTACAAACGATGAGGGGTCAACACCACAAGACGCACCACAAACTCACTTACCGGGAAATCCATTTTCCTCTTTTGGCATTTTTCCAGGTCCAGCCAAAACAGGTGCAGTGGAAACCCTTCCAAAAACGAAAGTAGCTGCCTCGACTGCCAAGACATTGGCTCCAGCGAGAAAGGCACAGTCTACTATGACAGCAAAGAACCATAAGCCATCAACCCATTCATCTACTAAAAGCTTCATAAGGATCCTCACTACACCACCTTGCTTGGGCCTGTTCAAGCACAACACTGATGTTGACAGAGGCCCTTCAACATCCCAAAAAAAACTGTCATTTGTTACCTCTGAAACCTGGAACAAAACGGCGTTGCATAAGCTCAGACGACTGCTTATCTGTTACCTCAGTGAAATCGGACTCACCTGATTTATGAAATTTATCTACGTATTCAACCTCAGGTGATGAAGAAAAGCCTCAAACTCCTGGCAAAGCGACCCGGCATTCCTTACGGCACCCCTCTCGCGCAGCTCAATCCAGGAAGAACTTCTCACCCCTGAAGCCGCAAGCAGTCCAGATGTCTGGAAAATCCACCATGGCTGGTCTGAGTCTAAACCCTAAACTGACTCTAAATCAACATAAACAGCAAAATTGCTTCACATCAAGGTCACAAGAAAATAAATTACATTGGGCTGCTAACTACAGCTGCAAATTAAGATTACAAAATATTCACAGAGATGATAATGAGTTGAATCTAAACCGCGCAAATGTGTTGAGACTGTTTAAACACATACTGTCGCTGCGTTTGATCAACTCTGATGACATCAAAATTGTTGAATATGTAACTGAACAATGTTCTGATGCAGTCCTACTTTATATTGAGTCAGCTGGAGTCCACAACACAATACTTAAAGCAGCCAACGACTTAATGATGTTTGGCATTGACATCTCTGTTGAACCTGAGAAGGTAATTCGGAATAACAATTTTGAGAGTCCTGCCAACAATTTAGCTGCAGAAAAGGCAGTAGATGCGGCACAGTTACGAAGTTCTTTGAGTTCCACTGCTACTCACGGCCACTTAAGTCACTCAAATGGCAAACAAGCTAATCGCTCGAGACAACACATACAGGAATAGCCATGATTGAGATCGCAAAATGCACCCTTCTCCATTCTCCCCTGGAACACTTGCGGTTTTAACCACTTGTTCAATGGCTTTGATGTACCACTTGAAAATGTGTTTGCAATATGCCTACAAGAGACGTGGCTTCTTGAAGCGCCCATGAGAAATGGTTACACCATTCTAGTTAACCCGGCAATTAACAATGCACAAGGTCGTCCAAGTGCAGGCCTATTGACAATGGTTCGTCTGTCCCAAAACTGGTCAACCCCGGTTTGCTCAAACCCAAATCCATTTGTCTAAGGCTCAATTATGCACTCAATGTGCGACAACTAAGAGGCAAAAACATCCCTTTTGATTATCAACTGCTACTGGAATCCTGCTATAATCAACAAAAAGGTCTTTATTAATGCTATATGTTCTCTAATGGATGACGCAACTTTGAGGCATAATAATTTAACAATCATATGTTGTGGTGACTTAAATTGCTCATGGTTTAATTATGATCTAAAAAACCCAATCTACAGTCAAATTGCCAACAAAGATCTTGGTGAGAAAGAGCAAAGATGGTCAAACGCAATGAAAACACATGATTGTGTGATGCTGAATGGTGCAGTTAGAGGTGACATCCCTGCGCAACCAACCTGGCACCGAGAGTCATCGCATAGTATTATTGACTACTTCTGGGTCTCAAGGAACTTTGAGTCGAAGGTCACCACTCTGCACTCTCAAAAAATGACTAATAGCGACCACATGCTGCTAAAACTTGGATGCCAAGCCTCTGCTCCTTCATACATCTTACCAGTGGAGGCGAATACTGGTGGGAATCGTCTTTGGTTAAGCGTGAATCAGATCGGCTGCTTAACTGAAAGACTTCTGAGCTCGCCACATGGCGTGGACTACATCCCCCTACTCTCGACCTACATAACAGATAATAATGACCTAAATCAACAACATACATGCCATAAAAATCTGTTTAGTAAGGTCATACATGGCAAAAAGAAAGAGCTAAGAAGAGATTTGCGACAAATAAAAAAAAAAACATCTCAAGTCTCAAATCGTCTGAAGAAGTGAAGGCAAGAAGAGCGATCTATAGAAACTGGGCTATGTCTCACAGAATTATCATTGAGCAAGACAGTGCAGAACTAATGATGAAGCTCATGATAACAAAAAACACACGCGATATCTGGCAAATCTTGAATATGGGCTATGTAAACAGCCTAAATTCAACACAGAATACCATCTCTGATGACATTTGGTGCAAACACTTTCTTACAGTGTTCAACAGCGCGACCCCGGTGGCCAAACCATTTTCTAGGGTCAAATCCGTGCCTTGGGAAGTAGAAATGTCACAGGCTGACATCACTCGCACAATCATGACGTTAAAAAATTCTCGGCCTGCTGGCCCGATATGATCAGCAATGTGATGCTAAAAAAAACATATTGCTGTGGGCTCCCTTCATTGAGTGCCTTTTCAAGAAAATTGCCAAATGTAACAAACTTCCGGAGTCATGGTTGAACGCAATTGTGGTTCCGATACACAAGAAGGGCAGCTGGGACATCCCCGAAAACTATCGCCCCATTGCCCTCCTGGATTCAATCGGTAAAATCTTTGGCTCGAACTTAAGATTGAAGCTGGTGAATTGGGCTCAATGGGCAGGAATCCTTAATGCACGTCAAACTGGTTTTTCAAAGGGTGTAGGCGTAGACGTAAACCTTTCAATATTAACAATCTTGAAATTGGATGCTCTGAAAACGAGATCTAAAATCCATCTAGCCTTTATCGATATGAAGCAAGCCTTTGATGGCATAAACCGTGACCTGCTTTGGTCAAAATTGCATAAATGGAACTGCCCTGCCGATATCCTCAATCCAATAATGGCTCTTCACTCAAACACTTCGATTCAAGTGCGTCTCAACAAGATCGGAGAATTATCAGAAAATAATACAACAAGGGGAGTCAAGCAAGGATGTCCCCTTGCAGCAGATCTATTCAAACTGATTTTGGCGGATCTTCCCATCCATCTTAACCAGGCTCATTGTTTTCCGCCTAAAATAAACCAGATCCCGGTAAGATATATTGCTTATGCAGATGATCTGGTTTTGTTGGACAGAACTCAGATCGGCCTACAACGCCTTCTTCTCTGTCTTTATGACTACATATCTACTAACAAAGTCCTGATAAACACAGAAAAAACGAAAATCGTGTCAATTGGATCTGTGACTAGTAGAAAAGACAGAGCATTTAGGTGGGTTGTTGGCGGCCATCCTCTGTCCTCAGTCAACTCCATTCGTTATCTGGGAGTTCAGTTTAACAATTCAATCTGTGAAGATCAGTGGGACAAGGATCTAAAACTGAAGGCCTCAAGATTAGCTCTTCAAGCAGTGAAATTAAACAAAAGTTTTGGCACATTTTCTCTAGCACCAATCTTAATGTTCTACCTACAAAAGGTAGTGCACATATTAACGTATGGCGCAGAAGTAGGCTGGAACATTAATGAGCAAATATGGAACCAACTTGAAGGCCACTTTTGGAGACGTACCCTTAACCTTCCGCAATATGTTTCAATTATATCTATACGGCATGAATTGTCATTGAACTCTCTGTTTAGTCACGTGAGCTTGAAATCCATCTCGCTCATGCGAAAGATGAGAGTGGACAGTAGAGCATCAGCCTATCATATATTCACAAACAGTCATGAGTCAAAATATGGCTGCCTGCTGGATTTATGGGAGCAATTCTTAGATTACGATTAAACATCTTGAAATCGAAGGAAATCCTATGGCAAAGAAAAGATCCTCTGATAAAAAACAACCAATGCCGCGTCTGCTTTGATTCAGTTGAATCTTTGAAATATTTAATTTTGGACTGTCAGGCTACCTGCGACTTATGCTCTTTACATCTGGGACAATTTGCACCGCTAGATGGGGACATGGCAGCGTGGTGGGGTGTGATTTCCTCTGCTAACAACACCAAACATGTTTGTGCCATTGTAAATTATTTGAATGCGATTTTGAAGTTTCCTCTTTAATTTGTCTACCACAAAGTAGATACCTTGTGGGCTCACCGACTGGGTGGAGTAATCCCACACCCACTTGTTGTGTCGAAGCTGGTCGTTTGGATATCTGTGTTTGATATTTTTCTTTCTCTCCTTTTTGTCTTGTCTCTTCTGTTTGGGTTTTCTTTTTCTCCTTTCCTCCGCTTCCCTAAGGTAGGTCTGATTTGATTATCTTCTAGTCAAAAGATCGATGAAACTCTGAGATAAGGACCTAATTATCTATTTTGTCATCGTTGAAGCTTCATAAGTATAAATTGTATGTTAATTTGTATATGTAATGAAGGAATGGAGTTTTGAAACAAATGTTTTTTCTAAAAACCAGTCTTTTTCAAATAAAAAAAAATAATAATAATATTCCTCCAACATTTTGTGATGACGACATTGGAAATTGTCCTTATTTCTAGGTACTTGCTTTGGACTCTACATTTTTCAATAATTCAGATCTGTTACTTTTTTTATTTATTGTTCCTTCCTTCTTGCACACTCCAGCATCTCCTTCAGAGGAAGACCTGAGCTTGGAAAACCCTTCCATCAGGCCAGTAAAGTATACTTTAAAGGAGTATGGACACAGGAGCGTCCCAGGAGAGGTATACCACCTGAATAGTTGATGCTTATGGTTACATGAGTATGTTGTGTGGGTTTGCTATCTACTACACAGGACACAAAGCATCTCCCCACATTTTTAAATATCTGAAGAAATGAGGACTGAATCCTGAGCACCCGCAGTCGAAAGAACGCTGAGTCAGTGAAAATCCCAAAATCTGGATTTTTGTTTTCTTTTGCTTTAGTTTCAGGTAGTTTTATATCACTTATAATTCAAAACAAAGAAGTCGAAATGTGTTCACCCCAGGTCGACCCTTTTTTAGGGACTGTACAGATGAACTTCCTGCATGATACCCAGAGGGCATAGTCAAAATCATTCTGTGTCACAGTTGGCCATCACTTTTAATGAATCTTTGGTATGTTTTTGGAAGTTGGTGAGCCTTTGGGAGGTCTGCTTAATCAGGTTGTTTGGGGAAATTTACCATTGCACATGTATAAGTATTTTTGCCACTTGTTACCGGGCACTACATGGTTAATGTTTGGCCCCCGCCGTTGCAGAGGCGGGGCCAGTGACGTTGCGGTTAGGGTAGAAGATAGTTATGGGTAAGGCGTGTAAAGCGCCAGTTAACGTTGGATGCCAGAAGAATAAAGATGTGTTTGTTAAACCCCTGCGTGTGAGTGCGTCCTCCTTTGGCCTAACGGCCTAGATACACTAGCGATGAGGTCGTTCCTGCACTCCCCAGAGTCCCCCACAGCTGTCTGTTCATCCGCGAGGGCGCCAACGCTTCCAGTATGCTCCTCATCCTTCAGAGTCCCAGAGCATGGGTGTGTCGACCTGGGCAAGCCGCCAGGTCTTATCCTCCTTCTTCTCCGCCACACGCTATCACACGCACACTCCACCCACGGCGACGTGCCAGCTCCTCCACCCTGCCTGCGCACTCTTCCTCCTTCTCCGCCATACTACGGCGGAAGCCTTCCAGCACACGGAGCCTCATATGCGCGCAGAGCGCACCGGGTCTTGGCAGTCCGCCAGACCGTACAAGACGCACGTGGACCGCCCCTCCTCCTCACAATCACGCCGTAGCCACCAGCTTTCTCCCCGTCACGAACGCTCCGAGTCACACGCGCAAAGGGATATACAGTTGTTAAAGATACACTAACCCACGGAGCTCCTTTACTGCAGCCCATAGTGTACACGGGCGAGGCCACCATCTGTTATTATCCACAGTGCCAATTCACACAGAATCATCACAGTGTGACAGACACAGCAGCAAGGCATTGGGACAATTAAGTGCCAATTCAAACAGAATCATCACAGCGCGACAGGCACAGCAGCAAGGCATTGGAACAATTACACTTGACCAGCCAACAGTACTACGCCTGCATCACGTGCCCATTAGCAGCGCTGTCCACCCCATCTACTGGCTGGTAAGACGTGCAGAGCCCTCACCTGACCAGCGCCATGAGCAACCCTGCGTCCCCCCAGCCTGTGCGCGCAACAAAGTCTATTCAACTGCGGATGCCTCCGCCGTTCAACATGACGCCCCAAGCCACGAAAGGGCCCCGGTGGACTGAATGGATGGAGGATTTCCAGCATTTTGTGAGGGGGCCAGGAGACGGCGACTCTCCCAACATCAGAGACATTTTTCTAAACCTAGTAGGTGGTGAAATAAAGACCATTGTGAAAACCATTCCCTCAGCAGAACAGAACAACTTTGCGGAACTGATCACAGCACTAGACAAACTCCTCATCATCGAAGTGAACCGAGACTACAAAAGATATTTATTCAACCAGTGCTCGCAGATGCCCCAGGAGATGGTGGACGAATTCATAACCTGCCTGCGGGTGAAAGGGGCACACTGCCAGTTCGATGCATTTTCCCTTGAGGAGGCAATACGACTGAGAGTCATAGAGAGATGCCTGTCCCCTGCACTTAAAAAGCAGCTCTTAAAAAAACCTCTCACCATCCCCGAGGTCAGTGAACTCGCCCGCATCTATGAGAGGGCGGATGCCCAAGCTGCATCCATGGGTGGCACCGGTAACCCCAAACAAGATACCAACGAACTCATTGCGGCCATACAGCCACCTTGCCAGGGCGACAGAGGGTCGTACCAATACAGGCCACAAGGCCCACAAGCAGAGACAATGCTATCGCTGCGGAATGTCCTTTCCACATTCAGGGTCTTGTCCAGCCTTATCATAACGCTGCACCAACTGCGGGAGAGAGGGACACTTTCATTCAGTGTGCAGGGAAGGGATACCATTTCCCCCGACATGCCCGCAACCGCTCACGAGAACACCTTTTCGACCACAACCTCCACAACATAGACAACCGAGATACTATCCACAAGGGCAACGGCGATACATCAGAGCGATAGATGAATACCAAGAGCCTGGGTACCCACCCATGGCCAACCAGACGGATCAAGCTAGATATTTCACTGATGAATATGACAACCCAACGACAGAGTACAAGACCGAAGACTTCTATCAGGATGATCCAGGGTCCGCCTACAACACACCCTATAATCCATACAGTCAGGATGAGTTTGTCAACCTTATACTGGACAACGAGGAGGCCAGGGAAGCTCTCAAGATCCCAATCAAGATGGGCAACTGCCAATTCTAATTCATGATCGACTCTGGAGAAATCATGAATATCATGGGGGAGCAAGACTATGCCAGAATACCAAATCTGCCAGCACTCGACCCATCACATTCGCAAATCTTCCAGTGGGGTGCTGCCACACCCCTGCAGACCGTGGGACATTTCACACACTGTTTCCTCCTGAATGGTCGCCAAGTAGACACCACCATCCACGTCATTCGCTCACTTGCCAGGAGTCGATGCCTGCTCAGTTATCACATGGCATCCCGCCTGGGCTAAATCGAAATTCACGTGAAAGCGGTTGACACTATAACTGCAACATCGAACAAATTAAACCCTAAAGACTCTGTTGGTACAGTGGCATACAGTCAATCCCAGGACCTCACCACACAAGAAGACGTCACAAGGAAATTCCCGAAGTTATGCACGGGCCTAGGGAAACTCAATGGCCCTCCCATTAAACTACACATCGGCCCTGAGGTGAGACCGGTGCCCCAACACCCCAGAAGAGTGGGCTTCCACCTCCAGGAGGCAGTGTCAGACGCGCCCCAACAGTTGCTCGCCGATGGCATCATCGAACCTGCAACCGGGCCGACGCCATGGGTGTCCCCACTCGTGGTCGTACCCAAGGAAGGTGGCAAGATCCGGTTGTGTGTGGACATGAGGGTAGCCAACACTGCCATTCAACACGAGAGGCACCCTGGACCGTGCATCGAGGACATGATAGTGCAACTAAACAACGGCCAGATGTTCTCCAAACTAGACCTGAACCAAGGTTATCATCAGTTGGAGCTACATCCCGACTCCAGGGTGATCACAACCTTTGCAACGCATGACGGATTATTTAGATATCGGAGACTAAATTTCAGAATCTCGTTGGCAGCAGAGATTTTCCAGGAAGCCATCCGCCAAATCATCAGACCCATCCAGGGCACTTTGAACTACAGTGACGACATTCTTGTGTTCGGGTCATCGAAGGAGTCCCACGACAAAGCGCTACATGCCACCTGTGAGGCGCTACAAATGGCTGGTCTCGCGCTCAACATTACCAAATGCCGCTTTAGCAAGACGGAGCTCAAATTCTTTGGACACATCTTTTCCAGTGAGGGGATGATGCCAGACCCAGACAAAGTCGACACAATCAACAACTTATGTGAACCCCAACAGGTTGCAGATGTCTGCTCCTTTCTGGGCATGGCAGGATACTGCGCAAGGTACATACCCCATTATGCATCCCTCACTGAACCACTCAAGAGGCTTCTACAAAAAGAGGCTACGTTTACATGGACTCCTGCATGTCAACAGGTGTTCACTGACATCAAGCAAGCCCTCACTGAAGCTCATTGCCTCGCCTACTTCAACCCGTCGTGGCATACTGAGGCGGTGGTGGACGCAAGCTCCATTAGCCTCAGTGCCATACTGGCCAAACCAGCGGCGCAGATGTCAACCCCAGGCACGTGGTTGCTTATGCAAGCAGAGCTCTGTCAACGCCAGAGGTGGCCTACTCTCAGGCAGAAAAAGAGAGCCTGGCGGCAGTCTGGGCGTGCAAACATTTTCCTGATCGGAAAGAAATTTACCTTAAAAATGGACCACCAGGTGCTCCTCTCCCTGTTTGGGAACCCACACACCAAGATGCCCCCAAGGATCGAACGGTGGGGCATGCGTCTGCAGGAATACAATTACGACTTTATCCACCGACCTGGGGGCGACCTCAACCCCGCTGACTATTTGTCATGACATCCAGTGGGAGCCCCAATAACTCGGGAAGGGGACGTTGCCTACGTACAGTACATTGCGTCAAACTCGCTTCCACTGGCTCTATCACTCGAGACGGTCGCTGCTGCATCGGCTGCGGACCCCACAACCACCCTAGCCATTAGCCTCACGACAACCAACAAATGGAGAGACCACCACAGAGCAATGCTGGCCCACCCCGGTGTGTGTAAGCAAGAGATCGAGAGGCTAGCTAGAGTGCACGGTGAACTGGCCATGAAGGACAGCAACATCCTGCTCAGAGGGTGCCGGATTGTCCTCCCAGCCACTCTAAGGAGCGAGGTTGTTCGCACCGCCCACAAAGGTCACAGAGGGGCTGAAAATACAAACAAACAGCTGAGGCGCCATGTGTGGTTCCCGTTCCTAGACGCTACCGTCGATGAGTGGGTAAAGAACTGTCACGCCTGCCAGTGCACGGCACCAGCCGAAACCCCTGCCCCGCTACAGCACACACATCTACCCGATCGCCCCTGGGAGCGAGTAGCCATGGATTTCTATTGGCCCACGGAAGGGGGTGATTATCTCCTACTTCTGATCAACGAACATTCAAGATTTCCAATAGTTAAAAAGGTTGCCACCACAGATTTTCCACAGGTAGCAGAGGTACTGGAAGAAGTGCTTAGCGAATGGGGGATTCCCAAAATGATCAAATCTGACAACGGCCCGCCGTTTTGCGGACATGAGTTCAGGACACTCGCACAACACATAGGGTTCAGTGATATGAAGATAACTCCTCGCCACCCGCAAGCAAATGGGATGGCGGAACGCTTCATGGCGTCGATTAAGAAGACAATCCAGAGAGTCTGAGTCGAAGGCGTCAGCCCCAAACAAGCTTTATGTCGGCACCTGCGAGACTATCGGAACACACCGCACGAGGCCACGAACAGGACGCCTGCCGAGCTCATGCTCTGGTATGAAGTGCAAACCCGCATCCCATGTAACCCGTCAAGTGAGGAACCTCCGGATGCCGAAATCCTCCAAAGAGACGCAGAAGCAAAAGAAAGAGCGAGAAGAGACGCTGATGCCAGGCGCAGGGCTGCACCAAGAGACTTCCACATTGGGGACGAAGTACTAGTACAACAACCGACACCCAGGAACACAGGTTCGCGGTTCGCCCCGAGTCCCATGAGGGTCACTGCAGTCAAAGGGACGATGGTGACAGCCGAGGATCGGGACAAAGCTATAACAAGGAACTGTCAGAAATCCAGACACCTTTTCAAACACCTTTTCGACCACAACCTCCACAACATAGACAACCGAGATACTATCCACAAGGGCAACGGCGATACATCAGAGCGATAGATGAATACCAAGAGCCTGGGTACCCACCCATGGCCAACCAGACGGATCAAGCTAGATATTTCACTGATGAATATGACAACCCAACGACAGAGTACAAGACCGAAGACTTTTATCAGGACAATCCAGGGTCCACCTACAACACACCCTATAATCCATGCAATCAGGATGAGTTTGTCAACCTTATACTGGACAACGAGGAGGCCAGGGAAACTCCCAAGATCCCAATGAAGATGGGCAACTGCCAATTCTAATTCATGATCGACTCCGGAGCAATCGTGAATATCATGGGGGAGCAAGACTATGCAAGAATACCAAACCTGCCAGCACTCAACCCATCTAATTCTCGAATCTTCCAGTGGGGTGCTGCCACACCCCTGCAGACCGTGGGACATTTCAAGCGCTGTTTCCTCCTGAATGGTCGCCAAGTAGACACCACCATCCACGTCATTCGTTCACTTGCCAGGAGTCGATGCCTGCTCAGTTATCTTACGGCATCCCGCCTGTGCTTAATCGAAATTCACGTGAAAGCGGGCGACACCATAACTGCAACATCGAACAAATTAAACCCGAAAGACTCTGTTGGTACAGTGGCATACAGTCAATCCCAGGGCCTCACCACACAAGAAGACGTCACAAGGAAATTCCCAAAGTTATGCACGGGCCTAGGGAAACTCAATGGCCCCTCCTATTAAACTACACATCGACCCCTGAGGTGAGACCGGTGCCCCAACACCCCAGAAGAGTGGGCTTCCACCTCCAGGAGGCAGTGTCAGACGCGTTCCAACAGTTGCTCGCCGATGGCATCATCGAACCTGCAACCGGGCCGACGCCATGGGTGTCCCCACTCGTGGTCGTACCCTAGGTAGGTGGCAAGATCCGGTTGTGTGTGGACATGAGGGTAGCCAACACTGCCATTCAAGGCGAGTGGCACCCTGGTCCATGCATCGAGGACATGATAGTGCAACTAAACAACGCCCAGATGTTCTCCAAACTAGACATGAATCAAGGTTATCATCAGTTGGAGCTACATCCGACTCCAGGGTGATCACAACCTTTGCAACGCATGATGGATTATTTAGATATCGGAGACTAAATTTCAGAATCTCGTCGGCAGCGGAGATTTTCCAGGAAGCCATCCGCCAAATCATCAGACCCATCCAGGGCACTTTGAACTACAGTGACGACATTCTTGTGTTCGGGTCATCGAAGGAGTCCCGCGACAAAGCGCTACATGCCACCTGTGAGGCGCTACAAATGGCTGGTCTCGCGCTCAACATTACCAAATGCCGCTTTAGCAAGACAAAGCTCAAATTCTTTGGACACATCTTTTCCAGTGAGGAGATGATGCCAGACCCGGACAAAGTCGACACGATCAACAACTTATGTGAACCCCAGCAGGTCACAGATGTCCGCTCCTTTCTGGGTATGGCAGGATTCCTCCGCAAGGTACATACCCCATTACGCATCCCTCACTGAACCACTCAGGAGGCTTCTACAAAAAGAGGCTACATTTACATGGACTCCTGCATGTCAACAGGTGTTCACTGACATCAAGCAAGCCCTCACTGAAGGTCATTGCCTCGCCTACTTCAACCCGTCGTGGCATGCTGAGGTGGTGGAGGACGCAAGCTACATTGGCCTCAGTGCCATACTAGCCCAACCAGCGGTGCAGATGTCAACCCCAGGCACCTGGTTGCTTACACAAGCAGAGCTCTGTCAACGCCAGAGGTGGCCTACTCTCAGGCAGAAAAAGAGAGCCTGGCGGCAGTCTGGGCGTACAAACATTTTCACAATTTCCTGATCGGAAAGAAATTTACTTTAATAATGGACCACCAGGTGCTCCTCTCCCTGTTTGGGAACCCACACACCAAGATGCCCCCAAGGATCGAACGGTGGGGCATGCGTCTGCAGGAATACAATTACGACTTTATCCACCGACCCGGGGGCGACCTCAACCCCGCTGACTATTTGTCATGACATCCAGTGGGAGCCCCAATAACTCGGGAAGGGGAGGTTGCCTACGTACAGTACATTGCGTCGAACTCGCTTCCACCGGCTTTATCACTCGAGACGGTCGCTGCTGCATCGGCTGCGGACCCCACAACCACCCTAGCCATTAGCCTCACGACAACCAACAAATGGAGAGACCACCACAGAGCAATGCTGGCTCACCCCGGTGTGTGTAAGCAAGAGATCGAGAGGCTAGCTAGAGTGCACGGTGAACTGGCCATGAAGGACAGCAACATCCTGCTCAGAGGGTGCCGGATTGTCCTCCCAGCCACTCTAAGGAGCGAGGTTGTTCGCACCGCCCACGAAGGTCGCAGAGGGGCTGAAAATACAAAGAAACAGCTGAGGCGCCATGTGTGGTTCCCGTTCCTAGACACTACCATCGATGAGTGGGTAAAGAACTGTCACGCCTGCCAGTGCACGGCACCAGCCGAAACCCCTGCCCCGCTACAGCACACACAGATACCCGATCGCCCCTGGGATCGAGTAGCCATGGATTTCTATTGGCCCACGGAAGGGGGTGATTATCTCCTACTTCTGATCGACGAACATTCAAGATTTCCAATAGTTAAAAAGTTGCAACCACAGCTTTTCCACAGGTAGCAGCGGTACTGGAAGAAGTGCTTAGCGAATGGGGGATTCCCAAAATGATAAAATCTGACAACGGCCCGCCGTTTTGCGGATATGAGTTCAGGACACTCGCACAACACCTAGGGTTCAGTCATATGAAGATAACTCCTCGCCACCCGCAAGCAAATGGGATGGCGGAACGCTTCATGGCGTCGATTAAGAAGACAATCCAGAGAGCCTGAGTCGAAGGCGTCAGCCCCCAACAAGCTTTATGTCGGCTCCTGCGAGACTATCGGAACACACCGCACGAGGCCACGAACAGGACGCCTGCCGAGCTCATGCTCCGGTATGAAGTGCAAACCCGCATCCCATGTAACCCGTCAAGTTAGGAACCTCCGGATGCTGAAATCCTCCGAAGAGACGCAGAAGCAAAAGAAAGAGCGAGAAGAGACGCTGATGCCAGGCGCAGGGCTGCACCAAGAGACTTCCACATTGGGGACGAAGTACTCGTACAACAACCGACACCCAGGAAGACAGATTCGCGGTTCGCCCCGAGTCCCATGAGGGTCACCGCAGTCAAAGGGACGATGGTGACAGCCGAAGATCGGGACAAAGCTATAACAAGGAACTGTCAGCAATTCAGACATTACATCAAGAGAGAAGGTACAGTGATGCCACAGAGACCTAGTACCCCGGAACCATGGGCCTCGAGAGATGACCCGTGGACCCCTTCCGAGGGAGACCCTGGAGGTACAGAGCAGGACACAGGGACCCAGGATGCCTTGGAGTCAGCAGCCCAAGAAGGGCAACCCCGGCAGACAATTAAGAAACCGACACGCCTTGTCGAGGAATGTTACAGTGATGTTTGAATCTAATGTCCGGGGGTGGTGTTACCAGGCACTACATGGTTAATGTTTGGCCCCCGCCGTTGCAGAGGCAGAGCCAGTGACATTGGGGTTAGGGGAGAAGAGAGTTATGGGTAAGGCGCATAAAGCGCCAGTTAACATGGATGCCAGTTTGTTAAACCCCTCCGTGTGAGTGCGTCCACCTTTAGTAACACCACCGTCCTCAGGATTACATGGGAATTTGATACACTGTATAAGTTTTATTTGTTACTTTTAATAGCACCCAGAGTATTTTGTTCACCCCCACCCCACCTGTTGGTCGTGACGGTTTTACACGTGACTTACTTCATCCACTTCTACATATCACTGGCGCCTTGAAACACTTGTGTACAGGCGCGTTATATTTGCCATATCATATCATAGGCAACATCCTAATGTCCACTGTGCCCCTTAGTAATGACAGATCTGCATGTAACAGTCATATGTTGGCATCGCCTGTTTGCCGTGATTTCACTTGGCTTGAAAGCAAATTGTGCAGCCCTTTGCCAAAGAAATATAAAATAAAGGAAACATGTCAATCTCGGCCATTAGCACAAGTCAATGTGACATTGTCTCTTCAGGTGTATAGCATTTTCCAAATATACAGGCTCTGCAAATAAAATAATAGAAACACACCAAATTGTTCTAAAATGCAACAGGTGAAACTAACACTAATGAAAAAACATGTGCAAAGCACTTTCATCACCGTGCACACAAACACACAGCTGATATTTAAGACAGCTATTCCATCGGGCTTGAAGCTGTGATGACTGCAAAGCATGTAATTTAGAACCTCGAGGCATCAGCACAGCCTTTGACACCACTGACTACAAACTCCTACTCCATCACCACTATCTTTACCTACACAAGTGTATAGCCCACTCACCCTACAATCGTCCATCCCCAAAAGTCCACCACAGCTCCTGATCTGACTGCTCATAGTCCCCAAATCACGGCTTCTCCCCAATGCCGAATCTCCCATCTCTAAGCAATCTAGAACATTGCACCAACATTGGTATCTGGTGGAAGCCCTGGGGCTCAGTATCACTGTCACCGCCTTCTTATCAGTGCCCGTATCAGTGTTGACACTCTCCTTTTCGCCCACAAATGCATTCTTGAAAAGTCCCCAAAATTCCTGAACAAAAAAAAGTCAACACTACAAACCAGATGAGTTAACCGACAAACGATTTCTCCAAATCCTACCACCATGCTGCACCAAAAAGGACATAGACGTCTTAAAGTACATGGCACGTGGGACGTGCGGCCTATCACCATCCTCGTTTTGGTTCACCTATCACAATCATCTGTCAAGAATTCTAATGCACTATGCCCGTACAAGGAAAGCATTGGCCATTTCCTGCCCAGCTTTCGAAATGTGGGACATTTACCAACCAAAAGTTGTCTTTGCCATCCCAATGAAGGTGTGTTTGCCCTCCAAGGGTAGGTTCAGTACCCACAAAAATGCAGCACCGAAAACAGGGTCACACTCCTTTGTTCGTACTAGAGGCTATTCACTTCACTAGCCCATTCGTTAATAGTTACACAAGTCTTGGAAGTCAGTTTCCTAAGCCAGAAAGAACAGCTCCACATTTTGGAGCCATTTTGAGGTGTATCGACATTATTTAAGGTGGTATTTGCCTAATTAATGTTGGACCCCAGTGAATCTTTTGCTTAGCAGTGTTTCATCATAGGCCCAGTAGCGCAGCTCAGGCTGGGGAAGATTCATGACCAAGTTCGATCACTGATGCCTGATCTACCTTTTGCAGATTTTTCAAGATGTTGACAGAACAGATGCACGAATAATCACACCATCCCACGAAGACCAGATAGAGGGAACTCTCACAGACATTGTTTGGATAAAATAAACTCTAAACAATCTCTCTGCTCCATTGAGGCTTCTTGAAACATGATTATCAGAAAATCCGCTGATAAAGCGAATAACCCCTTGACGTAAATCGTTGTTGAACCTTGCACTAGGAAAACAGTACTTTCACCAATGTATTAATGGTACCGTTACAAAAAAGCGCTGTTCAATATTCCACACTGTGTTTTATGAGACATTAATATTACAAGCAGTCTTCTTTTTATTTGATTCAATTCATTCGAAAATCACATCAGTTCGGAAAAGGAATTGAAAAATTACATCAAATTACTACTCATAATATATTTGCAAGGAAATTGAAAACTGAATGGCAGTTGTCCAATTTATATTTGTATAATGCATGACAAAGTGCTGTGAGGAAGGAAGGAAGACATGGCTCCTGGATGCCAAACAGAAATTATTCGTATCATATTTGATAACTCAAATTGATCTTTAATTTATGACACAATCTAGGGAGAGCCTTGCGGCTTGCAAACATAGGTAAAGGAATTAGTTGCTATCGGCAAAGTAAATGTTACCTTGAATCACAATTGCATTGTTTTCTGTTTTGATCATATTATATTTTGCTGGCCTGTTTTTTCTGTAGTCAGTACTGTTCCTTCATTATGATTCATAGCTTCAATTATTAAAATCCATTCACGTTTAATGTCCACAGTCTCTTTTCATTCAAAGTTATTTTTACTTGTAACACAAAAAGTTGTGGACGATATGTAAAGTAGGGCAACATGGCAATTGGAAGATGGATGAAAAACGTTATTTATATTTATATATGTGTGTGTTTGTGTGTGTGTGTGTATATATGTACATATATATTGAAGGAAAAAATGTTAGTTGCAGGGACGTTGAGGTGAGAACTTAATGCAACAAAACCCCTGCAATTCAGCTAAAGCCACCTTAACTTCATGCCCCCTGTTGCGCAGCCTATAACCACAATGATGACATCACAGATCACATCACTGATGACATCACTAATTACATTACAACAGCAACTGGCATTAAGCCTGGCCTTCAGCCATGGTCAGTGTGCATGCCAAATATATTTTAACACATGAATGGGTACTAGTCATGGCCTTCAGTTATGGACAGTGGTCACAACCTTCACCCATTTGCACTGAATATTTTAAAACGCTAATGGGCTACCAACCATAGATTTTGGCCTCTACCAGTGGATACAGCTTTCAACCATGTCCACTGTATATTATATGCACTGGTCAGGCACTAGTCAGGGACTTAAGCACAATAATGGCCAGTGGCCACAATCTTTGGCTGTGCCCACTATATATGGTAACATATAAATGAGCCACAAGCCATGGCCTTTGACCTTGATAAGTTTGTACATCTTTTGGCCATGTCCACTGTATATTGTAAAATAATAAAATGATATAAGCAATGGCCTTTGGCCGTGCCCACTATATATTATATACACTTACCAGCCACTAGCCATGGTCTTCAACACAATACTAGCCAGTGGTGACGTCATTTGGCATAACATATTAATGGGCGCTAGCTATGGCCTTTAGTCATGGCCACTGACTACAGCTTTCACCGCTGCCCACTGTATATTTTAAACAGTGATGGGCTACTAGGCATTGCTTTTAACCATGCACATTGGTATTTTCGAACACTAGCTATGGCCTTTGGTACTGGCCTGTGAACCCAGCCTTTGTCATGGCAAAGTCCACGGCCTAAATTGTTATTAAGGTAATCCAACTTTTCATGAGCTAGTTTATATATAATGTTATGTCTAATTCCATTATTGATGTAATAAGTAATATTAAATGAAATTAGCGTTGTCACCAGTGATGGCATCAGTGATGTGATTTGTAATGTCATCAGTGTTATCATACAACATGTAATTAGTGATGTCTTCAGTGATGTCAACATTGTAGTCATAGGCTGCACAAAAGAGGACCCAAAATTAAGGTGGCTTTAGAATCATTTGAGGGGCTTTGTTGCGTTAAGTTCACAGCTAACGTGTTTTCCTTGAATTTCAAGGATTTTGTTATACCATAGATTTTTAGTACTCTTCCAGACCACTAGCATGGTCTTCGGCCATGGTCATTGGTGCCCGCTGTCCATTTTAAAATGCTACCAGACCACTAGCCATGGGCTTCGGATTGTAGGCTTTGAGAAATCACAATATTTTTAGGCAATGAGCAGTGAAACTAAATTATGTGTAATGGACCACAAACTATAGTTAAGCACTGTGCTCCAAGCGGTACACTCCCTTTCGGCACTGTCATTTCGCCATGCGCTGATTTGGCGAAGCCATTATGCCACAGTCTCCATTTCAGCACACCCTTTTCAGCACGAAAGCCATTTCCGGTGCCGTTATTTTGGTGCAAGGGATGTTTGGACGTGGCTGACATTGCAGCCACGTCTAAACGCCCTCATGCCAAATAGGATCACAGTACTACACTGCAACTAACCTTGCTACCTCCCAGTTGCATTGATTTTTTTAAAATTAAATTACATTAATTGAATAATAGATAAAACATACAGCCTTGAACACTGGTCTACCAGAGCTCAAGGCACGGCATTTAACCACTATCCCACAATGGCTTCATGCATCACTGGTCAGACATTTCATATTTAGCCTATGGTTAAATAAGTTCAATGATAAAAGTCTAGATATGAAACTTGTGAGAATCCAGACAATAACATCATTGTAGCATAATGGTTGCAACGATTCTCCAATGGCAGTGTTCAGCATACATTTGTTTTTTTTTAATTTAATTTTATCTGTTTTATAATGTTGCCCATAGACGATGCAGTCCTCTTTTTGAATATATGTGCAGTGTAAGGGGAATGTATGGTGTGAGGGTGTACATGTTATCTGAGAAGGTTTGCATGCAATGTTGTGTGTTTCATGTGAGCGTATGGGTGTGTGTGTGTGTGTGTCTGTACATGGTGTGAAGGTGTGTGTGAGGGACTGTGCATGCAATCAGAGGAGGGTGAATAAAAATAAAATATTTTTTTCACTGGGGAAAGTGAGAATAAGGGGCTGGAGAGGAGGGGTGTCTACTTGCCCCCGCCGTTTTCAAAGTGTAAAAGTAGCGCAATATATTAAGGGAATAATGGGACTGGGAGGTAAGCCCCTCCCTTGAGCTGCAAACAAAGTCTTGTTTGCGTTGGCTCAGTGGCCAGTCAAAAAAAGAAAGTTGAATAACAAAAATGTCGAAAACAAAATGTCGAAAAAAAAAGTCAAATGTTTTATTTTTTTATTTATATTTTTTTTAGGGTTTCGTTAATAAAAAAAAGGGGTAAAACAAAAAAAGGGGGTTCGGAGAGAACCCCCATTTCGAACAAAAAACATACAAAAATAGACATTCGACTTTTTTTTTCGACTTTTTGTTTTCAACATTATGACTTTCGACTTTTTGTATTTCGACTTTTTGACTTTAAACCCGCTGGCTCACGTGCAATCCAAGACACACAACTATTATTAACCCATTGGTAGTGCTGCTCGAAAGACCTTCTTAAAATCATGCAGTGATTGGGTAAACGTTTCCATGAAGGAAGCCACCTGGATCAAAGGCATGCCTTTTAAGACTGCATAGTTCAGAATACAGAGTGTTTGTCAAAATAAACTGTTTTACATTTTTTTTAAAAGTCTTGTACCCTTGTCTGCCAGAGTTCAAGGACCACCATGTAACCACTACAGGACAATTGCTTAGTGCTTCATGGGACATACATTTCATATTTAGCCTTCAATTTAAACTGTCCAATTGTAAAAGGCAAAGTATGAAACTTGTGAGAACTCAAACAATAATACCATGTTAGCATAATAGTTAGGTTCCCCTTCTCAAACTCCTGCAGGTCAGCGTTTTTGACGACAGCATTCAGCACAAATGTGTTTTTATCTAATGTTTTCAGTTTTATAATGTTGCCATATACCGTTTAATTCATTTTCCATTCTGTTTCATAATGTTGCAGTAAATAAATGTGTTTCATGTTTAATACAGTTTCAGTTCTGTAAGGACGGTATAATACATATTACAAAATGCAGAGTGCCTGCAGGTTCAGGCTAATTGTGACATCTCGTGCCAAAACACCCTTGCGCCAAGAGGTACAAAATGCAAAGTGCCTGGAGGTTCATGCCATGCCAATTTGCGACCTCTCGTGCCAAAACATCCTTGCGCGAGAGGTGCCTGCGCCCAACTGGCTATGTCTAACTGGGTGCGCCCAAACGGGGCCTGCAGCGAAACAGTCATGCCATAACGGCATGCGCCTAACTGGCCGTGCTGAAAGGTCATGTCCCGTGCTCCAAGCCCCTTTCTTTCTGGCCAGTCTCTTGGTGACTGTTGTGATACATCGCACAACCCCAACTAACCACATTTAAGCAGCACGGAAACAGGAATACATGACCGGCTGCAAGAATAAGATATGCCCAGGTACTTTCTGCACCCATAGCGAAAATCAAAAGCTGGCACCCATGAAGATAGGCACAGTACTGCTTAGCTTCAAAGTGAGTAAGGCACCAGCCCCCTCAGGCCATGTTGCTCTAAGTGGTCTTGTAATATGACCTCACTTGTTAGGCACCATGGCCTGAGGGGACTGGACTTTTCCGCACTTTGAAATTAAGCAGGGTCAGTCCTGGTTAATTCATGGATGAGAAACCTGGATCACTAGTGATTTTTCACCCTCAATGTCACTGTAGCTGAAAAAATGTCTACGTCTTTGTATTATGTATAAAAGATTGCAGACTTTGAGAACTCTCAATGTTTTTAGTTAATGCCCTGTGAGATTTAATTATTTGACGAGGATCACATACTTTGGTTAAGCAGCGTGCTACAAGCCCCCTGTTTTAGGGCTGTTCTCTTGGTGACTGTTGTCATAAATCGCACAACCCGACCTAACCACATTCAAGCAGCACATAAAAGGGGAAAAAATGACCAGCTGCAAAAATAACATATGCCCAGGTACATTTGCTCCATAGCGAAAATGAAAAGCTGGGACCCATGAATATATGCACAGTAAGTGAACATATATCGTAAAGTGAAATATACAGATGTAGTTCACTAGACCTACTCCTTAGATGAAAGTGTGCAAGACAAAATAGCATTGGACTTCTAAGAAAAGTAATGAACAACAGAAAAATAACCAGAGAGAGGAAATGTTCCAATAAATATGCTGACAAAGTATAAAAGGTGCTCACCTTTTAAACTCAGCAATCTGTTGTGAAATATTCCCTGGAAAATTAAATTCCAAAACAAAACAAGTGCTTGTGGTCTTGTGAGTAAGCATCTGCACTGGGAACATGACAACCTGGGTAAAATCCTGGTAGCCAAGTACTTGAGCAAGCTTTCCAACCTCAAAAAAACCCAAGGGGTTGCGTCTGCCCTCTGAAAAAGAGTTACGCTGTCCACCCACATGTGTCCTTTACTGGTGCCATGAAAAGCAGCCATACCAAGGGGAAAATAACTGCACCAGTGTCCAGGATTGCAAACTCTCTTGCCACACTGTGGGCAAATACTCATGACTTACTTTCCCTCGCATCATTTCCATTCCTCAGCCCCATGTCAAGCTTTCAGAAATACTCTGCTTTATAAAGCTGACTTGAAAAGTACACATACACTAGTGTCACTCAAATATATAAATCCCTATAGAACTATGTTAGGCAAAAAGTGTACAATTGTGGCATTATTCCTCCCATCTTGACTGTGAGACTACAACTGCCAGAATGTAATTCAGTAAAAGGCAAAAGGTGGTCTCTCAGTGCAAAACTTTCAAGGTATGACAGTAGCACGGTTTAAAAAATATAATGCGGGTGGCGTGTGTTATGAGATATTTAAAACCAAGAAAACACATGGCATTTGGGACTGTGGGCTTTCTCCTCTCCATGCAGTACCTGGGACCAACCATGCTTAGTTTCAAAGCAAGAAAGGACGCAGCCCCCTTAGGCCATGTTTCTCTAAGTGGTCTTGTAAGGTGCGCTAATTTATTAGGCAACATGGCCTTAGTGGCTGCCCCTTTCTTTGTAGCTACGCAGGGTTCGCTGCAGTTCTTGCCGGGATGGGAAAATTACTTTTGCTGTAAAAATATCTATGTTTTTTTTTATTATTGACTGGGAGACTACATATACCAGAATGCAATACAGCAAAAGGCAAAAGAATGGTTTCTGAGTGCAAAACTTTCAAGGACTGACAGTAGCACGGTTTAAAAAACGAAAACAATTTGGATGCCCATTCAGTCACCATCCATACAGTGACTGGGACTGACCCTGCTTAGTTTCATAACAACGAAGGGCCAGCACACTTATCGAAGTGGTCTTGTTACGTTTGTTAAGGTATCAGGCAACATGGCATGAAGAGGCTGACCCCTTCCTCACTTTGAAGCTAAGCAGGGTCTGTCCTGGTTGCTTCATGGAGGCAGGACCTGGTTTACTCCCCCCTGCTGACATCCTTATAGCTGCAAAAAATATCTTTCAACAAAAAAAAGTGTTACTGTGGATACTGACCTACATACCGTTGCCTATTTGTAGTCCTTTATAGCCATGAATATCGGCAGAAAAAATAATATGTCCAGGCCCTCACCAGGTACCCACTTCTTTTGTGCCAGCTCCTCCCACTCCCCAGATGGCCTCCTCTCCCTTCCCCCCACAACGCATGCTGTTTCTGTGATTTATAGTAATAGCATTGAATACAAAAGCATCAGAGAAAATACATTTTTTTCATTTTGTTTTGATGGGGGGTTCCCCCCAACCCCTGTTTTTTAAACCTTAAAACCCATTATAATAAAAATAAAACCTTTACTTTAAAAAAATGCATTTTTTTCGATGCTTTTGCATTTGATGATTTTGCATTCGATGCTTTGTATTCAGGGGAATCACTGTATACCGTTTCTGTGGCACAGTTTGCTTTGAGATGTCGGCTATTCGAGGCTAAAAAAAGCTTCATGTTGGAAACTCAGTCCCTAGACACCCTCCAACTCACACATTTCCCCACCTCTAAGCTGATGGCATTTGCATGTTTTTTGACCTGCAAATAGCTTTTTTCCTGCGTTTCATTTCCCCATATTCTCAGCTGTAGCCACAGATATCGCTTGCATCGAGAGAAAAACAAGATGGTGGTTGTTTCATTTCTAAATCCCTGAGGCATCTCTATCTTTTTTTGGGAAGGGGGCCCCCCTTCTCCGTCAAATATTTCTAAAACTACTGCACGGAATAGCCCCAAACCATGCATGGATCGCAAGTCAACTCTTCGTGCCCAAGTTGTTTTGGACGTGGTCCAAATCTGTCCAGCGGTTTGGGTTGTGCGCTTTGGCAAAAATAGACCTTGTTTGTCTATGGGAAATGAATGGGAAGTAGGCTGCACTTTTGGAAAAAAGAAATTTGAGACATTTTGGATAACTTTTTTAACAAATCTTTACAAAACTTTGCAGTCTGGGCGAGGGCCCGCAGGTTTTTAATTACTTACAAAATTTTGGCCAAAACCATTACTCAAATCAAAAGTTATTAACAATAGAATTTTGAGGGGTTCTTATGGGAGTCTGACTCACCTTAACTATAGAGCGGCTAAAATGTATATTCCGCGAGGATAGCTCAGGGGCAACATGCTCTCCTTAGAAGCAAGATGACACCGAGCAGCACAGGCTTGATCCTCTAGGTATTAAGCACATTATAAATAACCAAATACAATATGTATTCAGAGACAAAATGTACTTAAGACAGAGTTAAGCTGACTCAATATATTGCAAAAAAAACATGAAATTCAGTGGCTGTGTACAGTAATTTTTATTTTATTTATTTATTTAACATTTGTATAGCGCGCAAAACCCATAGGCATCTAGGCGTTTTTTCTTAAGAAATCGTTTACATTGGTTACTTGAGATATCAGGTTACAGAAATTACATACTTGGACACGAGAGGTGTCAGATTAAAAGGTTACAGCATTGTAGATTACAGAACAGAATATAGTCATGCAATGAATCACATCAGTATCCAAGTGAGGATAACAGTACTTTCTTACTGGTAGTGCTAACTTGGATGCCAGTCACCAGGAGGGTGGTACGTTTACAATACTTGCAGGTAATAGTGTGATAGGGAGGACAAGTTTACATCATTTGAGGTCTTGGCTGAAGAGCAAGGTTTTAATGTTTTTAAGGAATGACCATATTGAAGGGTCTGTTCTCAGGGCTAGGGGCATGGAGTTGCATAGTTTGGCAGCGAATACTGGGACGCTAGAGCCACCTTCTTTCTGACAATGGAATCTAGGGATGGCGACGAGGTCTGCATATGTAGAGCAGTGGATCTATTTGATTGTGTTTTCAAGACTTAGGTAGAATGGTAGGTCGGCGCGCTACTGGAAAGGCACTTGTGAGCTAGAGAGAGGGTTTTGAATCTGATTCAATCTCGTACCGGTAGCCAATGGATGCTTTGATAATGATAATCTTAACTCAGAGTCACCCCAGTAGATGTCACCCATGATGTCATTTTAATCTCATTGTTGATCCCTACTGTGAACTCATATTTGTGTTCATGGACTGAGCAACGTGGGTGACTCCAAGTTAAGGTTGTCGTCACATCCCACACCTGCCATATTTCATGGATTTTGTTGCAATAAGTTGGGCCAACTTAACTAAGTCTTAACTAAAGCTTTTTCACTGACCTTCTATGGTAGTGTTATACTAAATTGTCTCCATGGACCACTTGTCAGGGCTTATGTCAATGCCAGTGTCCACTCTGATCCAGTCTCTATAAAAGACCATGGACAACTGGCCATAGCCTTTGCCCAAGGCACCTCACCCCATTGTGATTAAATTACTGGAAGACCTTCGGATGTGGCCCCTGTCCATGTCTCAACAATTAACCATGTCCATCCCAACTCTGTTGTTACTAAAGTTTTTCACTGAATTTCAAGTTTTTTAATGCTCAATCTTCTTCATGGCCCACTGGCCATGGCCTTCAGCCGTGTCCATTGTCCACTCTGCTCCAATCAGCATAAAAGACAGTGGCCAACTGGCTATGGCCTGTGGCCATTTCCCCTCACGCCTCACAAGTAAATACATTAATCCCACTGGCCATGACATTCTTCCATGGTCCATGCCCAACAACGAACGGCCAGATCCATCTTAACTCTATTGCAATTAAAGTTTCCTCACTTAATTTCAAGGACTGTTTTATGAAATATCTTCTCCATAGTCCACTGGCCCTGGCCTTTGGGCATGGACATGCTCCGCTCCACTCTGTAAAAAGGACCATGGGCCACTGGCCATGGCCTTTGACTATGGCCTCCCTCCCCCTCATGAGTAAATAACTTGATCCCACTTACCACAGCATTCTGCCTTGGCCCCTATCCATTTCCCACAATTGACCAGATGCCACCGGGCATGGCATTCGGCGATGGCCAGTGGCCACATCGAAAACATCCACGTTGCACCAACAGAACAGACAATACTGATTGCCCCTCTTTTTTCTACCTTTCTTTCTATACCATGGTAGCTTCCCCACCAATTTCCTATAGAAACATAACCGCAATCACTGTGACTCCCCTTGTATTGCAGTGGTAATTGGCAAATGCTCGAAATTCTAAATTCTTCCCCATTACCACTGCCACCCTCCATTTGCATAGCTCTTCTTCATGAGGTGCCAACTGTGTATATACTCCCACCCCTCTACTATCACCTCTTTGCTTCTGTTGCCCGTAGGAAGTCGAGAAAGAAAATGGCTCAAAGCTTTATTTGGCGGAGGGAAAGGGCTGGTTTCTCATTAGGGTAGGCTTGGGGAGGGGAAAGAAGACCACAGGGTAATTGGAGAATTTGGGAGGGCTGGAGAGTCCAATGCCAGGCAGATAATATTCATCTTACTGCCGGACTGTCACAGGATTCCCAAGAGAACAGAGCAAGATGCTCTCTTAAAATAAAACGCATCACGCAAATCGGAGGTTGAAAGGGTATAACAAAAAATTGACAGACAGCATTTACACAGTGGGGCGACTGTAGGGGAGCCTAGAGAGGTGTAGAGGTGCACATGGAGAGTGGAAGTGGGGATGGAGAAGAGTTTGACCTTTCTAAGCATTTTCCCATCATTGTGGTACTCTGCGAATACCATGGGAATAATTAGCATAGTAATGCCCAGGAGGATAGCTCAGCCACAACGTGTTCGCCTTGGAAGCAAGATGACACGAAGCAACACAGGTTCGATCCCCGAGTCCGTGCTTAGAAACCTCCGGGTATTTAAGCGCAACAAAAAAAAATTACTCAACTGAACTATTGCTGTAACAGCGCCTCGATGTCCTCGGGCTGTGTGAGCGCTTTAAAAATGCAAATAAATAAATAATGCAAGGTGGTGTTGCAGTGATAGTGGGATGTTGCCACAGGATTTGCTTATGGGAATGTACAACACAAATGAAAGGGTGGGGGGATGAAAAAAGGGCCTCATGCTCCTTTAGTGTAACGTGAATAGTGGCTATTGCCGAAGTACAAGGAGGGGAGATCTAGTTATTTACCTGTGAGGAGGCATGTTTTTACCGTAATTGTTGCAACATGGGCAATGGGCAGTGTCAAAGTATGTGACCACTGGTCAGTGGTGAGGGCCAGGGCTGATCAGATCTAGTTAGTTACCAGTAAGGGTGATATGGGCTATTCCCTTGGCGTGAGAGACCAACCATGGCCAAAGACAATGGGCAGTTGGCCATGAAGAAGACATACATTTAAGAGGATCTGATTCATTGCAACAAAATCCAGGAAAAATAGATGGTGTGGGAAGTGGCGATAATCTTAACTCTGATTTTACTCTTACATATGTTTAAAAGACAATGGCGCACTGACTATGGGGTTAGAAATATTTATACTATGATATTTGATAGTCATTGACTAAGGTAGAGGAATGAGGAATATTAAATCATGAGCCCTTAGTATTGCCAGGTTACTGATCCCTGGTTGCACACTTAGTGCTTTGTGGCACATGATTCTTTTGTGTTTGCCATTTTCATGTAAGGTTTTGGGAGATATGTATGGGAAGAGAAATTGGAAATTGGCTATTTAATCTGGATGATTGATTGCCCATGAGAGATGGCAGTGACCTCCCTGAGTGGTTGGCACTTGCACTCTTTCCATGAACAATTCTATCCTATGAAAGAGGAAGTGGAGATGGCGTCTCACAATCATAAATAAATACATTGTAAGACCTACACATTCTTGTTACTACAATAGTTAATTCTTGGCAATTCATTAAACGAGACCCCTAGATATATTTGCCCTGCAGGAAACACATCTTCTGGGGTGAGAGCAACTTAGATTTTGCCACAGAGACGATCCAAACATTTTTCTGCTTTGGCGAAAAAGTTGAAACAGCTGCATTATTTCCAGCATATCATAAGGATGTTTCTATTGCAAATGCAACAGCTAAAAAAGATAGTACGGGTTGTACCCTTCTGTCAGGAAGATTTTTGAGGGGCAGAGATGTTAGACTGACAACATTGTACACCCAGAATTTTCAGCAGGATACCTTCAATCCGTATTTAAGGGGCAAGTAGTCTCCTTCACCAGTCCAGGCAAGAGGAGGAACTAAAAGGATTTGAAGTGACCCATAATGCTGATGAATCTCTGCCTTTGCTCCGAAAGCAAATAGGGGCTACCTGGGATCGCAAGAGTAACTTAAGAAAGAAGAGGCAAGCAAAAGAGCCCTCTTGGATGCTAATTATGAAAATCTAAACAGCGAAGTGCAGCCAAAGGGTGGCCAGTCTAGGCAGGGGTGCTGTCTTTCTGACTGTGCCGCAGATGTTCAGTGGGGCTGTTGCCTCCTATGCAACCAGGAAGCAAGGAATTATTTAAAGCCGAGGCACTCACACAAAGTACAGGCCCAAACTGCCCCATTAGTGGGCCACTTTCATAGTCTTGGACACAAGCCAGAAGAACTCAGGTGGACAGTGATTTTGAAAATTGGACAGACTAATGCCCCGAGTAATGATAAGCACACTTTACGTGTATAAGAGCAAAAAATGATTTTCCTGACAAAAAGCTACCCCGACGGATTGAATGAGAGCATTGATTGGAGTGTATTTATTAATTAAGAGCCTGTAGAACCAACACTCAAGTAGATGAGCCTCTACACGATTTCTTTGTGGCAATCGGGTTATCTTCCCATTGTCCCTTGTATTATATTTTATAATTGATCAATCGTCGATCTAAATTGAAACCGTGGTATTTTGGAATACCCATGTGGCTCGCACATGCTACAGTACTAATTCACCGGAGTATTTAAAAACCAACATTCCTTATCTTGTTCAAATAGTCCGGCACAACGTTGTATTGCTCGTTGCCAGTTAGCGTACTCCCACTGGCACTGAACACTACACATCCAGAGTATCATGATTTGGTCTTCTAGTTTTCTACCTGTAATCCAGCTACCTCGTGCTTTTTTACATCCTAGTACCATCCATAGTGAGGTACTATAACCAGCAGTGCACTTCCAGAGCCAGCGTATTAATAGTACCTGGCACGTGCACCAATAAGTACCCCCACTGTAACTCCCGTTTTTATCTACGTGTAAACTGGCTCTTGAGGTGCCTAGACATGGTTAATTATTCCATGTATTTAACTTGTAACTCTATTCGAGTTATCCTCTGTGTTCTAGCAAACGTAGACACAGGCCTTTCCAAATTTCACCCTACACGAAATCAACGTTACTACTTAGACGCATGCGCAGCTGCACATTTTTATTGTTCACTACAATCAGCTGCAGCATCGATTTTAATTGCCCCCTCGTTGTTGGCAGTCTCCGATGGGCCGCCTCCGTGAGCCCCCCACCCCCGTGATAATGAGACACGGAGACAGTGATGTTGTCGGTGTGGGCTCCCCGGTGATCTGACGTCACCAGGAGCCGCCCCGTTTATTTAACAGAGCACGCGACGGAGTGAACGTCACTCCGTCGCGTGCGTACCCTTAAAGGGGCAACGCCACACTCCTCCTTTTCCCTAACAACAAATTGGAAACAGGAGTACTTAACTAGCACACATCTATGACACATATAACTCTATAAGTTTCAACAAAAACCCCCATTTATTGACAGCCACCCCGGATCCCCCGTGGGTACCTGTCGTGGCCTGACCATTAGTCCCCGGTCAGCCTCCCCAGCTCAGTCCGTAACATAGTCATTGAGACGGGCAGGTTTCCCACGCCCTGATCTCAGGGGGTACCTCCTGCTACCGTCCCTGGCTGGTGTTCCTGGACTGGGTCCGCCTCGAGCCGGAGATTCCACTGCGGAGCTTTCTCCCCCACCTTCATCCAGAGCGCCTTCACTTTCTCGGCTGTCCGGGCTGTCCACTCTGGGGTCACCAATCTTCCTGAAGAACGACGCATTCCTAGTTACCGATGAAGTTCCATCCGAGGCAGTCACCATTGACCCCTTGACGGCCACCACATCTAGGGGGGCGGGTTCATACGTGAGAGACAGTTTTCCATGGGGGTGACGATTTCTCACCAGCACCTCATCCCCCAGTGCGATGTGTGGGGGTCTGAGCCCCCTCCTGATGTTCTCCATCTGTGTCCTGACCTGTCTGTCCTCTTCCACCTGCTCATTATCGATGACGGCAGGGTCTCTGTCCCCCACCTCCGGTATGACATCTCTCGGGCACCGCTGGAAGAGTGCCTCTGCCGGAGCCACCCCCGTTGACGAGTGAGGGGTGGTTCGGTAACCACGTAGGAAGACGTACAGAGCCCTCTGCAAACACTCCCCTTTTCCATGGGCAATTCTGAACACCTTGTTCAGAGTGCGCATCATGCGCTTGGCCTCCCCGTTGGCGCGGGGCCACAGTGGGGTGACCCGCCGGTGTTGAATTCCATACACTTTCATGAGCTCGGCAAAACTCTCACCCTGGAATGGGGCTCCATTGTCAGAGCACAGCACAGAGGGGAGGCCATGAGTGGCAAAGATCTTCTCCAGCGCCACCACCACGTTCTCAAACGCCACTGAGTCTATAAACTCAACTTCCGGGTACCTCGACCACTCGTCTACCACCACCAGAAAATGCGTGCCTCTGGATGTAGATCCAGAGTCGGCGTGCACCACTTCCCAGGGTCGAGTCCCTCGGGGCATTGCTTCCATGGACGGTTCCTTCTGGGCCGGGGCCGCCGCCTGGCACCACACGCAAGAGGCCACAAACGCCTCCACCTTCCGCTCCAGCTCAGGGAACCACACCTTCTGACGGAGGCGAGCTTTGGTCTTGGGGGCCCCTTGATGACCTTGGTGCGCCAGCGCGATGACCTGTGCCACTTTGGTCTGGGGCACTACGATCCGTTCCCCTCTTAGCAGTAGCCCCGACTCGGAGAATGTTAGTTCCTCTCTCACTCTCCACAATTGCTCGAGTGTGACCCGGGCCTCACATGTTCTTCGCTCCACCGCCTCCAGCACTGTCTTCCAGGCTCCTTTCTGCATGGCCTCCTTTAGGATGGCGAAACATTCGTCGCCTCTCGATGCAGCCTCAAGTTCCTCCACCTGCATGGAGTTGGGTGTCGCAGTCTCTACGACCAGGCAGACGTGCTCGTCGGCTTCCTCCGCCGATGCCGACTCCTGCGAGTCGTTCCTGGGGTGTCGAGATAGGTAGTCCGCCGCATTGTTGGCACCGGGACGATAGGTCAATGACACCCCATACTCCAGCAGGGCGAGCATCCAGCGCTCAATTCTCACTGGCGGGCGAGATGACAAGCCCGCCATGATCGGCAACAGCGGCTTGTGGTCCGTGACCACGGTCACGGGACGCCCCAGAATATAGAGGCGGAAGTGCCGACAGCCCCACAGCACCGCCAGGGCCTCCCTCTCGATTTGAGAGTACCGTTGCTCAGTGTCGGACAGGGCCTTACTGGCGTAGGCTATTGGTCGGACCTCCTGGTCCTTTCCTACTTGCGTGAGCACCGCCCCTAGCCCATATGGGCTGGCGTCCACCACGATTTCCGTCTGTAGGCTCGGGTCGAAAAATGCCATGGTGTCATGTGCCGCTAAAGCCCCTCGAATGTCGTCAAATGCCGCCTGTTCCAGAGGGCCCCACTGCCAGGTGGTGTCCTTCTTGGTGAGCGACCTCAGGGGCTCAGAGCGGGATGCGAGATTTCTGATGAAACGGCCGCAGTAAGTGACTATCCCCAGGAAGCTCCTCACCTCCGCGACATTCTCGGGCGGGCGCGCCTCCTTAATGTCCCTCACCTTGCGGGGATCCGGTGACACCCCATCCGCCTTAAATACAAACCCAAAGAATTCGATCTCCGTCTTCAGGAATTCGCACTTGTCCTTGTGCAAGGTGAGGCCCAGCAAGCGTAGCCGTTCAAAAGTCTTGGACAGGCGTGACAGATGCTCCGTCTCCGATTTGGCGTACACCAGGATATCATCGCTGATATTAAGGACGCCCTCCAGATCCGCCAGTGCACCCCTTATTATGTTTTGAAAGACCTCCGCTGCGGGGGACACCCCAAAGCTTAGTCTTTTGTATCGATAGAGACCCCGATGTGTGGTGAAGGTAGTGATGTACCTGGACTCTGGGTGCAAGACCACCTGATGATAGCCCTATCTCAGGTCGAGCTTGGAGAAAAACCTCGCGCCCTGCAGCTCCGCAATAATGTCATCGATGGTGGGGGTGAGGTGTCGCTCCCTCTTTATGGCCTTATTGGGGAGCCGCACGTCCACACAGATTCTCACAGCATCGGGCTGCTTGGGTTTGCGGGCGATGACGATAGGGAACACCCAGGGGGTGGGTCCTTCAACCTTTTCAATTATGTCCAGCCCCACGAGGTTGTCCAGTTCGCAATCCACCAGATCCCTGAGATGGAAAGGAACCCGTCGGTGCTTCAGCGCCACTGGTTGTATAGATTCATCGATATGGAGCCGGACCGGCTCACCCACCAGCTGTCCAATGCCCTCAAACAGGAATCCATGTTTGGCCAGGAGGACCTGGATGTCATCTAAGTACACTGCGTAGGCGAACGTGACGATGCCCAGTGCCTCCGCCGCGGCACAGCAGAGCAGGGTGTTGTCGCTCACCGGTGTGACATAGAATCTAGCCCGTATGTGTGAGTCCCCATACTGCACACCAGCCACGAATACACCGTCTAGAGGCAAAGGCCGGTCCCCGCCGAAGGCGAATATGCGTGCCCTCGGCGCAGCCAGCGCAGGCGGGGCCAGCATGGTCTTGTAATGCTGGCGGGCCATTACATTTACAGATGCGCCAGTGTCCACTAGCATCGGCACAGAGTCTCCATTAACCAGCACGTTGCACCGGGGCTGTCTTTTGGAGCGGGACTTGAGCACGCTCACACTGGACACGAAAAACACGTTCTCCTCATCCTCGTCCTCCTCCTCCTCCTCCTGAGTGGCCCCTTCGTCACCTTGGTCCACCTGGGCAACGTTGGAGGCCCTCTGGGGCCGGAAGAAGCCGGCTCGAACTGGTCCCCTCGGCACAATTTTGGGGGCGGCAGATTTGCACATTCTGGCGAAATGGTCAGGGCCTCTGCATCTGCCGCACTTGACTCCCCTTGCCGGGCATTCCGCGGGGTGCGGGAGATCGTAGCCACACTTCGGGCACGAGACATTCGACCCCTGCGCGCGCTGGCTCTGAGTGTTCATGGGGCGCCTTAACCCGCGGCCTCTTCCGACCGCGCAGACCTCTTCCACCTTGGCTGGGCGAGCACCCGCTTCCATCCTGGTTGCACGCAGTTCCGAGACCTCGTGGCACCTACCCAGTTCTAGAATGCGAGGGAGGGTGATGCCCGGCTCTCGCAGTATCTGGCGTCTCAGTTTCCCAGAGCTGCACCCCTGAATGAGTTGGTTCCTAATCATAACCTCAGGGTCATTCCAGGCACAAGGTGCTGCCAAACGCCGCAGCCGCCCAAAGAACACATCCAGAGTCTCATCATCTTTTTGTCGAGCCGTTCCCATGAGAAAACGTTCATAGTCCGTATTGGCCATTGGCAGAAAATGATTGTGGAGTGCCTCCTTTGCCGCAGCAAACGATCCGTCCACCGGCTGCAGGGACATAAATACCTCATGCACCCCAGGACCAGCAGAGTACAGGAGGGTGGCCAGCTTGCCGTCGTCCGTTGTTTCCATTGTGGCCCTGAAATACATCTCCAGCCTATCCATCCACATCTTCCACCTCTGTCCCAGGCCCGATGGAGTACCCGAGATATCAAACTCAGGCATTGGCTGTAGGGACCCCGGTGGTTTCTGCGGGGGAGCAGGCGGAGGTACAGGCGGTACAGGCGGTACAGGAGCCACAGCAGCAGGAGCAGCAGCAGCAGCCTGATTCATGGTGGAAAGCGCACAGGCACCCCAAAAGATTGGTAGGAAAGGGGCCGCAACTCACCACCAGCCGTGATCTTCGTGAAGGTGTCACTCCAGCCAGCATGCAGACAACGAGGTGTCCAAAATTGAGTAGAGGAAGAGACCCCTAGTGCAACAGCAGGCTTCCCATGGAGTCTCCCTGCCTCTGCTCGACAATAACAGTGACAATTGTCAGAATTTCCTCTTGAAATTGACATGTGCTGTGTTCAGCGATCATCCGCCGCTGAAGTTTCCAAAAATTAAGTCCGGATGGCTCACCGACGCTTCGTTATGCAGCCGTGAGTCTCCGAGGTCTGTTGATTAAAATGGCCGCCGGCCGCGTGCGTCGCCTCCTTCTCTGCGGTCGGAGTTCGTCGCGCGCTCACATGCGATCATCTGCGCTTCGATGAAACTCCCCGCGTGTCCCAGGAAGCGATCCCGGTCTCGTCGCCACTGTTGACAGTCTCCGATGGGCCGCCTCCGTGAGCCCCCCACCCCCGTGATAATGAGACACGGAGACAGTGATGTTGTCGGTGTGGGCTCCCCGGTGATCTGACGTCACCAGGAGCCGCCCCGTTTATTTAACAGAGCACGCGACGGAGTGAACGTCACTCCGTCGCGTGCGTACCCTTAAAGGGGCAACGCCACACTCGTGACGACCGTGCCGATTCCGGCACTTTTTACTCAACTTGAGACAACATCAGTTTTATTGGCTACTATCATCATTATAGTCACCAGGCGCCAGTGTCCTTCTCGATTACCTTCTTTACCCTTCGAAGCGAATGCTATTCTATACGCATGTGCTTCTCACTTTGAACTCCGTGACACGGGACGTTCTCTCCGCATTCGCTCAGGACTAGCATCTTCTTCTGGACGCATGCGCAGCTACACACACATTCTCTCTGTGTATATATAACTGTGCTATCCCGGTAATGGTTCCTTTTGCATGACAACCAGAAGAGATCAGCATTAGCCATTTTTGGCTCATGCTAGACGCGTAGGAGTCCCAGAGGTAAGCCAGCGCATCCTCCATCTGTAATACGACTATATCTAGCTTGGTCGTCACTACGCAATCGTACTCTTTCCGCATTTGTCTCCTTCTGCACGTTACGTACATAGTTGAACAGTGCGATTCTGCTGCCTATGCTAAGCCCTTGTCAGGCTCTTTAACACACCCGTGAGTTTATTACCTTTATGCAGCTACAACTGGCACGTTTGGCCATCAATACAGATTCGCTCTTATTTTTCCATCTTTGTTAACACACACCATTATTGAATAGGTCATTTAACGTAGCCATATACACATGTTCAATTTATACCCATGTAGTTTATTTAGATAATTTCCCTTTAGATCAGTCCACTGATTTTGGTTTCACCCATATTACAGGACTGTATTACCATTCTGGGATGACACCTCCTGTACCCATCGCCACAATAATAGGACAAGAGAACCTTCCCGCATAATTTTCAATTATTTGTCAAGTAAGTGTCATTTTAGAATTATCCTACCCAATATCTAAGTATAACGAATTTGTTTCTCAGTTGGGCTCACAGGACTGTGTGTTTTTGTTTTTTGTATGCTCTTAGGCAACTACCAGACTGCTATACTGAGAATTAATGCAGCCTCTTTAGGATCAGTTACCGACATTAATAGACGGTAAGCCCCTTTGTACATCTGACTACTTGAATGATGTATGATGTAACAATTCAATGACCCCCTACTAATAAGGTTGTGGCCTGCTTTTGAACTTAGGTTTGGCCTGGATTTGACCCTTTGGATTCAAGACAAAGCCGCAAGGACATCCGTCATACCTTGCTCGACTGTCCTCTGGGACCATATCATCAAGATCCCACACGGTCACGCCAATATCGACGTATGAAGCTTCTCCTTCTTTGTCATTACCACATTGGGTTTTGAGTGCTTTTCTGGTCTGACCCATTAGCTCCCCTGAAGAAGTTCCTAACAGTAATTCAAACTATTATAGGAATGAAACATGTAGGGTTTTAATAGTTACTAGTGTCAAGTAAAAAGGAAAGTATAAAGACTTTGAGAGAGATGCATTATAGGTACCTCTGGACCAAAGCATCAATAATAGAGAACAATTGATTTTCTTTTCACCAATATTCTCTGTTTATGCATTTTTGTGTGGTTCTATGTACACACGTATCAAGGTCTGAATAATCCTGAAATGATGTATATGTATATATAATTGTTTATCTAATGTGATTATAGTATCTAGGTGAGATACAACTATTGTATGATTTCACACATTGTTAGTCCATCAGTGATTAGCACTTAGCACTTTGTTGAAGCACTGGTCACTTTGTAAGTTGTTTTTAGGTGTTTGTGTTTAACAAAAGGCTTGTCCTTTATCTAAATTAAATTGTAAGTAGTTTAAATGAACAACTATTGACGTCTGGTTGTATTTTCCATGCACTCATTTTGACATTGTTTGAATTGACTTGACAGCGTGATATACCTTGCACCATCCAGGGTATTGCGAATCCAAACCTTCCACAGGCAAAGGAGCCCCCTGTGTTTTGTGTCCAAACTGTGGGCAGCCTACGGTGTCCGAGCAGGCAAGGTGAAACACTGCCACGCTCTCCCTTCATCAATTTAGACCATACAGTTTGACATTGGTTTGAAGTTTGTAAGGTAAGACGTGTGGGAGGATAGCTCAGGGGCAACGTGTTTGCAAAGCAACAAGTTAAAATCCCGGTCCTGTGCTTAGAAACTGCTTTCTGGTATTTATTATGTTATAACAAATTAATGAATATACTATTTTGGCTGAAATGGGGCATTTTGAAGCAAGGCTTAAAACCTGAGGAGTCTTAAAAGCACCCTAGACATGTCAGAAATGCAAGCCTTGTGGGGGCTATCACTCGAGGAAAGCACTAAACTATCTACCTGCCTGTAGGCAATAAGAGTCATAAGCCCCATTCCTTATAAGTAGTAGATTGTCGAGTAACAGATGGACAGATTTTGATCCACTGGGAAAACAAACAACCCTTGGTTGTAGGTGCAAGGACCCAAACCATAAAATACTACTTTATGAAGCCAAGTCAAAACCAGAGAAGAACAAGACCTGCCATTAAATAAAATTTTTTACTTGAACATTTTCAGTGGGAAGAAAGTTGTGCGCTCAATGCGAACTTGAGATCTGCTTCCCCTGCTGTTCTTTCCTTACTTTCTACTGTTCTTAAGGATAGAGAGATACTTTGTATCACTCCTAAAACTTTATATTCTCAGAGATTGTCACACACTAGGGGATATTTATTATCCCCCGTCTCTCTGCTCCTGTGACTTTTTAGTCACACAGACAACCTTCTAGTTACGGCTGGTGGCGGTGGACAAGTTCTACCAACTACGGTGCTATTTTTTTACCACAGACTGTATTCATAGTCCCGGTTGTGCAGAATAGGGTACTAAATTGGGGGCTCCTTTCTTATTTCGGCATTTCTAGTGTGTCTGTTCTTTGTTAGCCCTTCTTCTACCATTCTGGGAGGGAGAGGTCTGTGTGTGTTTTGCCTTTGGTGGTAGTCCTCGGGTGTCCCCACCTACGCTCCAGTGTGTCTGGGCAGGCAGGGAGTGGGGGGGGAGTTCATTCCGTTGCTCTGAGGCTGCCTGAGTGCCTGAATGGAAACAGCTCCCACTGTGGGCCTGGCTGTTCCGATTGGACAGCCACCCACCCCTTTCTGTAAACTGCTGAGAGGGATTGCAGAGAAGTGTTTGCTGATACTGAATAAAAGATGAGGTTCTTGTAGTGAAAGGCAAGTCAACCACTAGAAACTGAAGTAACCGAAGAAGAAGATGACTAGAGACACCTGTAGACCCTTTGCAACACAGTGAAGCAATCACTGATGTCCTCACCCCGTTTTCTATGTTAAAAGCACTCCAAGGAGGATGTCTCCTTCCCTTTGGCTGGTGGGACCAACAAACCCTGAGACGAACTACAGCTATCTCCTGAGGTGCTGTGGAGCTCCAGAGCTGCAGACCACAAATACCAGGAGACCTGCAACCCAATCATAGTGCATCCTCTTGCCAAAGCCAAATCCGTCCAAGTCTTTGCTGAGCTCCAGGTGATCCTCCAGAGACACAATATGACTCATCCAAGTCCCCTCACCAGAGTGCAGGACTCCAGGAATCAAAGAATATCGGCTGGTCGAATCACGTCCTTTATTGGTGCTGCAGAAAAGGCACCAAAACCATAGACTGACCAGAGAAGCTAAAGAAATCCATGCCACAGTTCCTCCCTCGAGACTGCTGCTGAGAAATCCTGTCTATTGTCCGGCCTTTCGTCACCGGACCAAGGAATCTGGAGGTCGGGTCTAGTACTGCCACATTGACGAGAATCCAGCCACGAGGATTATATTCAAACCAAAGGTACTATGGGGAGTAAATGTATTGCCTACCTTGATCCAAAAAGTCATTCCACAGCGCTGGAGTGCAAATAGAGGTGGCCAGGGTGTCCAGTCTTACCTCTGACCCAAGCTGCTACTTTTGTTCCTTTTCAAGTCTTTTAACAGGGTCTCCCAAGTTGTGTTATTCTTCAAAGTATCCTTACCTAGAGACTATCCACAGAAGCTTTGCTGTTCTGCTGCTTCACAAGACTTTGAGCCCTCTCAGAACTGCCTTTTAGCTAGGCTTGCGAATTGGACTTTAAAAGCCTTAGAGTGCGAAGAAACTGCCGCTAGAACCTTACGCTCTGCTACTGTTTGATTAACCAACTGTTTGCCTTCCAAAAAAGACGTTATCTTATGTGGTTTTGCCAACTAAATACAATTACTGTTTATCTTTGTGTGTGTGCGAGTAGGTGTTATTATCAATAACACGGTAAAACGGTCATTAGTGTCAAAAGCTGTAACAATTATAACCGCAAGCAACTACAAATTAAGTAGTGGCCTTTCAAAAGCACCTACAAGTAATCTTATGTGTTTCGGTTTAATGTGCTAAGTATTTTATTTTGTGTTTTTCTTTGAATTGCATTACAAACTGGGCTCAGTCTACTTACCTACAGCTCAGATATTCCCCTTATGATAAGCCTGACTGCTCTGCCACTCGACCAAAGATTACATGATTTGGATGGACTGATACTTAGAGTTGGGGATCTATACCATTGGGATAGTTTTATAAAGTCTTATCCCAAAATGGACTTTAGGAAAACTCCCCTAACACATTCCACCAAGTTTCAGTGTCCCAGCATCGACGGGTCCTGTTCTGGAAGGCTTCCTTTGTTTGTGACTGGTGAGATGCCTGCTGTCCCCTGTGTGCAGTGACTGTCACTGGAACCAGCCTTCTCCCATCTAGTAGAGAGTCCTGAAGAGTCCTGTATCAGTGGTGTTGCATTTCATTGCTGGAAAGGGTTGCACTCAGATCTGGTACCCGACCAGAAACTTCATTGCACCTGCAGCACCTGGGCGTCTTTGACTGGATCCAACGGCACGAAAACCTACCTCCAGCGACACCCATTCAACATGCCAAGTCCTTTGAGTAAGGGACGTGAGTAGTCACAATACTTACCATTGCCCATATCTCCTCCATTGTAAAGTTTTTGAAGAACTTTGATTTATGCTCCGTTCCATTGCTTTTAAAATGCTACTCTAGAAGTTAGAAAAGTACTGTACTTAACTGTAAATCCTTTTGAAGGACCTTGGAAACAATCATCACACCCATAGGAACATGTCCTAACTTCGTCCCATCTTCTTAAGGTAATTTGTGAACTTTTGAGCACAAGGCCACATTCAACATAGGGTTTGACTCATAAAGTTAAGGCTTTTATTCCTGTGGACAGGTTATACAATTGCTTAACTACTTACCCTTCCTTTCAGGTGTAATGGTGAATTGTGTGCACTGTATTAACCAACTGTGACTGTTCATATGTTTTAAATTTAGAGTGTTGTGTGTTACAGTAATAAGACGTAGGCAAGGAAATTGTTTCTCTAGTTAAAGAGCAAAGTTTAAGGGATTATCTAACAATATGATTTTACATAGATACCTGGTTTAAGCAGCCAATATAGTTAACATTGGCTAATAGATCTATCTCCACCATTTCATCTTTTCTAATCATCATATAGAGGCGGTGTATGGCCAGTGAATTGCGGTCAGCATTAATTCAGCCCTCAGGTATTCCACAGGTAACTGTTGGCTAAGTAGAAGATTGTTTGCAAACAATAGCTTTCCACTTTTTCCACTTCTCTCTGCTTACTGAGCGTCCATACCTCCGCTCCTTATAAAATGGTAGGGCAACTTTTAAGCAGATAAAAGTGTCTCAGAGCTGCCATCGTGTAGCCAGCATTGCGTTTAGAAAATTATGTTATAGCCGCAGTTAGTTATCTAACGGCAGTCCATGTCCACTCAATCTGTGAGGACAATGTTAGGTAACAATCAATCATTACCCCCTCATACTTATACTGGTCAAACACTTCCATTATTCTGCTGTTCAAGGTCCAGTTATACTATATGCTTTTTTTAACTCAAGACCCTAAAGCACATTATTTTTGTTTTCGCCACACTGATAACAAGTTGGTCTGCAGCAGCAATGATTGCAGTGAGTCCAGCTGCCTTCGTAAACCCCCAGGGGTATTGTCAAGCAATGTTAAATCATCAGTGCACCCCGCCACCTCGCCCTCTCTGTGCCGAGTTTGGGTGGCTAGCGGCAGGGTAGTTAGGGCTGCAGTCAAGTCTGCTAAATGGAGATTGAAGAGGGTGGGGCAAGGACACAGCCGTGTTTCAATCCACTATACGTGTGAATATCATCTCTTAACATCCAATCCTATGTATATTTTACCCTCACCTTGTTGTTATCAAATAAGGCCATGATCATCTTTAGTAAGCCAGGTGGAATGCCCCATTTGTGGAGGTTAAGCCACTGCCTTTTCTGATTTACGCTAGCAAAAGCTTTGTATCCCTCTAGGCAGCAGACTTCTCTGGGTCTTTCCCTTCAGCTTTGTCAGGGAAACCAGATGTGGGACTCCAATCTCGGATGAGGTTAGTTTTGTAAATATTTAATAGCAGTACTGCAGGGTGACCACAGAAAGTCAAAGCACACAATCCCCAAGCAATCCATAACTGTGCTGCCCTTCCCTTTAGCCACAAGCTTTATAGGTGTTCAGTACATTTACTTCAATACAACAAAAGGAATATTCTATGACTTCACTGTGGAGTATTTCAGTTCTCCCAATTAAAACAATTGTCTTCAATGTGAATCCTGGAAAACCTAGACACCCAGGTCACTTCCCCAGTCTTCAAAAGATTACCAGCACAGGTGTGAACCCTTAATACAATTAAGACTCACAGGGCCTCATTATGACCCTGGCGGTAGCTGTGCCGGTAAGAATGGCACAGTTGCTGCTAGAGTAATTTTTTCCCGGTAATTCCCCACAGCCAGGCGCCGGGAAAAATTACTCCCCATTCCCATTGGAGTCCCATAGGACTCAATGGGAATGGGGAGGACGGAAGCACCGGCACTGTCAATGTCTGCGGTCGGGTGCGTACCAGACCGGCTTACTCATAATGAGGCCCACAGTCTTTATTATCATTTGTTTGAAATAACCTTTGTTTGTTAGACATTGGCAAACATTTTGCAATGTAAACACATTTCTCAATAACTTCAATGAAACAGCAGAATACAGATTGTGTCCGAAAATACAGCATTAGTTTCATTTATCTATTCTGAATGCAAGCATGTTCAAAATATATTTTTTCCTAAACTACATGATGTCTAGTAGGATGTGATATGATATGGCATTTATAACGCGCCTATACACAAGTTTTTCATAGTACTAAATAGAGAGGCTTAGTCTTTCCCAAATCGGTACACTTCTTCGACTTAGATTCACTTATAATTACATTTCCCATCAACATTCTTTGATGCATTAATTTGCACATATATGTGTTTTTCTACCACGGAATCCTTCCCTTGTATCAAGGGAGCCCCAGAACCTTCTTCTGTTCTGCCTCCACCATCTTCTCTCTCCAGAAAATTCTTCATCTCACTTACAAACTCACCAACACCTTCTTCCAAACCCTTTGTGAAGCTGCCCCTTCCTTGTATAGGGTCTCATGCCACTCATTGCGCCATCTAACTTGAATGTGTGGGCCTCCTGTGTGTTCACTCAGTGGGGTTCTAAAAGGGTTGGAGTAGAGTTTTACAATGTCAGGTATGTCTGCCATTTTAAATGTTATTCACTTCTTCTGGACATCACCAAGTTGACCACCCTCGTGATTGCTTACTAAAGCTGACAGTGGCGGCACCCACTCAGTATTAGATGTGGCCAGCAGCCTGCAACTGTGCTTATCAGTTTCCATAACACTTGCTCTTCAAACTAGGCCACCACAAAGGGGTAATACATAGGGCCATAACTATACTGGTGCATTCTAAAAACTTGACAATTCCTTAAAGGGGCAAGGACATTTAAGTACTGATGCTAGTGACAGTTCCTAGTCCGAGCAAAGGATGGGTTGTCCTGGGGATCCTCCATATCTCCACATACCTCTCCCGGGTCCCGCATCACAGGGCAGGTCACAACATCCAGCACCCATGACGCACCCATCCACTACCACCAGGCACAGGCAATTTACTGCGTCACACCCCATAACAGCCAACATGGAGGTCTGCTCTTATAGATAGATTATGCACTTTTCACAAACACAAGATCTAAAATATTGCAGCACCTGCTCATGATTTTCAAGCTAGACCACCAATGGTCTTGTCTTTGTACTTACAAGCCCTCGCAATCCCTCAGGGTAGAAGGGTTACATCTGTAGATTGAGCCATATCTACCTGTGTTTGGCTACAACAGAAACAACTAAAATGTTGCAGTCGAAAAAAAGACATTGGTGGCTTGCCACATATACTATGGAGATGTAGCAAACTGTATGATTCTTGGACCTCTTTGTGTGGGTGTTTCACTACACAAGAAGGAAAGGTTTTCACTGATACATGATTTCACAGGTGGGACCAAGGTGAAAAGGCATGGACTAAGGTGAGTGTATGCAGCATTTAGTGACCACAAAATCATCCATCCTCATGCTTCGGTGAGATATTTGGCTCTATCATAGGGGTGCAAAACTGGCAATTTCTGTACTGAGAAAAGGAATGGTGAATTGATAGAAAAATCTGCCTACTCCGCAATTGAAACTGGGTAGCTGAAAACATAATTTGGCCCTCAGGGAAATTGGGCATCCAAACATTTTGATTCCTAACTGACCAAAATGTTTGAGCATCAGACAACAAAAGGGATCAATAGAGCAACACACATTCTCACTCCAAAGACTCCACCACCCTTAGTTACAGATCATAATGGATGTAGCCTTGTAGAGGTGGCTGAGGAACTGAGAAGCAATGGAATATATTAAAAGATTACACAGGTTGTTCTTCTGGCTCCACAAGGAAAATTCTCAAACAAACAGTCTCTCTTTCCAGGTCAGAACCCGACATAACTCACAGTCTGTAACGTACTGCTCATTTGGTTATATGGCATTCTGATCCCGGCTGGGATTCTCCCTGAGGCCATGGGTTGGGTGGCATCCCTCAGGTAAAGCAAGCACTTCTACTGAATTTGTAAACTTTTCTCAGCAACGTCCCCAGTCCGGTTCTATGGTGCCACCAACTCAAGGCGCTTACGTACTGCTCCTTTTGGTCAGATGGTATCCTGGTCCCAGTAGGCCTCTCCCTGAGTCCATGGGTTAGGTCGTATCCCTCAGAAAAAGCAAGCACTTCTATTCAATTTCCAAACTTTGTCTCAGCAACGTCCCAGTCAGGCCCTGTGGGCAAAACTAAGAGCTGGGCAGGTGAAGAAGGATGGTCTGGAAGGTAGACCAGCGCAATTGCCAAAGTTTAAGATTAAGCATCATCACAAGTTGGGTGCTAACTTCAGTAGTATTACCGCTCGGGCTATTAGCCCTACCGCCAAGCCCCTCGGCGCTATTAGCGCCGGATCACGGGTTTGGTGGAACAGTAAGTCCCCATTCCCCATTGGGCCCATTCAGGAATTTCCCATTCCCCATTGGACTCAATGGGGAATGTTTGGCGCTAATACCGCCGCCGGTAATATCGCAGAAAATTGGCAAAATTGCGGCAGATTTGCCTGCAGCTCAGAGCTGGGGGAAAATCTGCCAAGCCCGTGATTTGGCAGACCCTTAAATGCAGTGGTAATAGCGTTACCACCGCATTTAAGGGTTACCGCCAAACTCGTGACGAGGCCCTTACCTTCCAGCCATCACCTCTTTGTCAGTCCCTATGGGCAGAAGAAAAAGGTGATGGCTGGAAGGTTTAGCCTTAATCTTAAACCTTTGGCAATTGAGCTGGGCAACCCTCCAGACCATAGTTCTTCACCTGCCAAGCTATTACAGAATGGTGAAATACCATATGCAAATCAGGCTTGGTCCCACCGCCAAAGGGTAAGTCCAACCCGAATTGCTAGACCGCATACCTTCTGCACAAGACCACAAGCATCCCCAGCAATGTTTCGGCCTCATTAGGTGTCATCAGTGAGGAGTAGCTTGGGTCTCTAGCCCAGCAGGTATGGGACCCACATCTCTGGGCACATTTGAACAAGCAAAACAAAGAAGTGATGGCTGGAAGGTTTCAAATTAATCTTAAGCCTCTGGCAATTGCTCTGGGCAAAATTCACTGTCTCACGGGTCTTATACTATTACTCAAGCCAGCCTCACTTTCTTCTTTGCTGAATCAACTCTCACTCATACTTGGGAGTTTAACTCTAGGTGTTAGTGCTGACCCTCGGGCTATCTGTTGGTTGCAATCTTCAGTGTTCTGACTCTTGGGTTGTCTGTTGCCTGCTCTCTTTACTGTTCAGCCACACACCTGTTTCTCCTCCCATCTGTCCTAGACAACTGGTAGACTGTCATTGTTTTACAGTCTGACGGATACTGGCCCTGCTCCTCTCCCACTTCTTACTGTCCTACTCCAACCTCTTTTGTTATTTCCTCTCCCTCTTGTTGTTCTCCTGCTTGACCTTCTTCAGCAATATCCTCTCCCTCATCTTGTTAACCACCTCCATCATCTTCAGTACTTTCCTCTCCCTCTGATTGTTCTCCTCCTCCAACTTCTTCAGTACTTTCCTCTCCCTCTTGTTATTCATCCCTGTCAAACTCTTCAGTACTTTCCTCTCCCCTTGTTGCCCTCTTCATCCAACCTATTTAGTACTTTGCCCTCTGTGATTTTCTTCTCCAACCTCTTTTAAATCCTCCCCTCTTTGATGTTCTCCACTTCTACCATCTTCTAAACTCTCTCCTACTCCTGTACCATCAAATACCTCTGCACACCCACCTCCTCATGGTCCTTCAGTGCTCTTTATAGCTAGAACCATGCTGGTCCCTCAGCTCTGTAACTGCACTTCCACCTCGTTCTGCACCTCCAGCACTCTCCGCCCATCATCTATTCCACCTTCAACTTTTTGTCCCCATGCTTTGCTGCTCGACTACTCCAAACGCCCACAACAGCATGCTGTGACAGCACACTTATAAGTGCTGCAAACCACTACCCCCAGTTTGGATCTGTAATAAGGGTGTCCATCGTGCCTTCATTATTACTTCTCACGCAGGATTGGGTAAATACTGAGCACATGTTTAATTCAGGTGGAAAGGATCGAAAGACAATGGGACTTTTTATTGGGTAGACCCATTCCATAACAGGCATATCTGCCATCTGGTAATTCTGTTTCTTATGCCTGTGCATTCACACATGGAAGAGGAGCCGGTACTACTGTTGCAGAGCCTGGCTTGCAGCTCCCTACTTTCTGCCAGTGGGCTCTGCGGATGTATATGATTTGGCTGTGGCAGAATTCTTTGTGGCCGAATTGACCGTGGTCAATTTTGCCACGAAGACAATTTTGCCATGGCCGAATCCGGCAAAACTTTAACCCCCCACGGCCCTCAATAGATCCCCCTGTTACTCACCGAACGGGAGTGGACAAGACAGGAGGCCAAACCGGCGAGACGGTGCCTTGATTGAAGAGCTCGGGTTGGAGCCTCCACCCGAGCCTCCTCTCTATGAGGGAAAAAACGACCTTCCTGATGATATGACCCACTGCTGTTTATTGTACCAGACAGAGGGACCGATCACCCGAAAGAGCGGGGAGAAACACGCCGCCACGGACCCAGCTGCAAGAAACAACACACGATTAATCACTTGGAATACCAGTAGTAACACTAAGTGGAGATAAGATAGAATAACACTGGAACAACCCAGTCCCTGTGTCCTGAACCCACAACGCCCTGGTCCCCCCTAGAGTTCTAGACAAGGATGTAGGAAACAACCTAAGAGGTGTAGATAACAAGGAGAACCAAATTAAGGGCACTGAAGGTCTTACCCTAGGAAGTCGAAGTTTCCTTGTACTCCAGGATGCAGAACACAACGACAGTGTAAAATAATAAACGGGGAAATGTTAGTTGGGTAGCTTTTCCCGGGCGGTACGAGGGACGCACTAGATCCGGGTGGGTGCACAACTGCAAGGCGTCCCAAGGTGCACTTAAAGGGTGGAACCAGGTAAGCAATCCTTACAACAATCCTCAAGTCGGTACACGGGCGAGCAATAAGTGAACAGAATCAGCAGGCAGGCAGTCCTTACAGCAATCCTCAAGTCGGTACACGGGCGAGCAATAAGTGAACAGAATCAGCAGGCAGGTAGTCCTTACAGCAATCCTCAAGTCGGTACACGGGCAAGCAATAAGTGAACAGAATCAGCAGGCAGGCAGTCCTTGGTTTCAGAAAAGGGTTCGATACACAGAGAGTAGTATGATGGAACATACAATGATACAATAAGCTTCAGGAAAGGCGATAAGACGGAACTTCAACGCCGGCAGTAACTTTCCAACAGAAGCAGCGTCCTCCGGGTTACAGCCGCTTAAATCAATGAGGAGGTGGAGCAGAATGAGGGAGGCAATCGTGATGTCATGGACTACGGATTCCCTAGGTTTCATGGGAACCGTAGTCCAAAGACCGTCTGGCTGATGCGGTAGTCGTCAGCCTCCAGGGCATTCTCCACTTCATTAGGAATGGCGCCACAGAATACCGAACGGAACGGCGAAGCGCAATAGTCTTGCCAAATGTCCCTTTCCGCTGTCGGACCTGGGGTAAGTATAAAGCACGGGGTCTTAGTGTGGAACGGTGCCGAGGCGTGACAGCATCCACCCCCAAAGGCGGCACCAACCCCCTGCGCGCATGAAAGGAGCGCAGGAGCTTAGGACAATGGATATTATGCAGCGGTTCCCAGGACCTGTCTTCAGGACCGTAGCCCTTCCAGTCAACTAGGTAGAACGGGCGACCCCTGCGTAGCCGAAAGTCCAAGATATCCGCCACTTCGTATTCAACCTCGCTCAGTACCCGGACGGGAGAAGGACGGAGTGGCAAGCGAGTAGCAGGAGGACAGGGCTTCAGGAGGCTTACATGAAAAACCGGATGTACTTTCCATGAGGCGGGTAGAGAAAGCCGTACTGCCACAGGACTAATCATATCAGTGACAGAATAGGGACCCACAAATTTGGGCAAAAGCATGCGTTTACCAGGGATTTTCAGGTTGCGTGCCGACAACCAGACCTTCATGCCCACCTTGTATGTCGGGGCAGGACTCCGATGCCGGTCAGCATATTTCTTGGCCCTATTCTGGGCAGCAAGGAGATGCAAACGGACTGCCGTGTGGATGGACTTGATGTCTCGAAGACACGCCTGGGCTGCCGGATTGTCCAAGGGAACAGAAGGGTCCAAAGGCAAAGATCGCGGATGCTGTCCATACATGGCGTAGAAAGGTGACACCCCAGAAGCCGAGTGCAAAGAGTTATTATAGGCAAACTCAGCGGGCAACAACATTGATAACCAGGAAGACTGAAAGCGTAGGCACAGACAACGGAGGAACTGTTCTAAAGTAGCGTTGGCTCTCTCAGTCTGCCCATCCGTCTGGGGGTGATAGGCAGTGCTGTACCGATCGTCAATGTGTAAAGAAGCAGTTAAGGCTCTCCAAAAACACGAGGTAAACTGTGGGCCGCGATCCGACACCACGATGGATGGTAGGCCAAAGAATCGGAAGATATTCTTGAGGAACAAAGATGCCAACGCTGGTGCTGAAGGCAGACCCTTAGAAGGAATAAAGAGTGCCATTTTGGTGAAATAGTCAATGACGACCCAGACCGTATCAAAACCGTCCACCGGAGGTAATTCCACTATGAAGTCCATAGAGATCATATACCACGGCTTGTGCGGCACCGGAAGTGGTTGCAATAAGCCCACTGGTTTGGACCGTGATATTTTGCATTGGGCGCACACAGAACAAGCGGCCAAATAGTCAACCACATCCCTGGACATAGAGGGCCACCATGCCCAACGACGCAAAGAGTCCAGAGTTTTTTGTTGACCCGGGTGGGCCGCTATCAATGAGTCATGAGACCATTCCAGGGCGCGGAGACGTGCTTCACCAGGTGGCAAGTATAAGCGACCCTGAATGTATGGCAATCCCTGTACAACATCGAGATTGAGGGCCAAGCATTCCTCTGCATGTGAGGAAACCCATTCCGAGACCAGGGAACGAAGTGAAGGCTGGGGTGTGCAGCCACAAACCACTCTACAACTCTACAAGGTAACAATAGAGAACGGTCTGATGCAGAACTGCCCGGGTTGTGATCCAGACGCGACAATGCGTCGGCACATATGTTGAGCCGGGCTGGTCGGAAGGTGATGGTAAAGTTGAACTGGGAAAAAAAAAGATGCCAGCGGGCCTGCCGAGCGGTAAGGCATTTCATTGATTTAAACGCCAGGAGACTTCGATGGTCAGAGAAGACTGTGACCAAATGATGTGCACCCAGTAAATGGTGCCTCCATTCCGAGAAGGCATCCTTAATGGCCAAGAGTTCTCTTTCAGTGATGGGGTAGTTGCGTTCGTATTGGGTCAGTTTTCTGGAATAATACGCGACTGGATGGACCTCCCCTGAGTCAGGACAACGCTGAGACAGTATCGCCCCAATGGCTGAACCAGAAGCATCCGCCTCCACTAGAAAGGGTAAGTGAGGATTGGGATGATGTAACACTGGAGCGGTGGAGAACGCAGCTTTCAAAGCCTCGAAGGCGTTTTGTGCTTCCTCGTTCCATCGAAATGTTTTCTTAGAACTTGTCAGAGCAGTGAGGGGAGCTGAGATGGATGAAAACGAGTGGATAAAACGCCTGTAGAAATTTGCAAACCCTAGAAAGGACTGCAAGGCTTTGGTTGAGGCAGGGACAGGCCATTCAAGTACCGCCTTAACTTTGGAACGGCTCATTCTGATGCCCTGATTGGTTAGGTCATAACCGAGAAATTCGACCTCAGTGGAGCGGAATACACACTTCTCCGCCTTGACGAATAGATTGTTTTCCCTAAGTCGTTGTAATACAAGGCGTACATGTTCAGTGTGTTGCTCGCTAGAGGATGAGTATATTAGGATGTCGTCCAGATAAACAACAACAAACTGGTCCAGACAGTCATGAAAGACGTCATTCATAAAGGCCTGAAAAGTGGCCGGAGCATTACAGAGTCCGAAGGGCATCACTAGATACTCGAACAGTCCATACCGGGTTTTAAACGCTGTTTTCCACTAGTCCCCTTCACGCATTCTGACGAGATTATAGGCGCCCCGGAGATCCAATTTGGTAAAGACGACAGAAGAACCAAGTTGATCCAAAAGGACCGAAATCAGTGGAAGGGGGTACTGATTTTTTATTGTAATAGCATTCAATGCTCTATAATCAACACAAGGACGAAGGTCTCCCTCTTTCTTAGGGACAAAAAAGAGGGGAGACACTGCCGGAGACTTAGAGGGTCTAATACACCCTGTAACCAAAGATTTATCGATGTATTCCTTCAGTACCTTGTCCTCGGGTATGGTAAGAGAATATACTCTCCCAACCGGGATTTTAGATCCCGGCACCAGATCGATAGGGCATTCATACGGTCTGTGAGGTGGTAAACCATCCGCCCCCCCTTTATCAAACACATCCCGAAAGGAGAGGTATTCCGAAGGAATGTGCATAGAGGTAGAAACGGCCCCGATGACTGACATGGACACTACCAACGCCTGAGAGGATGATTCTGGATACACACTTGTGTTCTGAAAACATTTTTCATTGCAAACGGGGGAAGGAAACTGAATCACCCTGTTTGCCCAGTCGATAGCGGGGTTATGGTGTCGTAACCAAGGGATTCCCAAAATGACCCGAAACTGAGGAGCTTTGATTAAATCAAACGATAAGGTCTCCACATGTCCTTCCTCTGTCTGCATCCGGAGCAGGGACGTGTTCTGGGTAACCAGACCGGAAATCAAGGACGTACCGTCAACTGCATGTACTGTTTCGGGTTGAGTTTTGGGCAGAACTGGTACGTTGTTTTTTACAGCATAATCGTAGTCCATATAATTACCGGTGGCCCCGGAATCAATAATGGCGAGGGATGTGAATGAAGCGCCAGGAGTCATGGTAAAGACTACCGGCAGACTGACTGGGGCAAAAGCGACCTTGTGTGAGTCCAAAGAGTGTACCCCCGGCGTAGGGACTCCATCTATCGCCGGGTTCTGGCGTTTCCCGCCTTTTTGTTGGGTTTTTTTGGACAATCGCTTAGCAAGTGTTCGGCCGATCCACAATACATACATAAATTATGTGATCGCCGGTGCTCCCGTTGTGCAGGTGTTAAAGGACCTCGGACGGCCCCCACCTGCATGGGTTCCGGAACAGAGGAAGGAAGACTGACAGAATCCAAGGGAGGGGGCATTGGTGTGGTTGACTTACGTTCTCCTTTCCGTTCAGTCTTTCTAGCGTCAATCTGTAATACCAAGTCCAGAAGTTCACCGAATACGATAGGGACTACTGGTACTGTGGCTAGGGTGTCCTCCAGCTCTTCAGACAGCCCTTTATAGAACACTGTTGACTTCTTCTCCTGGGGCCAGTCAGTCTCGGCTGCGAGTTGATTGAACCTGGTAAGATAAGTGAACAGAGAAGAAGTACCCTGACGTAAGTTCAGGAACTCTAAGTCTGTAGCTTGGGATTTATAACGGGTATCGAAAACCCTATTCATAGCAGTGATGAGAGCATCACAGTCATACAAGACAAAGCTATTTGACTCGAGTAACGGATTGGCCCAGGCTGCAGCCGTCCCTCCTAGATGCGAGAGGACAAAAGCCGCCTTCGTGGTCGGATTGGGAAAGGCTGCAGGGCGGCAAAGGAAGTGCAGTTTGCATTGATTAATGAACGTCCGATAATGCTTTGGATCGCCAGTGAAGCGTTCCGGCGGGGCCAATGGAAACTGAGTAGCCATGAGAACAGGGGCTGCCGTGAATCCCGTCGTGGAGGCCGAAGAGACACCGGAACCAGAAGCAGTGGCACCAGACGTGTCTATCCCCAGTGTATGCGGAGGGGGGAAGTGTTGCAAACCATCAATTCGGTGGTGCAAGGCATCATGTGCTGCTGTCATGTTCGACCGTAAGTCGGATACCAAACGGACCAGAGCAACCAAGGGGTCCGTCTCTTCCATGGCTTCTGTTTCTGTTACTCACCGAACGGGAGTGGACAAGACAGGAGGCCAAACCGGCGAGACGGTGCCTTGATTGAAGAGCTCGGGTTGGAGCCTCCACCCGAGCCTCCTCTCTATGAGGGAAAAAACGACCTTCCTGATGATATGACCCACTGCTGTTTATTGTACCAGACAGAGGGACCGATCACCCGAAAGAGCGGGGAGAAACACGCCGCCACGGACCCAGCTGCAAGAAACAACACACGATTAATCACTTGGAATAACAGTAGTACCACTAAGTGGAGATAAGATAGAATAATACTGGAACAACCCAGTCCCTGTGTCCTGAACCCACAACGCCCTGGTCCCCCCTAGAGTTCTAGACAAGGATGTAGGAAACAACCTAAGAGGTGTAGATAACAAGGAGAACCAAATTAAGGGCACTGAAGGTCTTACCCTAGGAAGTCGAAGTTTCCTTGTACTCCAGGATGCAGAACACAACAACAGTGTAAAATAATAAACGGGGAAATGTTAGTTGGGTAGCTTTTCCCGGGCGGAACGAGGGACGCACTAGATCCGGGTGGGTGCACAACTGCAAGGCGTCCCAAGGTGCACTTAAAGGGTGGAACCAGGTAAGCAATCCTTACAACAATCCTCAAGTCGGTACACGGGCGAGCAATAAGTGAACAGAATCAGCAGGCAGGCAGTCCTTACAGCAATCCTCAAGTCGGTACACGGGCGAGCAATAAGTGAACAGAATCAGCAGGCAGGTAGTCCTTACAGCAATCCTCAAGTCGGTACACGGGCGAGCAATAAGTGAACAGAATCAGCAGGCAGGCAGTCCTTGGTTTCAGAAAAGGGTTCGATACACGGAGAGTAGTATGATGGAACATACAATGATACAATAAGCTTCAGGAAAGGTGATAAGACGGAACTTCAACGCCGGCAGTAACTTTCAAACAGAAGCAGCGTCCTCCGGGTTACAGCCGCTTAAATCAATGAGGAGGTGGAGCAGAATGAGGGAGGCAATCGTGATGTCATGGACTACGGATTCCCTAGGTTTCATGGGAACCGTAGTCCAAAGACCGTCTGGCTGATGCGGTAGTCGTCAGCCTCCAGGGCATTCTCCACTTCATTAGGAATGGCGCCACAGAATACCGAAAGGAACGGCGAAGCGCAATAGTCTTGCCAAATGTCCCTTTCCGCTGTCGGACCTGGGGTAAGTATAAAGCACGGGGTCTTAGTGTGGAACGGTGCCGAGGCGTGACACCCCCCACACCCATACTAACCTTTTTCAAATCCACTTTTCTTCTGACCCTGCAGCGTCCATTCCATCCCTCCTATGCAGTCGCACTTGACACCGCAGGGTCAGCTTTTCTTCTTATTATTTTTCCCCGTGCCCCGCCTCCAAACCTCTGGAAGTTGGGAACACACTTGTTATCCCAAAAGGACATCACAATGAAACATGGGGAGCGGTGGACACCCGCACAGCCCCGCTCCCCATGTTTGGTAGTGGTTACCCAATGTCATCGTTTTGAATCGATCGAATGGTACTGGCCTAATTCGGCCAGATGTACCATACGATCAATTCAAAACGATCAGATTGGGTAATACCGGCTCTGCTTGTTCCCCCTACCTTTGGTTAAGGTTTCCTTACTCTCACAATTCTCAGTGATTATCCATGAACAATTCAATATGTGTGAGGACCAGTTACCCAGATCCACAGGGTTGCTACATCTGCACAGCAACCTTAAGAGGCCAGGGGCCACTAGCAGTTCCATGTGATGAACCCACTGACCGTAGTGTTGTGGGGGGACCAGGTGTGCATCCCCACACCACCTCTGGGCCCAAGATCACTTAGCAGATGATGAAATCCACTTCCTGTGTTACCCCCACACAAACCCTTAGCGCTAAGCAGGGAATACTGTCACAGAATTCACTCAATAATCTATCTATGCCTCTTCTTTTCAAAATGGTTTCCTCTTCACTGCATTTTGATTCATTGACAATTACAATGAAAAAATAAATACTGAATGTAACCTGATGTATTTGAGTTCCTTCTATCGATTGGTCTCAGTTGTAGTAATTGCTGAACTGACCTACATAGCAAAGATCATCCATTATTACCTGTAACTCAAGCTGAGCCTCATCATCAGATAATTCAAGATCATGTTGATGACAAATCTGGTAAAAATCACAAAAATGTAGCACACATTTCGAGAGCTCATACCAAAAATATAGGCCAGAACAATTTGTTCTGGTCAGTTTTCTAATCATAATACGCCATCACCCCTCCCCCACCCGATCAATGAAAAACAAAAGAGCTTGAAAGGTGAACTGTATCAAAAATACATAACAGGAAACCTTCATCATTCCTGGCTTTGACAAAAGAATGGTCGTTGTTAATGTAATGAGACTATGATAGGTATCTCCGAGAACATGTTTTGGCTTTGTTATTGTTGCTTTTATAGCAAATGTGCCAGTGGTTGAACATATTAAATAACTAAGGCGTAAAGAAAGAACTATGAGACATGCCCAATGGAACAATTGTCATGTGTTGACTTCAGATTTGTAACGATTACATCATTCATTGTAAGGCAGTAACTGAGATACGCATCTGCTACCACAGCCTTTAGAGCAGAGGTATATTCTGTTTGATTGTGATCATCATGCACATTTCTTTGGATTTGCAGTTCAAATATAAAGTTGGACATTTCATTTGAATGATTTGTTGCCTCATTAACATAGCTTAAGCAGTGTGCCCTTTTTTCCAATATATTATTTCCTTACTTTTTTTCTGATTTCAAGCAAGGAAGCCATGGTATCGAAGTAAGATACAAGTGATCACAGTACAAGGATGTTTATTGAACGTTTATCAGGGGTGTGAAAAACACCTATCTAAACCTAAATCTAAGATGGGAGCAAGCTACAACCATCAAATAGTAATGCTCTCAAACCTTGATTCTAACTATCCCTCTGTACTCATTCTACTTGACCGCTCATCTGCCTTCGATACAGTGAACCACAACACCCTGATCGCACATCTCTGTGATACCTTCGGCATCATGGATCAGGCTCTGGCATGGGTAACCTGCTTTCTGCTCTGATCGCCATTCCCAGGTGGAATTGGGGTCCTTCCTCTCCCCTATCACTCTCTCTATGTGCAGTGTCCCCCAAGGATCTAACCTATCTCCCTGGTGTTTCAATGGCTACATGTCCCCCTTGGCCCGTGTGATAGCCACCTTCACCTACAACATCCAGTGTTACGCAGATGACACGCAGCTCTACTTCAGGCTACCCTCGGACTCTTCCTCAGTCATACCTGACTGTCTGCAATTCAGTCGTGGTGTGCTGCAAACGCCCTCTACCTCAATGCCAGTAAGACAGAGATTTTCCTCATCGGGACCCCTGCTCCCGCCTTCCCTCTTTCTCTCTAGCCAACCTACCAACGAGGCAAAAAATCTGGGGGTCATCTTCGACTCCACTCTATCCTTCTCGTCTCACATCACTGACATCTCTAAAAAGTCCCACTACTAACTGCACTTTCTCAGAGGTATTCTATCTTTTCTCACCTTCCCCCAGAGGCTCACCGTCTCCAGACCTCTGGTCCTCTCTAGGCTGGTCTACAGCAACAGCCTCTTTCTCAACCTCAACCCTCAGTCCAATTCAACTCATCCAGAACATAACCGCAAGACTTATACTTGGCCTCAAGCCCAGGGACCACATCTTTCCATCGCTGAAATCCCTTCACTGTCTCACCCTGGCTGCAAGGATTAAGTTCAATACGCTTTTCATTGTCCACAAGGCTTTCTGGGGCCTGGGCCCACTCTACCTGCAATGCTCTCTTCCTAAATACTCGCCTTCCTGAGCCCTCTGCTTGTCTTCTTCCAACTTTCTGCGGGGAAGCCGCTTCTCCAAGCAGAGACTTGGGGGGAGATTGTTATCCACTGCAGGTGCCTCCCTCTGGAGCAGCCTCCCTGCCTCTCTCCGTCCTCAGCCAGATCTCCTTAAATCCTGGAAACTCCTCAAGACCTTCCTCTCTGCCTCCTCCTTGCTAACCACCTCTTTTTGCTCTCTCACTCTCTCTCCTCCACTTCTGCTCAGTTCGCCGACTGGCTGCCTGGTGCACCTTCTGAGCCTCACAGGTCCAAAGCTTCCATGCAGTCTCCTGCACTTGCCCCCAGGCCTTGCACTTGCAATAGCACTACTGCACTTCGTTTACGACCCATGAGAGTTGTATCTCTCTGCACTTAAACCAGGTTCAGATGGGACTCGGCGCACTTGGTCCCTGTTGTCCCCTCCCCCATGCACTTCCTGTTTCTGTTCACCTACATAATCTGAATGTACCATGCCTAGTAAGATCGTTTGTCTTGTGGTCCCTATGTCTTCCCCACCCATACATGGTTGCGCTTTGAAACACTTGTGTATAAGCGCATAACAAATAAACAATCAATCAATACAGTCCTAGTGGAGTCTAGTTAAATAAAAAGGGCCTATACTAAAAAAATACCCTATTGCCAATCCTTACCACTATGCTACAAATAGTGTGGGATAATGTTCACAAAAAGAAAGAAGTGTTCAAAAAAATATAAGTCAGGGTGTTTAGGCCGTTAGCCTCTCTTCCCCACGTTTTTAGCACAGGACAAGACGGGTCACTCGAGCACAGCACACTCTTGGGCTTCTTCAGCACGAGGTCACACTTCCTTTTACCAACATCAGGGCCTTTTGTGCCCAAGTCTCTTTTATTCAAAGTCTCTTTCCTCAGAGGGCCTGGTGTACCAGAAACAACGAAAAAAGTTCCTTTCCAAATATTCAAGTCAGGCGATTCACTCTTCACCCTGGTTCCCCCTCAGCTGGGCGCATATCCTATTTTCATAATTAGCTTCCCTCAGTCAGGTTCAGACCAACTTTATTCGCAGGCATCCCTCAGTCGGGTTCACATTTGGGACAACAATATCTTCTCAGGTCTGTTACTCTTCACCCAGGATCCCTCTCTTCCAGACTCAGACCCCTTTTTTACAATTAGTCCCCCTCATCGGGCTCAGACCAATTTCAGTTAACAGACAATCAAAGACTATAGACTGTGCACAGGATTCAACTTAACCCGCTGCAGGACCACTTCAATTTCACAGTTCAATAATTTGGACATGCTCAGGGGGGTACCAAAGACAGACCTTTGAGTGAGCACCCACATGGCCCCAGACCACTATGTATCTGGTACCTAAGTCAGTTTCCAGTTCAATCGTATATATGTTCTCTTTCTTCATACATTGTTGCCACTTGCAACTTTGATCATAACACAGTCCAGTCTATAAGTTTCTCCAACACACCAGCTGTGCTGAACTCGCTGGCGTTGCTTTGCTGTCGGAGTCAAGGACAGTACCACAGTGGCAATCACTTCGCCCCGCCTTGGCTATCAATGCGGGAGGGCCATGTGTACGTTTGACACACGCTACACCATTCAGCAGCTGCAATTCCCGGTCTTATGTTTCTTTTCCTTGAGGCTTCTTGAAAGTTGCAGTCCTTTATTGAAAAGGGCAAGAGTAATTCCCTTGTCGTCCTCTCGCCGACTTTCCCCTCACTTTAAACTGCCATCTCGGAATTGCTGCTTCCTTGTGCATTTTGCCTTGCTCAAAGCCTTTCAGCCATGTGGGGTAGTGTGATGGAAGTCAGGTGTGTATAATTATCAGTAATTACCTGACTCTGCCTGACCCTTGAGTTTGGACATGTAAGGTATACGGCTCTGGTGTTAGTTTGTTGTCGCTCACGATGAACTGTCCGTGAGAAAGTGTTAATGTCGGAAAAAGTGGGCAGAGGGGTTGAGCACCAGCTAGGATGGGGAACATGTGTTATAAGGAAGGGGATACTGTGTCTCACCCTTCAGTGTCCCACTTCCACTCCCCGAAGACCCCCATGCAGGTGGTCCTCCCACACTGGTCCACCCCCAGAAACTGGATCCAATAATGATGGCCGTGTCCTGGCCACGTGAATGACAGATCTTTGGGGACTAGTGGGTGAGACACCTTTAGGTTTCTCACAAGAAGCACAAGACTGCAAGTTGCAGCCTATTAGAAATAAAGACCCACTCCTGAGGAGGACTTAGAGGCATAAAACGCCCCCTCAGATGCAGGCCATGAGGAAGAGGAGTAGCAGAAGGTGGAGTAGTTTTGCTACAGCAGAAGCAAAAGTCAGATGTGAACCGAGATGCACTGTGGGACCACAGTGGTGTATAAATTGGATGCCGGTCCTGAGAGGGTCTCATGCTCAAGACTGTAACTGCAGATCTTGCACAGCGGGAAGCATTCAGAGGTTGCGCAGTAGAAAGCACACCATTTAATAGTTTTCCCCATTGTCAGACAAGCATCAGTGGCAGGCGAGCACTGGAGAGTTGTGGGAGCAAGTGCAGCCCTGCTGGTGACAGACGCAGGTCGCAGGAAGCCGTGAATGAAAGGTTGCCGGTCAACATGGGAAAACAGAAGCAGAGGACCATAAGGGAGCGAGGTAAACAGACGCGCATGCCAAACCCGGTTTGTTCACTGTTAAATTGTGACCCTGGAGCGCTCTGTAACCACCCACTGGCCCCATCGAGGGGCCTTAACTACATAAACATGATGAACTTAGTAAAGTTGAAGAGGAAACCTTTGGAATACCAAACTAATTTAAAACAGGTTAATTCTTCTATTGTGAACGAAGCTGATTTAAAAGAGCGCAGATGGCAGAATAAGATCCTGATCATCATACCAGAAGAGTGTGATTATAACATTGTGGGGCATAATAGGAGCCAGCAACAAGAGAGGGCAATATCCCTAGAAGAAAAGCCAAACCATCATTGCCAAAGCCAAAAGAGAAATATACCCAGGCAATTGAGAAAGAACCAGAATTGCCCAAGCCAAAAAAAGGCATTTGAGAATTTCATTGTTGGCAAAAACTATTGCCCATATGAAAAGGATCCTAAGAGGAAATAGCATAAGCCACATTGCCAAAACCAAAGAAGTGTGAAAGTGAAACTGAATCCTTATGAGCAGTCGGAGAGTGCAAAAGGGGAGAAACAAGAGTGGAAGGAAAGCTGCTCTCAAGAGAGTGTGGCAATTGCACAAGTGTAACAAACAGCACCAGTGTGGTTCTTGTTTCCCTTGAAGTGTTTCTTATATTTGTTATTGTGGAGCAAGAGACATTGCTAACCTGTTTGAGCTTCACCTTTAACACAGAAGTACTTGGAAGTAGCAGTTTATTCTGGCGTGGCAGGGGAGCCCACAGGTCAGAGAATGTTGTAGTTTTCTTATCTGTTCTGTCAGGTGAGTACACCAGAATGGAGAACTGTGTCTTTGTAGGATTGGCGGCTGAGTGGACCAGGTGCAATCCATTGTAGTACTGTGTTGTGGTTACAAATCTTGAAGAAGAAACTGAAGAAACTTTTTGTGGATTAATGCAGCATCATCCTGACAAATTAATATCACTGAATCAAGTGTTTTCTGAACTGCTGCATAAGTATTCAATAATGGCAAATAAGTGATTTTGTGAACTGGTGCAGAAATATCCTGACTAAAGACCTTTTTTGTTGAAACCAATGAATTAAGGAAATATTCTGTGCTGATGAAAAGAAGTTGTTTCAAGCTCTTAGTCGCAAGTAGAAAAGAGGAAAATGTTGTTGAACACTTGTGAACCGTTGGTTGAATACAAGTTGGAGCTTTGTGTTATCAAGTTGTGACAAAAAAGAGATCTGAAGTGGAATTTTGTTAGGAGACAGGATTATCCTGCTTGAATCAGGCGAGGGGGAATTCACTCAGATTAGAAGGAGAAACAGTTGTTATGAATTTAATTATATGATATGATAAGTCATTATAATATGCTATACACAAGTGTTCTAGGCACGACAAGAGAGGGAAGACAGAGGGAGGACAAAACAAATGATCTTCCTAGGCCTTGTGTCATTCAGATTGAGCAAGTGCCAGAACAAGAAGTGTAAGGGGAAGTGGAGTGGGTTCAAGGGAGAGTGGAGGGGAAAACAGGGCAGTAATGCTGTGAGTAAGTGTAGCCAGGGCAGCGTGGCTCTGGGAAGTGCAAGGAAAACAAGGGACTGTAGAGTTACAGTTGCAGCACCTAATAGCGTAGTAGACCTGAAGGAAGTACAAGAGTGACTGATCAAGAAAGAGCCTGCAACCAGTTGGTACAGCAGACAGGTATGTCGGGTAGGTCATCAGGGGAGGAAGAGAGATGATGCAGAGGAGAAGAGGAAAGTGTTGAGCTGCTTCCGGAACTTCAGGGTCCGGCTCAAGTTTGAGAGGGGCAGGGAGGGAGGTACCTGCAGAGGAGAGAGAACTACCCCCCCCCACACTCTACCTGGTGAAGAATCTAACCCTTAGAGAGTTGGAGGTAGCTGAGCAAAGGGCTCGAAAAGGAAGGTATTTTGGAAGGGAGCATTGGATATAGTGTGAACCCTGGCTTTGATCTCCCTAGCCCAGGCATCCCTAAAGCTCAAGATGGTTGCCAGAAATTGGTAAACCCCTACTATCTAAGATCTGTCTGTCTGGTGTTGAGGGCTAAAGGCAACAATCTTATCTCTCGTACTCCCTCCCATATCCTCAAGGTGGATCCTAACCTGTGGTCCCAGAAGAAGAGTGGTCTCAAGAAATGCTTAATTCTAGTCACCAAGGTCTCACTCGTTCTTTACCCTTCATGCCCTTGTACTCCTAACCCTGATATTCTTTCCTTCCTGTTCCTTCCTTCTACTCTCTACCTCGTTCTGTTACCAAATTCCTATGTATCTCCCTCTCTCATCCCCTATCCGTCCCTCCATTGATCTGCTCCTTCTCTCTCTTTTCTACACCTTATTTCTACTCTCCAATTAGCTCCTCTCCCACTACTCTCTGCTACTCTCCCCTCGTCCTACACTCCACTACTCTCCACACTCTCTTCCCAATACTCTTTAATACACTCTGCTTCAACTATACTCTCCACCCACTACTCTCTACTATAGTGTACTCCGACTAATTTCCACTACCCTACACTTCACCCTTCTGTCTCTTACAATAATCCTCCTTTCACTCTCCCATTCACCTGGGTCCCTTACCTTTACTTACACCCCTACTCTCACACTTAACCTCAGTCACTCTCTAAAATAGGCGGGATTTTCTTATAAAGTTCAGGAAGAACCTTAACCTTGTCCAGGGCTGTCTCATAAGGGGGGTGATTTTTCCTTCGTCTTGCATGATCATTTCTAAACGTACATCTAAAAAACATTTTGGGATCACTCTTTAATCTAGGGAGGACGCACACGTTTTATACCCTTGCCCACTCATTCACACTTACCTTTATTTAATCTGTCAAAATTCACTTATTTCTCTTGTTATATGTTAACTTTATGTATGCCTCAATTTCTGCCATTGCAGGGTCATGATTTTGGATTTCAGACAGGTCTAGGCAGTTTCAAAGTCAAAATAGTGTTGCCCTAGCTGGTATTGATCAATTTGACCTAAACAATACCCTTTAATGAGACAGAGATGTAAGATCATGGACAAGTAAAACATGGATTACTGTGATTTTATTGCTGAAATAACAGTAACATACAATTGCAAAGTGTAATAAATATTGCAAGAAAAAAATGTCAACATGTCTTTTACATTTCCCATTGTAAAAATACCTTTTTTGGGGGGATCCCCTGGCCCCCCATTACCTCTCCTACTCCTAAACTCCCATTGTCTCCCTCCCCTTTATCACAATTTTAACCTACATCTGTTTTGTTTTTTAAAATCTAAAACTCACCCCTATCATTACACTTTCTTGCCTTTATTTTGATATTTTTTCTGCTTGTTGGTATTTTTTATCCAATCTATTAATTATAGCAATATTTTTCCATCTTTGTAAATTTTGTCATTATTATTTCCTGCAATATTATCACTGGTACCGTAAAACATCTGTCCATTTCATATTATCAGGGTTCTGAAGCCAATCTCTCCAATCTCTCCAAATATTGGAAATCTGTTGGTAACGTTTTGAGTGTCACAAGCATTTAGTGGCCTGCAGTGCGGCCCGCCGGCTCAACCAAGGTTTCACAGAGGTTAGAGGAGTGCAGCTAACCTCTGTGTAACCTCTGTGGAATGCCGGTGCTGGTGCAGGTATCAGTTAATGGAGCACGGACTGAAGGCGGGCATATTACGGAGATGGTGGTAAATACCCTATTAAATTGTGCGGAAACAAATGCAGGCACTAAAAGGAAAATCACTGTTTTTTTAAATGGTGTAACGCTATACAAATTGGATCGGATTTACAGGAGGCGCACTCAAGTAATAAAGTAATAAACAAGCATCAATACAGTCGCAAGCAGATATCTCCACCATCAATCCGATAGAAAAGAACTCCCTAAATCTCTCTTTTGAGTCTCCAGAAGAATACAATGGGATGGATTTGGAGTTGACAAACTGAAAGACCACAAAATGAGGCTTACTACAAAGAAATGGAAATAGCCAGTCATGATATCAAAGAACAATGTTTATTACAGTCGCGACTGGGTCTCAGCACCCGATGATGCATGTGCACAGACATTGTGGCGGGGGAGAGAGCACCGAGTCACCAAAACCGGACACATATATACATTCAGAATCGCATATGATGCACTTGTCCAGCCCCCTCATGTGATAGGGTCGATAGGGTTCATGACCTTTCCATGCAGATGATATTACCAAGACAACTGGCCCCATTACGAGGCCGGCAGTAAGGGGTTAACAGCACTGGTAAGGATGCCGGTGCCGTTAACCCCGTACCTCCGCATTCCAAGGTCCCTTAGCGGGTCCCACTAAGGCCAGCTGGTTTTACCAGCCACCCTTAACGGGAGCCGCTAATGGAGCAGGGAGCTAATAACGGGCCTGCCATTTGCGGGCCTGTTATTAGCTCCTTCCCCATTCCCATTGAGCCCTATTGGGGCTCGAATGGGAATGGGGAATGGTTTTCAGAATGGGGACTTACCGGGATCTCCAAGGTTGGAATGACCCGGTAAGTCCCCATTCTGACTACCCGGACCCGGACACGGGTTTGGAGGCAGCCATGGTGCTAAAAGCACCATGGCTGCCTCCAACCTCATAATGAGGCCCAACGTTTTTGCATATTCTCCCATCCTCCTGCTGAAAATTTACTGTCTGGGAGCAGGGCAAAGCAGTACGTGGGAGCATATTGCGTTCTCTGGTACAAGGTAAGATTTGCTGCACAGCTTATCTATGTTGGTCCTAGAGCCTAAGGTCAGTCTGCTCTAAAGCTTGGGAATAGGGTTTTCTCTAGAGGAGCACGGTTCAAATGCACATTATTACAATTAATGGTTCAGCGGGGAAAACACGGTCGAGACAGGCGGGCACCTACTTGTAGATTAGCTATGCTCCTGCAAAGACTTCAAGGTTCTACAGTGAAAGACAAACAACACACTCAGTGCAATGTGCATTCCTGTCTCATAAGTGTCAGAAAGTTCATGCCGCGGTCTTCTACCTCGTTAAGAGCAAAAACGCAAAATGAGCAAGGTACTGAACATTGCATTCAAGATAGCAAATAAAACAAAATGGAAACGTGACCATCATTATTGCAGCAATAGATTTGTGGTGTGATGTGAATATTAGAGTGATAGCCTCAAAAGCAAAGGGTCGAATTACAAAAGCATCGAATACAAACCCTCGAATAACAACCCCTCGACATCCTATATTTTACATATAAAAGTGCAATTCCATCGAAACCAGTCCATCGACAATATACATGGACTGGTTTCAATGGAAATGCACTTTTACATGTAAACAATCAGCATTTTCATGCATTTTTATGTTACTTTAAAACGTTACATGGCGCTGTGCAGTGTTGAAATGTCAGCACTAGCCAGCCCCTTGTAACGTTTACATTTTATTCTATATTGGGGGAGTTCCCCCGAAACCCCCAACCCTAACCCTAACCCTAGCCCCTACCATTACATGTCGATGGAACCATCACATTTTTTTCAACGAAATGGCCATTCTATGGAATGGTATTTCGATGGAAATAATTCTATGGTTTGTGTTTCAATGGTTTGTGATTCGATAGAATAACCGGATACCGCATACTACATATTAAACTAAACTCAACATATTTTCACAAAAACTCCTTTTAGCCTAAGCCAAGTGCATCACCCAAACATGGCATCCTCAGACGACCAGGATGCAGTGTCATCATCAGAACACCCCAAATCATCACTTTCATAAACACTGATGGACATAAACTCTTTTATGGCAACATCCTGCATGATCAGTGCATTAGAGACATGTACAGGCAAGTGTGGGCTGGGTTTCAGTTTGACCAATGAACGTGCACAACAATCCCCTATCATGGAACCCAGGACAGGTAAACATTGGATGCAGCAGCAGCAAAATAGAACTATACTAAGGACTATAGCTAGAATAGAAAATATCTTCCAACCCCAAGTCCACAGTAGACCCCCAAACCCTGTACTGAGATCCCAATCCCCTCTGGGAATGTGTAATTCTAAACCCAAAATGTGTAGTCTCTTGATCGCTTGGAAAATGGTGGGGGCGGAGTAAGGTACATAAGCATAACACACAGACCGAACCATTTTGCATACACCACCACACTCAGCCAGGATGACGTCTAACACCATTCTATTCTGAAGAGCCACTAGTTTAATGGCTTTTTGTTCAAACGTCATATTGAACATGATATCAGTAGTCTCATTTAAAGTTTTCTCCAAAACATTAACCAATTTCCTAATGTCTTGAGAGTTGATTATCTGTCCCCAGACTGGAACCATGGGCTTAGCAATATCCCTCAGTACCTGTGAGGGAGTGTTACCTTCTATTTCCCTTCAAGGACGAGTTTTCAAGATATCAGCGGTGGAAGTGATATATACCCAAGGTAAAAGTATTCCCAAATAACATGTACCATGCCAGTCTTTAGGTAACCAAGGATAAGCTTCACTTCCACAAACAAGATAGATGGAACCCCTATATACCGAGGCCTATCCTCTAGAACAGCTGTGTTCATGCATTTATCATAGGAGTCCATAGGCCGAGAACCTTCCTTTCGTAAACAGAACAGGACAGTTTCAGGGTCATGATTGATGGCGTATGATGGAGGAGTAACCTGCTTATTTCCTAATGGAGTCATTTTGAAAGAGGTCATCGATTGGTAGGGTCTGGAAAACTTGTCAGAATGTTTGGCAGTGTTGAGGGTGCTTTTGTTTGCGAACACTGAACATCCTAGAGGCAATAATACCAATCGATGGAATTCATTAACATTTGTACCATCAAAGTTTTAAGTGGCACTGTCGTTCCATTGTCCGAAGAACATTGCCCTAAATGAGGCATAACATATAGTAGACAGAGGGAGAGGATGAATATACCAACCTATTCCCTTCTCACCATGCTGTGGCATATGTGAGCAAACCCAACAATTTGTTTTATTAAGAATAGCATGTGTTGCATTCATTATCATCATGAGACTGTTGTTATGATAACCCCCTCGATGACTGAGGTCACGTTGACGAAGAGTGTGTGCGTACACATGCAGAGGAGACATTGTGGATGCACTAACAGTTGGCAACAGAGTATCGAGCGGATGTGCACTTTCCAAATATCACAATATAGGTATCAATGTGACCATAATGCAGGTTATCACAGAGATTATTATCCATTTTGCCCTTGGGGACCATGGCCCTTGATATACAGGCCCATCAATCTGGAAATGTACCCTGTCCTCATTTATCCGAGCAGCCCCAAATACGGGCATAGTCATTCAGCGTCCGTTAAGAAGCCTCACTGATAGGCTTTACAAGCTCATCCATTGGTGGCACCTGAACACGTGGCCAATCTTGCTTGTAGTCTTCTTTGCCGCTCCCTACCCCTTAGCTTGTCCGGAGGGGAATGACGAGGGAATGGCACTATGTTGGTTTCTTGTTGGTGCAGTATTCCAACCACACTTTTCTATTCTACTACAAAACGTAATGTCAATCCCTGAACTAAATCCGATTTCGTGGTCGAAGGTTGTACCTTAAAGCTCCAGGTACTGAATTATCAATGAACAAAGGATTGTTGATCTCTGAAGAAACCATGTCAGTTGATGTAGAGGGGGAAGAAAGAACTGTTTCCCTAAGCCCCACGGACCCACGAAGTGGTTTCGTATCATTCTTGGTGTCGGAACAGGCACATGATGATCGATTTTCTTTTTGTCACACTCGTCGAGAGGCAAAGGCAGTGGCACTCGTTTCACGTGCGTCACTTGTGTCCAATGTCATTTGTCGGTCACACGTACTGCTGTCTGTGTGGCCAATAGCACTTGGTACGGCCCATTCCAGCAAGGTGCAAGGCACGTTTTCCTCTCAAAGTTCTTTAACAGTACGAATTCCCTAGGCTGAATTCGATGGCCTGGGCCCTCATATTTCTCAGGCAGGGCTGCTTGAACCTGTCGGTGACTCATACACAAGTTTTGAGTCAACTGGTCACAATAGTCAGATAGTAATGGATACTCGATTTTGGCCAACTTTTTAGGTCTCAGTGCATTCCGCACAATTGCAGGCCTTTCCATAACAATCTCGTATGGGGACAGTCCAATCTTTGACTTTGCGGATTTTTGCATTGAAAGTAAGGCTATTGGTAAAGCATCAGGCCATTTCAAATTACTGTGTGCACACACCTTCGCTAATTTATTTTTCAAAATACCGTTGTGGCGTTCCACCAAACCAGCACTCTGAGGATGTCTCGCTGAGTGAAAACTTTTATCGATTTGCAGTCCCGCACATATTTGAAGGATGACATCAGCGATAAAGTGCGGCCAATTGTCGGACCAAATTACCCTCGGCAGGCCAAACCTAGGAAAATATTCCTTTAACATGGGTTTACCGTCGATAGTGCAGTGTTGTCTTTCAGGGGGAAAGCCTCAACCCATTTGCTAAAGGCACAAATCACAACTAATATGTAATTATAGTTTTGGCAGCGTTACATCTCGATAAAGTCCAAATGAACCACTTCAAATGGCATGGAGGGATGCCCAAAACTACCCTTTGGTGTTGGAGTGCCCTTCCCAATTTTGTGTTGTAGACGTATCACACAGTTCTGAACCAAACGTTCAGCAATTTTTGGGATATTGTTGTTGTACCATATGTGATTTAAATGGTGGCATATCTTTTTCGCACATATGTGCACTGGACCATGAGCCATAGTAACTACAGCAGTGACATAAGCATTGGGCAGAAACCATCTTTGCTTCTCATTGTCTACCCAAAAACCCTCAACATCTAATCCAGCCAGAGCATTCATCCATTGTTTAATCTCTTCTGCTGTTGCTTCAGCCTGAATTTCTTTTACACTATTGACCCCTGCTTCCATTGAATTAGTGTCAGTAACCTATTTAGGTGAATCCAACACATACATACATGAGTGGGGATCTGTAGCAGTCTGTTTGGCAATTCTATCAGAAAAAGCATTTGCTTTTCCTACATCATCCATCACTTTCTGGTGTGTGGCGCATTTCATTATTCCTAGCTGTGTAGGAAGCACTAGTGTTGATAACAATTGTACTATTATAGTACCATGTTGAATTTTGGTGCCATGTAATGTCAAGAATCCCCTCTCTGCCCATAATTGTCCAAAATTGTGAACTACTCCAAACGCGTACTGACTGTCAGTATAGATGTTCACGCTAAGCCCTTCAGAAATCTTGCATGCTCTGGTGAATGCTACAATCTCTGCAGCCTGGGAGGAATTATGTGGTATCTTTCTGCTCTCAACAACAGTGTCTAATGTGGTAATTGCTTAGGCAGCAGCGGAAGTACCATCAAATAACTTAAAACAGGAACCATCACAGAATATTTCCCCAGCTGGAGATTTCAAAGGTGTATCACTCAAATCAATTCTGCCTTTTGTATCTTGCTCTGTAACATATAGGCAATCATGGGACATAGCATTAGTGTGGTCTTCCTCTTGTGGAGACGGCAAATGTTCCGCGGGTTCAATGTACAGCATATCTTAATTTGAATGTGCGGTGCAAATAGAATTAACTCATATCTCGTTAATCGAGCAGAAGTGAGATGCTGAGTCTGTGTTCTGTTTAGTAGAACATCAACAGAGTAAGGTACTATCACGGTTAAAGAGTGACCTAAAACCATACCCTCGCTTTGTTTCACTGACGCAGCAGAAGCAGCCGCAGCTCTCAAACATTTCGGCAAAGCGCATGCAACAGGGTCTAACATGGAGGCAAAATAGCTGCATGGTCTGCTCTTTCCCCCATGTTCCTGTGTCAATACAGCCAAAGCACAACCCTCTCTCTCATGCACATACAAAATAAACTCCTTTTCATAATTTGGTGTGCCCAATACTGGTGCGGAACACAACGCAGCTTGAGCAGATCAAAAACATTCTGGCATTCTATGTCCCATGGCAAAGGCAAAGGTACATCCTCCTTTGTCAATGCCAGCATAGGTTTGATCAAAAGAGAAATATTCGGCATCCACTGTCTACAATAAGAAGCCATGCCAATCAAAGCTCTGACTTCCTTTTGTGTATTTTGAACAGGCATGTCAGAGCTGCTTTGTATACATTCAGGTGTCAGACGCCTTCACTCCTTTGACAGGAGATAGCCTAAATAGGCGACCTCCTGTCAAAAATACTGAAACTTCTTCAACTAAGCTTTGTGTCCATGTGTAGCTAAATGAACAAGTAGTAAAATAGTACCCTCCTTGCAAGCGTCCTCAGAATCTGTGGCCATAAGCAGATCGTCAATATACTGCAGCAACGTGCAGATTGACGGCAAATCAAGCATATCAAGCTGGTCTTTCAATGCCCTACTATATATGCTCGGACTCCCCATATAACCCTGAGATACACGAGTAAATGTGAAAGAATATCCTCCTAAAGTAAACACAAACAAGTACCTACTATCTGCATGTATAGGAATGCTAAAGAAAGCCTTTTTCAAAACAATAACACTAAAATGTGTCGTTGTAGCCGAAATCACAGTCAAAATGGTTGTAACATCAGGTCAATCGGAAACTGTGGAGCGACAATCTTGTTAATTGTGCGCAAATCAATTATGAAACGATAGGGTAAAACATTGTCTCCTTTCTTATATACGGGTAGAATTGGGCTATTACACACACTCCCAGAAATCTCTTCAATCACACCGCAATGCATAAAATCTGCAACAATACTTTTCAAAGCACGCTCACCTTCTATTGATATTTTATACTGTGGAATACGTGGCATTGTAATACCTGATTTCAAGATTATTCCCTTTGGTTCAGCATTAAGGATCCCAACATCATTATCATTCACCGCTCATAAATTTTTGGGTACTATACTCAACTCACTCGGCAAAGGCATAGACAAGAATTGCGAAGCAGAATTTCGTTGGGGAGAGATCGTCCAATACACTCCATCCAGAGAACAGCAAATCACAGCATTCAGCTTCTTTAATAAATTTAATCCCAACACATTTTTGCTGCTATTCGTTGTCTGCAGAAATGAACATGAATTGGTAAACGGTCCCAGTGTAATCGCTACTGGCCGGGAGACCGGACTGACTACTGGCGTACCGGAGAACCCTACGGATAAATTACTCTGCCCTGACAGTGGAATATCTGGAACCCGCATATGGTCAATGTAACATTTCTGTGCCCCAGTATCTACTAGAAACATGTGCTCCCTATTCCCCACCTTTATTTCAACGTGGGGCCCCTTTTGATCTACGGGAATAGGTATCGGTTCCAGAACCTGCTTCGGGCGGTCCTAGCAAACAATACGTCGTCATATGTGAAATCTTCAGTGAAATAGGCATGCGTAGGATTATCAAAGACGTTCCCACTACTCACATTCTGTGGCTGTCCTCCTCCCTGGCCACCGACATTCGTATCTTGTGGTTGACTCTGCTGATTCTGTTCAAATTGGTATCTACCAGGACCCGCAATGCCGGGACGACCCCTCGATTGTCTTCCGATCGTACCATATGGATTATTGGTTTGCTGTTGGAGGGGCGGACACTGTGCCCTCCAATGACCTTCCTGTCTACAATACACACACTGGTTCATGTATACGGGACCCATTTGTGCTCCCATTTGTGGCGTGAACTGACCCCTCTGTTGAGTATTCCCGCCCCTCGATCCTCATGCTAGTTGCTGCAAAAGGACTCAAGTTTTCAAATCACCCTTTTTCTTCTCCACTTTCTCCTTCTCTGTATTCACCCTGTTCTCATAATACAGGGCCATATGTAGCACTTTGGATTGCGATTTTGCTTGCCATACACTTTCAGATGTCATGATCTGAGTTTGAATGTCAGGCAACAATCCTCGTACAAATTTGTCAACAAATAATCTCTTTCCCGGTTCCGTACTCAAATCTTGCCCACTAAAATCCGAAAACACTTGTTCAAACCTGTTGAAAAACTCAGTTGCACCCGTGGTCTTTCCTTGCATGCATGCTGTCAACTTGTCCCATACAATTATTTTTTCGGGCACCAAAGTCTTTAGTTTGGTCACTATATTATTAGGTAACATCAATATAGCCTGAGGCAGGTTTTCGCCTGCTTTCCTAGTCCCATCAGCTCGTGCTAAGGCATCCCAAGTATCACCCATCCCTGCTTGATCATCTACGGTGCTAATCTGTTTCCACAAATCTGCAGGGAGGATTACAGGAAACAAGTCAATATCCCTTAAGGTGAAAACTGACAAATTCAAAACTGGTTCTATCTCTTTGTAGAACCCTGTCTCGAATATGGACCATGAACAAACTGAGAGATATAGTGTGCTGGGATAGTGGAAGCAGGTATCTGCCCTGCAGCCGAGATTTCTACCTTTGGCACTAGTTTTGGAGGAACATCTCTCATAGGCAATAGTACAGTAGGAAGTTCTGAATGCTTGTTAAGCAATAGGGCCAAATCAAGTGACAAAGAAGTTAACGTGGTGTCGGATGAAAATGCCCTTTTATAAATCACCATCATATACAGAGGACAACACAAGTTTCTCTTCATGCATTCATCTTGTAAATACTCAACCATCACTTGTAACACCTTTCGCTGCATAGCCACTGTGTACTGACTAAAGGTATCATGCATACAATGTGTGTTGCTTATCCCTATTTAATTAATTTTTATGTAAACAATCAAGTTCTCTTTTATATACAAACAAGTTCGCAACATGTTTGCATATCTTTGGCGCAGTATCTCTTGAGCGAGACAAAATATTCAAATCCTGCAATTCTTGTGGAACAGCTGAACCAGTCAAATCACCTCATGCCGAAGCAAGATATAACCCCAGTTGTTGTATCAATAGCTTCTGTTCAGGAATACCCCATGGTCAGACATTGTACTTACAGCAGCCGCTTCATCACCCTCCTCCATAAACGTCTCAGCCCATTCACGCAGTTCCCTTTTTCTCTCTGCAGATATCGTACTATGTGTCACTATTCTCGGATCAGTGTCAATTACATTATGTACTGGAAGTGGAGTGGAAGTGGAGACAGCCGGCAATGAAAGCAAAAACAATTCATGTGCGCTAGGCGGTGGAGGAAATGTTGGTGCAGTTGGTATAGCAGCAGCTGTTACAATTGGACTGGGTGCACATGAAGGTGGAGGTACATAAGGGGGTGGTGCAGTTGAATCGGCTCCTGAATCAGACCGCCGCTCATTCAGTAACTTACTCAACAATTCATATGATACGTGCAAATCTTGCGATGGGTATATTTTCTGTACATCTAATTGAAAGGCCCTATCCATACTCCTAATGGCATCTCCTTGTTTCTGCTGGTCATGTACTAAAGCCTTCTCTGCATTTGTCATGTGTCTTTGTGCGTGCTTCTCTCTACTTTTTAGTCGCTTATTTGCTTCCTTCTTCCAATCTCTAATAGCGTCAAATGCAGCTGGCCAAGCTTTCTTGTGCAATAGTACAGATGCCGAATATTCTATTCTCGCCATCTCAAAACTTCCCAGTACTGGCCACTGAAGGTTAAATATCATTAAATACAATAGCGCCTAGGCCATAGGATACATACATATCATACACTGCCTCAGGTGGTGCGGGTTGACTATGTTTCAAATTACTAGATTGTCTTCCTTGGCAACAAAAAATTGCAAAACAGGATGACAATTTACCAGGCATACTAAAATCACAGTCTTACTTGGCTAAAATATTTACCCGTAAATACTACTACCAATCAAATCATCAGGGTGTTTCCTAACTGAAACAAACTCACCTGATTTCCATTCAAGTCCAACGGACAATCGTTGTGGCTGGCAATTCCTCCAAACAGGCAAAACAAGCCTCAATTCTGGAACCCTCGCCGCAATGTCCTCTAGGCGCTGCTATCGGCCGGAGATCAGGCGTAGCAGTCTGCGAAGAAACATGTCTCTTGTGCAAGGGCCCTTTTTGCTCACTGATCTCGATCCGACAGCCTCGTCTTTGCCCAACAACAAATGGAACATCAACGGGAGGGTTCCTATTTGGGCGCCATCTGAAAAATCACAAACTGAGGCTTACTACAAAGAAATGGAAATAGCCAGTCACAAGGTCAAAGAACAATGTTTATTACAGTTGAGGCTGGGTCTCAGCACCCCACGATGCATGCACATAGACACCATGGCAGGAGGGAGCCCCGAGTCACCAAAACCAGACACATATATACATTCAGAATCACATATGATACACTTGTCCAGCCCTCTCATGTGATAGGGCCTCTATGGTTCATGACCTTTCCACACCGATGGTATTACCAAGACAACGTTTTTGCATATTTTCCCATCCTCCTACTGACAATTTATTGTCTGGGAGCAGGGCAAAGCAGTGTGGGGGGCATTTTTTGTTCTCTGGTAGAAGGTAACATTTGCTGCACAGCTTATCTATGTTGCACCTAGAGCCTAAGGTCAGTCTGCTCTAAAGCTTGGGAATAGGGGTTTCCCTAGAGGAGCACAGTTCAGATGCACATTATTATAATTAATGGTTCAGCGGGGGAAAACACGGTCGAGACAGGCGGGCACCTACTTGTAGATTAGCTATGCTCCTCCAAAGCCTTCAAGGTTCTAGAGTGAAAGACAAAAAACATGCTCAGCAGAATGTGCATTCCTGTCACGTAAGTGTCAGAACGTTCATGCCACGGTCTTTTAGCGCATTCAGAGAGAAAACACAAAATGAGCAGGGAACTGAACATTGCATCCAAGATGACGAATAAAACAAAATGGCAACGTGACCATCATTATTGCAGCAATAGATTTGTAGTGTGATGTGAATGCGAATGTGCTTAGGCCAATATGCATACTACATAGGACACTAAACTGAACATATTGTCACAAAATGCTGGTGAAATATTTGACACTCCAGAAATGTTGGGTAATCTATCCAACACCCGAGACATAGGTAAAATCACTGAGAAGGTGCAGGCATCCTCTCCTTTACCTACTTCTACATTTACCTTGCAGCATACCTATGAAGAAATAGTGGATACACAGGCAGAAATGGTTGTCATATTAAAAGCATTGTTATTGCTATGTGACACTTTGCTCCGTGAACAGCAATGCATTAAGAATGGGCTACTATTCTAGCCAATATGTATTGGTAGCCAACTCCCCAAATGGACTCATGGAGGCTGAAGTGGCTAATGCCGAGTCGAACTCGCTGGAAGGAAAGAAACATAATTCAGTTATAAGCATACAGGCAACTGAAACGGTACATGACCGCTGTTGGTTTGAGGCCTCAGTGGAGTATAATGTGAATATGCCAAATAAAGACCTGGTCCATAATAAGAGAAATAACAAACAATGTAAAAGCGTCATTAAGAAAGTCAAATGTAAAGCTTATGATGAACATAAAGCCCAAAACAAGCCAATTGCTAAGAAGGAAAAAATAAGAATGCCACGGAAGCACTCAATGTGCTTACAGATTTTACCTCAGTTTACTTTGAAGGAGAGGATATCTGGAATAAGTGAGTCTTTGTCTCATCAAAAGACACATAAACCAACAGGGACAACTAACCTTAGTAAGCCATCCAAATTGCTGGACAAATGGATAAGAAGAGATGGTATTTATTTATTTTAGTTTTTATAAAGCGCTAGCATGCCCGTAGTCCTCAGAGCGCACATTAAATGTAATAAGACAAACAACGGAAAGTGAGGGGAAAATCAGGGTTCAGAAATGTGCAAACTGTCAACAGGAGAATCTTAGATTAGTCTGGGTTAAGGTTAAAAAGATGGGTTTTTATGGCCTCCTTGAATGTGGACAGATTAGCCACAAGACGCATAGGAGCAGGAAGAGAATTCCACAATAGGGCCTGAACATCAAAGCAGGTCCCTCCGAGACGATCCAATTTGAATCTAGGCTGAACAAAAGTAGGAGCTGTAGAGGAAAGAAGGTTCCTTGTATTAAGATGTGTTCTGACATGATTAGAAAGATAAGCTGAACAGGTTTTAGAAAGGCATTTGAAGGCCAGAGTGAAGATCTTATGTGTGATCCTCTGCTTGATCAGCAACCAGTGTAATGCTCTACTGGCAACAGAGATATATGCACGCTGAGAGAGTTGCCGGGGTTGCATGAACAGCATTGTTCTGGATCACCTGCAGTGCCTTAATGTTGAGAGCTGTGGCGTCCACCAACAGGCTGTTGCAGTAGTCTAATCTTGAATTAACAAGAGCAGTGGCGAGCAAAGCACAGTCCTCAGCAATGAGGAAAAGACAAATGTAATTTATGCGTTTAGTAATGAGACCAAATGTAGAACGAATATAAGAAACATGTGGCCTCATGGATAGTTCCTCATCAAGAACCACCCCCAAGGTCTTGACTTTCTTTGAGACAGCAATGATGTTACCAGCAATCCAAAAGTTGTAATAATCAGGCGCCAATTTACTTAGGCATGCTTTGGTGGAGACAATCAGAAGTTCGGTTTTCTTGCAATTAAGTGCTAGTGAATTTCATGCCATCCAAGCCTGGATAGCATTACATATGTTGATTATAGCATGCAAGTCCTGCTCATAATGAACATTGAGCTCCAGAACCACCTGAGTTTCGTTGGCGTAGTTTGTGTACCGGAGACTCAGGTCAAGCAAAGTCTGAATGTAGATGTTAAATAAAATCGGGCATAAACGGGACCCCTGAGGGACACCACAAGTTTGGATGATGGGTACCGAGTGCTCATCCACAGCCGATACCTGGACAGTCTGAGGTCCCAGGAAGGATGCTATCCCACTAGAGGCTTGAGTAGAGCAGTGGGTGACCTCTCTGACTCTCATCACTAGTAGAGAGTGGTCTATTATATTGAAGGCAGCAGAGAGGTTCAGAAGCATCAGCAGGGCTGGATGACCTCAGTCCACCATGCCAGCCAGAATAGATTTGAGGTGCAGCATGGCGGTTTCAATCCCATGCTGTGTTCTTTAGTCGGATTGTCGTAGGCCCAAGGTCTTATGTTCTTCAATATGTTTTTAAAAAAGAAAGTTAGGCCAGTGTATCCAGAATTTCTAGAACAAATGGCACATTGGTGATGGGTCTGTAGATGTCCACCACCAAAGGAACCAGATTGGCTTTTTTAAGCACGAGTGTAACCCAAGCTTCTTTGCGGGATGATGGAACTACTCCCTCATCGAACGAAAGGTTTGCAGGTTTCATCATCCAAGGCGCCGATAGATCAAGAGAATCTTTAAAGACATCCGATAGGCAACCATCCCCAGGGCATGAGGTGGATTTTAAGTCGCAAATTATCTTAAGCACTTGCTCTTCTAAATAATGGCAGAAGGAGAAGCATGGGATGTCATTGGCAATGCCAACAGGTTCACACTTGATATTTACCTGGGAATCAGACCCAGGTGATGAAGTTTGAATATTCCTAATGGTTTCCTTGTGAGAGACAATTTTTGCCATGAAGCCATTATGGATCTCTTGACACCAAATGGAACCTGTTATAGAAGAGAGCCCTTGAAGTCAGTCAGAATCATAAACCATTTGCCAACATTCGATCAAGCATTTATGATTCTCTTATTATAGTATTTTTTGAAGAGATATTCATGCCCTTTAATTTCTTGACAGATTGTTTGTACGCAGTGAAAGTTATTTGATTGGGTTCTTTTCGCCAAGCTCTCTCCAGAGCTCTCTTGGCCTGTCTAGCAGAGAGAATGTCCTCTGAAAACCATGTGTTCTGATGAGTTTCAGATTTGATGGTTCTAAGTTTCAAAGGAGCCAGGTCGGAGATGACTTTGTTTATGGGAGCAGACAAATGTTCCACGAGAGAGGAAGCATCCATGAAGTTGCAAGGATAGAAGGGCAGAAAGGTTAACAGCAGTAATGTTTTTTAAATTGCGAGTCAATTTGCAAATGTGAGGTAGTGAACACAGTTTGACTGGGGGAGCGGGTAGAGTTATAATCGCTAGGATCAAAGAGTGATCAAACCAAGCACATGGTAACACCTCGAATTGAGAGATCGCTAGATTTCGAAAGATTAGCCAATTCAGTGTGTGACCACTTTTTTTGCGTGGTAGATCCTACCCATTGTTTAAGTGCTGTGGATAAACAGTGCACCCCCTGCTTGTCCATTGGGGATTTGGCTCAGTGATTAAAGTCTCCTATTATGATGAGAGGGTTCTTGCATTTGGATATAAGAGCAATTAATTTCAAAAGCTGCTCTTCAAACTGAGACATTTCCTTGGATGGTCTGTAAAGGATAAATATTTTCATTTTGACCCATAAGGATTCACAATCTTCGGGGCTGGAATAGGGAATGGTGTGACAATCCAGAGTTTGCTTACACATTAGCGCTATACCACCCCCTTTGCCGTGGATCCAATCAGCCCGAAAAGACACGTAATCATTGGGTGTGGAGAGTGTAGCCTTTATGGGTAGGAGAGGATTAAACCTTGTTTCTGTGAGCCTGAAAAAGTCAGGGCTATGTTCAATCACACAGTCAGCAATCTCTACTCCATGTTTGACTAGTGAGCGTGTGTTTAGCAAAGAAAGTGAAAGAACCAACATTGGGGCAAGATTTTGAAGTCTGGGCTATGTGAGTTCTAATTAATTACTGTTTGAGGTGGTGGCCACTGCCTCTTCTACTAGGGGAGATTTATTAATGTGAGCTAGTGAGGATTTGGGACCCATAATGGCTAGAAAACAGGTCAAGAGTAGATTTGTTAACTGGGCTTTCTCATTCAACTCGGAAAACGAGCAGGAAGTAAGCCACCAAACAATGCTTGTTGGAGGAGCACCACGAGCACGATGCGACCCAGCACAGCAGCTGCCTACAGCAAGCCGTTTGTCAGGTGAAAGGAAGTTCCAAATGTGAATCACCAAATGAGCAGGAGCTATAACTAAATGGCAGGAACACGATGGAACATGCAATCAAGGAGTGTAACAGAAGTTCCTTTGGCGGTCGCTACACACAGCATGCTGGGACAAGAGCTGAAGCAGAAATGTAAATTACCTGATATATACTATGTGCGGCGGGACTGGCGAAGACCGGTTGACTGCAGAAGCGCTGGCTCTGAAGCACCTGAGGTCTGATTAAATAACGAAAGGTGACTGGGAAATTTATTTCCCAGACACAAGAACAGTCACAAAAGCAGTCACCAGTCCACACAAAACCTGATCTGCCGTTCACACAATGCCTCACAGAACTTAACACAAAAAAATCTAAAAAACAAGCTTGCAGAAAATGCCAACAGGCCGATTCATGGAATAAATGTGCGCCGAAAATCCCGGCGCAGAGGGGCCAATACGTGCGCTGCGCCGAAAATCAGCGCAAAGCGCAGGGAAACCAGCGCACGTCGATTCATGGAAGTCCGTGCGCAAGAAAAGCAGAGGACGTGCGCCGAAAAAGCGCGCGGCGCAGGCCGGCGCACAGGTCAACCAACGTCGTGCGCCACGGCCACTGCGCCATCACTCCGAGCGCAGCGCACAGCTCTAAAGTAGGCGGAACACAGGGCGGCACACTCGGAATGGGGAATAAAATGGGGCACAACACTCGGAATGGGGAAGAATGTGGGCGGCACGGGGAAAGTTCAGGAGGCAAGTGCGCGGAACGCCCACACGCTCGCATACAACACGTATTCATGGAATAGAATAGGGCAAAAAAGCGCACGCTCAAAGCAGCGCACAGGCACAAACAGGCACAAACACGACCGCCACAAGAAAGCAGGCGGTAGCGTGTCTGCGCCTGCAGGAAATGTGCGCTAAAAGGCGCGCCAACAAATAGCACCTATATACAGACATGACCAATGTACAATACTGTTGCCCTCCTGGACAAATGACGTACAAAGGGGTACCCACAAACACAGACACGCGCAGAGAGAAAAAATAAACGTGTGCGTGCATACCGGGGTGCGCGGTAAGTTCCACACGCGATATGGGCTGGGCGGGTACGTGGATTGCAGGGGTGCGCGGGAAGTTCCACACGCGATATGGCAGGGAACGTGGATTCGAGGGGTGCGCGGGAAGTTGCACACGCGAAATGGGCGGGTACGTGGATTTCAGGGGCGCGCGGGAAGTCCCACACGCGATATGGCAGGGAACGTGGATTCGAGGGGTGCGCGGGAAGTTGCACACGCGATATGGCAGGGAACGTGGATTGCAGGAGTGCGCTGGAAGTTGCACACGCGAAATGGCCGGGTACGTGGATTACTGGGGCGCGCGGGAAGTTCCACACGCGATATGGCCGGGTACGTGGATTGCAGGAGTGCGCTGGAAGTTGCACACGCGAAATGGCCGGGTACGTGGATTACTGGGGCGCGCGGGAAGTTCCACACGCGATATGGCAGGGAACGTGGATTTGAGGGGTGCGCGGGAAGTTGCACACGCGAAATGGCCGGGTACGTGGTTATCAGGGGCGCGCGGGAAGTTCCACACGCGATATGGCCGGGTACGTGGATTGCAGGAGTGCGCTGGAAGTTGCACACGCGAAATGGCCGGGTACGTGGTTTTCAGGGGCGCGCGGGAAGTTCCACACGCGATATGGCCGGGTACGTGGATTGCAGGAGTGCGCTGGAAGTTGCACACGCGAAATGGCCGGGTACGTGGATTACTGGGGCGCGCGGGAAGTTCCACACGCGATATGGCAGGGAACGTGGATTCGAGGGGTGCGCGGGAAGTTGCACACGCGATATGGCAGGGAACGTGGATTCGAGGGGTGCGCGGGAAGTTGCACACGCGAAATGGCAGGGAACGTGGATTCGAGGGGTGCGCGGGAAGTTGCACACGCGAAATGGCCGGGTACGTGGCTTTCAGGGGCGCGCGGGAAGTCCCACACGCGATATGGCAGGGAACGTGGATTCGAGGGGTGCGCGGGAAGTTGCACACGCGAAATGGCCGGGTACGTGGATTGCAGGAGTGCGCGGGAAGTTGCACACGCGATATGGCCGGGTACGTGGATTGCAGGAGTGCGCTGGAAGTTGCACACGCGAAATGGCCGGGTACGTGGTTTTCAGGGGCGCGCGGGAAGTTCCACACGCGATATGGCCGGGTACGTGGATTGCAGGAGTGCGCTGGAAGTTGCACACGCGAAATGGCCGGGTACGTGGATTACTGGGGCGCGCGGGAAGTTCCACACGCGATATGGCAGGGAACGTGGATTTGAGGGGTGAGCGGGAAGTTGCACACGCGATTTGGCTGTGAGCTCCCAGGCATTACCTGTACACCCTCCACGGCCCCTGCAGGCAGCACACACCACAGGGAACTACCCTGCACACCTGCACATGTCTCCCACCACCCCCACCCCCAGCACTGTGGGCAACCTGCCAGCAGGCCCCCACCCATGGCCAACCCATGTCTCCCACCACCCCCACCCCCAGCACTGTGGGCAACCTGCCAGCAGGCCCCCACCCATGGCCAACCCATGTCTCCCACCACCCCCACCCCCAGCACTGTGGGCAACCAGCCAGCATGCCCCCACCCATGGCCAACCCATGTCTCCCACCACCCCCACCCCCAGCACTGTGGGCAACCTGCCAGCAGGCCCCCACCCATGGCCAACCCATGTCTCCCACCACCCCCAGCACTGTGGGCAACCTGCCAGCAGGCCCCCACCCATGGCCAACCCATGTCTCCCACCACCCCCACCCCCAGCACTGTGGGCAACCTGCCAGCAGGCCCCCACCCATGGCCAACCCATGTCTCCCACCACCCCCACCCCCAGCACTGTGGGCAACCAGCCAGCAGGCCCCCACCCATGGCCAACCCATGTCTCCCACCACCCCCACCCCCAGCACTGTGGGCAACCTGCCAGCAGGCCCCCACCCATGGCCAACCCATGTCTCCCACCACCCCAACCCCCCATCCACCTGGGGCACCCTCCACCAGGCCCCCACCCATGTCCCCCTGGCCCCTGGTCCTGACGATACACAATAATGGCAGTAATGACCAGCATACCCAGCACAAACACCCAGGCAAGGATTGCATGCACCCACATAGTGAATGCAATCACATGACACAACCCCAAAGGCAAGTAAGCAAAAGAACACATGTCCGCCACACACACATACACAATGGGTGCAAGTCAATGTCAAAACCCATATCATGGCATGTAAGAAACCAAAGAAAAAATGACACAAGTGTAAGATAATATCAAAATGTATTAAAAATAAAAATAAAGTAAACTCTGACAACTATCTGGTAAAGCAAATAAAAGGTCCATGTCCGGGAACAAAAATGAGAAACCAAAAAACAAAGGATAGAAAAATGAATAGATTTTGTCCAAAGTAAACACATGTAGAATGAAATGAAAGATAAACCATTACGACATGGTGTGACCAATATGAAAGTTAAAAAATTTATCTCACAAAAAATAACTATATTTACAGGATTGTTCAAGGGTCCATGAGCCCAACACCACAAATTAAACCTAATACTAACTATTTAAAAAAATATGTACAAAGAAGTGGCCATTGTCCAAGCGGTCCAAAAAAAAAAAATTAAATAAAGGAAACCTAGCACTAACTAACTAAAAAACTATATACAAAGGCAGCGGGCTAGTCCTGCGGCTCACTTGGTGATGCTGGCCAGGGCATCCTCGAACTCCACGTCAATGTCCTGGAGGCGGGACTCAGTCCTGGCCCCGAGGTCTCGCAGGGACAACCCCATGTGCTCTCCAAATTCCCTGCGAGCCTCCTCGAGGCACTCAGCCCGCCTCAATGCCTGATGCATGGAGATCTCCGCCCTGGCCATGGCGAGCCGCTCCTCTTCCGCCCGCTGCCGCTCCGCACCTATCCGCTGGCCAAACTCCTCCCACACGGAACACACCGCCATGCCAGGGTTGCCCTGCCCTCCGGCCGATGCCTGCCCCTCCGATCTTGATGGCCCTGAGCCATGATGCCTCCCACGTCGAGCCCGCTGCTGCCTGCGACGCCACTGCCTCTGCCAGCACGACGGCATCCAGGCTGATGGTAACCACCGACGCCGTCGTGCACGTGCCCTGCCCGATGATGCCGGCACATCTTCCATCTGCTGGGGTCCACTTGCTGTGTCGTCCACCCCTGCTGGACCTCCGACTCCCAACTGTGGCAGGGATGGGATCCCCACCGAGCTGGCTGCATTGGTCGGGGCAGGTCCACAGGGGGCCATGGTGGCATCTGGGCCGGAAGACGGCAAGGAGAACGACTGGTGGATAGCCTGCACAGAGGAGGAGAGGGCCGTCAGATTGGCCAACACATGCAGGAACCCCCCGAACATGGCCGATCCCAATTGGGCCACGTCGGCACGGTGCACTTCGTGATGACGTGCGTGCTCCTCCCGGGAAGCACGCACGGCATCACGAATCACAGCCGTGCGCATCGCGACCCCAATCAGGACCTGCTCCACGCGGCCAGGGGTTCCCACGGCCGCAGGTGGAGGGGAGTCAGTTGACATGGACATCCCCTCTACCTGCGGACGGGCCTGGGACGGGGCATCCCTGCTGGTGCATGGTGGTGCACTCACAGGGTCAGGGACAGCGACATGCACAGGCCCCTCCACGGTGACCTGTGCTGCCTCCTGCCCCTGGCCCTGGACTGCACCACTTGCACCAGCAGGGATGCTCCCACCAGGGCCCATGTGTGCACCAGTGTCGGCCTCCTCCTCCTCTGTGCAAACCACCAACCTGGATGGCTCCTCACCGTCTCCCGCCGTAGCAGGCCCCTGTGGGGGCTCACCCACCCCTTCCGCTGCAGCCGTGGGGGCATCCCCGCCGCCTTGCTCCACAGCGCCGTCTCCGCCCTCTTCTTCACTAGCCGCTGCGTAGAGGGAGACAAAGAACACAAGCATCAGGCTACTGTACAATGGTCCCCTAGACAGGAAGCAATAGCAGATGAGCACCCCTGTCAAAGTACACTTCCATCATGTCCCTCCACAACACATGGGTCAGTCCAGGCAAAACACACACAGTAACAGGCATGGTGCATGCCATGCACATTTCCATGCATGTCCAATTGACTCTTGAAACATTCAATGAAATGTAACTCACATGCATCATGGCTCATGCATATCACATGCACACACTACACCTCAGTCACATCCATCTGGCCACAATCACACCAAACACAGGCAAAACAAGGGTAAGGTGGGTGCGTCACTGAATCTGTGCATTGTCACACACATGAGTCATGCATCCATGGCATGCACAAGTCACAGACATGCAGGTCAGGCACACAGACATGGCTACCATATATGTACCTGGCATCAGCACCCATCCTCACCCCCATCCATGTCCAGGTACAGAGACTGGCATGCTCTCATGTCCCAAATCTGCATAGTGCTCCCCATGCCGCATTTCTACACATGCAACAACCATGTGGGTCACACATCACTGGTCGCACATGCATTACCATGATGTCCCAGCACACATACATGCATACATGGCACATGGCACACATACAGGCAAGTATCATAGAACCAGCACACCGCAACATGCCCTGTCTCACACAGTGATGCTTGGACACTTACCGCTCAACTCCAGACGGGTCTCCCTCTCAAGGATCTGGGCGTGGAGCGCTGGGCGTACGCGTTCCAGGACCCTCTTCTGGATGGAACTCATGTGGCCCCGGCCCCCCTCCACGAGGCGCCGGGCCTTCACAAGGGTCCTGGACCTCAAGTCCTCCCAGCGCTTCTTGATCTTCAAGACGTTGCGGGTTGCCACCCCCTCCGCGTTGATGGCAACCACACAGTCGGCCCAGATCCTCTCCCGTCCTTCCTTGCTGGCGCGGGACGATCCAAAGAGGACATCATACTGCCCCAGGACATGCTCCACCAGGACACCAACTTCGGTGGCAGTGAAGCTGGTGCCCCTCTGCCCCTCTGGCCTGGGGTTGCCACTGGTGCCAGATGTAGAAGTGCCCGACATGGCAACCCCAGAGGCAGGTGTGGGTGGGCAACTGGGTCCTGGGGCTGGGCTGTGGAGCTATGTAATCCCAGTTGGGAGTCTTCAGTTCCAGCAGGGGTGGACACAGCAACTGGACCCCTGCAGATGGCTGATGTGCAGGCACCAAATGGCAGGGCACGGTGGCAGCAGGCAGGCAGGCAGGCAGGCAGCAGCAGATAGCACGTGGGAGGCTGCTCAGGGCACTTGGGGGGCAGTAACTCGGCCTTCGGGGCAGGAGCGTGGTGTTCCGTGTGTTTTCGGGTGGCCAGCTTGATACGGAGTGATTTGGCACGTGAAATTCCTGCACGTCAGCGTGAAATCCGAGGAAAGGCCCTTAGCGCGTAAGTGCGTCAGCACGCATACGCGATTCTATTGGACCAGAGTCCCTCATCGCGTAAGCGCGTCTGACGTGATCCGCACGGGCGTTCCCCACTCAGCACGTGAAGACGGAGCACACGTGGAAATCCTGCACGTCAGAGTGTCATCGCGTGTAATTGGCCAAAAGTGCGCGTACACGCCATTGGCCTATGTACGTGTATTTCATCGCGTGTAATTGCCCAAAAGTGCGCGTACACGCCATTGGCCTATGTACGTGTATTTCATCGCGTGTAATTGGCCAAAAGTGCGCTTACACGCCATTGGCCTATATACGTGTATTTCAGGGGCGCGCGGCCACTTACACAGGCAAGTACGTCAGCGCACCTGTATGCCTGCAGCGTGGGAATTTCCACACGCGATTGGAGTGGGAACCCGATTCCAGGGGTGCGAGGCTCACACGCTGCCTACTACACGCGCAAGGCATTAATTTGCGCACTTTTCAATAAACAAGCCAGATGCCAGGATGAACATACCGTTCCTAGCAGCAGTGGCAGTGGGCTACCAAAGGAGGATGAGGAGGAGAGTCAGGGCCAGAATATTCACACCCAGAACCAGCCTATTCGGGATGCCTGATGACCAGGTGTATGGGAGGTACAGGTTTCCAGCACACATCATACTGGACCTGGTCAGTGAGTGGGAGGATGACCTCACATCACCCACCCTGTGCTCCCAAGCACTCAGCCCCCTGCAGAAGGTCCTGAATGTACTGCACTTCTTGGCCACTGGATCCTTTCAGCGGACAAGTGCCATAGTGGGTGGTGTGTCACAGGCCACGCAGTCACGCTGCCTACACCAGGTCTTGAACATCATCACTGCACGGCCATCAGTCCGCAGGCACATATATCTCCCCAGGACTCATGCAGAAAGGCGGACGTGCATCCAGGAATTCTATGGTGTGGCTCAATTCCCCAAAGTGCTTGGTGCAATTGACTGCACACATGTGGCTCTACGTCCACCCAGGGCAACAGAGCACATCTATAGAAACCGCAAGCACTGGCATTCCATCAACGTCCAAGTTGTATGCAATGCCAAGGGAATCATCACATCAGTATATGCCAACTATCCAGGGTCCACCCACGACAGCTTCATCTACAGAATGTCTACCCTATGCCGGGACCTAGAGGCTGGCCAGCATGGAGATACATGGCTGCTTGGTGAGCATGAATGCCACTCCACATGCATGCATGTCAGATACTGGGTCATGACACAACACCACTAATGATACCCATCACCACCTCCGCAGGGGACAGTGCCTACCCTATCAGCCCCCACATGATGACCCCAATCCGGAACCCCACCACGCCACCCCAGGTAAGGTACAACACAGCCCACATTGCTACACGGGGCATAGTGGAGCGCACATTCGGAGTGCTCAAGTCACGCTTTCGCTCCCTTGACCGTTCTGGCGGGCAGCTGTTATATGCTCCCCGAATAGTGTGCAGGATCATAGTGGCAGCATGTGTCCTGCACAACGTTGCAACACGCCGGGGCCTGCCCGTGGACATGGTGGTGCCCCCACATCCACAACCACATGCACGCCCGCTGCGCATGGGAGGGGAAAGGGCACGGGGGGAGGCAGCCCGTACGCAACTGGTGGCCAACTTCTTCACCTAGGAATCACAGTGCTGGCTAGTGCACACTGCTCTGGCACATAACATCTGACAATCAATGATGACTCTACCTGACAATGTCTGAAAATTACTTGACAATGAACTGTCAGATACACATCAGCCTGAGATTGTTAACATGGAAGTGTCAATATGTGTGCACCCCTAGCTACACATACACCAGCTATGCATCACAACGCAAAGACACAACTCCATCAATCTAAAATGCATTGCCACAGGCGATTCACTACATGACAACATTGCCATGTCACCCACTCCCTTCACAGTCCCGCCACTGAGGACACCATGTCATGGTATGTGACAGCAAACAAACTGGCCATCACAACATGACACCAGTGTCACAAATAGCAGTGCCCCAAATGGAACATAGCCGCACTTGAGCAGCTAACCGCCCTGGAGCCACTACTACACACCTGTGTAAGAGTAATTTCTATCAAATTACACACCAACCCACCCTGAAGCCCACCCAAACAAGACACATTGCATGTAATCAATGGTAGTCTCATTACCTGATTCAGCTGGTATGTCCTCACCGTCCAGATGTACAGTGATGGCGCCATGCAAAAGTGTCAGTGCACATCTACCGACATGTAGTGTGACTCCAGAGAGTATGCCCTTGTGAAGATCTGTGTGAAATACCTGCAAAACATGAGCAACATATGTAAGTAGAGGCACATATCATACCATCATGCATAGTTAGGTGCAACAACAATGAACACTATGAATGTCTACACAGTATTGACTATGGACTGGCCAACAGCTCATGGGAGTCCAATGTCACCGTGTAATTTGCTGTCACTTGGGCACACCCTTTGCAAGCCCATGGAAAGGGAAGCAGGAGGGGTGTGGATGTCTGCTACCCAAGCATCGAAACCAAACTCAGGACAAGCCTGCATGTGCCCAGCCACAATACAGTGTATGCCCAGGTACCCACACAAGGCAACACTCTTGCAAAATAAAAATGAAAAAGAGAAAAAATGGCCATGAAAGGGCCGGCGGGGGGGGGGGGGGCACCTATGAGGTCCGAGGACAGGATGCACGCCACAATCCACCTGTGTGGATCATGGGAAAGGAAAACACCCCATAGGCTCGTGGCCCACACGGCTACTCTGTTGTGGGAGATGAGTCGCTATGGCTCTGCCCAGACCCTGCAGCTGACTCTGGAGGTGGGGGAGCTGCCTCAGAAGATGGTGTGACAATGGGAGGCAGCCCACGCAAAGCACGAGTTTGCTCCTCCATGGCTGCAAGCAGGCGGGTCTGGTAGTTCTGGTTCTGGGTTATAATCATGCGGAGGTCCCCATGCAGTAACTCCCGGGATGACCTGACCTCCGCACGAGTTGCCTGCATCTCGGCCGAGAGCGTCCGTGTCAGACGCTCCAGCTGCTCCTCTGTCCTTCTATGGGATGAAGCCTCAAGCTCTAACAGGGTCGACCTGAGGTGACGGAGTTCTTCCCTCAGGGCTTCCCTGTGGCGCTGGGACTCCATGGAAAGTGATTCCCCCAGAGTCGCCAGTGCCGCCCGCCTGTCCATGTTGGACGCCAACATATCCTCCCTGTGTGCCTGGCAGATGGACTCTGTAGCCTGCTCCAGTCGCTCCATCAGCCTTTCTGGGGGGACAATGGAAGTGGCCACCCTATCCATGGCCTGTGCAATCATCTCGGATGATGCTGCCTGTTGGGTGGCCATACCGTAGATGGATTGCTCCCATACGGTATTGCCAGGTGGCATACGGCCACCACGTTGACGGGCACCACACCTGCCTGGGGCAAGGCGGACTGCGCCTTGCTGTGCCGGCAAGGCCTCAGGCTGCAGGACTGCATTCCCTCTCTGATCTGCAGCCCCAGGAACAGGATCAGAGATTGGGTGGTGTGGCCCTGCATCCGTAACCACCGGAGGCTGATCTGCCGACACTGACATCCCCATTGAGGCCAATGGCCTGGCTGCAGGTGGGTCGGACAGAGGAGATTCTCTCCCAAGAACACTCACCTGCGACTGCACATAGGTGTCATCCTCCGAGTCTACACCTGAATACTGCTCGGGGGAGGAACCCCCAGAGACACCCCTCGACAGCACGGCCTGCAGCACTTGTGGGTTTTCACCCACAAACACACCACGTCCCTCACTTGTGGTAGGTCGGCCCGGGTTGCCCTCCTGGGACGGCTCCACCACCACATCCCCAGCATCAACAAGTGCTTCGTCCCCTGCAAAGACATGAAAGAGAAAAATGGAAACAGGCATTAGCACCATGGCATGCAACAAGGGCTGATGAACAACATAGGCAGTAGTCCTACGACACATGTCCTACATGACTGGGAGTCCTCCTATGCATTCACCATCACTGGGTCTGTAGGGGAGGCTCAGGGCATACTATGTACTGATTGGAGAGCAACGCCTGCTCACCTTGATGCCTAGCACTGCCATCACACATTGGGCGGTGATTGCCATGTCAAAGGCACATGCCATCACACACATGGCATGTGACATAGCCACCAAGTGAAGAGGGAGAGGAGGGCTACTTTTTTGGATTTCAACCACTCTGGTCCTGACATTGCATCGTCACATCAATTAGTATACATGTTGTACATGGATCTGCTAGTCCAAATTGGCAACGATGCACAGTGCCTTGTCTAGATCAACATAATGCAGTAAACATTGTGATTCCACCTCCCCAACACCTGTAACGGAATAATTTTGCATTCGTGAAGCACCGGTCAAGTAATGTTTGTAGGTGCAGCGGAGCACTGAGGGGTGGTGGGGCAGAAGGGGATGCCAGTCAACAATACTACTGGTGCTGGTGTCATTCATGTCACGCAAGTGCAGGGGTGGGTGGCACAATGAAGTGCAAGGGGGAGTGGCGGCTGGAAGTGCTGTACAAGGTAAGTAGGACTTGACGTCAAGGGCAGATGGTGTTAGGCACAGACAAGTGCTGGGGGGGTGGCCTATAGGGGTACAGAGACAATCATGCTGTGCTGTGGGCTCGGAGGGGACAGGGGAGGTACACACTGCCTCTGGCTCGGCAAGGTCCTTTCAGATTTCTATGTGTCCTGCAGAGTTGTCACATGCCGCAGATATGTGCCCTTGGATTGGGGATCTCATCTTGGTGAGAAGGGTGAGGCGCTATTGCCTTTGGAGCATGTGGCAGGCCAGTTTGCCAGAGGATGGCCATGATGCAGGACATTCCCTCTCTGCCACCCGGCACCTGTGGTTTGGGTTCCCAAGATCCGAGTCATGCCAGGACTCTGCATTGGCATGGGGCTTCAGACAGGTGGTCATGACCGTGGCTAAGACATCCAGTGTACCTGACATGGAGTGGAGCATGGAGTGGGCCCTGTCAGGATGGGAGTGAGCCTAAGGGGGAGCTGGATGGGGGGGACATTTTGGCAGCATGAGCCTCGACTGACACACACTTCATGGGTCGGAATACCAAGAAGGTGTGTGACAGTGGTGAGGGTGGCTTTGCCTGTGGGGTGTTGAGGGTGAGCTGGGAGGAGAGGAGAATGTGATCACTCCAGGAGAGAGGAGTGCAGAGATGGACGGAGAGGGGAAAGTCAGATGAGATCAGAGCATCAAGAGTGTGCCCTGCAGAATGAGTAGGGACAGACGGGAGTCTAGAGGGTGAGAGGGAGTTGCTGAGGTCACAGAAAGGTCACGTGGGGGCGTCAACAGGCATGCAGGTGGATGCGTACCGCACCAAGGATGAGGATTTCTGTGTCTGGGGACATGAGTGAGGAGGAGAGGTGAGGACACTCAGAAAGGAAGTAGTACATTTGACCAGTTTTCCCAGACACAGTACACACTGTTTGGAATGTCAAGGTGTGGTGGACAGAAACCTCACACAAGCCATTCCAGAGTGGAGTAGGTCTAAGTAGGTGTGACAGTGGCAGGAATACCCTCAGGGAAGCCAAGGGCACACCCCCCCTGCACAGTAGTGGCGGGCCAAGGAGAGGGTCAAGGATGCAGACAGAGCTGGCCGTCAGACATGTTTCCATGAGACCAAGGATGTCAAGGTGCATAACCTCATGTAAGTGACAGTTATCGGAGGAATGCCTGATGCAGCCGCAGTGAAAGGAGTGTAATTGTGGAGGAGGTTGACAGCCTTGTAGGACTTACGGGGAGTGCTAGAGATCAGAGGTGCCGCATGTGTAGGAGTTGGAGTGGGAGGCGGAGAAGGTTCATGGGAGGGTGCAGGGAGGCAGTGCAGGATTGATGAGGAGAGAGGAGGGGGGACAGCAGGAGAGGTAAGGAAGTTGATGAGATGTGGGTAGCATTTCTCAAGGAGATTGAGGTTGGCCTAAGGGCCTTGGACTGAGACGCTCCCATTACCATGCACATCATTAGTGGTATCTGAGGATTGGAAGGAGGCCAGGAGTACACCCCAACGGGTCCCACCTATGATGGTGGAAGAGGAGCAAGGAGAGAGGACAGGGACCATGTGAAGGGTCTATGGGACAGGCAAAGGCATGTATGAGCAGATGTCAGTGAGAGTTAGCTTAGAGTAGGCTCAGATGCACTGGTCAGCAATAGGGTGGGTCGCATTGGAGGGCAGGCTGCCCTCATTTGACTTTTGGCAAGCAGGTGTCGTGCGTAGGGCACGATGGTCTGAACTGTAGAAGTCATGGAAGATAGACCATGAAGAGCAGCATGGAGTGTGAGGGAATGGGGCTCGAAACCAGACGGTACCAAAGGACCCAGGAAGGAGGTGGATGTCAAGGCTACATCCACATTATGACTGCATGTTGGTAGGCATTTATATACAGAGGACGCATTAGCATGTGGTATCATTGCATGTCAGGCATGTGAAGATGAAACTTTAATGGCTGGGGGAAAGGAGAGGAATGGTATGTAAGACATCAGATGAATAGACAGGGGAGTATGAGCAACAATGTAGTGACAAAATTACTAATCAAGGGCAACTTCCATGGTGTTGGCCCATATGTGCACTGTTGCCAGTAGGGATAGTGCTGTGGCCAGATGGTGTTGCACTGAACATACTGGATGAGGCACATGGGTGCCACTATCAACTCTGCCACACACCCCCTTGACAGGCACCCAACATGAATGCTTCACACACACACCATGCACATGGATGATACACACATGCATGTGCACTCACCGGATGATGCCTCGTAATCAGGGAGGTCTCCCACACCTTGGAGTTGTCCCTCGGTGACGTAGGATCCAGCTACGGACTCGTGTGGTGTGAGTTCTATTTCCTGTGCTGGGGACCCACCTCCAGTCACCAAGGTTGCGGCATGACTTGAGGCCAGCTTATCCTTTGCCCTGCGCTTAAGGTCATTCCAGCGCTTCTGGCAATCACTAGCTGTGCGCCTCACTACTCCAAGGGCACTTATTCTGTCAGCAATGGTCTGCCAGTGTGCCTGGCGTCTGGCATGTGTGGTCTTGGACCCTGCAACGATGACCATTTCCCTATCATGATCTGACACATACTGAACAAGTGCATTAAGTTCGGCGTCTGTGAAGCTTGGCTTCCTTGATGGGCCGGACTGTGCAGCCGTGTCTGGGGCATCAGCCTGTGCCGGACGTGCACTCTTCCTCTTGCGCTTGGAAGGGGGTGGGGATCCAGAGTGTCCTACGCCGCTGTGGACACTAGGGGCAGGAGCCGTGGTGGACTCTGTACTGGGTGTGTGTGATTGCCCACTCAGCATGGGAGTAGGTGCAGGCATTGGGGGTAGTGGGATGGGGTCAGGCCTGATCTGAGGTGCATGAACTAGGACCGACACAGTCTTGGCAGGGTGTATGAGAGGTGGGGTGGATTGAGCCACACCCTGGCTACGGGGGCCAGCAGATGACCTATCTGGCATAGATGCGCGTGCCCTGATGACACCAATGTGCACCGGTGCACGTGCAGTGGACCTGCTGACCTGGATGTCAGCGATGGAATCACCCTCGGACAGGTCTGGTGCCACAATGGCCTGGTCCGACATGGGCTGATCAGGGTTGGTATCAGCCACATGACTCTCAACTGGGGGGGGGGGGGGGGGGCATGGGTGTCCCTGACTGTTCCTCCAGACTGGGGGGAACAGGGGCGCCCTGCAAGTCACAACCACGTCCCCTGTTGGATCCTCCACGGCCACCACGTGTGGCTCGGCCACCTTTGCCACCCTTACGGCTTGCACGCCTCCCAACCATGGCACTGATGGTATTGTGCGTATGGGAGTGGGTGTGCACAATTGTCCTGGGCAATTGGGTGTCAAAGGGGTTGGGTACCAGATGGTATTCGTACCCTAGTGCAGTGGCAAGGCTATATGACACCCCTGGGGAAAGATGACGGGTCACGCAACGCACAGGCACCCCAAAAAAGTTAAGGAACGTGCACAATACCCCTCCTAGACCACGTGTGCTGATGGAAAACCCTGCACTACGCTGTGGCATCCAGTAACACAATGAACGTATGCGTGTCACACGCGGCCTAGATTGACCTCTGAAGGGGTAGGCTACACACGGGGCAAGCACAGATGTTAGATACGTGCGTGACTCACCGTCTGCCAGGTAAAAGAGCGTGAAAAAATAGCACTTTTGGTTGGCAACACCCCCGCCAAAAGAAGAGGTGTACGCTGTCTGAGGAGACAGGACAACTGTAGAAGGGGACACTGTTTGAGGGAACAGGCCCAGGAAAACCAGTACAAGAGGAAAAAGAGAAAAGAGCTGTCAGAGGTAACAGGGAGTACGAACTGGAAACGCCGTGAAGTAAATCGCGTGTGAAACGACAAGAAGTACCGAATTCACCCACTCGCTCTCCACGAAAAGCACGTACAAGGAAATTGTGTTCAACACTACCTTTTATACAGGCCCACACGTACATCGTCACTTACGGCGTGTACGTGCTTGGCCCATTTTCACCAATCACACGCTTTGGCACTCCTGCGTGTAGGTATCTTTTCACCAATCACACGCTTTGTCACTCCTGCATGTGGATCCTTTTTCACCAATCACGCGCTTCGACACTCCTGCGTGTAGCTCACTTTTCACCAATCACACGCTTTGTCACTCCTGCATGTGGATCCTTTTTCACCAATCACGCGCTTCGACACTCCTGCGTGTCGCTCACTTTTCACCAATCACACGCTTTGACACTGCACGTGCAGGTAACTATTGACGCACATATGCTGGTGACGGGTTTTCGCGCGATGCGGGTTTTCGCGCGATGAGTGTGGGGTTTTCAGGTGCAAAATCACTCCCTATCAGGCTGTCCACGCGTTCTAACACGAAAGACCACGCTCCTGGCCAGGAGGCCGAATTTAAGTCCCCAAGAACCCTGAGCACGCTCCCACCTGCCATCGGCTGCTGCCTGACTGCCTGCTGGCCACGTGCCCCACAGTGCTGGTGGGTGGGGGTGGTGGGAGACATGGGTGGGGGCCTGGTGGAGGGTGCCCCTGGTGGATGGGGGTTGGGGGTGGTGGGAGACATGGATGGGGGCCTGATGGCAGGTGCCCCTGCACTGCTGGGGGGTGGGGGTGGTGGGAGACATGGGTGGGGGCCTGGTGGAGGGTGCCCCTGGTGGATGGGGGTGCAGGGGGACATGATCAGGTGTGCAGGGTAGTCCACTGTTTTGTGGGCTGCCTGCAGGGGCCGGGGAGGGTGTACAGGGTACACCTGTGGGGGCCCACCCAGCCTATTCGCATGTGATAATTCCCACGCACCCCTGTGATACACGTACCCTGGCCAATCGCGTGTTGAACTTCCCGCTACCCCTGTAATACACGCACCCTGCCTGTTCGCGTGTGATGATTCCCGCGTACCCCTGTAATACACGTTCCCTGGCCTATCGCGTGTTCTACTTCACGCGTCCCCCTGTGATACACGTTCCCTGGCCCATCGCGTGTTGAACTTCCCGCTACCCCTGTAATACACGCACCCTGGCTGTTCGCGTGTGATGATTCCCGCGTACCCCTGTGATGCACGTTCCCTGGCCTATCGCTTGTTCTACTTCACGCGTCCCCCTGTAATACACGTTCCCTGGCCCTTCGCGTGTTGAACTTCCCGCTACCCCTGTAATACACGCACCCTGGCTGTTCGCGTGTGATGATTCCCGCGTACCCCTGTAATACACGTTCCCTGGCCTATCGCGTGTTCTACTTCACGCGTCCCCCTGTAATACACGTTCCCTGGCCCATCGCGTGTTGAACTTCCCGCTACCCCTGTAATACACGCACCCTGGCTGTTCGCGTGTGATGATTCCCGCGTACCCCTGTGATGCACGTTCCCTGGCCTATCGCGTGTTCTACTTCACGCGTCCCCCTGTAATACACGTTCCCTGGCCCATCGCGTGTTGGACTTCCCGCTACCCCTGTAATACACGCACCCTGGCTGTTCGCGTGTGATGATTCCCGCGTACCCCTGTGATTCACGTTCCCTGCCTAGTCGCGTGTAGTACTTCCCACGTACTCCTGATTTGGAGATTGCCCGCTTTGCTTTCCTTGTTTGCCTGCCCTGTGAAGTGGTCCGGGGTTAGCGCAGCCCTTAGCGATGATTTAGCGCTTTTGATGGCTTTTCCGTGCGCGAGGGCGTTCTTGGGGGCGTTACTGGCGCTGCTGCAGGCTCGCTGCGATTCTCTGCGCCACGGCTGTTTTGGGAGCTTGAAATCCATGAATACGCTGTGCGCGGAAATCTGTTTTAGCGCACGTGCCTGGCGCAGACTATCGCAGGCGCACGCTGTGCGCCAGCCGCGTGCGCTACTTGTGCGCTGGATTCTATGAATTACCCTGTAAATGTGCAGTGCCGTACTAAATGGCAGGAACACGATGGAACGTGCACTCAAGGTGTGTAATAGAAGTTCCTTTGGCAGTCACTACGCACAGCGTGCCAGGAAAAGAGCTTGTATAATAACTGTCTCTGTGGGGAATAATGGTAACGTGATCAAAAGAAAAGAAAGTGTACAATATCAGCAAGCCAAAAATCAGCCTAAAAAGGGAATGCAGCAAGATATGAGGCAAATAACCCAGTTCTTGGATGCTTCTGATCCAGTGAGGTTGGACAAAATGCATTATACGATAGAGGAGCAATGGGACACCAAGTACCGGACCAAAAAAATAAAGCTTGAGGAAACAGAGCTGGGAAGGACATCCCCTTTTTAAATAGAAATTATGTGATATATTTACTACATTGTGTGGATTTACGGGTCATTTCCTCCAAAGACATTGATTGGGTGGAATTGCCTAGGTCAGTGGAAGAAGAAAATTGGGTAATCGTCCACTTAATTCCCCTCATTATAGTGGAACTGATTATGCAGCACAGGTTGATATTTGAGGAAAAGGGATTTATAGTTGAAAGAATGTTTAAGGTGGAGGAAGAGACAACTCAGCCAAAAAACCCAAAAGATGCAGGATCTACTGCACAACAAGGTAGATACAATGTGAATGAGCTAGCAGAAAAAATATTATTTGCAGTAAATAAATATAGGCCAGAATATACAGTTTCTCAGACAACCAAGACGAAGAGAGGATGATGCAAGGATACAATCCAACCAGCATTCAGGTCATGTCTTGGAACACAAGAGGATTCAGGTCCATCACCTCAAATAGTGAGGGGCAGGCCCATGTTTTGGCAGCAGACATATTCCTTATGCATGTGACCTGGAAGATGGGGTGCTACTCACTAGATGGCGTATAAATCATACAAAGTTTTGCATCTCAGCATAATAAGTGTAGACCCTCAGGAGGTCTGGTAATAGGGGTGATAAAACATATTTGTATGAAGGAAAATGCCCTAGTGAAAGAGTCCTTAAATGTCTTGGTGGTTGTAGTGGACCACCCTAAGAAGAATAAACAGGAACACATTCTTCTTAATAATGTTTATAATCCCTCTGGTCATGAAGATGTGTAGGCGATAATAGAAATGTTGAAGGCGAGTATGGCTGAGTTGTACCTGCAGTGGCTGCGTGGACAGCGCATTATTGCTGGGGAAGTTAACTATCAGCTGTTATATGGTAAAAACAAGAGTACACCTGCCTGCTGCTCCCCATTAGTAAATTAGCATAAGGTGAATGATGTAGAACATGTACTGGAAAACACAGCATGTGGGGAAGAGCGGTGACATGAATTCTTTGTGAGACAAGATTTGCTTCTGCTTATGGAGATGGTGGAGATTCCAGGCCAAAGCCCCTGCACCTGGACTAATGGCTATAGATTTTCAGTGACAAATTATGTTTTGTTAACTAAAAATCTATTTACAAACATCACAAGGTTTTGGACGTTAGACACAGTGCTTAGAGATCATAAGATTTTATAGTTGGAAATCGACTCATTGTGAATGGGGCAAGGGAGAATTTGGCAGGTTATTTACTGGTAAACAACACAGATAATCATGTGATATGGACAGAAAAGAATGTACTTACATTTAGCACGTTTTGTTTTGGAAGCACCATGGAAGAGAATCTTATGTCTACTGCTGACATTTTTGAATATGAGAAGGTGATTAACAACATTATCGATACCATGGTTGTGGGGAGAGGAAACATTACTATCAAAGAACCACTGAGGATAGAATTAACGATATGGCGATAGTCAAAAAACCTGTAAAAGGTCAACCAAAGCTATTACATGGATGCCAATAACACAACGGGAAAAGGATAGTGATATTGCCCATTTAAAGACAGTTTATAAGAACTGGATCCGCGCACATGCAAATTCTTTGATGTCGGCCCATTGGCTGATCATGTTTAAGGCCATCAGAGGTTCAGGCCCTCATAAAATGGTACACTATCCTGCAGTGGCTTCGCCAGGAATCACACTTAGGAGGGGCACAGAGGGGGCCAAAGACAAAAGTAGGTGTGGGCACAGACAAAACTAGGGGGAGAACATGGTCACTGCTCGTTTTAGGTAGGGGGGCACAAAGGGGGCACAGTGTTTCACAAGGGGGGCCCCAGCCCCCCCGGTCCCCTACCTAGCAACGCCACTGCTATCCTGGTGCCAGCTCAAAGGGAAATGTATCCCATACAGGAATCTACCTGGAATACCTATATCTGAGCGATGTATTTTAGAGATACTAAGGAATTGGAGACCACTCCCCGAACTGATAAATGGGTAAAAGTATAGCTGAGGATATAGAATATAAAATAAACAGTCTTAAACATTGAGGGCTCCTGATCGGATGGTATAGCAAATGAGGTGATAAAAAAACAGCCCCAGAATTGGGCCGTAGCGTTAAATAAGATGTTTACTTTGGTAATCAAAACATGAGTTATACCCCGAGTTGGAAGAAATAGTTGTACACAAGAATGGGGACAGCGAATCCCCTGATAAATATCGTATTTTGGCCATGGTGGACACTATGGCCAAGATGTGTTCTTCCTTTTTGCTTGACCATATCAACAGTTGGGTCAAAGAATACAACATACTATGCACCCAACAGGTGGGTTTTCATACGGGAGTAGGTACCCTTTCTTCTCTATAGTCACTGATGTCGTTGGTATGAAAGGCTAAGGAAAATTGATTGACTTCACTGTACATATGTTACATATTACAGCAAGGCATTCTATTGTGTGGATCTATTGCATACATTGGAGGGTTTGGCTATACATCCTCAGATACTGTATTTCATTCAATGCCTGTATACCAATACTACTGACCAAGTTAGGTTGAGCCAAGATGATATGCTTAGCCAGTATTATTACCAACCACGGTCTTAAGCAGGGGTGCACTTTAGCACCCATGCTTTTTAATTTGTATATTTTCGGCCTTGACACTGACCTGGCCAAATACAACAACTATCCTCTGTGCATTAAAACCAAGCCCAACGCGTGGCTGGCCTACGCGGATGATTTAGAAGTAATAGACACCACTTCAATAGGTCTCCAGAAGAGCATCACAACCAGTAAGGAACATGCAGAAGTAAATAATCTAGTCATCAATCGAAAAAAAGACCAAAATTAATTCTAAAAGAAAGTTTAATAGCTTCAGGTGGAAAACTAATGGTGAAACTATTGAACAAATTGAGAAATACTGTAATCTAGGTACACCTCTTAAAGAAAATTAGATACAGATATTATTGGTCAAGTAGTTAAAAATGTGTATGTTACAAGAAGATGTGCTGACCATAGGGAAGCGATTTCCATGGAGGGTACGGTTAGACTACATAATTGCTGTACTATTCTTAGTGTCCTCAATGCCCTGCTCTGCATCTGAATCTGCCTCCGTGATAGTCATCCCAACCCCCTTCCGTGTCCTTCCCTCCCTGTTCACTTGAGCCTAGAGGATTCGAGGGCCTCTAGCATGAAATCAGACAAAATGTTTTTAGGATTTGACCGCCTTTTACGTATGTTTTTAGAAAGTATAGAAAAACTTGACATCCATTCATTGCTATTGCATAAGAGTATAAACTGTGTTTGTAAACTGGTTCAGGATCAATCTACAAACACAGATATCATGGAATCAATGAATAACAATATAGACATGCCTACATCCCTTACCTTTAACACTCCACTTTCACTTAAATCTAGAGTAATTACTGCGGCTCAGACCTCTTCCAGTAAAGAATGCCCTGACTGCTAAACGTAAAAAGAAAGTTATATCACAGATAATCATGTATGCAAAAAGACCGTGCACATGTACCAACCCATGTGTGAGCGCTGAAAACAACATCCTTACTAAAATCTCGACTATAGTCTCTCATGAATACTGAGATTAATACTCCTATTATTAGAAAATCAATTCCAACACCATTTGTAGATCTTACTAGACTGCCGTCAATGGGTAATGTAGCTGTGATGGTCCCAGAGCAACCCCGTATAACAGACCTACTGTCTACTGTTGGTAGCAAAACCACAAAGCAACAATCAGTTGGTGAGCAAATGCACTGTGGCATTAGTGATATAAAATTCCACAGATCATTAAATTGAAATACATATGATATGATACGATATGGCATTTATAACGCGCCTATACACAAGGGTTTCAAGGCGCGACGAGGCAAGGGAGGGGGAACAAAGAGAGAACAGACAACGATCCTGTAGGCCAGGTGTCATTCAGATCACGCAAGTGCATGGGTTGGGGGAAGGGAACTGTTAGGAAGCTCGGGAGGCTCCAAGAATACACGGACGCCAGCGGGTGGAACATACAACCTTCTTTATTAAATACAAACTGGACAGTGTTTTTCCTGACACCCTCCTTCTCCTCCTCACGTCACTTCCTCCCGTGACGTCTCCCCTACATGTGGCTTGCCTTAAAGGGGCAGCCACTCATAACAACACCCCCGGACAAATGTCCTTGCAAGTGACTCAACTTGGCCAACTGGCACCAATGTCAACACTCCTCCACTAACCTGGGAGGCCTCCTAACGTTCCTTTGTGGTCTTCCTCGCGGCTCCGGGTGGGGGCCGCCGTCAGCGTCATGCTCAGGGTTGACCTGACTTTGAACCTGTGGTTCGAGGGGGATCCACGTTTCATCACGAATGTCCATGACTTCCAGGTCGGGGTCCTCAGGGGGCAACTCCTCCTCAACAGGTCTGGTAACGTGCTTGAACCTTGAACTGTTGCGAGTCACTTCCTGGTGTCCATTTGTCGCTGTTATCATGGTGCCTTTTATCGCAACCACTCTAAGCGGCTCAGGTGAGAATTGTGAGTCTGTTTTTCTTGTTGCGGCTCTCTGCACCCACACTTCATCTCCTATTTGTAGTTCTTTTGGTTGTGCTCTCCTCCTCCTGTCAGTCTGTTCCCGCATCTTCTCTTTGGTCGCTCTGTCTCGTTCGATGACTTCTTGGTCTGCCTCAGGCCGGTTCGTCGGGTTGTTGACGAGCCTGGTCCTGACCTGGTATTTCATCATGAGCTCTGCTGGGGTTCTGTTCGTGGCTTCATGAGGGGTGTTCCTGTAGTCCCTCAACATTCTGCACAGCACTTGATGGGGGTCAGTCCCCTCTAGGCGCGCCCTTTGTATGGTCTTTTTAATGGACGCCATAAATCTTTCCGCCATGCCATTGGCTTGTGGCCATCTCGGTGTCACTCTTTGGTGATGGAAACCCATATGTTTCGCGAATACCCCAAACTCATGACCACTGAAAGGGGCACCATTATCGGATTTTAGCGTGTCTGGTATCCCCCACTCGCTGAAGACTTCATCAAATGTTGCAGCGACGTGGGCGAACGCTGTTGATTTGACTTCTTTTACTATGGGGAACCTGGAGTGTTCGTCAATAAACAGTAGCAGATAATCTCCTTCCTCCCTTGGTCCATAGAAATCGACCGCTACTCTCTCCCAAGGATGATCTGGGATTGTGGTTATTCTGAGCGGTACTGGCGGGTCGGGTCTTGCTGTGCACTGGCATACTGCGCAGTTCTTGACTCACCGGTCGACCATATCGTCCATGAAGGGGAACCAGACATTGCATCTTAACAGACGTTTGGTGTTCTCCGCACCACAGTGCCCTTCGTGGGCAGTTTTGATGACTTCCACGCGTAGCGTGGAAGGTATGACAATTTTGCAACCCGTACCAGAATGACTTTGTCTTGGACTGCCAACTCGGCGTGCACCCTCGCCAGTCTCTCCATCTCATCGCGGCACGCTCCTGGGTGTTTTTGTACCGCTCTGCGGAAGTCCTTCCACTTTCCATTTTCCGTCAGACTGATGGCTAGGGCCATGGATGGGTCTGCAGCCGACGCCACCGCAATTGTTTCGATGGATATGGCAGGCGGTAACGCGTTGGTCGTGACGTAGCTGATGTATTCTACGTCTCCCTGTCGAGGTGTGGGGCTACCGCTCGGGTGTCTGGAGAGGTAGTCTGCTGGGTTGTTCTCTCCTCCAGGTCGATGAACAATGTCAAAGTCATATTCTTGCAGACGGATTCCCCACCTCTCAATCCTGGGTGGCATTTTTGTGCACGGGTTGCCGAAAAGGGAAAGCAGGGCTTGATGATCTGTGATCAATGTGAACTTTTTCCCGATGACGAAATTATGAAAATGCTTGCACGCCCAGACGGCTGCCAGGCTCTCTTTTTCTGCCTGAGAGTACGCCGACTCCGGCGGGGCCAGGGCTCTACTGGCATAAGCAACCATGTGCCTTGGATGCTTGTCTTGTCCACTGGTCTGTGCCAGAATGGTGCCTAGTCCCACCGGGCTGGCATCTACCACTATTTCAGTGTGCCAGTCAGGGTCAAAGTATGCCAATTTTCTCGCCTCAGTCAACGATTGTTTGATGTTGTCAAACGCAGCTTGGCACTCCTCAGACCATGCAAATGCGACCTCTTTCTGAAGCAGGCGCCGGAGAGGTTCAGTGATGGATGCGAAATGTGGGATGTACCGAGCACACTACCCTGCCATTCCCAAAAATGACCTGATGTCGGCGACTTGAGTGGGTCTTTCCAGCTGAAAGATGGTGGCTACTTTGTCTGGGTCGGGAGTCATCCCGTCAGCTGAGAAAATGTGGCCAAAGAATTTGAGCTTGGCCTTGCTGAATCGACACTTGTCGATATTAAGTGTTAGTCCGGCCTCTTGCACTGCCCGGCACGCTTCTTGAAGGGCAACATCATGTTCCTTACGTGACTTTCCGAAAACCAAGATGTTGTCGCTGTAGTTGAGTGTCCCGCTTACAGGGCGTATGATCTGTCGGATCGTTTCATGGAATATTTCCGCCGCCGACAAAATTCCAAAATTTAGCCGTTTGTAACGGAACAGTCCTTCATGTGAAGCAAAGGTGGTTATGGGTCGTGAGTCCGGGTGGAGTACCATCTGATGATACCCCTGATTCAGATCCAATTTCGAGAAGAGGACGGATTTGTTCAATTGGACTATCATGTCCTCAATTTTTGGACCAGGATGCCGTTCTCGCTGTATAGCTGTGTTGGCCACCCTCATGTCCACACATAGTCATAGGCGAACACCTTCTTTTGGGACAATCACAAGGGGAGAGACCCACGGTGTCGGACCGGTGGCCGGTTCAATTATGTCATTTTTCAATAGTTGGTTTAGCTCTTTCGACACCGTCTCCTGCAAATGGAACCCTACCCTGCGCGGGTGTTGCGGGACCGGTGAAATTTTTGGGTCTATGTGTAATTTGATCGGCGGGCCATTCCACCTGCCCAACCCCTGGCATAGTCGCAGGAATTCTTTGATGATGTCTTCTTTGGTGATGGCAGGGGTGTCATGGGTGACTATGTTGCCTATGTGCTCCATCTTGCTATGTGGTGGCTCCGAAGACTCAATGATATCTCCAGCCTGGACAGGTATGTTGATTAGGCCCAGGTGTGATGCCGTCCTGTAGCTTAGTAAACACCGACCTTTGGTGGGGCTTTTTATGACATGGATGATCGTGTCGGTTACTTGGCCAGCAAATGTGAGTCTCCTTTTGAACGACCCAATGCACTGTAGCGGGGCATCCGCACCCCATTGATAAATCTTCGAACTTGACGGGCTCAGCTTCGGTTTATCATGCAGTCGTTGAAACTCTGTTTCCCCTATAATGTTCACTGTCGCCCCTGAGTCAATTAGAAAACAGAACTGCTGGTTGCATATGCTTATCAAAATCTTGGGTGCTTCCTGGGCTTCCCTTTCATCCATGATAAGGTTTACAAACTCATCCTGGTCATGCAGGTCATACGCGAGACCATAGTCGAACTCCCCATGCGTTTCTAGCGAAGGGTCATGGCGTGTCGACGGTGGTCCATCATATTCGTCCCTCAGTTGCACGATTTGTCCTTGTGTGACATACTCTTGGCAGTCTTCCTCCGGGTATACCTCCTCAACCACTCTTACATATCTCCTGGGTCCTTGCTGGTATGGTCGTGGCTGGTAAGACTGGGTGGGGAATGACCTTTGGGTTGGTCTAGTTTGCATGCCTGTGTACACTCTCGGAGTGGGGAATGGTTTTCCTTCCCTGCACACAGCCTGAAAATGTCCTTCCCTGCCACAGTTGCCACATTTTTGGGACAGCGCAGGGCAGGAACCTGCATGTGGGAATGCCATTCCACATCTGTAGCATTGTCTTTGCATTCGCGGGGCTGTTGTGGCATTTCTGTCGTAGCTTTTCTGGTTGCCAGGTTGCATTGCTGCTATTACGACACTCTTGTCGAGTTTTGTGGTGGCGTTGTTGGCCATGTGAGTGGCCTGCTTTTCCACTCTCTCGAGTATGCGCGCCATCTCACTCACTTGTTCTATTGTGACAGGTTTCTTTAGAAGTTGTTTCTGTAGTGTAGCTGACACACAGCCCTCAATGACCCTGAGTCGGATCGCTTCGTCCAGTGAGAACTCATGGAATATACAATGTGCTCCTTTGACTCGAAGTCTCGTGATGAACTCGTCGACCGTTTCTTCTATGCGTTGCGTGCATTGGTTAAAGACATATCTCTCATAGTCTCTATTGGGGGCGATGACAAGGCGTTTGTTCAGGGCTACTATGAGACTGTCGAAATCAGTGATTTCTGTTGGTGGTATGGTTTTGATGAGCGTCTTTATCTCAGTGCCGGCCGTGTTGATGAACATACTTCGTAGCCGTGGAGAGGTTTCTTCTCCAGCTGCATCTATAAAGTTATTGAAGTCCTCCAACCATTCCACCCACCTTGCACCTTTATCTGCTTGAGGCGTCATGGCGAAGGGTGGTGGCATGCGCCATGCCGTGACGGTGGACCTCGATACAGCAGGCGGAGGCTGCGAGCTGGATGATGCCTGATCCGGAGTGGTGCTCATATTGGATGCGGTCGGTGTTGCTTGCAGGCTGTAAAACCGTCAGGTGACTTCCTTGTGGTCCAAACCGGCCAGCCTTGGGCACCACGTGTCGAAATGTGGGTTCTTGTGGGGTGATAGTGGCACTGTTGTGGTGGATGCAAGTACTGCGATGATGAAGAAGGCTGCTGGAGGAATGAGGAGTAGTACTTTAACGTGCTTGCTGGCGGGCACCCCCTCGTGTAGTTGGGCATCTCTGGAGTCTTGTATGCGCCTCTGGCGTTGGCCGTTTTCCCGGCCTGCGCCGTGTGTTTGTTTACTTTTCTTCCGAACACGGCGGGATCGCACGTGTGGAGCGGGTGCCTGCAGGGCCCCACGTGGCGGGATCGCCCATGCGTGGGGGGAAGGAGGATTCAGGAGGACCGCTCGTGCGAGCGTTGCGATGCAGGACTGGAGCGGGGATCCGCGGGCTAGTGGGATCACTAGCAGTGGAGGAGGACGCACGGAGGGATCTCCGTTGCAGGAATAAGGAGGACCGCTGGCTGGAGCGTCCTCGTCGTCAAATGTTAGGAAGCTCGGGAGGCTCCAAGAATACACGGACGCCAGCGGGTGGAACATACAACCTTCTTTATTAAATACAAACTGGAAAGTGTTTTTCCTGACACCCTCCTTCTCCTCCTCACGTCACTTCCTCCCGTGACGTCTCCCCTACATGTGGCTTGCCTTAAAGGGGCAGCCACTCATAACAGGAACGTGCAGGGGGAGGGGGAAGGGACAGTGCAGTACCAGGGAAAGCAATCTCAAGTAAGTAACGGCCAGCAGGTGGCAAGTGCAAAGCTAAGTGCAGGAATCAGGTGTCAAGTGCTGGTGGTGGGACTGTAGGGATACAGGAACAGTCCCAAGTGCAGGGGTTGTTAGGCAGGCAGTGCAGGTGTGTGTGTGACTGGCTGGGGAGGGACCTGGGCCCGAGATCAGAGGGTGGCCAGGTAGCCAGTACAGTTACAGCCAGGAGGTCAGCAGGGGAGAGGAGGAGAAAAAGCAAAAGCAAAGAGGAGGGTTTTCAGGTGCTTCCTGAACCAGAGATGGTTCTCCTCAAGTTTCAGGGGGTGGGGGCAGGGAGGCTGTTCCAGCGGGAGGCCCCATCCGAGGAAAGAGATCTACCACCAACTTGTTGCTTGGAGAAGCGACTGACCCTGAGGGAGTTGGAGGCAGAGGAGCGCAGAGCTCGAGAAGGAAGATATTTAGAAAGAGAGGGTTGAAGGTATTGCGGCCCCAGACCCCAGAAGGCCTTGTGGACAATGCAGAGGGTTTTGAACTTAATCCTTGCAGCCTCTGGGAGCCAGTGCAGAGATTTCAGTCTTGGAGAGATACGATCCCTGGGCTTGAGGCCAAGGATAAGTTTCGCAGCTGGTAGTGTGACTACATGAGACATCAGAGATGTGAGGAGAGAAGGAGAGTGTGGAGTTGAAGATGACCCGAGGATTTTTGCCTCGCAGGTGGGAGCAGGAAGAGGGACAAGAGAGGCTGGCCAGATAAAGACAGGAAAGGAGGGAGTGGGTGTGCCGATGAGGAGAATCTCAGTCTTACTGGCATTAAAGCAGAGGTCATTGGCGGCACTCCACTCCTGGATGGCAGACAGTCAGTGATGAGAGACGGAGAAGAGGTGGCCGAGGGTAGCCTGAAAATGTGCTGAGTGCCATCCTCATAGCAATGAAAGTTGGGGCATAAAGTGGCAATGCGGTGGGCAAGAAGTGCCAGGTATTGGTTGAACAGCCAGGGAGAAAGGTTAGTCCCCTGGGGAACACCACAGGTAGAGAAGAAGATAGCAGAGAGAAAGGACCCAAATTGGACCTGGGAGAGGAAAGAGGAAAGAGATCATATCTTCACAGACTCTGCTACTGCCTCTCAATAGAGGTAGTACGGTGTTTTTTTTTCATGTCTGTTCCCCTCTGAGAGTTGTTCAATCTAAGGACATAATAATAATCGATCAAACAGATCATAGCCGTATTAACATCTCTAATATCAGGTTTAGTTCTGAATTGCTACTTCAATATGTGATGACATACCAAGACACCCTATTTAAACTGGGATATATGTGCTCATTGAGCCAGATTCTGTCTATCAAGGCACGTCATGAAGTACTCCCTGATGCATTGCAAGGGCATAGTATGAAACATCAAGCTACAGTAAACACTACAAACTTAGCTCAGGCCATCTCGACACATAGCCTACCACTCACCTGTTGTAAAAATGTGGGTGCAAACAGTGAGGTACTGTCAAATTTCCAACCGAATGACCTGAGACCCTATAGGCCCAAAACCAATGTGCTGTGTTCAACTGAGGGAATGCCATGTGATCAATTATTCCAACACCACAAATCAGTAGCTAATAAGAATACAGTTAGTTCATCTAGAATAGCAAACCAAGGCAACAAGCTGGATGGCTACTGGTAATGGCTGCCAGTGGCATTTAAAACCCAGTTTGAGCAACAGTATTGATGACATCAATGTCATCATGTCCTGGAATACAAGAGGAAACTCTAATTTCCGAAATGATGATGGTTTGCTTGCTAATATTCAGCACTTCCTTGTGGTAGCTTTACAAGAGACCTGGCTCTGGGAACATTGTGAAATAGATGGTCGCAGTACGATTCAAAGTCTAGCGACCAAAACACCCAGAGTCCGCCGAAAAGGAGGATTGCTGACCTTGATCAGGCATTCGTGGGTAGGATATAACACGAATTGGTCTACTGATATGGTGCTAGAAGTACTAGTAAGATGTGACCAGATTAAAATCCCGCCTTTATTAGTAGTGAATATCTTTTACCCACCCAATGGAGCATATAACAAAGTAAACATCGAGGCAGTAACTAGGATTCTAGAAGAGTGCGATGTAGCCACCCCTATTATAATGTTAGGTGATATGAATGCTAAGATCCTATACCTAAATGAGTCTATGGATGATAGGCATTTATCCGGCCCCATAAAAAATAGTTCCTGCAATTCACAAGGCAAACCTTGGGCTAAATTGTTTCTTAAATACAAACTGACCATGATGAATGGGAACTCTGCAAGTGACTGTAATAGAAGCACAAAGCGCGCGTAAGCGGGCAAAGTTTGTCAATAATTGACAATATGATCACTAATGAAAGTACCAATCAACTGGTGCTAGATATGGCAGTAGGTATGGCAGAAGGCTGCCGTGAGGAAAGCGATCACCTCCCTCTTTTGCTTTTACTTGCAATAGCTAAAGAGAAAGATAGTTATCAATTAAATGGAAACATTACCATTAATAATGGGGGAAATCGAATACCTTGGAATCCTACAAAACTAGAAAAGGGTAGAGGAGTGGCAGAACTAGATTTATTGAACATATGCCTGGACATTTAGACAGCTGTGAAGCGACAATGATACAAGCATTTGAACAAGTACTAGTGGCCATCAAGGTTGTTATCACACAAAAATGTAATTATATAAGCACTACTGAGAGATGGAATGCTTGCCATTCGACAATACATGAGGCTAAAGAAATGCTACACAGAAAATTAAAGCGGCTAAGAAAACGTATCAACAGTGGGTAGGTCACCACAAAGCATACAACTCAAACGAAACCTGGCTACAATAGTATCCTTTGCCATGAATAACAACAATCAGGGCATATGGGCAGTGGTTAATGGTACTAAAAAGAAATCATTACCAATAAACAGTGCACCCGAACAAGAATGGATCACTCATGTAAATAAGACTCTAGGAGCTCAAGATAATAGCAATGTGCCATCCCAGTATAATGTGGCGGTATGGAGGACTAGTTATACGATTAATGGTCTAATAAAATGTATTAAAAATCTACCTACCCCACCCCCTCGAGCTATGTGCCCGGACGGCACTTGTGAAATTGTCCCCTGAGAAATGGGCATACGCATTGAATTAACTGTTTCAATGGATAGGTAAACACGTCTGATAACCCAAACATGGCGAGAAAATGTGATCTTACCCATCTATAAAAAAGGAAGCTGGAAAGATCCGGCAAATTATTGGATGCTGGCGATGTTAGATATCCCCGACAAAATATTTGTGAAAGTCCGTCTACAAGAATTGAATTATTGGATAGCAGTCAACCATATACTCCCTCCTAATCAATCTGGCTTTCGGGCGAAATCATCCACCACACATAATATCACTAATTTAGTTGCGATCATTGAATATTCGTGGAAGCGATGCCAGCTCCCTTTTACGGTGCATTCATTGACTTTAATGCGGCCTTCGATACCATTCTGAGGGAAAATCTTTGGATGAAATTGATTCAATGGGGGATACCCGCTGGGCTACTATCCATGATTCAGTTACTGTACAAAGATACTTCAGTCAGAGTGCGATTAGATGGTGAAGGTAAAATATCAAAATCTATCTTTACTTCCCAAGGGATAAAACAGGGCTGTATACTAGCCACTACACTTTTTAATCTGTACTCAACGGACTTACCGTTGGAAATAAATGCAATACCATGACATCAAAATAGGGTGTTCTCAGCTAGGCTGGCTTGGTTATGCATACAACCTTTTGCTTTTAGATTACACTCCCAAAGGACTGCAAACTAAGCTAAATGCCCTCGAAAAATTAGCAGTAAACAATTGATTAAAAATTAACATGGGAAAAACCAAAGTAATTGCTTTTTTGGAAAAAACAAAACAGCAAGGTGTGAAAACCTTGGGGTAGTCGATCGACAAACAACAAACTGAAGTGGTCGACTGTTATAGATATCTAGGTTTGTTAATGGGCCAAAGGTTGCCTTGGAAACAACAATGGAGTGAAACTAAATTAAAATGTATGAAGATCACAATGGCTTTAACCCATTTTATAGGCACACAAGGAGATTGTTTTGTTAGCACCATTGTACTGTTGTATTCTGCAAAGGTTGTACCTTGCTTACTTTACGGTTTTGAAATATGGGGAAAAAATATAAAAGTGAGTTGATCAGATTTGAAGCAATGATTTTAAAGATTTTATTAAGAATGCCTAAATAACTTCCATCCAGATATATTTTACTTGAATGCAATTTGACGCAAATAGGCGATATTTTGGCATATAAAATCGCTATGCTGTTTGTTAAATTAAGCACTTCGGACAATGATACTTTTATTGTTGAACTCATGGACTGTTTTAGCAATATTGATAACAATCGTGATAAATGTGTTTTTTGCGATCGATATATTTTAAGTGGGCCAAAGACAATGCTTATGACTGGCTAGAGCTTTCGCACATCAAGATCAAATATTTAAGAGAGAGACATAATTGAGCTTGCTACCAAAGCTAATAGTTCTATGTACTTGCAATATTGGTTGCATGATTCATCAAGACCCAAATATCAGGCCTCTTTTCCCAATAGTAGGAAAACTAGGCGTTTTTGATTTTTGATTTGATTTTGATTATATTTTATTTATAAAGCGCAAAAAAAACCAGGCCCAGGGGCAACCGGGCGCATACTCTTAAACATGTTACAAAAAGCCGTAGTTACAGAAGTTACAAACATATACAGCATATATACATGTACATACTCTTAAACATGTTACAAAAAGCAGTAGTTACAGTGAGTTACAAAAATATACAGCATATATACATGTACCGAAGGGTACCATTAACAGCGTATAATACAGGGACAGAGCAGAGAGAAAATGTATATTCAGTTCTGTACCCCTGATGGAGTCTGGACTGTGTCAAGGTCTCATGAGTCATGAGTCGTTACTTACTATTCACATTTAATATGTGTGACACGCTCAAAATAATAGGCGCAAAATGTGGAATTGCTAGAGAAAACATGCTATGCAGACTATGTGGAACATCATTAACAGAATCAGCTGAACATACCATTTGTCGACGTGAGAGCCTTATCTATTTAAGAAGATAAATATTTGAAAGCATATGGTAATTTTAGTAATCTCAGTAATATGAATGTAAAATGGGAATCACTTTGAAATGGAAACAATATAAATTTAATGTACCATATGATGAAGTCCTATGAGCTCATTTTATCTATTCTTAAACAATTGTCTACTAGCATTTTTTTTAATAGGAAGATTTTAACAATGATGGATCTGAATTATGGTGATGATTTTAACTCTGATTATTTATTATGAACCTGTTGTGTTGTCGTGTGTTATATGTAAAGCCTTTGTTGGCTACTAACTTATTATTTAAATAAAAAAAAAAAAATGATGAGACTAAGTGGCTCACAAAATTGGACAGTAGAATCCGGTGAGCTACTTTGGGTCCCTCCTCTTCAACACCCGTTGAAACTATTCAATGTGAGTTATGGCTTATCTTCCTTGTCACACTGAAAATGATAGCCACATGTATCTTTTATTTAACGATGATAATGGAGTGTACTCAAAACACTTTCATATATTACCTTTTTGAGCTACAACATAAACTGCCTGATTCATGGAATTTTTTGCATGAAAAACGCAGATTTGTGCGCCTTTCTGCCAGAAAATCCCCATACTTCAAACAGGGATTTTCGGGCAGAAAGGCGCGCAAATCTGCGTTTTTCACGCAAATAATTCCATGAATTAGTCTGAAGATCTTATAGAAATGGCTGGAGGACATACAGATTTCTTTCCATAAGATTGGCTATGACATTGTGTACCCTATAAGTATTGGGTTGGCAGCCATACAAATAAAAAAAAGAAACATGTAGTTTTGTGGACTATGTAAAACAAAGTTTTATCACTAAGGGGCAAGTCATGTACATTATGAACATTAAGGATACCAACGTCCGCAGATTTATTTTGCAGATGAGAGTAGAACAACTGACTATGTGGCCACGGATCAGCGTCTGGTTTGCAATTTCCAGACAGGGAACACTCTGTAGATGATGTCATATAGAGACAGAGACCCCCAAACATCTATTAATTGGTTGCCTATCTCTAACAGACATCTATCAGAAAGGTTGTGGAGGTTATAAGAGTATCAACAACATAAGGGGCGAGCAATCATGGTTATATTTGTACTTTGGACAAAATGCATACTTGAGTCACAATCTATGTTACATTTGGCAAAATGTGATTAAGAGAATTGAAAAAGAGAATAGTGGATTTTAATATTTTTATTGTAGCGTAATGTATGTTTATATAAGGTTTTTAGTCATTAGATAAGAATTATGAATTGTAAAGAATAAAATTGTAATACATTTATTTTCTTTTTTTATTTCTTTTTTTATGATGAATTTTGATGGTATTATATTTGTAGTGGTTAAGGTTTATGTTTTTAACCACAAACACTTTAATAAAAAAAAAATCTCTGAGGAGAATAAGATGCTTTATGTCGTTGGCTTGTAATGCTAAAAACAAACCTGCATCTTCAAATAATTGTCTGGTGATGCCTACTAGTCAATATCCCAACAGAATCGGGTAACAAATTATTCCCTAAACTTTCAATTAACCTTTGTAAACTCGGTAGTGTCCTTCTAGTTTGGGGAGAGAGTTCTGGAAGGGTGAGATTTGTTTGAAAAGTTATAGAAATCCCCTACCATGCCCCTTGATCCTATTAACCCATTTTATAGAGTAATTCTCCAGAACTAGATTTACAAAATAGGCTCTGAGTTGGCACTTAAAATCAGGATTGTGTGCTGAATAAGATGTCTAGTTTATTATTCATAATGTGATCAGATATTTAATTGCCATTTGTAGCAGCCAACCTTATATTGCAATGAAGACTTACCTCATCCTTTACCTTTCACAGTCACCTCTTTGCTGATGCCACTCAAGTCTTTTTATCCTTTTCCTCCTTCACCCCAACCAGCTCACAACAGATTAGCAAATGCCTCACTGCAATCTGCCACAGGATGTTCTCCAGTGCCTCATGCTAAACTCTTCAAAAACGTAAGTAATCTTTCTCCCATATTCCAATGCCATCCCTCCGCTCCACTCCCCTCACATATTTTCTTCTGGCCTGACCTTCTTGCTCCCTTGCCCAAGGTTTGCAACCTTGGGGTCCTCTTTGATGGCAAAATGTTACTGCAACAGTGTATCTCTACCACCGCTTCTGCTGCTCAAATTAAACTTCTGAACATGTCTTGCTCATCACCCTACCAAGACTGAAATCTCCACCCATGTACTCCGCAAACTCGACTGTTGTGCATGATCTTTCTACTCCTTCCTCACACTAGATAAAGTCCTCAACTTTGCCACCCGCACTCTCAACAACCTACCCATATCCTCCCACACTTCTACGTCCTTCTCCTGGTCTTCAAGGTAATCAATGTTTTATTTTAACTCGGTACCTAGCTGACTGAATCTCTGACTACTCACCATCCGGTTCCCTCTGATCCTCCTCTTCACTCAACTTCACTGCCCCATGCCCACCCTGTTGCTCCTCTCACTTCCTCTAGTTCTTCCTACTTGCTCTGCTCCATTGGAACCTACTACCCATCCACTCCACCCAGTTCCATGTAATAATGTAATTTTATATATTTGTACAGTACTCTTCTTTTGTCTGCGACACTTCATCTTGTAAATCATATCTTTCTTTTAATTTTGTGTGTGATTTGTTTTGCTTTGTTACCTGGGGTATGTTCCACTTTGGTTACACCCTCATAAAAAAGGCTCACTACGTGTACTCATCTTTCTGCTATTGTACATGCATCCTGCGCCACTTATACATTTTGTATCACAAATGACATCTCATCAATTATTTGAAGAATACTATTTTCTGCATGGCACGAGATGATACTGTCATTAAGCAAAAGTATTGTGTTAGCAGAATAGTGAAGACACATATTCAGAAACACAGGGGTTCAAATCAAAAGGCAACATAACACCACAATCACAAAAGGGAAGGAAGCCAAAACAGTCTACACAGACACTAACAGTCTTAGGGTAGGGCATACCTTAAGGTGCTGTGGCTCGCCTGGCGAAGGAAGTGGGGCTGCAGCTAACAGGGTCACAGGAAATGGAGTGCCTGAAGGAGCATTTGAAGTGGACATTTTGACCTAGCAAGCTACTGAATGAAAATTAAGTAGATGATCATGCCATGAACGGTATCTTGCATACATTCTGAAAGAATGTACAATAAAATCTCAGAAGACTCTTATTGAAAGATAAAGATAAATAATGCAGTTATTATGACAACAAATCCCAAAATGGCTTAAAAGAAGTCAAATAATCCCCAGAGCATTAAGGAACTAATGCTCTGGGGATTATTCAAATAATCCCCAGAGCATTAAGGAACTAAACATTATTTCAGTTACAATGGTTTCATCACTGCAACATGTTACCTGCAGACTTTAATGAGAGTCAGCAAGACTGAACTCTGTAAGCACAGCCTAGGTTGTCCAACTCTGGGCCTCGGGTGCCGGAATCCTGATGGGATTTCAAGATATCCCTCATTAATATTCATGAGTGAAAAGTAGTTGGAAAATCCTCTGAGCAGAGGCGTTGCTAGGGGGTGTCTTAAGGTTCTATAGCCCCAGGTCTTTTGGTTGTAGCCCCGGATAGAATTGTAGGGGCTTCAACCAAAAGGCTGGCTAGCCCCAAGGCCTGACAGTCCTGACATTAGCGTAGCCCCGGATCTTATGCAGACCTAGCAACACGCCTGCCTCTGAGCTCCACCTGATGATGCAAAAGAAACTGTATTTTCAAGGATCACGGGAATTGGAGTGTGTGAAGTTATGCAAAGTGGGTTTGCCTTCATGAATGGGTCTTAATTTATTTTTGAGTGCTTCTGTTTCTTTGGGGTGTCCCTAACGTAACGAATTGCCTGGTCCCATTCCTGGAGTTACCTGACAAGGGTATAAAAGCTTCAGTTTTTTTTACAATGGCATCACATTTACCAGAATAATCTGATAACCAATATGATGAAATACATCAGAATGCCCTGCTGTATCCTATGTCTCTTTCCTATTAAAGTTGCTTTAAATCTTAATCAAATATCTTGGATTCACGTGGTCATTCAATGTCGCTTGTAAATACGCTGAGCACATTTAGAGAAACAGGTTTTTCGTTTCCTTTAATTTTGCATCCCTGATTTTGTTTTTACACGTCCATTTCTCCATTGCAGGCATTTTATCCAAAACAATAGGGAGTGTCTGACTTGAGCAGTTTTGTCAATATTAGCATTGTCAGCATGGCAACCAGATTAAACATAGTGAATTGCCATTCCATACATCTAGTTAATATGATTCTCAGTTTCATTACCTAGTCATCTAAATGTTAATCAACTAATAAAGTCAGGTATGATGGGGTACGGCTGTCTACATATGTAACACCTGCATCAATACCGGTCAAGTTGTTCTTATAAAGTTATAAGAGCTAATTTTCCATGTGCCTGTAATGTAAATGACTGGTGTAAAAGCCTTGTTTAAAGCTTTTATGCCATTCATTTCACATCACAGGTCATTTGCATTGATTTGTGTGGTGGGGAGAAGGGCAGGAATGTAGCCCACGTTGCCGGTGCTCCCTTCCTCTTCACCAAACAAATATAGCAGAATTTGCACTGGCATGGATTTTCACACTGGCACACAATACTGTGAATTCCCATGGAATCCGGCAGCTTTTTACACCAGCAAAAGCAGGGGCACTCCATTTTAAACTCCTGCCGTGCGTACATGGCAGCCATAGTTTACTTCATTTGTGAACGGTGGTGTACAAGTGTGTACGGCATCTTTTTACCCTTTTACCCTTCTCTTTTGCACTGCGTTGTGCAAATGTGGAAAATTTAGCAGTGGGGAGAGAAGTGTAAACATGCAGGTCCCTGCCGCCGAATTGCGAGGAGACTCGAAAATGAGCTTCTTAATGTTTTCAATACAAGGCAAACAATAGCCCACGTTGAATAAGCTTCTATTTCTACCTCTTACCCCAAAATGTTTCCAAGGCTTGGTGAAAAGCAATAAAATGTCATCAATACACAGTTATAGGTTTAGTTCCTAAAATTAGAGTTGTTTAATTCAACCCTACCCCTCTCTTGCAGACCTAAAGGTATCTGATTCCACGTTCATCAGAATCATAAATATTAGATCTAAATGAACTGAATTAAAACACTATATCAAACTTGAGCAGAAGCCATACAAATAGCCTATAAGAACCCAGAAAGAAAGGACAGTGCAGCTATGTGATAACTGTATCCGCTTCATCTGGTTATATCACTAGGCTGGAAGGGCAGCGTTCCATGAGGAGCGAATTAAGTGAATTACCTGTCTTCCATTCACAATATCCCTGACAGCAGCTGTGCACTTAACCAGGGTTCAGGCGAGAATGTCAATTTGCACATTAATTCTATCACTCTAATATGAGTACATAATTGAATAGGTGTCTAAAAAGATCCCCGTAACAGCATTATTGTGATTTTCTGAGCCATTCTTGTACATATACAATCAACAGACACGTACATTGGATGTGCAATTTGTGCGTCAACTCATTCGTTGTGATTGATTCCAATGTAAATTAAAAGCACAAAATACTCCCATAAGTTGTTGAGAGTAAAATGTATCGAAAAATCTTGAACGTGCTCTGCTTGCTTGCGCCACCATTTTACCGAGAGTTTTGGTAGCTTGAATTGTATTGTCTTGTTTGGTGACTTCATAAAGGAGTTCATTTATGTAATAAATAAATCTTTTTCAAGGGCGCATAAGGAGCCAGCATTATATTTTCCAGTAGGTTTTGCTTCTTTGACAAGCCATTAGAAGATACATGTTGGAGTCCTTTTCTATATCAATCAAAGAGTTACCAAAAATATTTAACTTGCCATAAAGGGAACAGGAGGATTTTGATCAGTTCACATCTGGAAACTTTGTAGAGTTCTTTCATTTTCTCAAATTGCTTCAGGTCTATGGGTATCAATGAGTTCCTCATCAGATTAAGCCACAATAGTGAACTACTTTTACTGCATATTCCCCCAAAACACTGCCTCTGGATCCAACCTTTGTGTACCCCTCACTATTCTTCAAATGTTAAGGGCTTGATTACGAGTTTAGAGATATTACCCATGTTAGTGCCTCCAAACTCGTTTACCGTCACACGGCAAGTCTGCATGGTTACATGACATGCAGATTATACCATTATTTCCCATTTTGGAGTTCCACATGCAAATACAGCACCCAGTATTTACTGAATGTGGTACAACATTTATGTGTCAGTAATTTCCACCATACAAAATCAGGTGGCATTAAGAGTTTCTGAAATTAAACTTCTATTCAGATTCAGACAGAGTGGTAAAACACCCGGTAATAACAATAATGATAATAATTACCGGTGTGTATTACCACTACCGCCACACTCGTAATCAGGCAGAGGTTCATTAGCAGTTCAATGTTGACATGTTTGAAATTTCTAGATATGCAAGATGGCATCATTGTAAAACTGCTTATCCTAAAGTCCATTCTTGGTCCTAGAAATCAGCCTCTATCACCAGAAATTCGCACGACTAACCATTTTTGGTTAATCAGGCCACATCCTGTGTGAAGTCCATTCCTTTTCCATCAATTGCCCAATTTCACCAGTAGACCCTGACATCATCCTTGCAGGTATCACTGTAGCAGTGAGGCCGCAGATTGCAGGCTCATGCGGTCTAATTGGTTGTGATCTGGCTAGTTGGTCTCCTGTGGTGTTGCTGAGCAGCATGGGAGTTCGCAATGGCTGGTGAGCTAAGCTGCACCTGGGAGACTGCATCACTGATAAGGAGAAGTTTCTGGTGCTGGTCGTGGTGGATTTCTGGCTCTCTCAACGATTAAGGGCAGTTCAGCATTCCTTATAAATGCATCAACACTAAATCCAGACGGACCCCATAGCCTAGGCCATCAGAGGGGAATGGAGAATCAGCTGCCGGAACAGTGTCTTATGTTAACAGTAATCTTAGGCCTCAGCCCTTGCTTATGGCCAAATCTAACAGTCATCACGTTGGAGTGGCACAAAAACAATGCCTATCACTATTATTGTTCACTGAACAAACATTGTGTGATTGAAGCATTATACAGTGCATTTACTGAACACAACTTATATTGAACAATTATTATATGGTTATTTATTTATTTATTTATTTATTTATTTATTTATTTATTTATTTATTTGTGTATGGTTATCAAAATAACCTTTACAAAAGTGAAAAATACAAATACCATTAAAGTCAAAACACAATTTCAATTTTAACAAGCAAAAGCTAAAAATGGTCACAAAAATCAAGACGCCAAAGAGTAAAAGGAAAATACATACATATCTAAATACATATTATGTGGTATATGAAGTCAACACCTGCATATTTAATCTAACAGTATTTAATGTTTGTGTGGCCACCAAATTAGCCCTGCAGACATATCAGTCCTGCAGTTCTGCTGACTCCCACCTGTGAGCTGAAATGACAGCAACTCTACTTCGGTTAAGCATTTTTGAAGTTGCATACTACTCAAGTACAAACACCCCTGTAGCTATATGCATCGCTGATTAATGACCTGGCTGTTCCACATTCGTGTTTCTGTGGTGCTGATGCCAAGGCCAGGTCTGACCTGAACACTACGTTTTTTAGCTTTCAGAATCGCAACCCTCTTGAATTAATAACTGGCAGTGATTATATCGCCATTTACATTCTGTTGCCTACAATCTACAGAAGACTGAGGAGATCCGAGGCTGAGCCCCGCCCAAATCCGCCCACAACTGGATGGGTGAGGGTGGGGGCAGCTGGTTTGGTGAGTAACCCCGCCTCCCCGAAATGGTCAATCGAACACCTGTTGTAGGCTGCACCATATCCGCCTAATAAACTCAGCTTTTTTGGTGTGAGGACTTCAAAAGGTGGACTTTCTATATAGATCCTCATGCCACATCACAAACTGTCCCGCATTGCTGCCTCTTCTACTCACTGGATCATCCATGTTGCACCACTGGCCCTGTCTACCAAGGTTCACCCACAAGATCTGGTGCAGCGTCTGCCACGCCCACAAGATCTGGTGCAGCGTCTGCCACGCCCCCAGCAGAAGGCATATAGGTCAGCAGCTTGCCAGACTATCAAGGTGAGCTAGGATAGTATGTCCCCATACAAGGTCAGGAGTTCCAGGTTTCCGTGGATGTCTATGATAAAATTGTTGTTAGCTCTGACATTGGAAGTTGCTTCCCAAGTTCTGTAAGAAAGCCCATACCGTTTCCAATCAACCACGAATATAAGTCGTCACCTGTGGAATCTGGAATTGCAGATCTCTTGGACTTTATTCTGTGATGCTGTGTACTAGAACAGGAGGTGCCAGAGGTTTCCTATATTCTGGAAGCATGCTAGCTATGTAGGGATTTAAAAAGGAGGCACAAAACACCAGGTGGACTAATTTCTAAGATGCAGGAAACTGAAGACGAAACATCACCTCATTAATGCAAGCCCTTTCCTTCAAAGAACCAAAGAAGTTAGGTGACAGCTTGGAGGTTGTTAAACAGGATGGCAAATAAATACCTGTAATCATGCAATCATGCATGCCCCTTTGCCAACACCCTTTTTCTAGTATTTTACATTTTGGGGGGTCCTCCCCCATTACCCCTTTCCCTATACTATTACTGCTACCCCATCCCCTTCCCCACTGCTTTTAACCCATTTCCCCCTATATATTTTGATGAGTTTTTCGAAGTAATTTGTTGAAAAATACTTCAAAATAATGGGTGACGGTAAAACAACGCAATATTGATACAAAGGTGTGTCTTGACTTTTTTGGCTGCATAATTCTTGGTGGTCTCTTTAGACATTACCAGGCTCTGCAGCGCCTGATTGTGTTTTTCATGGAGAATGTGAACAAGTTCTCCTACTGGATGTAGGGGTGTTTCAGTAATTAGGACTGAGAGAAAAGCTTTAAAAAGTTAGCATTGGCAAAAAAAGGGGCTAGGACTCTTGGGTGGATTCTGTTATTGTAAAATAATGTGATGCTAGGAAGTGATTATTGTTCTGGGCAGCAGAGGAAAAACAACTTAAGTGCTGTTTGAGTGTCTGGATTAGTCTTTGGTCATTTGGTTTGGACATTTGACTGGGCCGATATCCAAAAGGGACAGAATGTTCGATTCCCAATGATTGACAAAAGTGTGTCCAAAACTTTGGATATGTCCTGAGGGTCTCGATTCGAGGTTATCTTCTTGGGAAGTCCATGCAGATGAAAAATGTGAGTGAAGAAAACCAAGGCCAATTCAATGTGTCAAGGGATGTTAGGAAGTGAACAATGAGCCAACTTGGGAAAAGAGTCGACTGTAACCAGATTGGTGGTACACCCATCAGATGGTGGTATTTCTCAATCAAAGCAGTGGGTATTTGGCATTCGGCTAGGGGTGTTTCTGCTAGTCATATCTTTCCCATGGGGTATTGGTTGAAAGGTGTAAATTGTGCGAATATCGCACAAGAAATCACATGGTGCTTAGCGTTGTTACTGAGCACAGGCTACCAGAAATATCATTACAACATTTTCTTGGTGGCATTGTAAATATGCCTCTATGTTTGCCGAATGGGATGTCATGGCAAATTGAAAGCATCTTGAGTTGCAGTGTCAGAGATAGTAAAAACAGTAACTCCTTATGGAAAAATTGAACTTTGGTTTAACTGAAGATGGTACGGATTTGTCCTTTAAAATTCCAGAAAAGGCAGCTAAGAGATATGTTAGTCATTGTCCCAACTGTCCTGAGGCATGAAAGAAGAATTTGTTTGGATCAACAAGTATTCTCCATTTTTGGACACCTTTAGAAAGGGGATCAGTGACTGTGATGTTTGAATCAGGGATATACCACACCTGCTATCCCTGCACCTATACTTGTGACCCCCTGGGTGGTGCCCTATGTGCAGAAATAACGAGGTCCGTCTGGACTGGCAATTGCTCCTGCATTCCTTTTGTTGCAGCATGTATAAGCTCTGATAATCTATTCATATTTCTTGGGACACTTAGACCCTAACAACAAATGTCTCAAATCCTGTCACCCTAGTCTCATAGCCAAATGCTCTTTTCAAGAACTGAATAATTTACCTCAGACTCTGTTAGATTTTGGCAGAGATAGGCAATCGGGTGATCCTCCACCTTCCTTCCGTTTCAGGACTTCTCCAATGGCCTCGTCAGAGGCATTGGTTTCATCAATAAGTGGCTGGGAGATATCAGGATGACAAAATTGCGGCCGAAACAAACATATTCTTTAACAGGCTGAAAGCTAAATTAGCATTAGAGGTCCACCGAAATGGTTTTCCCTTGACGAGAAGGCTGCCATATGTGAAAAATGTGCAATGAACTTTCAATACACGTTTGCTTGTCTTTGTCTCAAAAATAACTCTGTGCCTCTTTAATTGTGTTTGGGAATGGCCATTCTAGAATGGCTGCCACCTTGTGTGGCTGCATCAGCACCCCACTGACTGAGAGCATATAACCAAGCTAGGTAACCCTCCTTTGTGAGAATAAGTATTTCTATGGTTTGGAGTACAGACGATGCTGCCATAGGCATTATAAGACTTCTTTAACATGACCAACATGTTCTTCAGACTTGAAGGAAAATACCAATATATAATCAAGATGCACAATACCAGAGAGATTGAGGAGGGCAGCACATGTATGGTCCACATACCTCTTGATAATTGCAGGGGCATTTGAGAGACCAGAGGGCATCCCTAGGTACTTATTAATACCCAAAAGGCATCCGACACACTGCCTTCCGTTCATCCTCCAGCTCATTAAATGGTAAGCCTTCTTAAAAGGAAAGTCCATAAAGTCATTGGCACCACGTAATGATTCCACGATATCCGATATCAAAGGAAGGGGATTCACATCCTTCATGGTTAGTCTGTTCAGATCTGTAAAGTCGGGTCTTCAACTCTGCAATGAGGCCATTCTTAACACCGGTTTGTACTGAGTTATGCAATTCAGCCTTCCCTGGTTCGGAGAGAATTAATCTCTTGCCAAAGGGTATGACACCATCAGCTACTAAATCAATGACACAATCAAAGGTACGGTGGGACGGGGGGGATTCCTTCTCTTCTAGATCTTCTAAGGCATATGGGAACTTACTATATTCATTTTATGTTGACATCAGTGCGGAAATACTGGTTCAAGATGCCTGCTGCAAAGAAGGCCAGGTTTCATTATGTTTTTCATATTATATATAGTGCTGTAAGCAGTCTTAAGAGCAGACTGCCCAATTCTTTAATTTAATTGAATTGAGGTATTTATAAAGAGCTCCAGGCGGTCACTGCTTCTAGGCGCAGAAGGCAAAAGTCCAAATTCATGCTGAAATTATTAAGGTTATGAGGGTCAATCTAATATAAAATACAGGGTTTCATGCTTTTTTGAAAGACTTTGAGAGTCTGGGTTGATCAAGGCCCAGAAGGTAGGGGATTCCAAACGGTTGGTCCAGCAACCGAACCTCTTATGGCACATCTAGACCAGAACCTAAATGGGGGATGATCAGATTTTGACCAGAGGAAAGCACAGAGTGAGAAGGAGAACAATGTATTTTGTAGAAAGGTAGGACGGGGACAACTTGTGCAGCCATTAGAGCATTTTAAATTGAAGCCTTTGTGAATTGGCAGCGAATGTAAAGGACAATGGTAGTTAGAGATCCTACCATATTACAGCAATGTAACCCTAATTGCTGCATTTTGAACGGTCTGTAGTTATTGAAATTGATTTTCAGGAAGAACTATTAAAAGACTATTAGCATAATCCAATTTGGAATTGGTAAGGGCCCCAACTATTCGTGCATGTTCATTTTCAAGAATAAATGGTTGAATCTTTTTAAGCGACTTTGGGGTCATTCCGACCCTGGCGGTACGGGATTAACGGCACTGGTAAGGATGCCGGTGCCATTAACCCCTTACTGCCACATTCCGAGGTGCGTTAGCGGGTCCCACCAGGAACGGCTGGTCTGACCAGCCATCCTTAGCGGGACCCATTAAGGGACCATGGAGCTAATAACGGGCCCTCAATTTGCGGGCCCGCTGTTAGCTCCTTCCCCATTCCCATTGAGCCCTAGGGGGCCCAAATGGGAATGGGGAATGGTTTTCTGAATGGGGACTTACCGGGTCCTCCAAGGTTGGAATGACCCGGTAAGTCGGGTCTAGCTAATAGCACCATGGCTGCCTCCAAACTCGGAATGCCCCCCTTTGTCTATGAAACACTGATTTAACTGCCCACTAATGTGAAAGTGTAGTCCCAAATCAGTTTACCAAAAGACACCCGTGTTCTTACCCTTGTCAACATACGACAAGGGTAAATCAAATAAACAAAGGGGTTTTGGGAGATTCAATGAATACTTAAAAGAATGTTTTGGACCGAGAAACATTATTTTTGATTTTAATGGATTTATTTTAAGTACATTTAGCACCATCCATTTCTGGCACTCAGAAATACACCTAGCAAGAGTATCCCAGCTCTGGGCAGGATTAGTGATTCCAGTGTAGACTTGTGTGTCATCCACACAAGAGCGAGAACAGAACTGAGATTTCTTTAACAAAATCATGAGAGGTTGAATTTATATATTGAAAAACAAAAGGGGCAAAGGGGACCCGTGAGGTGCATCATAATGCACAGGTCAAGTATTTGAACAATCGAGGCTTCATCATACGTTTTGAGATCTGCTAGAGAGACATGATCCAAACCAGACCCAGGAATTGTTGGACAGGCCGACTGAGGATTTAAGACGCATTAAAGGAATGTCATGGTAGACCATGTCAAAAAGCTGCCCAGAGGTCTCACATTATCAAAGCCAGTGTAGGACCATTGTTAGCAACTGCTAGAATGTCACCCCAGACTGTTAGGAGAGCTGTAGCTATCCCATGCCAGCGTGAAATCCTGGCTGGTGGACATCTAGCAGCCCATGCGATACCACAAATTCTGAAAGTTGTGCTGATACCACCTTTTCCAGTAATTTGGAAGTACAGGGCAGTCCAGCCATTGGTTGAGGTCACAAGTGCTTGCTTGAATTGTTTGGGGACTAATAATTGTGAAAGAGATAAACTAATCAGAGAGGTTATTGGAGAGGCAAGTATATCCACATTTCGAAAAGCAAAAGCTGGCAGTGCATCCTCCTCTTTACAGGGAGGTTCCAGAGTCAGAATATCGGTGTGAATTAAATCTTCTGGCATAGGTAGTAGTTGGAAGGAATGAGTTAAGGAAATAGGTGACGATTTTTGGGAAGACAAGTGAGTCTCCTGACTGGCAGGAATGTTGGAACATATTTCTTCATTTTTTTCCAGTAAGTTTTGTCTTTACACAAACATGGGATATTCAAGTATTACAGAGACGTCTGTTACAGTCAGCATGTCAAGCGATGCTGTTTCTGAATTTTTGGTGGTGACTGTTTGAAGTGCAGTAGTCACTTTGGTGTGTTCCGTGCCAATACCCGAAATGAGGCATCAGGACGGAAAGCAGAGAGGCAAAACAAAGCATATTACATATGGTCAAAATGGCAGATCCTGTACACAAAAGAGTGAAAGATAGTTTGAGGGAAACATTTGGCAGTTGTGTAAACTGTGAAAGGTTAAAATGAGAAAGGAAAAACGGGTGCTTGGCAAGGTCTTGTTATAGTTCTGTAGTTCGTGTATCTGCAATGCTTGTTTAGACTGTGTGTGTCTTTGGTCCAGGTGCAGGTCTTCTACTCTTGGTTTTCTAGGCGGCTCAGCCCCGTCGTTCCAGCTTTCTCCTATCTACCACTGAGATTACCCGTGTGTAGCATTTCTCCGGTTGCCCCAGGTTGCTCCTTCCCTCATGTTGCCTAAGGGAATCCTTACATTGAGCCTACTGCTCGGTCGTGTGTCAGAGTCTGTCCCACTTGCCTCTCTCTTTTCCATGCTGCTGCTCCTGGCGATTAGGCCACATCAGATTGCATTCCCACAAATAGCACTTAACTGTGAGTACCCAAAGTTGCCTATACTGTCCTCATCTTACCCCTGGCTGAAATTCCCTCTGCACAGAAATTGGTGAATTCTGGGGGAAATCTGCCTGCACTGCAAATTTCACCCATGTAGTCGAATTGGACATTTTTGATGTTTACCTGGAATGTACCTTTTTTCCAGAAATTTCATACAAAACCGCTGAAATGTCATGGTAAGAATTGAAATTTAGTGAAAAAAATGAAATTATGGCCAAACAATGGCATTTCGGAGAAAAAACTAATTTTGCCTAATGGCGCTGAATTGAGAAATAATCTGCACCACCGGCAAAAGTATGAAAAAATACTGATTTGTTATGTATTGCTTCTGCTCAGTTTCCTTTATTATTATTCTGCCTCAGAATAAATATTGCAATTATATTCGTATCGTGCGTGAGGATAAGATATATTTTCTGTGTTGCTACAAAGGATGCTCTGGTCCCAAAGAATGGAATCCCCATGAGTATGGAGGGAAAGGCTGTTTGGACTAGGAGTACAGTAGTGTCTTCTGCGAGTAAATGTTCCTTTTATTAGCTGATTGGACATGGCATAAATGGGACTCCATGGAATGGTGTACTTCAGTGACATTGGAAGGCTCAAACAAGGCATTTTGTGCAAATGTCTGAAGACTGGTTCACCCCAAATGTTTGTGTGCCTTGGATATAGAGCTACTGGGTGCAAAGAGTCTGGAGTCCTTGGTCACCGAAAATGTATGTTTGTAGTTGTGTACGTGACACATTGTGTGTTGTATATTGTGGTATCTATAAGTGACCATAGCTACACCATAAATCTACATTGAGGCAGGAGTCTCTATGTACTGAACCAATATTTTCTAAAGTGTGTGAAGTGTTCAGTGGCTTAAGATCAGTTTTGCTTTTCACAAATGTATTATAAACTGTACAAGAAGTGTTGTGAAGTCAATGAGACATAATACAAAATCCATAACCACAGCCAAATATTGTGTACTGGCAATATAACATATGCTGCTCTGTTTTTGTCCAAAAGAAAGTCTTTTGTCTCTATGCTTCCAAGTAGGCAGATGCTCAGTACTTTTCCTGATGTGTTGTGTTGGGGTTAAGTATGGCATATTCTGGACCCTCAAGGACATCAATCATCATAATCGTTTGAATCTGGCTCATCACGTTGTTGTGGACATTCACTCTTGTACATCAGAGTAGCCATCTTGAACATGTTGGAGGTGATCTGCTTCTTTTCTGGCACCTTTTTTTAGAGGACATGTGGGTAGGATTTCTGTTCTGGAACCCAGAAGCTGAATTACTTGAACCTCTGGTCTGTAGGAATGGACATATGTAATCTTGTAATGGATCCTCTCTAGGAGCCAGTAGCCAGCCGCCCCCTCCCTTGTTCTGAGAAGGTTTGTACTTGGTCAAGTCCTACTTTATGGCTTGAGTTCCTTTTCAAGTATTCCATTAGACTCCCATTGGAATGCAACTAAAAAGGGTGACGTTAATCCCCAAATGGACTATGCCTGCTTTGGTGCATCACTTAAAAAGGCAAGCCCTTTTCGGAGCAGAATGTTAGCATTCTTGTCATAGCTACTGAGTCCCAGAGGGTGTGTATGACCGCTCTGCTTTTCTTTTGGTATTTGGGCAGGTAAAACGAGTACATGAGTCCATTATTATAGTATATTTATGTTTTTTCAGTGCTGGTAATTCGCCCACATGATCTAGGAATTTTCCTTTGTTAAAGGGACTACCTATGTGGCTTTTTCTTTAAACTGTGATACCCATTTCTGTCGAAATATCAGATTGCTATATAGATATTTGCATTCTTTCTCCTTTCGGCCCACCCATTTGTATGAAGAAGTAGCTGGATTTTGCTGTCACTGCTAAGTGGCTGAAAGCAAGTCCTCCATGAGTGATGGCTATAAAAGTCTCTACTTCATTGGACATGACTCGTATTTTTCACGGCAAAGACCCTGGGAAGCCAGCCCCACTGTGACAAGACCACACAGACCAAGAAGAATCCTAACCCACGACTATACACTCAACCCGAGAAGATGGAGTAATGAGGCTCAAGCCTTGGTATCCAAAAATCACTGCTGATGGATAGAATCTATCAGCAAGAAGAAGACAGACAGCTCAGGACATGACTCGTTGAATTGGGCCTCCACCTTTTTTTTAGTAATTGCAAGTAGTGGCTTGTTCTTCTTAATGCTATTTACAACTGCCAATCATTTTTCACTATGTGTTCTTTGGCATATCTGTCCATTAAAGCATTTTCAAAACTGTCACATAGCCTAGAGTATGTTATTGTTGGCATTATATTGTTGCCCCCTGCCCCTCACACTTTCCCCCTTCGCTCCCCCCTGCACTTGCATGTTCTCAATGTCACTGTGCATAGTAAGATTGTTGTTTTGCCCTCCCTTGTTTCCCCTCCCTTACTTCGTCACGCTCTGAAATACCTGTGTATGGGCACGATACAAATAAAATATCATATCATCTCATCACAAATAACAGAGGGTGCTTCTGTTTTGAATATCATGTATATTTCCAGATATGCCTTGCAAGTATTGTTTTAGGTATGACATTTCTGAAGTCCTCCTGTATCCATCAGTTTAATTCTGCGTTGTGTGCTCCGACAATATAATTTGAGACCACTTAATTGGGATTTTTTGTGACTGCCTGTCGAAGTGCCAGAGCAAGCAATACAGCTCAATAGCTTGGGGCAAGATATCCCTTAAAGGGGTAGTTCACTATCAAATTTTATTGTTTAAAAGGATGGAGTATAATAAAAAAATATATATGTACCAAACATATTTTTTTAAGTTCCTATATAAAATTGTTGGGAAATGAAGCTCAAAGTTTTAATATGGGGGCTTCCATTTTGTGAAATGAAGCAGCCTCCTCTGTTCATGTTACGCTCTGTTGATGCGGCAATAATCAAGCAAAAGCCCCCTACTGGTACAGTATTCTCCGCAGACAGGACACCGACTGATTAATCGGCTTGCGCCATGTCCGTGGACACGCAACATACTGGCTGATTGGTTGGGGTGAAGCGTGGGGTGCGTCACATTGTTTCGATGCGTCCGTCATATTGGATCAGCGAACATCCGTGGACAGCAAGGGGTGGAACTGAGTATAAATCCAATTGTGGGGGGTGTGTTTGTGTGTAGGAGTGCCTGGAGAGGGTGGGGGAGTAAGACATGGGTCAAATGATGGATTTGTTTAGGTGGGAGAAGGCTGTGATGTGTTTGTGGTATCAGCGGTCACTGCGGTTGTCCGCAGACATATTAAACACTGGGCACACTACTGGCTATTTTACTTTACTATGATGTTGATTTTGGGTCGTTAGTAGAGCATTGGGTGAAGAGGGTATGTATTGAAGAGTTTGTGCGTTGGTTCTAATTATTATGTCAGAATGTTAATTGAAGTGGATAGGTTTTGAGGTGGATATGTTATGTTTTTGCGTTGTGGTCATTCGGTAGGTGTTTGTTTCTATGGGTGTATTATGCCTTATGCCTTCGGCCATGCACCCAAGACTCTAGGCCCTGGCCACAACCACTGCAGCATAATACACCAATGTTGCCAACATTTTTGATTGTGGTATGGAGGCTGCTTCGGGGATATGTTTTCAAAAATGTGAGTACTGATTGGCAGTAGTGTAATAGTGTTTATAGGGTAGTGAGATGATGTGTGTTTGTTTGTGGATTGTGTTCAGAATGTTGGTATTGAAGACTGTAGGCATTTTGGGTTGTGTTTATTGGTGAGGTGTTCTTTTGCATGGCTGGGTTATGTTGCGGTGTTTGAGAATCCAGTCATTATATACTTACTGTTTCCTTTGTTGAGGCTATATGTAGAGTTTTGGCAGGCCATGCAGTCAAGATCGTAGGGTTTGGCAACAAGCACTGCAGCATAAGATACCCATGGAAGCAAACATTTTGAATTGTGGTGTGTGGTCAGGTGTTTGCTTGAATGGGTGTGTTGTGCTGTGGTGTTTGTGAGTCCAATCATGATATACTTACTGTTTGACTTTTTGTGGTTGTATGCAGTTTTTTCATGACATGGGTAATTGTAGCAGACATTCTTTTTCAATCTCTGTGATAAAAGAAAAGATCATATGTTAGTGTAGGTAGTTTATTATGAGTTATTGCATTGCATAGTAGACATTTTTGTATTTTGTCGACCCTCATAGTTAGTACTTTAGAAGTACTATAGTTCAATCCAGTGTACTGTGCAATTTCCTCAGTTCCTGTGTTTGTTTATTAAATCATTGGGTCTGTGGGAAAGAAATTCATGCTGGATTTAAAAAAAACGTTCTATGTTGTGGTACAATATATGTCTTTCATTGATTTCTTTAGGAAGAAATGAATAGGTGTATGGTTTTTGATTTGGAAGTGGTGGTAGTATTGTTGCAATTAGTTGTTGTATTCTATTTGTTTATTTCTTTTTTCCATTTTAGTGGTATTTATCTATCTGTTGGCTTGTTGCAGAATCTTGGGGCAGTTAGATACCTGTTGGCATATTCTAACTGTTTATTTCTTGTTTCATTTTAGTGGTATTCATTATCTGTTTGCTTGTTGCAGAATCTTGGGGCAGTTAGATACCTGTTGGTGATTGTAACTGTTCATAGTATTGAAGTTGAATTTTGTTTATGTTCATACACAGATTAGTTATTACATTTTGGTTTTAAGAATATTAAGTAAGCGTTTACAAGATTTGCTGGTAATCTCTGTTTTAGATTAATGGTAGTATCATTACATTGAACCATCCACAATTCCTTTTTATATATGCAGTGTAGTGACCTGCATTGGTTGAGGCTCCTGCGTGGTAGATTATACCTATTGTTGTGAAGGTTTTCTTACCAAGTCATACTTGACCATGTGTGAATCCAGTCAGCTTGCAGTTGTTTTTGGTACCATCTGCATTGTAACGTAAAAGCATTACTATTATGTATTTACTATGTGTCTGTATTTGTAAGGTGGAGCGATTATCGGAATTGCAGGTAGTATATAATCTGGTATGGTATTGCATTTTGTACAAGTTGCTGAAATGGAATGGATTCACAGCTAGGTATGGATACATATACAAAGCGTTCATTAGTAACGTCCTCTTGTGCTACATGGCTGCAAAGAGTGAATGTATGTTTCCACATGTATGAAATCTAGAAGATTTCATTTATAGGTATGTTTTTGTTTTATAGTACTTGTAGTAAGTACCTTAGAAATTCTTGTGGATCTTCTTGTGTGTTTATAGTGAGTTTCACCATTCCAGCGCAGTAGTCCAATTCCTGCCTTATTCCAGAAACACTGTAAGTGTTGTCAGGACTGTTGGTTGCATTTCTGTGCAGGACTAACATTTGCGAACACAATTGGTCTGTCCCATGTATGTAAATAATTTGCATAGCAATTTACACCAGTTGTATTTGAAAATTTTAATTGATCTGACAGTTCTGTGTCCAAGTCATTTGTTCGGAGTGTGCGTTGTTTCTTTGAAGAAGTAGTTGAGTTAATTTGAGCAGTAGATTTTTCTTTGGTTGTGGTCCTTGATGAAGTGTTAGCTTCCTTTACTTCCTTTGGAGGAATTGCTGTGAGATCCTGCATAGTTTGAGTCTGAAGTAGTTTTCTTTTACAACGTTTTGCTTTTTGTGAAACAGGATAGGTTTTTAGATGGGGGTGCAGAGTGAACGCAGTCTATTGTATTCTAGAATGCAAGGAATATCAGCATTTACTTTACTTGCATCAAAGTTGATTAGAAATAGTCCATCAAGTGTATGTAAGCCTGATAGTGCTACATAGTTCATGCATTCTTTAAAGACTGTGCTACCAATATCTATCAATGCTTTATCTAGGGTAAGACCTTGTGATTTGTGAATGGTGACTGCGTATGCTAGAGTTAGAGAAAAAGTTTCTCTGCATACATACATGTCTTTGATAGAAGGAAGTGGGCTATTGAGTGTCCTATCCTTTTAACTTCTGATAGTTTGTCAAAGACAATATAGACAAACTGAATGTTGTTGTCACGTGGGTATGTTTGAAAGCCAACAACTGTACCAAGTGCTCCATTAGCTAATCGTTGGTCCATGTCAAGGTTACGTTTAAGGATTACTCTACAGTTTAAAGATAATTTAAATATTTTCTCCAAACCAGCTGTGTTAGAGATAGAGTTTTCCGGGGTATTTAGCCTTGTTGTGGCTTGTTAACACATGTGTAGTGTCATACCATGTACGTCCAGTTTGTCTGTGGAGCAAATTTGAACTATTGGTTGCATTTCTTTTTTTAACATTGCTTCATTAAATTTTGAACAGCTTGCAAGATTTGACATCAAGGACATACAATTTACATGTTTGTGTGCTAATTGTTCCATGACATCAGTAGCACCTGATTTATGGCCGTAGAGTGCATGGATGTGCCTGGTTTTTAATATAATAAAAACGGTCCTGGTTACCTTGCAATGAAAGTTTGTTTGAATGACCTTTTAATAAGGTTCTGATGCTTGTGCTATGTTGGTAGGTGTAACTTTTTATACGTAGTGAAGACAAAGTCTAGAAAAAGTTGTCAGCCGACACGTGTTTCAACCCATTCGGGTCTTTCTCAAGGCTGTTTTTGTTTACAATGGTATGCAGTGAGGGTCACAATCATGCAGTTGTGTTACATGTTGAAACAATACAATACATTTGCAGCCATTTGTGAGAGATAGTGACAAGGTGACATGGTGTGCGTTTGATCAGTGATAATATCATATTAGGGTTTTGATACAAAGTAACAGCGTATTGTATTCACCATGGTTACATGAAAAGGTAAAGTGAAGGAAGGAATAAGGGCTGGACGGGGAGAGAAAAGAGAGAAAAGAAAATGGCGTTAGTTGGTGGTCTGTGGTGTCGCAACAAAACTAAGTTGTAGTATCTGTGGTTCTTACCAGGTCAGGTATGTAGGGGGGGGTGCATTCTCCCATTAAGGGTAATTTTTGCCGAATGGCATAGGTCTGCAGTTTGTCAGCATAGGTCATTGAGGCTGAGAATTAAAATGAAAGGAATTGTGGGGTGTATCTAATCATAGTTGGGGAGCGGAAACCCCTAAGGCCGGGTTGGGCAGTGTGAAAAACATTTATTTAATGGATTGGCTGTGGCTGCCTGTTTAGTGTGCTTAGTGAATTCAAGGTGCCAAAGCTGTGTGGGAATTTATGGCTAAGTACATAGAGAATGGATTTGAGAGACACGTCTGTATGTGGTTGCAAGGGTTGTTGTGAAAGAAATCGGAACTGTGGAGCCATGTGGGGACAGAAGTCTGTGACTTGTATTAAGCTGAGAAAGGTTTGAAGCCATCTGCCAGTGGCTAGCAGAGCCTCCATGATCCAGGTTAGGGATCTGAGTTTACACGGTCCCTTGAGTTAGAGGCTTCGGTGTTCTAAATTGTGTGGGTGATGACGCTGTGAGCAGAAACATCTTAAGTGACTAGACAAATAGATACTCGGTTGCTAGGGTTATTTGTGAAAAGGGATGAAATAGAGCCATGTGGCGAGGCAGGGCCGTGACATAATTCTAGCTAAGGTCCAGGTTGGAAGCTGTCTGCCAATGGCATGCAGAGTCTCCAGGGAATCGTGTAGCCATTCTGTGTCTACCCAGACCCTTTAAGAGAGAGGCTCAGGTGCTTACAGCTGGGTAAAATGAATCCGTGAGGGAATGAAACGTAGTGCAAGAGTTAAATAACTTAGCAAAAAAAGCCAGGTTCCACACATGTGTTTTGTTATTTGAAAAGATGGTAAGTGATGGAAGAAAAGTTGCAAAACAGGGGTTTAACGATTCTAATTAAGGAGAAGAAAAGACGAGCTATTCCCCGATCTTACTTGCTGCCTGTTTGTAGCGGATGCTACAGTGACTGTGCAGAATGAGCACAATCCTTGTTCTAACTCCCTGTGTGCGCATGTGCATTTAATAGGCATCTGAGGGTGACGGCGCATGCGCAGGGGTAAGTAAGGTAGTGTTTATTCTGAAGAGAAAAAACATTGCAGGCGCGTATGCATTGCGACTATTCAGGCACTTCTCTGTTCCTCCTTGAGCCAAGGGCAAGGAAAAGTAAAAGTCAAAGGAAGTCTGTGGCTTGTTTGAGGAATGTCGTGAAACGAAATTGGAGAGATAGAAAGTGAATGTTAACCTGTTTTATATTTGTAGGGCAGTATCCTTGGTAGGAAAAGTTATGATAAGTGGACCCTAACTGGTTTTTAATATAGATTGTGCTTCTTGAGATAGTACACCAACTTTAATACTTTTCAAAATGTTGGCGTATGTGAGGTCTGCAGACTGACGCACATTTTCAGTTAATTCTCTCTATTGGAAATGTTGCCAAAGGTTGACATTTCCTATGCTGCCAAGAGTTTTACGGCATAGATTGTGCCCTAAGGTTTTAAAATAGGTTCACCTTTAACTGGTGCTAATTGAAGAAGATCTCCAAAAACTATAATGTGTTTTCCTCCAAAGAGTTCTTCATAGTCTGTTTTCAGTACCTCTTGTAATCTGAGGTGAATGAAGGCTAACATTAGATTGGAAACCATGCTTACCTCATCTATTAGCAGCATTTTCATTTGTTTTAAAACAAATTAAACAAATGCGTAGCTCCATTGCAGCTTCTGGAGAAAGTTTGTAATGGTTTAATTTGTTTTGGTGTTCTACTGGAAGGAGTAGTAATCGGTGTAAAGTGACACCGCCTATGTTGTAGGCAGCTAAACCTGTGGGGGCAGTTACAACATTTGACAGTTTGTTGTTTGTCAATTGTTGGAGGAAGTTGCTGATGATTTTGATTAAGAACGTTTTGCCTGAACCAGCTTGACCACTCACGTATAGCAGTATAGGTTTGTAGTCTTGGCAGGTACAATTTTTACTTTCATGTTGCACACATGTTCAATTTGTTTTGTTACTTCTTGCAAAATGCTACGCTGCTCATTGTTTAGTTGGGATTTTAGTACAGCAAAGTCTTCTGTAGAATGCTGATACTGACACATGGTGTTTTCTACTTCTGTCATGACTAATTCTGCCTCATTTGCTATTAGTGGCTGTCCAAGTGGTTCTTGGCTTCCTGTTACAGAAGGTTGACTACTGTCAGGAGTGTCTGCATCTAGTTGGGCCTGGAGTTCTTCTTCGTGGTAAAGTTCATTGTGCAACATTGTTTTGTACTGTGTAAAGTTTACGTCTGTTATAGTGCTTTCATTTGTGTTGAAAGCGTCTTCATAGGAGTCATGGGTATCTAGTAAATCTTCTTTTCCTCATGGTTTAAAAAGTTGTAGCAGGGACATGTAGTACAGTTCTTTATGTTGAGGAGTTTTTAATGACAATTTGATATGATTAATTAAGGTTCATTTGGTAAGTTTCACTAAGCTATGTAAAAATGGGTGTATCCCATCCGTATTAGAAAAAGTATGAAAAAGGTTAATTCTAGAGAAAACCCGACTATTGCTTTGCGGGTCTAACTAGTGTAACTTCAAATGTCCAGACTAGTTATTTAAGAATGTCTATGGACAGTTGAAGTTATTGGAGAGGGAACACATGCTATAAACGAAGTTAAAACAGTTATCATAAGTCAGAACTGTACAGATTATTAAACAAATTACCAGTATTAAATCAATGCAGTGTTTTAATTCACACGTGCTAGAAAGAAGGTAAAAAATGTTCGACTTGACAATACAACAATTTAAAAGAAGTAATATCCTGAAAGGAAAAAACTCAAACAAAACAGTGAACAAATTAAATTATAATACATTTCAATGTGTGCATAAATCAACATGAAAACCAAATACAAAACTAAACACTAATAGAATGTTAAGTGAGTTTTGAAGACTTGATTCAACTTCCAGTTGTACACCTCCAATAAGGTGTCGTGAAAACCCTTTGTCACTACATATCTATTACATGTTTGGTGAGAAAAAGAGAATTCTGATTTAGGATAGTGTCCTTAGGCTACATTGGGCCTATATCTGGGTCTTCGGGTAAAAGAATTCTTTGCCTATGTTGAGCTTGATAACAAAACCAAACTCTTCATGTTTCGGCGGTCATTACATACAATTAGTCCGCCTTCATCAGGGCGTCAGTTTGGAGACCCTGTGAGGAGATATAGAGAGAGCAATCACTAGGTCCCTCTCTCGATAAATGTATTAGGCTGTAGCAACAACATTATACTTAAATTAAACCTCAAAGGAGCAGGCCTTAATTTTACCTGCTGGTACTTGTAACCCAAGTCTCGAGTCATGTCTGGAATGGAGCACAAAGCAGTCCTTGTACTTAGTCGCTGTGCGGTCTATGATTCTGTAGTGTGACGGGTGCTGGGGTGCACCTGCAGGTGGTGTTACTTTTGTTGGTAGCCCTATGAATGTTGAATGGAACTACCTGTTGGTGTAAAAAATGATGGAATACTAGTTCAATGAAGGGAAAAATTATGCTAAATGTAAGAGATATACATACGTATTCGTTATAAAACTGAAACCCAGGTCTCAAAGTTTACCTGGGAGTCTTTCGAAGCTCAAAGACTGAAGCTGTACAGAATTGAGCTGGTGTGCTGGCAACATCTATTGCTGTTATGGGAAGTTGCAAAAACTCTCAAATCCAGCTGCCAAAATAATAGAAATACGTAATCTAGTAAGTATCTGTGCTTACAATTGCTCTGTTCTCAATGTTGTCACACGCCATTAATAACAAGGATAAATACCTGTGTTGGTTGGCGTAAAGGAATCACTTTTTGGGGAATTTTTGGATCGTAGTAGCGATGTCTCACTTGATCTCTGTCCCTGCGTAAATCAAACAGAGAGAGTGAGTTGCTACTATACTTGTCATGATAGGTAGGGGGCAATGTGTAGAGCATGCCACAAACTCAGTTTCCTTCTATAGTGGCTGAAGGAGCGTGATGTAAATAAGTCTTTGTGGTGGGATTTCCACTCTCCATATAGAAATAATCGTGCCCAGGGAGCTACGTAGGCATTATTACATGTGTGCCGTGATTGTAATCTTTTTAGAGGTAAGTGTACAGCCGTCGATCGAACGGGTTTACCTGCAACCGGAATATGACTGAGGCTGCCGAGCCGTAGCTTCTCTGTATTGTGCATCTGAGACTGGAAGTTGAGAAAGTGGACGCAGCCGCGCGAGGCTAAATGCAAATGGTCGCCATGTCAATTCCGCAATGGATGCCTGTTCCTATTGGTCCACGTGACCCCGGAACCAAAATGGCTTTGGGGGTTGCAGGACTTTGTTATTTGTGGTTGTCCGGGTAACTTGTAATGACTCATGGTTTCCGGGTGTGCAGGTGATCGCAGAGGCTGATCCTTTGTGATGTAATGTATAACTGGTACAATTCACTGTCCTAGGTTCCGTGACCTGGACCGCTTTTTTATAGAAAAAATTGTTAACGCTATTGGCGGCCATGCAAAGCTTAATGTAAATAGTCCTCCTGGGTGTGCCGCTGTGGGTGCCTGTCGTTAATTGGTCCACGAGAACCCGGAAGTAAGATCTCTGAAGGGGCTACATAACTGTTGTTGTTGTGGTTGTCATGGTAACTTTTATTCCCTCGTCCTCTACGAGTGGAAAAGTAATCGTGGAGGCTAGTCCTCCGTGTTGCAGTCTGTAACTGGTGCGGTCCACTATTCTTATCTGTGCGTCCCCGAGGCTAGTTAGTTTGATATTGTTCCACCACCTCATGAAACTGTCAAACTCACCTGTGTCTCTGCAGGAGTGATGGACGAGCCTCCCTTGACCCCGAGTCTTCACTTCCCCTGTTTCACCCGAAGGAATACCTGTCAATTACAAGGTGTACACTCAGACCTGAATTCACCCGATTCCCCTGGGCCCTTCCCTTCTCTTTACTGTGTGCTGTGATGTCCCCCTATGGGCTTACCTTGATCTTTAGCAGGATGTGCACTCCATCCTGCCTTCGCAGGGGCGCGATTCACTCATGTGATTGGCGCCAATATCTGTAGGCTGAGTTCAGATGCCAAACGCTGTTTTATGCCTTCACAGCGGGGCAGAGAGTTCAAGACACCAGTTTCTTCACTGGCTAGAAAGTCCTTCCCACAAGTGAACGTTGCGCGGAGAATGTTGAGTGTCCAAAATTGTCCGTATTGTCTTTGTTTGCCGGTATTTTTGTGGTTGAGTAGTGCTGCATGTAGAAGCTAGCTGCTGGTAGGTTTGCGCAGCACCTTCAATTCGAGCGCGCCTGGTAATGTCTCTCCCTTTCCCTTGCAGGAGAAATTATGTGGTATTAGCGCCTCGAGTCCGGGTCCAGTGCTACTGGAGACTTGGTGGTTTGCTAAGTTTGCACGGAGGCTTTTGGTAAGTATGCACCGCATAGAGAGAGAGAGAGCGCAGTGAAATAAGTGTCCGCGTTATTGGAGCGAGCGCAATGAATAATGTCTCTTCTTTCTTACAGAGGTTTGTGCGCACGTGCAACTAACCTGGATTCCAGCGTCACGGGAAGATTTGGTGAGTATGCGCAGAGTTACTGATGTGCACGTGTTAACGCTGTTCTTCTTTTTTCTTACAGGTGCCGGTGTAGAAGTCCCCCCTTGACTGGAGATAGCTGCGGCGTGGAGTAAGAACCAGATAAGCTGAAGCTGAATGATCCGGAGCGGGTAAGCAGAAGTAGGTTGATCCGGAGCAGGTGAGTAGAAGCAGGATGATCCGGAGCAGGAAAGCAGAAGCAGGATGATCTGGAGCAGGTAAGCAGAAACTGGATGATCCGGAGCAGGTAAGAGAAGCAGGATGATCCGGAACAGGTAAGCAGAAACAGGATGATCTGGAGCAGGTAAGCAGATGCTGGCTGATCCAGAGCATGGCACGTGTGTTGCTGATACAGCTCACAGTAAGCAACACAAATAACTGTAAGAATCTTGGGTGTGGCTTATATAGCCAGCCACACCCAAACACTAGAGAGCTCATGAGTTATCATGCACTTCCTGTTTGGCAACAGGAAGTGGTAACCAGGAAGTTACTACAAACACTAGGAAGGAATGAAAGGAGGGATTTGTTATGGGTTCTTTGTGTGCCTATGCCAGGCCTGCCAAGCCTCCATATAGTTTGCCCCAACTACCTGCCTGATACCTATGACAAAAACTTATGGAGAACATTGTCAGGAAGAATCATGTAAGTATGACCATGTGCAGTTCAAAAACTGCATCCATTGAGCAAATACTTCGTAAATATGAAATAAGGGGGCAACTTTTGGGGAGGTCATAGCAGTGTCTAGAGGTATGAAAATTCAATCCATAGATACAGCGCTCCGTTGATCTGATGCCTTGAGGTAACCAAGCAGAATGTAAACTCTATTTGGGCAGGGGGCTAGCACATCATTAGAGTGCCGGAATGCTAGCCTTCCAATCCTCCTGCATGTAAGGCCTGGTCTTTTCCTCCTAATGTTGCTATAGATATAGTTTTGCCTGGTGCACAACTGAGGTCTACAGGGGGTGGCGGTGTGGATCTCTCTATAGCAGGCAGTGTGGTAAACTTCGCCAGTGATCCATATTCAATGGACCACTGGTTGGAATATTTCATTTAGCCCTTGATGGTAGGTGTCCAGACGGTGAATCCATCTGGACTCTTTGTGCAAAAGACTGTGCGAGAGGTCAGCCCCACCCTTGACCTTCTCGAGTAACCACCAGATGAGCTAATTGGGGGAATGTCTGGGCTCTCCGTAGTGTGTGACAAGTGGTGCTGTCAAAGTCTTGCATCAAATCTTTGATCTATGTTCTGAGATTCTTAAATTGATCGCTCTTGAAGTCTGTCCTACGTATCTTAATCCACATGTACATTCGATGCAATAAATAACATTGGAGCTTTTGCAATTAGTAAAGTCTTTGACGGTCCATTCCTTTTCTCTGATCATAAAGGTTTTCATTCTCCTGGTGAATTGGCATGCCACACAATTTCCACATGGGTGATGTCCTTGTAGCAGGCGTAAAGTTCTTTGACCCATATAGGAGGAGTCTGCTTGAAAGAGAGAGTGCACCAAATATTCTTTGATATTTTTAGCTCTTTTGTATGCAAACCTGGGTGGGGATCCTCTGGTAAATTAAGTCTGGCAATATGCCAATACTTGTTAATGATTTTCTTGATCTTAGCTGTATCTCTTCCCTGTGTGACCACTCAGGTTAAGTGATCATTGTTACTGTCAACGGGTGTGTTGGATTGTTGTAAGAGCGATTCCCTATTTGTATTAAGGGCTCTTTTTGCTGGCTGATCCAGTAATTTTTTGGGGTAACCCAGGTGTCTTAGTTTGCTGGACAGGAGTGCTGCGTGTTTGGAAAAATCCTCCTTCAGGGTACAGTTCCTACGAATTTGCAGGAATTGCCCATTAGGCAAATTTTGTTTCGGGTGTGTGGGATGGTTACTAGTGTGGTGTAGTAACGTGTTTCTATCCGTTGACTTGCGGTGAAGGTCACATGCAAGTCTGCCATTGAGGTGCCTGATGGTTAGGTCCAGGAAGGGGACCTGTGTCGTACTGTATTCAATCGTGAATTGTATGACCTGATTACAGAAGTTCAGCCATTCCCAGAAAAGTAATAATTGGTTCAAATGCCCTGTCCAGATGAAAATCACGTCATCAATGTACCTATACCAGTGCCCCACCTGGTCTCTCCAATGATTGAGTGGGGAAAATACATAGTCCTCCTCGTATTTGGCCATGTAAAGGATAGCTAGACTGGGGCAAATGCCACCCCCATTGCTGTTCCTTTTATCTGGAGGTACATTTGTTTATCAAATGTAAAAAAAATATTTTTTAGGGCTATCGTCATCAGTTCCAAAATAAAGTTATTGGGAACCCGGTTTTGTAGGGGGTCTCTGGTTAGCCACTCACGAATACATTCAATTGCCGCTTCTTGAGAGATGTTGGAATAAAGGGACTTTATGTCCATGGTTACTAAAATCTGGGTCTGCGGATCAAATGGCAACTCCTCGAAGATCGTAATCGTGTGTGTCATATCGCTCAGATATGTGTTGGTTTTCATGCTGAGTGGTTGAAGGAAAGTGTCCACGAATTTGCTAAGAGGTTCCAGGACTGACCCACATCCTGAAACAATAGGTCTTTCTGGTGGATTGTGAGGGTCCTTATGAATCTTGGGTAAGGCATAGAAACATGGAGTTCTTCCCCCGGGAGTGGTGAGAAATTCTGCTTCTTTTGAAGATAGCCAGTCCCTTTCCTGTGCATAGCCTCCGATATTTTGTCGGGTCTTTGCAGAGGATGGAGTAACATTCCCTATCATTCAAGATGGCCAATACCATGTCTTTGATTTGGGTAGTACTCATGATGACTATTCCTCCCCCTTTGTCTGCTGGTTTAATAATGATGCCCTTATTGTTTTGCAATAGTGTAAGAGCATTTTTCAAATGTGAGGAGTTCATTGGGTACTTGATTGACGGTCGGAGTGAAGGTAGAAGGTTTATGTAGGCCCGTGTCACTTTCTTTTTCCTCTTGAGGTGAAGGATGTTCCTTGGAAAAAGTTTGGAGTCTCACTTTTCTAAGAAATGTATGAACTTCCATTTCCGAGTCGTACCAGTCAGTATCCCTGGTGGGCTAGAAGGACAGGCCCTTCAATAATACTGATGTCTGTGCCTCTGTGATGTCAATGCCTGCTAGATTGAATATAGGTGTAGGTGTAGGTTGCTACTCGAGATTGGATCCTAATGTCGTTGTCTGCCTCGTCTGGGTCTGTAACCCAGCCTTCCTCCTCTTTGAGGTGTTCCCCATTGTGGGTATCCCCATGGGGGGTTGCCAAACCCACCACCCCCTAAAAAAGGAAAAATTTGTGGTGGTGGATATGAAAATTAGATGGGGGTTGGCCCGTCTGTCATTTGGATTGATCGTCCGAAGAGGATCCACTGCTTGACCAAGAGAATGTAACACCTCTGCGACGATTCCTCTGTTGTCTTCCAGACTGAAAGCCAGACTGATCCCCTTGGTCTGATTGGCAAAGTAATTGTCAGAAGTGTAAGGGTATATGATATCTAATTGAAAATCTTTAATGTCTTTCTGTAGTTTTTTTGTTTTCCTAGCTAATGTTGTTGTCTTGAAATCCTCAAATTGTTTGTTTAAATTCAATAGTTGTTTCTTGGCTTCAGTAATAGGCGTGTTAGATTGGAATTTGTTCTCCTCCGTTTCTAGTTCCTTTTGCATTTGGTGACTTATTCTCTGGGCCGTTGTAATCATTAGGACCATTAGGTCACGACTACATTTTGTGGCAATACAGCTGAAATTTGTGACATACTCTTTGTCATCCAGAAATAGACATGTGGTGTTTCTGACTATGAGACCATTCGGGAAAATGCTTGCTTTAAGATATTCCAATAGGAAGTGGGCATGAAGTTCAGTCCTAAAGGTCTTCTTTTTTAACCGTAATAATTGGTCCCTTGAATTGCTGGTACCCACCGTTGAGTTATTGCTTGATGGGTCAAAGAATGATGGACCCTCTATCGTATCTTGTATTTGCTGTTCTGTGAAACTGAGACTAACATGCTCTACCATCCCCATTTCGTATGTAAATTGTGTGTGTAGTATAAATGACTAACAAGGGTATATTATAGTACCGCAACAATCTTCAGATAGCTTGGACTCAAACTAAGTTTCACTAAGCTGCCTTCACAATTTTCCACTCTGTATCTACCTTTCGTTAAATCTGGTTTAATATTATTTTCGTATGTGAAGTTTTGAGCTACGTGGTGTAGACACATGGTTTCCAAAGTTGTACTCCTATTTGGGTAGTATGTGTCTAGTAAATTGTTTTTCAAAATGTCTTGGCTGTTGGGATCATTTTTGGCTATTGTTTCGATGTCTTCATATGATTTGAGAACTCTTTTTCTAGATTTAGCAGGACCAAGACTTAGCCATACTATATTTTTCAGATTTTCCATAGAAGGCAGTACCGGTTAAACAGTCTACATCTTCATTGCAGCCACATTCTCGATGGGAGAGCATTTTTATGCCTAAGATGTACAATTTCTGTGATAGTGTCTTGTCAGATGATAGGTCATCCCAGAGGTCTTGAAGCTCTGCGTTTTCTGCTTTGGTTAAGTAGGCTGTGACATATCGTGCAACTGCAGTGGAATTGTCTGCAATGTACTGCACATCTATGTTTACTTTCCATAGGAGGTCAATGATAGCATTGTAATCATTGATGTATTTTGATTCTTCTGTTCTTTTTATGTAATATGTGTTCTTAAGTGATTTACCTTTTATACTATGGGCCTCATTCCGACCCAGGCACAAAGGGATACCGGGCACCGGTAAGGACACCGGTGCCAGTAATCCCTTTGCACCCTATTCCGAGGTCCCTTTGCGGGTCCCACAAAGGGTCCAGGGAGCAAATAACGGTACCGGCAAATTGCGGTACCGTTATTTGCACCTTCCCGATTCCCATTGAGCCCTAAGGGGGCTCAAATGAGAATGGGGAATGGTATTTTCAATGGGGACTTACCGGTCCCGCAAAGGTCCAACTAGACCGGAAAGTCCCCATTGAATGAGGGCGGACTCGGTACCGGTATTGGAGGCAGCCATGGTGCTATTAGCGCCATGGCTACCTCCAATCTCGGAATGAGGCCCTATGCCTAACTGAAGACATGAAGTTTTTTACTTGACCTGTTGTTGAAACTGGTCTAGGGAAACCAAAGCGGCATTTGGTGTAGTATTTCCCTTTGTTTTTAAATTTTCTATGACAATACTTCACACATTTGTGTCTTTGAAATTGTAAAATGTGTGCATGAAGGTCACTATGTTTTGTTTTTGAAGGGATTTCACAAGTGACATATTTTTGGATGAACTGTCCTGACCAAATTTAGGAGCATCTTTAATCCACAAAAGCAAGTGGATGTTTGATGCTCCTCTGGCTTTGTATTCTTTTCTCCAAAAGAAGTGTTGCACTTCTCCGAGGGGAGGAACAGTTTTATTACAAATGAAGTGTAGCATAGCAATGAAGCCATGATGGAAATATCTTGATACTTTATTTTATTTATTTTATTTTACATTTTTAAAGCGCTCACACAGCCCGCAGGCATCGAGACGCTGTTACAGGAATTGTTTTGTTTTTTAGTTGTGTAATTTTTCTTGTCTTCGTTGCGTATTTATAATGCACTTAAACACCCAGAGGTTTCTAAGCGCGGACCTGGGGATGGAACCTGTGTTGCTTTGTGTCTTTTTGCTTCCAAGCATGCACGTTGCCACTGAGCTATCCTACCGGGATAAATTTACAGAATGTAGAGATCCGCGTTCTCCTGGTGTTTTTATATCTGTGTTTGTTTTGTTTTTGTTTGCTATGCGTAGGAAATCGTGTAAATCTTCCCATGCATATTCTGCACAACTTAATGTCACAAACCAAGTGGGTGGGCCAAGGTTTCTTATCATAAAGCATACATCTGCGTGACGTGGAACCAGTATTCTTTTGTACCATGCATGTTTGCTAAAAGATTTGTAATGCTTGACTGTAAAACCTCATCTTTTTCTTGCACTTTTTGTAGTAATTGTGTAGCTGACATATTTTGAAAATGGGTACCTGGTTTCAATGTGTGTGCAACTCTGTAGCATAGAGTTGCTAGTTCACTTTCAAAGAGAAGGTGGAATATGTATTCCAGGTTTTGTCTGAATCTGGGGTCTTCAGAATACATTCGTAAAGAGTGGTATTCTGATGCTGTTATTTGTGTGGGTCTATCATCATACCTTCCTCTCTTTCCAGTAGGAAAGAGTAGAGGAAAGGCACGTGCTTCTATACTTTTCTTCCCATATGCTGATTGGAGATCCTTTGGCTTGTCGCATTTGGTATGTTTCCAGTGCATCATCTATGGTGTCTTTAGAGTGCAATGGGTGAATTGTATAATGGTCTAATATATTGGATTCTGTAGCAGGATCTAGAAGTTGAAATTGACCAGTTTCTGATGAGTCTTGAATTATTTCAGTGGTTTCCCTCAGGTTTTCTTCAATATTAATTTCTTTGTAGTATTCATTGTTGTCTTTTAGATATTGTAGTGCTTGTCTAACTTTATGTAAGTCCACAAGTTGTTACCAAATCTGTTTGTCTTTTGTAGGTATGCCATTTACTAAGATAATTAAAGATTGATCTAATGGAGTGTGCATGTCATGACCGCAGCCTCCAAGGAGTCAGGTTTAGCCCAACTGCCTCGGAAGCTGGGTCACAACTTCATTTCCAGGCACCCATCGGCTCCCATAGGGGCCTTATGGACCTTGTCCTGGCGCCAGTGGCGCCAGGCTCATAAGGGGACCCAGTCCCGGCACAGGACGTGCCGGGCTCATGATGTAAGGAATGGTGCTTGGGTGGACCTACCTGCTGCAAACCATGCTGCTCACTCACCTGCAGGATGAAATCCTCATCCATCCATGGCTGGAACTACTTTACCTTCTGGGTGTGGCCAGCACCACTCCCTGGGACTGGATACTGGAACTATTCTGGAAGCTGGGACTTCTTACCTGGGCGAGGCTGCTGTGGAAGGAGACACCTAAGCACTCCAGTAAGCTATTTAAACCACGCCCGATCAGAGCAACGTGCTTCGCGTTATTCTGCAATAGCAGCAGGACGCTCACCGTGTCAGCTCCAGAGAATCTTCAACTTCTGCATCTGGGGAAAAGAAATCCGCAATCTTACCTTCTGAAATACCATCTTCGTCTTCAACAGCACCTGAAAAGGGAAAAGAACACCAGGTTAGCACGAGATAAAAACCAGCGCAGCACTTACCCAGTCCATCGGTGCATCTCAAGCCACGGGCTGCAGCTTTCCATTTTTCCGCCACCCTGTGGAAGCAAAGACATTGGTTAGTAAACCTCCGTGAAACTTTCCTTACCTGCGCTGCATTCTTCTCGCCTCCGCCGACACTGCTACTCGCATCTGCAAAACAAAAGGACATCATTAAGAAATACAAAACTCCATCTATACGCACGTGTTTTGGGCAGCGCTCATCTTTCTCACTCCTCGGCGCATTCCTCGTCATCCATTTTTCTACCCAGCTGCTTCTGCGTCCTGAAAAAGGAAAAGAGACATTAAGAAGTGCTTTTACCTTCGAATTGACATTTTCTACTTACTTGCCTGCAATACCTTCGCCATTCCATCGCTCTCCGGACCTCCATATTCAAGCAACCGGCGTTCGTGCTGCTAACAACGGCCTAGCTCCAAATCTTCATCCTCTGCAACCAAGAGGCTGGACAATTAACCAGTGAAGTAACTGGCTTCGGCGCCCCTGCACAGACGCAGGATGGTGAGCTCCGCTTTCAACTACATAAGACACCTCACCCTTCAGATCAAGATCTCAGTGAGGAAAGGGCCTTTCCAGGGTGGCATTCGAGGCCTGCGCCTGACCCTAGAAGACTCCGAGAACCCCCAGCCCAGACCTGCGCCTCCGAGGGATTCAGGTGAGCGTTGCAGAACGCGAAGACCACCGCAATTTTCCCACCCAGGCGCAATGGCAACCTCGGACACAGATCAACTGGCTCAATTGCTTGGGGAACTAAGGGCAGAAATACACGCATCTCGCCAAGAAACAAACGCTTTACGAAGGGAGTTGATCATTGCCAAGGAACGGACGGATGATTTGGCCAGACAGTTGCTACAGGCTCAAGTGGGACAGACGCCACTGCCTCCCTATGGAGGGGGCGGCACTCCTACAACCTCAAGTAATCCGGTGCAAATTAATCTGCCAGGGAATGTGCCTTTGGCCCCGCCCGAACGTTTTTCCGGTGATCCAAAGCGATATGCAGTATTTATCAATCAATGCCGCTTGGACTTTCTGTGTAGACCCGCCGCATTCCCAACGGACCAAGCCAAGGTAGCGTTTGTACTTTCCTATCTTAGCGGTAGTGCTGCAGATTGGTCCATTCCTCTCGTGACACAGGATGACCCGCTCCTCTATAACTTTCAAGACTTTCAGACCAGTATGGAAAAGTTGTTCGCAAGACATTCACAGGGGCAGGCCTTGGACAATGAACTCCTGTCACTCAGACAAGGTAATCAGGATCTCCTGGCTTACATAGCGTCCTTTAATAGATTGGTGGTTGAGACCAGGTGGCCTGAAGATAAGAGAATCACGCTCTTCTACAGAGGTCTACGTGGGGAACTTAAAGACGTTTTAGCACAGGTGGTTAATCCGCCGCAAGACTGTTCAGATTATATCAACCTAGTAGTCCAATTAGATCATCGGCTACAGAACAGGAAGACCGATCGATCCAGATTTGAAACCCGGGTACTTTCAAGACCTCAGAGCTCCACTAAAGGGAATGACTCCGTGGAACCAATGCAAATAGGAGTAGTAAAAGGACCATTAACTCAGAAAGAACGGGAAAGAAGAAGGCAATTACAGCTGTGCCTATACTGTGGGAATTCTGGACATTTCCTTCGTGATTGCTCAGTGAAACCGGTCAAGAAGACCGTAGGAGTTTCTGATAAAAATGCTGAGAAACTGGAATCGGGAAACGACCTCGCCCGACAAGCGTAGAGGTCCGCTTGCCGAGCATTAAAACCAGTTCCTTGACCTCGCATTTGGTAATGCCTATGGTCCTCATAAGTCCCAATAGACCAGATTGCATGCATGCTATCAAAGTATACATTGATAGCGGAGCAATCGGTAATTATGTGGACCAAGACTTGGCTACCAGGATGGATGTTCCCCTACGTCCCAAGATGGTAAAGGACGTAATCACTACAGTGGATGGTTCTGAAATAGCTTCCGGACCAGTTTCTCATACCACCATGGAGGTAACGTTGTTATGTCAAGACAGACATCGGGAGAAGATTGTGTTTGATGTAATCAAGGCCCCGCAGTTTCAGGTGATTCTGGGAATGCCTTGGTTGGAAAAGCACAATCCTCAGATAGACTGGCGAGCCAAGGTAATTCGGTTTCCAGAATGCGCTCCAACCTGTTATCCTCAGCCCGAAATCAAGCTAGCAGCCATCACTTCCGAGGACCCCCGATTACCTCTGGAATACCAAGAGTTCAGCGGCGTCTTTCAGAAAGATCAAGCCAACACCCTGCCTCCGCATCGGTCATACGACTGCCAGATAGACCTAATACCTGGGTCCACCCCTCCGTGCAGTAGAATATATGCCCTCACTGAACCAGAAAACCTCCATCTCAGGCAATACTTGGACCAGTACTTGGCTAACGGATTCATCCGCCCCTCGAAATCCCCGGCTTCCTCAGCTTTGTTCTTCGTCCCGAAAAAGGAAGGTGACCTAAGAACTTGTATCGATTATCGCGCCCTGAACCAGATTACCGTCAAAAACCGATACCCGTTGCCCTTGATTCCTGAATTATTGGACCAGGTAAAAGGCGCCTGCATATACACAAAGTTAGACCTCAGAGGAGCTTACCATTTGGTACGCATTAAGGAGGGCGACGAATGGAAGACGGCCTTTCGCACTAAATATGGGTTATTTGAGTATCAAGTAATGCCCTTCGGACTATGTAACGCACCGGCCGCTTTCCAGTTTTTCATGAATGATGTCCTCAGAGAACTTATTGATGTGTGCGTAGTCGTTTATATTGACGACATCCTGGTATACTCAGCCTCAGAAACTGATCATCGTAGACACGTCACAGCGGTTTTACAGAGACTTCACCAACACCGCTTGTTTGCTAAACTGGAGAAGTGCACCTTTCACGCAAAGGAAGTGGAATTTTTAGGGTTCATCTTATCACCCAACGGAGTTCACATGGACTCAAGAAAAGTGGATGCTATCACCAAATGGCCTTCCCCAACTTCCGTGAAAGGTGTACAGAGCATGCTGGGCTTCGCTAATTTTTACCGGAGGTTCATTCCTGAATTCTCTCAGGTAGTCCAACCTATCACGGCTCTTCTGAAAAAGAATAAAAAATTCGAGTGGACTCCAGAAGCGGAACAAGCCTTCCGAGAATTAAAAGCCAAATTTATCTCTGCTCCAGTCTTAAGGCATCCCCGTCCAGAACTTCCCTACATCGTCGAGACAGATGCTTCCAGTCTTGCAATGGGGGCGGTGCTGTCACAAAGAGACCCCGAACCGCACCAGTTACACCCTGTAGCCTTTTGGTCTCGCAAATTTTCGGCTCCTGAGATCAACTACACAATTACGGACAAAGAACTCTTGGCAATTAAGTCCGCCTTTAAGGCCTGGCGGCATTATCTTTTGGGAGCCCGGCACACAGTAACTGTAATCACGGATCACCGTAACCTCCAGTACCTGAAGTCAGCTAAAGCTCAATCTTCGAGGCAACTACGCTGGGCTTTATTCTTCGCAGAATTCGATTTTGTAATCACATATCGACCAGGCGTTAGGAACGGAAAAGCAGACGCCCTTTCCCGGATAGGGGTAGACGAACTTACAGCTAATCCGGAGCCGGTGCCAATAATTCCTGAACAAAAGATACTAGGAGCAATCAACACACTATCCCTCGAAGAGATTAAAGCAAGGGTCAATCAACTCATAACTCCCGAAGATTCATCGAATTGGCAATTGAAAGGAAAGGATTTTACAATAGATCAGAACCTATTGTATTTCCAAGGAAGACTATTCTTACCCTGCGCTGACTTACAAAAACAGGTCATCACCTGCTACCATGATTCTCTAATGGAAGGACATCCTGGAGTTGCCAAAACCTCAGAGAAAATTAAAAGCCATTTTTGGTGGCCATCTTGGAGGAAAGATGTTAAAGAGTTTGTGGCTTCTTGTGGTATCTGCGCACAAAACAAGAGTCAGAAGGTAAAACCAGCAGGATTACTACGTCCAATAGACATTCCACCAGGCCCTTGGCACACGCTCTCGATGGATTTTATCACGGATTTACCCCCTTGCTCCGGATACAACACAATTCTAGTGATCGTGGACCTTTTTTCAAAAATGGCTCATTTTATCCCACTGAAGGGTTTACCTACAGCTTCCATTCTAGCCCGAGAATTTCTTGAAAACATTGTCCGGTTGCACGGTTTCCCTTCAGTACTAATCTCTGACCGAGGGAGCCAATTTATTTCCCATTTTTGGCAGAGTTGTTGTCGTTTAGCACAAATTGATGTACGACTTTCCACCAGCCATCACCCTCAAACCGACGGGCAGACTGAGAGAACTAACCAAACTTTAGAACAATATCTGCGCTGCATGTTGCATCAATCCGAGGGTACTTGGAAGGATGTCCTTTGGATTGCTGAATACGCTTACAATAATTCAATCCATTCTGGGACGGGAAAAACCCCTTTTTTCCTGCTGTATGGAAGTCATCCTCGAACCTCAAATCTGGACCCACCTCAAGCTCTCGGAACACCTGCTGTTGACCATTTGCATTCGACGATAACTCAAGCATTTAAAGAAGCCACAGCTCATCTTCAACGAGCTAAAGAATCATACAAAAAAGGAGCAGACCAACATCAAAAAGAGGCTCCTCAATATCAAAAAGGAGATCAGTCTGGCTGTCCACTAAACATTTATCTTTAAAAGGGCCACGCACCTTCAATCCAAGATATTTAGGACCCTACTCGATCACGGCCGTGATTAACCCAGTGGCTGTCAAACTAGAATTACCTACTCGAATGAAGATACATCCTGTCTTCCATTTTTCTCTCCTGAAACCTGTGCAACCCGGAACCCGTTTGACTAAACCTCCTGAGCCAATCCAAGTTAACGGAGAATCCGAATTTGAAATTCGAGACATCTTGGGCTCCAAAATTTCCAAATCAAAACTATACTACCTGATTGATTGGAAGGGATATGGACCCCAGGAGAGATCTTGGGAACCCTCAGAATATGTACATGCACCTCGTCTAGTCCGAAAATTTCATCGGGCTTTTCCCAACAAGCCAAAACCTCCGGAAAAGACAAGCTTGGGAGGGGCCTTGAGGGGGGGTGCTGTCATGACCGCAGCCTCCAAGGAGTCAGGTTTAGCCCAACTGCCTCGGAAGCTGGGTCACAACTTCATTTCCAGGCACCCATCAGCTCCCATAGGGGCCTTATGGACCTTGTCCTGGCGCCAGTTGCGCCAGGCTCATAAGGGGACCCAGTCCCGGCACAGGACGTGCCGGGCTCATGATGTAAGGAATGGTGCTTGGGTGGACCTACCTGCTGCAAACCATGCTGCTCACTCACCTGCAGGATGAAATCCTCATCCATCCATGGCTGGAACTACTTTACCTTCTGGGTGTGGCCAGCACCACTCCCTGGGACTGGATACTGGAACTATTCTGGAAGCTGGGACTTCTTACCTGGGCGAGGCTGCTGTGGAAGGAGACACCTAAGCACTCCAGTAAGCTATTTAAACCACGCCCGATCAGAGCAACGTGCTTCGCGTTATTCTGCAATAGCAGCAGGACACTCACCGTGTCAGCTCCAGAGAATCTTCAACTTCTGCATCTGGGGAAGAGAAATCCGCAATCTTACCTTCTGAAATACCATCTTCGTCTTCAACAGCATCTGAAAAGGGAAAAGAACACCAGGTTAGCACGAGATAAAAACCAGCGCAGCACTTACCCAGTCCATCGGTGCATCTCAAGCCACGGGCTGCAGCTTTCCATTTTTCCGTCACCCTGTGGAAGCAAAGACATTGGTAAGTAAACCTCTGTGAAACTTTCCTTACCTGCGCTGCATTCTTCTCGCCTCCGCCGACGCTGCTACTCGCATCTGCAAAACAAAAGGACATCATTAAGAAATACAAAACTCCATCTATACGCACGTGTTTTGGGCAGCGCTCATCTTTCTCACTCCTCGGCGCATTCCTCGACATCCATTTTTCTACCCAGCTGCTTCTGCGACCTGAAAAAGGAAAAGAGACATTAAGAAGTGCTTTTAACTTCGAATTGACATTTTCTACTTACTTGCCTGCAATACCTTCGCCATTCCATCGCTCTCCGGACCTCCATATTCAAGCAACCGCCGTTCGTGCTGCTAACAACGGCCTAGCTCCAAATCTTCATCCTCTGCAACCAAGAGGCTGGACAATTAACCAGTGAAGTAACTGGCTTCGGCGCCCCTGCACAGACGCAGGATGGAGAGCTCCGCTTTCACCTACATAAGACACCTCACTCTTCAGATCAAGATCTCAGTGAGGAAAGGGCCTTTCCAGGGTGGCATTCGAGGCCTGCGCGTGACCCTAGAAGACTCAGAGAACTCCCAGCCCAGACCTGCGCCTCCGAGGGATTCAGGTGAGCGTTACAGTGCACTCCCAGAGTGTGTACATTCTCTTTGAGATCTAATGGCAAATAAACTACTTTGCCATGAATGCCTTTCACTAATTTAGAGGGAGGTAATGTTGGGTGCACTGTTTGAATTATGATGCTCTCTTATAAGTTAAGTTGTTGCTGGGGTTTTGATAGTGGGAATAATTACAAGTTATGTGTGATAGCACGTGAAGGTGTTTGGTTGTTGTCAAGTTTTGCAGTGCAGTAACTGCACAGTATTAAGGGGTCAGTAATTTCTTATTTGTTTTCTGCTATAAGATAGAGAGCTAATTGGAACCACTTGGAATCTTCATTGTCTTCTATTTTGTACGTTATATCTACAGTTGTTGTGCTATTTTTATTTTAAAAAAGTCCTGCAGCAACACACACACAGATGGTTTGGTACTTCAGCAGATGTACTTTTGAACTTCATTATTTCTTTTTTTGTAGAAGGTTGCCATCTGTACAGTTGTTGCAAGTCTGTTGTAAAGTTATTGCATTTTGAAGAGGCTTTCACTTCCAAAATATTTTCTCTGGATATGCTCTATTTCTTTGAGTAGTTCTTTGGCTGTACCATGTAGAAGACTGCTATTTAAATTGGCTAGTGCTAAAGCAGGACTTTTGGCATAGTACAGTTTATGAACCAGATTTCTTATAGCTGTATGGTGTGTTGATATCATTTTGATATGGTGGAAGGTGCTTTTGCAAATAGGTCCAGAAATGCAGGCTAATGAATGTCCTTGTAGTCCTGTGTATTTGTGCACTGGACAGGAGTCCATATTTTATAGTAGTTTCATTTTGAATTTGTCTTTACCTTTCACATACTGATTGAGGAACTGGCGTAAAGATTTGAAATATTTTTTGGCTATGTTACACATTGATGTGCATGGCATTAGTAGACTGGACGTCTTGGTTCAGTGGAATGGAGAGTTGGTACTAAATTTTCTGGTGATATTTTTGTGAGCAGAGTTTCTTGTTCCACAATGGAATTATTACATTTTTTCAAACCCTCGACCACTGCTATGTATGGCAATTGGGTTTATTTGCTTTTGTTTGTATGCGTCTTCATTGAAATATGGTTCTGTGCTCGTGGTGTGACTCCATGCACCTCCACAGATGTTTGTGAAGCAAACTTTGTTGATATTCCATTTATTGAGAAGTCTTTTTTGTAGTATTGTACTTAGTTTTGTTAGTGGTTTCTTTCTGTGTAAAAATAAAATAAAAAATGTCCTTTTGTGAAGGATTGCACTGTCTATGAGAGCTTCTGGGATTTATTTTCTACGGTAGGTTTTAAGGGTTTGTTTGTGATTTCTCTCCTGTTTTTATAAGGCTCTGAAGGACTCTGTGGCAGAATATTTTTTATAAAATAATTTTTTGGTATGCTTTCTTGCGGCTACATCAAGATTTATAGGTTCGGTGTTAGCACTAGTGGTAGCTGTAGTCTTATTAATCACTTTCTGATTCGTTTTACATTTTGAAAGAGGAGGCAAAGTTTCTGTACTGGAAGCTGGTTTTGTTTTACTTAGTGACTGTATTAGCCGTTTTGTTTGAACTTTTTGTACAAATTCTGCTAGAGGTGGATGCTTATTTTGGAGACTTTTATTTTTATTTTGTCTACTTCTGCGTTGCATTCTACAGAGTTGCTTTTTGGTAGGCATTCTTTGGGGTCTGTTGGAGAAAAAAGAAAGTGTGGGTTGGGATGTTGTGCAGTGTATGTGTGCTTCGTGCATGAGTGTCTGAGTATGATGGTAAGGATGTATGTAGAGGTGTGTGATTGTGCAATGGGTGGCTAGTTCAGGTTGGGAAGGCTATTATTGTATTTGTGTGTTACTATACCGGTGTTCAGATGACAATACAAAGTATGCAGCTGCTGAGGGGAAGCAGTAATACTGAATCTAATGTTACAGGGTTAATACAATTGTTTGTTCTACAATACTAGAATTCTACAGTGTTTGAGTAACAGTTAGAACATTATGGCAGTATTGCACTTTTTTTGGATGGAAGGATTAGGTTTCTTCTGAGTTCTGGTTCGTACTTCAGACGCTGCTGCTTTTCAGGAGAGTGGTCTTCATCGCAATTGTGAAAGAAAGAAGGTAGTAAATATGTGTGTTAATAGCACTGTTGTTAATGTAGACATGAATTTCTTTGTTTTTGCAGTAGTAGTGCTTTCTGATAACTGTGTATAGCATGTAGATACACTTTCCTTTGCCTATGTGCATTCTGTATATTTTACTTAGAATCTGTTAGTTGAACGTGCTTTAGAAATTATTACAATAGTAATCACACAAGGCACACTTGGCTTTTAAGGCGGTGTTATTGGATGTTAGGAGATAGAAGAAATAATTGTATGCTTGTTTTGCTATTTATACAGGGTAAATGGCATGAACTGTGGGGAAAAGCATGCAATGTATGCATTTGTGAAGGTGTGAGAAATAAAGCAGAAGGATGTGATGGGTTCAGCAACTTATTACTCTGCAGGATAGTTGTAGCTGAGATGGTTCAAAAAAGAAAATCTGGAGAAGTGGCAAAGGGACAAAGCAAGTTTACCAAACTGCAGGTGATTACCAAACTACTGAGTGATCCTGTGGGGCTTGGAGATGAGAGAGTCTGAAATAAAGTAAGGGTTGCAATGAAGGGTCTGGTAATTGCATTGCAGACTGAAGGGAAGGGGGGAGATGCTGTATGTCTTGCTTTACTGCACTGTTTGTACATAGTTGTACATGATGTGATAGACATGACTGCACCTGTGTATAGTTGAATTCTGTTGTAAATTCTAGAATGGAATGGGCAACCAGATGGAATGAGAGAGCTGCCTAGATTGGAAGAACAGTTGTAGAGGCAGTGGTGTTGTTTCAGCTGGAAGTCTTTCAAATGATATTGGATATCTTCGTGCATGAATAAAGATGCATGTATTCATCCTGGCTGCATGTCCTTTTATGACACACTAGAAAGCCTGCTCCCATAATTATACTGTTATTTGTCCCATGAAATGACACTTTGTTAGACAGCTCTGTGTGTTGTGTCTGATTACTATTATAATCATTCCTAAGGGAAGTTCAAATGATAGAATGTATGTTAAATATGCAGAATGTATAGAGAGGAAAATGTATGTACATACTATAATGCATTTAATGCTATTATGGTTGAAATGTGGATAAATATGTGGCAGTGGTTACAAAATTATGGAATGAATGAAGAAAATAATAGTTTGCACATTACAGTTAGTAATATGGGTAAATACAAATTTGGAGAGCAGACTGGTTTGCTAGTGACACTTGATCACAGCAGATGGGGGAAATGACAGTAAGCCTTTTTACAGGTTATACAGGGTAAGTGTCACTTACTCTGTTTATGTGCAATTATACAAGAGTTGTACATGTAATGTGCAGAAAATATTCATACCTTTGTGTTCATGCATGTGGATGTGCATGAATCTGCAGGTAGAAATCTTGGAGAGTTTTGTAGTAGTTGTTGTAGGCGTTTTACAATCACAGCCCAATTGTACTCAGAGTGATCAACAGTACATCTAAAGTGCGGAACTTTGATGATGGAGTTAGATATAGAGTTCTTAGATGTGATTGGTGGATTGTTGTGTGACTGTTTAACAGTAGCCAATGAGGGAATGGTGCAGAGAGTGACGAGGAAAGGGCACAAGGGCTGCCCCAGTGTTACGAGCTCCGTGGACAAGGCTGTTCGCAGACAGGGCGTGCCACATCCAAGGTTTTTCAGCAAATCCAGCATGGAAAGGGGACTGTATGTATTAGCCAATCACGTGTAGAGGTTCTGCTTTGTATTGAGAGAGGATGTGTGTAGTGAAGATGGCAGAGGTGGAGAAAGTCAGGGTGTTGGTGGTTTGAGATATGTTTGTGAATGGTTTGGAGCAGTATTCTAAATCTAGGAATGTGGCTAACAATTTTGACATAAAAGGAGTGGAGGTGGTGTGGTGCAATGTGCCTGGTTTCAATTTGCAGGCAATGCTAAAAGTTTTTCAGGATATGGCTAGGTTTAATAGTCCAGATGTAGATGTCCTGCACTGTGGTGCTTTGCATTAGGCTATTTCAGTGCCCCTACTTTGTTGCAAGATCTGGAAAACTTGGTTCAGGCAGTCATAAAAGAACTTCCAAATGCCAAGATTATTTTTTCTGCTTTGGTACCTAGGGCAGTATTTGACAATAGTTCTGTTTTTTGTCCTCAGCAAAATGTTGCTAGGTGTTTAATTAACCAAGGCATATTTGCTTTTATGATTAGCACTGGCACGTTCTTTTGCCATAATGATAACATTGATTCTGTTAATGTTGTAGACTTTAAAGAAGATGGCATGTCTTTATCTTTTATGGGAAATGGCATGCTGTTTTGGAACATACGGATTGCTTTGAAGAAGCTAATGTGAAGATATTTGGAGGAAAATAAGAAAAAAAAAGAAAAAAATCATCTTAAAAAAGGCTCTTTTCAGAGCCAACCTCAAAGGGGAAATGTGGCACACTATTTAAATTTTCATTCCCCACTCTCAGATTTTTCGATTTGTCCACACACACTGCGGTTGTCCACGGACAGCACGTATCACATAAAGGGATTTTGAGGTTGAGAGGCATGCAAATGAGACTTAGCAGAGCAAGGGATTGGTCAATAAGGTTTACTGGGTATAATGTGTAAGGAAAGACTTTGTCAGAAAGTCTTTTTCCTGAGAGGAGAGCAGATAGCTATGGCTCTGTGTTTCAGAAAGCAGATTGTCTAGATTTTGGGAGACTCGTGGATAAATTGGTTGGAGGTGCATGCAGATCGCTGTGGAGTGGCTGCACATCTTGGATTCCCTCATGTGGAAGTGCACTGGCATAGAGTGCGTGTAATGAAGTGGCTGGATTTGGTACCTCTTTGTGCTACTTTGGTGACACAGTGTCATCCAGACATTATTATTATTCATTGTAGAGGGAACAGTGTAGGACATGTCTCTGGAATCTCTTTGCAATTTGCAATGAAAGAAGGACTTGGGAAAGTCATGGACATGTTTCCAAAGTCCCGAGTAATTTCTTCTCGTATTACACAGAGACAAATGTGGCTGCGTTCTTCATCATTTGGTCCACAAGTGGAGAAAGTGAGGCGCAATGTCAACAAGGCTGTTTGTGCCTTTTTGAGAGATGTTGGCATGTCCTCTTTCCACAATGAAAGTTTTATGTTTCATTGTACACACATTTTTTGCAGAGATGGAGTACATCTTACTTATGCTGGCAATCAAATTTTTCTGTGAAATATACAAAACGTATTACGACCCTTTTTGGAATTACAGCAATCCATTTTGCAGTAGGTGTTGACCATTTGAAGTTTTCGAAACACAAAAAACACCACAAAAAGGCTCTTTTCAGAGTCACCGCTTCCTCCCAGAGAAAGGTGCAATGGTTCTGATAGGGCATCACCCCAAAAATAAATTGTAGAAGTCCGCAAACTGTCCGCAGACTTCTAAAGATGCACAGGGCCCTGCACTATTTGTTTGCCACTCCTATTTTTGAACTGTGAAAGGAGGCTCTGAAAAGAACCTTTTTTTATTTTTGTTTTATATTTTTTTGTTTTTTTCTAAACATGACACACAAGGAAAGGAAGGGAAAGGAGAGTAAGGAAGGGGCACCAACCACAGGGATAAGAAAGGGCAGGTGGAGAGAGGAAGATGTTGGGTGGGCCTTAATCGGGTAGTGGGCAGTTCTTCTCATGCTCCCGGGCTGCAGTCTCGAAAGCACTTCGAAGGTTCTCCCCCCTACAGAGTACTGCGTTGCAGTACATGCACAATACTGTGACCCTCGAAAGGTAAGGTTCAACAGCATCACGTATGGCCTGCGAGGCAGCTTGAAGGATGCACTACCCCACAGGAGTGTCTCTTGTTGTGGCAGGAGCAGAAACGTAGGATGCTGCAGGGGAACTCAACCTACTACATTTATTGCAAGGTACAACATTACGAATAGTCCCACCGTTCAACAACCTTAGGTGTTGCTTCATTGAGGTAGTACCATAGCTGTACAAACCTGGTTTGTCCCAACCCAGTACCAACTGCCACTGAGTGCAGCGCACCTTGTTTGCATGAGCTTTCGGTACTCCATCAAGAGTGGCAAACAACCTCCACACCCAAGATTCACGGTGAGAACTAGTAGTAGGGACTTCCACTACCTCATCCCCGTCATCCTCTTCATCACTCTCCTCTGCATCCTCACGCCTTTTCCCCTCTGCAGGTCCTTGAGGAGGTGGTGGTGGTGGTGGTGGTGGAGGGGATAGGGGTGGTGCTGAGACAGGAGTAGCACCAGCAGCAGCCATGGATGCCATCAGGATCAGGACAGCTATCAGGAATGAGGAATAGCAAAAGCATGTCCAGCAAGGATCACTCTCCACTAGTGCTGGGTCTTAGACAGAAAGACAAAATGAGGATCAGCTCTGGGGTGTGGCTTTGTATAGGGGTGCTGGGGTGCGCTTTGCTGTCCGCGAACAATTTGAACACCAAGAAACGGCTCAAAAAGTTCCAAAAAGTTCCATAAGGTATGTAGTTTGCCAGGGACTTTGTCTTGGACATGTTCAAGGGTGAACTTTCACTGGAGAATACCTTGGATTGCTCAAAAAATCACTTTTTAAATGTCCGGGGGTCCGGACTGTGTTCACGAACAAGGACCCACGCTTAGCGTAGGCGCGGTAACATGATGACATTGCGGACACGTTTGCGAATGGGACGGCTGGCCGTAAGACACCAAATGCGCAGTGTCGGTTGTACGCATGCGTGCGGGTGTTCCACGAACAGTGTTTGTGTCATCGAACTAATTAAAAATGCAACACACATGCAACAGACAGTTACGGACAGACGCGATGTTCATAGGACCCAAGGGTGTGATACACATGTGTGCGGGTGTTCTACGGACAGTGTTCAGGTCCCCAAACAAAATAAATGTGCGTCACAACTTTGCGGACAGGCAGACGGGCTATGTGTTCTACGGACATGTTAATTCTCGTTGCGGACAATGCGAACAGGAGGAATGTTCTTAGGACACCTTCATTTGAATAGTTACGGACATGCGGACGGATTTAGTGTTCTGCGGACGCCCCCCATTTTGACTACGAACAGTGCGAACAGGTATAGTGTCCTTAGGACACCCCCATTTTGGTTAATTGTGGACAGGCGGACTTCTTGTGTGTCCTAAGGACACCTCCATTTTGTTTGCAGACAGCGAGAACAGGTATAGTGTCCTTAGGACACCCACATTTTGGTTAATTGCGGACATTCCGGACACCCGCGCTGTCCACGGACACCCTAACTGCCTTTTTAAAAAAACAAGACACAGAGGAATATAGTAACAGCACACATAATATTTTATTATTGTATTCAAATATAAAATAATGAAAGAGAGGGGGAAGCAGAATCTGATACAAATACAGGGGAATTAGGGATCTGTACATGTTGGATGGTAGGAGAGGAAGGGATTGAAGTCTCATCATAATGTTTTTGGGGATGGTTGGCTGGGACATGGAGAAGGGGTACAGGGACATGTGGGACCGTGATATTTATTTTTTTCCTTTATATGGTCCTCCACAAAGTTTTTTAAAAGAATGAAATTTGTCATTAATAGATCCAAGTTTTACTCTACACGCTGCAGATGATTTTCCAAGGTGTCTGTTTCTGTATTATTTTTAATGTCTGTATGGTCTGTTAAAAAAATATATATGTTAAGTACACATAAAGTAATGGTTATTAATTGTTTATTTAGAGAAGTGTAGTGTCTACCATTAGTATCACTGTTTTCATTAATTTCATCCCGAGGAAAATTTTCTTCTAGCCATTCCAAAGTACTAGACATTTCTGTGTAAAAAGCAAAAACAATTACTTTCAGTGTACCTAATACAGAAAGTTTATAAATATATAAAATTAATCTAGTGTACTTATTAGTTTCTTTTTAGGTTTTGCTGTTACTGCTGCATAGGTGTGCCGTTGATTTTTGCTGTGCACTTTCTGTGAGGTAATTCTGCTGGACGCAGATTTATTTTCTTTTGGTGTGTTCCATTATGTTGCATATGCTATGTAATTGGACTGCTGGTATCTTACATATACAGTTTCCACTTCTTATTCATTATTAAATTTAATTTATTTATGTGCTGCTTTTTGAACATGTGCAGTGTTTATATTGCATGATACAAGAATGTAAGATACCCCCTGAGTTTTTGGATAGTGTTGATTTTGACCAAGCCCATCCGCGGACATGCGCACGGTCCGCGGACATCAGAACCTGTCAGGGGGAAATTCTCCCGGGGTCAGCTGGGCCGTCCGCGGACCCCCGGGCAGGGAGGCCCCAACTCCTCCCGCGTATCCCAAAAATGAGTATGAGACACACACAAGAAGCAAGGTGGTTCTGCTGTTTATTAAACAACGGCAGGGATGGGTCTAGGATCGTATGCGTCCGTCCTGACTCTCGAAATTCGTGGGGCTCGCAGGCCCTTTTTGAGTCAGTATGAGGCGCTACTTGCGTCACCTGGGAAAGTTAGTAAAAAACCCACCGCCACTCTGGATTGGTTCCTCGAGTGGTAGGGTTAGTATAGCACACATATAGAGGAGATTGTTAGTGGTTAAGGGTCAGTCAGGTGGTACACTTGGGTTGTCCCTTCTATTAGATACATGAAAATTGTTACATGAAGACCCCTGATGATTGGCTAATGTTAATGGCGTTGGTGATGAGTGCCCCATGTTCTGATTGGTCCACTCGCGAGCCCCCCAGCCTGGGACCATCGTTGTTCCCAGCTCGCGGTGTACCTGTCATTTGCAACAATATGTAACTATGTGTTTGTGCAGACAATGCATGAATTTGCTCATATGCTTGAGAGCAGACTATTCCCACCGCCGTAGGTGTCCATTGGGTCATTTCATTGTTGCAGCCTGTGTCTCGAAACGTGGGACCCAGGCGACTTCTCCTTCCTGGGTCTGGCACCCTGTCAGGTTCGGCTTGGTCACGTGAGGAGAGACCGTGGTTGAGGCAGAATTCTGCACATTTAAAATTGTATTTGCCTCTGCGTGTCTGGCTTAGTTTGCAGGTGTGACCTTGGCTTCGGCTTGTGGCATGCAAGTTGCAACATTGCCCCCTTGGCTGTCAGTTCTCGCTGGGCTCATTCTGCAGGGTCAGCAATTGTACTCTTGTTCGTTCAATGTTCGTGGAGGCTCTTGTTTGCGGCCTACTTGGGCCTGGTGAATAGGTGGGGATGTTTGATGCACGGCACTTTAAGTTACGGTATCATATTGCTTCGTATCCAGTATCATGTCTTCGTTGCATTTTTCATCACAATGCATGGGTTAGGAGACGCGTCAGCAAGCATTTTAGATGAGTGCTTTGTGCGTCTTGCGTTTCTGCATTTTGAAAACCCTATGTGAAAAATAATAAAGATGCGCATCAGTGGGTGTGTCCGTCACCTACGTCATAGCACTGAATATGTTCTTCGTGTGGATTGGTGTGGGAGTGTCCAGTGTGCATGGTTACACGGGTGTTCTGACCATTGGCTAGGTCGTCATGGCATCTCTAACGATGTGTTTGTTTACTGTTGAATGGTTCAGTCAAGTTCATCCATGCCGCAGGTGTCGGCTTGGGCAGGGCAGGCGGGTGGGCAGGCTGGTGGGCACATCCGTATGTTCCTGTACCAGGGTATTTGGTCGTCTGGTAGATAGGCAAATTCTTCTCGTGGCGGGTGTCTGGACCGCGATTCTCTAGGCCAGGGGCGTGAGGGGATTGGGGGGAGTCTTTTGTCCCATTCTCCCACTTCAAACCACTAGCGTGGGCAGGGGGTTCAGTATGTTGTATGTTACATGTATTTAAACTAAGGGAATCCTACTAAACACCTATCAAATTCATGCTATCTATACCTATATATATTCAGTGAAAAAACTTTGTTAAGTGGGCGTTATGGTTAAGTTGAGCTACTAAAAACCTATGCAATTCAGTGAAAAGAACTTGGTTAAAGGGACGTTATCGTTACATTGTGCTACTAAAAACCTATGAAATTCAGTGAAAAAAACAGAAATTCACCAGTTATGGTAAGCTAAGCAACCATAACGTGTGCATCCACCGTGCACTGCTAAGACTAACACCCGGGACATCAACAATGAGATCACAAATGTAATTGATGACATCACTGATGACATAACATGTGCATTTACTTTTCATGAAAAATCTGTACAAGGGATTCTTATTGTAATGTTGATCAAAATAAGTGTCAAGGATAATTGGAATAAATATCATGAGGTACGTAGTGCGTTAAGCAATGCATTGATACAAATAGCATTCTATTATGAAGTTCTTTCCATTATACTAAGCTACTCATGTAGAAACATAGGCATTGTGTGCAGCATACTTGATGGAGGTGCAATATTAATAATCTTACCATGTTGAATAGTAAAATAATAAATGCTTTCTTATTAGACTTTTTGCGTACTGTGAAACATTTAAGAAGTAGCTAATAAAACCCACTTACTACATAAATGATTAGTACAGACAAAACACAAAGAGACAACAACACATACAAATATAAGCATCTACAGGGAAAGTGAAGTAATCAAAAAAGCAGCAGTACTGTCATGATGCCTACCCCCGGAGCACCAGGCCAGGCCCAGCACCCCCGGGAGCAGGCATCACGCCCCCGGGTAAAAGCCCAGCGGCCCTTTATAGGGGCTCTTTGGACTCTGTCCTGGCTCATGTTGGACATCAGTCCAGGCGCCATAGGTGCCAGGCTCATAAGGGGAAGTGTTTGGTGCACTTACCTGAAGCAGACAATGCTGCACACTCACCTGATGCAGACCATGCTGCATAAAGAACCAAGCCAAATGAGGCTTAGGTGGGACTATTTTTCTGAAGGAACTATTTTGTTACTTGGGTGGGGCTGTGGAAGAATACTCACCTGGAACTTCTTCCAAAGCTATTTAAGCCACGCCCGGACAGCCACACGTGCTTCGCGTTGTTCTGCATCCCAGCAGCAGGAACGCTCCCCGTGTCTGCTCCTGCACCTGGACTCCAGCCACGCCCGCCTCAAACCTGGAACACCTGTAAGGGAATAAGAGAAGAGAAAGTTGGAAACCAAGAACTTATTCAACCTTCTTAGCTGCATCCGGAATCTTCACGCCAGCATTCCTGAAGGAAGACTTCCATTTAAAAGCACCGCGTTGCTCGCTGCAGCGCCGCGCTTCACTCACCTGTTCCCGAGACGCCTCCCGGCTCCATCGCGGCTCTCAGCACCGGTCGCCACATCTCTGCACCTAGGGGAGAGAAGAAGAGACAAAAGGTGAGCAAGGGAACACAAGAGGAAAGCCGAATTTTCAGCCATATTACTTACCGGCTTTTCTTGATGAACCATTCCACATCTCGGGTCGGCGCTGCATCTTTGGCAGGTACCGCACCCCGGCCCCTATGGGGAAAGGACATTTTCAGCCATATTACTTACCGGCTTTTCTTGGTGAACCATTCCACATCTCGGGCCGGCGCCGCATCTTTGGCAGGTACCGCACCCCGGCCCCTATGGGGAAAGGGCAAAAGACATTACTGGGGAATTATAAATACATTTAGAGGGGTCGCCCTCATCACTAACTCACCTGATTTTACCACCGGCAATTTAACCCCTCAACGCATCGCCTTTGTTCTGCACCTGAAATAAAGGACAGAAAGACAACATAAAAGGAGGCTCACATTTGAACTTTTGCATCTTCATACTTACGGCGTATCGCTCAGAAAAGTCAAGTGGATGTGCCAGCGCCATTCTGAAAACCAGTGAAGTAACTGGACGAACGCGCGCCCCTGCACCAGAAGCAGGATGGAGAGTTCATCCTTCCAAACCATAAGGTGAGCTTAAACCAGGGGTTTTGGAGGAATCAGAGAAGAACAAAGGGGGGAAGAGGGGAGCAAGCACACTATTTGGCAGACAGTTAATCCCCTTTCTCATCTACAGAAGGATAATCCTACGGGCCAGACAAGTAAGATTTGGGGGTCCTGTTCAATCGGTGGTCCGAATTCTGCGCAACACGCTTGAAGAGTGGTATTGTGATTTGAGTGAGTGGAGATGAGGGTTCCTCTAAAGAGAGAAGATGTTTTAGCATGATCTAGAATTAAAGGATGTTGTTTGTGTGCTTAATTGGAGGTAGTAAGGAGTTCCAGTGCGGGGAGGCAATGTATGTTAAAGGATCAGAAGCAGGAGGTTCCACACAGCAGGGGAACTCAGAAAGACTGAGTTAAGTTTGGAAGTGGAAGTTGTGAGGGGGTGACTAGTGGGATAAAGAGGTACCTACGTCGGGAACAAGTCCATTGATGAACCAGACCAGACAGCGCCTCCGTGGGAGCCAGGTGAGCGTTACAAGTACTACCAGACAAAGTTCGTAACCTAACTCATTATCTTCATGCACAGAAATGATTGCTCTGCTTCAAAGCTGCTACTTCCCCTATTTACAAGTATCACATGATGTGACTGGACCATAAGGAAAGTAGTGTGAGTACAAAGTATTCAAATATGAGCATATCCAGGGAAAGTACAGTAATAAAAAAAACAGCAGAACTATAAGAAAGTGTTGATAACCTGACTGATTATCTTCATTCATAGAAAGCATTGCTGTCTTTCAAGCCTGTGTCTTTCCCTATGTATATGTTTCATAAACTGTGAGTTGACCCTAAGGGAATTGCTGTAAGAACATATTTGAAGGATAAGTCTACTAATCAGTAAAGGAGAAAAGAGGGAGCCAGACATGTGATGTCATCAGTGATGTCATAAATGACATTTGTGATGTCATCTTTGATATCCTGGGTGTTAGTCTTAGTGGTGGCACGAGTTATGGTTGCTTAGCTTACCATAACTTGCGAATTTCTGGGGGGTTTCGGTTTTACTTGTAACCATACCGTCCCTTTAACAATGTTTTTTCACTGAATTTCATAGGTTTTTGGTAGTGCAACTTCACCGTAACGTCCCTTTTACAAAACTGAATATATATATATATATATATATATACACACACATATATTGGTTTAAAAAACTCCTTCTGAGAGAGTCCATAGCACTTCCATACACATTTAATGGGGTAGACTTTTGGGAGAATCTACCTGGGATTCCTGCACCTGCCCTGATCACTTGATGAACACCTGTGAAATACAAACCTATGCCCTGACAGGCTTTGTCCTGATGGGCAAACATTCCCACTGGCTATTAACCATAGCACCTGAGCAAGTTAGGGTGAGGTTTGAGATGGCACTCTGCATGCAAACCTACATACTAAGAAAGTTGGAAGGGGTTCCTGGAGTCTTCATAATTCATACAAAAATAAAGAGGTGATGGCTGGAAGGTTTAAAATTAATCTTAAACACTGGCATTGCTGTGGGCAACCTTCCAGACCATTGTTCTTCGCCTGCCAAGCCATTACAGAAGGGGAAAGACCATGTGTAAATCAGGCTTGGTCCCACCCCAAAAAGGGGCAGTCCAGCTCGAACTGCTAAGTCACATCCCCTCTGCACGAGGCCACACGCATCCCCAGACATGTTTCTGCCTTGTTGGGCCTCATCAGTGAGGAGTAGCTTGGGTCTCTATGCCCAGCAGGCACGGGACCCATGTCTGGGCATAGCTGTCCCACTCAGGGCGACAAAGCAAAAATAAACAGGTATTGACTGGAAGGTTTAGAATAAATCTTAACCTCTGGCATTGCTCTGGGCAACCCTCCAGACCATCGTTCTTCATCTGCCAAGCCATTACTGAAGGGGAAAGAACATATGCAAATCAGGTTTGGGTGGGACTTTTGTGATGACATCACATGGTGTTCATGTTTGATGAAACTACAGGTGTGAAGGAGGCTGGTTATAGAGTGGTATTGTGATTTGAGTGAGTGGAGATGAGGGTTCCTCTAAAGAGAGAAGATGTTTTAGCATGATCTAGAATTAAAGGATGTTGTTTGTGTGCTTAATTGGAGGTAGTAAGGAGTTCCAGTGCGGGGAGGCAATGTAGGTTAAAGGATCAGAAGCAGGAGGTTCCACACAGCAGGGGAACTCAGAAAGACTGAGTTAAGTTTGGAAGTGGAAGTTGTGAGGGGGTGACTAGTGGGATAAAGAGGTACCTACGTCGGGAACAAGTCCATTGATGAACTTGAATTTGAAGATGAAAAGGCGATATTTAAAAAGTAAACATTGGTACAGGGTCAGCCACCCAGAGCGATGAAGTGGGGGGAGGTGGAAGAGCAGTGAGGGTAGTTATAGAAGTTGCAAAGTGAAGTTCTTTGACAAGTGTTGTTAAGGATGAGTGAGGCCTAAAATAATGGTTGAGTAGTAGTCAAGACAACTAAAACCAGGGGTGAAAGCAGGGTGTCTGCAGTGTGGTGGGTGAGGTAAAGGTCCATTTTACTTATGTTCAGAAAACTTAGCCTAACTTCTTTGGAAGTTGCTGTGATAAATTGCAGGAATTTAAGGTTGCTATCAAAAAGATTTCCCATTTGTGAGATGGGTGATGATATGAGGAGGTCTAGGGGAGGGACAGCTAAATCTTAGCAAAGGTATGCATAGGGAATAGAAGAGCCATCTAGTGCAGGATGGGAGAAAGGCAGCTGGATATCTATCGAGATAGACAAAGGGTGACGGATCCATAGCGTAAGATGTGTGTGTCTTCATAGATGTAAAAATGAGATTGGCTTGCCAAGAGAGAGGTACAGACCGTGTATAGAAGTCAGACAAGAACAGAGCCCTAGTTGCCTCTTACTGGGAGCATGATGTGGTTAGAGTTACTTCTATTCCATGTGATGGGGAAAAGGAGTTCTGATAGGGAGGAGGTGATCTGCTGGAGGGCAGACTTCTTGATGCCAAGGTTGCAGATGGTGAGGAGGAAAGAGGAGTTGTCAAGGTGGATAAAATCAATAAGAATTTGGCATGGTAATCGGTGGTGAGAAAGCTGGGGATGTGTGTGCCAATGTGATTTCTGTGGAGTGCCTATTCTGTAACCCAAATTGGAAGGGGTCGCATTGGTCATATGGTAGCCAGCAATTAGATCTAAGGCTCTCTCTTCTAAAATTTTGGAGTGGTGTGCGGGGAAGGAGATAGGTTGATTGTTGACTCGGTACTTGAGGTTGGTTGATATATCTTTTGGTTTCAATAGTACAGTATTTGTTTTGTAACAGGTGGGGAAGAATCCAGATGCCAATGAGAGGTCGAAGTGAGCAGAAAGGTGAGAGTAGGTGCTGGGTGCTGACATGTAATTATCTGAGTTGCAAATTGATCAACATAAGCACATGATTAATTGTATGCCTGTGGTATGAGTCTGGGGGCATTGGGTAGATGGTGAGAGGAAGCCCAAGGAGATCAAGTAGGGATGGGAGGTGGCAGAAGTAGCAAGAGAGAGAGGGTAAAGGAAGGAGGCTCTTAAGAGTCTCAGATTTGAACATCTTAGAAGAGAAGCATGTATTGTAGTCATTGGTAGAGAGCATGGAGGAAATGGAGCAAGGATGGGGGGTTTGCATGGCCTGAAAGGTAAAGGGGAGTTTGCATGGGTGTAAGTGAAGGGATTAGAGGGGGATTGTGAGCTTGGAGGCATCCAGGGCATTTGATTGATCAAGCAGTCCTTATAAGTAACACTTAAATCACCAATATAGATGGAGCGGTATTGCTGTTATTAGTTGAATGATTTTGAATAAGAGGGAATGAAGGTTGGTAGTGTTGCTAGAAGTGGTTGTTATCCAGGTTTCAGTTATAGCCATGATGGCAGGTAAGTCAAGGTGGTCATGGAGAAATGAGATTTGATTTACGTTTACAGTGAGGATTCCTAGGCTCTAGGTGACTAGTGGTGGGGGTGCAGGAGGAAAAAGGTCAAGGAACCTCCCAAAAGCAAGACAAAGGGTATGGATAGGGTTAAAGGGGGTGATAGGAAGAATGATTTTTGTATGAGCTAAGGTGGACTGGGATAGGGTCATGGAAGAGGGGTAGTAATATGGGGGTACAATTACCAGGGTGGGCATTGAAGCTAGTGAGAGGGATGGCGAGAGCGTCACTAAGAGTGTTACTAGGAGAAGGGCCTTGAAACATCAGGACACTACATAACTATTACCAATTTCCATACCACACCCCTGGTCAATGCATCCTTCTATAGTGGGCATATGAGGATGCCCTCAGGACACAATGGCGGTAAGTGGAAAAAGTGGTGGTAATTCTATTACTGACACTTTTACCACTCCACCGAATTAAGCGTCCCAGAAATTGGCGCTAACTCCTCCGGCAGAATTAGCAGCGGAGAAATTACCACTGATATCTGTCGGAATTAGCATGGTGCTAATTCAGCCAGCAGAATTAGCACCAGGAATAAAAATGGTAATTACACCGTATTACAAGTGGAAATACTGCTGAAAATGGGCGTCAATTCCACCAAAAACACAGTGCAGTTCCATCTACCTAAAATGTGGAGGTAAATGCATACAGGTGATGGAAATTAAGCCACAGCACCCAACAAACTCAGAAAGGGTATATAAGGCCCACACCTTCCCCAACCAGACTTTCAAACACCATGCTGCTACTAGCAGTTGCAAACCTAGAAATCCATCACCTCCTTACATTGAGCTGCAGAGGCATGAACAGCAGCAGCACAGAGCACAAGTAGCAGAAAGGTGGACGAGATGCCTGGCAAGAATATAGCCCAATGCCCGCATCAGGCCATCACCCTGGCTACTAACTGACCAGCAGCTTATAACACTCTAGCGCCTCAACAGGGAGAACATAGAAGAGCTACGCACCCTGATACAGGATGAGCTACAACGCAGGATCTACATCTGAGCAGCAATACCACCACTGCTGACACTTGTGTTGGTGCTGTACTTTCGCCCCAGAGACACCTTCCAGCACACTATGGGCATGCTATATGGCATTTCGCAGCCCACACTTTCAATCATGCACATCCAGGTGCTGAATGCACTCATGCAGCATACACCCAGCACATCTCCCTGCCCACCACAACATCACAGGTAAATGCAACAAATGCATGCTTCTATGCTGCTGGCCACATCCCCAACATCATTGCAGCTCTGGATAGAATGCATGTGACATTGGTGGCCACCCCAGTCATCAGAAGAGGTATACATGGACAGGAAACAACCACACCCCTTTATTGTGCAAGTGACGTATGACACAGACCTCACTGTGAGTCCCTGCTTCACCCGCTTCCCAGATTACACCCATGTTGCCATGCTCCTGCAAACAGTACACTGTATGCATATATGGTGATGCACAAAGGGCAATGGACATGGATCCTGGGTAAGCACAATCCCATCATACAACACACATTTGGTCCACAAGTGAAAATAGTCCCAGCGATGGGGCAGGGGACAAACACCTATTCAATGTCATTGTAGTGCATGCCCTGTCACAGACCTGTGCATGAAGGTCCTGCCCTCTGACACAACACAGAAGAAGCACCACCACACCGGACAAGGCCCTGCATGACAACACCATAGCATGACAGAAATGCATGATCCCCATTGCACTAAGAAAAGCACTAAGAGTGAATGACAGGTAGCACAATCCAAAGGCTAAGCATACATACACAGGCATCAGCACAGTTTCCCTGTGCATGATGACACCGTAACACTGACATGCATTGATGGCATGAACGCTGTAAACCGTAAAAGACAGTTGGCATGAATGCGAACACAAAGTACACCAGATTCCCAGTACACTCACCAGAGCACATGCATGAGAGCCCAGTACAGGACTTCCAAAGACAACATGTTAATTGCAAATCCAGTTAAAGTGAATGATTGTCATGTCTGGTGGTTTAGTGGCATGTGAAAAGGGGGAGTCACCAAGTGACATTGTCCACTTTTCCCGTAGTACATGAGGCATTATATAATGTAGGGATAGACAACCATAGTGATCCCAAATGTGCCATAAGTAAAGTAATAGACATGCTGACAAATGTTTCATGACCAATTGTCATACCTGTTCATAACAACTATAAGTATTACTTTTTCAGGTCACTCTGGTTATCCTGCACTCCTGTGGCAGATGACACCTGTCTGGAACCTACATACAGCACAGCAGGAGGCCTACAATCAGGCACATATAAGGACCATGACGGTTCAGGTGTCTCCACCAGACAGGAGACACCCTAATGCAAAAGCCAGACAAGGTGGGCATAACTGTTGTGGGCTGTGTCATGTAGCACAACAGGTTCATTAGTAGACCTGTATCCCTGCCCCGAGATATTAACATGGCTCTCCCAGAGGACGATGACACAAGTAGCAGGGATCACTTACTGCCACAGAGTGAGCATGATGAAGGCAGGGAAGGATGTCTCGTGGGCCATGAACTGAGTGACAATTTCTTCTGAGTACATTTGATTACATATTCCCCACACAGTTGTATATACTCACATATTAAATTAGTCACACAGTCAAAAATGATTGTCCTCGCATCTGTTCAAGTGTTTGTTATCTAATATGTATACAAAGAAAGGCCCATTTCCACTCTCCAACCTCAAGCTCCAACACCCATTTCCTCCCTCCACCCTTAAACCCCAACATCCATTCTCTCCCTCCACCCTCATATCCCAACACCCATTCCCTCTCACCTGCCTCAATCCCCATGCCCATTATCAGTCTTTATTTCTGTGGGTGTATGCTACTTCCTTGTGGAGCTGTTGTGAACACGAAAGTATACACTGAGTGTGCCTTAAAGGAGTGCTGAGTCCACACCCTTGATGTGCTGGAGAGTCAGTGTGATGGCTCTCACCACAGTCTCATTGGATGCAGACATGGCCTATGCCAACTCACACACTCTGTGCAAGAGTAACGCCAGCCGTGTCATCACCAATCCTCCTGCTCAGCCCCTCCACGGAACTGGACACCTACCTTGATGCCCCCTGAACAGCTTCCCTCATTTGCTTAGAATGGGATATGTGCCCCTGTCCAATTCATTCTATGCACTCCAGGTGCTCTGCAATCACATTGAGCATTTCCCAAATGACAGTGAGGCCTGGTTGCGATACAGCGGGTGCTTCTAATGGGGCTTATCCCTCCCTGGTGTACTTGCGCCATGGACTTCTGTGTCATGATAGCCATTTGTGTCATTTGTGTCCTGCAGATGTTGATACTGCTGTGCATGGCCACTGGATGAGTGAAAGGGCGTGGTTAGGAAAAGGGAAAAGGTCAGATGGGGAGAGGAGTCCAGCGGGTGAATGTCAAGATTTGAACGTACTAGAGTGCATACACTGGAGAGGTGGACGGTTGCAAGCGGAGGAGAGGATGTGGTTGAAATCTCCTTGGCAGTGATAGGAGCTGAATCCTCATGACTGCTAGAAAGATTGGTGGTGGTGAAGGTGGGGGGTGGAGTTGCCTCCACATGGCTGACAGTAGAAGCTGCAGTGGTGGTGATGGTGGGTGGTGGAGCATCTGTGTCTTTGATAATTATGGTGGTAATGTCACCAGCGGTTGCGGTGGGCACAGGCTCTGTGGAGGCAGATGTGGTGGCCAAGTACCTGACTTTTTTACGGCTTGTGGTGCCTGGAGGAGTGGATCAAATTGGAGGTGGCAGTCACTGATGTGGTTGACATGATCGCACCTTCCTCCCAATCTTGGCTGCCTTGTACTCCTGTTGGGAGAGCTGAACATGCTGTCACTTGTAGTTTACTTAAGGGTATGATTGTACATTGCAATTGTAGTCATTGGGCCTCATTCCGGGTTTGGAGCTAACCATGGAGTAATTAGCTCCATGGTTGCCTCCGAAACCGTCCCAAATCCGGCATGATGAATGGAGTAATTACCGGTCCATTCCAGGGTTGGAGGGACCGGTAATTCCCCATTCACCTTTTGCCCTTCCCATTCCTATTTCTGCCCCATAGGGCTCAATGGAAATGGGGAAGGAGGTAATTACGGCACGGTAAATTACGGTACCGTAATTACCTCTGAAGTACCTTTGCGGGTCCCGTACTTAACTCCTGCTAAAAGGACCCGCAAAGGGACCTCGGAATACGGAGGTAAGGGATTACGGGCATCGGCACCCTTACCGGTGCCGGTAATTCCTTACCTCCAACCTCGGAATGACCCCCATTGTGTGCTTCTCAAGGGTCATGTAGGGAGGAGCCTGGCCGGCACACATAGAACATATGTCATTTCCATCATGGCCTACATGCTCCTAATGTAGTCTATTTCCCTGTCTTGGGTTGCTGTATCTTTGCATGCATTACAATTACAGGGCAGTTTCCCTTGGGACATTTCTGCTTTGTCATGTTCATGGTGCCTTATGCATGTGCTCAGCATGATAGTCACAGGTGCGGTCAGGTGATGGTGTGGCCTCTGAGGTCTGCTGGTACTAGTCATGTTGTGTACCCTGTTGTTTAGTGATCCATTTAGTGATCCATTTAATGAAGACCTTGTCAACGACAAATTGTTAAATGTTTCATGCCTGCTGTGTCTCGATGCAGGTCCCCTTCTCTTGGTGTGGCGTACCTTGGGCCTTGATAGCTGGGACCAATGTATTGTTTCTCGACATGCTTTGCATTGACTGACACAGGGTCAGCTGGATTCCATGAAGATTATGGTTTCCCATTCATATGATTGAGTCTTTGCCAACTGGACTTTGGTCTACTCACTGGGGTCCATTTGGCTAGCTCCTCTAACCTCTGCTGCTACATCGCCCAGCCATGTGTAGGATGTGCAGAAGTCTCCTCCCGTGGTGTTAGCTTGAGGGCTCCACTGTGCCTGCTCCTGTGGATGCTGTCTCCTTGTGTTGGAGTGCAAGGAGTGAGCGGACCCTGGCCTTCAGGTCATTTTAATGCGTCTGTATGTCCTCAGTGTCGCAAGCCACTGTCCCAGCTGTCACAATCTTTTCCTGCACCTCATTCCAGATGGCTATCTTCCTTTGACTTGATCTAGATTTGCTTTCTGGACCAGACAGCTCATCTACATGCGTCACTACCTTGTCTGCCAAAGTGGATATCTCTGCTTCAGTGAATTTTGGTTTCTGGACCCTCATTTCTGTCACTTTGCTTTTTTGTTCGTCCCCCGACATGATTTCTGCAAACTCACACAGTGGATTTCAACTGTATTGTGTTTTCATAGATGGTGCTGCTGAGCTTCCCATTTGCGAAATCTTGGTATATCTGGCCAGTAGTAAATAATTCCGCCGCAACAATTACTGTTCAATAATTCCTCTAACTTTCTGGCGGGATCAGTCATTCTGCTGAAAATTGACGAATTTACCACACGAAATTGATTTTCAGCAGTAATTCTGCCAGATGTAATTACTGTTACCGCTGATGGGTTGAGCACGCACCCGCCAACTCATAATGTGGCAGTAATTCCACTGGACTCCATGCCAGTAATGGTAATTCCATCTGGCGGAATTACTGCAAAACATGGCGCCCATCTTGTAATGAGTGCCAACGCCTCTATACTCTCGACACAGAGAAGCATACCCTTATGCACGGATAAGGGTACTCCCACTCTACATGAATCAACACAACAGCAAACCTCTCTGGCACTTTCCCTCTCTCCCACTAACCCTACTCACCCACCTCTTCTTCAGAGCCACTAGGGCATCTAGAGACCATGCAAATGGCATCTGTGCACGGTATAAATCCCAGTAACACAACATTGAATAACATAACATACACATGGCCATTGGGAAGGAGTTGTGAGACTATGGGAGGATCCGGGAGAGCCATAGAAACGTGTCACTGTAGGGTAGGTTTAAGGTTTGGATGGACAGGGACGAAGCTGTTAATTGGTGTGAACAGATGCTGGTGAGCAAAAGGTGCATTTGCTAGAGCATCAGTAATTATAAAGTAATTATAAAGTAAGTGGTAGAAACTGCAGGTGGCCATTGCAGGAATGACAGTAGACTGAGAAGGTAAAGTTGAATCCAGAAGTACTTTAGATCTTATAGTTCTGTGCTGCAGGGGCCAGTGAAGCAGCAGAACTGGACAAATGGAGAAACGGCACAAAGGCTGCACTGTTTGGGCAATTCACATGCAGCATGCAGCATGCACGTCATGCCAAGTCATGCTGTTCTGCTAAGGAATTCTGGTGTGTCTGGTAGGGTGGCACTGGAAGTGGGAATAGTGAGGCAGAAATAACCAGTCCCAAGTCCATAGCAGTAGTGGGAGTCACATTCTCAACCCCTCCATCCTAATGAGCTTGGCTGCTCCACAGTCCAGTGTACCTTAGGGAGGGCTGAGAGAGTGTGGTGTGGATAGAACTATTGGCATGGAGCTAACTTGGGGCTCACAAGTTCAGGGACCCCAGAGATCAAAGTGACATTCATCTTCTCTGATATGTCTGTTCTGGAACTGTTCTATGTGAATGATTATTTTTAAAGGCCCTCAAATGAACTTGCCAGTTGAATTTTGAACATGTTTTTCAGTATTCATCTGCTCCAATGGACTTGAAATCAGAGCACTGTGTGGACGCAGAAAATGCCGAAAGCACGTTGTGGATGCATTCCGTAAAATGCAATGGTTGGATGTCTGCTTGTCCTCAAATACGTACACCCACTCCTACTGGAGGTCACAAAATGCATGTGATCACTTGCCAGTGTGCACACATTGCCAAATGCCCGATATCTGTGCATCATTGGTGATGCTCATCACTTTCTGAAGGTGTCTCACTTACTAGTCTCTGGGGATCTGTAATCCAAGTGGCCAGGACACGGCCATCGCTATTAGATCCAGTTTCAGGGGGGGACCAGTGCGGGAGGATCACCTGGATGGGGGGTCCTTGGGAAGTGGAAGTGGGACACCAATGGGTGAGACCCGGTATCCCCTTTTTGTTAACACCTTTTCCGCATCCTACTATGTAGGATACTTAACACCTCAACCCCCCCTTTCTTGACATGAGCCCTTTTATCACAGACTGATTACCCTGAAAGACAATATACTAACACCAGAGCCGTATACCTGACATGTCCCAACTCAAGGGTCAGGCAAAGTAAGGCAATTGCCACTGATTTCACATACCTGGAGATAAAAGGCGGAGCATTAGACCACACTCTGAGCAAGGCAGAACATACGAGGAAGCCGTAATTCTAGGATGGCAGGTCAAACGGAGGAGAAAGGCGGCACAACCAAAAAGGACATTAAGGAGGGAATTTCCCTTGCCCTTTTCCACCCAGACCCGCGAAGCTTCCAAACAAAGAAACGTAAGACTGGGAATCGCAGTTGGTGGATGGTCTGACAGATGTCTGCGGTACATGTAACCCTCCCGCTCTGATAGCCAGGGCGGAAGATAAGGTTGCCATCATGGTACCGACCTTGACTCCAACAGCAAAAGAAACGCCAAGTTCAGCACAGCCGGAAGAACAGCACAGTCGGAAGAACCTGATAGGCGCTGGACTGTGTTAAGCTCAAGGTTGCAGTGGCAAGATTGAAAGATTAAAGGTATAAACTATGATTACCAGAATGGCATAGGGGAGGCCGATGAAAGGTGGCTAGGTGGTCATACAAGGGTCCAGCCAAATCCCTTGTACAATCGAAAGTCCTTGATGCATTGCAAAAGTATTAAGGATCGTGAAACAGGCGTTTGCATCCGGTTGAGGGGAACGCCTTTACGAACTGGGATTTTGGGAAATAGAGTGACCCAGCGATACATGATCGCCCTTCAGAAGTCTCTGTGATTTATAATTGGCAAGTGCTATTGGAAGGTCATAGCCCGGCTGAGGGGGACCCAAATAAATGTTTAAAAAGACATTAAGGACCTCATTACGACCCAGGCGCTCCCGTAATGAAGGGTGCCGGTACGGGACCGGCACCGTTCATTACGGGATGCCCTATTACGAGGTCGACTTGCGGGACCCGCTCAGAACATCTGGTCAGACCAGACGTCCTTAGCGGGTCCCGCAAGGGGACCAGGGAGCTAATAACGGGCCCGTTATTAGCTCTCTCCCCATTCCCATTGGGCCCTATGGGGGCTCAAATGGGAATGGCCATGGGTTTTTTCAATGAGCAATTACCGGGTCTTTCAAGGTTGGAATGGCCCGGTTATTCCTCATTGAAGGAACCCGGAGCTGGAACCCGGTATGGATGTAGCCATGCCCTTGTTAAGGGCATGGCTACCTCCATACTCGTAATGAGGCCCTAAGACTTTTGAATACTACACATGATGAGATTGTGATTGAAAGGCGGTAGTGAACCCAACTGAGGGATGCCAGAAGAAAAGCTAAGGGAAGTGAATCCCACATTGTGAAAAAAAGCTGCATGAACTGCATTGTGGTGAGAAACGGGGAACCCGACTGAGGGATTTCCACAATGAGTGGTTGGTCTGAGCCCGACTGAGGGAGACTAACATTGAGAGACAGATCAGAGCCTCCATGAGGGGGATCCACGGGTGAAGAATAATGACCTGAAGAGGAATAAAAGGAACCTTTTGCTTTGTTAGTTTATGCTACATCAGGCCTTCTGAAGTAAGAGACTTTGCTTGAAAGAGTCTTGGATACAGAAGGTTCCCATATTATTGACAGGAACTGTAACCTCGTACAGGGGAAGCCACGGAGTGTGCTGTGCTTAGTAGTCTCGCCTTTGTCCCCTGCTAGAAAATGTGGGGAAGAAAGACCCCGGCCACAACATCCTGACTTATACTTCTTTCTTTTTTTGTGACCACTGTCCCCCACTGTTTAACAATTTAGGGGTAACGATTGGCAATAATTTTCTTTAGTATATGCCCTTTTATTTTGACAAAAGGCCACTAGGACTGCTTTATTATTATTTTGATGGTTGTAGCTGGGTCCCATCTTAGATTTGCGTTTAGGTTAGGCATTTTTCTCACCCATTTATACAGTTTAATAAACGCCCTTGAACTGTGATCATTTGTGTCTCTCTTTATTGTTGCCACCATGAGTTCCTTACACTTTCTTCAGAGGGCCTGATGTGACAAACATCCAAACGTTCCTTTCACCTCAAGATTCTCATATACAACTTCCTGGGTGATTTTCAATTCACCCTGGGCACCCCTCCACCGGAGTGGTTAAGACGCCCTCTAACACAAAGCTTTCAACTGATCTCCCTCTGTAAAATGGGGTAAAGGTGTTACAAGGAAGAGGATACCACGTCTCAACATCCAGTGTCCCACTCCCACTCCCCAAAGACCCCTCACCCAGGTGATCCTCCTGAACTGTTCCTACCCCAGGAACTGGATCCAAAACCGATGGCCATGTCCTGGCCACCTGGATAATGATAAAATATTTATATAGCACCTTAATCCAAAGCGCTTTACAGAGCACGTATTTACATACAATATCACCCAACCGAAATTGGTACTCATTTATCGACCTTGGAAGGATGAAAAGCTGAGGTGGCCTTGCCGGGATTCGAACCTACGACCTGCAGATCCCGCTCAGATCACAGCAGCGAGCGCTCAACCCGCTGAGCTATCTTACCAGGGGGGATTAGCGGCTGAGAAGCTACACTATGGAGTTGTACGTGACCATATCACTCTCTAAAACACTGTTGCAAAATATATTTTTGAACACCACATACTGAAACATCAGTCTAGTATCTGGTGAAAGGTTCCTGAACAATACAATATCCTGAAAAGATCAATAAGAATATCTTGCACCCTTTACTGCTGTTTCTTCTAATAATATCTTATTATTTGGGGGGTATGCAGCAGTGACCCTCTAGCAAATCAACACCCCCACACCAGTGCCCTCACTTGTGAAAAAGCTACATTTTACAGAAATGTTATTTTTATACTTCTGTACTCTCCTATCCATTCTGGCCTAATTTCTGCACAGAGGCCCTGATTTGCAAAGCGTTTATCAAAGGGATTGCACCGTTGTAAAACGTTTTTGTAAATCAGGAACAGAATGAGCTAATTTGTGGAGTACAAATTGAAAGCACCCTCCATAAAGCAGAATCAGAAGGCGCATTCCCAGGAGTGCTTAAAACCGTGTGGTACGTGACATAGGGCCTCAATACAAATCAGGCGGTCCGGAAATAACGGTGGCGGTAAACCCGCCGCCACCGTTGTTTCCGGACCACCTGATCCCGAAATGCTGCCGGTGTTTCCATGATCCCCATTCCCATTGAGTCCTGTAGGACTCAATGGGAATGGGGATTAACACCATTCCGCCTCCGTGATTCCCGGGAAAACCGGGGTTGTAATGCCCTGGTAATTCCGGGAATCACGGAGGCGGAATGGTAATACGAGTCCGGCGGTAACCAGGCGGTTTTACCGCCTCGGTTACCGCCGGACTCATAATGAGGCCCATAGACTTCATAAAGGTGGAACACTGACCAGTGATTAGTGATTGTCATGGACTCTTATTTAGGCATGCATGGCACAACAAACACTTGTCAACAAAACCTACATGCCTTACTGAATACCAATGCTGTAATGTCCTGTTTCTGTGTTCCTCCCCTACCCTCTGCTATGTCGATATCTAAACCGGCTCGGAGAGCGGGGCATGTCACATTGGTTCCATGTGAGTTCATCACCTGCTTTTACATTGCCAGGCTTTTAAACGTGCACATTCCATCGAATGTGCTCATGGTTTTATTTTATTTATTTTTTGGGGGGGTCCCCCCAAATCCCCCATCCACACTTATTTTTTACTATTGCCCACCGCCCAACCCCTTATTTGCCCTTTCCCACCCCCCCTAAAAAATTCGATGAGCACATACGATGTAATGTGCACATTTAAAAGCCTGGCGATGTAACAGCAGGCGATGAAACAACGTTGTACCGTCACATGTGGGGGCGGGCTGGAAAGAGCAAGAGTAATGTTTGAATAAAGAAGTCCACAAAGACAGCCGCTCTGTGCCTATCTGATGTATTGATTACGTATCATATTAATATAATGAGTCAGGGCCACCCGCTCAATAGATAACATTGGCGACAAGCGGCTCCATTTGTGCTATTATTGCGGCGGTGCGCACTAGAATACCCTGCACCTGCTGTGCCCAGAAGGCCTCGTTCCCCACGACGGAGTGGTGGAGAGAGGTGGAGCTCTCTTGATCATTGGAAGGGGAGCGTGAGTGCAATGCTCTTTCCACAATCTGCCCAAGTACTTCGTGAGGGACGCAAGCATAATTCCTGACGCATCGCATAATAGTACGTTCTGCTGGCTGACAGCCTAGGTTATCCGTGATGATTTAGTGCACATGCCTCTCTACTCACAAGGCAGTATCTTTTCTGCTCACTCCCTCAGTGGAAATTAATGAACACTACAGCCACAGTATATATCAAGCAACTACATTACCAGCTCTAGTGGCTAGTCAGTGACCTCCACAACTAAAAAGGCATCTGCAAGGACTACCACTATCATCTCACTGTGAGTACACCCTAGAGCAGAGTAACCATATCTGAGAATGAAGACCTTAGCGTCAATGCCACCCTGTCTACATTTTCCCCTGGTTTACCAAGCAGGATGAGGGTAGGACATGAGTCCTTACAGCTACAGGCCGTCCCAACACTCGACATTTCAGACACCAGCAGTTTGGCACCACGCTGGAACAGATGGTTAAAAGAGTTTTACATTTACATCGATGCTACCGGATAAAGGGAAGAATGACGTCTGAGAGGAATACTCATGCATTTGCTAAGGCCAATAGTATGAGACATTGTATTTGTGATTCCTGAGAGTTCCACCGACACATTTATGGGAATCATTGACTCATTGAACACTTATTCTGTTCACTGAGGAATGTGAGTTTCGAGAGACATATTTTTCACACCTCCGCTCAAGAGAAGGGTGAGACTCTGGGCACATTTGTCATTTGACTATGGAAGAGAGTCAAGTGTTGGGATTTGGATGACCATTCAACAAAGCATTAAAGTCGCAAGTAATTGGCAGCGGTGAATCTGCTGAATTCAGCAAAAAACAGCAGCAAAAGGCCAGATCCTTGGAGGAGATTCTAATGCTCGCAAGGGCTGGCATGGCGCTTTCCATGCAGGCAGAGTCTCTGAGCAATATTACAATTACACAAACAGCAGCTGCAGCGCCTATGCCAGGTGCGATCATCAGACAAATCAACCAGCGAAGAACACAAATGTTACCATTGTGGATAAAATTTCCCTCATGTTGGCTCCTGCCCAGCGATGGTCACTCATGCGATGGCTGTGGAGGTGAGAACCATTTTCAATCTGTGTGTAAGAACATCAAGTATATCCGGCAGACCATAGAGGCTCTGGTAGAGATGCTGATGATCCTCATTTGAGAAAATGGAGGTCTCCCACCTCCAGCCGGATGGGTTCCCCTGGCAGACGTCAAGAGTCACCACATAGAGCCAGGAGACACACGGAAGAGAGGGAGGACTATTGCAGAGCTTCCACTCTGGAAGAACCAAACAGAAAGTCGACACACCAGAAACAAAATGCATACCACTTTCTCGTAGATGTAAAGACGACTCTGATTCATCATCGAGTGGTGATCGCAAACAAGGATATGTCCATGCCATAGCAAAAAAATGGCAGTGGAATAAAGTCCGATATTATTGCTTCAATTGAATGGAAGTGCATGGGAATTTCTAATTGACACAGGTGCCATGGTCAAAGTGATAAATGAAGAGACCCACCAAGGGCTCAAACACACTGGGAAACTGAGATCTCCTGACATTGTTATATATCCTTATGGATCCCACACGCCACTAGGATGCAAAGGCATGTTTGAAACTACCTGCTCCTATAAAAGCAAGTGTGCGAAGCTGGTCATATATGTTGTGAAATTGTACCAGGAGGGAGCATCATCAGCTTCAAATGAGCCATGCCACTGGGGTTGGTTCACATTATGTATCAAATCATGTCCGCGTACACCACAGACCGCAGGGATAGGATCGTCAAAATGTTTCCTACTCTCTTTAGGGGGCTGGGAAAACTAAAGGCAAGCAAAGTAAATAACACATCAATCATGACATCAAACCAACTGCAGAGCACTATCGGCGAATTTCCTTAAATGTTCAAAAACAAGTAGAAGATGAAATACAGGCTTAGTTACATCAAGTCATCATTGAACATACAACAGGGTCCATGCCATGGGTCTTTCCAATCGTCCCTGTGCCCAAAAAAGAAAATGGAGGCAAAATTTGAATCTGTGTGGACATGCGAACACCCAATTTGGCCATTGAAAGAGAAAGACACCTGTCACCAAGAATGAAGGATATGATGCATCTGCTGCATGGGTCGAAGATATTCCCAAACTGGACTTAAATAAAGGATACCACCACTTAGAGTTGCACCTTGAATCTCGCTATATTTCCATAGGACTCCATGGGAGTAGGACCCTGATGCACAGGCACTGTTGTTAACGGTGCCAGTGCTTTGGTGAAAAACCTGCCGTTAGGGGCCTGAACTCCTGACAGGTCAGTCCTGCCAGTAATTCAGTGCCCCTAATGGCAGACTTGCAGTTACTCCCAGGTATGCACAAGTAGCTTTTTCATCCCAGCATTAAAAGTGGTGTAATTAGGTGGTCACACCCAACGTCCAGGGCATTCAGGGCCAATAATAACCCACCAGCCCCAGCCTATGGTATACCTGAACAAAGCTTGGTGAGTGTGCAGGGCTGTACCCATCCGAAAAAGGGAGTGCTCACTATATGCATCCGGGCTCCCCCTTTGGGGTGTCAATAGTGTTAGGGGATTACGTTGACAAGAGATGGGCTCTGTATGCATTGGGTGTGCCCAATTTCCCATAAAAAAAAAACACAAGATGGCCAATGCCATCATAAATAGAAAAAGGGAGTAAGGAAAGGGTGGTACCAGAGAAAAAAGAAAATGACAACACCCAAGGGAGAGGCTTGGGTGGGTGTGATAACGCAGGAGCTTACTGGCGGATTGGGCCGTGTGCTTGGCTACCTGAATGACCATGAGCACCCCACTGGGTCCGAATAGAATCCCTGCACAAAATCGTTTAGACTATTTCTTCCAGCATATAATTTCCATGTTTCCTGTCTGGCCCTTTCACACTCTATCAAGCACTTGGTGATATGGTAAAACAAAACTCACAATATTTCTATTGAGCGCACACATTTACAGAGTGAACTGCTCTTGTATATGTACTCTGCCAGACGTGGCATCTGAAGTATTGTATTTTCTTCTACATTCACCTGCTGAACTAACTGCATATGCTGAGACTTTTAACTTCATTTTATTCTGAGAATTGTGCTGTAAAATGCAACATTTTGACCTATTAAAAAATAATTTGGGGGTTTACTACACCAATCCCCCCTTGGCCATAGCGCTCGCTCATATTCAGGTGAGATCTGTTTACCACTTTGATTTGCAAATTAATCAAGCACCACTGATTAATAGATTTTAAACCTTACAAACTACCTTGCACTGCTCCGAAATTATTGATGCCTACAGGCCCCCAAGGATTTATTCAGGCAACGACTAACAACTCTGATCCTTTCCACGGAATGACTAAATCATGCAGTGTCTACATTCATGTTTACTTTTTCAGGGGAATAATTGAGATTGAAAGAAACTACACCAAGATGACACGAATATTTTTTATAGAGATGTACATAATGTTTTGTTCTTAGGATTTGTGATTTTAAGGGGACCAGGGAAATAAATGAACTATTTCTAAAGAATGTGCGCTGTTCAACTGAGTCCTTTACATTTAATCAAAAACAAATTTAGAGTAATGTTAATACAGTTCTAAAATTTTATTTCTGACAAAGTTCATAAAGATGCGCCAGTTTAATAGTAGAACTTACATTTTGCATAAGAAAAAATCTGATCCTCGTTTAACAGAATGTAGTACCACTAGCTAGGTAGACTATCATATTAACATATGACAGTAGACACTGGATTTAAATAACTGAAATATATTTAAAAAAACAGAATTGTAGGATTAGATATTGAAACTACATGACCCAGGCATTTGTTTTAAATAATGCAAATTCACAATCGTAGCACTCAGGCTGTGTATAGTAGGTGCAAAACATCTCCAGTGTTGGCACATGACATGTCACGGATCCTGCATTTGTAGTCCACCATTTTAAATCAAGAATTTCCTATTCAGTTTATTTTAGTCTAGAGTCTTCAATGTGCTGTTTTCTTGCTTACACCCTGTTTGTCAGTTATAATTTATCTCAGTGCGAATTGAAAAGTAGGTCAGCCAATATTTATAGCTTACACATTTGCAATGCACATCTTGGAGGCAGGCAGGCAGGCAAGTGGAGTTGTAAATGAGTGAGCATATTACATATTGCAGGCTTCATAGCTTGTACTGAAGCACAGTACTGTGGCACATGCAGTAAAGCATTGCATTTCAGACTTGAAATACGGTGTGTGTGTGCGTGTGCGCGCGCGTGCTTGTGTGTGTGTCTGTGTGTTACTATTTTAAGAACAGTTGTATGCAGGTAATTGCACCCGTGCCTGAGCACAATCTGTAAACTCGTGGCGAGCCCAGTAATCCAGTGTGCACAGTGACCATAGAGCCCGCTGCTGCAAAAATAAAATATGAAAAATTGAAATCACACAAAAACAATGGAAAAAGTGAGATCAAGCAATAGGACAAATTAAACGCTCAATAAATATTGACTGAAAAGAGAAGAAATAGTTCCTGGCGATTTGCAGCACTAGTAAATGTGACTTCCACAAGGTTGCAGCACGGGCAAAGAGCAGCCATGGAAATAAGAGCAAGTAATGTTCTCCTTTTTTAATGGGAATCACCATACACAGCATGGACTCCTTCATTTTTTCAACCTCCCCATATGCAAATTGAAGGTTGATCCATGTCTTGCCAATGCAGTCACAAGTATCTGTGGGCCTCATTACACGGTAGGCGGTAAGGGTTTACCGGTACCGGTTTTTTACCGGTACCGGTAAACCCTTAACGCCTTACTACAAGGTCCCTTTGCGGGTTGGGGAATTTAACGCCTGCTTTTTGCAGGCGTTAAAAACCAACCCGCAAAGGGACCAGTGGAGATAATTACGGTACCGCAATTTGCGGTACCGTAATTAGCGCCTTCCCCATTCCCATAGAGCCCTATGGGGCAAAAATGGGAATGGGGAAGGGCAATGGTGGAAGGGGGAATTACCGCCCCGCCAACCTTGGAATGGGGCGGTAATTTCCCTTTCCTCCAAGGCGGTACCAGTACATTACCGGCAAGAACCATGGCGCTAATAGCGCCATGGTTTACCGCCTACCGTGTAATGAGGCCCTATATCCGTAAATTGCGCACACATGGGTCAATATGCGCACAAGCAGCATCTGCATGCCCATTAGTTTCAGTCACCCTTTTCTACTATAACTCGCACCTTGTGCCTGCACGAACTGTGCTTTTGGTGGGTGCAAATGAATGTAAACACAGACATGCTTTGTGAACCGAACTTCAATCTGGTAAGCTCATGCAGACACGACAAGGCCAGAATGTGGAAATTGTGTGAAAAAAATAAATAAATAAAGTTTTAAAGGGACGAGAACAGGAAAAGCTTTCTTTACATGGGGAGTCTCTGATCACGAATTTATTTTTCAAAAGTGTCTCTGCCACCTGTGACATCATATGCCATCCAACTCTAGTTTTTCTTTCATAAAGATTGTAGTCTGGCCGGGGGTTACTGTGCAAGGGCAGCAGCCCGCATACAGCAGCCGAAACCACCTTTTACTAGAAAGGACAATAAGGCACTCATAAGCGACCAGAAGTAGCGGTGGGGGTGGAAGTCTCATGCCTCTTGGCCCGGATCCCCAGACTGAATGTTGCCAGATTACATCACTACCGGAACTGAAAACGAAAGTAGGATTATCGGGGGTTGAAAGAATACATTGCTTTCCCGGGAGGCGGGATGAATGCTCTGGAAGGTCTAGTGGTAGTTTTCTCAATCTTTCTCAGGTCATGTCAGTAGTGCTCTGAAAAGGTAAGGGGTCTTGAGGGAGGGTCAGGTCCAGAGATATCTTAAAATAAATATTGATAAAAAAGAACCTCATTTGCTTACAGTTTATGATCCTTGGATTCCTGGGGATTTATGGGCGGGCAAAAGGGGCTTGTGTTCCCCACCTTTTTACACCCTTTGCTCATTTGTGGAAATAAGGGGGCATTTTTGCACATTTCAATGTGTATTCCAATGCAATAAACACGATTGCCTTTGTAATGTGCAAAAAATGAAAGACCTTCCCCTGTGTCTGACTAGGCACAGGAGAAGGCCCAATGCACAATAGGCTCATTTCTGAGCCATTTGTTTGTTTTCCTTTGAAGTGGGAGAGCGGCTGTGTTAACCACTGCTCTCCCACCTGTATTGCTAGTCTTCAGACAAGGATAGGAATACATTTTAATATATTACTGCATTTCACAGTGTCTGGCCCCTTAAGGGCCTCTCATTCTGAAATATGCTCCAAGCAGCCAAGCCTGTAATACACGGGAGCAAGCTCCCGACACTAAAGTATTTAAGGGTTGGGCAGCGCATCTTTGCGCTGCTGTTCAGCCACTGCTGAAATGCACAGGTCGTCTTTGCACTCATTTTTGAGAATCTGCCCCAGTTTATCCATTAACTCTAGCACAACTCTTGTTGCATCCTGACCCTTCTGAGGAAAATATATTAATCTCATGCAATCCCGAAAGTTGTAATGCATATTGATACATTTGTGTGCCATGGTTTTTCAGAAGATAGCTCAGTTTGGTAAGCACTCATTACATGGATTTGTTCATATGACAGATCACAGTACCAAATTCCAACACGGAAGACTCACCCTTTCCAATGTCTGAGGTTGATAAATGTGTGTATGTGTGTCCACTTTTTGGGCGGCTTATAACTTCGCTCCCCCTGGACGAATCCTCACCAAACTTTGCAAAAAAAAAGTATAAGGCCCACTCTGAATTTTTTTGCAAAGTTTGGTGAGGATTCATCCAGGGGGGGAAAAGTTATAGGGGGGTCCCAAAACGTTTTTTTTTCCCATAGACTGAATGGGAAAAAACTTTGCGCACGGCTACAGCCCAAACCGCTGGATGGATTTACACCAAATTTGCGGCAGGAGCGGCGGCCTGGTCCCGAAAGCGTGCTTTTGCAAATTTGGTGTAAATCCATCCAGTAGTTTTTTTTAAAAAATGACCAAAATGTAAGGCAAAAAAATTAGTGATATCTGTGTTCGCTTCGCGGACGGACTTCCCTGTTCGCTCCGCGGACAGCACCCCGATTGGCCCATGGCCTTGCGTCATGTCCGCGGACATGTGACGTGTTTGCTGATTGGACGGCGAGGGGTGTGGAGCGCGTCAGATTTTCTGTGGCGCCCGCCATCTTGTATTCGCAGTCGACCGCGTACAGCGCGGTGAAACGTGGATAAAAAATTGTATTTAGTGCCCTGTGTTGGTGTGTAAGAGTGTTTGGGGAGGGTGGGGGAGTATGAGATAGGTTCAATGTTTTGTTTTTTTATGTGCTAGACGTTTTTGTTGCGTTCGATTTGTCCGCGGAGAACACGGCTGTTCTGACATTTTGTAAATAAACTAAATGGTGGGGTGTTTACAGGACGGAGTATGTGTCATTTTTGTTCGCAAGGAAGGTAAAAATGAGCTATGAACACTCACGGTGTACTTAATTGTTCGTAAATACACAAACTGGGGGTGTTCTCAGGACGCTGTCCGTATTGTAATCTGTCTAGTTGAATGTGTTCTAAGAACACTCGCGGTGTCCCGAAATGGTTGCAATTACACAAAATGGGGGTGCGCTGAACGTTGTTTGTATTGTTCATTGTCAGGGTGAAAGTGTTTTAAGACCACTCCTTTTGTCCGCTAATAGTACAATTTCCTATGGGCGTCAACCGACTTTTTGTCCATTAAAGAAATGATAAATCCGGCTGGTGTGCGCCGACATTATGTGATAATCCTATGACTGGCGCTATTGACCTGGCTGACTTGCTTTTGCGACACTAAATCATATCTCCCACCCCTAAGCCTGATATTATCAAAGCATTCATATTCCCCGCCTCTCTCCGTGACGTTACAGAGTGCGTCATCAAACACGCCCAGTCCTCTCCAGTCCTAAGTGACTTTACACAGAATCCGGAAGACAACACATATTATGTCACAACACAGCGCGCCACAATTCGGAATATGAAACAGTGATTTAAAAGCAAACAGCAAGATTGTAAATTTTTTAAAGTACATTTATTTGACATCAAATGTTTAGAGAATATTCAGCAATTTGCATTTGTCTTTGTTGTCGATCCGCAAAAGTTCATGTTGAGGCACGCGATGTTCCTTTGCGGTACAGAGGGTGTTAGATCAGCTTACAACTCAGTGCGCCACAATTCGGAAAATGAAACTGTGGTTTAAATGTAAACATCAGGATTGTACATTTGGTAAAGTACATTTATTTCACATGAAATGTTTAGTGAATATTCAGCGATTTGCTATTGTCTCTGCTGTCGATCAGCAAAAGTTTATTTGGAGCCACGCGTTGTTCTTTTGCGGTAGATAGGCTGTTGGTTTATGATAAAAGCAGTAAATGGTCGCTCTGATAATCGGAAGGTTGCTCCAAAAACGAACCATTAGACCACCCTATTGGTTGGTATGTTGTTTGTAACCGCTGGTACTGCGTAAGGGCATACTGGTCCTTGGCGATTGTCCCATAAAATGGTGAGGGTCATGAAGTTGCATATTTGGACCTGCACCTGGCAGTTGAAGACCCCATCAGCTGGAGTCTGTAAATCGTGACATAGGCAAAATGGGGCCACATACCTGTTTTAAAAAACATAAATTAGTCTCACCAGCCGATCTTCATTAAAAATCATCATTTAATGTATTAGGGTGGGAAACTATTTGCTATCGAAGATAGTGCAACGGAGTATGTTAATAATAAAATAATAATATTTTCCCATTCATATAGCGCTAAGAACCGTGAGGTATCTAAGCGGTGCTTATTATTAACCACGGTGTGTGGTGCTCATTTATCAACCACGGAAGGATGAAAGGCTGAGTTTGGCCTTGCCGGGATTCGAACTTGCGTTAGCAAGCTGTGCACGGATGTCAAAGTGAGCGTTGTACTCACTGTCCCATTTGACAGGCTACAGTGAAGTGGCACAGCGAGTAGAGCGCTTGACTGCCTATAGACCGGTTAAATTATTTGTATTAACCCACCCTGTGTCGTCTGCCTTTTTCAGAGCCCTCTAAACAACAGGGGATCAATTCGGCGGTGATAGTGCGCGGTAGAAAACATTATGCCACTTTCAACGAACAAGTTCAACTTGAGCGGTCTTTAATGCTACGCTATTGTAATTATATTTGGTATAAAATAATCTAAAGGGTTACTTACAGTACAATTGTAATTTACATTGTCTACGAGTGGTGCAGTCCCAAAATACGACTCCGCGTGTGCCAACGATCTTTCGCATAGTGATATAATATATAAAAGTGGTTTTACAAAGGTAGCGGGCGCCCCTCTTTCGCAAGAACAGACATGATAACCTGTTCAGTGGTTATTAACCACTTGAGAGTTCGCAGCCACTGCTTTTACTCACTGTGCCTTTCACAGATGGGAAATATCCATTTGCATATCAGTCTTTGTCCTGCCCAGGGGCAGTCCAGCACCGAAATACAATGGCAATTCCAATCTGAACGAGAGTACCACCAGCAACCCCATACACGTGTTTCACCCTTGTTGGGGATCATCAGTGAAGTGAAGCTGATGCCTCTCTAAGCACAGTGAGAGGGAGACCACGTCTGGTTGCCCCCAGGAGACCTAGGGTTACCAATCCCAGGTTCCTTAAAAAATAGTTTTACAAAGGTAGCGGGCGCCCCTCTCTCGCAAGAACAGACATGATAACCTGTTCAGTGGTTATTAACCACTTGAGAGTTTGCAGCCACTGCTTTTACTCACCGTGCCTTTCACAGATGGGAAATATCCATTTGCATATCAGTCTTTGTCCTGCCCAGGGGCAGTCCAGCACCGAAATACAATGGCAATTCCAATCTGAACGAGAGTACCACCAGCAACCCCATACACGTGTTTCACCCTTGTTGGGGATCTTCAGTGAGGTGAAGCTGATGCTTCTCTAAGCACAGTGAGAGGGAGACCACGTCTGGTTGCCCCCAGGAGACCTAGGGTTACCAATCCCAGGTTCCTTAAAAAATAGTTTTACAAAGGTAGCGGGCGCCCCTCTCTCGCAAGAACAGACATGATAACCTGTTCAGTGGTTATTAACCACTTGAGAGTTCGCAGCCACTGCTTTTACTCACTGTGCCTTTCACATATGGGAAATATTCATTTGCATATCAGTCTTTGTCCTGCCCAGGGGCAGTCCAGCACCGAAATACAATGGCAATTCCAATCTGAACGAGAGTACCACCAGCAACCCCATACACGTGTTTCACCCTTGTTGGGGATCATCAGTGAGGTGAAGCTGATGCCTCTCTAAGCACAGTGAGAGGGAGACCACGTCTGGTTGCCCCCAGGAGACCTAGGGTTACCAATCCCAGGTTCCTTAAAAAATAGTTTTACAAAGGTAGCGGGCGCCCCTCTCTCGCAAGAACAGACATGATAACCTGTTCAGTGGTTATTAACCACTTGAGAGTTCGCAGCCACTGCTTTTACTCACTGTGCCTTTCACAGATGGGAAATATCCATTTGCATATCAGTCTTTGTCTTGCCCAGGGGCAGTCCAGCACCGAAATACAATGGCAATTCCAATCTGAACAAGAGTACCACCAGCAGCTCCATACACGTGTTTCACCCTTGTTGGGGATCATCAGTGAGGTGAAGCTGATGCCTCTCTAAGCGCAGTGAGAGGGAGACCACGTCTGGTTGCCCCCAGGAGACCTAGGGTTAGCAATCCCAGGTTCCTTAAAAAATAGTTTTACAAAGGTAGCGGGGGCCCCTCTCTCGCAAGAACAGACATGATAACCTGTTCAGTGGTTATTAACCACTTGAGAGTTCGCAGCCACTGCTTTTACTCACTGTGCCTTTCACAGATGGGAAATATCCATTTGCATATCAGTCTTTGTCCTGCCCAGGGGCAGTCCAGCACCGAAATACAATGGCAATTCCAATCTGAACGAGAGTACCACCAGCAACCCCATACACGTGTTTCACCCTTGTTGGGGATCATCAGTGAGGTGAAGCTGATGCCTCTCTAAGCACAGTGAGAGGGAGACCACGTCACTGTGCTTAGAGAGGCTCAGCTTCACCTCACTGATGATGCCCAACAAGGCTGAAACACGTGTATGGGGTTGCTGATGGTACTCTTGTTCAGAGAGGAATTGCCATAGCATTTCGGTGCTGGACTGCCCTTGTGGGCGGGACAAAGACTGATATGCAAATGGATATTTCCCATCTGTGAAGGTACAGTGAGCAAAAAGCAATGGCTGCGAACTCTCAATGTGGTTAATAACCACTGAACAGGTTATCATGCCTTGTTCTTTCGAGAGAGGGGCGCCTGCTACCTTTTTTGTATTGTTGAAAGGAACTTGGGGTTGGTCACCCTAGGTTACCTGGGGGCAACCAGACGTGGACTCCCTGCTCACTGTGCTTAGAGAGGCTCAGCTTCACCTCACTGATGATGCCCAACAAGGCTGAAACACGTGTATGGTGTTGCTGATGGTACTCTTGTTCAGAGAGGAATTGCCATAGCATTTCGGTGCTGGACTGCCCTTGTGGGCGGGACAAAGACTGATATGCAAATGGATATTTCCCATCTGTGAAGGTACAGTGAGCAAAAAGCAATGTCTGTGAACTCTCAATGTGGTTAATAACCACTGAACAGGTTATCATGCCTTGTTCTTTCGAGAGAGGGGCGCCTGCTACCTTTTTTTGTATTGTTGAAAGGAACTTGGGGTTGGTCACCCTAGGTTACCTGTGGGCAACCAGACGTGGACTCCCTGCTCACTGTGCTTAGAGAGGCTCAGCTTCACCTCACTGATGATGCCCAACAAGGCTGAAACACGTGTATGGGGTTGCTGATGGTACTCTTGTTCAGAGAGGAATTGCCATAGCATTTCGGTGCTGGACTGCCCTTGTGGGCAGGACAAAGACTGATATGCAAATGGATATTTCCCATCTGTGAAGGTACAGTGAGCAAAAAGCAATGGCTGCGAACTCTCAATGTGGTTAATAACCACTGAACAGGTTATCATGCCTTGTTCTTTCGAGAGAGGGGCGCCTGCTACCTTTTTTGTATTGTTGAAAGGAACTTGGGGTTGGTCACCCTAGGTTACCTGGGGGCAACCAGACGTGGACTCCCTGCTCACTGTGCTTAGAGAGGCTCAGCTTCACCTCACTGATGATGCCCAACAAGGCTGAAACACGTGTATGGGGTTGCTGATGGTACTCTTGTTCAGAGAGGAATTGCCATAGCATTTCGGTGCTGGACTGCCCTTGTGGGCGGGACAAAGACTGATATGCAAATGGATATTTCCCGTCTGTGAAGGTACAGTGAGCAAAAAGCAATGGCTGCGAACTCTCAATGTGGTTAATAACCACTGAACAGGTTATCATGCCTTGTTCTTTCGAGAGAGGGGCGCCTGCTACCTTTTTGTATTGTTGAAAGGAACTTGGGGTTGGTCACCCTAGGTTACCTGGGGGCAACCAGACGTGGACTCCCTGCTCACTGTGCTTAGAGAGGCTCAGCTTCACCTCACTGATGATGCCCAACAAGGCTGAAACACGTGTATGGGGGTTGCTGATGGTACTCTTGTTCAGAGAGGAATTGCCATAGCATTTCGGTGCTGGACTGCCCTTTTGGGCGGGACAAAGACTGATATGCAAATGGATATTTCCCATCTGTGAAGGTACAGTGAGCAAAAAGCAATGGCTGCGAACTCTCAATGTGGTTAATAACCACTGAACAGGTTATCATGCCTTGTTCTTTCGAGAGAGGGGTGCCTGCTACCTTTTTTGTAATATATAAAAGTGGTTTCGTTTCATAAATTTCATCCTTATCTTCTCTTACGTTTTAGCAACACTCCTTCGAGAGAAGTCTTTCATCAAAATCTCTGTCTGTCAAGGTCAAAACACAATACAACCTTATAGTCCGCTTCGTGAGCCTCTCCGGGGCCCGAGAAAAAAATGGAAGCAGCTGACCTTCACTGTGAACGAGCATAAATTCTTACTTTTCAACATTCTGTGTAAAGCTATATGTAGAAGTTGTTTTTTGCACGCCATGTTCGTATATTTTTTGCGTGATATTAAAAAAGTTTGTTTAAAGGACGTTATGGTTTTAAGTACAGCGGAAAGACCCCTGAAAATCGGAAGTTATGATAAGCTATGAAAAATAACTTGCGCCACCACCGTGCACTGCTAAGACTAACACCCAGGACATCAAAGATGACATCGCAAATGTCATTGATGAAATCACTGATGACATCACATGTGTATGTACTTTTCATGGAATTTGTGTACTAGGGATTTTTATTATAATGTTGCGAAAAAAGTGTCAAGGATATTGCAATAAATATACCATTATTAGTGCTTTGAACGATGCATTGATATAAATAGCATTGTATTATGGGATTCTATCTAGTATACTGAGCTACTAATGGAGAAACATAGCATTGTGTGCAGAGTACAAGATGAAAGTACAATATTTGTAATGTTAATATGTTGAATAATGAAATGATAATTGTCCTGAAATGTTCGAAAATTCACAAAATGGGGGTGTTCTGAGGACGTTATTCGTATTGTGTGATTGCTTAGCTGTATGCAATGAGGGAATGGCACAGAGAGTAAAGTGGACGCCGTCCGCGGACACCGCAACTGTTCGTGGACAGGGCGTGCTACATCCGGGTTTTTCCAGGAAATCCAACATGGAAAGAAGACTGTACGGATCGGCCAATCAGATGTCGAGGTTGTGGATTTGTGTTGAAAGAGACTGTGTGTGGTGAAGATGGCAGAAGTGGAGAAAGTCAGGGTGTTGGTGCTCTGAGATATGTTTGTGCATGGTTTACAGCAATAATCTGAATGCAGGCATGTTGCAAAGAACTTTGATGTGAAAGGAGTGCAGGTGGTGTGGAGCACTGTGCCTGATTGCAATGTACAGGGAATTGTACAAGTTTGTGAGGATATGGCCACGATGAACAGTCCGCATGTGGTAGTTTTGCACTATGGTGCTTTCCATTTGGGCAACGTCATTGCCCCTACTTTGTTGGCTGATTTGGAACGCTTGGTTCAAGCCGTAATGAAGATCCTTCCAAATGCGAAAGTAATTTTTTCTGGATTACTACCTAGGACAATATGGGACAATAGTTCAGTTTTTTGTCCTCAGCAAAACATTGCTAGGTGTGTCATCAACCGAGGCATGTGTGCCTTCATGCTTAGAGCTGGTATGTTCTTCTGTAACAATGAGAATATTGATGCCAGTAATGCTGTTAATTTTAAAGAAGATGGCATTTCTTTATCTTTTACGGGAAATGCCTTTCTATTTTGGAATGTAAGGGTTGCTTTGGAGAAGGTTATGTAAAGATTTTAGGAGTAAAGTAAGAAAAAAAAACAAGAAAAAAAATACTAAATAACAGGTGTCTGTCAAGCATCTGTAAAAAAAAAACAGCGGCTCTTTTCTGAGCCAACTTCAAAGGGGAAAGGGGGCACAATATTTAAATTTACTTTCACCACGCTCAGATTTTCGATGTGTCCGCGGACATGGCGGTAGTCCGTGGACATGAAAATCACTATGAGGGGGTTAGTATGTTCTATGTTACATGTATATGAATAAGTTATGGTAAGATAAGCAACCATAACTCGCGCTGCCACCGTGCACTGCTAACACTAACACCCAGGACATCAAAGATGACATCACAAATGTCATTGATGACATCACTGATGACATCACATGTGCATTTACCTTTCATGAAAAGTCTGTACAAGGGATTCTTAGTGTAATGTTAATTAAAAAAGTGTCAAAGATTATTGGAATAAATATCGAGTGCTAATCAGTGCATTAAGCTATGCATTGATATAAATAGCATTATATTATTAATTTCAATCCAGTATACTAAGGTACTCATGTAGAAACATAGGCATTCTGTGCAGCATACATGATGGAGGTGCAATATTCATAAGCTTGCCATGGTGAATATTGAAATGATAACTGTTTTCATATTAGAGTTTTGCATACAGTGAAACTTGTGATAAGTAGGTAATAAAACCCTCTTACTACATAATTGCATTATTATACACAAATCACAAAGAGACAACACCACATACAAATATGAATATATACAAGGGAATTGAAGTAGGAAAAAGAAACAGCAATAGTAGCAGAAAGTGTTCATAACCTAACTGATTACCTTTATGGAGAGAAATTATTGCTCTGTTTCAAAGCTGTTAATTACCCTATCTATATATATCACATGATGTGTCTGGACCCTAAGGAAAATAGTGTGAGTACAACATATAAAAATATGAGCATATACAGGGAAAGTACAGTAATAAAAAAACATCAAAAGTATCAGAAAGTGCTGATAAATCTACTGATAATTTTAATGCACAAAAAGGATTGCTGTCTTTCAAGGTTGTGACTTCGCCTATGTATATGTTTCATATGATATGACTGGACCATAAGTGAATTATTCTAAGAACATACTTGAAGGATATGTCTACGAACATAGTAATTTACAATTTTTAGTTCCTGACTGTTACTGAAGAAAATCATGTGGCCTAGATATGTCAGGAAAGGAAAAAAGGGAGAGCCAGCCACGTGATGTCATCAGTGATGTCATCAATGACATTTGTGATGTCATCTTTGATGTCCTGGGTGTTAGTGTTAGCAGTGCACGGTGGCGGCACGAGTTATGGTTGCTTATCTTACCATAACTGCCGAATTTCAGGGGTTTTTCAGTTTTACTTTGAACCATAACGTCCCTTTAACAAAGTTTTTTCACTGAATTTCATAGGTTTTTAGTAGCGCAACTTAACCATAACTTCCCTTTAACAAAGTTTTATATATAGATATTCAGTGAAAGAAACCTAGGTCAAGAGAGAGCTAAGGTGATCAGATTTAGCACAACAAAACCCCTGAAATTCATCAATCACATATTGAGCAAGTCTACTTGCACTATGTGCCCCCTGTTGTGCAGTGTATGACCATAATGATGATATCACAGCTAGCATTACTCATGATATTACTGGTGGCATCACTAATTACATCAAACACATCACTGATGACATCAGTGTTGGCTTACAATATGCATGACATCACTGATTTGATTAATGACAGTTTGAAATTTGACAACTGTTTCTTAACATAACATATATGTACTGTGCTGAATCTGTGGTTTTCATCCCTTCTCTCCTAGGCAGAGAGCTTTTCCATGGGGTCAGGGCACCGCGTCCACAGTACAATAGTCCCCCTGTGGTTAATGCACAGAGGGAGGATTGCATGGGGGAGGAACCCCCCTTATGAGATTAGGGACAATCATGTTCAGAGAATGCCCCTGCATTAGTACACCTAAGCCTTTCTCCAATGTTCAATCCGCCCCTCCCTTCATTTGATAAGGCCAATATCTGTCATTGTCAAGTTAGTCAACCTAACATACTTGACAAGATTCAAGCCTTAGCAAATGCAAAGTATGTTACAACTGACTCTATGGCATGTACTGAGAAGAAGAAGATGACCAGGAGCCCAGGGATCACAAAGGAGAAGGAGAGTGAGCGCTATGGCGAATGTGATTAGCCCACAGACACTCCCTTTTCCAACGCAGGAGTTTAAATGTCTCACAACTGAGATTCAACAGGAGACTGCTCGGGCGGTTACCGCATGAAACCTCCGGGCATCGAGAGCACCAGGAAGCGTCCATGAGAGAGGACGCACCACCGGGGAGAAGCAGGTGCCAGAAAAGCCACTGCAGACCCCGGTCAAGCCCTGAACACTACCAGAGCCTCAAGAGATGCAGCAGCTGCTTGGGAAACGCAGGTACCTATCAGAGAGAAGCTAACAGGTACTCAGGTTACCCGAGTGGTGCTGGAGGTCCGGGGGAACAAGGGAGTGAAGGCGGAAGCCCGATACAGAGGGCCTGCGACCCTGGGAGTCAAGTGCGAGTATGGGACATGCACCCGTATGAGAAACTGGAACAAAAGGCAATACAAATATTGCGAGTCTGGGACCCGCAGAAACTGAAACAAAGACAAACAGAATATTGCGACTCTGGGACCCGTACCCAAAGAAGCACAGTCCTGGAGAGGACAAAGGCTTTGCACGAGAGTATACCAAGCAGGTTTGATTATATTCGAGTCTGGGACCCGCACCCAAAATAAGTGAAGAATACATTATGCAGACAAATCCTACGCTTGGCAAAAGGAGTGTGCCAAGTTGGTAGGATAAACAGGAAAAGCATAATGAGCATATTCTGGTGAACTGCCTAGGGACATTTGAATAAGAAAGTACAGGCCTGAGAAGCCCCAAAAGAAGAGAAACACTGTAAGAAGGAATCTAGCATAAAGGATCACAGCCCTAACCTTTGAAGCCTACAGTTTTGGTAATGTAAATGAGGACTCAGGCTACCCCACCTTTTTGGCACTTGCCAGTAGTTTTTCACAACACACGGTAACAGATTCAATAGTTATGTCTGTACATGCGTAAAAAATCACCAATGTAACATTAATTCAAATAGCATCTTTATTCTTTTGACTATTTCATAAAAACCTACTAAGGCTGTTATACATGTGTTACCATGTTAAACCAAATACTTTCTTGGTGTCTACAAAATTTGTCATATTATCATTCATATCACAAAGTTGCAGTACAGGGTTTTTGCACAGTAAAAGGTTAGTACTGGTGGTGACTTAGTGTGTGGTGCCTATAACCACACATCTATCTAGTCGACACTTTTGGTGTTTCTAGCCAGAACTATTGGTGTTGACGTTCTGATGCTGTCTTCAGGACTGTTGGAGAGGGCTGTGATGTGTATCATGCCTGGTGATAGTTGTTGAATAGCCTTAGCTGCTTGAGAGATCAGATGGGGAGACATCCCACTATAGTTGCTCACAAGATCTAGTGATGTGTTAAAGTCTCTGCCCCAGATAATACATGCATCCATTGACTTTTGTTGGTGTCAAGCCACTGAAAGGTAAAAAGAAGGGTGGTCCATATTTGGGCCCTAGTTTTTGCAAGTAGTAACCTTTTATCATTTTGCATGCCATCCACCAACACATACCTACCAAGAGAGTCCACAACATACCTGAGCCCCTGGAAATTGAGTGACTGATTAATCAATATCATGACCCCTGTGGGCTGCGAAGATTAACCAGTGCAGTATTCGTCTGTTCTCCACTTATTTGCAAATGGTTTGCATTCTGGTGACAGCACGTGGGTTTCCTGGATTAGGGCAATTTTGACAGATGGTGTTCAAGGTATGCAGTATGCTTTCTATCCTGAATTGTATTTTTTGCATTCCACTAATGTTCTAGCTTATCAAGTGTATAATGCTAACCCCCTTGGGAGGCACTAGTATTCATATATGGCTGTGTTGGCATGTTGTTTTGGAGTAGAGTGTTCCTTCACAGCATCTCAAACATAGCAAAGAGATGTTTGCTCCAACCCTCGCTGTCATCCCCAACCTGACAATATATTCCCTATTGAATGCTAGTATGCCGTGAGGTAACTGTGTGTGCCTTACAACTCATGGAAACAATGACTGCATATGAACAACACGCATTTGGGTCTCTATGTTGTATCCTGGTGCAGGGTACATTTTAACTACTTCATGGGGTTACTATTAGATATATGGTCAATCCCTGATTCGCCAGCTTGGGACAGTCACCCATAGTAAAGTATAGTCTTCAATCATCTTCATGTGCCTGTTCGCTGAAGGAGGAGCTTGTTGAGGCAACTCACGGTTTTATTTCACTGGGATATTTGCTTTAATATATGCTATAGTGTCTTCTGGAGTTGTGAAGAATAGGTACCATATCTGTGTTGAATTAGCAACGTAACTGGGAACATCATAGCATATGGAATTTGTCTTTCTCTTGACATTTGGTTAGCCTTAGTGAGTGTTTTATGGACATCTTGAACAATAGTAGAAAAATCTGGGTACAAATATATTTTGGATCATTCATATCATAGCTCGCTACACTCACATGCTCGCCTGAGAGCCAAGTCTCAATCTCGATAGTTCATGAGTCTGCCAATAACAGTGCATGGGGAGGACCTTGCTTCAGGTTTCAGGGCCAGGGCACAGTGTGCTCTCTCGACTGTAAAATAAGGCAAAATTTGAGGATCATGTAGTATTTTCTTCAGGAGGGTCTCAACAAATATCTTTCTGTTATCTTTAAATGCATTTTCTGGAAGACTTGTAATTCTAATATTATTACGACAAGACCTTGATTCAAGTTCTTAACTTTTAGTGGTGATCGCAGTGATTTCTTTATGCAGGGCTGCTGTTGTAGGATAATAGAACAATGTTAAAAATGTAAAAAAATTTTAAAAAATATTTAAAATGTTTTAAAAGATCTCTTCTGATTAATTTGCAGGCAATCCGTTACATTAGATTGCTCTAGGAATCAATACCAGAGCACATATCTACGGTCTTTAGGATTTACCCACTGTAAGAAATAGAATTATCCCCAGGATCTGAGCAACTGCCAGGTCAGTCAATTTCCTTCTATTTCCTGTTATTCTCCCAACCCAAAAGACATAGTTATATGCCTTCCTAACCAGCGTTTCTAAAATGGTTAAAAAAAATATTTTATGTAATTTCTCTATATAGATTCATACATTAAACAAAGGGTTAGAGCATTGATTTACATGGTGCCTTGAACCACACCGGTCCTGATGAAGGCCTATTAGAAACTACACTTGGTATGGTCTCCTGGATGTACGCACCATTACTGAAAAGGGCCGAAACACCATGTGTCAACACATTTACTGGAAAAATAACATCCGAGCAACAAACTGAACAGTGGCAAATGTGTACTTTTCCATGTAGCTACTGGGTGCCTTAAGTTTTATTTTGCACCCATAACTAAAGAAAACGGACTGGGGTCTAGAAAGGGAAATGTGATACAACACTGGTTCCCACTAGCCTTAAACACCAGCCTTGGTTGTGGAGCAGTCACCCATGAAAACATTGTACAACATATTGGAATTGAAATTGATATGTTGATTGCAATAAAGGCACTCTGAATATTAAGCCCACATGAGAGGTTAACAATCCTAGCTCATATTGTATGAGGACAATGTTGTTAAATGTGTTGATGTTTGTCACGAAATATAAGTATTTAACAGTATGACTAAGTTTGGAAAGTGCTCAACAAGTAGAAATAAAATTATCTTGTGAGCACCAAAAATGAACACAAAGGCGTAGTGCATTTCTAATGTTATATATGCACCGGAAATACAGGTTTGACTAGAACTAGAGATCTGAGGGAGGGGTAGCTTTTCACTTCACTCTTTTTGATACATGTACCTTCTCAACATTAAGTGTAATTAGTCACAGTTAGAGTTAATCACAGTGTTGCTTACTGGGGTGATGGTGTGAGCGACAGGTACAGATCGTTCAGCCCTACCTTCCCAGTCTCCTTGGGTTAGAATTTATGTTGCCTTTTATTTCTTGCATCATCTTCAGAAACTTAAGGAGAGGCTGTTAAGTTTTTGTCACATTTATAAAAGAAGGACACAGCAACAACTGTTCTCTGCAGCTATAATCATGCAATTGCCAGTTCTTGAATAGTTGGGAAGCTATCCTTAGTTTCAAATGTTGTGTAAACAGAGGTGTGCTCTAGGTAACAACCAGTTTAGAGGATTTGTTTGTAACAGTACAGGTTATGGTTAATATATATTAGGCTGACTTTGTACGGCATCAGTATTGGTTGTTTTAATTTTCATCACTCTGCTTGTATTACCTGCTATAGTGTCATTGGTGCAGCTGTTGAGGACGATGTATCAGGATTTAATCTAGGCACTGAGTGGTTTTCTTCATTAGTACTCTACGTCTCTGTCTCCTCAGTCCTTGCAAATGGGTGCAACACCTCCAACAAGGGACCCGATGCAGAAGGAAGGTGCCTAGGCCAGCTGGTGGAGCTATGGACCCACTTCTGTACTCTGGAAGGTAGATCAGAGTAATCCCACCAAGCCTGAAGCCACCAGTCACCCGACGAAGACTAGGAGAGGCCTCTGCTTAGTAATCAAGGAGCAGAGTGCTGCACCAGGGTCCCCTCAGGGTGAGCTGTCCTCCCACAGCTCACTCCTCTGATATCAACCCCTCACCCAGGCCACCGCTCTGCAACAGGGGTAAGAAGCAGACAATCAAACTCAGCTGCAGCAAGCAGGATGGGGATCAAGCTCTGGTTCCACCAACTTCTCATGGAAGATTTGTTTCTGACACCGGGTTAGGACATTTTCGCTGAATATTCACTCGTTTGTGCATTGATTATGCAGCCATCTTGTTGGATGTTCAACCGATCTCCCGCTACAAACCATATTTGACCTTGGAGAAGAAAGCATTTCAATGTACTCACCAGTATGCCACCCTCTTTCACCTCAGCAGGGATATTTCTAAGAATGGTGTTTGTTATTTTGGCTGCTCGGTTATTTTTGTAAGTGCCATGTTAATACCAGGAATCTAAATATCTATTTCACCTGGATTCCAGTAACACAGGGAAGTAAGATATTTAATTTAGTGCACCACAATGATAGAGATATAAGTGAATACAATAATGATACAGAGGATGAGATTGACACCCTGATATATTTTCAGTTCTAAATTGTATTGTGGTGTATTAATAAAGGCCAGTCTGCCTTGATCCAATTTCCATGAAACCCTTAAAATGTTATATGGCAAGGAATAGCGTGGGTATGTGTTTTGCACAAAAAGTGTAAAATGGTGGAAATGTGGTTGCAAATTTGTTTTTATTTGATGTGATCACCTGATCTCACTGTGTTGTCAAACTTTTTTCTTTTGAGCTAATATTTAGAATAGATTCGCTAACATTTCTTTTGCTTGCTGATGCAGCATTTCTGTGTGGTGTACTACAGCTGTCATGTGGCATGGACATTTCATTTAAACTGAAGACTTAAACAAGATGCACCAGAAAAGTACTGGCACACGAAATATGGAATATTGTGATTCTGGTTGTCATCTGGGTGGAGATTTCTAGAAAGATTCAGGTCATGTGATCGGTGTGGCAAAGCCGTCTGCATCGATGAGGGACTTACTGAACAGTCTTGAAAAGGTGGGACTGAGGAGGCAGTGGACACTGGAGTATTGTTTGAAGGGCCTACTTTATATGTTTTTATTTGGTCACTGGGTCATAACCTATAAAGGTCGAAGTCCCGTAGGTGGGTCAGGTTGTTGTGGGATTGGCCTGGTAGAGTAAGCATGTAGCTTTGTTCATTGTTTGCAAGACAATAAAAGTGTCTGTGTCTTTTGCTACTACCTGAAACTGACTTGCATGGGCTCTGTTTTTCCAACATGCCCAAAGATAAAAATATTAATTTTATAGAATGCCTTTAAAAGGCCTTCCTAATTCATCATAATCAATGTAGCATATCATTTCTCAAAAGATATACTTGTTTTTAGTACATATGTATCTCATATTACATCAATTCGGAAATAGATTTTAAAAACTACAAATTAAAATACTAATTACGTTATCTCAAATGCCCAAACATTCATTTTATATGATGCCCTAGATAAGTTGTCTAAACTTACCATAATATTGTAACAGATAATTGCCCCAAAAACATAGTACTTGTTTATAAATGTATATTTATATCATGTTACATCAATATAGAAATGCATACAAATTATAAATGATAATTGTAAATCAGCAAGCAGCTGACACATGTTGCCAGTGATACTCCACGCATACCTCACATAGCTACATATTAAGACTTGGCCTGAGCTGTTCACCGCCATATTTTACACCACACTTTCCTAGTTATCCTTTCAGAAGCTTAGGAGCCCATGAACGTTTTTCACAGAAATGTGTTCAACTTCAATGTAATACAAATCCCCAAGGGTAGTTTACATTCAAATTACCTCATCAATATTAAACAGCATCATGTTTTCCAGAAATCATATTTGATTATGTGGCACATGGATGTACCAAACAAAATACAGTTGGTGAAATTAGGACAACCTCTATCTTTACCGCAGTATCAAAGCTCAAGGGGAAGGTTGCTTTATGGCTCTTAACTGTACCCTCTACATATCTAATATGCGTCACAAGAATCACATGCTGATATCCTCCCAGCACATCCTCCACAAAACCCCCATTCCTGCTGTTTTAAGTACTTTTTAGAGTGCTGTGGCTCCTCTGTTGCATTCCTTCTCCAAACCGTAGTGTATTTATATGTCTAAAGGTGGTGCAATAGAATGCTGGGGTGGTGCTTTACTCCTGTGGAGGGTATGGGGCTTATTGTGAGGGTGACACCCTTCACAACAAATGTGCATACATACTAATGCATTCAAACACTACAGTCATGCTGCATCCTGTATGATGTTTACACTTCTAGGTGGTAAGCTACATCTGTTCGTGTTTTTCTCACTTTCAGGCATGGTACTGGACAGCGTGAGCACATGACTCTGACATGTTTAGCAAGTTGACTTACATGGACTGACCTTGTTTGTTCTATCTCCCCCCTCCCCCTGTTGAGATCCCAGCTGGAGGTTTTAAAAGTTCTGCCTAGCTACATTCTTTACATCTGGCCTACATGGTATTACGTGGAAAGATTTTAATTTTGTCAAAAAATGAAAAGACGAATTTAGAAAGACCGCTCTGAGACTGCTCGGAGCGGTCTTTCTAAATCTAACTGTTGCGCGCCTACCACACACGATTGCGCGCAGGGGCTGACAGGCATGGCCGGGACAAGCAGGGGAAGACGGAAGTCGGCTATGACGTCAGTGTTTGTCTGCATGCCTGTGTGTCTGTGTGTATGTTGTTGGGTAAGGTTTGTTGTGTGGAGAGGAGGGGGCTGAGGATATGAAGTGTGTTTGTGTGGAGGAGTGTTTGTTGCATGGAAGGGAGGGGACAGGTGGGCGGGTAGGTGTGCGTATTTCTGCATGTGTGTGTGTGTGCGTTTGAGAGTGTGCATGTATCTCTGTAAGAGGGCTGGACAGGCATGGTTATTGTGCGGAGGGAACGTGGGATTCAAGGGGGCGGGGGGCTCAGGAGTAAAACCCCACGATTTTAAGCATGAAGGCAGGCGTGAGATTGGTTTCCAGGAGGTGAGGGGCTGAATAGTGATATATTTTGAATGTTAAAGACTACACCAAATCGGCTGAAACAAAACGGCCATTTTTGTCTGCGCCCTTTAATATTCAAAAATATCCCATAGAACAGTCCCACCTAGGTTCTGTGTGGCCCATCGCCCAAGCATTTTACTTTAACAGAAGTATTTTGAACGCTCACAAAGTGAAGATGCCGCTGGACGAATATGATGCCCAACGTTGCAGAAAACAGCTGTTCCATAGGAGTGATATAGTCATTCTGATTCAAGAGACCGTTTTCTGCTTGGTGGTATTTTACCAGTCACTGGTATTGTTGCACTGCCTGACTTTAAGTTCATCTTGTTTTGCACCTCCACCAGGGTACTGATGAATAATACCAGGGATAAGGGTGGCCGGTGGTCTTTACCTTCGTGTCTAGTGTTTTGTGACCACTGATACATGCCATTTCTGCTGCATGGTCTGCTGGGGCAGACGGTAATATGATCACCGCAATCTTGATTAATATTACAGGACGGAAATGAAAGCAGGCCCACCTCCTTTGGTTTCTTTTCTGACTATATCGCTATGGTGTATTTCGAAAATGTTTAGGAGTGGCTGAAAACATTTATGAATGGTACATCCAAAAACAAATACAACACAACACTGGTTATCACTGCCGCTCGTCTTAAAACACCATTTTAATCTTGCTCCAAGCAACGCGTCTTCTTCACTTGCTCAGTTTACACCACATTAGTTGTGATCTCTTACGTTGGCACTTGTGAAATGTACCACTAATGCACACATTCATCATATACAGAGCACCGTATCAAAGCAGTGCAAATGGGTTCATATGGTTACCTATCAGTTTGGATAACAGCAATGGGAGAGATTCTGAGAACATGTTTGGCTGACGTGATGACATGTAGTTGCGCATCTCATTACTTGTGCAAAAAAAAGATGCACTATATTCTGAAAGGTTATTTGAATATGTGCATCTAGGATGTGCACATTTAATGCTTCTATTCACCCCTTTGCACATTTGTGGGGTTCTCTGTGTATTTTGCAGAAAATCCGGCATTTACAAACAGGATGCGCTTTAAAATGTGCAAAAAATAAAGAGAATCCCTTGGGCCTATATGGAAGAAGCACAGGGGGGTGCACAATGCACGACAGTGTCATTCCTAACTCTGACTTGCATTTCGTTGGAAGTGGAAGAGCAGCAGTGTGCGCCTCTGAGGTCCCACTTGCATTTCCATCCTTCGAGCAAGGATAGACTTGCTTTTTTTCATTTTTGCATGTTTCAGAATGGCAAGCCCTCACCATGAAATGTGCTCACAGCATTCTGGAATACAGTAGTGTAGGGAGCACAGTCCAATCACTAATGCATCCAAGGGGCTAGTTCCAGGGACGTCATTTCACCAAAATACCAGGGGAAGCGAAAGTGACATCACACGACCCTTGACCTCTGATGAGATCACAGGAACTGATGTCATTTGTCTCCACTCCGAAGTGATATTGCGGGAAGCAATGGAACACAACCTTTCACTCCTTGATAAAACAGAAAGTGGCATCACATAGCATTGTTCCTGAGTACAGTATGAAAAATATGGTTATGATATACATTTCATACAAGAATAGATCGCCATATGTATCGTTAGATCAGTATGTATAGGCCCATATTACCAAATTACTGTGAATGCAAGCAGATGTCCATGGCCAAGTGATAATGATGTCTTATTATATAGCACTTCAAACATATACACATACAATATCACCCAACCTGTGTTGGTACTCATTTATCTACCTCAGAAGGATGAAAGGCTGAGTTGAGGTGTTTAAGAACAGATCAAATCAATGACTCACACCCTGAAGTGTTTGTTTGTTCGTTTATTTGTTATAGCGCGGACCAAACCCGCAAGGGTAGCTGGGCGCAAAGCAGTACAAGGTTACTTGAGGACTTAGTTACAGGAAGCATACAATTTATACAGTACACAATTAGAGCAAAGGTAAGTATACAAAGAGCAGAAAAAAAATGCAGATCAGTTTAGTTGATCAGATGTCATTCATCTGGTTACGGATGTCATATGTCATACAGATATCATTACAGATGTCTAGTATCTATATGGTGGGAGGTGGGAGGTCAAACTAAATGTCATTGGCGCGAAGTGTGCCTCAAATAAACCTTTAATGAGTCTAGCAGTTATTGTATAGAATTCCAGAAAGACACATTATTTGGCATTCCTATTCTTTCTTATTTAGTGTCACTTCTGAAAGTGTTAGCCTTGTGGAACCCCTGTTATTTTTTTTTAAAGAGATCTGAACAAGAAAGCCTGCCACTCCAGAAGCAAAGAGCCAAATGTGGCTGGCCACAGCCCAGGAGCTTCCATTAAAAAAAATGATTTAAAGGTTTTCTTTTTTTTAGGGGTAGCAAGGGAGAGCAGAGGGGTAGCAAGTGAGACATCAGAGGTCGCAATTGCGACCCCTGGCGACCGTTAAATGACGTCCCTGGCTAGTTCAGTGCCGCTAACACCCCCTGAAATACACGGGTCATCTTTGGGAATAAGGCAGCCCATGCATTTCTCAAAATACGGCGAATAAAAAAAGCACATACTTTCCCCCTTTTTATTTGTAGTAGCTTTTGAGCATCTACCCCTTGTACCCATCCTGTCTCAATGAATAGAAGAACCGTAAGGCAACAATGCGGGTGACAGCAGATACCCTGCTTTGCTCTCAATTGCAAAATAATCCTTAGGCGATTTGCTGCCTCAGATTCAACTTTACTCTGTGGTTCGATAATTGAAAGTATATATATTGCACAAATCACAAGCCTGTAAATTAGAATTAGAATTAGAAAATGCTAATGGAGTCAAATATCAAAAGGCTCTTTCACATTGTGAAAAATGTCCATCTCCTAAAGGGTCACCTCGCAGACTTCTTAAAGTCTTAGGACCTCTTGTATACAGTCAGTCAGTAACTTTATTTCGGTCATATGTGCATAAAAGTACAAACAAACAACCACAAATAAATACAACATTCCAAATGATAATATGACTATTGCATGCTCCGGACCGGAAGGCCCATCTGTTAGCCGACAAATGTATATCTCAGCTAGGATCTCCCCCAACCTACTGAGAGCTCCAGGTCCCATGTCCGGCAGAACCTGCAGTCCCCCACCACCACCACCTTTTTCCCAGCAACGCTGTGTTTGCAGCAGATAACACAGAGTGCTGGGCCACACTTTCAAAAACAAAGTCATTGTTACACTGAGTATGAGCACTAATTCCAATCGTACTGTTTAGTCCTAGGCGACATCTCGTGTTAGACGCAAGGATGCCATTAGCCACTCTCCAGCCACAGAAGTCTATCTGCAAAGAGTCAAAAACGTGTCCGCCCCCCCCCCCATAGGCCTGTCTGGTGCAATTGGCGATATCTTCACGAATAAGAAACTTACAACCACATACTACGTAGAACCAGTGCGTACATTTATTAATGAACGATTCCTTGGCCTCCAGGTGATTTGGGGCCAATATGGAGAAATACTGTGCTCTCCATATTGCGCCCCCATATCTTATTTGTTACCACGCTCTGCCCAAGGCGAGCTCTACGTCCCCATAGAGAGGCATCAATCGGAATCAGATTTCGAGCTGCACAACCGGGTTTACCAACAAGCTACTCACTCGTTGGTTCAGTACTGGACATTCGGGCCAGGGCTCTATTTTTGGGCTGTTCTAACAATTGCAGAGCTTTGGTCAGCAATCCTGGTATAAGAACATGAGGGCCAGGATGATTAAGAAACTGAGCTAAGTTATTGACTTATAGACACTGTTGGTTACATTGAGCTCTTTAGTTGTGTGGATGGGCTCTGTGCCATTCTTACCAATACACCTCTTAATTAAAGGGAAAGCATAGTTATGCTGGGCAATCTCCTGGATGACCTCCTCTAAGCGTACAGGGTCCCCCTTAGCTTCAACTAATACAGATGGCAATACTGGGACACCCCCCTTAACTCCCCTTTCTCATAGGCTTCCACAAAAGAAAAAATCAACCTCTTTAAGTCTGCTCACTCAGACCAAACAAGGCTACATTGACACAAACATGCAGAGGGAGTTCTATTTTGGGCTGATTCAATTGTATGTGGGGTACTAATACAAGGTGGACTAGGTGCACTAGGGAGAGTAAGGTTCGGCGGGAGGGGGGACCAGAAGTACGCCACTCCCCGAACACGAATCCGAATCACTCTTGTTTAGGACTAGACTTGTTAAGTGAGGGCCAATGGGCATAAAGGTGCATTCATTAACGACACTGCCCTCAGTCTCCATTGTTTTCAAAGGCACTGTTAAACCCTTGGGGCCTGGTGATGGTGAGGGCAACAGTGTAATGAGTTCATGTAGGGCATCCTGCAAAGTTGATGCCAAGCCAAGGCACGCTAAGGATGAGTGGTTGGGGGCAGTGGGATGAACTGGGATAATACCAGAATGAAGACCAAAATTGGTTGCCTCACAAAGGCCCTCGTCCCTCCCCCAGCCCCCTGTTACTTTGCATTCCATTCGAAATGGTTTGCCTCCTACTAGCTACCATCTAAATTCCCCCACCGATCATTTGCAGCACCATCGCAAGAGTCTGAAATGCCAGTAGAAATAAAGTTTTTGAGCAAAGGCTGGCCAGGAACATGACCAGTAAAGGGTGCACATGTCATATGAGTAGTCATGGTAGATACTGTGGTGCCAATGGAATAGGCTTTTGAGGTTCCTGTGAGCAAGATCTGTCTGTCTGAGGCCAAGGGCATGTAACTGTGCTGTTCCTCGGAACGTATTAAACCAACTGCCGCCTTCGCCTTAGCTGGATCCTCAGTGACCCGTTTCGTCAGGCCATAGAATGCATCCATAGCCGAGGCCTTTTTCCCCCAAAGGTCCAAATTTACAAGGACATTAGTGGCACCCAAAAACTGATGAATTTCACTGATTAGGGAGAACACCATCCCCACAGAACTTAGAGTGTCATTTGGTGTGACTTTACTGCCATGGAAGAAAATACTTTCTAATAAGGATGGTCCCCTTATGATTCAAGATTTTTCATGTGGGCGTCATCGTAGGCAGAGGCATGATGGTTGTAATGCCAGACAAAAACACTGGACAAAGTACTGGATATTAAGACTGCAGAGAAGCAGGGTTCTATGGGCCCATGCAGCCAAAGATGAATATTTCAATCTCAATCAAAATACACACCCAGGGCCAGACATGTAAACACCTGCTTGCCTCAATGCAATCTCTCCCACCAGACTGCTCACCAATTTAAGCATTCTAGGGTCGCTCCAGACATTAAGCATCCAACATCCTCTTGTTATTTTCTCCTGGCTCCAGATTAGCACGCTGGTTACGTTAATCAGTACCTACCGACTCCACCAGCATGCGGCTAACACCCGCACCCTTGACCTCCCGTGGGCAGTATATGTATTCGGCCATGAAAGATCTGTTAAACAGTTTTACTTTCAGACAGCAGTCTATGTTTTAAAAACTGGTATTGATGGGTTTGTACCCAGATGGGGCTGCCCATCGAATTGGAGTATAATTGTACTGGTCAACAAACATATGTAAGACTGCCGGAAGTAACCTACTGCTGGGCATCTGTATTTGGCATAGCAGCCGTATATTAGCAGCAATGGCAATACGTTTTATTAAGTGTCCCAGTTAATTTGTTCACTAGAATGTGTTTTTATACATTTTCCTTGTTAAGGATTTCAATCAGGCAATACACCCTGGTCTCAGCCTAGTATGCATTGCACAAATACTTATTTTATTGTGTCTATAGGTTCAATATTCTGAGTGATATACCACTCATATCACACCCCTTCTCAAAATACCCCCAGGTCACCATGGACCAGGAATCAGGCTGGTTGGTAAAGGCAATATTTATTTATTTAAAATTCAAATCAAACATATGTTTTAATATATGGGGCAGCAATCACCAATGTGGTGACAATACAAATAGGAAAGTAGGTAATGCAGTTGAATTCACTTATAGCAACACAGAATATAAAGCACAGAGAAAAGAACAATTTTGGCTTGTTTGAAAGATAGCGCTTAAGTTAAGATTTCCCCCTCCAAATTTCGAAACTCACAAATAAGCAATTCTACACATATGTTAGTAAGCAGCAGGTATTCAGGAATAAAAAAACAGTGTACAGGATTTGAATACAATCTTCCCTCCCCAAACAAGAGAGAAAAGTGGTTTAGAAATCTCACACTTTTAAAATGACATTCGAAAATGGCTGAGCAAAACAATGAAAAGTGTGCAAAAATCATTAAATCAATATACATTCCTATGGGAGCAGCATGGGAAAGATGCGAACAATCATAAGCTTTAGTATGAGCAACAGTAAATACTTAGAATCTTAATGGAATTTTGGAAATAATTGAAAATCACACGTGTAAACTTTGCAAAAATGCGAATTCCCGCCTAAAATTCACTAAAGAGTTTTTAAGAAAGAAGGGTGTAATACATTGTTTTTGAATGCTGTTTTTGTGTTGGGATATAGCTACAGGTCTTATGTTTAAGGTAGAGTGCAAATGAAGTCTCTAGCTATTTATTTGAGGAAGTTATGCAATGTTGAATGAGAGGCGTTTTTAGAAAAATAGAACTGAGAAAAACAGAACATTGGTTTTAAAATAACAGGTTATTTTCACTTTAACTAGATTTAATGGCTAAGAAAAATAGAATGCCCCCCGTGAATCTCCACAGTTACACGTCCGCTTGTAACCCTTCACATGGCGGATACCCCATTTTCTTTATGGGAATTACTTTAATTAATTAAAATCACTAATGGCTTATGGTCTAGTCAAACAAAAATGAGGAGAAAATCGGTGCTAACACTCGGAATCACAGACATGGTTGCAAGAATGATTCAGACAGTATTATAGGTTCTTACGGTAAAGATAGGATGGTTGAGAGATTCGGATAGGACAAGACAAAGCAAAATATGCTATGGTTTACCATGATTCCTATTAATACTTACAGTCCACTTTGATTTAAGATTTTAGACAGTCAGGGGCTCTGGTCATTACACGGATCGGGTCTAAAGGACAGCAGGGCACATCTGGTAGAATTGGGTCAGCAGGGTGGTTCTGGTCACCTGGAATGGCACCTCGGACTGGACTGCACTGGACTGCGCTGGTTACTGGAGACCGAAGATCAGTGAGATGGCGTGTTTCAGCAGGCAAGCATTAATGGTAGCAAGCCAGACTGGATCAAATTGCTTCCCTTAGGTTTTGGCATGGTTTCAGAATTTGGGCCTAGCTGAAAAGGAGTTCAGCAATGCTGAGGCCTTGGCTTTGCAAAGAAATTTGGAATCAGGAACAAGATGGAGAATTCTGGAACCCGGCACCACACAGAAATCAGGATGGAGTCAGGAATCAGCGTGTGTCTGTGTGTTGTGAGGGTCCCTTATTTATCATGCCAAATGACATTGCCAAAGTTTATGGTAGGGGCACACTAACTACCCACACCCACAAGGCTATGATTGGGCAAGAGCACAGTTCCCGCCTTGCTCTTTGCTGTTTGGATGACAGAAAGGGATGTCATGATTTATGAGATGATCTGGAAACCTCTCGTAGCTATTGGGACCAAAATCTAACTTTCCCACAAATACATATTTATGTAGTTATGCCCTCTAAGAAAATCAGATACATACATTACATATTTTGTGGTTCACATTCCAATCCAACTCCCAAGTCGGTGGCAACTGGTTTAGTCTTTCTGTTGAATTTTAGCAATTTTAACCATGAAAGGTTTGGCCTAACATTTCCCAATTCTGTACATATAGGCGCAATTACCCCTAGAATATGGGTACACAATATTATATTTGCAACATTAATAGTTTCTGCGCAATTGGTCATTCTTTCTAACTTCTGTTCCTTACGCAGTAAGAAATTCTACCAAGTTTACAAATGAATGGCAGAAATTCAGATTTAGATGCATGTACTTTTCACTGTTTTTCTTATTCTTGCTGTCAAGTAAAATGTCCTGAAGTTCAGTGGCAAAATAAGCATTTTAAACCTAAAAGTCACATGTCAGTTTTTTTTCCTTTCTTCCCAAGTGTGAGCAAATGGCAAATCATTTGAATTTGAATGAGGGGCCTCTTCCTTGAGAGTGGAGCTTCCTGCTCCTCCCCTGGAAGGGTGAGTGTCCATGCCTGCTATTGTCTTCACTTGGGGCCCAGACGAATGTCTAATGAAGTCCCTTTGTCTGAGTATGCGAGGCCTCCCTGCAGCAATTAGCCTTTCCTGCTAGCAGTGGAGGTGTCAACCTTTCTCAGGCTAAGAACTGTCAAAGCAGGGTTGTTTTTTATATAGTTGATTCTTTCATTTAAACATATAAAATGAAACTGTTTATAGGTGGATTTGATTAACATTAGTAATCATTTTACATTCTTAAAGAATGAAGCCTTTACACAAGAATATACTTTATCAACAGGTGATTTTGCCTTTTATTCATGAAAAAGCACATTAAACTGATTTCTTTAAATCCGATTTTCATCTGGAGCAAATACACATTTTAGTCAGCATTAGTTCTTCCCTTGAGAGCTGGGGTTGTTTGCAGCCTGGATACATGAGTCATGCCTTTGTTTATAGTTTCTCTCTGCACAGCTGATTCTGATACTTGTTGCAAAGTTTTAGGCGCGTTTCCCATGGAAAACTGAAAACACAGTCCGTGGTTTGCTTTTACAAAGATACTGTTGCCAGGAGCTGTCATGCGTGGAGGCCCAGTTCCGCTGAGCCACACTGGATGATCCTGGGCATTGCAGGTCCTTTTAATCTCAATGATTCAGTAGAAATGAATGGATCTAGTGCCAAAACAGCACTTTTTATCGTTGAAAAGCTGACATTTTAAAGAGGCATTTTGGGTTTACAGCAAAGTACTGCTGCTTCTTTCCTTTGCTCCATGTTGAATGTTGTAGAGCACACTGGCACATTCCTGCAGTGATTACTCTTGTTTTACTCAACCTGAAATGGGGTTGGCAGGGTGTGCAGCCTTTTTCTGGTTGTGCCACAAATGCAGTTTTAAAGATTTTGGCGCGCACAGGAGTCAGCGCCTCCATTTTGGGCTGTTTCCTTCACCGTTGCAGTAAAGTGATGTAATGGGGCACATTGAAATGGGTCAAAATATCCTACAGAAGCCCCCCCCCCAACTTCGGCTTGATTTACAGTCATGGGGAAGTCAGGCAAGTGGGATTTTTCTTTCTTTTCATGAAAAACACAGGTCTATTCATCAGTTGTAAGTTCTTCTTCCATCAGCGAATGATGCGACACGCTCTCCTCGCCGGCTCTCGTTGGAATAGGAATGATACCCCGGTCTTCTCTCAGGCTTCATTTCAGGTGTGGAGCGACACTCCGGATTTCTTTGGTTTCTCCTCCCGGGTCCCTGAGGAGGTCCTCCTTGGTTGTTTGGTATTCTCAGTGCAATCTATATGGCAATGTTCCCCCCTGCTGTCCTCCAATTGGGATTTCAGCAGTGGGATGTATGCATGCATTCAGTGACAATTTGAAATATTCCTGCGCTTCAGAATTATCTCCCACTGGGTTTTCTGTAGGCTCCTCTATTTGCCACAAAGTATGCCTGGGGTGGCAACTCTTTAGCTGATTGATGTGGACACGCTTTTGCTGTCATCAAGTCGCCCTTGGGGATGCAGATTCTGTAGGCGAGGCCTGGGATGATGACCTCGCCTCCATTTCTGAACTTCCATTTCCTACCATAGCATTAGGGCTGACTGGAAGGCTTTCTTTAGGATTGCCAGGACCCTGAGATTTACTCTCCAGTTGGGACCGGGCTTGGCAATGACTGGGGTCCAAATTAATCTTGAGTTGGTTGAGGAGGGGACTGCCCATTTAAAAGGCGGAAGGAGCACCTCACACTACCCAACCATTGTGTTCTACGCTTTTGTCACCGCTAGAAATTTTTATCATACAACTGCTAAGCAGACAATGTGTGGAACAGGGAATTTCCAGGCCCCATACCCATGGAAAAATGGCTCAACGGAGGGCAGGGTGTGGTCTTTTGGGAGTTTCTTGAATTATACTTCGCTGATGAAGCTTTCTTCGCTATTCAAGTCCACTCGGGCGAGGACGGACTCCTTCCCGTCATTTAACTGAATCGGGAGGAAGAGCTGTTCGCCCTTCTTCAGAATGACAGCTACACTTGATGCTGGTTTGTTATCAATTTTGGCTATGGAATTGGGATTTTCTGATTGCGAATTAGTATTGAATTTCAGAGTATTTCCTTCCAGTGTGGAATGCCACTTGAGACTGGAGAGAAGGTTGATTTGCAGAAATGGAGAGGAGTTCCCATCACCAGTATGCTGTCACACAGCAATTATGGTAACGTCGGGTATTTCATTATTTTAAAGATAAAACTTAATTTGGTCTGGTTTTTGTTCAACCATGTGGCATGTGCCATTTAGACTAACATGGTTGACACTCTGTTTTAATTTGATTGGCCTGTGAGCCTGGGTCCAGAGTACCTTATTCACACAGTCTATTAGGGGAGACAACCTACGCAGGATGTCATTCCCTAATAGACACGGGTTCCCTCTGGCGCTATGACTATGACCGGGTGCTTCATCTTGTATCGCCCAATTTTAATTTCCAGCTCTGCAGACCCTTTGACAGGAATTTCCTTCCCGTCAAAGTTCTGGAGTTGTCCAGGAAGATCGGAGAGAGGGATCTGGTATCTCTCCCCCCTTCCTGAATTTAGCTGCTCAAAGGTCCTCTTTGAGAGCAGAGTTGCTTGGGATCCATTGTCCACCAATGCTTGAACTGCACATTGCCCTTGCACATGGATGGAGGCGCAGAATCTACCTTCTTTCTCCTCCAAAGGGCAAAGGTAATGGGCGTTCTTGGTAAGCTGGGTGGTCAATTTACTTATTTCTGACCTGGAGAGTTGGGTCAAGAGTCGGTGTTGGAGTTGGGGAATCTGACAAAGAATTTTGACACACCGCTATTTGGAGAGTTTCTGGCTCCCCCTTTTCTGATTCTGAGCTGCCACCTCTTTTTGGAGGCAGTCAACCGAAGTGGTTGGTGAGGTTTGGGGTTCCTCTTGTGCTGGTTCTGGGCTGCCCCCCTTACTAGGAGGCGGTCCCCAGAATGGAGTTGGGTAGTTTGGGAATCTGAACAGGAAATTTCACACTCAGGTATTCGAGGAGTCTCAAGCTCCTCCTTTTCTGATTCAGGGCTGCCCCCGCCCTTTTTGGAGACAGTCACCAGAATGGCTTGGGGGAGCTGAGCAATCAATCTTCTTTCTCTGATTCTGGGCCACCCCCCCCCCCTTTTTGGAGGCAGTCACCAGAATAGTTGTGGGCATGATTCTGTGTGGGAACTTGGGGATCTGCACAAAGATTATGGCATTTGGGTATTGGGGAAGTTTTGGGCTCCCCTGGTTCTGATTATGGGCCACCTCCCTCCTTTTTGGAGGCAGTCCCCAGAATAGATTTGGGCAAGGTGGTTTTCTGGATTATCATTCTGGGGTTTAATGATGGGTGATCCTAACGCAGTCCCCACATTCACCCAGTCTTCATTAGGATTTCTCGGGACCCATTTTTCTTTGGGAGGAGTTCCCCCATCCCTGAAGGAGAAGATCTTTTTCCCAGAGTCCTCTGAGGACCCCTCTCCTTCAAATTGGAGGACACTAATCTCCTCCACAAAATGGGTCTTTTTAGGTCCTTTATTTCTCCTACCCGCCCTCTGTTCCTGGGGTTGCAGACTTTCGGGGGCAGGAGATTTTTGGTTCTGGTTCCTGGGTTTCCAGGAGCTTTTCACAAGTGGGGAAGGAAGCTTCCCCTAAGGCTTTACACCCCCTTCCCCCGTGCCTCCTCCTTTGGAACCGGTGAGTTGTGGGGGTTCTCTCTCCATCATTGTTCTGGAGTACCAGACCCTTGTTTTGTGGAGTTCTGAGCCGCCCTGTTCATCTGAGGGTTCTGCTGAGCCCTCAACATGCGACCCAGATCCTGGGACAAGTTCTGGACCTGGTGTTCCAGTTGGGACACCCGCTATGGCTGGTATGGCGGTCTCTGGTCCATTCTTGGTGGCTCACGGGAAGGGTAGCTATCCCTTCTCCCATAGTACCCTGGGTTTGGATAGTTTGGGTAACCCTCCACCCGCTGCCCCTCTCCCGGATTGGGCTGTCTGGGCTCAGGAAAGTGGGGAAAGAAAGGAGGGTTGTTTTTCAGGTTGAAGTTTTGAGGGTACAGGGGAAAGAAACTCAACCCGGCATTTGGGGGATTACTGCCTTCCTGGGGAAAGTTAGGAGGGAAGTCTCCTGGGCTGGTACCTACCTGGTTGGTTCCCCCCCTTGGGCCAGGGGAGTCCACACATACCCCATTATGGGTTTGTTGCCCTTGTATCGGGGGGCTAATGTAATCAGGGGAGTTAGGGGTCCCATTTGTGGGATTACCGCCCTGACTACCTGTCTGGAATTGGCCCGAGGGCCTTCTGGTTCTTTGTCTGGAAGGGTTCTGTACAGGTATATTTTTAGGTCCCCCATCTCCAGATCTAAGATGGGGGCAACCTTAACCTCCGCCACCTTAGCAGCAGCAGGGGTTTGGCAGGTTTGGGGGTTTTATTGGTGTTCTTGTTATCTACAGGTTTCTGCACCTCATAAATACAGGTCGCCTGTTCTATGACTCTTCTCGTGAAAGTCTCTCACCAGCTGAGTCATGATGTATTTGGGGAGTGCATGGAAGAAGGTGTTGATGAACTCACTACTATCCGTGCGCACCCTCCTGGTGGTCTGCGCAAAGGCATGTTTGAGTTCCTCCACAAATTCTTGTGGGACCTGATCTTCCCCACACTGCAGATTGTAGGCCACCTTTCAGCCCTCTTGGGGGTTTCTATGGACAGAGAACTGTTTTAAGATGGCCACCCTGTACGTGAACCATCTTGAGTGGTTCTGATCCTCCAGTCCCGCAAAGAAACTGGAGTACTCAGGGGAGAATGTCCATTTCACATACTGAATGCAATTCAAACTATCTTTCAGATGAAAAGTGTCCATCATCTGTTCATATAATTCAAGGTGTTCCCAGACGGAATACTTTGCACTTTTATGATAAGGAGTTATAACACTCCTAATGGGCTTGATCTACTTCAGGGGATCTTTTTTGCATAGCCCTCTTGGTATTGTTTGCCTTTTTGGCCTTAGTCACCCGAGTCCACTAGTCCTCTGACTCAGAGGCACTCCCTGATTCTACGAGCTTGAGAAGGGCTTGCAGAATGTGGGGGCCTAGTTTCCCTATTCCTGTAGTGCTCAGAAGAGTCTTTTGATTCTCCAATGCTCCCAGGATTGGCGGAGTGCCCCCACTGTCCTACCTGGGAAGAGGTCTTTAGGATACTCTTTTTGGCTTTATTTCCTGGAGTTCCAACCAAATTTAACAAACTGATCTTTTGGAGGGCGGTAGTTTTGTGGATCCAGTTCCCTGACTCTCCCCTCATAGGAGTCTTCCTAATCAGAGATGTTAGCCCTAACATTTGGGGATCTGTACAGTAACAACCGTCCATCAATTTCTGGGAGGCGCTGATCTGTCAGTCCCATTTTACCAACTCTGTTTAAGTCTACCATCCCCATGGCCCCTGGTTCATATGAGCCAGCGGACATGAAGCTTGCAGAGTTTGTTGCATTGAAGGGGCTAGAGTCCCTGAGTACAGGGGTCCTGACATTAGAATCAGGGGCTTCTCTGTCCCTCTCTACCTTTTCTCTTTCAGCCCCCATTCCTTGGTGATATGCAAAATCTGAGCCTTTTGTTCCTCCATCAAGGCCTTACTGGTCTCAATGATTCACCCTTGCATTGCTATCTGTTGGTGGAGCACATCATTCTTTTTACAGAGAGCCTCATTGTCACTCTGTGCTTCCTGTCTGGTCTGGGAATACTGGGCCACTTTCTGCTGCAGGAGACTCACCTCTTGAGTTTTAGCATCATTGGTCTGGGTGTTCTTTTCCAGAGCATCCTCCACCTGTCTGGTGTGCTCTAGTAGCTTCTCATATTCTGTTTTTAATTCATTGAGCTCCTGAAGGGCCAGCTTTCTTCTCTGTAGCTCAATTTTTATTTGGCTTACTTCCTAGCCTAAGGTGTCCCTCTCCTGACTCAGGGTGCCCCTCTGTTCAGCCAGGTCATCCCTTTGTTTTTTGAATGCATGGTATTTCTGGCACTCCTCATCAAATTCCTCTTGAGAATGGAGGTCTATAATAATTAGTTTATTATTTTCCTCTTTTAATTTGTCTATCTGGCCCTGTAGGGTAACTATCTGTTCTGCGCAGACTCTATTACAATTTAATTGTTGCACCAGTTTCTGTTGACGCTGTTGCAGAGAGTCCACCCTTTCCTGACACTCCTCTTTTAGTGTCTGTAATTGGGTATTTTGCTCTGCATTCTCTTTCTGTAGGAAAGCCAGTTCTTCTTTTAATTTTGTGACATACTGTCTAGATTATGCCTCTAATTCTTGGCTGTTCAGTAGCCTTTGTTCTGCAGATTCTAGATCATTCTGGATTTTCTCTAGTGTTACCACTTGATTCTTTGCCAGAACTACGTTTTCAGCATGCTTTTCCTGCATTATTCCTATGTGAAGGTACAAATAGGCCGCTATTCTGGCAACTTTACTCTGTTCCTCTTTAACTTTTGGGGCCATGTACAGTTCACTAAGAGCTTGATATAATGGGCCCTTGTCCTGCCATGTATCCAGGTCCATGGCAGTGACCGGTTCTTTGATTTACTGCAGCTGGACATGTTTATTCTGTTCTGGCCACTCACCCCTGACAAAAGTTTGTGCAGGTGGTGCTCCTTAGCCATATTGATTTCTACTAGGCTTGCCATTTTGGAAATATCAATTTCTTTATGACTTATTTCAGGGTTGATTTACTTCTACAAACAGGCCTAGTTTTGGAGTATTTATTTTGAGAGGTGCTTGTACAGTTTAGCACAGTACACCAACCCAGCAAGGTGTCTCTACCCTGCAGGTTAGTCTGCTGTGTTAGACTGTCACAGGTGGTAACTCAAACTCAAAATCCCAGACGAGCCCCCAAATCTGTTAAGGATTTCAATCAGGCAATACACCCTGGTCTCATACTAGTATGCAGTGCGCAAATACTTATTTTATTGTGTCTATAGGTTCAATATTCTGAGTGATATACCACTCATATCTCACCCCTTCTCAAAATACCCCCAGGTCACTATGGACCAGGAATCAGGCTGGTTGGTAAAGGCAATATTTATTTATTTAAAATTCAAATCAAACGTATGTTTTAATATATGGGGCAGCAATCACCAATGTGGTGACAATACAAATAGGAAAGAAGGCAATGCAGTTGAATTCACTTATAACAACACAGAATATAAAGCACAGAGAAAATAACATTTTTGGCTTGTTTGAAAGATAGCGCTTAAGTTAAGGTTTCCCCCTGCAAATTTCTCAACTCACAAATAAGCAATTCTACACATATGTAAGTAAGCAGCAGGTATTCAGGAATAAAAAACAGTGTACATGATTTGAATACAATATTCCCTCCCCAAACAAGAGAGAAAAGTGGTTTGGAAATCTCACACTTTTAAAATGGCATTCGAAAATGGCTGAGCAAAATAATGAAAAGTGTGCAAAAATCATTAAATCAATATAAATTCCTATGGGAGCAACATGGGAAAGATGCGAACAATCATAAGCTTTAGTATGAGCAACAGTAAATACTTTGAATCTTAATGGAAGTTTGGAAATAATTGAAAATCACACGTGTAAACGTTGCAAAAATGTGAATTCCCGCCTAAAATTCACTAAAGAGTTTTTAAGAAAGAAGGGTGTAATACATTGTTTTCGAATGCTGTTTTTGTGTTGGGATATAGCTACAGGTCTTATGTTTAAGGTAGAGTGCAAATGAAGTCTCTAGCTATTAATTTGAGGAAGTTATGCAATGTTGAATGAGAGGCGTTTTTAGAAAAATAGAACTGAGAAAAACAAAAAATTGGTTTTAAAATAACATGTTAATTTCACTTGAACTAGATTTAATGGCTAAGAAAAATAGAATGCCACCCGTGAATCTCCACAGTTACACGTCTGCTTGTAACCCTTCACTTGGCGGATAGCCCATTTTCTTTAAGGGAATTACTTTAATTAATTAAAATCACTAATGGCTTATGGTCTAGTCAAACAAAAATTAGGAGAAAATCGGCGCTAACACTCGGAATCACAGACATGGTTGCAAGAATGATTCAGACAGTATTATAGGTTCTTACGGTAAAGATAGGATGGTTGAGAGATTCAGATAGGACAATACAAAGCAAAATATGCTATGGTTTACCATGATTCCTATTAATACTTACAGTCCACTTTGATTTAAGATTTTAGACAGTCAGGGGCTCTGGTCATTACACGGATCGGGTCTAAAGGACAGCAGGCCACATCTGGCGGAATTGGGTCAGCAGGGCGGTTCTGGTCACCTGGACTGGCACCTCAGACTGGACTGCACTGGACTGCGCTGGTTACTGGAGACCGAAGATCAGTGAGATGGCGAGTTTCAGCAGGCAAGCCTTAATGGTAGCAAGCCAGACTGGATGAAATTGCTTCCCTTAAGTTTTGGGATGGTTTCAGAATTTGGGCCTAGCTGAAAAGGAGTTCAGCAATGCTGAGGCCTTGGCTTTGCAAAGAAATATGGAATCAGGAACAAGATGGAGAATTCTGGAACCCGACACCACACAGAAATCAGGATGGAGTCAGGAATCAGTGTGTGTCTGTGTGTTGTGAGGTTCCCTTATTTCTCATGCCAAATGACATCACCAAAGTTTATGGTAGGGGCAGACTTACTACCCACACCCACAAGGCTATGATTGGGTAAGAGCACAGTTCCCGCCTTGCTCTTTGCTGGTTGGATGACAGAAAGGGATGTCATGATTTATGAAAAGATCTGGAAACCTTCTATAGCTAATGGGACCAAAATCTAACTTTCCCACAAATACATATTTATGTAGTTATGCCCTCTAAGAAAATCGGATACATACATTACATATTTCATGGGTCACATTCCAATCCAACTCCCAAGTCGGTGGGAACTGGTTTAGTCTTTCTGTTGAATTTTAGCAATTTTAACGATGTAAGGTGTGGCCTAACATTTCCAATTCTGTAGATATAGGTGCAATTACTCCTAGCATATGGGTACAGAATATTATATTTGCAACATTAATAGTTTCTGTGCAATTGGTCATTCTTTCTAACTTCTGTTCATTACGCAGAAAGAAATTCTACCATGTTTTCAAATGAATAGCAGAAATTCTGATTTAGATGTATGCACTTTTCACTCTTTTTTTATTCTTGCTGCCAAGTTAAACAGGTGATTTGCCTTTTATTCATGAAAAAGCACATTAAACTGATTTCTTTCAATCCAATTTTCATCTGCAGCAAATACACATTTTAGTCAGCATTAGTTCTTCCCTTGAGTGCTGGAGTTGTTTGCAGCCTGGATACATGAAGCATGCCTTTGTTTATAGTTTCTCTCTGCACAGCTGATTCTGATACTTGTTGCAAAGTTGTAGCCGCGTTTCCCATGGAAAAATTAAAACACAGTCCCTGGTTTGCTTTTACAAAGATACTGTTGCCAGGAGCTGTCATGCGTGGAGGCCCGGTTCCTCTGAGCTACACTGGACTTTTAATCTCAATGATTCAGTAGAAATGAATGGATCTAGTGCCAAAACAGCACTTTTTATCGTTGAAAAGCTGACATTTTAAAGAGGCATTTTGGGTTTACAGCAAAGTACTGCTGCTTCTTTCCTTTGCTCCATGTTGAATGTTGCAGAGCACACTGGCACATTCCTGCAGTGATTACTCTTGTTTTACCCCACCTGAAATGGGGTTGGCAGGGTGTGCAGCCTTTTTCTGGTTGTGCCACAAACGCAGTTTTAAAGATTTTGGCGCGCACATGTCAGTGCATCCATTTTGGGATGTTTCCTTCACCGTTGCAGTAAAGTGATGTAATGGGGCACATTGGAATGAGTCAAAATATCCCACATCCTCTAATAATATATCACTAGCCCAGTCTCTCATTTGGAGATTCCTGATTAGTGAACTTATGAGCCTTACTGCTTGGTCATGTTCAGATATCCCTGACGCTATCCACGCCGCAGACCTCACATTCCACCTGTCTCTTCCAAACCTCCTCGCTGGCACCTGTCACCAGCCTCCATGATTCACACTTACTTGCTGAGCAGGGTTCATTTTTAATTGGCAGACTGACTTTTTTCTAAGTACTTTCTGACACTGGAACTACTTCCAAAGAAATCCATCAACTTTTTTATTTTTATTTTGGGGGGTCCCGCCGCACCCCAAATCCACCCTTTTTCTATTGTTTGACCCCTACCCCAAACCCTTCCCCAGCCATGTTTAGCCCCCCACCCCGCATATATTTTGATGAGTTTTTTAGGAAGTAATTATGATGTCGGAAATTACTTAAAATGCTGTCGGTAAATTTAATACGATACCATTGAGCAGAACCAGACCAGTTCTGCCAGTGCAATCTACTTCCCCTCCTCATGATTCCATTTCCTGGCTCGTCATCCTATTCTGCTCCGCTTTCGGTGCCCGGACTCCTGCAGTATGCCACACAACAGCTCCTTCACAGCTCTCCAGATTAGTACTTTGGGACCCTCTGCTCTCCGTCAGAGAACACCAGTGGTACTAAGCATTGTAAACTCCTCAGCAGTGGGCATGTACTGCCTGGTATTGGCTCAGTGACCATAATTTCCTTACCCAAACCTTTAACCTGGCCACCAGGCCAATACAGTAATGCAGTATAGCCCAGCACATCAGGGTTTATCCCTCGATTAGAATCCGGAGTAGAACATTAGAAACCTGGCAGCCAAACAAGATTCAGGCATCTGGGCAATAATAGCCAGAATGGCCTTGGCTCCTAATGGCTGCCAAGATGCCATACGCCCCTCCAGGTGCCTGCCGCCTAAACCGCTCTCCCCCACACATACCCAACTGGTGCCTCCACTTCTCCTGCCACCTCATTTATGGTCCACCTTCATCATGTCCTGGATGCGGTTCGGCCATTCCCAAAAGTGAGAAGGGATTACATTAGCAAGGCTACTGTACATCAGTAGCCAGGTATCCTACATTGTAAGGTTTTTTCCCTTGTTGCATCACAATTAAGTCTACAGGCTAGTACCTGATCCGCAGAGCTGTGTGCTAATAGCGTTAAAAGTGGGCTCCAGAGGAATTAGGTACAGTTAATTGCCTTTAGCTCTCCTTTGCCTCTTCGCCTAAAGTTCCTTACTATATATCGGACTTCCCAGCCCATAACCACCTGTACTGCCCACAGAGTCAGCCTTTCATGCTAAATTAGCACACAATTATTGAAATGTTGAGAGTGTGCCCGACAAACACATTTTTTCCTAAGCAGTCCTTAGCTACTGTTACAGGCCTTCTTTGTAATGTCTTTGAGAACACTGACAATCAGAAGTCCAGCAACACTGAAAGGAGGAGAAAGCATAAAGGGATGTGACTGAACTAACAGAAGTGTGTACTATTAGAATTATTGATCTTGGAGCCAGTCCAAAACACCAGTAATTGTGTCTCATTATGATTGACCCGGTCTGGAATAAAGTGCCGTTGACAACTGTTACCAGCACCTTTTCCGGACCGGGTTACTCCCAGTGTGCCGTTAGGGGCTGTGAACTACCGACAGGTCTGACCTGCCAGTAGTTCAGGGGCCTACCGCATGATAATTCACTGATGCACTGTTTATGTTACTAATGGTGCTGGTGCTTTGGTGTTCCCATTCCTACAGGAATGGGAACTTACCTTTCTGCCACCGCCGCCCGTTATATCCCGGTAATATCGGGCAGCGGAAACGGTAAGCTGAGGTTGCCGGTATGTTGCTGGTACTACTGGTGGCCTACCGGCAACCTCGTAATGAGGGCTTATGCCCTCCCCTGCAGCTCGGGTAAGAAACAATAATTAGCAATATTATCCAGTAAAAATTCCTCAATGCTGTGATAATTTAACCTTTAAACGATCACTCCGATATTATCCTCTAACGAGTAAAAGTCTGAGTTACAAATGTTGTTTTCAGTTCATTAACGCGTTCAGAGTTGTCTGGGAGATTGGGTTAATGGAATGCTAGTGCTCATGACTGGGCTGGTAAAAATGGAACGAAGCATGTCAGGGTGTGTATGATAAGACAATCGCAAAAATACAATCTAAGCACATGCTTACCTTTTCAGCTGCTAGTTCTCAGATGTTTTTGAATGCAGTGTCCTTGCATTTTGCTATGTCAGGAAAGCACATTTTTAATGTGCCAGCGATATACTTAAAGTAAAATATCCCCAAGCAGAAAGATAATTCAGCGAGTTCTTCTGTCAAGATGACATGAAAATTAAAAGGGGCCATGTAGGTTGTTTCCAAGTTTGTGCGCTGTGAGTAAACAAAACCGTTGAAGAATGTCCTATGCTAATAGAACAGGCACACGTCTGCCGGTCTAGTCATAAGTCATGTCGAAACATTTGAATAACTCCCATTACGACGGCGATACGGTAACTTGAAAAAGTACACGTTTGAGGTTATTTAAGTTAGCAAAAGTTGTTATTCGTGTGTGCTGGCGGCGCACGCACAAAAGATGACATCTGTATTCTTGGGCCAGACAAGATTTGTGAAAGATGCTTGCCATTGTGTGTGTAGACTACGAACCTCTTGATCCCCACGGTTCCAGCTCCACTAAAAGCCATCCATATCTGCTCCTGGAAACCTCTTGCATTAGGCATCTGTTAACGGATGGAGCAGCGAAACGTCCAATTATCGAAGGATAACGCGGACATCAATGCTTTCTGCTTCTTCGGCTCTTTTGCAAGATTGCGGCTCTCAGCGCTCAAGTGGGAATCTTGACTATTCTTTATTGCTCATCAAAGCACGGTTACGAACACAAGTATGATGTTTGCGTTTCCATTCTGGAAATGTGAGTCTTTTTTATTTTCAAATTAGTTATCGCTCTGGCAGTGTATCAATTTGTAAAAGTTTACTCCTGAGAACCACACTGACTGGACAGCAGGTTGAACACTGTTTTTGAACTATGATAACATTGAAAAGCATTTAAGATTTAGTTCACATTCCAAAAATGTTCTTGCACATTAAGTTGGACATATTCGTTTACTAGACATTATAATGAGGGTGTGACAGAGCTAGCCATAGGTTCCAGCTGTAACCTCTCCTGGTTTCATCCTTTGAACCGTTGTAAATCCATAGGCACAACACGAGCCCGGTTCTAGCATCATCCCAACCCTGCAGCTAAAGGTACTTACTGGCAGCATCACAAGAGTAGAGAATGGAGTGCGGGAGGTAAAGGCGCAGTGCATCAGGGCCAAGTAGACCGAGTCACTGCCTCAAATACCTGCAGTGGGACTCTGGTCACTACTTGTCCCGGGAGGATAGCTCAGTGGCAACGTGCTCGCCTTGGAAGCAAGACGACACGAGCAACACTGGTCCGATCGCTGGGTATTAAGCACTTTATAAATAACCAATCATATCATACTTTCACAACCAAATCTTTGACTAATCGAGCTCCCAATGTTTTTTCTAACCTGAATCAACCAATAAAAAGTCCTGAAACCACTAAGTAACCTCACCCACCCTTTTGGGTTGTCAATATTAGAGATTCTCTTCATATTTCTCTAGGATTGACAAGGACTGCAAGGAACCTGGCATTGGGAAATGTGTACATGGTCTGCATATTATTATTTTAACCTTCTAGAAGAATGACAGGAGACAATGACTATGGCAGGAGAGGTGACCTCTGTTTGACCCTTCACTGGTTCCAAGAAGAGGGGAGGGTTGGTACATGGTGAAGAACAGAGAGTTGTTGATAAGTATTTGGGAGGTTTGTGTGAGTGTAATAAACCCTTGAGCACGGAAGGATGATCACAGTCAATAATAGCACTTGATTGATTGCGGAAAAGAGAGCCGAAAATTAAGCACAGAAGAGAACCTTCAGTCTCTGCCCAGTGGTGGAACCAGTGTGGGGCGGATAGGGGGAGCAGTTGCCCCTCCTGGGCCCACCTTGGCAGTGACCATTACTGGCATAGATAGGCTGTGGCTGTAGCCTCATGCAAGGGATTTACAGTGACCGGCACTGGTATGGATAAATTGTGGCGCACACATTTGTGCATGTGATTTAGAGTGACCATTACTGGCATACATAGATTGTGTCGCCATATTTCCTGGGTTTTTTCATGTGTTACCGTAGAGAACCAATCATAAATTGTATGTTTTTTTACCACATTTTTCTCAATAATTGTGCTTTTAAAATGCATCATCTCAACATTTTATGTTTAAACTTTTCTCTGGGGAGAACACCCCCAAAACCCAATTACATTTTGCATTTTTTGTGGGTTCCCTCACTACTCTAAGTTGCATGCAGTAATTTGGCCCTTGCAATGAAAAACACCAGCAGCCATAAATGCCCATGAACCATGAAATGTACTGTTTTTTGTATGTGTTGTTTTAAAGAGAACATTGTAAATTGTATGGCTTTTCATCCCATTGTTCTAAACACTGGTGCTGCAAAATGCACCATTTCAATACAGTGTTTAAAAGAAATGTCTGAGGGAGAACCCCTGTGAGTCCCCCCTTTTAATTGTTTTGAGCTTATGTCTCGCACCTTGAAACACATGTTGCACCTTGGAAGACTTGCGTATAGGCGCGATATAAATACAAAATCATATCATATCATGTTTTATGAACTATAAAGCAGAGTAAGTCACAGAGCAAGGGGTGTGATGTGGAAAAATATATTCACAAGACGATTTCTGATCTCAAATAGGTGACATGCCAGACAAATGTTATCGAAAAGTAGCAAAAAAAGCATTTCAACGCTGGATATAAGTATAACAGGGACCGTGTTATGTCAAGAGGGATTGAGCACCGTTCTTCATTCGAAAGTACATTTTAAGTATATTAAGTACATTCAATGGACAATAATGTCTCGGAGACAATTGTGCTCATTGTATCAGTCACTGAACAAGGCAGATATTGCTGTCTAAGGTCAGGCAAATATATTCCCAAATTGCACCAAATTAACAATAATGCAAAGGCATGCAATCAGTTTCAACGTCTACTTAATGCTACAATATCGGACTTCAAGCCAATTTGATTACATTTTGAACAAAAGTAACTTTTCTGGGTAGTGTTCAAGGTATTGTTTTAAAATGTATACAAAAAGCTATTTAGAAAATCGTAACGTTACTATATTTGTGAATTGTGTTTCTTACATGGAAAGGGGCCTTTTGCTTCTTGTCTCCTATTGCAAGAGATATCCTTCACTTGCAATAGGATGGAGAAGAGGAACATCATGGAAGAGGGGGAAGTACAAAAGTGTTTGAACAAGGAGAACAGAGGAGGAGATGAGAAATCTGAATACCTGGGAGGAGGTGACGAGCAGGAAGGAGGATGTGCTAAGGGGGAAAGAGTCAGAACACCTCAGGAGGCGAGCGAGAAGAACTGGCAAGGAAGACAGTTTCTTAGTTGAGGAATGTGTGGAGGAATTCAAAGTAAGAAAGGTAGATGGTAGGAAGTCTCTTGAAGGTATAGGATCAGTAACAATCAGACAGAGAGACAACACCAGCCTACCCATTCCCTGAGAGAAGTCGGAGGACAAACAAGCTTGTGGTGGATAGGCAAGGAGGTCAGTTGGAGGTTGGCGCTGAGGGGCATATCTGAGGCTTAGAGAAAGTTTCCCAGGAACAAGAGGAAACAGGTTTGGCAACGGGGCAGAGAAATAGGCTTGGGGGATAGGATCAGGCCCCTAAGACAAGGAAGCACTCTAGAACCTGACTGGATACTTAAAGAATCTCTTGGCCTGCCTCACCTCTGGAAGATGTTATGGGTCTTACTGTGGGAGGTTCTGATCTTCAAGAAGAGTGATGCGCCGATCTGAGACACTCTGCCCAGCTTGTGGTCACAGGAGGAGAGCCTGTGGGACAAAAACATCATCCAATTAAACCGATTTGTGCCTTTTAAAAAAAAAATACATTCTGATGAAACAAGACTTAGTTTTGGTTTACAATGTTGACCACTGCTTTTACATTGCCCATTCGTTTTACATAGTCCTGAATAAAACCTTTGGCGCCATATCCATAAGTTGCACCCACCCTTGCCAGGGACTTCCTCCACCCTCTGGTAGTTTCTCTTTGTGCATAATTACTTGTCACAATAACATCTCACTGCTTCAATGACTATATAAATAGTGCAGTAAAGCCTACATTTGTCTTTATGTTTGTTACTGTAGCATGCCTACTTAAATAATAGTACGAAACTAAACAGGAACTAATGATGATTCCAGCACATGCTCCGATACTGATGAGGACAAGAGGGCAGAAAAACAACTTGGCAGCCTATGGCCCTCATTACACGTTTGGCAGGTTTGCATGTGATAATATTGGGATCTGCCAGATAAAGAGAAATTCTAAGGGATGGCGTAGACAAACATTGTTGCATTTCCTTTCCTCCATTTGCATCCTCATTTTCAGTTTGTATCTTGGCATTGTGCATATATAGTGACCCTGCCAATGTGTGGCATGAGTATCGGTTTCCCACAGTACTATGCCACTGGAAAATAACCCAGTAACCCAGGTGTATCATGGAATCTCTTTTATGTGATTATCGTGATGTTGTCAGGTTCTAAGGTCAAAACAGCAGAAGATGAAACCCACATCTCTACTTAGGTCCAAAACCTTCAATTTCTTCAACTCATAATTCTTTGGTGTTGTTTATTTCCAATACCCTTTGTAATGTTGTGATTGGTGTAGTGTGTGTCCTGTCATAGGATTCCATCTGAGATCAAGAAGGACACCAAAGCGATTGGCTAAAAGATTGGGCAACTTGGGGCGTGGCTAACCAGGGAAGCCGAGCGGATGCTTCCACTGAGAGCTCTGTGAGCCCATGGTCTATCGAGCTCCAGTCTCCATCCAACGGGAGCCTGACAAAGGGTACTCTGGTTGAGGGTTCAATGGACCCCTCTGGAGGTCTCTAGACCTCATATGGACAATCCCCGAAGGCGCAGGTAACTCTGCCACTCGAGGAGGATCCAAGATGGTGGCTTGGCACTTACGAAGCCGACATCATGGACGATCCCAGTTGTGAAACAGCCCAGGAATCGATGCGCTGAGGCCTGCAAGGGGATTTCCTGGCCCCCACATTAACTCATCTGGAACCCCTGAGCAGCCTGTCCTGAGGGAGAAGGGGGCCTGGAAGAGGTCCGGGAAGAAGCGAGCGTATGGGTTCTGGAGGGAGAGGGTGAACAGGACCAAATATGAAAGAGACTTGACTTTTCTATGCTCTCAACTCACTGTTAAGTTTGCTGTACGATAGTCCCACGAGTTGAGGGGCTGATATGACGGCTGGAAGTGGTGGGGTATTCCTCAATGGTTATTTGAACACTTATCAGGAGGTTATGTCACTGAGGGATTTTCCGGTGAGGTTGGGGTAATGTACTGATAAGTGATGGGGATTGGTCTTCTGTTGAGGGCTGGGGCTCGGGTAGGCTTAGGGTTCTGTATTTGCCCAGTGATCATGGGGAAGGTACACCTACGTTTGGGGGAGTTGGTTGCATTACTTTTGATAAGTTGGATGTTTACTATTTTTTTCATTTGTGGTAGACAGATGAAAGTAGAGTATGAGGATTGGAAATGTTACTTTGGCACTGAAATGAAGCGAGGAGGGGCAGGCTTGTACAAGAGTACTAATGGCTGACGACATGGGTTTTGTGACCCTAAATGTTCGAGGTCTTAACTACCCCAAAAAACGGCATTCTATCCTGTGAAGGATAACTGAAATGCAGAACTCTGTTGTGTTTCTTCAGGAAATGCATTAGTTGGAACAAGGATGAAAGTAGACTGAGACATAGGGAATTCCCAATACAATACTTTGCCTCCAGAGGGTGAAAGAGGAAAACAGTAGCGATGCTGGTGAGAAAGGGGATAAGATCAATGAGAAAATGCATATAGAGACCCAAAGGGGAGAGGGCTGATTATCAAGGGTTTATTATGACAACTCTTTACATTAGTGGCAACCTATGCCTCAAATGAACACTAGGACCAGTACTTATCTACCCTGTTGGGAGAGTTAGGGGGGATTTGCGAGGGCCAGGTGGTGCTTGGTGGAGATTTCAACTGTGTGATGGATCCTAGTTCTGATAAAACATGTCCCCCTACAACAGCAAATCACAAAAATAGAGCTGCCTTGTCTAAGTTGTTTATTGACCTAGGCCTCATTGAAACGTGGTCATTTTTCCATCGGGAGGGCAGGGGATATACGTTCTATTCAGCAGTCCACAGGGTATACTCTATAATAGACATGGTCTTGGTCTCTTCTACCTTGGTCCTAGTTGTGACATCGGTAGAGATTGGCCTTATATACTTATCAGATCATGCCCGGTACTTGTGAGGATGTTAAAAGGTCCCACGCAGGTATCATTTAGGAAGACCTGGCCCCTCAACAAGTTGGTCTTGAATCATGTGGCAATTAAGACACATGCGAGGGAGACGATACAGAATTACTTCTGGGAAAATTAGACGGAGGGTATGAATTGGTGGCAAATTCGGGATGCAAGCAAGTCAATGATCAGGGAGGAATTTATTGAGAGGACCTCACTGTTCATGAGAACCCGTGAAGTGATAAGGATAGAATTGGAGGGTCCGGTCCATGTTACAGAGGTTGAACACAAATAAAAGGGGTCAGTAAGACTATGAGGGAGTTGAATAAAGCATGTAATAAAGTAGAAAAGCATGGGATGGATAGATCAGCACAAATGATTCCTCAGTCTAAATAGTCCTACTATATCAGGGGAAATAAGGCTAATCAATTTTTAGTGGCAAAGCTGTGTGAACAGAAATGAATGGAATATATAACAGAATTGAAGAATCAGCAGGCAGTGAGGCACAGTGGAGAGTTGTATATGTTGGGGTTAATGGCAACATATTACGATAGAATCAGAGGTAAGGAAGATATGAATGCGGTTTGCCAAACGCAACTCATCTTCAGTGCTAACTTATCTAAAATTACTTTAGGAATGCGTGAGCCTTTAGAGGTCCCTGTAACCCCAGAAGAAGTAAGCAAGGTCATAGATACTCTCCCCATAATAAAACTCCTGGGTTGGATGGTTCCTCCAACGCTTATTACAAGGTGTTTACACTATTTAATTCTGTCTCATGAATGGGGACGATGTCATGAGCTATAGCACACTCACTGACAATCTTAGTGCTTAAGCTGGGAAAGGAACCAATAGAGTGTGTGAGCTATCGCCCTATCTCTCTCCTCAATGGAGATGCAAAGATCTATGCCAAGATTTTGGCAGCCCACCTGATGGAGGGGGTACCAGATATAATACACCCGGACAATACCAGTTGTATCACTGGTAGATCCACACAAGACAACATTAGACAAGCAGTCATTCTTATAAAATCGGACAGGAGAATGGGGCAAAATATGACAGTGTTGGTGTTAGATGCCCACAGGACATTTGACAGCATGGATTGGGGATGTTTGATGTTGACACTTGGGACATTCATTGTAGGTCCAATGTTTATGAATATGGTTTTGGCTAATTTTCAAATTCCCTCCACAAGACTCAATGTCAATAGGGAGCTTACCCCCCCTATGAACATTACTATAGGTAACCCCTAGGGACCGGGAGGATAGCTCAGGGGCAATGTGCTTGCCTTGGAAGCAAGACAACGCTGAACAACAGAGATTCGATCCCCAGATCCGCGCTTAACAACCTCTGGGTATTATAATTATGCCTGTTATGCCCTTTGATATCTGCAATGGCCATGGAGCCCTTGGCCTGCCTGAATAGGGGAGACGAGAACATCTGGGGTTTGATGAGTATGGGGGTACAACATAAGATAGCTTTATATGCAGATAATGTGCTGTTGTTCCATCTGCTCACCTCCCTCACTTACTCTCTCATCTCTCTTACCCCTTCAATGTCTCACACAGTGTAGGCCTCGACGCCCCACTTTAATGTTCCTCCTATGGAACAGCCTCCCCCTCCCTCTACACCTTGAGCAGGACTTTCTTAAATTCTGGAAGCTCCTCAAGACTTTCCTCTTTACCTCCTCCTTCCCTTCTTCTCACCCCTTCTAATCTCACAGTTGCTGTGATTGGTGTCCTGGGCCCTTATGCATCCCTAGGGCCCCTGACCTACCACACCCAATTACCACAACTCCTGTCTACCCTCAGCACTTGCCTTGGCACCATATCCGCCTTGGTGGTTCGCACTTACACCTAACGAAGCTCAGCCGTGTAGCACTCACCATACCATGCACTTCATCTTTGGCTCACCCATGAGCCCAGACACCCCTGCACTTAACCACTCTGCCCTCTTCCTTGTTAAACTTGCACGTTCTGAATATTCACAAGGCATAGTAGGTTCATACTTTTTTCCTTCACTGCTTTTAAATGTTGTGTTTATTTATGTGCTTTGCTCCCTTGATCCCTCCTTTTGCCCTGTGGGTGCTTTGAAACAATATATAACTATAAAGAAATGTTACTTCTCCCAGCACTCATCACGTTCAACCTCCCTAATCATGACAGCAGCTCATCGCAGCATCTAAAAACATGATAGCAGCTTAGTTTGGTCCATGGCTCAGGTAGGTTCAGGACCATATGAAATAAAATACTATCAGCTCCAACACACCATCATGGAGAGTAGAGAGAGAAGAGAGATTCTGCTCTTCCAATGTTATTTGTAAAGTAAGCATGTATACATGTATAAAGTATAAATACAGCTAAACATTATTATTGGGCCAAGTGAAATTAACAAACTAAAACTCAAGTAAAACTCAAGTAAATGGAATATCTTGTGTCATTCATAAATCCTAGTTGAAGAGAGATGTCTAACAGCCAATTAAAAGCGAATTCTGGTCAATAACCAATAAATTAAAACCAATAGATGTATACGGCCTCCAGCAGAAACTGTATAAATTAGTTTTAGTTCCCTGTGACATGTGCAGTTAACTAATGCAAAAATCAGTAACAACGGACCTCAGTGGTGAGGTTGGAAAGAAACTACTGGCAAACTTAATACATACAATAAAATATAAATGTATTACATAATACACAGATTACTAACACTGTTTGTTCAAACAAAACACTAAATCCTCTACATTTGACATCATCAAATTCAATCCATCATCCATACATATACTCATTCTACATATACTTATTCACACACATCCAATGTAGAAATTCACAATACTCTGGGTTCTCCTCAACATGGAACCCTTCTCTAAAACCACCTAAATATTTCACTTCTTCACACCCATCTCAATTAACAGTGTGTATTTGTGTTCAATAGCAACAGCAGCTTATTGACAAAGTCTACATATGTTTCGGTCGTTGTAAAGGACTTTCCAAAATGTAGCCTTGCATTGTTCCGACCTTCTTCAGGACATGGGCAGGGCGTAGTTGCCGCCTCACCCTTCTAACGTATTCCAATGGAAGATGTCTGCTAAAAAATAATCTCCAATCTTGATTTATGGGGGTAGTGTGAACTATAGGATTAATCCTCAGTGCTCCAAGGGTACAAGTTCAAAGAAGCTTCTGTTCATGTAAAGTGAAATTGCTGCCATCTCTCACAAACTTCACCTTATAGGGAAGGCACTTCAGTGGCTTGTCATTGATGAATCCAATGCTCCCCATCAACTCAGAAAATTCATGTACCCCACAGGAAACTACAAAAAGTAGGTACTTGCTGTTACTTGCTTGGACACCTAAGCACACTTTGTGACATTTTTCAAATTGTGGTAACCAACTATTGTGCCTGGGTCTCGCATGTCTGTCAGATGCGATGCTGTGGCCCCTCTGTGAGGGAACCTGTTAGGTTCTGTCTTGCATGAGTGTGGATAGATGCAGGAGTGTACTGGGAACCAAAAGGGGACCTGGACATTTTACAAGTGGCTGCATATAATATCGAACGAACAAGGCCTACCCATGTAAGTAGGTTTGTGGAGGGGAGTACTGCCAGAAGAACATTTAGGGGGGGAAATTGGTTCAAATAGTGCATTTTAAAGCTCAATTGCTCCTAAATAGGGATTAAAAAGTAGTTAAACATTTGAAAAATCGGCCATATAACATATGAGTGAGGCATAAAATACTGCAAGCTTTACAACTAGTTATTTATTTCAAATTGATGTGCGGTATGAGGAGTGATTGAATATAAGGGGTGGATGCGAGGGAGAGAGGGTGAGAGGAGTAGAGGTCCAGGGTACCCACATGAAATAGAGACCCATGTTGCAGAGGCCCGCAGTGACATCTCCAGAGTTCTCTGTGGGCCAGTCCACAGCGGGATGGATGTCTGAGCTGGGTTGGGAAGTAAGGCGACGATCGGTTGGAGTGTGTTCAGCTACTTGCTCAAGGCATGTCAAGGCATGCAGTGTATCTGAAGATGGATCATGATTTATAGAGAAATCTGGGGATGCCCGTGTGTCTTGTTCCTAAGAACCTGTACCTGAAAAAGAAAGTAAACTACCAAGAACGAAAACACAAGGCTCCAGAGGGATCACTACTGCACACTACTACAACCTGCATATTACAACTGTGTGCTTAGGTCACTGTTCACGTCCACTAAATTGACTGGCTAAAGGGAGACATTAGGAAAGATACAAGTTTCCCAAAAAATAATATCTAAACATAAAAGCCCTTCTCTCGCTCTCATACAAGCAATGGCTAAAATGACAGAAAGCAAAAATAATGCAATTTTACACAAGTTTCAGCAAAATAGCTTCACCGTCAACATACTACCACATGTCAATTGTTATTAGTGAAATTATTGTCCTTTTGTGTTCAATGCTGCCATCTTGTGGCCTTCTATTTGACCTTTTCTAACAAAACCATATTTTGACTGTAAACAAGACGAGCTACGTTGTTTCACATCTACTGACCTGTTTCTGCCTGGCTCCAAAGGTACATGGCACATGTGAATATACTATAACGGTACCCTGCAAATAACCGTATTTTAAAGAAGGTCATTTTGGGAGTACCCAGTACCCACTGACTGCTAAACGAGACCAAAATGCTATGTGGAACATTGTTATACGCTCGGTTGAGGCCTTTATCGGCTTTGTCACAAAAAACATTGATTACAATCTGAATGATATTACGCGGTTTCCATGAGCAATATTAACAGACGGGGGTAGTTCACACAGAGAATGTCACAATACGCAGTCAATAACTACTGGGATTGACTGCATTCCAAGCATTCTGACTTTAGAAGCAGACCGGGAAACAACAGAAAGCCCGGGGATGCGCCGAACACAGTGAGGACTAAAGCCAGACTCGACCATAGCCAACACCCCCACCAGCCATTCCTGGGGGCACAAGGGGATCCCATCCCTCCTACAGCTACAGGTCAGGCAGAGAGAGAGGGGAGGGGCCCCTTCCTGACCCGCGGGCGCCAAGCAACACGTAAGGGGAGGGGGGGAGACAAGGTGCGAGGAAGAGGCGGGTGGGGGGGTTGAGCCAGGCCATCCCCTCTGGGCAGCTTATAAGGACAGGTAAAAAGGGGAGACAGCCTCAATCCCCAACACCACAGAGCAAGAAAGGACTTTGTGTACCCTGTGTCGGTGTATCCTGTGGGTCCAGTTCCAGTCGGTGCGGAAGTGGTTGCAGAGGAGGTCCAGTGAGTCGGAGAGGGCGAGGAATCGGAGGTGAGGTGGAGGGAGCAAAAAAAAAAATGCAATGTAGGATATGATTGTAGTTCAACCATGTATGCAAGCATTGATAATATGTTGAGTGGGCTGGCAGGGGCGCTGCATTAAAAAATTGCGCACCCTTGAGAGAGGCAGCCCGTTCATGGCTCCACGCGGGCACAAGGACAGGTTAATGGGAGAGGGGTTGTGGTGGGAGCCGCGTGTGCAATGGCGGCAAGTTTGGGAGAAGGGGGATGGGGTTGGGGGTGGTCAGTGCAGGCAGCCGAAACGAGTCCGCTTTCACCAAGTATGAGTCCATAAACTTCTGAAATTAAACACTTCATTGAATGGCCGAGTTGAAGGCAAATCTCTATTACTTTGTTAATTCCAAAGTCCTCTTTGTATTATGGAATGATTGATTTCTCCCATATCAAATATATGCCCCACCTTGGTAGGTTCAAAGTGAGCCCACACATCAAAGCCCTTCTCCATCAATGCGGTTGTGACGCACCGATACACAAGTGTTGCAGGATTCCTATGCAGGCACTGGTGCTGTGAATCGCAATGTTTGTGGAGAGTTGTTTGGCAGACACTGGCCATCGTTGAGTAGTGCACAAATGTATATATATATATACAAAAAAACTTTGTTATAGGGACGTTATGGTTAAGTTGCCCAATGTCATCAATGACATTTGTCATGTCATCTTTGATATCCTGGGTGTTAGTCTTAGCAGTGCACGGTGGTGGCGCAAGTTATGGTTGCTTAGCTGACATAAAAGAAAGGGGCTAAAGAAGTGACGGCGTCAGTGATGGCATCAATGACATGAGTGGTGGCATCTGTTATGGTCGGGGTGGTAGTGGTAGCAGTGGAGAGTGCTGATGGGAAAAATGGGTGATTAGCCTACCATAACTCCCGAATTTCAGGGGTTTTTAGATTTTACTTGTAATCATAACGGCCTTTTTACAAAGTTTTTGTACAGAATGGCATAGGTTTTTAATAGGGCAACTTAACCATAACGTCCCTTTAACAACATTTTTTTTGTAGTGAATTTTGGACGTTTTTAGTAGGGCAACATAAACATAATATCCCTTTGAGAAACGTTTCTTCAATTATTTGCATACGTTGGCAGTACTGTAAGTGAATCATATCATAAGTTGACCAAAGTTTGTATTGAGTATTTGGAAGGATTCCAATAGTAACACATAAGCATACTGTAAAGCAAGATTTCACTGCAGTGCCCTTCTTTCTACAAATTGCACAGTAGCATATGCTGTAGCACAGCATGGCCACATGGTACAAAACTCATACACACTTCACAATAGTATGGGTGAGTTGTTGATAGTGCGGAAGGACATTGTATATTGTTGTATGAACTTGTAACTGAAACAATTCCCGTTCACAACTGAACAGGGCAAGTTTGCACCACAATAGAAGCAAGAGTGCATACCGAGGTCTTTGAAGCAGTAAACCCCATTGCATCCTAAAAAAATGGGGGCTGAATGCCATTACCAATACAGAGTTTACGGCACTAAACCATTGCACCAAAAGAATGGATTTTTTATTTGCAACCGGAACGCCTCCAACGTTCCCGATTGAATAAAAGAAAGCCTTTTCCAAGATGGCCACCATGGAAAGGGAAGGTGGCCGTTGCATAGAAAGTCTTTTGCTGCTTTCCATTACAGCTGCCAGAAAGTAAAAAAGGAAAACGTGTGACCGTACTGGGCGAAGAAGATTTGTATTTGTTCTAAAATGTGTGGTTATCAGCAACACCTTTAACAGAAAGCCAGTACCGGGTGCACATGGCAACTACAATGCTATGTTTTCTCCCAACCAGTAAATGGCAGTATGTATCTCCCCGACATTGTGGCCAGCAAGCATACCTACAGCGTACCCTTCAGAGACGAAAGGCGTACCATTGATTTCTTATGTACATGACGACACTTGTGAAGTGTGAAAACACTACCACATGTAAAACACAAAGGTGTTTGTTTGTGCGCAATGACCTTTCCATAAATGTGTGGAACATACAGGGAATATGTTTGGCAAAAATGTGCGTACAGAAGGCAAAGAATTACTGTTCTAATGTGTGGACAAAATCACAGCAAACCCTGTGAAGCGAAGTGCACTAATGGTAGAAATATTGCAAGCAACACCATTACCACTGACCTGTGCACACATTTTTGTGTAAGTGTCACATGGTGAGATGGCTGAAGAAAGGTGTACTGAGAAGGTATAAGGAAGCATTGCTTTTGAAACGTTTCTGTACAGCAAACATTTTCACTGCACCTGATCTCATTTTTCCACTTATAGAAAGATACCAAATCTGACAACATAGCATCTTCATGCAGAACTGATCTCAGTTATTGGGGCATCTGGGTTTCAGAAAGTACCCTAACGGCACAAAAGCATAATAGATGGCCCTGAGCCTAACGTTGCCAAAGCAAGGCGTGTCCAATAGCGCCCTCGGCAGCATAAAGAAATGATTCCATAAAGGCTTACGTAGCGTGATACGCCACCTATTAAAGAACATACTACAACCCACAACGTAGCATGGCAGATTATGAAGGGGAACATGAAATGGTTAAAAAACACACTGACATGTGAGCAGTAGTAAGGGACTTTTATTCGTTAAATCATCGCCCTGTTCTCAGTTGCAAAGAATTTGGAAATTTGTGTCTCTGCTGCACAATTGAAATGTTAGTTTTGACGGTCACGTAGATGTTTTGCCACACAGTCACCATGCGTTGGTGCCACAGTGTTTAACACATACACAGTATGCAGTGGCGACACAGTAGTCGGTTTCCTCTCACATTCATTGTGAAGACGACGTCAATCGCTGTGATGTAGTCCATCAGAAAGTATAGTATGTTACTTATAATGTTACTGGCAATGGTAACGTTGTTGTTTAACCACACTGAAATTATGCGTTGTTGACACAGCAGGCGCATTCCTGTCACATTGATTTACATGGCGACGTGAATGGCTGCGAACTATGACACCAGAAAGGATGGTATGTTGCTTCTTACTGCTGCAACCGCATATGGACATAGAGGTCCGATGCGGTCATCCCATTCAATGATGACGCACATACAAGCGGTGACGAAAAGCTGCACTTGACGATTAAAGAAACCGTCAGTTGGACGCTGAAGTCCATAACATTCGCAGTATGGAAGGAAGTAGCTGAGGATAAAATGACAAAAAAAGGCATGAATACAAAGCCTTTGCGGAAATGTAAAGGGTAACACATTACCTTTCTATAAACAATTATTTTTATATGGGGAAATGTATTGACACCTTAGAAAAGGATAGTACAGTAGTTAAAAAATATGATTGTCACATAAATGTCGTAGGTAATAGTGGAAATTGTAGTAACATTGTGCAGACGGCGCTTATGTGCGATATGAATTTTGAGCGGCACAGAAAACTTCCAAAAGGGCGGTAATGTGCAATATGAAACTTCAACGGCACACAAACTTTCAAACTCATTACTAGCAATACATTTTTTTTCAGACTAAGTAAATAATGGCAGGTTGGTGTACAGGCCTCTAAAATAAGCTTACATGATATGCACCGGCTCCATTTTGACCTCAGCAGTCACACAGTAGTTCTTTGCTAGAAGACATCCACGGGAACTGATATTTCATGTGCCTCACAAACCTTTTTGGAGCATAAATTATCAAAGGGAATATTTCACAAACTGTGACTCCCTACAGTCTTTCTGTCACTGTTCCCTATACGTCAAGGTCGAAAAACAATTGACCCTTATGAGGTTTGGTGAGTGCGCAACCATACTGAGCACCTACTGAAAAAATGAAATGAGATGAACTGACCTTCACTCCGAACGCAAATAAATTCTCTTTTTGCTACTACATATCAGCAGTCACTCATGAGAACCTTTACTCCCGACCATGTGCAGACACGCTCTGTTTACGAAACCGTGCAGGTAGCTGCCTCATATTCCAAAATATAGGACGCCAGTCTAACCGCAGTAATGTTGGTGTTGGCTTCTTACAAAGACGCAGTAAAGAATTGTAGTACATTGTCTACCAAGTTGCAGTGCACGGTACGATAGTGATAACAAGAACAAAGTACTGTTTCACTTTCTACTGCCACTTATAAGTAATGCTTACCTTTCGACTCAAGGTTCCATAAGGGTTTGTTTGCGGTGATTTCGGCGTACAACTCAAAAACTAAGTGACCATGGCGGCCGTATCAAAAGAATGCTACGCACTTGACGCTGCGGCAGACCCAATCGGTGAAAGTGCAACATCTTGACGTACAGCATGCCATGGATTAGCCAATAGAAATATTCTCCACTGAGCGAACAGGGAAATGGGACCGCGGAACGGACATAGATATCACTAATTCTTAGAGAGCTATTTTTTGATCATTTTAAAAGAAACTACAATAACATTTTGCACAAAATATACAAAAGCACGCTTTGGGGAACAAGCCCTTGCCGCATAATTGATGACAATCCGTCAAGTGGTTTGGCCTGCAGCTGTGCATTCAGTCTATGGGAAAAAAAGACGTTTTGGGACCCCCCCTATAACTTTGGCCCCCCTTGACAAATCCTTACCAAACTTTGGAAAAAAAATTCAGAGTGGCCCATATACTTTTTTTGCAAACTTTGGTGAGGATTAGTCCAGGGGGAGCTGAGTTATAAGCCTTCCAAAAAGTGCTCTTCCTGTGAAAACAGCAACTTAAGCATAACTACATGGCCACTAGCGTGGCCACGTAATATATATATATAGAAGAAGGTGTTTGCCACGTATTGGGGGTCGAGTGTAATGGCGATTTGGTCAGGGGAAAGTGCGGGGAGGAGGGCAGCGGGAAGGGAACACAGGGTGGGCGCGGTGCAGGGGGGCAGTGAGTGCGGTTGGGAACATGGGCCGGTGATAACAGACAACAAAGAGACACGAGGCGCGGGAGGGTCGGGGGCCGGTTGTGGAAGCCAGGGCGACGGGGTGCGGCAGGGACAGAGGCATTGATGCAACAGGGCCTCACCTGCAACAAAGGCCGTGTGGCCAATGGCAGAACGTTTGGTAGAGGGTGGTGGGGGCACGGTCAGCGCAGGCATTGGAGTGGTGCGAGCTAGGGACAGCGCACGCAGGGAGGGCGCAGCATGGTTGGGATGTATGTTGTGGCATCTGTGGCGCACCTGTACACAAGTGTGGCAGGATTGGTGTGCGGGCGCGAGTACAATGAGATCGCAATGTTTGGGGAAAGTTGTTGCTGACAGGCACTGGCCAGCGGTGGAGAATACACAGACGGGTGTATATACACATGGATGGATGCAATTCTCTGCATATCGGGGGGGTCGAGTGTTGTGGCGATTTGGTCGGGGGATGGTCAGGGAGGGAACAATGGGTTGGGTGCAGTGCAAGGGGACGGTGAGTGCTGTGGGGGAACACGGGGATGTGACGACAGGGAACAGAGAGGCCCGCGGCAGGTGAGGGTCGAGGGCCGGTGGTGGAGGCGAGGGCGGCGGGATCAAAGGGCATCGGTGCAACAGGGCCTCACCTGCAACAAGCCTCGTGGCCAATGACGGCAGGTTTGGTGGAATGGGGAGGGGGTTGGGGGTAGTCGGTTCAGGCAGCAGACTATTGTGAGCGGGGTTCGGCGCAGGCATAGAGGGCGCAACATGATTGTGACATGATGTATGTTATGGTACGGCATTTATGACACGCCGATACACAGGTGTTGCAAGATTGCTATGCGGCCTCTAGTGCTAGGAATCGCAATGTTTGTGGAGAGTTGTTCAATAGGCACTGCCATCATTGAGAAATACACAAATGTATATATGCTGTGGTCTGCTTTCCCTTGCCATGGGCAGAAGTTTTAGAAAAACCTGAATTAATCAGGAGACAGAAGTCTAATTTACGGACAAGCATAGCCGATTTAACAAAATGATTAATTCCATCTCACGACGTGTGCACTATGCCAAAAAGTTATGATTCATTTGTGAAAGCAATGGATACCTGTTTGTCCTGTGCAATTGTCATCAAAGCAATTACGATGTAAAGATTCATGTAATGCATTCAAGCACATATTCGGCATTGAAGGGCTCCATCGGGGTACGCTCACTAATTGCGGTGGGGCATGGTGGATAAATCGTGTAACATACACAAGGTAAAACCAGACAGTTCACTAATAAACGGTAGGGACTGTCTTAGTCAGATTAAACGGTATTGCCACTTCCATTCCCACTTACCATTTGTGTGGCTTTTACAGGCAAAGATGGCCACCGCTGCTTTGCCGCATGGAGAGTGTACCTACCAATGGAGTCCTTCTTCCATTTTGGTGAAATTGCTCTGCACCATGTTTATAACTCACTGGTTGTATGGGGACCCGTTGTTGTGATCAAGCGGCGAGTAGAGCCGCGAAAAGCGTTAACGTTCTCAACGCGCGCCTTGATTATGCACTTTGGAAGTGCCACATATTGATGGCCTTTTAACTTTTGTGCCATTTTGCAAGGCACCAATAAAGACGGACATTTTACTACTACTTCGGTGTCTGGATCCCTTTACTTTATGGATGTGAAGAGTGCTACTCACCCTGCCTGATGTCCATCAGTGCCCAGAAGATAGATAGATAGATAGATAGATAGATAGATAGATAGATAGATAGATAGATAGATAGATAGATAGATAGATAGATAGATAGATAGATAGATAGATAGATAGATAAGGGAATTCGTTGCGTATTGGGGGATTGGGGGGGTCGAGTGCAATGGTGATTTGGTCGGGGAATGGTGCAGGGAGGGGGCAGCAGGGAGGGAACACAGGGTGGGCGCAGTGCAAGGGGACAGTGGGTGCGGTGGGGGAACATGGGGTGGTGATTGCAGGCCACGGAGAGGCCCGTGGCGTGTGAGGGTTGGGGGCCGGTTGTGGAGGCCAGGGTGGTGGGGTGCAGAAGGGACAGGGCGGTGGAATTCACTGCAGCAAAACCTCGCGGCCAATGGTGGCAAATTTGGGAGAAAGGGGATGGGGGTTGGGGTGGTCAGTGAAGGCAGTAGCGAATGCTACCAAAGTCAGCACTTGAAGAGTGGGCTCAATTTGGTTATGATATGAATTGGCAGCATCTATAACGTGCCTATACACAGGTATGGCAAGATTGGTATGCAGGCTAGAGTGCAATGATTGAAATGCACAAATGGTAAATATATACATGATAACGGGAACAGAGAGGCCCGCGGCGTGTGAGGGTCGGGGGGCCGGTCGTAGAAACCTTGTGGCCAATGGCAGCAAGTTTGGGAGAAGGGGAATGGGTTTGGGGGTGGTCAGTACAGGCAGTAGACGAATTCTAGCAAAGTTCAGCATGTAGAGAGAAGCACAACATGGTTAGCCGATGAGATGATATTATATAGCACTTATAACGCGCCTATACACAAGGGGGCAAGATTGTTATGCGGGCTCTAGTGCTATGAATCACAATATTTGTGGCGAGTTGTTAACAGGCACTAACCATCGTTGGAGATATACAAATGTATATATATATATATATATATATATATATATATATATAAAATAAAGGCATTGCGCTACGTATGGGGGTCGAGTGTTGTGGCGATTTGGTCAGGGCAAAATGCGGGGGGGCAGCAGGGAAGGAACACAGGGTGGGCGCGGTGCAGGGGACAGTGAGTGCAGCAGGGAATATGGGGCGGTGATAACAGGCAACCGAGGGGCCGGTTGGGGAAGCCAGGGCAGCAGGGTGCGGCAGGGACAGGGGCATGGGTGCAACAAAACCAAGGCAGCACCCTGACGCCTTACCCTCCAGCCTCTCATCTTCAATAACTAAATCATCGAGGCTGGGGTGTGGGCGGGGGGGTGTAATACTTGAAAGGAAATATATGATATGATATGATACAGCATTTATAACGCACCTATGCACAAGTGCGATGTAATGTGCACACTGACAAACTTGCAAAGAAAACGTGCACAGCACGGCTGGTCCAAGCGCAAGGTTTGAGGAGGGTGAAGGAGATTACAGTTCACCCGAAGGCTCGTCGCAGTGCAAGGGATGACTTTTAGGATAACATTGTGAATAATACTGTCAAGTGCACCATGAATGACGGTGTCTCTGCTGAAAGCACGCCCAGTCGGGCATTGGCTTCCAAAGATCAAAGTCAAGGAAAAATAAATAAATAAATAAATAAATAAATAAATAAATACATACATACATACATACATAAATGAAACCATGATGAAATAACCTAGAGATCCAAGCAGTGGCGGGGGGGCCTAAACGTATTGGGAGGGGCCGAGTTTAATGGCGATTTGGTCTGGGGTTAATACAGGGAGAGGGACAGCAGGGAGGGAGCACAGGGTGGGTGCGGTGCAAGGGATCAGTTAGTGCGGTGGACAGGAACACGGGTCGGTGATGCAGGGTAACAGAGAGGCCCGTGGCGTGTGAGGGTCGGGGGCCAGTGGTGAAGCCAGGCCGCTAGGGTTCGGCAGGGACAAGGGCATTGGTGCTGGGATCACTAGTCCAAAAAAAAAAGGAAGAGGTTTAAAAACAGGCCAGCGGACAGTTGGGCGTGCTGCGGAGAGGCCGGGTTCCATGGGAGTGGCGGTATGGAGCTATGTGGAGCTCGTTTTAATCGGGAAGTGCCCTTTTTGTTTTGTTTTAACACGGTTTCGTCATTGGCAGTGCCTTTGATGACTCCGCTCTGCGCCAAGTTTGAGTGACCCGCCCTTTGTGGTCGGGCCATGAGGGAAGGCCCGGCTTCATGCTGTAATATGACACGATAACATATGGCATTTATAATGCGCCTATACACAAGCGTTTCGAGATGCCAGCAACGTGGTAAATATGAACGGACTGGGGGGAGGTGCTGGCAAATGGGTCCTCGGTCACACAGGGTAGCCGCATGGGAACGCAAGATAGTGTGGGAAATGCGTGCAGCACAGTGGCCAAGCCTCTGTATGGGCAACGAAGCCTAGCAAGCAATAAATAAATAAATAAATAAATAAATAAATGGGTATATTACTTCTGAACACAGTCAAAGAAAGTATATATATACTTATATATAGTTTGCAGCGGGCGGGAATGAGTGGAGCAACTTGCGCAGCAATTGGGGAATGTTTAGGGCAATGGGTTGAAGCTAGGGGACAGAGGGGCCGGGGATGCACGGGGGTGCCCGGTTGATTAGTAAGCTACGGTAACATTGCGACAGCAGAAGGGGGAGGATACGCTTAAAGACGTCTAAGGAGTTACAGTGATACAATAGGGTTGGTTCACCTACAGGAGCGCAGCGTAGCTCGTGAAAGTTTGTTTGTAAACATTAACTCAGACTACATTGTGCTGCAATTCTCTTACTGGGGGTCCTTGACTCCACCATTACACTGTAGCATTAGCACACAACTCGGATCAAGGTGCTGGGTTGCAGAGCTCCCAACAGTTTACAGTGAGGGCTCGATTAGGATTTGGTGTAAGGGTGGGGGGGGGTTAGCTTAACATTTGCACTGTATCTGAGCAAGAGGAAAGGAAAACTGTACTATTTGTAAGACGGTCTGCTATAATTCCGGTGCAATCAGAGGGACGTCATCAATATTTCAGAAAGGGGGTGACCCAAAATGGGAATAATCCTAGCTTCCTTCTCTCCATCATCAAGGGCAGTGACGCTAGGCCAGGCTATCCTTACTATGTACCAACAAGGCGAGGACAGGGCATCGCAGGTAGGATCTCCCTCTCCTGAGGTCAGGATATGGCGGGGGAAAGGGGTGCTCTGACCGGCATAGTTAGGGGATTGAAGGGCGGCATGACGCCCAGGTGAAAACCCAGGGACAAAGGGCTCTCCTTGTCAGCAAGTCGGCACGGGGCTACACACATGCAAACCCGGGGGGTGATATGCAAATGATTAAAAGGGCGGGAACAGGGGGGCACGGCAGAAGTAGATAAAAGCTGACAGAAATGGGGAACCATAAGGGAGGGGCACCAAAGAGTTTGGAACAAGCCAAAAAAAAAATGGTATGCCAGAGTAGGGAGACCACAGGGGGAGGCAGTGGGGGCGCAACCCGAGGGACAACATAACTAACCTGTACACATGTCATTTCAGAACATCAAGAGGCGATGGAATTAAGTTCAAGGGAGTAGCAATGGCGGACATGTATGACGAAGGAAGTCCACGGATAGAAATGATTGAGGATACCCACATAGAGGACGTTTCAGTTGAAATTCAACCATCCACGAGTGCTTCATCAATGGGGCCGGACAAAGCGTTTTGGCAACAATTTCAGGCGTTGGCAAAATTCAAGGGTTGGGAGGCAGCAATGACCCAAATGGGGGGCCCCCAGCCTGCCACCACAAGCGAGGGGCAGCTCACGGGCCCCCAAAAAAGAGATAGATCGAGTTTCAGTACAGGTTTCCAGGAATCAATGGTCAGCGGCGAGTCACAAAGCGCCAGGAAAAAACTATGCAAAAATAACAATGTACAGAAGGGGAGGAAAACAAAGAAGGATTTGGAGGAGGAACTGGCGGTTGCAACAGCAATCACTGGTCGGGCAGAGACTATGGCCGACACTATTACCTCGAATGGGGGTCGTCATGGGCCAATCACGAAGGGGGCAAACTCTAACTATGGGGCAGTCAGTGCTGCAACCCAGGGCACAGGCTACAAGTCAGCACCAAGCAAGGAAATTTTGGGTGAGTGTGTAGAGGGCCTGAAGGAAAGACTGGATCTGGTATTAGCATGGGTACAGGCTAGTAACAGAAACGATGGCATGGAACTGTTGAAAGGGAGCGGATAGCACAGCTGGCATCAGGAGCCTAAAAGCAGGGGCAGTATGGGGACACATGGAGGATGGTAGGACAGCTGATAGTAAGAATGAAAAGGTAGGAAGAGGGGGCAACGGCATCACCAGCACGCTGGGACCGCACAGCGGATCAACAGTAAGCACCAAGAAAGCAGCGAGTGTTGCGCAGGAGGAACGTTAGTTGGCACATACCCCTAGAAGTGAAGGAACAAATATGGAGTAGGGAGTTTATTGACATCTTCAGGTAACCTGCAAAAAAGGGTAGCAAAAGTATCCACTGCCACCAGCCATTTAGGTTTGTGAGTCACTGTAACAAAATGATACAGGAGTAGTGGGAAAATGAGTTACAATGTAAACCCCCCAACACCACACATAAGGTGGTGTGTGCTGGACCCACAAAGCAAAAGGTAAGTAAGAGAAAAGTTATCGTACTACTCTTGGGAACTGTAGTTCACACAAGAGAATGTATTAAAACAAAGAAGTCCAATGGACTCCTCAGTGATATTTCACAGAGGATGCTGGGCATCACAAAGTAAAAAACAGATGCCTATATTAAACACATGGAGGGAAGCATACTCCATAAAAGCAGTGAAAAGAAGAATCCCGGTCTGACTGTGCACTCACTCATGAGATTAAAATGAAAAAAGTCCAGAGTCCAGCAAACACGCTGGGGGTCTCTGGGGTTAAAGGGAATTAGCACAGAAACAGAACATTTTCCCAAACACTCAGCCCCACCCCCAGACTAAGGGACAAAAGTAATCTATCCACTTGTGGATGTAGCCTCCCTCTGGTTTGACCCCAGAAGAATCACTGGACCTGTATGTTTTCACTTGGAATTTACCCTTATAGTGTTTGTGGCCCTCTATCCATGGTGGAGGATTAGAACTATCGTTACCCTCTTTCTTGTGCTTTTTCCCCTTCTACCTTTTTATGAGTAACCCCAGAATCCTTGTGAGAGGCTCTGTTGGCTACCCACAAGTCAGCAGCTTGTGCTAGTTTCTTGGGATCAATTTCTTTTGAGTCAGCAAGGTGCTGTCTCAGTTCTAGAGTGCAGGCATCAAAAATACCTTCAAGTAAAAACAGATGTCTCAATCCTTCAAAAGAGTTACCCTTGTACTCCTTTATCCATCCATCTAAGTGTTTCAGGAATTCCCAAACCCAGGTCGTCCAAAGAGTCCCATCCTTTTTCTTATGGTCTATGAACCTTTTAAAGTATTGGGAATACGTTTTCCCAAGCCTGGCTATAAGTGGCCACCATCAACATCACCACAACCACAGCCATATGTGTCTCCACGACAGCCACAGTGGTGACCACCATCAGAGCTGCATGTGTCTCTGTGCCTCAGACCACCAGTGTGCCAATCTAAACCTCTTTGACAAGGGTGGCAGTGGGCACCCATGAAAACATGTCTCACACTCCTGCCATCACAAGAGGTCTGTCCAATCAGGTTGTTAGGAAGGTTGGCCAGGTACCCACGGTTGGCCGAAAGGGAAACACTATAGCTAGGTTTCCTGACAGGGTTCCAAATTCCGTATGGGGGCCCACTGCAAGAGTTTCAATCAAAAAACTGAAATCGGTTTATGAGCACTCAGCAGTGGTAACCGAGAAGATCAAGAAGGAACTAGCCGTGGGGAGGGTGGCGGGCCCATTTAGCGAACCCCCAGTAAAGAATCTAATAATTTCACCACTTTGGGTTGTTCCTAAAAAAGAGGCAGGGAAGTTCCGAATGATACATAATGTATCCTTCCCCAAAGGAAACTCAGTAAATGGCTGGTTGAAGAAGGAGGGTTGTTCAGTCCATTATGCATCGTTCGACGAGGCAATTGCTTTAGCACAGAGGGCCGGGTGAGGGGCTTTATTGGCTAATGTGGACATTAAAGCGGCATTCAGACTCCTACCAGTGCATCCCAAAGCTTCCACCTATTGGGTTTCCAGCACAAAGTGGAAATCTTTATCGATAGGTGTATGCCCATGGGCTGTGCTATATCATGCGCTTACTTTGAAACCTTCAGCTCATGCCTCAAATGGATACTGTCCCAAATAGTACAGGATGGGGGAAAACGCACTACCTTGATGATTTCCTATTTGTAGGAGGGGCGGGAACGGGCATATGTAAAAGACTCCTGCAGTGTTTCACACAATTGTGCTCAGAATTGGGGGTGCCACTGGCTGGGGGAAAAAACGGCAGGGCCTTGTACCCGGTTGACTTATCTAGGAATTGAAATAAATACAGTTGAAGGGGTAACAAGACTGCCGGCAGGGAAGGTCAAGGCATTCTACGAGAGCATTATGTCTGTAGTGGGCAAGAAAAAGGCAAGCTTAAAAGAGATACAGACATTGCTGGGGAGGCTACATTTTGCAGCCAGAGTGAGTCCAGTGGGGAGGGTATTTGTGGGTCGGCTAGCGGCAGCCACAGGCGGGGTGACGAATGGAAGGCACATGGTGCGTCTAAAATCAGGGGTAAAGGAAGACTTAAGGATGTGGGCAGAATTCTTAAAGGAATTTAATAGGGTTCGATTATGGCAGGCGCCATGGGTGCCATGCGAGCAAGAAAAATTGTTTACTGATGCGGCAGGTAAACACGGGTTTCGAGTCACATTGGGGCAAGCTTGGTGCAGGGCAGATTGGCCAAACAAATGGGTGAAAAAAAGGTGGTGCAAAAATATATGTACCTTGGAATTATTCCCAGTACTAGTAGCACTATGCACATGGGCGGACAAGTTTACTGGGAAAAGGCTTACGGTCTGGTCAGATAATATGGCTGTAGTACAGGCAATTAATAAGCAATCCGCACAGAGCGCTACGACATTAGGCCTGGTCAGACACCTGGTTAAAGTAGGACTCCAGTGAAACATGGACCTGAGGGCTAGACATGTACCGGGCATACAAAACATAGCGGCTGACGCTCTCGCTCGTTCACAGATGGGAAGGTTCAGACAGGCGTGGCTGCAGGCAGAGAGGGAGATGACGAAGTTCGACGAGAACCTATGGGAGTTGGCGAAGTGGAAACAAGACTGAGAAGGATAACAGGAGAAGCTTTGGCAGGGAGGACAAGAAGGAAATACAACAAATGCTTCAAACTGTTTGAGGAAATATCACCGGAGACGGGAGGTCATGGGTGGGAGAACAGGGTGAAGGGTTTTATCGTGTGGGCCAAAGACAAGGGGAAAGGCAAGAGCTGGGTAAAAAATCACTTGGCACTTACAGTCATCTATAGATTCGGAGGTATAGAACAGAGGAAAGGCCCAGCCCGGAAAGCACAGGAGCACGTCAACAGAGACTCATAAGCACAGCGGCACCCAAAGACAAATTCCCCTTTCCCTGCAAACTACCTCTCGCATCATAAACGTGCCAAAGAGACACTGCCAGCTGCAAGGAGAAAAGAGCCTGGAGAACATAACCACTCCCTGGGAACTAGTACAACCACAGGCCACCGCGAACCTGAGGCTACAAAAAAGCAGAGGAGAACCTCCCATGCTCTCCACATAGGAGACGATCAGCAGCCAAAGACAAACACCAGCGATCATTAAGAGATAATACAGGGAGGGTCCACTAGGGGGCACAGGCTGCATGGAAGCCTGCTCGCCAGCTCCCCCATAACCTCCGGCAAATAGCGAATATCCCCGGTGTGCCCAACCCACAGAAAGCCTGGAGGTCGAGGACAGAAGAGCCGAAGGAGCCGGGCACCGGCAGTCAGAGACCTACGAGACAGGAGGCCCACACAGAGTCTCAACGGGGAAAGCACCTGATGCCCGGGATTAAAGGGAAAACCCCACATACAAGAACCAAAACACCGGGAAAAACCAAAGCCGTCTACTAGAAAGCTGCTGGAACATGACACAACAAAGTGCTCCCCAAGAACCCCCGGACCAGGGGGAACCAACAACGCCTAACAATCCTGACATGGCTATAAATAAAGAAGAACTTCTTGACTGCCTCAGGGGCATGGAATCCAGGATAACAAACACGCTCCAGACCCAACTAGAAACAATGAAAGAAGAACTGAAGACATCCCTGAAAGAGGTACGACAAGAAATAGACGAACTCGGAGGCAGAGTGGACACACTCGAAAATGGACTCTCACATATGGTGGAGGAAGCAAAGCAATACAACAGCCTACTAGACCAAGTTGCCGAAGCTACAAATAATCTAGAGATCCAGACCGAAGATTTAGAAAATCGCTCACGTAGATCCAACATCCGGGTCAAGGGTCTCCCAGAAACGATCCAGGATAAAGACCTACGAGACACCATGCAACACTGCTTCAGCAGTATCCTGAACAATGCCCCCCCCCCCAGAAAGATTCGAATTTGACAGAATCCACCGAGTGGGCCCCAAAAGGAATGAGCCAGGAATGAGACCTAGAGATGTCCTTATCACCATGACCTCTTATAGCCTGAAAGAGAACATCTTGAGAGCCGCACGTACCCACAAAGAACTAACAATCAATGGAGGGCGAATCCAACTATACCAAGACCTAGCGTTGGTCACCCTACATAAGAGGAAGCTTATGAAACCAATCACAAAAGCACTACAAGCCAAACAAATCGCATACAGATGGACATTCCCCTTTGGTCTAGCCTTCCCCTGGAAAGGGAAACAAAGAAGAATCAGTACATGCGAGGAAGGCCTATCATTACTACAAATTGAGGAAGAACAAAGTCAAACAGAAACTAACCCACAAAATAGCGCACCCAGCAGCCAAAGCAACCAATGGGAATGGACATCTGAAAAGAGAAGATCTAACAGAGAAAATAAACTGGCAGGCCCCTTCAAATATCACGAACGGAACACCCTGAAGAAGACGATAAATAAAGAGGCGTCTGGAAGAGACACCAAGGAAACACCTGGCCGCAACAAGTGGGCCGCCTCAAACTAACCCAAAACAAGACACACTAAGAGACAGAAGCAATAAACATCTCCCGTGCAAAGATGGTAGAGACACTGATCGTCTCGCTAAATGTACAGGGGCTGAACTCCCCGGGAAACGACTAGCGATTCTCAACAGGCTCGAGAAGTTGCCAGCAAAGGTAGCTATCCTGCAAGAAACCCACCTCTTGAAAACGGACGAAAAATGAATGTGTAACAAGACATTCCCACAACAATACTTTGCCTCCAGCGGCTCGAAAACAAAAGGGGTCGCAATACTGTTGGCTAAGGGACTGAACTTCCGAAAACAACAGATAATTAGTGATACTGAAGGGAGATACCTGGGAATCAAAGGAACTATCAAAGGGAAGACCTACATGATCCTGGCGATTTACGCTCCTAACGACAAACAAGACCGATACATCACAGATCTCCTACTGAAAATAGGGAGCTGGTGTGAAGGCCAAACAATCATAGGAGGGGACTTCAACTGCATAATGGACCCTAACCTCGATAAAACCTTGCTCCCTACAGCAGCCGACCAGAGAAACAGACAGGCGTTAGGAAAATTCTTCAGAGAACTAGAAGTAATCGAGACATGGCGCTTCTTCCAAGGGGACACGAGAAAATACACTCACTATTCTGCAGTACACAGAGGTTATTCCAGAATAGACATGATCCTGATTTCAGCAACTCTAATCCCCCAAGTGACTAAGGTGGAAATAGGAACACAATACATTACAGACCACGCCCCAGTACTAGTTAGTCTGGAAATAGACAGAGGGGAAAACAAACAACGCCTGCCGTGGAGACTCAACGACCTGATCCTGCTCGACCTTGTGCTTAGAGCACACATGGAAGAAACTATAAACAACAATTTTAAAGAGAATGACAACGGCGAGGTTGACTGGAAAACAGTCTGGGATGCAGGAAAAGCTGTAATCCGAGGAGAATTCATGGCCCAGGCAGCAGTATACAGTAGGGAACGGGTGATACTAACCTGGAGGATGGAACTAGCCGTAAAAGATGCAGAGGCAAACCACAAGTCCCGACAAACACAGAAATCCTGGCGAGAATTGAAGAAGGTTTGTGCCCAACTAGAAGGTCACACTGCGGATGCGGTAGCACAGACGTTGCTTAACACTAAGCAATCCTACTACGTCCATGGAGGCAAGGCAAATAAATTCCTAGCGGCCAAATTAAACAAACAGAAATCCCGTAACTATATAGCTGTCCTAAGAAATGAAAAAGGGGATATGATCACAAAAGAGGAAGAGAAACTGGAAATAATGGTCCGGTACCATGAAGAACTGCTACAGGGAGCAAACCTAAATGTCACAGACCAAAAAGCCTATCTAATAGCTACCCATCTACCCCACATCTCGGACAAGGACACGGAAATCCTGGGGAGACCATTCACAGCCCAAGAAATCAATGATGTTATCTCTTCATTACCAAGGAACAAGACCCCGGGCCCAGACGGATTCGGAAATGCGTACTACAAAACATTCCGAACACAACTACTGGGCCCCCTCACCCGACTCTTCAACACAATCAGAGACACTGGATCGATCTCCCCAGATATGGCAAGATCATCAACAATCCTTGTGCTGAAACCAAACAAGGACCCCGCTGAGTGTTCAAGTTATCGCACAATAGCACTCCTAAACACGGATGCAAAACTATACACAAAGATACTAGCGAATATATTGTCGCAGATCCTCCCAGAGATCATCCACGAAGACCAAGCGGGTTTTGTTAGGGGACGTCACACCCAAGATAACGTTAGAAGAGCCATAAATGTAAATGAATGGGGGAGACGTACAAATCAGAAATTTGCAATAGCGGCCCTAGACGCTTCACGCGCTTTCGACGGCTTGGTCTGGGAATACCTTCAGATGATCCTGGAGAAATTTGGATGCGGGACACAATTCAGCAGGATGATCCTGGCAGATTTTCAACGCCCATCTACATAATTTCGGATAAACACCCGAGACTCAAACAAGTGGAGATACGGAGGGGTACGCGTCAGGGCTGCCCCCTATCCCCACTAATATTTGCAATGGCTATGGAGCCACTAGCAGCGCGTTACAGAGGAGACCCCGATATAAAAGGAGTGCAAATCAAGGAAACCCCACAGAAAATAGCATTATTCGCTGACGATGTGATGCTCCATATGGGAGACACTAAGAATACACTACCGAGAGCCGTTGAGACACTGGAAGAATTTGCCACCATATCCCGATTCACAATCAACTACAATAAATCAAAGGCGCTAAACATATCGGAGGACGCAAACACAATACACTGCATGAAGCAGAGATTCCCCCTGAGATGGGAGGAAAACACTCTAGAATACCTGGGAGTTCACCTAGCAAGGAAATTTGAAGTCCTATATAAATCAAATATCCCCCCTCTTTGGAAACAACTAAAAGCGGACCTGCTGAGGTGGGATAACCAGGAACTATCGTGGTTCGCCAGAATAGCGGCTGTAAAGATGACCCTTCTCCCCCGCCTAATATATGTGACCAGCTCAATACCCGCGGAGATCCCGCTACAGATAATCAAAGAACTTCAAAACGCGGTATTTAGATTCATATGGGCGAAAAAGAGACCCAGAATACAGAGACGCATACTGACCCGTCCCCCGCTTCTGGGTGGCCTGTGGGTTCCAGACTTGGGCAGATACATCATGGCAGCGCACCTGGCCTCCATACTACAGTGGGCCAACCCAACCGACACCAAAGGATGGAGAGCCATAGAACAAGCATCCACAAAGATCCCGATAACAGCGCTCCTAGCACTAAAACCCAAGGCCCGTGAAACAGAAGGAAAACTATTAGGAGCTACCAAAACAGCCCTGAGTAACTGGGACAGAGCCATGCAAATGAAAAAGATCAAACGAGGGTTGGGCCCACTATCTCCAATAGCACATAACATCGATTTCACCCCTGGCTTGAGGAAGAATTTCTGGGCAGGATGGAAAGGCGCAGATACTCTGACATTGCAGGACATGTACCAAAACGGTGACCCAATCCCTTTCTTAGAATGCAAAAAGAAATTCGATCTGGGGGAAAATGAAAGGTTCAGATACATGCAAGTACAACACTGGATCTCCCATCCATCAGTGAAAAGAGCGGGAACAAGAACCCTAACAGGCTTGGAACTAACAATGCAAGAGGGGAAACCAGGGAGAGGGATATCTAGAATTTACAGACTGCTCGATGGAGCACAACCAACGGACAACCTAAGATACAAAGAGAATTGGGAAAAAGATGTAGGAGAGCCGATAACAGAAAGAGAGTGTGACCAGATATGGACAAGAGCTCAAAGATCCTCCAAATGTACAGCAATAAAAGAAGCTTCATATAAATTATGTTACAGATGGTACATGTCCCCCCCACAGATTACACAAAATAAACTCAGAATATCCCCCAAACTGCTGGAGACAATGTGGAGGGAGACGTGACCTGTTCCACATGTGGTGGGCATGCCCCAAGGCGATTACCTATTGGAAGGAGATACTGGGACACATCAAAGACATTACTGGCAGAGAGTTACCACTTTCACCTAAAGTGATCCTGCTGGGAGCTGAGGCAAAGGGTATATACGCGGCATCGGGGCATATATCCACTCTAATAACACACTTACTATCAGCAGCATGAATGACATTGGCACAAAGGTGGAAAACGCTAGAGGGCACAACGACGCCATAGTGGTGGGTGAAAATATGGGGAGTAATGGCAATGGAGAAGGCAACCGCCATAAGAACAGAGACTTACCAGAGATACCTGTCCATATGGTCCCCTTTTAGAGGCTTTGTCGGAGACAGGGAAGCCCATTTCTATAAACCATGAACCCTCAGAAATATATCGATCACCTAACAACCCAGAACAGAGAAAGAGAGAGAGAATCAGCACGACGGAAAAAGGGAACAAGGCGAAAAGTAAAGGGGGGGGGAGCTAACTATTGAAGAGCTACACTCAAGAACCTATGTATGAAAGAAATGAATACTGAAGAGAATCTGATCTACTTGGTCCCCCTGATGAAACTTTGGTCGAAGAAAGAGAATCCTATTTCTTCAAACCTCAGACTCTTAAAAACGTTTATACCTCCTGACAGCCAGGAACACAAAAGAAGTGGGAGTCTCATATGGGGATGTTTCAGCGGAAAAGTCAAAAGACTCTGGAACCCAGAGATAAAGGATCTGGGGGGGGGGGTGGGGAAGAAAGTTAAGAATGAATTGATAAAACTGGAAATTTCTATTGTATAGCAGCAGACTACGAAGTTATGACGCGGACTCATATTGTCAAAAAGTTATACTCTTGTACATTTGTTGAAAGTAAAATCTCTTCACCTCTGCAAGGAAATAAAACTGTTTAAACATTTTTTTTTTAAAAAAGGGCAGTGGGGAGGTTGGAGGAATAATAACTTATAGTTAAAAATTGGAGGCAATCACAAAACAACGGGTGACATTAACCCTGAATGAAAATTTGGTTTTATGCACTGTTCTAACAAATTATAATGATTATATGCTGTAATTGATTATGCCTCTATTGAAAAATAAAAATGGTTAAAAAAAAAGTAGCGTTTTATGCAAAACTTGGGGGGAGGGCGGACCCAATGAAGAGTTTCCTGATTAGAACAGCCGTACGGGGCTGGGACACAGGGAGTGCAAGAGTGATAGACAACAGGCTACCTATCACCATCAGCACATTATGTTTGCTGATGGAAGGGATTTGCAATTCAATGTTGGAAACATTATTGTTCAAAGCTGGTTTTGGATTGGCATTTTTCGCTGCTTTAAGGATTAGCAAGTTGCTGCCTAGATCCAAAAACGATTGCAGCAACAGGGCTTTGATGGGCGAGGACGTCACTATACAGGGGGAAACGGTCAGAGTGAAGATAGGAAAGTCCAAAACAGACCAAGCAGGTAAAGACAAAGAATTGGTAATAAACAGGTTAGGTAGGGAGAGATATTGTCCAGTGGCATAGAACAGGGAGTACAAGGAGGTGAGACCAGGGGTAGGAGGGTATTTTTTTTTTGCACAAGGATGGAAAACCGTTGACCCCTTATCAGTTTAAACAAGTACTACGGATGGCCTTGCCCGAGAGAGGGGGGAAAATACTGGGAAATTCACGTCACACTCCTTTAGAATAGGGGCAGCCACTACCGCGAAAGAGGAAGGGCTAGGGGAAAAAGAAAGAAATAAGGAACATGGGGAGGTGGGAATCAAGCAGGTTCAAGGGTTATATCAGGACGGGTACAATGTAAACAAAAAAAAATTTTAAAACGCAAAGGGGGGAAGGGGTTACTAAACAAGAAAGCATAAGGTAGGACACAGATATTTGCCATGGCCCTCAGCGGGATAGGATGAGGAAGTGTAGGCCGTGACAAGACAAATAATATGATTCTAATTTTTTCTCAGGGGCAACCCTGGTATGGGTGATGGGTCACTCGTATGTCAAAAGAGCAAGGAACCAGTGAAGGTGAGTGGAATCGTAATCTAGGCCTGGCAAATATGGAAGTGCGCTGGATGGGGAAAGGGGGAATGTTATGGGAGCAACTGGAAAGAGAGGTGCAGAAGGGAACAGAGAGATACGGAGCACCTGATATATTGATTATACACCTTGGGGGAAACGAATTAGTGGAAATAGGGAGGAAAGTATTGTCACAACAAATGAGAAGCGCGATGGTGAGATTGGGGAGGGGGTTACGCTCCACAGAACTATTATGCACAGAAATCATCCCACGGCAGAACTGGAGGGGGGCGTGCGACCAACAAAGTGTAGAAGAGTTGAGGAGGAAACTGAACTCAGACTTCAAGAAATGTTTAATGGGGATGGGGTCATAAAACACACATTAATTTCCCTAAGGTGTCCAGGATACTTCGCAGGGGATGGGGTACACCTCTCTGGAGTAGGAACCGACATTTTTAGAAGGAACCTCAGGGAAGCGCTGGAAAATATGGGGTGCACATATAGAGGGAAAGTGATCAGTACGGGGATATAAAAGAAAAAAAAGCGAGTGTGGGCGCCGAAAACAAATGCCATGGGCACAAGACAGGCAGGGGGGACCAGAAGGAGGCAGGTGGGGGAACTCTGAGGCGCCGGAAGCCGCACGAGAGTCATGGCGGAGGGCTATGCAACTGAAGGTAGGGGCTGGCAGGCAGAAGGAAACAGGGCGCATGGGAATCCAAGTAGTCAAAAGGGGGAAGGGGACACCGGTACGCAAAAACCGGGGAAACATATTACAGTTGGCAGAGGACTAGTGGTCAGGACCAGGGGGGAGCTAAGGGTGGACTTGGGGGGGAGAACCCCAGGGAGCGAGGGGCAGACAACGGGGGTAAGAGAAGGGGGAATGAGGGAGAACAGGAAACCTAATGGGGGCATGCAAGAGGGTAAGTCAGACAATTGACGGGGAGCGAGTAGTGGGCATGGAGACCGGGTGGAAAAGGCAGAGGTTAGGTACCGAGGGATGGGTGAGGAGGCGAGAGGGGAGGTGAGGAATAAGAGAGGGACCTGGAAGCTGGGGGTCGGGCTATGAAGGGGTTGGGTAACGAGAAAGCTTAGAACACTTACACATGGCCAACAGGGAGCAAAGGAGGGGGAGGCAACAGGGGTGAGAATAAACTTAACAATCCTGCACCTGGGAAAGTGGTAAAGGGGTACCGGCTCAAAGTAAAGCCATTGCAAAATGGGGAGTAACGGCGTAATTTCTGCTTAACGGATGCTGCTCGCCAGAAAGTTGGCTCATGAGAAGTGGGAAAGTAACGGCAACAGCTCCGCTTAACGGAGCTGCTCGCCATTCAAGTCGGGAGTTCATGCTAAATTAAAGTGGAAATGTAACAGCATCAGTTCCGCTCTATGGATGCTGCTCGCTAACAAGTGGAGAATGTAAAGGTGTGCTGCTCAGAGTAGAATATCCTGAAGCAGTACTACCGAATTCGAATAACGGAGCACCTGTAAGCAACCTCCTGCTTAATAAAGCAACTGCAGCCTATCCATCCACAAATGTGTCAGTGTGTTATTTCAGGAGGGGGGGGTTGGTGGAGGGCAGAAGAGAGGGAATGGATTGGGGGGCAGCAGAAGTAACAAAGTCGCTTCACGACACAGGTACCACAATACAGGACCCGGGATGGCACAGTGTGGGGTGTGGCGGCTAAGTGTTTCTCTACATAAATAAAAGCAATGCCATTTCCAGCAAGGTTTCTTGAACACGACATTCAAATTTAATACACCAAATTGAAAGCTAAAATATGGAGCAATACTTTCACTTGGTATAGGGAATTAATTCACTTTTCCACTACACCTAATGCACACTTATGGTAAAAAACGGTTTCAGTTCAACCCGGTTTACCATTAAGATGCTTGCCCTAGAAAGATAAACCTGTTATTTACATATTGAATAAAGCCACACTTACTTTACTAACACGTTTTGTTCATTTACTTTATTCACTACTAAACGTTGTTTACTTCGCCATCGCAACTCCAAAACCTATATTGCTATTACCACGATGTGCTAGTAGCCTTTTAGTACCATAGCTAGAACCTTCTTCTTAGCACAGGCAACCAGAAATAGCAATTCCACGCAGATTTCGGGCACTATCAAAAGGTATTCGCTCGAAAACGTTGTTTCATGCACCGCTGCAATAAAACATTTGCCTCACATCTACTTCTTCCCTGCCCCGGCCTGTCCGCGCTCTCCTTGTCAATCTGGAAAAATGAATACCCTTCATTTGAATGATAGACGTAACTTGATGGCCGTGGGCCAACCGTCTTATGCACCGAATTATAGAAATATGTACTGCTATGCTTGACCAACGAGCGGCCATTTTAAATGTAGCAAGAATCGCCATTTTGCTTGTTAACCATTGCTCATTGCTTTCTGTCTAAAAACTGCTTTGCAGCTTGCAATTCTTGCGGATTCTGCTTACTCTGCTCAACTGTTAACATTGTTGTCTGAATATGAAAGGACAAGGTCGCGGGACTGAAGAGTTTGTTGAAACTCCTCATGAGTAGCCCAGAGAGGAATGCCCACGCTCCCTCTCTGTAGCCTTGGGAGAGAGCTGCGGGGCATTTAATCACTTCACAGCTGCCAGCCAGTCTCGTACGATGGTAGAATATGTTAGAATAGAACAGCTAAAGGCTTGAATTATGCTCTTCCTACGGCCACCCTTCGCAAAACCCTTTAGAACGTGTCGGCTCCCAGGACACGAATAGTACCTCATAGATAGCAAAGCTTGGAATGTGCCTCTTCCCCGTGTGCAGCTTGCTTCCAAGAACAGAACCACCGTGTTCTGTTCAACAACTAAAAGATGCCTCCGCACTTTCTAATTGCACATTGTTGCTAGAATAGACATCGAAAGTGTCATAATCGTCATACTCATCGGATATGTCCATCGTCATCCCGAGTTCAAAGGAACTTAATAAAGAGGGGTGTTTTAAACATGACATTGCTGATTGTATGATATGCATTTTGTATATATGTAACTGATGTACGTAATTCGCTCTCTTGCGTCCCTCGAGGTCTAGGAAACTCACGTCGCGGGCCCTGAGATCAGAATTGGCCAATTGATACTATTTTTTGCTTGCAATAAACCCTAGCATTGGGAATTTGAACCTCGTGTCTGGCGCATCTTTTCGTGTATAGTTATTGCCTTGTTTCCATAGCACGAGGGACCCCTAGGGGCCCCTTTCATCCTCACAACCTAACAGCGTGTGCGTATCTTCTACAGCTCCTCCTCTCTGGCACACTATGTGTGTCCAACGCCATGCCCCTTCACTCTGCCTCCTTGTTTCCCCGTTGGCACCCAAGCGTACTGCTCTCTCCCTTTGTGTACCAGCGAAGACCACCGCCTCATGTGCCCTGAATCCTCTCTGCGCAGTGTCGCATCTCCACAACAACACAGCACGGAGCACCAACCCCACCAAGTCTTACCACTGTAGGGACTGCTTTGCTGGCCATTAAGATATAGTTCCCACAGTGGGCGGCTGTCCAGGAAAGTAGGAGCCCTCGCTTCGTTCAGGACCCTTAAGTCAGGCTTCTGGGCTCCTACTGGCGCAGGAAAGCCACGCACTGTGGGCACTATATCTTTAAAGGACATACGGAGGGGTCTTTCGCCCTTGAGATAATGGGCCTCATTACACGGACGGCGGTAAGGGTTAACGGTCACTGTTAATGGCAACGGTGACCGTTAACCCTTACCGCCGTACTACGAGGTCCCTTTGCGGGTTGGAGGATTTAACGCCTGCTTCTTGCAGGCGTTAAAATCCAACCCGCTAAAGGACCTCGGAGCTAATTACGGCACCGCAAAATTGCGGTGGCGTAATTAGCGCCTTCCCCAGTCCCATAGAGCCCTATGGGGCAGAAATGGGAATGGGGAAGGGCAATGGCGGAAAGGGGATTTACCGCCCCTCCAACCTTGGAATGGGGCGGTAAATCCCCTTTCCGCCAAGGCGGTGCCGGTATTTTACCGGCATGAGCCATGGCGCTAATAGCGCCATGGCTCACCGCCTACCGTGTAATGAGGCCCAATGACTCTTCCTCAATGTATGGCCCTCTGCTGTACCTCAGGCCATAACTGGGGGCAGGTCATCATCCCAGTATAATGATTCCTCCCGACGTCTATAAGGCTATAATATTATATAATTCAGTGGCTTCAAACTCGTGACATAAAGTCAGTAGAGGTCAATAGCTATATTTAAAAAGAGGCCTAAAGACCCATCTCTCATCAGAATGTTCATCATTGTTTTAAAATTGTTTCATAAATGTAATCTTTCAACTGTATTAATATTTTAATTACATATAGCAGAGTGGGTCGCCGATGCCCTCCCAATGTGAGAGAGTGAATCCTGACTTGGTTGTTGTGTAGTCTTTAAATTCAGCTATGCGTGCAGTCTAACCCATTGCACAGAGTGCTTAGTTTGAAGGCATGGCAGACAATACAGAAAAGAATAATAAATAATAATAAATTATAAATAATAATAACTTTTTAACAATGTTTCGGAGTGTCTCTTTCGTAAGCCGAAACACAGACTTGTATAGAAATGCATGCTTCCTATGGGGTGGTATCAGCCAAGCTGCAGAGCAGCAGCAGCAGCCATGAGTAATATCACCATGGCCCATATTTTAGGAAACCTTTTAAGGACATGCGTGGTTCCTCGTCCTTGCTCAATAGCAGACGGATTATTTCATTTGGACTCTTCGAGTAGAGGTCTCAGCACGCCCTGGCGTCCCCCTGATGACCCAAGCAACGCCCAAGATTCCTAATAGTAGTGCATTACTCTCAGGCAGCTCTTTAAATGTGTCACCTCCTCCTCCCCAAGGTAGTTGTGGGGCACCAATTTGGTATGTTCAAGAACACATAGATTTCATTTCTTTTGTATACCTCCAATGTAACGTAGCCTTCATTTACCATTAAAGCAACAACAACGCATGGGGTTTTACAGATGCAAACAATCAGTCATAGAAGTGGTGATCTTCCACACTTAATTGAAAACGTATTCCATTTCTTTTCACAGTTAATTTGAAAGTCACGTTTCCATCCTTGCCTACAAGCAGCCCTAAAACAAGTGGCGCACAAGCCAATTGTACTTCCTAGCAGACGCGTTGCTATGGGACCTGGGGGGGCTATAGCTCCGGATCTTTGGGTTGTAGTCCCAGATAGAAGCTCAGGGGCTACAACCAAAAGGCTAGCTAGCTCCAAGTCCCGACAGTCCTGCCATTAGTATGGCCCTGGATCTTTTCCAGGCCTAGCATAGACTCCCTACAAAGAAGCAGTGAGTAAAAATACTTAACGACAAAAAATAGGATGCAACACGCATAGAAGAAGCCTGCCCCTTGCCTCCGTCCACACAGCGTCACGGGTATGGTATATTGCTACTGCCTAATCTGAAGAGGCGCACCATCGAAAAATGCATGTTTTCATGTGCAAAGTAGTATGGATTACAAAAAGATATCTGCTTTACTGTTAAAATATATATTTACTCGACTAAAAATACCCCCATTGGCAATGGGAATTATTGCTTACTCCCTATACAATCATTTTACTCCCAGCTTGCACAATTAGTGAGTACAATACTCTCACATCAAAATCTCATCTGATACCCTGCCTACCAGAAATAATATTTCAACCTTATAAACTCACGGAGGGGTCGTTATTGCTGGATAATAACCCGCCACCAAGTTATGGCCCGAGGCAAAGTCAAATGCCATAGATTGATCAGGTGTCATTATCCCAAGCGATAACAAATCGTCACGAGGTCAAAACATACACTTTTAATTGTGAGCAAAGCACACAAAGCTTGTTATTTAATGAAATGTCGTTTTATTTAGTGATATTTAAATACTTATGTTGTATTTTTAAGGTAAGCATTTTAATTGTAAACTTGGTTGAACTAGAATAGAATAGTTTTAGCAAGAGCTGGTATTAGGCATGACAGTGAGGATGGGGTTTCCCCCACATTCACAGAAAAGGTTGAGGTGGTGTATATTGCATTGTGAGTAGAGCCTGGGGAGCAGAAATGGGAGAGGGGGCAATGGCAAAGGGAATACTGCCAGGACATGACCGGAAAAGGTGCCGCACAAATAGGCCATGAGGAGAAAGTGACCACAAGTAAAAAAACATGGCTGTGTACATGGATTTTTGGTGCTCTGGTTTAGCTAAAAGAGTGGACCAGGATTTGGTAAATGGTGAAAGATGGCAAATGCCAGATACCTTTGTGGTTGTGTTGATACATGCGGTTTGGATGAACCAGGTACTGGGTATGTTCCAAGTTTGCCTGTGTCATATGTCATGTTACATGTGTGAGGATGTGTTGGTCAAGACTCTGACTGTGACGTTACAGCGGTTGCCGAGAACCAACCATCTCCAGAGACGCCGGTAGATCAACATGCTCAGCCCCTGCTGCTACCACTACGCATGCGTAATATATAGCATCTACAACTTAAGAACATGACCCCCGCGCATGTGTGGAATAGCAACACAACTCATGCCGCCGCAGCAACCTCTGTCAAACTCAGCAAGCACGGATGAACACAGCCTTCCGGACCACCCGGACACAACTAAAAGCAGATCTCCCAATCCCGTGTAACTAATTTAAAGGAAATACACTCCATGTCCCTACAATAATACTAATCTTTTCCACCCGACATCAGCAGCACGAGTGGGCAGACGCCTCCTCAGCCAATCTACGTGATTAGAAAAGACAGGAGTAACAGAACCGCACGCCTCCTTCCCAAGTCCTCCTTGCCAACAACCAGGTAACTTAAGAAATGCACACATTTAGAAGCTGGATGCCTAACCTTGTTTAGAATTAGCCTACAACAATTCCCCTTTTCCATATTTTCTAAGGTCATCTCCAGCCTCAAACAATCCCCCTCAAGTGAACAGGAGGTCTATGGAAGACGTCCTAGTAGGACGGACTCTCCCTGTCTCTAGCAACGCTGCAGGAGTGGCCAGGCCAATGAGGTCAGTGGCACACAGAGGGCACACTACAGCCCTACTAGCCCCTATCCCTCCCACCCTTTTAACCCTTCCGCTGCCAGGCTCTCTGGTATTTTTTAATTTATGGGACAAACAAGCCCAACAAACACGATGGCCGATAGGTCACTCTTTCCAATCTATGTTCTCTCTCACTACAGAGCCAACCAATCCAAGGCCTAGATGAAGGCATTGACATCAGCCGAAACGTCTAATGGTCTAACATAAACCACAATACCCTTAGCATCCAGCTACGTTTAACACTAACAATAGTGACGTCGACCCACCATTGGTCACAATATATTTTTGATAACATGGACAATGAACTGTTGATTGTTACGACCAAGGATTGGTCATGATTTATTTTCATAACATGGATAATGAATCATTGAGTGTTGAAAAATAGCCATAGACAATGGGCCTCATTACAACTCAGGCGGTAAGGGGTTTACGGCGCCGTAAACAGCGCCGACCCTTACCGCCTGAGTACGAGGTCCCTTAGCGCCATGGCGGACTTAACACCTGCTTTTAGCAGGTGTTAAAATCCATGGCGCTAAGGGACCATGGAGTTAATTACGCCACCGTAATTTACGGTGGCGTAATTAACGCCTTCCCCACTCCCATTATGCCCTATGGGGCAAAAATGGGAATGGGGAAGGGTAAATGGGGATTGGGGACTTACCGCCCCGCCAAGGTCGGAATGGGGTGGTAAGTCCGCCAACCACCATGGCGTAAACGTAGTTTACGCCATGGTGGTAAAGTCACGGCCCAGGCGGTAACTTACCGCCTGGGTCGTAATGAGGCCCTATGTGTTCTCTGAATCACGACCCATGATTAGGCACGATATGCAACTGGCATTCCGAAAAATGAGCGGTTGACTGTAAAAAAAAACATTTACCAGAAATTATTTTTGTTCAATTGCTATTTGTGTTTTATAATTAACTGCACTAATGTTTCTGTTTTTGTTTTTGTTATATATTATGCCTTGGCACAAATGTTAACTCACTCACGGTCTTATGTTCTGAAAATATAGCATCCCTAATTAATACTCAAGGCAATGCTATATATACATACACAAAATAAGCACACATAAAAAAAACTTGGCCACTTGAAAAATGCCAAAACAAGAATCAAAATTGTTTTGTACTCCTTAAGCAAAAACCGAATTGTAGGTTCATGAAGGGTATTAGGTATCCAAATACCTTCTACAAATACCAAACATGTAAACGTGCCGACTTGACGCATGCAAATATTTGACATTGGCAGGACACCATTTGTTATATTGGTCAAGACTGTGAGGCCAACAAAATGGAAGAAGGGTGATATATAAGACCAATTTAAATGACATTACATATATGTTGGTTGGAGAGGTGTATCATTCGATGTTTGATGTCTGTTGTGAAGGGTGTTTAATGACTTTATCTTGATGGCTTAGTTGGTACACACATCATGGGTCAGAGCACAGAATTTGAGTGTGTTAGCGGGGGAGCAGTCAGTGGAGGCTTCAAAGGGCCTTTAAGCAACCATACAGTGTGACTGTGCCGATGCCCTTGTAGTGGTTCACCTCGGATAAGGTAATTGTGAGGAGAAGGGGTTGGCGTTCTTAGCAGCGGGCAGCATGTGGTCCTTAAAGATGGGGCAAGACTTATGCATGCAGGCATTAGTGGGTATGAAGTCAACACTGCTATGAAATCCCCGCCAGGACAAAATCCCAATAGGGACACATAGGAGTAGAGTGGCAGTAACATGGCTAGGAAAAGAAATCATATGGGCCTCATTACGAGTTTGCCGGTCCGGATACAACAGTACTGGTAAGCTTGCTGGAACCATTGTATCCAGACCGGCAAACTCTGAGTTGTGCTCGCAGGGGCCTTTCATTCCGCCAGGTCTAACCTGGCAGAATGAAAGGCACCCGCGGGAAGAGAATGCCTGTAGCACAGGCACCTTAATGATTGGTGCCGGTGCTACAGGCATCCCCATTCCCATTGAGCCCTGTGGGGCTCAAAGGGAATGGGGCTCACCCGATTCCGGCAACCGCAAAAGGGCAATTACCGGGTCCGGCGGGTCCGGAATACTCCGGTAATTGTCCATTCGCGGGTGCCGGATTTTTTCGCAAGATTGGAGGTAGCCTGCCTGCTTTACAGGCATGGCTACCTCCAAACTTGTAATGAGGCCTCAGTGGAAATAACAGTGGTAATATTGGGAGCAAATCCCAGAGAGCAGAACCATAGTGGGATACGTAGAAGTAGAATTCCAGAAGCTGTGCCCTAAGGAGTTTGTACTATGCACATTTCTATGTGGCTTTTCAGAGTGACACATATCCACTGGTCTCACTCAGAAGTCTATTATAACCTATCTAACAAGGCTGCATCTTTCCACCCACGACTGATTTCGTGTTGACGTTGATTTTTTCCCACTTAAAATGTTAGCCATGCCAAAATCCCGAACGTTACAAATCTTCATGCACAAAACCCGTGTGTGTGTGTATGTTTTGCACATTGGCAAAATGCTATATAGAAATCATTGATAGTAAAATGAAATTCATATTAGGATTAAAAATGTAGTAGATAAACTTGGCATCTCTCAAATAGGCACTTTTTTAAAAAATACATGCTTCTTGTTGTGTAGAGTTATAACTTGGATGCCATTGTTTCCTTTTGAACTATAAAATGTTATTGGCTCATATAGTCACAGTTTATGACTATGGTGTCATTTTCCTCAGCCCGTTTAGTCTTTTCAAATGGCATGGTTAGAATGAAAGTTGTTTATGGTCGTAAAGCACGAATAGTTTCAATAAAAGAGTTGCTGCCTGTAGACCATAGGAACTTATCGGCAGTTTATAACGTGCTGCTGTTCCTACAGTGCACGTGGAAATGCAAAAAAAAAATCCACAGACAAGCATAATACATACATTTAATGTGAGACTGTTTCCACATTTTGAATGTAGAGTTACAGGATGCTATGAGAAGGATGCTTTCAACTCGCTCATCAAAGCAAACTTTCCAGCTATGATTTATTAAACATAAACTGGATTCTCATATTAGACTTTTTGTCCTGCGTTATCGACAACTGCTGAACAGGGGGTTTACGTTGAGGTAAAGATCCGACAACCAAAAAGCGGGGAATCAATCATAGCCACGGGGAATTCCTAAGTGCAATTTTTCCATTCTGTATTTTAGACCATTATCTGCTTGCTTAGGCTGTACTTCAGGAACGAGAAGCGACAATAATGACACCAAACAGATCTACCCGTCCTCCATAATGATTTGCATAAAGGTGCTCTCTTTCTGTAATGGAAGAATAGTTGGTATCTTCTCCTCAAATCTTGAAATGCGTTCAATACATAGATAGAAAGTTAAACCGTGATTCAATTGTGCAGCCAATGATTTTGCTGAAAAAGTGCACCCCACCACACAATGGTGGCCTCTATGATGAATCGTACACCCTGTCAAAGGTCAAAGAAACAGCATCAAGGCTGTATGCATACGATATTTTTCTGATGATGTATTTCCAGCAACCCCATACAGGGATCAGAACTCGTGCAACATTCAGATTCAACCACCAATTCCTTTTATTCTTTGGGGTTCAGTAACATTTAGATGAACTTTCAACAGAACATATGTTTAGATGCCTCCTTCAAAAAATAGATATGGTGCAAGATAAACACTTTAAAGAAAGGGCTGCCAAAGAGATAGCCCCCAAGATGGGTGAACATTAGGAAGCACCCACCTGACCATTGTTAAGCAGCTGCTCATGGGCTCCATTTGCTATAAGAACTGACTGTTGTGCCTTCTGTCCACGGCCTAAACCTCAGGGGGGTGAACATTTGAGTCAATGCTGGTGTGGCCCATGCTTGCTCTCCTTGGCTTTACACGCAGCTGTCCCAGACGCCTGGCTAGTAGTGTGTCGGCTGGAGTGCCTTGGGATGCTGGCTGCCTGTAGTACCTTGTCAGAATGACTTACATGTCGACTTGCTACGTTAGCTGATGTACCACAGGTAAAGAACAGCGCAGCATGTGGTGGGAGCAGCAGTGGGCAGCTCTAAATGATGATACATCACTGTGGTCTGGAGGTGCCCTGTGCCAAAATAAAAGCTAAATTGAAGAAGCTGTGAATTTCACTCAACACTGAGGTGGTTTTGTGCAGTGAGATGGAGAAGCTTGCAGTCGTGCAAATTGGAACTCTCGAGAGGTGGATGGGCCTCTGGACTATCGAGGCTCGCTACTGTGATGACACTGCGGCATCAGGGACTGAGGCACTCTTCAATGAGGCCCTTTTGCCGGATGGAGACATGGTGTATAATCCCATTGTTGTTCCTTACCCTCCCCTCAACCTCTTACATATTCAAACTGCTTGCCCTCAGCCAGGGTATACCAATGAGGGCTAGAAAAAGGGGTTGGCAGCAGGGCTGGGCATGTGCATGATTGGTCTACTGGCATATGGCAAGCTCTGAGAGGCTGTGTCAGGGCAGTGTGTTGCTGCTGCCGGTGGTGTATTGATCAGTGTTGTTGCTCTAGCAGTGACAGCACTGGGTGCCCTGCCGCCTTATCTATCAATCGGTCGTTTGTCAACCACCTTACAGCTCTGTTGGTGGAGTAAAAGCTAGGGTCACTTGCAGCCAATCTACCCTGCTTCTGTTGAAAGTTTTTAAATTGTGACATTATTGCACACTTTATCCCTGGTATGACTTTGTGGATAAACTATACACGTGTGAGGCCAAATCGTGTCAGTTGATTCTTTCTAAGACTCGACATATCATTTTGATCACATACCATAGAAATAATCTTTCCTAATAACCCTGTGTGCAACCACACTCTGTTCCCTCTACCAGAAGAAAACCAAACTTCCTGAATAGAAAACTCACCCTACAAAGTGGTGATGTGCTGCCTATCTAAAAGGGAGTGACGAAAACTCACAATAAGCTGTGGCTGGTCGCCATTGTAAGGGTTTGCCCTGATTATAAGGGTACTCCTAATTATAAGTTTGTCCCTTAATTACGCTCACACGAGAGTAAAGTACAGCCCTCTAGGGAAGCAAGGCCAAGATTCTATCTTGCAAGGATAACAAATGTAATCTTTACAGAAATGAGGATGGGGAAAAGGACGCTGCTCCCTGAACGGTCTCTTCCGTCCCTCAACCGTTCCTTTCTCCTGCAAACTGGTGCCACGCAGGAGCTTTTATACTCTTGGCTTAGGTAATGGATATGGGCATGGCTCCATCCCACACTGCAAAAAGAAGAGCAACAGGAGGAGGTGGTGACCCTATGACCTTGGAACCCCAGTCAGGTGGATGATGTGCCTATCATTAGGGGAAATTAACCCATAGAACACTTGTTTAGGATTATGGTAAAAAGAGGGGGGTTGAAAATACAAGTGACAACACCAGATTTCACCCAAAAAACATTTACCAAACTATATTAAAGAAAAAAGAACAACCACTATAAGAAAAATAATTTTTATTTGTCAAGCTAAAATCAATCTAAAAAATTCCATTAGAAAGAGAACACGTTATATAATATAACTACATCAAAATATTTTTTTTCATTCTCAAGGCTAAATGATTTAAAAAGCACAAGAGGTTAAGTGGGGTTAGTACGTGAAGAACAAGAGATGTTGTGTGAGCACTCAATGTACAACATCCAACACTTAGAGGTAGAGCATCAAATAATTAAGCCAGCTCTATCACATAAAAGAAAAACCTATCAGATGTCTTAGGTTTGGTTTGTGAGAGTCGACATATGTTTCGGCTAGTGGCATCAGAAAAAATCAGGCAAAGCACAAGAACGTTGTCTGTTGATGCAAATGTAGCCGTCTTCAGGACAAGAGGAAAAAAAACAGTGTAACAATTTTGATAGTGCTGAGTACTTCTTAATCGCCGTACTTTTTTTGAACACGAAACCCACTATGGAGTAAAAACAAACATAAACATATTGATATGAATCTAGTAAAAGATAAACTAATAACAACACAATTTGTTAAAGTGGTTGAGAAAAATTATTAAGTTAGAACACTAACAGTGTAATAGAGGCAGAAACCCCACTGACAGTACACATCGTTTTTATCATCACTGACTGCGGCCAAGGGAAAAGAACCAAAAGCATGCTGTATTAAATTATCATGCAATGTGTAAGGAGGCCTGTTATTTTAACCTTCCAACTAATGGGTTGCTAAAACCTGTTGTAGTCAACCTATGTCTGTGAAGACATATTTAAATATTTACGGTGGCGGAACTCACCTATATATGGATTAAAAGCAGAAAAATTGTAGTTAGCGTCACAAGATTTCAGCACTAGCTAAATCTCTTAGTTGACACAAGAATCATAGAGGTCTGTCAATATAGAACACCTAAAACAGAGAAATATGTACTTAGCACAAGGTGTTGCATACATGTGCTTGCATTAGAATTTTCATGGAGGAGGCAAGGCTCACCTGTATTTAATAGGCTGAATGCTTGTATGGTGTGGCCACATGAGGTATCATTAAGTGATAGTTAATCCAGAAATGCCATCTTAGAAGGATTGGCATTTGTGCGAATCTAAAATGTATGAGAAACTGCTATTAAAACTTCGTGAATACAAACTGCTTGCTAATTGTATACAAAGAGGCGGAAATTGTTACCTCTAGATTGACCGGAGGATGAATCCACTTGAAAGATGTTACAAATGGCCCTTTCACGTAGATCCAAAAAAACACACAGTGCCTACTTAAAGATAAAAGGCACAGATGTCAGTGCTAGGTTAGAATATAACAAAAATTCTGGGCATGTTGGATTCCTAGAAAAAAAGGGGACCACTGTTTACCTTATAATCAATATTGCCATGGAGTTAGATGAGCGAACTCGCAAACGCTTCGTTCTTGCTGTTTGGAAAAAAGCCGGGAACCGTCTTCGGGGCGTGGTTGTCCGGATCCTTGGAGCCGTAACAATCAGCTGGTCAGACATGCGTATTGACGTGCGCAGCTGAGTACGGACCAAGGCTGAATATTTATTAAAAAAAGGCGCGATGACGTTGTGGCCTAAGGCATTTGAATGCTTAAAGTGAAAGCACGAATATAGTGTCAAGAGACTAGGACACTAGCCGGCAGCGTATAAAGCATGCATGCTGACAAACTATGTAGGGGTAAGAGTGGATATTTATGGCAGTGGCCCTCATTACGACCCAGGCATTGGACCATGGTGCTAAAAGCACCATGGTCCATGCCGGTAACTTACCGACTCAGCCATGGCGGAATGGGGAATTACCGCCCCATTCCGAGGTTGGTGGGGTGGTAATTCCCCATGCCGCCATGGCCCTTCCCCATTCCCATTTTTGCCCCATAGGGCTCAATGGGACTGGGGAAGGCACTAATTACGGCACCGTAAATTACGGTGCCGTAATTAGCTCCTAGGTCCCTTTGCGGGTTGGTTTTTAACGCCTGCAAAAAGCAGGCGTTAAATTCCCCAACCCGAAAGGGAACCTCGTAATCAGGCGTTAAGGGTTTAATGGTGCTGCCACCTTTTACGGCGCCGTTAACCCCTTAACGCCTGGGTTGTAATGAGGGCCAGTGTCATAGTGACATTGTATAGGCAATGAGACACACTCGTGTCTGATGTTGTTGGACCCGGCGAGATGGCATTCTTTTGCGCTAAATGGAACTTGGAACGCTCAACAGTGTGAGCAAACAAAATCTTAGGGGTGCAATAGTGCAGACAAAGGGGATTTTTTGTTGGAACAAGTCATGGAATAAAAGTCTGCATGGTGACAATGTCCTGTTTGAGGACAAAAAGAGACCTACTACTATTATTCTTGTGAAGGGGACAGATGATATAAATCTAAGTGGGCTCAAGTGCACTGTCCTGCTTCCATACAAGGGATGCTCCAGTCTTCCTTTCTCCATGGTCGGCAATTTCTGTTAGGACATGCTACTTAACATATTGCTACCTTTCATAGACACACACTGTAGCCGTGCAGACCTTTATACACCTTGAGGCCTAGCCCCAGGAAAAACTTAGTGACGCAACACATGCATGAGCACTGCAATCCATTTTTAGCACAGGCTGCATTCTTCCTGGCAGAGAGCCTGCTTCTATCATGCTTTGAGATTTTTAGAACTGCATATATTTTGACATTAACAAATGTATTCAGCTATAACTGCCTTCTTTTAGTGCCGGCCCATGTCTGTGTGTGTGATTTTGTTTGCATGAGAGAGCTTTCCCGGTGCCCTCCACGCCCCTGATGCCTTGTACTGCCTTAAATCAATCAAAAGAAGATTTGCCTAATTCTAAAGCGCATGGGGGCACAGGAAGGTGCTAGCTCCTTCCCAACATTCCCCCTTTCATTACTTCTACAGTAATCAACTCATCCCCACCCAACATATCTACACCCCAGAAATATTAGTTTGAGTTTCGTTGTTTATTGTATGGCAAGGTGTTTTAGATCCCCCAATTGACACTGTCATCTTTGCACTATTAGGGATTGTATTGACACAACATTAGAGACCCAATTGGCACGTGCAGAAGAGGACCAAGAAGAATACAATAACAGGCACCAGTATTTTTACTGCTGCCCCCAGCCATGACAGGACCCAATCAAAGGCAAGCGGTAGCCAATCCATGTTCTGAACTCCACCTTCATTCTTCATTTGAACACCTAGATTGTGCACCGCCTCAGTGAAGTGGGGATAGTGACCCATTCTCAGCATCCTCCATGGGTACAAAAGCCAACTTTTTGCACATTCCTCCTTCTATGGCTGTTAGCAAATCCAACATGTAGCAGTTCTTCATCGTCATGAGTCTCAATGCACAAAGCTCTACTTTGATGGCGTTGAACCTATTCTCTGTGTCATTGGCCAGCTGGACTAGCTCATTGGACTATCTGCACCCACTTAGCGTTAGCAGCTGCTTGTACCCCAGGAGCCAAAAAAGATTAAAAGAAAGTCTTTGCTGAACTAAAAAGTTGATACTTGTCAGGTATTCCTCTGAGCAGTGCGGAAGAGTCCTTTGAGACATTGTTTGATCTCTTCTTTCTTCCCTGCTGCTGAAATCGTCCTTTTACTGGCAGCATGCCAAATTCTTGTGTGATCTGCAAGTTTCTTTCTGCTTATTTAGGTGCTGGGGTGGCTGTTGGCACCTTGACAGGCATTTCTTCTCCCTTCAAGTGTTCTACTGGGATTACTAGTAGGACTGAGGGCAGGGTGGCCGGTGAACAAGTAGGTGCAAGTAGGCTTGTCGGCCACAAACCCAGTAGTAATCCATCACTGCTGCCGTACCGTTCATCATATCATGGATCACAAGAGTGTGGTTGCACTGTGTTTGCACCAACAGAAACTGTTCCTTCATTGCTAAAACAAAGTTCATAGTTTATGTCTCTATGTATTCGCACTGGCTTATCCATTGTTGTAATCCATGTCAGCCTTGTGATGTATTGGGACCATATTTGTGCACACATAGTCTCTACTCGGGCTATTGTCTCTTTGCTATACTTGATCAGTCCATCTGGCGAACACGTCACTGTGGTGCCCTGCCATTTGTTGTTGACATGTGAATAACCGGCCAAGGAAATATATGGTACTTGTAGACACTTGTGGTATTTTGTATTGCCATTGTATGGTGCTGGGTCTACATCAATGCTCCTCAACTGCAAGCTGTGTCCCTGGAATGTGTCCTTTATACTACATAGTGCAAGATTTACCCAGCATTGTGCCTCTTTAATTGGGACTGAATGTGGAACTAAAACCTTAGGAGCCCTTGATGCATGTGGGATAAGTGCCAACACGTAACAACTTTCATTTAACACATTTCTTCCTGCAGTGTGCCTATCAGAGTACCAGCTATTCAATGTTTCTAAATCCTGGATGTCAGAAATGGCATCAAAGCTCAACCCCTTATATAAATCATGTGTCATTCATACATCCCGTTTTATTCGTCTTAGAAAACTTGGAGTGGTGGCCGGCAAAAAAAGGGAAACATTTTGTGATTCTTTTTCAGCATAAACAAAGTCATACTAGTATTTTCTTTCCAACTGTCCATCCCCCCCTTTATATGGCCACCCCATATAACAGACATAGCTTCATCCACTCCAACAACCACAACCAGTGTCATATAAAACAATATAATACGAAAAAAGCATAACATATAATTCCTAGAACAAATGACATTCTTATTAACATTATCCCTACATAACAGCGAGGTTTGAATACGTTGTTCAGGCATCCTTGCTTATTCCTGGAGAGGAGAAAAAAGGTTATCTAGAAAGAGAGAAAGAGAGAGAGAGAGAGAGAAAGAGAGAGAGGTAGAAGGAGAGGGAGAGGGAGGGGGCGAAAGACGGAGAAAGAGGGAGAGGGAAAGGGTGAGGAAGACACCCTTTTTCCACCAGGACCGACCGGGTTCTGGACCTTCAAAATTGAAAAATCAAAAAGTTGAAAAAAGATAAAAAGTAAAAACAAAATACAAAACGAAAAAAGAAAAGAAAGAAAAAAGAAATTACAGGCACACCGCCCTGGCATGGATCCTTTATCTTACTCTGTTGATTGAGCTTTGCCTTGTCTCAGGTGCTCTTCGGACATCCGAGAGATGCACCCAATATCTTAACTCCTTCACACGGACGGTGAGAGGAGTACTAACACCACCTCATAAGGACCTTGAAATGTGGGGCTGATCTGCTCCCCAGGTAATAATGGTCCAATTGTAAAATGGTCAATGATGCGTATGGAACTGTGGTCACGCTTTCTACATGGGTGGTCACTATTTCTTCCCCCCTTTACCGTGCATCACGACCACCCCTGCGTGCCTCCAGCCCATCTCCTGGTCAATCATTGATGACCCATCAACATATAGTATGTCTCCTTCCGTAAATGCATGAGCCGTTCATCAGAGTGGGAAAATAAATAAAACTCCTGTGTATAATCCGGAGTTGCTAAAACAGGGGCCGTACAAATTGCTTCTCTTAATTCCTCAAATTGTCAATTTATTTTGTCAGTCCATTTCAATTTACTTTTGAGTCCTCTGTCCTTCCCTGAGACTTTGTAACAGCGGCCTTGTGTAGACTGCATAATCTAGGATCCATGCCTAAAGTAATTACATAAGCCCGAAAATTGCTGCATTTCCTTGACAGTACTGGGCCTAGGGGTGGCGTATTTGTATTTGTATTTGTTTTATTTGTATAACGCTCCTGGCCCAAAGGCATCTGGGTGCATATCTTAGGTTGGAGTAACATAATCAAACAACAAGAACAGAAGAAAACAAGTAGAACAAGGAGTGACCCTCACAAAATACTTACAGAATATTGTCATGATCTCTGCTTCCAAAAGGTCAGGGTTTTCCCAACTCCCTTGGAAGCAGATCCATAACCCAGGTTCCGAGGGCCAACCAGTCCCAATTGGGACCTTTTGGACCCAGTCCTGGCGCCAGTGGCACCAGGCTCATAAATGTGCCCAGTCCCAGCGCTGGAAGCGCCGGGCTCATAATGCTTGGGTGGACTTACCTGTAGCAGACCATGCTGCTTACTTGCCTGCCAGCTGAGCCTCTGATCCTCTTCTGTTTGGAACTACTTTTCCTGTTGGGTGGGGCAGGAGCCACTCCCTAGATTCAGAACACTGGAACTCTTCTGGAAAGCAGGAACTCTTTTCTTACCTAGGCGTGGCTGTGGAAGGAGACACCTAAGCACTACAGGAGGCTATTTAAACCACACCCGGTGGATGAATCTTGCTTTGCGTTATTCTGCATCCTCTGCAGCAGAACGCTCATCGTGTCTTCTGCATCGGATCCTGGGCCTAAGGAAAAAGGCTTACCATCCTGAATCCAGTCTTCAGCAACACCTATAAAGACAAGAAAGAACAGGTTAGCATTCCGGCATCTGAAAGACAAAGGCTTACCTACTCTTCGTGCGCTCCGGAGGTCTTCACACTGCATTCCGGCATCTGAAAGACAAAAGCTTACCGACTCTTCACACGCTCCGGAGGCCTTCGGCGCTGCATCCTGCATCTGAAAGACAAAACAAGGTGCGTTTAAAGACATTGGGGAACTTTAATACTCACGTGCCATTACTCCTTTCCACATCAACCCCAGTGGGTATTCCGGCACCCTGCAGCCGCTCCGAACTCGTACCTGCAAAATAAAAGACAGTTAGAGCGCATCGTGAAGCAGGCAACAAGCGCTTACTTACGTGCTTCCAGGCGCTTCTATTCATCATACGGACTCCATCTTCAACTCACTTCAGCCCGTCATCCGCCATCGCCGGAACCTGCAAAACAAGAGACATCATTGCTAAAGACTTTAAAGACAATAGAATTACTCGAAACTTACCGTTCGTGCAGTAAACGACGGACAGCAGTCCTCTGAAGTCAAGAGGCCTGCGCTACCGATCCAGTGAAGAAACTGGTTACAGCACCCTGCCCCGAGGCAGATGGAGAGCTCGGCATTCACTTACCAAAGGTGAGAGCGTTAACCTTTGGGGGTCTACAGGAGAGCAAAAAAGGGAAGAGATAGGGACACCCCAATAACCCCAGTTCATTAATCCCATATTTTCTGTCTGCAGACATCTTACTCTTGAAGTCAGGCATACAGTGCACAGAGGTCCAGCCCAAAGAGCCAACCGGGTGCTACACATCACCTTTGAAGATACGGTAGTCGCCCAGTCAAGACCGGCGCCTCTGCGAGAATCAGGTGAGCGTTACAGAACGCAAAGCCTACCGCAAAACTCTCGCCCAGGCGCTATGGAAACCTCGGATACTGACCACCTAGCCCGGTTACTTGGGGAACTAAGGGCAGAAGTGCATGCAGCTCGTCAGGAAACGAATGCTCTAAGAAGGGAACTAATTATTTCCAAGGAGAGAACAGACGGTCTTGCTAGACAATTGCTACAGTCACAAGCCGGACAAACCCCGTTACCCGCATCAGGGGCAATCTTCCTTCAACATCCTCTATGAATCCAGTGCAGATCAACCTACCTGGGAATGTACCTCTGGCTCCGCCCGAACGATTTTCTGGTGACCCAAAGAGGTTTGCAGTATTTATCAATCAGTGCCGGTTGCACTTCTTATGCCGGCCAGCAGCCTTTCCAACTGATCAAGCTAAAGTAGCTTTTGTACTTTCGTACCTTAGTGGCAATGCGGCAGACTGGTCGATCCCTCTAGTTAATCAAGATGATCCGGTTCTCCATGATTTTCAAGCCTTTCAGATTAGTATGGAAAAACTGTTCGCAAGACATTCACAGGGGCAGGCCTTGGACAATGAGCTTCTTTCGTTGCGACAGGGTAATCAAGACCTTTTGGCTTATATTGCATCTTTCAATAGACTAATAGTGGAAACTCAATGGCCTGAGGACAAAAGGATTACGCTGTTTTACAGAGGTCTACGTGGAGAGCTCAAAGACGTTTTAGCCCAAGTAGTGAATCCCCCACAAGACTGTTCGGATTATATAGACTTGGTCGTTCAAATAGATCATAGACTGCAGAACAGGAAGGCCGACCGTTCCAAGTTTGATGCTCGAGTATTTTCCAAACCGCCAACTCCTTCCAAAGGAGTAGACTCCGGGGAACCCATGCAAATTGGGGGTCTGAAAGGTCCTCTAACACAAAAGGAGCGGGAAAGGAGAAAACAGTTGCAATTATGCCTATATTGCGGAAACTCAGGGCACTTTCTTCGAGACTGTCCGGTGAAACCTGCCAAGAAGGCAGTAGGAGCTGCAGTTACCAAAGTTACAAACTCTGAGCAGGGAAACGACCTCGCCCGACAAGAATAGAGGTCCTCTTGCCGAGCGTGAAAACCAGTTCCGTGACCTCGCATTTCGTGATACCTATGGTCCTCATTAGCCCTGATAATCCGGATCGATTACATGCAATTGAAGCTTACGTCGACAGCGGTGCCATCGGCAATTATGTGGATCATGAAATGGTTTTGAGGATGAATCTAACTCTTTGTCCCAAGGCTGTAAAGGACGTCATTACTACAGTGGATGGTACGGAGATAGCCTCCGGGCCAGTAACGCATACCACTCAAGAGGTGACGCTAGTAAGTCAAGATGGACACCATGAGAAGATCGTGTTCGATGTGATCAAGGCCCCTCAGTTTCAGATTATTCTAGGAATACCTTGGTTAGAGAAACACAATCCTCTGATCGATTGGCGAGCAAGAACGGTCCAGTTTCCAGAATGTGTCTCTACTTGTCACCCTCCACCTGGTGTTGCACTGGCAGCAATTTCTTCAGAGACTCCCCAGTTACCTCCCGAATACCGTGAATACCAAGATGTTTTCCGGAAGGATCAGGCTAACACTCTACCTCCTCATAGGTCTTATGACTGCCAGATAGACCTGATACCTGGATCTACTCCTCCTTGTAGTAGAATTTATGCCCTCACCGAGCCTGAGAACCTTCACCTTCGACAATACCTGGATCAATACCTGGCGAATGGGTTTATTCGTCCTTCCAAGTCCCCTGCTTCTTCAGCTTTGTTCTTCGTTCCAAAAAAGGAAGGAGACCTTAGAACTTGTATCGATTATCGCTCCCTGAACCAGATCACCGTTAAGAATAGATATCCGTTACCTTTGATCCCTGAACTCCTGGACCAAGTCAGAAAAGCATGCATATATACAAAGCTGGATCTTAGAGGAGCTTACCACTTGGTACGAGTAAAAGAGGGCGATGAATGGAAGACTGCCTTCCGCACCAAGTATGGGCTATTTGAATATCAGGTCATGCCCTTCGGACTTTGCAATGCCCCGGCCGCCTTTCAATATTTTATGAACGATGTCCTCAGAGAGCTCATAGATGTGTGTGTTGTTGTTTACATTGACGACATCCTCGTTTATTCTTCATCGGAATCTGAACATCGGAAACACGTGAAAATGGTCCTCGAAAGATTGCGTCAACACAAACATTTCGCTAAGTTGGAAAAATGTGTTTTCAACGTGACTGAAGTTGAATTCTTGGGATTCATATTATCACCTGGCGGAGTACGTATGGATTCAAAGAAGGTCGATGCAGTTCTCAAATGGCCATCACCATCCTCCGTAAAAGGTGTGCAAAGCATGTTAGGCTTCGCTAACTTTTACCGCAGGTTTATCCCCGAATTCTCTCGAATAGTCCAGCCCATCACTGCCTTGTTAAAGAAAAACAAACGTTTTGAATGGTCTACCGAGGCGGACGAGCTTTCCAGGATTTGAAGACTAAATTTATCTCTGCACCAATCTTAAAACACCCTCGCCCCGAACTCCCCTACATCGTGGAAACTGATGCTTCAAGCCTTGCCATGGGGGCAGTTCTATCACAGAAGGACCCGGTAACCAATCAGTTGCATCCCGTGGCATTTTGGTCCCGCAAATTCTCGCCTCCTGAAATCAATTACACGATTACTGACAAGGAACTTCTGGCTATCAAGTCTGCCTTTAAGGCTTGGCGGCATTATCTGCTGGGGGCCCGACACACCGTTACTGTGATTACGGATCACCGAAACCTGCAATATTTGAAAACCGCAAAAGCCCAATCCTCTAGACAACTCCGTTGGGCATTATTCTTTGCCGAGTTTGACTTCATAATTACCTATCGACCTGGTACAAAGAACGGTAAAGCTCATGCCCTTTCTCGGATGGGAGTGGAAGAACACTTGATCAACCCTAAACCTGTACCAATCATTCCCGAACAAAGAATTCTGGGTGTAATCGCCACAGAATCCATAGAGGAAGTTAAGGATAAAGCCAGGCAACTTGTAACTCCAGCAGACATACAGAATTGGCATCTGCAGGGAAAGGACTTTGCAGTAAAGGACAACTTATTGTATTTCCAAGAACGATTATACCTACCCACCACAGATTTACAGAAAAAAGTAATCTCCTGTTATCACGATTCTTTAATGGAAGGTCATCCCGGTATGGCCAAGACCTCAGAAAAGATCAAGCGCTACTTCTGGTGGCCGTCTTGGAAAAAAGATATCAGAGACTTTATAATGTCTTGTGGAGTATGCGCCCAAAACAAGAGTCAAAAGGAAAGACCAGCAGGCCTCTTACGCCCTATTGACATCCCACCTCGCCCTTGGCATACGCTTTCTATGGACTTCATCACCGATCTACCTCCATGCTCCGGATACAATACGATTCTAGTAATCGTGGACTTATTCTCCAAGATGGCGCATTTCATTCCGCTCAAAGGCTTGCCAACAGCAGCAACTCTGGCCCGAGAATTTCTCAAAAACATCGTCCGACTACACGGTTTTCCTTCGGTTCTAATTTCGGATCGAGGTAGTCAATTTATTTCTCATTTTTGGCGAAGTTGCTGTCGGTCGGCTCAAATTGATGTGAGACTATCGACCAGTCACCACCCTCAGACCGACGGACAAACCGAGAGGACCAATCAAACTCTGGAACAGTATTTACCCTGCATGCTGCAACAAACTGAAAAAACTTGGAAAGACATCCTTTGGATAGCCGAATATGCCTACAATAACTCTGTCCATTCGGGAACTGGGAAAACACCGTTTTTTCTTTTGTACGGCAGTCACCCTCGAACCTCGGAGTTGGATCCCCTCCAAGATCTTGAAACACCTGCAGTAGACTACCTGCATTCTACAATCACCCAAGCCTTTAAGGAAGCTGTTTCTCACCTTCAAAGGGCTAAAGAACAATACAAGAAAGGAGCAGATCAACATCGGAAGGAAGCCCCTCAATATCAAGTAGGGGACCAAGTCTGGTTATCCACCAAATATCTACCTCTAAAAGGGCCACGCACATTCAACCCAAGATACCTTGGTCCCTATTCCATCACTACCATAGTAAACCCAGTAGCGGTCAAGTTGGACTTGCCCCCTCACATGAAGATACATCCGGTCTTCCACGTCTCTCTATTAAAACCCGTGCAACCTCAAACCCGACTAACTAAATCTCCAAAACCCATCCTAGTTGATGGAGAACTCGAGTTTGAAGTCAAAAGCATTCTGGACTCCAAGATCTCCAAATCTAAACTATTTTACCTAATTGACTGGAAAGGCTACGGCCCCCAAGAGAGATCCTGGGAACCTGCTGAATATGTCCACGCTCCTCGCCTAATCAAAAGATTTCACCGAACATTTCCTGACAAGCCAAAACCCCCGGAGAAGCCCGGTTTGGGAGGGGCCTTGAGGGGGGGTACTGTCATGATCTCTGCTTCCAAAAGGTCAGGGTTTTCCCAACTCCCTTGGAAGCAGATCCATAACCCAGGTTCCGAGGGCCAACCAGTCCCAATTGGGACCTTTTGGACCCAGTCCTGGCGCCAGTGGCACCAGGCTCATAAATGTGCCCAGTCCCAGCGCTGGAAGCGCCGGGCTCATAATGCTTGGGTGGACTTACCTGTAGCAGACCATGCTGCTTACTTGCCTGCCAGCTGAGCCTCTGATCCTCTTCTGTTTGGAACTACTTTTCCTGTTGGGTGGGGCAGGAGCCACTCCCTAGATTCAGAACACTGGAACTCTTCTGGAAAGCAGGAACTCTTTTCTTACCTAGGCGTGGCTGTGGAAGGAGATACCTAAGCACTACAGGAGGCTATTTAAACCACACCCGGTGGATGAATCTTGCTTTGCGTTATTCTGCATCCTCTGCAGCAGAACGCTCATCGTGTCTTCTGCATCGGATCCTGGGCCTAAGGAAAAAGGCTTACCATCCTGAATCCAGTCTTCAGCAACACCTATAAAGACAAGAAAGAACAGGTTAGCATTCCGGCATCTGAAAGACAAAGGCTTACCTACTCTTCGTGCGCTCCGGAGGTCTTCACACTGCATTCCGGCATCTGAAAGACAAAAGCTTACCGACTCTTCACACGCTCCGGAGGCCTTCGGCGCTGCATCCTGCATCTGAAAGACAAAACAAGGTGCGTTTAAAGACATTGGGGAACTTTAATACTCACGTGCCATTACTCCTTTCCACATCAACCCCAGTGGGTATTCCGGCACCCTGCAGCCGCTCCGAACTCGTACCTGCAAAATAAAAGACAGTTAGAGCGCATCGTGAAGCAGGCAACAAGCGCTTACTTACGTGCTTCCAGGCGCTTCTATTCATCATACGGACTCCATCTTCAACTCACTTCAGCCCGTCATCCGCCATCGCCGGAACCTGCAAAACAAGAGACATCATTGCTAAAGACTTTAAAGACAATAGAATTACTCGAAACTTACCGTTCGTGCAGTAAACGACGGACAGCAGTCCTCTGAAGTCAAGAGGCCTGCGCTACCGATCCAGTGAAGAAACTGGTTACAGCACCCTGCCCCGAGGCAGATGGAGAGCTCGGCATTCACTTACCTAAGGTGAGAGCGTTTACCTTTGGGGGTCTACAGGAGAGCAAAAAAGGGAAGAGATAGGGACACCCCAATAACCCCAGTTCATTAATCCCATATTTTCTGTCTGCAGACATCTTACTCTTGAAGTCAGGCATACAGTGCACAGAGGTCCAGCCCAAAGAGCCAACCGGGTGCTACACATCACCTTTGAAGATACGGTAGTCGCCCAGTCAAGACCGGCGCCTCTGCGAGAATCAGGTGAGCGTTACAATATACATAACATTATACTTACAGGATACTATACACTGTATTTACAATGAGAGTGCAGGGTCATTTGAAAGTGATCAACAACGTGCGGTGAGTTTAGTGTTGAGGAGGTGGGCAATGGTTGTAAGTGTCTTGAGCCAAAAGCCATATGTTAGCTTTACACTTGAAGGAGTGGAAGAAAGTTTCTGTTCTAAGTGGATGGGGGAGCGAGTGCCACAGTTTGGTGGCAAGGACCGGGAAGCTGGCACCCCTAGTTGTTTGAAGTTTGAATCTAGGTAGAGAGAGGCAGTGCGCTTGGCCTGCTCTCTGAGGGCGGCTGGTAGTGTGTGTGGTGAAGCGGCTGGCCAGGTAGTTGGGAGCCTGATTGGACAAGCATTTGTGCGTGAGAGCAAGGGTTTTGAGGAAAACTCATTGGGCTACTGGCAACCACTGTAGGATGTGTCTAGAAATAAATGATTGGGTACTCCCTAATTTTTGTTAACGGGGGGTCAAATCTGTTGGAAGGGAGAGTCTAAAGAAGAAAAAGTGCATTACAGATTGACTACCCCTCTAGAGGTCCTGTATGTCACACAGGTTCGGGTGGAGGGCCCCTGTTTAAATAGTTGCCAGGTTAAACACCTTAATGGGAGCAGTTGTTGAAGCTGGATGCAATTTTTGCAAAACATAAATCTCTTTAATAATTTTTCATAAAAACAGATTAAAACAACATTACAAACATTTTCCTCTAATGATTATCAATCATACCATTCAACCAACATGATCCTATTACAAAAAAGGGGCTCTATAGCTTAAATTGTCTTCCAGCATAACAGATATTATGAATATGCATACATGACATAGGAAAAAGAAATTAGTTTTCCTTTATCGGTCGACATATGTTTCGGCCCTTGAGGGTGTACCACCTATGTCAGTGGTGGTCAGTAAGATAGGTATTGGGCTATCTTCAGGACAATGGTTACTTCTAGAAGATCAGTTTCGCTCCCCATTAACATTGATTGACAAATCTAAAAACATAAATATACATTTATTAGTCTACAAAAGAGATTGTGCTGCCCAATTTGACTGTTTGTAAGGTGATGGCTAGTTCATATTATCCTAGACATTAACAATGCACCCACCTGTGGTCCATAAACTATGATTTGGACTTCTGAGCTTGGACAACTGGGTGTAGTAATAATTTGGCATCCAGTGTCCCGGCTTCCTACATGAATGAGGAGAAAGAACTTGTAAATGTGGTGTTTGTGGTTAAATCATTTCGAGTAAATTAAATTATCTGAGTGGCGTAGAACTTACGGCAGAGGCACATATATAATTGTGTCTTCTGGTCCAGTCTTAGTTCTCTCGGGATGGATGGTCGTCCATTGGCTGAGATATGACTTAGCTGCTAGATATAGCAGTAGAGAGTTCTCCAATTTGGAATATTCTACCTGCATATAACAAAGAAAGTGGACTAATTAATGATCACTTTGTGCATCAATAATTTTTGCATTCGTGTGTCTTATTAACAGAAGGGGAATTTATGGAAAGAGCACTTGTGTAGTTATCTCTTCTGCACCAGTCGCACTCTAGTTGGGATTGACGAAAGGAAAGTAAGCTATTCAAGAACGTCACACCAGTAGGAATTTCTTTGTTGGTGCCTGTTAAAAAGGCGAAAATCTTAGTTTAACTGTTTTGTATATTGTATTAATTTAAAAGCAGCTCTTTAATGCATCTCTAACAGCATTCATCTACTTTTCAATCTAGAGTTAGTATTAATCTGTTCTAACAAAAGATGTAAAATGTCTAACATCCTATTAGTATTGCTTCTGTTACACACCAATATTTTATCCTCATTTAGGAAAACAGAATGACAAATGAACGCGCTCAATGGTGGTGACGAGGCTCACACAAAAAAAGCCATAGTCACGCCAGGCATTGACGTAGCCTGCTTTACGTTATCTGGTAGTCGAGCAGATTGTAACAGAAACTGTTGCACTCAGACCGTATATTGCTCAACAATGTTATGTAGCATTCTATTTGGAACGCGGGGCGCGATGTAGAGCTCACCTCTTTACCTTTCGTTCTTTCGTCTATTTCATGCTTGCAACGGTCTGCCGTAGAACCATGTTGCAAATCTTGCCGACAGCGGCTCATACTCGGCACTGGTTTGTTTTTTAAAGGGTCACATGATTCTCAATACCATCACGTGACATTTGCCGTCCCTGATTATTTAAAGTTATATTGCGGTTTTACAATGTGTGTTAGTTGCCACTGCTTACATATTTCATAAATATGTGGACCGTGTTGAAATACATTTGCAATGCAAAAAATACCATATTGCCGGTACTCCTTGCGCATTGTTGGATTGCACCTAGTGATCCATATTGAATATCGATGGTGCTGTGTCTGATTTTAGAAAAACATCTATTAGAGCATGATTGCAAGGCTCCGAAAAAATTAGAGCTTATGTTTCGGGATGGAACCCGGGTAAGGTTCATTCCCAATTACACTTTCCACACAGATATATTATCGTCTTAAACGTAATTGTCACACATCATTACATTCTGCCTGAATGCCCATATTAGATTAGATGCTGTGGCTGCATTTCTTTACAGTGTCACTAGCCTAATTACAGCGAGATAGATTTATGTGGGTTCCCGATTCAAAAGGGAGGACCGGACAGACCCACTCCCCTGACGTAATCGTCATTGGTAGTTACCATATTCTTCGTTTTACTTATGCTCAGTTTAACTATACCAATGTTCTCTAATTGCCCTTACATATACTCTTGCATTTGTTATCAATTAGCATCGAATCCGGTGCAAGGTCAAAGACCATATAGTTTGAGTTCTTAATGAGGGGGACATTACCCCAATTCTTTAAAGGGTGTCTATAGATAGATTTTTTTAAGGACATTAGATGATTGTGTACTTATTGGAATCGCATTAGATGAATGCACTCCATTCCACGGCAATATTAAGGTCATGCTTGACTGTGTGAAGATTATAAATCCATTTTTGCTCACTTCTGGTGAGATTCAAGTCTCTATTACCCCCTCTTGGGGATGGCTTGATTACCTGGATTACACACCACACTAAGTCGGTACATTTATGCTGTTTTGCTATATAGTGAGCCACTAGCGGTTTGTTCTCGATTTTATTACGGATATACGACTTGTGTTCACAAATTCTTTGGCGTACCTGCCGTTTAGTCTTCCCTATGTATACAAGTTCGCAAGGGCATTTTATGGAATATACCGCCCATTGGGTGAGGCAGTTGGTAAAGGCCGTAAATTGAACTACTGTGTTACATAGTTTGATACTTTTCATGGTGGCGGTTTGGGCACAAACAGAACATTTGCCGCATTGATGGTGGCCTTCCACTGGTGGTAAGCCCTACAGAAGAGTCTGTGATGTTTTGACTGTTGGATTATTGGGGTAGGTATGTACCAGAGTATCTTTGATGTTACGTCGTCTTTTAAAGGAAAAATGGGGCACTGATGGATTAAAGTCCTCTGTTTGATCATATGCCAATGCTTTTTAATGATCTTTCTTAGATGGCTGCTAATAGGACTGTATGTACTCACACATGTTATTTTCTCCTCAGTGTTCTGATGTACGGGTTCCAGACATGAGGTTCTATTTATATGCAGTGCTCTTTTGTATGCATGTTGAACAGTGGTTTTAGGATATCCTCTGTTTTTTAGCCTTGATTTTAAGGTTTTACCATGTTGTTTGTATATTTCTACTTGGGTGCAGTTTCTGTGAATTTGCAGAAACTGGCCGTATGGTAGGCCTTCTTTAAGACTCAGCGAATGAAAACTTCGGTAGTTAAGTAAGGTGTTTTTATCTGTGGGTTTTCTGTATAAAACAGTTTCTATGTTGCCTGTATCGGTTTTCTGTATTAAAAGACCTAGAAAGGCAATATTATCCTTTGCAAGTCAGTGTGTATTGTGAACTGAATATTAGGGTTTTGAAGGTTTAACCACTTATGGAACAATGTCAATTGGTCAGATGTACCACTCCAAATCAAAAAGATGTCATCGATGTAGCGCAGCCAGGTTTTAATTGAGGTAGAGAAAGGATTGATGGACCCAAAGATGAATTGCTGCTCAAGATCATCCATATAAAGGTTAGCAAGGTCAGGAGCGAAAGTCGCTCCCATGCTAGTGCCCTGTAACTGATTATAGAAATGTCTGTTATATAGAAAGAAATTCTCTGTTAAAGCTAATCTGATGCATTCTAAGGTGAATGCAGTGGGAACCTGGTTGAGTATACGTATCCTCTAGTCTAAGGATCGTTTCTTGAGAAGGGGGATAACCCAAGCGTCCTTGAGGTTATCAGGGACGATGCCAGTGCTGAATGAGGTATTTATGAGGGCAGTAATGAAAGGGGCTAGTTCATGGGTAGCCTCCTGGATGATGGGAGCTGGGCATGTGTCACCCTGGCATTTAGAAGGTTTAAGTTTGCTGACAATGTTTTCTACCTCTGAGATAGATAGCGGAGAGAAGCTGAATGGATGAGGAGTGTGCACGATGCGGGTAGGTATTCCAGGGGGAGAGTTAGGCTGTGAGTCTGTTTGAAGGATGCTTTTTTTGTGTTGATTTTAGCTTGGAGAGTTGAGATTTTGTTAAGGAGCGCTTTTTGTATGTTTGAACACCATGTACTGTCTTTACTACAGGTGTCAGGAGGGGTGGTAGGGAATTCAAGTTCTTTGAGTATCTTGAAGAGCTCTTTGGTATTGGATTCTGCTTGCAGAATACGCTTATTATAAGTGTCTTTTTTGGCTTAGAAGATTGCCTCTTTATAATTAAGGGTTGCTATAATGAGGGTATCCTTGTTGGTATCGGAGGGGTGACTTTTTCAACGGGCTTCAGAGTTTCTCTTTTCTTTGCGAAGCACTCTCAGTTGTGGTGTGAACCATGAATTGAGATGTGCACATGGTTTAGGTTTCCTCAATTTAGTAGGGGCAATAGAGTTCAATGATTTGAGCATGGTGTCATTAAAAATATCCACTAAGAGTTTGGAGCTGCCCCATAGTAACTCAAATGCTAGTCGCTTACAGGGAATTCAGTGGGTTAAAAATTAATTGGAAGAAATCCGTAATGTTCCCGGTGAAAGGGGGGGAGCAGGCAGAGTCACCAGGCTGTCCATACTGGCTCGAATGGCAGGGCTTTAAATATTTGGGGATTTGGGTAACACCTGACCTCACTAGATACACAAGATACAACCTCCAGCCGATTATGGATAGGTTGGTCAACGACGTCCACCATTGGAAACTCCTCCCTCTGACCCTCATGGGGAGAGCCGCGCTGTTTAAAATGATGTCATTGCCAAGATTCCTTTATGTTTTGCAGAATGCCCCGCTTGCGATTCCTGCCCCCGAATTCAATCGTATAGAAACCCTTCTTAGGGAACTCATTTGGGGGGGAGGCCGCTCACGCATCGCACTAAGTACCTTGCAGAGGTCAATCTGGGAGGGTGGGATAGGCGTACCCCGTCTCCATACTTACTATTGGGCTTCACAACTCTCAGCGGTCAATGACCTGCTTCACGGGGATCGGACGCTACCTCACATCAGGGCAGAAGTGGAACCCATACAAGGTACGGACCTGTTGCAGAAACTGTACCAACCTCCGGGTAGGCCCCCCCACTCACAACTAAGGCTCACATTACTACGGTCTGGAGGCAGGCACACGTGTTTGTTGGGTGGGAAGACAAAATAACAGCAGCACAACCCCTATGGCACAACATCAATCTGAAGGAAATCGAGAAACTTGAACCATGGCCACGCTGGGTAAGAGTGGGAATCCTTAGAATCAAAGATGTCCTAAAAGATGGGAAACTAACCTCATTTGAAGACATCCAGGGTAGATTCCAACTGCCCAACACCGAGCGGTACCACTTTACACAACTGATCCACGCCCTCCGAACCCATATGCCCCCAGGTGACTCAATCCCCGACTACACTCTGATCGAACGCAATATGCTACCCGAGTATATCCCCAGCAAATGTACATCGACTCTCTATAACGCTATTACCTCCTTCGCGACTCCCGGGCTATTGGGATTAAAGGCCAAATGGGAAAGGGAGGTGGGAGGGATAGACTCTGAGGACTGGATCCAGGTCCTAATGCACCCACGGGAGGTAGCCATCTCCTCCAGACTTAGACTGGTGCAACTTAAAATCCTGCATAGGGTGTACTACCCTCAAACTCTTTTGCATGGCTGGAGGAGAGTAGTGAGTCCGAACTGTCTTCGCTGTGGAGAGGAGGAAGGCACCTTCTTTCATATCCTCTGGGCATGCCCTCGGATCTGTGACTATTGGACTGCATGCTGTATGGAATTGTCCAGAGCCCTTACTTGTCCTGTTGAACTAGATCCGAAGGTCTTAATATTGGGGGTACCAGACATGTCTGAATTCAATAAATGGGAAAAATTGCTATTGAACACTACCATGGCCCTAGTGAAATACAACATTGCCCAAAAATGGGGAGCGCCTGACCCTCCGACACTGGAACAATGGATACTGGACATGGACTCATGTGCCATGACGGAGCACTGAGTCTATCGCGCAAGAGGATGCCCGAATAAAGCATCCAAGATATGGGGGAAATGGGAAGAGACTGGGCCTTGACGTCCTAAGCAGTGGTGTTCTTCACATGAACAGAAGGTGGGCGGGATGAGTGGCCTGCGAACCACGGCGATGTGAGATACCAAAATACCATGTAAACACATGACTGAAAAAGCTGTACTGGAGTGCTCTTTTTGTGTTGTCCCCTCTTTTTCTTTGTTGTTCTGTTGTTCTTGGCCCCCGATTTGGTGGCTGTTTTGGTTGTGTCAAAATTCAATAACAATGTTTTATCCCCAAAAAAAAAAATATCCACTAAGGCTGATGGGTCTGTGCATGACAGTGAGGCATTGTTTAATATAGGTAGGATGAGGGGGAGCAGTTTCTCTCTAGTTATGTCTTTTTTGTTTCTAGTACAAAATGGGGGTGCAATGTTCTGTCTGGAGCATAGAGCGTCGGCTTTGATATTAAAGGTGATCGTGTGGTGGTCAGACCATACGCAGGGAGAGTTTGCCACTAGGTTGATGCTACAATTCAGATCTATCAGCCAATCAAGGGTTCTCCACTTGATATGGTTCGGTTCGAGAATGCAGTGGGAGAAGCCAAGCTCAGAGACAATATTGGCAATGTCCAGTGCTTTGAGGTCATTTGGGTCTTGAAAACCCAGATACAGGTCCCCTAATAAGATAATTTGAGAGTTGGTCTTAGTTTTGTCTGCAAGGATGGATGTAATGTCATCAGCGAAAGTGGTGGCGGGTCCTGGTTGCCTATAGACCAGATGAATGGTGGCAGTTTGGTTAGGTGAAATTGGTAGTTTGACTGACAAAAGCTCAGCGGATGTGATCTGTTGATTAGGGATGACTCTGAGACCGAGGGAGCTTTTATGAATAAAGGGAACACCACTGCCTTTGGATTGTCTGGTATTGCAGTCACATCTAATGATGGTGTAATCTATGGGAATGGTGAGTGAGAGTCCTGAGGCTGCGTGTAACCAAGTCTTGGTAATCGCTAGGAAATCAAAGTCTTGAGTTGTGATGAAGTCTGCAATGCTTGAGCCGGGAGTGACCTGGCATTAACAAGGGCACCCTTGATGGGAGTCTCAGTGATAGAGTGGGGTTTCCTTGTGTTGATGTTGGGCGTGACCAAGTGGGGGGTATTTCTGTTGACTGCTCTATTGCTGCTGGGTGGCAAGATGCTTGAAGAAAAAGGTCATTTAGGTGTGGGGTTGAGGATGGGTGTGTGACGGGTTGCACATGTGAATCTGGAGCCTAATCTGAAGTTCCTGAGGTGTAGGGCGCATGGTTGGTTAGGGGTGGGTTTAGCTGTGAAGTGTTCCAGCCATAGGGCAGGAGCGTTTGGGTAAGGATTAGGAGGTAGTATCAAAGGCATGGGTGAGGTGCAAGAAAAGTGCTGCGTGCTAGTGGACGGGCAAGGGTTAGGTGTGAGGGCACTCGGATATGGTGGCAGGTTAGAACTGTAATTAGAGCGGTAGTTGGCTGAGCAAAGCAGACTAGGATTGGATTGCTCGGTAAGAGTGTGCTGGGGTAGTAGAACAATGCCGTAGAGGGTGAGTGTAGGAATCAGAAGAGTTGATAAGCAAAATAAAAGGAATGGGATGTACATAATGGGGTGTAGTTAGGCAGTGGGTCAGACAGTATGAGTCAAATGGAGCCAGCAGGGGGGTGCGACTAAAATTGTTGCGAAAAGAGTACAGTGTACAAAAAAAAACATGCAGTTCATAAATTAATGAAGGTATTGACCGAGTATCCCCAATCACAGCTAGTAAGCACGGAAGACAAGTTGTGGGCTGAGGTACAATGCAAACAGTAGTCAAACTAGGCAGTATACAAGAATGATAACATACAAGTCATAAATTATGGGTAATGACCGTGTGTCTCCAGTCACAGCAAGTAAGCACGGAAGTTGTGGGCGTGCACTACCGCCACCCTATCTGGTAATATTCTTTTCCCATTTGCAGAAATATGCTGACCCAAGTATAGTACCTCATGTTGGCAGTATTGTAGTTTCTTTGTATCTGCCTTGTACCTAATGTGAGCCAGCAATTGCAACAATGCAACAGAATCCATCCTGCACTGTTGTTCATTTTCACTACATACCAGCAGATCATCCACACACTGGATGATTGTGCTAGGCACCTGACTTCAATGTAATCTGTACTGGGGTCACATCTCTCAGTAACCCAACACCACGTGAATTAACAGTCCATAATTGTGCTGGCACATACTGCATGTCCTCCTCAAAAAATAAAGACAGGATCACTACTGCCATCAGGGGGCACTGTACCTTCTGTAAGAGGATTCAATCCAGCACTACAGCTAAGTCAATGCCTAGTCTGGGATACTGAATGGAAACCCTTATTGATATATCTTTATGTCCAGTTCATGAGTTCTGGATGACTACCCCTATATAACACCCCTCTTTTGGAACCCTCCTGACCCCACTGAGCCGAGAAGTAGTTCTGTTTTGCAAGTTTAAACGGTTTATTTGAGAATGTAAACAATATATATATATCACACTTTATAATAAATTAATAATTAATATCACACTTCAGAACATGAGCAGTTAACAACAATGGGTAATGTTCTACTAATAAACTGATTTGATTACCCAGGAGTAGTATAAAGGATGAGGTAGCACGCTTGGGAATAGGAACAGAAGAATAAGGTGGTAGAGAATGCTTTATCTAGTTTCAGATGGATGCAATGTTGAATGAAAATGCAATACAGAAAATACTCAATATGATTTCAACAAAACAATGTAATCACTTTCCTCTGGCAATCCACTCCCCCCCTTTATGCAATGCAAGGAAATGGATGGAAAGCACACAGTTCTCAGAAATGCAATCAAATGTAATTCAGTTCACCCCAGCAAGCTTAGACTACAGAAGTTTGAAACACAGGTATGAGTTTGAAATACAGGCAAAAGTGCTTTGATATGTGCTGGCAATGAAGTGAGGAATATGCTGAAAATGGTTTTAATTCCCTTTAGGAGGTTAAGGGTGAGTGAAATATACCTGGGATGAGTTCAGGCTCACTTTAGCAAGGATCTAGGAGTAACTGGCAGGTTAAACGAATTTTTGGCAAAGGAAAGCAAGGAAGTTGCTGTTTTCACACGTGGCTGGATTTTTTAACCAAATCGCGAATCGCGGCAAAATTTGCGAATGCGTGAATCACGATTACGGCATAAGGAGTCGGTTCTAAGCTCGTTTAAAAGCTGAGATTCTAAGCTTTCAGAGGAAAGTTAAACCAAGTTCCTAGCCCAAACGGTTCCAGAGATACGGACGATTAAATAAAGGTAGTTTTTCGGATTTGAAATTTTAAAAGTTCAAAGCGACAGGTTACAGCTTGCAGCTAGAAAATGACAGGTGACAGCTTTGCAAATGACAGGTGACAGTTAGGAGGCACTTCTGGTTAGATTAAAATAGATTGAATTATATTATTTTAACTAAGAGATTGGTTCCGCACAGTTCTGCTAGGTACTCACAAGGTACTCACAATATATTTTGAAATAGGCCTCCCCACGGATCTGGTCAGGTTTTGGACTGGACTCCGCTTCTGGTCTCGGCACTTTTCAGTGATCTGAATCAGCTCTCTGGTTCTGCTAACAGCGGTCTGGGTCACTCTGGATCTCTGGCCTCTGGTTCTGGATACTGCTCTGCTTTCTCTGGGTACAGCACTGCTTCTGGATCTTTCTGGCACAGGGTTTCAGGCCAGAACCAACACCTGGGTCCGGCTGTGAATAGTCTGCAAATGATTTTTGGGCCTGCTGACAAATACTTTTGCTTGCAGTGGGCCTTCTTGGTTCAAAGTTCTGTAGTCTCTGTTTAGCTTGGAAGTCTAAGTGTAGGATCTCTGGATGTGAAGTCGTCGGTCAGCATGCTCCGCAGCAAATGGAATTGAATGTCCCTACCTGTCCCAGCAGTCTCTTTTTATGTGTTTTGAAAGTGGGTGGAGAGGCTAGCTTTCTAGGCCCAACCCCTTCAGAGTTCTGATAGGTTGGAGAATTCTTTGCGTTCTCACTGGAGAGCAGGATTGTGTGTCAGAATGATGTCATTTAAAGGCTTGCAGAAAGGACACTCCCCTGTCAAATTGCACACAAATCTATATTTGATCAAAATACACATTTCTCAAATACATAGTGGTTTGTCATTGCATGTACATATTACCTATCACATGAGGTATACTCTGTTCAAACTCTGCTCTTCCTGAGGGCTTGCATTAAAAAATGGCAACTTATTTTCGATTTTAGTGGGTTATGCAACCTTGGTTCTTCATTAAAAATTATACACATATACACGGCCTGTCCTTACATACTCCAGTAAATTCCCATGTCTCTAGCTTAAACACAGAGTCTGTAGTATCCATAAATAGCGGGATTTTGCCCCAGAACATCACACACATTCCCAACGCGTCTTAAAACGTGCACAGAAAATTCACAAGAATTATGGTATCATTTAAATAATTTTGACAAGTCCGCACTGTGAGTTATACATCTTTCTTAGAATCATATTCTGGCCAACAGGGGTGTGTCTTTTCAGGTCACATGGTGTAGAAACCAGTTTATCCAGTTTCTGCCAAGCTCAGAGACCCTGCCCCTCCCAGCTTCTGCCAAGAGGAAGCTATTTTACGGTCCCCCTAATAAACCATCTGCCTGGGCCCTGGAAGGCCCATTGTTCAAGAGGAAGCCATTTATGGCGACCCCCACAATAAACCCTCTGCCTGGGTCCTTTGTTTAGTCTCTAGCAGTCCCTTGGTAATTCAATCATAGAGGGGTAACTACCCCTCAGAATGCAGCCAGGCCTGAGAACTGCTGTGGATCCAGTTTCACTCCAATTGGGGGGAAGTTGTCAGGCAGAATCCCGTTCCTTAAGCCAGGCCCCAGCTACTGTCACTTTTAGTTACCCAGTTTTCTGCATTCAAATAAAACTAACAATTTTTACACATGCAGCTGGAATGCTGATTCTAAGTTCAAAACTATGACATTTTAACAGTGACAAACTATGTGGCAGTCACAAGTCTGTCCCTCAGTTTATTTACACATTTCGATTTTTGGTAATTTTAAATCCAGTTTCAGTTTAAGCCGCTGCAGACCTGCAGAGCTCAGCCAGTCTTGTTATAAACCTTCAAGTCACTTCAGAATATAACTTTACATTGTATTCACCTCTTAGTAAGTCTTTCTTTGGCCTGCTTTGGGTTCATTTATTCAGTTTTACACAAATGTCTGGTGTTGTTTTAAAACGCCAGCTTTCTGATAGTGGTGAGTACTGGTAATGCAACCATTTTTGGGATTTAAGAAAATGAATTCCCCACAGTTCTAGGTTGCTTTTGGCAATCAGCATTGCCATTCCCTATGGTTTCAGGCTACTGTGTGGGTAGCCCATGGTGGTTTTAGGCAGTGCCCTTCTGTGCCCATAACATCGGCAAAAATGGGTGGCAGCCTATTCTTCATGCATTTCCCTGTGCATTTTCTGGGAAGCTCTGGCCATCATGATGTTTTCAATGCCAGTAATGCACAGTTTTTTTTGGTAGGGCTCGGATGCATGGGTAAAAACATCCCACAAGCCCCCCTCTTGCGATGGCCATTCTGTTTCACTGATGGAACTCGCAAGATCTGGGATGTTCTCCTCATCTTCTTCCGGTAGATGGCACAGTTCAGCATCTTTTTCTCCATCCGGTCGGATCGATCGGTTCTCCTCGCCAGTCCTGATGGGAAGATTGGGCGGTACCCCGGGCCCCTCGGATCGTCCTCCCAGTCTCCGGATCGTCCTCCTTGGCCAGTCTCCAGGTTTTCTTTCTCCTAGGACGACAAAGAAAGAGCGGCAATACCTATTCACGGACATTTCTCCCCCACCATTGATATAGTGGGGTGGCATATATATTTTAGAACTCAACAGAAATGAACATGCACATTTTTTTAAATTAAGAGACAGGAACACATAAACTTGAGAAACACAGAATTTGATAGGCTATATGTAGGATCTTTTAGGGTTGGAATTGAATTACTCTGGAGCGGTTCCCTCTGGGATTGCAGAAGACTCCTCCAGTTGCTGCAAAGTGTGCCTGGGATGGCAACACTTCAACTGGTTTATGTGGACCCACTTGTCTTCCCCCTCTGCCAAACCGCCTTTGGGGATGCGGATCTTGTAGGCCACAGTGGAGATCTTGTCTATAATCTCAAAGGGTCCCTTCCATGTAGGCAAGAATATTCGCTGTTTTGCCTGGTTTCTTTGGAAGTTGTATAAATAGACCCGGTCCCCCACCTGATATTCCTTCCTGGAAGTTTTCAGGTCATAGTGGGTCTTCATACTCTCAGCTGATCTTTCTAGATTCCGCTGAGCATAGGCAAAAGCATGTTGAAGGTGTTTCCTTAAATTCTCCACATACTCATGAGTTGTGGAGGCATTTATTAGTGTCTGCTCTTGGGTCCTGTAGGGCAAATGCTGCGGAAGCACCATCTTGCGTCCCGTCATCAACTCGAATGGTGACATTTTGGTTGCAGATGAAGGGGTAGATCTGATGGCCATTAGGACCAGAGGTAATCGGATATCCCAACTTGGCCCAGAATCTGCCACAAACTTTTTTAATATGCTCACAATGGTTCGGTTGTATCTCTCCACTGCTCCAGAAGAAGCTGGCCTGTAAGCAATGTGTGGCTTCCTTTTAACCCCCAGTATCTCCCACATCTTTGTCATTACTTCCCTGGTGAAGTGGCTACCCCTGTCTGACTCAATCCTTTGAGGTAGACCGAAACGGGAAAAGATGTGGTTAATCATCAGGGCAGCTGCAGTTTCTGCCTTGCAATTTGGGGCTGGGAGACATTCCACCCACTTGGTAAACAAGCATGTAACGGTCAACATGTACTTGTTTCCTCTAGTCGAGCGAATCACAGGGCCTACAAAGTCGATTTGCTGACCATGGCAGTGTCATCCCCCTCTTTTGGAGAGGCGCACGGTGTGTGAGGGATGATGGCTGAAATTGTGCACACACAAGACACCCCTTCAAGTATTGGTCGAGGTCCTGCCCCATGTGTGGCCAGTATGCAACGTCTCTTAAGATTTCCAGTGTTGTGTGAAACCCCCTATGACCGGCGGTGGCCGCATCATGGGCGTGACTTAACATCAGGCTTCGGAATGAGGTAGGAACCACCCACTGATCATGGCCAGCTTGGGATTTCCTGACCAGCAAACCGTCTTGGATCCAGAACATTTTTGGACATTTCATCAACACTCTTAGGTCCTCTTTCCCAATGTAATCGGTATCCATCAGGGGAAAGTTCTCAGGGTCCTCAAGGTGTTGGTAAAACTTACCAATAATTGGATCCCCCTTCTGAGCTGAAATCAAATCAGCATCAGGGGTCTCCTTGCTCCATTGGGCAGTTGAAAGATCACTGTGAGCATTTGTCTGGGACCTAGTGATAGCAGTGACCTGGATTTCCCCCAACAGGGACTCTATTTCTATTATATCCCCTTGGATGGCCCTGGTTTTGGCCAGCTGATCAGCTAAGTCATTTCCAGTTTTGTCTGGTCCCTCTACTTTGGAATGACCCTTGATCTTTTTCCAGTAGATGGTCATCCCATTCGATGTGACCAGATCATCAATGTTTTGGATCAACTTCCCATGTTTCAAGGGTTTGTTGTTAGCACATAACATGCCTCTGGTTTTCCAATTAACCAGGTGCTCCACGAACCCGTTCCGTACATAATCAGAATCTGTGATTATGACCAGTTCGTGGAGTTGATGCTGGACAGCAGTGAGGCTGGCCTGATGCACAGCCATCAATTCTGCCACCTGACTACTTCGGGGACCAATTTTGTATCCAGCGGAGGGTTCTGGGGACTCATTCACCCATGCATTCCCTACGCCGGCCACCAGTTCTTTCTCCCCGTTGTTGTCAACATGGTAAGAGCATCCACCCACATAGACAGTGGGCATTCCCTCACACTTGTCCTCTTCAAAGACTTTGTGTGGGGAATTAAGGTATGCCTCCATGTTGTCCTTGATTTTTAGACTTTCGTCCTCGAGACAGTTTTCTCTGGCACAATCATGCAAGTCAGCCAGACCTTGCGCGAGGGGACTCTTCTTGTTTTGGCCATATCGGACCTCCACAGGAAAGCCTTGCATTGACAGAATCCAGGAAGTAATTCGGGAATTACTCACATTTCCGGCCCGGATTCTGTCACTTTGGAGATATTGCAGAGGCTGGTGTGGAGTCTCCACTATGATGTGTTGCCCCTGGATAAACGGGCGGTAATTCTTCAATGCCCACACCGTTACCAGGAGTGCCTTCTCACAATCGTTGAATTTTTCCTCCACAGAGGATAAAGTTTTGCTTGCATAGGCGATTACTTTATTGACCTTGTCATGCTTTTGGTATAATACTGCCGTCAAGCACGTATTAGAGAACCCCGTCTCCAGGAAGAACTCCTTGTTTCTGACAGGGTAAGCTAGGCAGGGCGCTTATGAGAGGCTTCTTTTGAGTTGTCTTACTGCCTCGGCTTGTTCTGGACCCCATTTCCACTTGACCCCCCCTTCAGGAGATGAATCAGGGGTCTGGTGATCTCTGCGTAGCCCTCAATGAACTTTCTGCTGTAATTAGTCAGTCCAAGGAGGCTCCTTAGTTCCCGCAGAGTTGTGGGGTCTTTCAGTTTCTGAAGTGCTTCCACTTTCTTTTCCTGGGGACAGAGACCCTGAGGAGTAATCTCATGCCCCAAGAAATTAACACGGGTTCTACACCACTGTGCTTTCTGAAAGGAAAGTTATGCTCCGGCGGCCCTCAACTGGGTCAGAACATAACGGATCTCCGCTATGTGTTCCTCCACAGATGAACTTTTGATGAGGACATCATCTACATAAGCCAGGTTACCCCTTGCACCCAGGTCGGGCATGGCTTTGTGTAGGAAAATGTTGAATTAATTGCCGGAGTTGAGGTATCCGAAGGGAGTCCGGGTCCATGTGTACTGCTGGCCCCCAAAGGTAAAAGCCAGCTTGTATTGGTCCTCCCTACTGACAGGCACAGTCCAGTATCCATTGGTCAGGTCTATTGCAGTGAATACCTGTGACCCCTGGATCTGGGCCAGCCCTTGGTCAATGTAGGGCAGAGGCCATCGGGAAGTATGGACCCGTTTGTTGAGCTCCCTGAGGTCAGCGCAGAGTCTCCACTGGCCGTTTGGCTTCAATATTCACAGCACCGGATTATTGAAGGTGCTGTGAACTGGACGGATTATTCCCCGGGACTCAAGGTTCTTAATTATTTCAGTAAAGGACTCCATGGATGCGAGAGGCAAACAATATTGCTTCACAAACACTGGAGGCATGCCAGGGTCCGTGGGGATTGTTGTTGTGTGGATGTCGGTGCGGCCACAGTCATATGAGTCTACCGCAAAGAGATCTTGGAAATCCAAGAAAACTTGTTTCAACTTTTGCTTTTGTTCCAGAGTCACACAGGCATCAGCTAGGTTGACTCTCTCTTCCACCATCTGCCTGAAGCCTGGAAAGACTCTGGTTTGGCTATCTCAGCGGCCTCCTCCAGCTGGGTGGAGAAGTCCCTGGTCAGAGTACTGATTTGGACTGGAGGCTTCAGGTGGGAAAGGCAACCCTCTTGGAGCTGGAAAATCACCTCATCCCTCCTGAAGTCACAAGTCACATCTTCCTTACCATAAGGTTAGGAAGTGTACACCAGGAAGTTCCCCCCATGCCGGGTAAAAATCCTGTCTGGTGTTGTATTGTCCTCACTGTCACTGTCAAAACAGTCCTTGGGGATTGGTCCTAACAGTTAATTTCCTAGATCAATGGAAAAATGTTGGTCATCAACCGCCATTCCAATAATGGTGCCTGCGGCTAGAGTAATACTCTTTAAGTCGCTGTTATCCACCTCTATTGGAATGGTGTCATGTTCTATGTTGACTAATGGAGTTGGGTTTACCCCCAACCCTTGCTGTTGGAGAGAAGCATTTAGATGTATATAAGCATCAGGGTTTTGCAAATATTGTCCTCTTTTAACTTTCACTTCCAGGGAGAATTGTCGGGTCCTTTCTGGGATGGTGACTTCCTCTTTAATCTGAATTTCAACAGCATAAGGTAGCAATTGAGCTGACCTAAATGCTTTTTCTGGATCATCAAAGCCCATGGGATTATCCGCTAATCGGGACCAAGTTTTGAAGTTTATTAGGTCCAAACTAATGACAAAGCGATTGAGAATGTCACTGCCTAAGTAAAAGGCGGCAGTGACGTCTCGCACGACCCAACAATTATGGACTATGCTCTTGTTGCCAATGGAGATTTTGAGCATACACCTACTTGGCAGGAGCTGTTTGGAATTAGGTGCTTCCAGGTCCATTTCCCATTTGTCTATCAGTTTGAATGTGGGAATGGCTGGATCTTTTGCGAGTTGGCGGAACATGGCTTCGCTGATGAAGCTCTTACCGTTGTTCACGCACACTCGGGCGAGAACAGAGTCCTTCCCATCATTTAACTGAACAGGGATGAACAACTGCTCTCCAATTTGCTGAATATCAGCCAGGCTCTGAGGTGATTTCACATCTTTCTGGACTATAGGAGTGGGAGTTTCTGATTGTGGATTAGTAAAGAATTTCAGGGTGTTTCCTTCCAGCGTGGAATACCACTTTAAACTGGAAGGAAGGTTGATTTTCAGAAATAGAGAGGACCCCCCATCACCAGTCTGTTGTCCTACTGCTATTACTGTCTTGTCTGGAATTTGGTTGTTCTGGAAGTGAAATTGTACATGGTCAGATTTTTGTTCAACCATGTGACAGGTGCCGTTTAAACTAATATGGTTGACACTCTGTTTTAATTTTATCGGTCGGCTAGTCTAGGTCCAGAGAACCTTGTTTACACAATCTATTAGTGGTGACAACCTTCTCAGGAGGTCATTCCCTAGTAAACAAGGGGTGCCCTCTGGAGTCACTACTATGACCGGGTGTCTCACCTTGTGTCGCCCAATTTTAATGTCCAAGTCTGCAGTCCCCTCAACGGGAATTTCCTTCCCGTCAAAGTTCTGCAGTTGTCCAGGAAGAGAGGTGAGAGGAATTCGGTAATTCTCCCCCCTTCCTGCATTTAGTTCCTCAAAGGCCCTTTTGGACAGAAGGGTAGCTTGGGATCCAGTGTCCACCAGTGCCAAAATTGTACCCTGCCCCTGTACTTGTACCGGGGCATAGTATCTTCCCTCCTTCTCCTCAAAGGGGCACAGATAATGCACATTTTTGGACAACTGGTGGGCTAACTTTCTGGTTTTGGACATGGCAAGAGAAGAGATTTGGGAAGAATTCTGTGGAGAGCCTTGGGAATCTGAAAGAAAAAGTTGGCAACTGGAGATCAGAGCCATTGTGGGTTCCCCTGGTTCCGGTTCTGGGCCGCCCCGCCCTTTTTGGAGGCAGTCATCAGGATGGGTTTGAACCAGGGGATTTCGGTATTGTGGGTTCTGGGATGAGATGATGGGCGGCGGTAGCTCAGTCTCCATATCTCCCAGTCTGAATTGACATCCCTTGGGACCCATTTTTCTTTGGGAGGAGTCCCCCCATCTCTGAAGGAGAAGATCCTTTTCCCAGGATGTTCTGAGGATCCCTCTCCCTCAAATTGGAAGACCTGAACCTCCTCCACAAGGTGGGTCTGTTTGGGTCCTTTGTTTCTCCTACCCCCCCCCCTCTGCTCCTTGGGAGGTAGGCTTTCAGGGGCAGGAGATTTTGTTTCCGGTTCCTGGTTTTCCAGGGGCTGTTTACAAGTTGGGAAGGAAGCTTCCTCCAAGGCTTTACACCCCCCCTTCCCCTTGTGCCTCCTCCCTGGGAACCGGTGTGTTATCGGGGTGCTGCCCCCGTCATTGTTCTGGAGCACCAGGTCCAGAGTTTGGGGCATTCTGCGGTGGCATGCTCATCTGAGGGTTCTGTTGAGCCCTCAGTATGTGACCCAGATCTCGTGCCATATTTTGGACCTGGCGATCAAGTTGTGAAACCGCTCAGGCTGATACAGGGCTCTATTTTCTCCCCTGGGCTGATCCCGGGAAGGGTAGCTATCCCTTCTCTGGTTGTACCCCTGGTTGGGAAGATTTTGGTACCCCTCCACCCTTGGCCTCCCCTCTCCCGGATTAGGTTGTCTGGGCTCAGGGGATTGGGGAAAGAAGGATGAATGATTTTGGGGCTGGAAATTGGGCGGATACCTGGGGAAACAGTTCTGGCCAGGATTTGGAGAATTTCTGCCCTCCTGTGGGAAGTTGGGAGGGAAGTTCCCTGGGTTAGGTGCTTGGCCGGATCCCCCCCCTTGGGCTGGAGGAGTCCACACATAACCCAGGATTGGTCGGATTCCCTTATAGCGGGGACTTACATAGTCAGGGGAGCGGGGGACCCCATATGTGGGACTACCTCCTCGACTCCCTGTCTGTGACTGGCCCGAGGGCCTTCTGGGCTGTGAATTATTAGGTGCAGGTAGTTTTTTTAGGCCCCCCCATCTCCAAATCCAAAACGGGGGTGACCTTTACCTCTGCCACCTTGGCAGCAGCAGGGGTGCTGTTGGTTTTGGGATTTTTCTGGGTATTGCTTTTATTTTCTATGGGCTTCTGCACCTCATAGATCCGGGTAGCCTGTTCAATGACCCAGTCTAAAGATCTTTTCTCATGAAAATCTCTCACGAGCTGGGTCATTATATATTTGGGCAAGGCATGGAAAAATGTATTGACAAATTCTCTGCTGTCTGTGCGCACCCTTCTGGTGGTCTGTGCAAAAGCATGCTTTAATTCTTGCACAAACTCTTGTGGGGCCTGATCCTCCCCACACTGCAAACTGTAGGCTGCCTTGCGAGCCTCTTGGGGATTTCTGTGAACAGAAAAATGTTTTAATATGGCCGCCCTATAGGTGGACCACCTTGAATGATTTTGGTCCTCCAGCCCCGCAAAGAAACTGGAGTACTCTGGGGAGAATGTCCACTTTACATATTGGATACAGCTTTGGCTGTCCTTCAAATGAAAAGTCTCCATCATTTGCTCATAGAGCTCCAAGTGTTCCCAAACAGAGTACTTGGCGTTCTTATGATAAGGCGTGATGACACTCCTGATTGCCTTAATCTGTCTCAATGGGTCCTTAAGCAAGGCCATTTTTGCCTTATTGGCCTTTTTGGTTCGGGTAACCCTGGTCCATTCATCCTCTGACTCAGAGGCACTGCTCCCAGAGGTTCCTGTCTGATCTTCCAGGTTTTCCCGGATTCTGCAAGCCTGGGAATGGCTGACAGAATGTGGGGACCTGGTCTCCTGTGTCCTGCGCCGTTCAGAGGAGTCTTAAGATTCCTCCTTGCTGCCAGGATTTGATGGGTACCCCCCCCCCCACTGACCTAACTGGGCAGAAGTTTTCAGGATGCCCTTAATGGGCCTATTCTCCTGGGGTTCCCCACTAAATTGCACTGTGCTTGGGTGCCCATACCCGGATGCCCGCCCATCCATTCCTGGGAGGTACTGGCCTATGAGCCCCATGCTTCTGGCTGGATAGTAATCTGCCATCCCTGTGGCCCGGTGCTCATGTGCGCCAGGGGACATGGGGGTGGCAGAGTCAGGGACTGAGAGAGATAAAGGCCTCTGGTACTAGGGCTCCTGAGGTTATGCTCAGGAGTCTCCCTCTCCCAGCGAACCTGGTCTCTATCCACCCCTGCACCCCGTTGCAATGCAAGGGCCTGCGCTTTCAGTTCCTCAGTTAAGGCCTTACTCGACTCTATCAGTCTCTCCTGCATCGCTACCTGTTGCTGGAGCCTATCATTGTGCTGACAGAGAGCCTCATTTTCTCTCTGTCTAGTTGGATTTGCAGGGTGGCTACCTGCTCTGTGCATGCCCTGTTGAAATTGATCTGTTGCTCCAGCTTTTTCTGGCTCTGCAGTAGGGAGTCCAAACTGTCTTGGCATTCCTTCTGCAAGGCCAGAATTCTGGTATCCTGGTCAGCCTTTTCCTGTTGCAGTATATCCATGTCCTCTTTTATTTTAATGATACACTGCCTACTATCATTTTCTGACTCCTGGCTCCCCTGCAGCCTCTGCTCAGAAGAGTCCAGATCAGATTGGGCTTTCTGTAATGCCAGCAGTTGCCTACTCGCCAGATCTTGGCCTTCAGCACATTTGTCCTGCATGGCTCCCATATGTAAGTATAAATATGCTGCTACCCTGGCAATCTTGTTGTGCTCATCCTTGGCCTTAGGGGACATATATAGTTCACTCAGGGCCACATGTAAGGGACCCTGGTCTCTCCATATATCTGACCCTGTTTCAGTGATCTGGGGTGCGATTGCCTGCAACCAGACCGTCTGGTCGTGATGAGCCCACTCACCTCTCACAAATAGCTTATGTAAGAAGTGCTCTCTGGCTATTTTCATATCTACCAAGGTCGTCATTCTGGAATTTGAGTTCCTTCCTGACTTACAGAAGTTTATATTTTATTTTTGCAAAACAGACCTTTTCCTTAGAGTGTTCCTTTGAGGAGTGTTTTACAGCGTAACACAGCGTGGTGATCCGACCGGATATGTGTATCTGGTCAGCTGGCACACTGTATTAATCTGCCCAAGTGATAGATCTAACCCAAACGTCCGGCTCGAGCCCCCAATTTGTAAGAGGATTCAATCCAGCACTACAGCTAAGTCAATGCCTAGTCTGGGATACTGAATGGAAACCCTTATTGATATATCTTTATGTCCAGTTCATGAGTTCTGGATGACTACCCCTATATAACACCCCTCTCTTGGAACCCCCCTGACCCCACTGAGCCGAGAAGTAGTTATGTTTTTCAAGTTTAAACGGTTTATTTGAGAATGTAAACAATATATATATATATCACACTTTATAATAAATTAATAATTAATATCACACTTCAGAACATGAGCAGTTAACAACAATGGGTAATGTTCTACTAATAAACTGATTTGATTACCCAGGAGTAGTATAAAGGATGAGGTAGCACGCTTGGGAATAGGAACAGAAGAATAAGGTGGTAGAGAATGCTTTATCTAGTTTCAGATGGATGCAATGTTGAATGAAAATGCAATACAGAAAATACTCAATATGATTTCAACAAAACAATGTAATCACTTTCCTCTGGCAATCCACTCCCCCCCTTTATGCAATGCAAGGAAATGGAAGGAAAGCACACCGTTCTCAGAAATGCAATCAAATGTAATTCAGTTCACCCCAGCAAGCTTAGACTACAGAAGTTTGAAACACAGGTATGAGTTTGAAATACAGGCAATAGTGCTTTGATATGTGCTGGCAATGAAGTGAGGAATATGCTGAAAATGGTTTTAATTCCCTTTAGGGGGTTCAGGGTGAGTGAAATATACCTGGGATGAGTTCAGGCTCACTTTAGCAAGGATCTAGGAGTAACTAGCAGGTTAAACGAATTTTTGGCAAAGGAAAGCAAGGAAGCTGCTGTTTTCACACATGGCTGGATTTTTTAACCAAATCGCGAATCGTGGCAAAATTCGCGAATGCGTGAATCACAATTACGGCAAAAGTATTGTTGAAAAGCTGAGATTCTAAGCTTTCAGAGGAAAGTTAAACCAAGTTCCTAGCCCAAATGGTTCCAGAGATACGGACGATTAAATAAAGGTAGTTTTTCGGATTTGAAATTTTAAAAGTTCAAAGCGACAGGTTACAGCTTGCAGCTAGAAAATGACAGGTGACAGCTTTGCAAATGACAGGTGACAGTTAGGAGGCAGTTCTGGTTAGATTAAAATAGATTGAATTATATTATTTTAACTAAGAGATTGGTTCCGCACAGTTCTGCTAGGTACTCACAATATATTTTGAAATAGGCCTCCCCAATGATCTGGTCAGGTTTTGGACTGGACTCCGGTTCTGGTCTCGGCACTTCACAGTGATCTGGGTCAGCTCTCTGGTTCTGCTAACAGCGGTCTGGGTCACTCTGGATCTCTGGCCTCTGGTTCTGGATACTGCTCTGCTTTCTCTGGGTACAGCACTGCTTCTGGATCTTTTTGGCACAGGGTTTCAGGCCAGAATCAACACCTGGGTCCGGCTGTGAATAGTCTGCAAATGATTTTTGGGCCTGCTGACAAATACTTTTGCTTGCAGTGGGCCTTCTTGGTTCAAAGTTCTGTAGTCTCTGTTTACCTTGGAAGTCTAAGTGTAGGATCTCTGGATGTGAAGTCGTCGGTCAGCATGCTCCGCAGCAAATGGAATTGAATGTCCCTACCTGTCCCAGCAGTCTCTTTTTATGTGTTTTGAAAGTGGGTGGAGAGGCTAGCTTTCTAGGCCCAACCCCTTCAGAGTTCTGATAGGTTGGAGAACTCTTTGCGTTCTCACTGGAGAGCAGGATTGTGTGTCAGAATGATGTCATTTAATGGCTTGCAGAAAGGACACTCCCCTGTCAAATTGCACACAAATCTATATTTGATCAAAATACACATTTCTCAAATACATAGTGGTTTGTCATTGCATGTACATATTACCTATCACATGAGGTATACTCTGTTCAAACTCTGCTCTTCCTGAGGGCTTGCATTCAAAAATGGCAACTTATTTTCGATTGTAGTGGGCTATGCAACCTTGGTTCTTCATTAAAAATTATACACATATACACGGCCTGTCCTTACATACTCCAGTAAATTCCCATGTCTCTAGCTTAAACACAGAGTCTGTAGTATCCATAAATAGCGGGGTTTTGCCCCAGAACATCACACAAATTCCCAACGCGTCTTAAAACGTGCACAGAAAATTCACAAGAATTATGGTATCATTTAAATAATTTTGACAAGTCCGCACTGTGAGTTATACATCTTTCTTAGAATCATATTCTGGCCAACAGGGGTGTGTCTTTTCAGGTCACATGGTGTAGAAACCAGTTTATCCAGTTTCTGCCAAGCTCAGAGACCCTGCCCCTCCCAGCTTCTGCCAAGAGGAAGCTATTTTACGGTCCCCCTAATAAACCATCTGCCTGGGCCCTGGAAGGCCCATTGTTCAAGAGGAAGCCATTTATGGCCTCCCCCCAATAAACCCTCTGCCTGGGTCCTTTGTTTAGTCTCTATCAGTCCCTTGGTAATTCAATCAGAGAGGGGTAACCTCCCCTCAGAATGCAGCCAGGCCTGAGAACTGCTGTGGATCCAGTTTCAATCCAATTGGGGGGAAGTTGTCGGGCAAAATCCAGTTCCTTAAGCAAGGCCCCAGCTACGGTCACTTTTAGTTACCCAGTTTTCTGCATTCAAATAAAACTAACAATTTTTACACATGCAGCTGGAATGCTGATTCTAAGTTCAAAACTATGACATTTTAACAGTGACAAACTATGTGGCAGTCACAAGTCTGTCCCTCAGTTTATTTACACATTTCGATTTTTGGTAATTTTAAATCCAGTTTCAGTTTAAGCTGCTGCAGACCTGCAGAGCTCAGCCAGTCTTGTTATAAACCTTCAAGTCACTTCAGAATATAACTTTACATTGTATCCACCTCTTAGTAAGTCTTTCTTTGGCCTGCTTTGGGTTCATTTATTCAGTTTTACACAAATGTCTGGTGTTGTTTTAAAACGCCGGCTTTCTGATAGTGGTGAGTACTGGTAATGCAACCATTTTTGGGATTTAAGAAAATGAATTCCCCGCAGTTCTAGGTTGCTTTTGGCAATCAGCATTGCCATTCCCTATGGTTTCAGGCTACTGTGTGGGTAGCCCATGGTGGTTTTAGGCAGTGCCCTTCTGTGCCCATAACATCGGCAAAAATGGGTGGCAGCCTATTCTTCATGCATTTCCCTGCATTTTCTGGGAAGCTCTGGCCATCATGATGTTTTCAATGCCAGTAATGCACAGTTTTTTTGGTAGGGCTCGGATGCATGGGTAAAAACATCCCACACTTCCTATACTGCACCATGATATCAAAGGGGATGCAGATTTCCAAAATGATCTCCCCATTTTCCTCACCGTCCTCAAATACCTCCTCATTAGTCATTGGCACATGGGGGGGGGAATAAAATCTGTGGGCACTCAGCAAAACTGTGTTGCAATTTGAGGCACTGCTTTTGCTGCTACTTTGATGCCATAGACAAATATGTCTGGGACCACAGGAACCGCATGGACTACTGACTCCCTTGCCATTGCATTTATTATTTCCATTGTTTGAGCTACACACATCCCTGGAGTGGAACACACTACCCGTTGATCTGCAAATGATATGGTTACATTTAGTTTACAAAGCAGATCCCTACCCAACAAGTTAACAGAGAAACTCTCTGAATATAACAAGGGGGGGTTGTACTACCTTCCCTCCCACTTTTATATCCAGCTCCTCCGTGTATGGAACCATAGAAATAGCCCCAGAGTATCCCTGTGTGTCAAGAGTTTTACCTGATAATGGAAAGTTCCCCTCCATAATGCATGATTTAGTTGTACCTGAATCTAACTTAAATATAAATTGCTTGTTTCCTCTTCAGGGTGTGCGATTGTTAATAGGATTGGATACGAGAGTGCTCTCTGTGGGCTGTCCTAATCAGAATATGCATTTTTCCTGTGGAATGAAAAAGGGCCGCCCCCTGCCATTGTAACTCTTTGGAAAGGGGTGCCTGTTCCCCCTGTCAACCTGTTGAACTGTGTTCCCTCACCCTGCTGTGGTTGTTGCCCACATTGCTCCTGCCTGTCAGCCCCATAAGGGAACTGGTTTTGACCACTTCACCCAAATTGCTGTTGTTCCATTCCTTGAGGCCCTTGAAACAACTGCCCTAGAGCTGATGGCCCATAATTAAATCCCATCCCAGGCCTGTTCCTGCATTCCTTGCAAAATGCCCCATCTCCCGTAAAACCAGCACTGTGATGTTCCCAAGCGTCCTCCTCGAGGCCCTATCCCGCCGAAGCTCCTGCTCTTGCTCCTCAAAATCCTCCTCTTCCCCTTGGTGCTCCTTCATACTTTCACTGTGGGTAGGGGTACTGTCCCTCTACCCCATTGTCCCTGTCCTCATTTGCCCCACAGTGCTGGCATTCACAATTTGTTGAGTGTCTCCTGTCCTTTCCCCCTGAACCGGTGCGGTCACTGGTGCTTGGATGACAACCTTATTTAGTTTCCTTTCCACTAGTTTTGCCTCGTCCGTTTGTCACTTCTGGGCTGTCTCCCTGTCCCGCTCCTTGATTCTCTTACAATGGTGGACTATTATACTTTGTATCTCAGCCCACCATTTGGCTTCAATTCCCACAATTTTATCTAGTGCCTTCTGGACCTCTTTTGGTAATCCCCTCTTTACGATAAACTAGAAGAATGGTACCGAATGGTCCCATTGCTCACCTGTCTCAACTCTCCACATTTCCTGGAACTTAAGAATAAACTTAACTGGGTCCTCATCATCAGCCATTGTGCACTGCATTAAAGAATGTAAGTCAGGGGTATCTGGATACATCATTCACAGGGCATCCCACAGCCTTGCCAAAGGCTGCTCCATCATGTTCATTATCTGCAAGACCTATCCCAGGGTACCCAGCCCTTGCCCATATGTCCCTAGCCTGGTCCCCAACTATGGCAACCAGTAAACCCTTAAGGTCTCCTAGTGCTAAAGGTACCACTGCTGTTTGATTTTCAAATTCATAGATCCATTTACTGTCGCCGGCTATAAGCTGGGGGAGAGCTTTAAGCAAATTTTTTTTGTCCATTTGAGTCCACGGCACATACTGCGTTATCCCTACACCTTTATGTACAAGAGACAAGACTACTTTTTTTTCTACCCCTTTAGTATTCTTCTGATCTTGTACTGCAACCATTAAATCTGGTCTATTTCTTGGTCTATCCCTCCTCACTGCCTCTTTTGACAGGGATGGGGTTCTCACTGCCTCCTCTCTTTGATCTCTTTCTTGCCCTGCCTCTTAATTATTTCTGCCACCTTGATTTTCCAATTCATTTTCCCTTGCTAATTCTACTTCTTGTCCCAGGACCATCCATACCCTCTCCCCATCATCTTTTCTAACACAAACATTTCTTATTGCCCCAGGGTTGAATCTAAACAAAGAATCTCCTGACTTCCAATCCCCTATTTTCTGCACTAGTACCATTATTTCTGGTGATACTTCGTCAGGTTCTTGAAACCTGACTAACCTTTCCTTCAACGCTCTTAACTCGTTGTCTATATCTGCTTGTGAACCCCCTAGGTACACTGATGCTACTGTCACGTCAGGGCTTGTGGATGGGTTATATGGAGGTGGAGGTGCAATAGTTCTTGAGTTCCCCCATAGTTGCTAATCCTGATAATCCTGTTGGCACTCTCTCTACCACTGGAGGCTTATAGACCGGGTTTGTATATCCTACTGCAGGTTTAGGCATTATGTGGTATATCACCTTACATTGTATCTCTTTTTCCCCTCCTGATCTTCTATATCCTCAAATAATGGCCAGAGATCTAGAATCTCTTTTCTTTCTTGGAATTTGTTCCCTCTATATTTTGCTGCTAAAAAGATGGACATTTTTTCTAGTATGTTTCTGTTATGGGAGCCCTGATCTGGCAGGGAGCAGGACATCCCCCCTTCCTTTGTTTCGACAACCCTTTGTTTGTGATACTCATCTATCCTGTCACAATACAGTGGGGGGACCCTATCTATGTGTTTTATGGGAGTTTCTTCCCCCGTAACATTGCGCGCGTCCCTATTGCTTCACTTAGAACTTACTGCTATGCTGTGCACGCTGCTGCTTGTTACACAAAAATATAGATCAACCCACTTTTCCCCACCCCCTCTTTATTCCTTTCCACTTTGATTACACACACACACAGACATTGCAACTCATCCACCTTCCTTCCTTTATTACCACAAAAGGCAGCAAGAGAAAATATACAAAAATAATGTACTAAAGTCCAGGCCCATTCTTTATACCAAGCCACTACTTTTCTTCCTTATATCATTGTAACACCACCTTCCCAGAGTTTTTATTATGCTGAGGATCCCATTGATCTTATTACCATAAAATAATAATGCATGGTACTACCTTCTCACCTATTATGGCTGAGGATCCCTTACTTCCCAGTCCTTATATGCTGAGGCTCCCTTTTTCCATATAAAAAGTAGAAAAACAAAAATATGTGACAATTTCAATACATAACCCACCTCTTATCCAATCTACTCCTTAACACATCACCTGAAATCCTATCCAATTTATACCATAACACATCACCAAAAGTCCTAGTCGAGCTATTCCATAACATATCACCAAAAAGTCCTATTCAATCTATTCCATAACATATCACCAAAAATCCTATTCAATCTACTCCATTGACCTTATACTTCATCCACATCACCGTACTATCATACATACATACATACATATCCCCCTGTTGTTATCACTTGCAAGAGTACACTCACATGCGCGTTGTACACTCGAGTTTCCTGCATTACAAAGCTGGCCTGTCTTTTTGTAGCCATGCTCCGCTTTAGTGAGCAGAGAGGATTTCCATTAAAAATGGCTCCTACTAAAACCACTCAGGATACACGTGTTTTTTCATTTAAGGGACCGGTCGCTATGGATGGGTGTGGCTCTTTCCTGGTGACTGGCCTAGGGCTTCGCAAAGTATGGGGGCGAAATGAGATCACATCGGACGTCACCACTGTAAAGGCTTGCCCTGATTATAAGGGTACCCTTAATTGTAAGTTTGTCCCTTAATTCCGCTCACACCAGAGTAAAGTACACCCCCCTAGGGAAGTAAGGCCAAGAGTCTATCTTGCAAAGATAACAGATTTTATATTTGCAGAAATGAGGATGGGGAAAATAATTCTACTCCAAGAATGGTCTCTCCTGTCTCCTGTCCCTCAACTGTTCCAGGCAGGAGCTTTTATACTCTTGGCTTGGTCACTGGATATGGGCATGGCTCTATTCCACACCATCCTGCTTCCATACAAGGGATGCTCCAGTCTTCCTTTCTCCATGGTCGGCGATTTCTGTTAGGACATGCTACTTAACATATTGCTACCTTATGTAGACACACAGTGTGACCCTGCAGACTTTTACAAACCTTGAGGCCTAGGCCCAGGAAAAACTAAACATTTGTATAACTAATTCTCATTCATACGCCACTCATTCTATCCATATTTTTATTTGGTCCTTTAATTTCATTTAAACCTTTTTTACATGTTTTTGCATGTTGTGCATTGAGCATGTTCAAATCTCATTTTAGCATACGTGGGCTTTTGACAGACAGCAGACAGTTGCTCAGTTACTTTGTGCTGCTCTGCCAGCCTTAGTGGCGCAACACTGCATGAGCCCTTCTATCCATTTTTAGCACAGGCTGCATTCTTCCCAGCAGAGAACCGCATTCCATCGTGCTTTGAGATTTTTAGAACTGCATAGAATTTCACATTTACAAATGTGTCAGCTAATAGTTATTTGCACCTTATATTTAAATAACTGCCTTCTTTTAGTGTCGGCCCATGTCTGTGTGTGTGATTATATTTACATAAGAGAGCTTTCCCAGTGCCACTCCTTCCTCCTGATGCCTTGTAGAGTGCCTAGAAGCAATCAAAAGAAGTCTAATTCCAAAGCGCTTTGGAGCGCGGAAAGGGGCTAGCTCCTTACCAAAACCATTCAATCTCTTATTTCATCATGTGTATCAGCCTTTCTATTTTTTGCATTTTGTGCTTAAAATCACCAGTGAAATTATTTTCCCTTGCTCCTAAAATAAATACTAATCTACAGGGACTTACCAATGGGATACTTAATGAAAAAGTATCTGTTCAAAACTACATTTAGAAGGGGACTTGTAGTCTAATTTATTCCACCATCATCTAGTATGTACGGTTATGCAATAATAAAATAGGTTTCAGTGACATCCTTTGATTCATCGCTTTCTTCAGTACCACCAACTTGTAATAGATTTGACTTCTTCTGTGTCCGAACATTTAGCAGCATATTACTTTTGCTCATTGCCTTTTACTCTATGATATCTGAAAGGAAGAGATAAAAGCTACTGGCTTTCAAACACATATTTTTTATATCTCAACAAAAAAATGAAATCACCATTCGACCAGAAATAAGTATATCCTTTAATGGCTTGGGTACCCGATAATTGAAGCGAGAAAGATGTTGTAATCTTTTTATTTAGATATGTGGCACACCACCACTTTCTAGATTGCGTTTTCTATTTGGGAAAGTGGAGTTTCTTCCGGGTGGTGAACACAGTGTGACTGGTTGCACATATTGTTCTTAAAAATGATTCTTTCTATGGTAAGTGATCAAAAGTGCTTTGGTGGATTGCACTGCAAATGGCAACCATAAACAGCCCCACTTTTCAACTGCTAATACCATGAAAATATAGGATCACCAACAATGAACCAAACTGCTCACAAAGTCAACTCTTGATCCGCACTGTGTCGGTGTCCGGTCTGATTGACATTCAATGTTGCAGCTTACTTGATACATTTCACCCATTTTTCTGCTCCTCTCCTGCAAAGCAACAAAGGGCATTTAAGGGTAGGATACACAGAGCTCAGAACTTTCAACATGTTATCATCACATTGCAATAACTGCCACCGTCATTGCATATCCTGAGAGGGATAATGCTCACCTTTGTGTCTTTAATAGAATCAAGCCTCCCTGCGGTGTAAGCCTCAGTAATCTTCATTCTATGTTAAGATCGGAGGTGAGCATTGTGATTCTTCAAAGCTCCCCAACACTGTAGTTGCCACAGTTGAAATCAGCTTAAAGAAAATGTCTTAAAGGTAGAATCTTTTGACCAGTCTGCCAACTTCAATATGTGTTGCAGTCCAGCTCATGCCAGAAAAGCCTTGGAGGCCAGGAACCCCCTCATGGAATGTGCACCAAACAATGAAACATCAATTCACGCAAGCGCCATCACCTCTTACACTCATCTGGCTATACGAGCTGCTGCCAGGTTTCCTACGCTCAATTATTTTTTAAACCTGAAGAGGTCAGAGATAGCAAAACTGTGTCATCGTCAAACAGAAGCAAAGGGCACATATCTAACCCCAAACTTGGGTCATCTGTGATTGTGGCCATCATACAGTCCACCACCTCAATTATATAGATGCAGATAAGCAGTTGGGCTAAGACGCATTCCTGGCATTTGCCTTTTTATAACCTCGAAGGGGACAGTCACCTCACCACCAATCCCTCATCTAGCAACGGCTTTGTTGTTCATGTGTAATACCTATGGCAAAAAAGAGAGGCAAGGGCAAATCCAATTTCTTCAAAGTGACTCATAGCTTCCCTGGCAGAACTGTGTATAAAGCTGTTTTTAGGTCAATAAACACAGTGTACAACCTCATTTTCTGCAGGACAACCTATTTCTCAGTTAATGCATATAGCCTAAAACACTGATCAATGGTGATTGTCTTCTGGCAAAAACCTGCTTGCCAGTGTTTGATAACACTGTGGATAATACCACTCTCTACCTGTGGTGTCCCCCAGGGGTCTAACCTTTCTCCCTGGTTGTTCAACCAATACCTGGCATCACTCGCCCACCGCATTGCGGCTCTCTGCTCCAACATTCAGTGCAATGCGGATGACACTCAGCTCGAAATCAGGCTCCTCTCTGCCGCCTCTCCTCCTTCTCTCATCCCGGACTGTCTGTCTGCAATCCAGGAGTGGTGTGCCGCCAATGATCTCTGCCTGAATGCCAGTAAGGGAGGAGATCCTCCTCATCAGCACTCCTGCACCTTCTTTTCCTGCCACTCCCTGGCTAGCCTCCCTTGGCCCTCCTCCTGCTCCCACCTGTGAGGCTAAGAACCTCGGGGTCATCTTCGACTCCACACTCTCCTTCTCTCCTAACATCTCTGACGTCTCTAAGAAGTCACACTACCAACTGCACTACCTCAGAGGTATTCTTCATTTCCTCTCCTTCCCCCAGAAGCTCGCTGTCTCCAGAGCTATGGTTCTCTCTATGCTTGACTACTGAAACAACATCTTTTTAAATCTGCCTGCCTCTACAACTCATCCAGAACAGGACTGCAAGACTTGTCCTTGACTTCAGGCCCAGGGATTGTATCTCTCCAGTCCTGAAATCTCTCCATTGGCTCCCAGTGGCTGCAAGGATCAAGTACAAGGCCCTTTGCATTGTCCACAAGGCCTTCTGGGGCCTGGGACCGCAATACCTCCAACTCTCTCTTCAGAAATATATTCCTACTCGAGCTCTTCGCTCCTCCACCTCCAACTCCCTGAGGGTCAGGCGCTACTCGAAGCAACGAGTTGGGGGCAGATCTCTCTCTTAGGCTGGCACCTCCCTCTGGAACAGCCTCCCTGCCTCTTTGAAACTTGAGCAGAACCATCCCCGGTTCCTGAAGCATCTCAAAACTTTCCTCTTTGCTTCTGTCTTCCTCTTCCCTGCTGAACTCCTGTTTGATACTGCACTGATCACCTGGCCACCCTCCCAACTATGGGCCCAGGTCCATGCCCTCCCAGTTGCACTCCTGCACTGCCTCCTGGCAACCCTTGCACTTGGGTCTGTATCTGCAACCCTACAGTCCCTTTACTTGCACTTATTCAGATACTTGTTGTCTGCACTTAAGCCTTGCACTGCCACCTGCTGGCCGCACTACTTGTTTTTGATCCGTGTCCTGCACTTGCCCTTCCTCCCCTGGCACTTTTCCCCTCCCCTCTCCTCTGCACTTGCGCGATCTCAATGTCACTAGGCCAAGTAAGATCGTTGTCTTTGTCCTCCCTTTGTTTCCCCTCTCTTGCCTCATCGTGCCTTGAAACACTTGTGTATAGGCGCGTTATAAATGTCATATCACATCATATCATAAGGGCACCCATTTCGCTAATCTAGTAAGTTAAAGCCTTGTGTAAATCTTGCCAGCAACATCCAGTAACGAGATTGGGTTGAAAGATGCTTGGGACATTTCTCCTACCTTTTTTATAAATGAGGGCAATTTCTGCCAATGCACAAGATTTAGGTACAGTGGGAGAGGCTGCCACTGCATCAAACAATTTTTGGAAGAACATGCCCATACAGCAGGTTGTGTTTTATAGAGTTCTGCAGACGATTTGTCCGGACCTGCAGCCTGGTGGTTTTATTTGGGATAATGTGGCTCTATTTATTTCTTGTATCGTAAAGAGAAGAGAGTCTGTGGAAGCCCTGTTAATGATAAGATCAGTTGGATCCTGGATAAAGGGATTTCAAGATTCGTGATATAGTGCCTCAAAGTGCTCCAGCTACTTGTTCTCATTGATATTACCTTGGAGCTTGTGGCTCTCCTTATTTACTCCTACTGTGACCAATTTCCAAAATGCAACATTTTCCCTTATCTTAATTGCATCTGGAAAGGCTTCCCAGTTCCCTTGTGCATAACTCTTCTTTTTTATTGATTAATCATTTCTTATAATCTTGCCTGGCAGCTCGAATTTCATATGCACTACTTTACCCTGTTTTTTAAACCTAGCATAGGAGATGTTTATTTAGCAAGTTTGCATTCCTTGTCGAACCATTAGTTAGTTCTTGTGGTGTTGGGTTTGAGTGCTTTCTTGGGCTGCATAACCAAAGGTTTTATTTCCACCACAAATTTTTCAAACAATGATACCAAACCCTTATTGGAATTTCTAAGTACTATGTAAGTTCTTTTTAGGTATTGAAAATCAGCCCTATAAATCTGGCTCAATGTTTTTTCAATGGTTTCCCATCTTATTGACGTTTTTGAGTGGCCACTTATTTCAACTGGACAGTTTATTTTCATTGAGTCATTTATATCGCGCAGCTGGACAAACCAAATCGCATCAAGGTGCAGTTAGAAGTATTACTAGGGCTGTTCCGTCATGGTCATAGAAACACCACATTTCCTCTCTCTGAATTTTGGCCATTATTTGAACAAGCGTTTTAGTTGTTTTTCGAAATGATGCCAGGGAGTCCAGTTTTCTGAGCTCCAGAGGGAGACCGTTCCAGAATTTTGGCCCGAATACCGAGATGACAGTCACCTCTGGACACTCATCGAGTGGGTGGAACAAACACCAACTACTTGTCCTCAGATCTCAAAGACTGTGTAGGGTGGTACCATTTTAATTTGTCCGCTAGGTATTCAGGTGCTAGATTATTCAAGCATATATAGATCATGCACCAAATTTTAAACCTATTCTGGTCCTCCACTGCTCACCAGTGGACAGACCGACACAGGCCAGAAATTGGTGTAGACTTATTTACCCTAAAAATATATCTAAGTGCTGCATTCTGGGCTTTTTGTAGTCATTATATTTGTTTGGTGGGAGCCCCGGTTAATAGACAATTACAATAGTCCAGCTTGGAGTTAATCAGGGCTTCCACCACGATAGCATGGTAGTTCCTGGGGAACATAGGGGAGAGCCTGCCAAAGTAACCAGAGGTTATAGAAAACTGCCTGTTCTTTGGCTGATACATGCCCTTCACAACCCAGATCGTTTTGCCCTATGCACCCCAGGTTCTTTACCCTAGGTGCATACTTTAGATCTGATCCCCAAAACGATAGGGAAGGGGGGCCTCTGTTCTCACATATTAGGTGTTTGGGACCAAACAAAATCACTTCTGTCTTCTTTGGGATGATTTCTAGCTAATTTGTGGCCATCCGTCCTCCTACTTCTTCCAGACACCTGCTGACCCATGTCAAGGAATCATCTACCTCATCTAGCTTGAGAAACACTTGGGTATCATCTGCATAAGACTGGAAAATGACATTGTGACTTCTTATGATATTCATAAGGGGGCGTAGGTAGAGAGTAAACAGAAACTGCGTTAGAGAGGACTCCTGTGAATCTCCACACCACTGTTGGAGAGTATCCAAAAGGAAGCCCACTAACTTCACCCGTTGCTGTCGCCCTGATAAAAAAGAGGTGAACCATTTAAGAGCACTGGCCGATGCATTCCCTCTAGTCTTTAGTCGTTCCAAGAGAAGCTATGGCCCACCGTGTCAAAGGCCGCAGACAGGTCCAACATTACGTGTAGGGACAGCTTACCTTGGTCTCCTACTCGCAAGAGTTCGTCCCAGACCGCGACCAATGCCGTTTCAGTCACAAATTATGAACGAAACCCCGACTGGAGTGGATCCAGGAGACCTTCTCTTTTGACATATTCTTGGAATTGTGTTGTAGCAATTTCTTTCCAGTATTTTTCCAGGTCAGGGAAGGCCTGCCACTGGGAGATAATTCTGGATATTCTCAGGGTCCAGATGTGATTGTTTTTTAACAGTGGGGAAATTGTGGAAGGTTCCCATTCCTCAGGGATTATCCCCTGAGTAAATGATCAATTTACAAACATATATATAAAAGGGGTTAAGTCAGATGCCAGGCGCTTTGCTACAAACGCAGGTAGGGTGGAAATTGTGTCATTTGTACGTTGTAGTTTTGTTAGTAGAGTGTAAATAGTCTACTCTGACACTGTAGTAAAACAGAATGGTATTATATTGGAGTTACTTCCTCCCTCCAACATGAGTCCAATATTTCAAGAACTGGGAATTTTTCTACCCTTGGCTTTCCTTTCCGATGTAATATTCTCTTGGATTGTCTTAATATTCCCCAAGAAAAAGTTAATGAACACATCCGCCTCATCCATTGATGGTTCCTTTCCTAGGGGTGCCCTTGATGGACATACAAAATTTGAAATGACCCGAAACAGTTCTTGGGCTTGGTTAGAAGCTGTGTCAATCTTCCCCGCTAGGAACGCCGATTTTGCTCTAAAAATGGTGATTTTATTGTCTGTTAAAGCAATTTTAAGCTTTCCAATATTTTCTAGCATTCTAGATTTACCCCACCTTTGTTCCAATCCTCTATATATCTTTTTCAAGTTTAATAATTGAGGGGTAAACCACGCTTTTGAAATTTTCTTCTGTGCTTTTATTCTTAAAGGAGCATGGGAGGTACAAATATTACTCATCATAGAGATGCCTTGTTTTAAAAGGTCATCACAGTCAGGTATTGAGACAGTAGAAGCCGGTTCTTTTCTCAACTCGTTAAACAGAATTGTTTTCCAGATCTTTCAACTCACAAGCTGGAGCCAGCCATTTTACCTTAAATATCTGCTCCCTGTGCGTATTCAAATTCACTGAAAAAAGCTTCAGGTAGTGGTCTGTCCGCGAAATTGGTAAGAAATCTTTCATCAAGAATCTTTTCCCTCTTACCAATAGTTATCTCCACTCTGATTGTGTACGTTATCCTTTTGGATATTCAGTAGAACTGTTATCTTCAAATAAAGTGGTCTACTCGCAGGTTCAAATATCAAAGAGGGGGCATGTCACTCCTTTGCCATTCAGGCATCAAAATTGAAGACTTTGCTTCCATCCAGTCTGCGCCTTCTTAAAGACCATCTTAAATTTAGATGCACTCTGGAAAACGTTTTGTTCCCCAAGTAATAGGCGATCTTCACTTTTTGTGTTGTCATAAGGTATAAAGATCTTAGTGCCATGATGCATCCCTGTGTTTGCACTTTATAAACACTTTCCTTCCTGTCTACCACACCACGACAGGGCCAAATAGAAGATGCCCTTATATTGCAGCCTTTTTATGTGGATTCAAGTCGATGGGCCGCCTCTGGATAGGGATTTAATGGATACCCAATGGTTGGACGGACCAATAAATAAGAGCTGTCGGTTTCCAAAATGGCTGCACAGTGACAAAGGCCAGGCAAATTGGTGGTCCAATTGCATGGATCTTCATCAGCTGAGTTCCAAATCTGACTGTAGGCTTCTGACTTCTGGGATCATTGACAGGTTCACTGCTTCACATAGAAAAGGTGGTCAAAAGTGGATTTGCAAGCTTGCAATCATATGGTCTGGAAGGAACAATAGGGGTGCTGCCTGCTTCCAAAATTGCTGCTCGGCGATAATGGGCAGGCGAAAATGAGTTTGCAACATCTCAAGAGAAATTACAGGATTCCCTCCAACCTTATGAAATGCAAACTGATGGAAGTGCTGTTGTGAGTATTGCGTATGCTGTTTAAGGTGGGAGAGCCCATTTGACCAATGTATTATTCTGATCAACCCTCCCTCTATTGTAAAAAAAAAAGGTGTTTGTTTTGAATAGGTGGTGCCAGTTAAATCCTGTATTGTTTATTTTGTTTTTTAGAAAGATAAAGCCAGGCAGACTGGATTATTTTGTGAACAGTTCCCTATTAGCTTTACAAACAGCATTGCATAGGTATTTCCCTTACATTGTGAGTGATGAATCACCTATGAATTACCCGATGAATTAAAGAAATTATAATAACAAAACGGCTTGCCCCTTGTCCCAGAGGGTTGGATTGGGATTGTTGTGTCCAAGGTCATTATATTGGGGTTGCCCAAGTAAATAAAATACCTCAAAATATTTAATTGCGTGGAACTTGTTTGGGAGTGCATTGTTAAATGTCCCTTAATAAGGTGCAGCTCAAGTTGCCATATACCTGACTGCAATCATAGAGATAAGTGACTACACTCTTTGCTACCGAATTATATTTTTGAAGACAGTAAAGGGTGACGGTTTTATTGTGAGCTCAATTGTCATGTTACCACTCTTGCACTGCCCGGAGGAATGCACCTATTGAGAGGCAGAAGAAACCGGTAGACAGTTGGAACACTAGTATTGTGATTGGCTCTGCCGCAGTTAATTTGGCTTGAGGAAGGTTTTTATTGCATTTTTGATGCAGATACTAGGGGCAGGTATAGGTTAAAGTATGCAATGGGTCCTCAGGGATACCGTGTTTTACCTTACACAGTAAAAAGCGTTGGGCACACATAAGTTCCAATTTTCTGTTCTTGCCCTGTGTCATGTATATCCTCCAAAGACTTTTATTTCTATACCCACTTCAATATGGTCCAAATTCAATCAGTTACTTTTGGATAGGCTGCACATTAGCAAATTGTCTCTATCTTCAGCTCCGCTCATTTAGACTGAGGGCCAGATGTTTTCCTACACTGGTTAGGCCGACTAAAGCTATTCACAAAGGTATCTTCTATTAGTGATATACTGATAGCATTTAACTAATATTAGTACCCGGCGGGGGGTGGCAGCCTCTCAGCCAATGAGGAGGCTCGGAATGGGGGCATTGCCAGAGGTTATCCCCCCGCTCCGAGCAGCTTCATGGCTGGAGGCTGCCCTCTTCCACCGCAGGGGAATGATGTAAATGGTGTCCCACTTCCCCTCTCCCATCCTCCCTCCCCCGTCCACAGAATTCCCTCCCCACCCCCCATCCCCACTTACCTTTGTTCAAGTCCAATTCAGGAGTGGACACGCTGGGAACATTTCTGTCCCCAGCGCGTCCAGTCCCGATCTGCGACAGGCCGTCATGGAAAGGAAGAAGGGACTACACGTAGTGCCTTTTTCCTTTCCATGGTGGCCATTTTTATGTTTACTTTTTTTATGGGCGCCAATGAAAGAGAGAAGGGACTACATGTAGTCCCTTCTCCCGTTTCAATGGCGGCCACTTACTTTTTTTCTATTTTTTTCAATGGCTGCCATAGAAAGGGAAAACGGACTTCGTTTTCCTGTCCCCGGCAGCCATTTTTTATATATTTTTTTTCTGTTCTGAAACGATGGAGCGTTTTGGAACAGAAAAAAATACTTTTAGTACCCCGGTCTTATGGGCTGGGGTACTAATAGCAAAAATGCCCTGAGCTGCGGGGACATTTCCAAGTCAGGTAATGCCCTGGGGCCCATAGTTACAGGCCTGACCAAAAAAGTATATACACCAAGCTCCGAGCACATAACTCTGGTTTGTATTGTTTTGTTAAGGAAGAGTCTATTGTGACCAGAAAATTACAAGTGCTAAGGTAGTCACCAAATGTCAGTTACACTACCAATCAATATTATACATAAGTGTACAGACACATTCTATGTGTCCAAATCAAAAACAAAAAATAGCACATAAATGTCTGTGCCAGTTCCGCCAGTTCACATATACAATAGTTTTGGGTGAATTCTTACCATCTCTATTCAAAGTGAACATCCATACATCTGTACATTAGTATTGCCCTTGTGCCAACACATGTTTCTACCGGCCTATAGGTCTTTATCAAGGCTGGGCCAATATTAATGTGTGCCCTATAATTCACACTTTCCAATACTTCAAAGATAATGAACTTGAAAAAACACTCCTTGGTTAAGGTATTTCAGTATTCATTTAGTTTGCAGTTGAGATGTGTCCCATTGCATGTAGCTACATCGATGTAGCCTCGCTTCTTTACACTAATAGCATTTAAGCCTATTCAGAAAAGCCCAAAACTCCAGGGATGTATCAGTTATTTGGCTAATCACAAATGGTATGCGAACACGATACAATGCATGTGATTGAAGACCCACAGAGAGCAGATGCCATTAACACAATGATAAGTACCAGCCTTGGACACACATGTTTTCACACAAAGAAAAAGGTGTGCTTTTCATTCACAGGAAAGGGGGTGGAAGCAATCAAAACACACTGAAGCTGTGCCTGGCATGCTGTCGTGAAAGAAGTCTCCATTATCTCGACCGTAGTGCATTTTAATCCAAAATTGCCAGCTTAATCAAGTTCGAAGAACAAGAGCTATTCGCAAGGTAAGGATTTTCAGACATGTATCAGCCCTGGAAGGAAAGTTTGCAAAGTAATAGTCTATCTATTCCTTGCGTGATATTTAGGGAACATATTTGGTTGAACATGCATTTCATCAAATTCCAGACATCTTAATACTGCCGTGATCACAGTATTTTCTTTTTATCTTTTTGTATGTTAACCTGTTTTCCAGGTGACAATTCATTGTGAATCCCCTCACTTTGAAAACGTTCTAAAGTATAAAGCTCTGCTGGATATAGCGACGTGCGTGAGCTCCGGCGGAGCACAGGCCAAGGACGCTTAAATTCTGTAAATATAGCCAGATTTTCTCCGAAATCATGATGGAAGACGTCTACAGATCCTTACTATATGAGGGCGAAAAACTAGAGTGATCCGAGCTAGATAATCCGAGATACACTGTGCGAAAAGAAGCGCCTCATCTGAGGCTCCACCCGGATCTTGGAAGGGGCGAGGAACAGAGTCAATGCCAGGCACTGAAGCTCAACGCGCTTCCTCCACCAGCCCTCTCGCGTTCATCACACCAGGAACAGCCTGAACGCCAGTCCACAACTGACGACCAGAAGCGGCACAATATCCCTCCCTTCCCCCTTCTGCAAACCACTGGCGCTCCGGGTGTCCTGTTGAGCGCTAGCAGACAGAGGGGCTTGCGCGGAGGCGAGGATGTGTCGCAAAGCAGTGCCTGTTCACAACCAGTAAGCGAGACTAGCCTGGCTCCGACGACACTACGAAGCAGGCATCCATAAACATTGTAGTTACGCTGTGAACTCAGAGGCATCGTCTTGACTTTCAGAGGCACTGCAGCCCAAGACGTGTTGGGTAGCCTGCTCGCCCTTAAAGAAGAAGTTCTCTAGCGGGACCTTCCGGAAACACCTGTGAGGCCCCTTAGCTCGCATGACCGGGCCATTTCACAGCAACAACGGCGCGCCCCGGGCCCAGAAGGGGTGACTGACGCTTGAGCGTCAGGGAAACACTTAGGGAGCCCTCATCACCATAGGGCCCCAGCACGTGGACTGCTACCAGAAAGCCCAAAGTGGTGACGCTGTACTGAAAGTAAAACCAGATTGTAATTGTGCCACGAATATCCGCAACGTCCCCAGGCACACCACCCCAGACATCCGCACTCGAGCTGAAATTCATTTTTTGGGCATATTGAACTGTCTAACACTCCCATGATACACAAATTACAGCACACCACCCAGAACGGCACTGCGCCCTGCATTCACCACCCTAAACCATAACACGCCAAGTAGAGGTTCATAGTACTCACCACTGACTCTAGTGGTAATGGGCACAGGAGAACTCTGAGACATGGTGAGAGGTGGTAGCACCGTCACACCCAGCAAAAGCGGGTGCCTGGTATCTGCACCGGACTGCCACTACATGGAATAGCACTAACTAGCTCACACAAAGAACCCTAACGTTGGTGGAACCACAAACTCATAGAACCCCACCACTGGAGCGAGAGTTGGTGCATCACTAGCTGACTACTCGAGGCAACCCTCCTGGAAAGGAATAGCAGCAACAACACGTAATCTGCCGCCTATGTGCTGTAGGAGCTTAATAATAAAACCTGTCGCTCAACAAGACTTAAGTTACATTAGTAGGGAAGATCGCAGGCATGTGGCAAGGGAAGAAGGCAGCACAACAGCAACGCGGATGACGGACATGAACAAGGACCCCACCCCCACGCAACTAAAGGTCTCCCCCGCGGCCATACTTTTGGCATAGAACAACCCTCACATTACAGAGGTCTACGGCACAAGGTCCTGCAATCTGCACAGGTCATTTGGCCGCCATTAGAGGAGCAGTGGGAGCAGGAGAAAAGACTGGAACAGACCTGGAGCACGGGTCACTAACCCAATAGTGGAGAAGAAGAGAGGGGAGGACAATAAATTGGGAAGTGCCCAAGGACACAGGCCCCAAAAAGTGAAAGGGTGCCATAGACAAATTCACAACCACGGTTGTAAGGACAGACATCATGGCCAAGGTAAGTACTGAGCAAACCCAGCAACCCATACCTACATCACCGGCAACCATCATGGACCCGAAAGCAGTATTTGCATCAATGAAGCAGGGCTTTGCGGCTCTAAATGACAAACTGGACGGAATTAACACGAATGTGAGGACTATCAGGAATCAACTCAAAAAAGCCACCAGTCGTATCACAGAAGCAGAGACCCGAATCAGCACGGCAGACGACACACTAGAAACACTGCGCAACACAGTGACAGAGATGGCCAAAAATCTGGGAACGGTGAAACTTAAATGTGAAGACTTGGAGGCTAGGTCACGGCGTAATAATATCCGCATAGTAGGGGTCCCGGAGGATGCACTCAATTGTCCTATGGAGCTGGCTGTGGAGGAATTACCCAAGGAATTGCTTGGGGACCCGGGCTGGTCCTCCATGTTTGTTGTGGAAAGGGCACACAGGTTACTGAACTATAGGGATAGAGACCTGGTCCTACGTGCCGCCAGAGACAAGCAGGAACTGCGATTAGGCTCCAATGTGATCCGGATCTTCCCAGATTACAAACTCGCGGTTCAGCAAGAGAGGTACTGCTTTATAGGGGTCAAGAAAATGCTTTGCGAACAAAAAGTTCCCTACGCAATGCTGTACCCAGACAGACTTCATATGCAGCAGAACAATAAGACATACTTCTTCACTTTTCCAGAGGAGCCAGCCAGCATTGTGGAAGCAAATATCCCAGTACAGCTAAAACAGACACTGAACGCCACAGAGGACAACAGAAGCAAGTCCCCTCAGGATGGACAGGACTGAGGGAATAATAGCACAAAAGAAGAAGACAAGTATGAATAGTTGGGAAGCAGCATCAAAATCAAGGAAACTTTGAAGACAAATTGCTAGACATGTAATGAAGGATGCCCCTGATTTCATTATGAGTGCAAGTAACAAACAAAGTCAAGTAATACAGAGGGCAGACAAGTAATGGTCTTTGGCCTTGGCCGCCACAGCAGCAACCCCCTGATGCAAGTGCACAAATTAAGTGGTTCACAAGGAGAGGGTGATATGGGGGGTGGAGGGATATGACATAGTTGAAGTTCTGGGAACTATGGGGGTGGGGGAGGGAGGAGGGGACGTTGGGTGGGGTGTTAAAGTTACAAATGCACAGATACGGATCACAAATACACACAGACACTTTATAGGACACTTGTACTACATGTACCTAATGGACACCGCAGACACATATGGCTAAGAGGGATCAGAACGGGATCACATTATTAAGCTGAAATGTGAGAGGATTGGGGACACCAGTGAAAAGAAGGAAAATAATGGCATGCATTAACAGGTTAGCGGCACAAATTGTGTACCTTCAGGAAACTCATCTGTTGGGACACCAGGCGGAAAGGATGGCACCTGGTTGGGGGAATCATCGCTTTTACACAACATATTCCAGAAGAGCGCGCTGATACACAGGTCAATAGCATTCACGCACTACAACACAGAAAGCGACCCTGAGGGACGATATGTATTATTACATGGCAAGCTAGCTGAGGAAGAAGTCCTGCTATTTAATTTATATGGCCCGAATATAGATGACCCTGCTTTCTACTCGGAGCTGTTCGAGGGGTGCGCCAGATACCCTACAGCCCAAATAATAAGTGGAAGAGATTTCAACACTATACTTGATACACGCTTAGACCGTACACCCGACACCCCCAGGGCACTTACTAATGCAGCCCGCATGATACATACTCACATAACAGACCTGGGCCTCCGCGATGTATGGCGCTCTCTGAATGGATCACAACACACCTATACGTTTTATTCATCGGTGCATGACATGCATTCAATGATTGATATTTGGCTACTATCAAAGAGGGCTCTGGGCTGGGCTACTGACGCTACAATACACCCTGGAACATTGTCAGATCACTCCCCGATTTTGATAACTATGCAGATCCCCAAAATCACAGCACAAAGATCTCCATGGAGGTTCAAGGCAACGGCAATGTTAGAGCACATATACAAAAGCAGTTTGATCCAGCACATTAATGAATACTTTGAACACAATGACGGCACGGTGGTGAACCAGGCAACACTGTGGCAGGCTTTTAAAGTGTATGTAAGAGGCATAGGCATGTCTACAGAATTTGGGGTACTCAACACATCCAGAGGGAATTGAGAAGACGAGAGGAGGAAATTGCTACATTGCAGGAACAGTATACCACAGATCACAGACCACAAACTAAACTAGATAGCAAGACCCAACTAGAGGATTATAGAGCAGCAGCGGATTGAGAAATAAGCTATTTTGATAGACCTGCCACAACGAGATGGTATGGTGAGCAAGAACGGCCGGGCAGGCTGATAGCAAAGATGGTGAGAGGAGAGAATAAGCACTATCATCCCCTGTATAACTCGGCCAGACGGGATAGTAGTAACAGAACTTAGAAAGAGGTAGAGATTTTGTTTTTTTACTTATACTCTCAGCTGTATTCCCCCCAGATTGAGGCCACGGAGGAAGAGATAGACAATTACTTGGTGAAAATACCCACCATGCATTTATCTACAGAGGTGAGAGAAGAATTAGAAATCCCAATCACACAAACTGAGATAGCTGGAGCTATTAAATCTTTGCCAAACGGTAAGGCATCAGGTAACGATGGCCTCTGTGCTGAGTTTTATAAAGAATTAGCGGAAATCCTAGTACCCAGACTTCATGCCATCTGGACCGAAGCCCTGGGCATAGGCACACTGCCCGAGACAACCCGAGCAGCACTCATAAAATTACTGCTTAAACCTGGGAAAAAACCTGAGGATTGCGGAATCATACAGACCACTCTCGTTGATAAATAAATACGCAAAAATATTCACAAAGATCCTTGCTACACTTCTAAACCCCCTGATGCCCCATATAGTCCATGAGGACCAAGCGGGCTTCATACCGGGCAGGTCCACAGCGACAAATATTCACAGCTGTTATAGTATACTGGCTTCGATTCCCAAAGACATGCAAGGTGTGGTACTAGCATTAGCTATGCAAAAGGCTTTCGACACTGTTTACTGGCCTTTCCTATTTAGAGTCTTGCATAATTACGGGTTTGGACCTAATTTCATAAAATGGGTTGTACTTTATGCACAACCATACGCAAGGGTGTGCGTCAATGGGACATTATTGGTGATATTAAAACTGGCGGGCGGCACACGTCAGGGCTGTCCGCTGTCACACCTCCTGTTTGCCTTAGTTATAGAACCGATGGCTGACATATTAGGCACGTCAAGCTGAGGATTCCTTTAGCAGATAAAACGGACATTATCACGTTATATGCAGACTATATAATGTTATATTTAAGAAATCCCGAATGTAATTTGGGGAAAGTAGTGGGTGCAGTTAAGAAGTTCGGGGAGTATTCTGGTCTAAAATTAAATTCAGCCAAATCCGAAATGTTCCTTCTTACAGAGACCACCTCACAGCCCACGGAGCTCCATGGCCTGCAATGGAGTCCCAGTCGGTTGAAATATACCTGGGGGTAGAGGGTGCAAGGACAGCGCAACTTGTTTGCACTCTAAACTAGGAGACACTCGCTGAAGCGCTCTGCACTAAGCTTAAGCAATGGCGTTCCCTACCAATCTCACTTATGGATAGGCTTGCACTGGTCAAAATTATAGTTTTACCCAAATTATTTTACTTATTTAGTACTGTTCCTGTATGGCCCGGTAGATCCTTTTTCTCTAAAATTCAGGTGCATGCGCAACATTTGTGTGGAATGACCAATCCAGGGTAAGTTGGCAGACACTCACTAAATCATACGTACTACTTGGAATTGTATTACCTGGCAGCACAGGCTCACTATGCAACACAATCGGCCGGGGCCTATCTACAGGAACACCACACGAACACAAAAGTGCATAAAAGAAATCTGGTGAAACTCCTACATAAAGCGGCAGTCGCGCATACCAGGCTTAACAACACCATGGATCTATCAATGGTGACATGTACTGCCTGGGCCCGGATAGCTGGGAGACCTGCCAGGAAGTTCTATATAATCCAAACATGTCATTTTGTGTTGAAACTTACATCCCCCCACACAGGATACCAAACTAGCCATGCACTGGAGAAGTAGAGGGATCCATCGTTTTGGGGACCTCTTCTCAGATAAGCAATTCATCACGTGGGAGGAAGCTAAGGGGATATTAGGAGACACTCCGTTGCAGAAACTATACTATCTCCGTATGAGATCAGCCATGCCGATTGTCTGGGACACATTCCCGACCAAACCCAAAATACATATGGGCCTGGGATATATATTTGCCAATGGGACGACCAAAACATCAGCCTCTACGTTATACAAAATTGTGTCAGCAGCCCAAGAACCACTAACCCGAGAAGCTAGAGGGAAATGGGAACAGGATTTAGGCCACACCATCACTGATGTACAATGGGCTGAGTTCTGTGGACTGACGTAGAACATCTCATGCAACTCACGATACCTGCTAATACACTACAAATAATACACAGAATACATTATACACCGTCCAGATTGAAGAGTATATTTCCCTCGACAGATGGTAAATGTCTCAGATGCAGGAGCGAAGATGCAGATACATTTCACATGCTATGGGCATGCACTCGTCTGACTGCATATTGGGCGGATGTATGCGACACACTAGATGCTATGGCAGACCAACCCATGGAATGGTGTCCAACTAAGTGCTTACTAGGGCTAATGGGGAAAATGAATCCCACATGGCAAACTGCTCCACCTTGGCCTATTGCTGGCAAAGCAAGCGATTTTGATGAGGAGGAAATGCGTGGAACCACCCACAAAGAGTGACTGGGAGAAGGATATGTTATGGGCAAACGATTATGAAGAAATGTATGCTGAATTATTACCCACCCAGAGCCGTCCCAGAGACATATGGGGCAGATACAGACAATGGGCCTCATTCCAAGTATGGAGGTAACCATGCCGCTTTTAGGGGCATGGCTACCCCCATACCGGGTACCAGGTCCGGGTTCCCTGAATGGGGAAATACCGGGCCATTTCCCCGTTCAGGGAAACCGGACCCGGTACATCCCCATTCCCATTGAGCCCCCATAGGGCTCAATGGGAATGGGGAGAACCTGCTGTCCTTAGCGGGTCCCGCGAGCAGACCTCGTAATGAGCGGTAGGGGGTTAATGGCGCCGGCAGCTCTACCAGCGCCATTAACCACCTACCGCCAGGGTCGTAATGAGGCCCAATATCTTTCTGACAAAAGTATGGAAGAAACGGGTTCAGACACTACGTAGTTATGTACATAAAGTGCACCCAAGAATGTAATGGTGAATAAGAATATTGTGAACAATGTAAAAAAAGAAATATGTCAACGTATCTGTGCAAGTTAAAATAAAAGTTTTAAAAAATTATAATTGTATAAAACATATGATATGATATGATATGGCATTTGTAACGTGCCTATACACAAGTGTTTCAAGGCACGAAAATATATTAACGTTGCCCCGTTAGCAAATTATCTATGCTCAGAATGTGAGTTTTCGGCAGATTTTGGTTTAGCAGTTAACTAAAGAAAACTGGATGAAAACAAACTGGCTCTGTTTAAACAGCAGTAAAACTGAGCTCATGATCTTCGGATCCACCCAGGCCAGGGCCAAGCTTAGCCCGGATTATGCTGAGTTCAACATAAAAAACTCCAGTATCCCAGTTTCCAATAAAGTGCAAATGCCCACGTAGCCTATTTAAAGAAAAATTACAGATACTATCAAAGGCTACTTAGGCATATAAGACTGGTCCTAAATGAAAGAAATTGCACAACAATAGCCAGAGCCATCATCCTTTCAAGGCTCGATTATGGTAATGCCTTACTATTGGGAGCTACTAAATGCTGCATTTCCCAATGTCAAGTCATCCAAAATGATTCAGTGAGGATTATAAACAAAAAAAACAGAAGTGACCATGTCACAGAGGACAGAAAATCCATACATTGGCTGGCCATAGAAGATCGCATCACTTTTAAGTCAGTTTCAATAGTCCATCACTGCATCTATGGTACTGCCCCAACATACTTAAAAGAACAACTATCACTGTATCAACCTGGACAATCCTTAAGATCAATGAAAATCCCTTGCATCAAAAAAGCAAACGGACTAGGAAGATCCTTTCCAGTTAGAGCTTCATCTAAATGGAATAACCTTCCAGTCATGCTCAGACTTGAACCGAACTTCTCGGTATTGAAAAAGAAACTCAAAACGCTACTTTTCAAGTAGTTAACCTAGAAACATAATCTAGAAGCCTGCTCTCCACTTTGTCTTGCAAGCTATTAATACAAATAAAATTAAAATAAATAAATTTAAAAAACTAAAGTCAGGATAGTTTATGCTTGGGACAATATTTTTATATTTTCCTTCTGTTGCAATTTCACCTGAGGAGAAACCGTTAAATGACACACTTTTAATGTACCTTTGAAATCATAGCATGTATGGGGATTAGCATGTCAATACCATTAACACACTAAACCGAATAATGCTTTGAAATGACTGCATAGGCGGTGTGTGTGTATGAGCTAGCATTTTAAGAGAATATGAATGTGGGGTTTACCTGGAATTAATAGTGAGAATTCAGATAATCACTTTGAGTGAGAACACATTATAATTTCTGCATTCTTCTTTTTGTTGTCCAGTTTATTGATAAAAGTTCAAGTGTTCTGTGGATCATGTAGTCTTGTGGTGACAAAAAGGGTGCCGATCCCTGAAACTATAATCACAGGTGATGGATAGCCTGGTGCCATGTCCTTTCTGCGTCTCCTTTGACGGAGGGGAGTGTTGTGTCTGTCGGTGGATGTATGTGTGTGTGTGTGGGTGTATGTGTGGTGGGAGGGATATGTTGTATCCTAGGAAAAGATACAGAGCGGAATGTTGAAAGAGTGTCCTGATTTAATTTTTTAACAAGGATTCACACACCTAATAGTCAGGCGAGCATTAAACGGTGGCCTTCAGTGATGCATAACAATGACGAAACCCACCAAGTCCCAGCTGTGTGCACATGAACTCTCGGCACGCTCTCAAGGCAACAGTGCCACTGTAGAATTTGTGCAACATATTGTCTTCTGTGACAAACTGCATAGCTACAGCTAGCTAGCTACCTGCCCTTCTCTGCTTTCACGTCCTCGTGTAAATGCCATTAATGCCCTGATCAGTCTCGCCTAAACCAGTTCTTCAATAATATCGTTACAAAATATATTTTTGACAACATGGTCAGAAAGGCATTGGGCATGATTTAACAAGACTTGCCCTGGAGCACATTAAGAGAGGTCCATGAGCATCCCAGATGTGCACCCATTACCTTATAATCAGGGATACCTGGTGCATCTCATTTGCAAATGTTATTCACAAAGATGTTCTCAAGGGCATCTCCAGAGTATCTCCAGTTTTGGGCTTTGTGAATTAGGTATAAGGTAAACCGCAACCTTTGGCGTTCTAGGTGTTCTGGACTACATCTCCCATCAGCTCTATCCAGTTTAGTCTACGGTGGGAGATCATGGGTGTTGGAGCCCAAAACATCTGCCACAGCCAGAGGTTGCAGAACCTTAAGGTAGTAGGTGCAAATATGGTGTTTTACCCCATTCCAAGGGCTGAAACTGGGGGCAACAGAGCGGCAGCCCAATTTATAGGCCCAAGCAAAGTGAGGGACTATAACGAGGGCACCGGGATGTTACCCTCAAGTCATGTACAGCTTTGGTAACCCGGGGTGTTAAAAAATTTCATTCAGTGAATGGGACACTACGCGCGTCCCATTCAATGAAGGAAAATCCTTTGCTAAGATGGCTGCCATGGTAATGGAAGGCGGGGATCCGTGGAGCCCCTCTTCCATTACCATGGCGGCCGGGAAGAGTGAGAGGCTTTGAGGCATTGGTGGGTGCTGCTGCTGCAAAACTCAGGTAAGGGGGCAGGGAGGGGAGGTTGGGAAATAGGAAGAAAAAAATGAAATGGGAGGGAGGTAAGAAGGGGATAGAAGAGGGAGCTGCGGGCGGGGGAGGTGACTGGCGGTTCCTTGGAACGTGGGTTGAGATTATAGGTTTCTACCCGCGATCCACGGAACCTGATTGGCTGCGCCCACCCACCCCAGGTGCTAATCCAAGGTACTGACTGGCATCTCGTAGAGGACATCTTTGTGAATCAGGCCAATTGTCTGAACCCTCCAGAAGCTAGCCTCAAGTTTCATTTCCCTTCGCAATCTGATAAATAAATGCAGAATGTGAATCTCTTTTTATAGCTTCCTTGATAAAATATGGTGCAAATATAGCCACTGTAAACAGAGGCAGAGCGGACACAATTGTCCCGTTGCAATCATTCATTAAAGTCATTTTCCCCTTCTACTTTTGTGTCAAAGACTCGAAAGCACGGTTCTCTCTAACTGTCGCGTTTGATTTTGCCTTCAATGTTTAGGATAGTACTGTCTCTAGTTTTCAGTCGCGGAATTATATTTTTAACGCTCCACCCTGCTCTTGGAATGCCAGTGAATTGGTTTTATGACTGCTGATCGCATATAACACTGCGGCTCTGTGATCATGCTGCGATGCACTGTCAGAACATGCTATTTTATTGTTTACAGCACCTTAAACTGACTGCAGTGTAATTTCGACATTATTTTTCTCGAACACATTTCGTGAACAATTTCCATTTTCTAATTTCCCACACTAGAAATCACCATCGTTGGAACTTCGGATTACCTATAAAAGCCTTGTTAGCATCATTTGCAGTAATTGCTGCAATTCAGATTTTTATAATGGAATTAAGCATCTCTGAGATCCACCTTATGTTTGTTTCCCTGTTATTTGTGTTTATCCAGCAGACACCAAACAGTAGCGACTAAACATACCATCGAAATAAAAAAGGACGTGGTCCCTAACACAATTCTGTAAAATGCGAAAAATGATATGCATATATCTGAAGTAAAACCGGGTCAAATTAAGAACTAAAACCGAACAACAGTGAAATGGAAATTCATCCAAAGCATTCACTGATAAAATACGGCGTATTTAAAAACACCATTTTGAGTACTAGATAATGTAAGGAAAAGACCGATAAAAAATGCACAAAACTGCAATGGTAAAAAAAACTGAAATAAAGAATCGGTTTCTCGATGATGAGGATGTTAAACCTTCCTCGACCTTATGTGATCTGCTTCACAGTACACAGAGCTGACCTGCAGCTGCACAGGGCGGGGTAGGGGGCGGGGCGGGGGGGCTACGCGTGGTGGGGGACGGGTATGAAGATCCTGCTTGTACACCAAGGGATTCGTGGCTGGGGCTGAGTCAAAAAGGGCCTGATTTACAAAACGTTTTTCAATGGGATTTTCCCATTGAAAACGGTTTTTGTAGATCAGGGCCAAAGAGTATAAAAGACAAGCTCATAACTATGCACACCATAATGGAATAAAAGTGTCTTGGGAATGCCACCGGTAGAAAACATTGAGTATTTTTAGTTGCATTCCATTGAAAGCATTGTTGATTGAAAATATATGTTATTTGAACAGTTAGGCCAACATTTTCTTTTTTTGCCATAATTTTCATTTTTGTATATTTTTTCTGGTAAACATTTCTGACTGCACCATTTCATGCCATAGTCTTTATTTCACTTGACCTTTCTGAAAAGCCTCTAAGCCCAATTCCCTAAGAAGATGAAGAAGCAGAACTTGTACACACGTCTCCAGATTGACTGAGTGGAGTTTCTTTCAGGAAGAGCCAACGGCTATGGGGCAACCAGGCACTTGCAGGAAGCTCTCTCTATGGAGTCTATGCATATCTGAGTGTCGGTGCTCGCCATTCATTGGCCCACTGCACCCACGTGTACGTGGCAGCCGAAAAGGGCACATGGTTGCCAATGCAACTTTTTCATTTACATCCCTGCGTCAGAGGCGAAGTGTGAAAAGATTATGGAAGCCATCACACTTTGCTTTGCATGAGCATATCTACTAAGGGAGGAGGAATGGAGGGAGGAGCCTGTGCAGTCCACTTTCTACCTTGCGTTCTTTCCTTTTCTTGGCATGCAGAGGCGCTTCTGGCATTATAGGGGAGGGAGGTTTGGGGGGGTGAGGGGTATATAGCCCCAGATCTTTTAGTTGTTGCCCTGTATAGAAGCTCAGGGGCTACAACCAAAAGGCTAGCTAGTCCAGAGGCCTGACATCCCCAACATTAGCATAGCCCGGGATCTTTTCCAGACCTAGCGACGCCCCGGTTGGCATGCAATAGGGAAGACAGCATGTGGGAGCAGCTGAAGGTACAGACGCATGTGGGAGCAAAACGCATCATAGATGAGAAATGCGGTACAGGAAACACCCACTACATCTGTGGCATACACCCATGACTCAAATTCTGTGCGTGCTCCGAATCTGCTGCCATTAAGGCACTTCTGTAGGTGCTCCGAATCTGCCGGCAGAACGTCACTAGCAAAAGCAGATTCACGTTTGTGAGTTCCCACAGAATCCCGTGTTGTTGGCTACTTATGTGGGCCTGTAGCACAAGCAAGTGGACAAAAACATTTGCGGATCTGCCTGACAGTTTCTTGTCCTACCACACTCCTCCTTTGCCTTTCTGACAGGCAAAAGCGCTTCAACGCCATAATCTATGGCAGGAGGCGCAATGCAAGATAAGATAGCATACCATATTGGAACATTGTCATATTGCCACTAAACCCCTCACGTTTTGGTTTTCTCTCCTCGCAACTGCATGCTAGCTTCTGTATTACACAGTGCTCTCTCTTCCCTATTCATGGGCAGTGCTCTTACCCTTTCAATCTTCAGATATGGCAATGAGGAAAAACATTATTTCAGTGTTATCCGCTGTGGTCCTCAGGTTATCATTTGTGGCAACATAACCAGGGTTCCTAAGTGATCACCTACACCCCTTTTTAAGTTAGGCACTGTAAATTATCTGGAGTGATTGCTACAGATCTGAAGAGTTGATTCCCCAAAGTGTAGAATAACATCGCAGTTGCTATGCCCTGAATGGCTAGCACAGGGCACAGACAGCAGGGTATGACCACAAATGTGCAGTGTGTGTCTAGGTGCATGAGGAACGCCAACGTTCTCAATGTTTCAAGCTAAACATGCAAGAGCGTGATTCTTCAATGTTGGATGGAAGCTGTATCAATGGATGTGTTTCGACACTCTGACGACAACACAGTGTGAGGCCTCAAGGTCTACAGGGAATTTCGATGTTAAGGTTACAAGGTCCTATATTTTAAATGGGTTGTAGGTGATTACATATGCATTGTGGTCGGCAGCCAGTAAAAAGGTCACATATAACGCGGATAATTCAAGGAAACATTTGATTTACCATGCCTTTTTTAATTTTTATTTTTTATTTATGATTTAGTTTATTATAAACTGTTCATAGTCTTTGTTTCTTGTTTTACCATACCTGTAATATCTAGCACTGTGGTTGTGGGATATTGCAACAGTCAAGCTACACTGAAAAGCGCACTACATCATCGTTGAGTTTCCTTTCTGGGTCACATTCAGTGATTTTTTGTATCCTTTTGAATTCATTGCAATATCACTAGACTTGCTTGGACGTCACTATCAGGATAGATACAATAATCACTGATTTGTTGATCTTTGAAGGAACAAAACATTAAGCTGCTTTGAACATGAAGTGCTAGCGTTGTCTGGAATCCAGATGTCATGCCCTATGCAGCATCTTGGTTGAAACCCTTGATTAAAATCATACATTATGGGATAGAAAATGGGGCTCAGTCAGAGATGAAGCCAAAAAGTTAAGGGAAAGACAAAAATAGGCCCAGAAGGAGGGAAAACAGGGCTAATGGCCAGGAAGAGATGGATGAAAAGGAAATTAGAAGAGAGAAAATCAAATCTTTATACAAAGAGAGAAATATATCCAGAAGCCTATGATGTTATTGATCAGAAAAGAGTACTTGGTCACTACAATGTTAGTCATCCCCGATTCTTAAGTTCTCATTTTATTGTGATACAATCTTTGCAGTTTGTATCCACATCCACTCACACAACAACAGCGACACCACTCCAGCCAGAAAAACGTTGCTGCTTGATGAAAGTTATTTTCTTCACATTATTCATTGTTAGGGTAATGAGAACTCTGAAGACTGAAAGATGTAAACATTGAGCTGATGCTTCTGAAACAGTGGGGTCTCCTCTAAGAAGCATCACTTTTCATTGTGTTTATCTCATCTACAACATCACAGAAAATGTACATCACTATGTAAATCAACCTTGACCCTCAACACAAAAAGGGCCCCCCAAACTGAAATGCTAGGCCTGATTCCTTCTGCATTTTGACACAAGCAGCCCCAGACATGGTTGGACCTAACCAGAGCTCACTGGTGAGGTGCGGAGTGAATACAACGGCACCACCACAAGCTTGGAACCCATATTTGGCCATCTGTGACCCACTGAGGGACGTTCACTGTGTCATGAACTTCAGATCACGCCCCTTTTGGACCTCCTGGTCCTTGTCTCAACGGGGCTTACATTCCATACTACTTCCAACATGGCCGTCCAGAGCTGAAGCCCTTGCTCGCTCCATGCGCTGACCATGGCGTGATCTATTTATAGACCACGCCTTCTGCGGCTCCGCACATCTCAATGCTATTGCAGAGTAGCCCCAGACGTGTGTTTGTAGCTTGCGGTATTGTTTCCTTTGTCCCAGTGCTATTACCCGCTCCTGACCCTTTCCCCCTTCCTGATTCCGAGCATTGCTAGCCTTTCCCAGACTCCCGGATTCCTGGACTCCGCGCTCCCGGAACTAAACGCAACCTGGAACCAGACGAGACTCGAGCAGCACTGTTCAAGACCAGGAGCGTTCGCATGAAGGCAGCGATCGAAGACACCTGCAAACAACGGACCCAGGTGAGAAGGGGGGAACTCCTTGACAGTTTGAGACGTCAACCTAAAAACGAGATGGAAGCCGCCGTGCAGGACTTAATGCGACGCATGCAAGAATTATCAACCGAGGTTCAAAATCTTAAGGCGGAAAACGCTGCGCTCAAACAATTGGTTTTATCCCGGGATTCTGCTACAAAGGAGGGTGCCCTGTTGGCCGGTATTGTTGACAAGTATGATGGTTCGGCAAAAACACTTCGCGGATTCCTGGATTCATGCCTGGTCCACTTTACCTTTAAGCCCTATTATTTCTCGACTCCTAGGGCTAAGGTGGGTTTCATCACATCCCATCTTTCCGGCAACGCCTTAACTTGGGCAACACCCGTTGTTAACTCCGGCGATGCCCTCCTAGACGACTATGATGGATTCATACAGGACCTTAAAGGCATGTTTGACCATCCAGAGCAGGTCTATACTGCCCAAGAACGCTTGCTGGACTTTCAACAGGGCTCCCAAGATATGCTCACTTATGTGACCGGATTTAAACAATTGGCTAAGGAAGCAGACTGGTCCTCTGAGGCTAGTTTTACCATGTTCAGGAGAGGCCTGAACGATGAGATCAAGGATGAACTGGCCAGGGTGGCCAGACCAAATTCATTCCAAGCACTAATAGACCAGGCCTTGCAAATAGACTTTCGCATCCAGGAAAGGAAGGCAGAAAGGAAGAAATCCAAGGGAAACCCACCCAAGACGTCCTTTGAGAGCACAGCCAGAACGGACGCAAACCCAAGTCCAGCCCCAGAACCTGAACCCATGCAAATTGGAGCCTTTCGTGGACCCATATCACCTCATGAAAGATTGAGAAGGATCCATATGGGTTTGTGTATGTATTGTGCTTCAGACAAACATTTGGTCAGGGAATGTCCTCTTGCACCTCCTCGGCGTTCGGGAAACGCCAGCTCCCGATCTTAAATGGAGCAGAGATTCGGGAGAGAGATGTTTGCTCCACATCAATTCCATCCTTGAACTCTCCTGGACAAAACAGTTTAGTGATACTACAAGCCTTCCTGTCGCCCTCCAAAGACAAGACCTATCCCATTCTGGCCTTGGTGGACTGCGGAGCTATGGGAATTTTCATTGATCAAGACTGGGTTGTTAGTCATCATATTCCGTACGAGACACGAAACACCATGCAGCCAGTGGAAGCAATTGACGGAAGACCCCTCTCTTCAGGACCCATAAGCCTGCAGACAAAAGAGATCCAACTTTCCATAAACCATCATCAAGAGCGGATTACATTCGACATCATTAAGTCAGCCCATTACCCCATGGTTTTGGGAATGCCCTAGTTACAAAAGCACAATCCGTATATCAATTGGACAGCAGGATCATTATTCCTGGGCTCAGAGTTCTGTATGTCCCACTGTCTATCCCTGGACCCCTCGACAATAACTTCTAAAGAAGCACCAAGAGACCAAGAAACACCACTCATGGTTTCCAATATCATACAAGTTCCAGAGGCCTATCAGGGATATGCTGATGTATTTTCTACTGCCATAGTCCAAGCCTTACCCCCTCACAGGCCCGATGACTGTGCCATAGATACGGATCCCTCAGCTGTAATTCCCTTCGGCAGAATGTTCATTCTTTCCGAACCTGAGAAAAAGGCCCTTCAGGAATACCTAGACACTCATCTTGAAAACCGCACCATAAGACCCTCGAAATCTCCAGCGGGTGCTTCGTTGTTCTTCGTTCCCAAGAAGGATACCAAGGAACTCAAACCTTGCCTCGACTATCGAGGCTTAAATCAATGCACCCTCAAAGATTGGTACCCACTGCCCCTGATCTCGGATATCCTGGAAGCTGTCAGAGGAGCCATAATATTCACCAAATTGGATCTCATGGGTGCCTACCAATTGTTCTGTATCCGGGAAGGAGACGAGCAGAAGACCGCCTTTAGAACACCCTTTGGCCACTACGAGTACCTGGTCATGCCCTTTGGACTAGCCAATGCCCCAGCAGTATTCCAACATTTTATGGATATGGTGTTCTCTGATATGTTGTTTCTCTTCGTCATTGTCTATCTGGATGACATATTGATTTTTTCCAAGGACCCTCTGAAGCATGAAGGACATGTTAAGGCAGTTCTACAAAGACTCTGGGAACATCACCTCTTAGCCAAGCCTGAAAAATGTTTGTTTCACGCTACCCCTGTGCACTATCTGGGATTTATCCTTAGTCCAGAGAGGATTGGCATGGACCCTTCAAAAGTAAAGGCCATTCTCGCCTAGCCTACTCCCACGTCCGTGAAACAAATCCAATCCTTTCTAGGACTATCCCATTTCTACCGAAAGTTCATAGCTACCTTTTCCGAGATTGTACAACCTATAGTGGCTCTGCTAAAGAAGGATACCCCATTTGTCTTGTCAACATTACAAGAAACTGCATTCCAGCGTATGAAGACCGAGTTCACAAAAGCTCCCATTTTGGCTCAACCCGATACAAGTCAACCCTTATTAGTGTAAACGGACGCCTCTAATTACGGTATAGGAGCAGTGTTGAAGCAGAAAATGGAGGACGATTTGGAACACCCCGTTGCTTATCTTTCAAGAACCTTAACTCTGAGTGAAACACACTACTCCGTCCTGGAAAAGGAACTCTTAGCCATTCGCCAAGCCTTCACTGAATGGCGACACCTACTTCTGGGAGCCAGCCATCCTGTCCAAGTTCGTACTGATCATTGAAACCTTCAGATTCTACAGTCACTGGAGTGCAGGAACAGTCGTCAGGCATGTTGGGCCTACTTTTTTGCCCAGTATCAGTTCCACATTACTCATGTCCCTGGAGCACAGAACCTGATCGCTGACGCCTTGTCTCGCCGTCCTGACTACGTTACCACTGAAGATAAGGCATTTCCTAAAATGTTTTCTCCCATGATCTTCGTAGCCCAAGCAGTTGATCTCCTGGAAGAAGTCTGATCGCAAACCCAATCCTTGGAAATATAGAAGGACATTTCAACAAGAAATCACTGGAAATTAAGAGCCAAGGAAGGCTACTTATTCAAGGACAATGCACTACTCATTCCTATACGGAAGTTACAGCAAAAAATAATAAACCTTTGTCATGACACACTCCATTCCGGGCACCGAGGTATCACCAACACCCTCTGTCTTATACAGAGACCGTTCTGGTGGCCTAAAATGAAGTCTGACATACAGCAATACATCCAGGCTTGTATAACCTGTGCCCAAAATAAACATGATAACAAAAGGCTGGCGGGTCTTCTTCTGCAGCCCACTCTACCCTCTAAACCATGGGAACTCATTGCTACAAACTTCATAGTGAAGTTACCACCTTCACGAGGATATACTACCATCATGGTCATCATAGATTTGTTTACCCATATGGCCCATTTTACGCCACTGATGAAACTACCCTCCTCTTCAGAGCTAGCTGGAATATTTCTGGAACACATATTCCGACTACATGGGTTTCCGCGTCCAAGATCATATCTGACCGGGGTCCCCAATACATTTCACAATTCTGGAAACACCTCTGTCGGGTACTAGGAATCCAACGTGCCCTCTCTTCAGGATATCACCCCCAAACCAACGGAGCCACAGAACGTGCAAATCAGACCCTGGAACAATATCTCCGATGTTTCGCCACCAAGGTCCAGGATGACTGGTCTCTCCTGATACCCGTTGCGGAATTCGCTTACAACAACTCCGAACACTCAGCGCTACAGACCAGCCCTTTTTACTGTAGTCAGGGGTTCCATCCATCGGTTTTACCCTCGGTTCTTCCTTACCCTACACAAGTACCTACTGTTGACTATTGGATCGAAACTCTTATCAACATTCACCGGGAGGCTAAAGAACACTTAGAGAAAGCCAGATTACAGACCAAGAGGTATGCAGATTCCAAGAGAAGACCAGGTCCTTCCTATACGGTTGGAGACCGAGTGTGGTTGTCATCAAAACTACTCTCCTGACACTTGTGACCAAACAAGCTGGCTCCCCGCTACTATGGTCCATTTCCCATCAAGGAGATTATCAATCCTGTCTCATATCAAATCAAGCTACCTGACTCCTGGAAAAGAATTCATCCAGTTTTTCACACATCCCTATTGAAGCCTTACATCCAATCATCTTGACAATCCAGTAGACCTCCTCCTCTACGGGTTGACAACCAACTGGAATATGAGGTGTCCCGGATTTGTGACTCCAGGTATAAGCGGGGCCATCTTCAATAGCTAGTGGAGTGGAAAGGATATCCTCCTAGCGAAAGGACCTGGGAACCTGTTTCAAATACCAAGGCTCCTCGGTTTCACCTAATACACCCGGGCAAACCTGGAGGAAAAGGCCTTCGGAGGAGGCATGCTGTCATGAACTTCAGATCACGGCCCTTGCTCGCTCCATGCGCTGAAAGCGGCGTGATCTATTTATAGACCACGCCTTCCGCGGCTCCGTGCGTTTCAATGCTATTGCAGAGTAGCCTCAGACGTGTGTTCGTAGCTCGCGGTATTGTTTCCTTTGTCCCAGTGCTATTACCCGCTCCTGACCCTTTCCCCCTTCCTGATTCCGAGCATTACTAGCCTTTCCCAGACTCCCGGATTCCTGGACTCCACGCTCCCGGAACTAAACGCAACCTGGAACCAGACGAGACTCGAGCAGCGCTGTTCAAGACCAGAGCGTTCGCAAGAAGGCAGCGATCGAAGATACCGGCGAACACCGGACCCAGGTGAGAAGGGGGGAACTCCTTGACACACTGTGCACAACACCCTGACAATCCAGGACTGAATTAGCTTGCCCGGAGTTGCTAGACAAAATATTTTAACCTGCCTAGCAGTTGCGCATTAGAGCTTTGGGTACAGCCCGCTCATTGGAAAGCCTGCGCCAGGCCTAAGGAAGAAATGCCTGGGCTCCGTTTGTGACCCAGACGCCTCTGATGGAGAGGGTGAAAAAGATTTCACTAGTCAAAAATGTGGTTCATCATTAAAAGCTCCACAAATGAAGAGAAGGGGGAGGAGAGTCATTTGTTCTATTTTTACAATGCAAGCAGGCCTTGGTGGTCTTTGTAATTCGGGGATTGATAGGGCTAGGATCTGGGAGCTATGCAGCCCCCACTTCTAACCTAACCTATAAGAGCTTCGTTAGCTTGATACCAGCAGCTACTCCAAGCTTTTTTTGACACTTGAAGCCAACCAGCATGTTAATGTGACGTTAAGTCTGTGTGTTTGGGAATGTGGATAAATGGATTTTCAGAGATATCTGGAGGACATTTCAAGCATAAGAGGACATATATGATGGACACAAAATGAGTGTTTACAAGTCATGTGGAAGTTAGATTGGTGTTAGCTGGTGTAGTGGCATCTCCATTTTACTGGGTGACTCCTATTATTCCAGAAACTGCTTTTAGCTCCTTCTAATCAAATCTTTATTTCAATCCTTGTCCCTGCCTTCTTCATGTAGGCTGCAGGGGTGCAAGCCGCCCCAGGCAAAAATAAAAAGCAAAGATTGTGTTTTGCTGACAGCATTCAATCTTTTAAATGGACTCCCGATTCTTGATTTTCAATCGTCAAAGGACAATCCAGAGTTTCCAAGACATTCTTGAATGATATCCAGGTAGCTGATCAGGGATCGAGAAGGTCCTGACACTGAAGGTATTCTAGCCATGTACACAGCAGCGCTTGTGAGCCCCGTCCTTGAATCTGGACCATCCATTGACCCTTCTCTGTGCTTATCAATGTTTCACATAGCTTTAAATAATAAGAATGGTCACCCATTTGGAAAAGTATTGAGCCTTTTCTTCAGTGAACACTGTGATGCTCCCATTACTTTAAATCCAATGATGGCAGAATGTTCTAGACCCATTGTTGTTTCTTTCTACTTCGCCACAACAATATCATGCCGTTAGTGAGTTCAAGCCAATCTAAAACTTCGAAATGTTCCTCAGTAAATGATCTTGCATCCCGCAAGACATTGTGCATGCTTCCCAAAAGATGAGTAAGCTATAGAGTATAAGTGAAATATAATAACAGCTCCTCCGGTTAGAACCAGGTTTGCTTGTTCCACTCGTCCATCTGCAGACGCCATAGCTTTTGCTGTTTTAGGTAATATATGTATATGTGGTGCTTGGTAAAAAGGGGAAAGTTCACTCCTTGCTTTAGAAACCCAAATATAAAAAGGCTTATCCTAGCCTCTGCACCATCACACACACAATTAAAGGTGGTATGAAGTCCATGGAGTTAGCAGTACAAAGTTGATGGAGTTGCGAAGTTGATGGAGTTGAGTAGTTGATGGAGTTGAGAAGTTGATGGAGTTGCGAAGTCGATTGAGTTGAGAAGTTGATGGAGTTGAGAAGTGGATGGAGTTGCTAAACAACTTCTGATTCCCCTTATCAAGACTCACCACACAGTGCTAGCCAAACCAAGAAACATGGCCATTTTTTTTCAGCATACCAGGTCATATTTTAAAAAGCATTAATTCAAACCAAGCACATGGGTTCAATGTATAAAATGAATTGACTTGCACCATGTGAAGTCCCTTGAAAGGGTCCATTTCTTTATGCATGGGTATCTTCACTGACTTGAATTTCGCTTTAAAGATAGGAATAGCATGGTGTGGCAACACATCTGTGACAACTGGATGGCAAATAGACCTTGATTAGCAAATTTGCCCTGCACTAATATCTGCCAAATTCTACTTGGACGTGCACTGGCACTGCATACATATATAAACGTGCATGAGAAAGCTTTCTGTAGTGGGACAAACATACACGGTACGGTACATCGCAGGGTATAAAAAAGGGTATTCTAATGAGGGTTTCAACACAATAAATATCAACAGCAGCAGAGATTAGACGAATTATATTATATGATAGTTCATTTCTAACGTGCTTAATACACAGAGGTTTCTAAGTGCGAACCTGTGTTGCTCTGTGTCGTTTTGCTTGCAAGGCGAGCATGTTGCCCCTGAGCTATCCTCCTGAGAATGCACGTGTTTCATAATGATCATTTATCCCATACCATGTTTGGGCAGATACATGGAGTTAATTTCACATAGCAGTACCTAATCACCTTTTCAGCTGTTGCACTATTAAGCCCATGTTTCACAATAAAGGATGTGCTGCACAAATAACCACACTCGCACTTTTAGAACAAAATAGACACTAACCATAGTGATTTGGGCAGCTTCGAGTGCGGCATCAACATGCAAGGAACTTATCTACTGTACATTACAGAAACAAAACATGTTGGCCTACTCCATTCATACTTGCCAACCCTACTGATTTAGGCAGTAGGCTACTGCTTTTTAATCAGGCCTACCACCCACAGGTTTTTGTTAGCGATCCTACTGCTTTTTCCAGTGGCAGGTAATTTATATGACTCCAAGGTAGGCTGCTTGAGACCAGCCCAGGACAAAGCATGCAACACATTAATTTGTCTGTGCTGTGGACGGGTAAGTGATTACTTTGAGGGATCGGCTCAGATCAATCCATTGACCTGAGAGCTACGTGACTCTGCCCTGCACTCTTGCCCGGACAGACGTTCAGTGAACCACCAGTGAAGACAAGTGGCAGACGCGTACCACCATAACACAGCATCTGGCTATCAGACGGAGGAGGGTATCAGTCAGTCGTTCAGTATTCAACTTGCACTGCAGGAATAAGTATGTACTCCCAGGCTGCTGTTACGGAGAAGTGGCAACATAGTTCTGTGTGATTATCTTCTGTAAAGTTAGGTGATTAAATTTGGTGTTAACTTACCATTCAGAAGTATACATTTTAAACATTTCTACATCATTCCATCTTGTGTTGTTGAAGGGCTGTGTATTTTAGAAGGCTCCAGTGGTGCCAACAAAGTATGTTTTGTGTTTTCCTGTAATGTCAGCATTATTTTTGAAAATCCTACATCTTTTTGGTCACAGAATGTTGGCAAGTATGCTCCATTTTCAAAATTAAGTAACGGAGGAGATTTTAGACAAAGCTGGGTTGCAGAGCGTGCAACTCAGCCCCAACAAATCACTAGCATAAGATACTCGAGAGAAGATGTAAACATCTGAAAGGCACTTCCACAGATTCCACAGCACCGCACCACTCAATCCACGTGCACAGACACACCCGCATCCCTCTAACACGTTGTAGGAGCAGGCACACTGCCAGTCCGCCGGCTCCCTTTTATCATGATTCCAATCACAACTACGTTTGTATTAAGGGGCTTGAAAGACCGACTGATGCCTGCACAGACAATAAAATCACCAAGGCTGACTGCCCACGGGCCAGTATGCAAGATCTCAAGTACAAGTGGTACAAGAGACACCCCGAAAAGGACAGTCTCAAAGATCAAGAAACGCAGGCTTGGAGGGGGCTAGGCAAGGAATGGATAGGGAGACGCACACAGGCGCAAAGAAACAGCAGCAGAAAGCAGACCCACTAGAAGCAACAGAGAGAAAGCGAGGCAACAAACAGACCCACAGGAGGGGGGAAGAAAAATGCAAAATAGAATGTTTGAAATAAATGTCATATAGAGTGACATACATGTTTAACTGTGTTGCAATCACAATTCATTCCCAGGTAACTATTGTGACATCAAACAATCGAGCTGCCTAAACTAGCCTTGTGTGCTTGCCCGTGCTGTGACTGGAAGCATTCTTACTTTGAGCAACCTTCTTTAGCTTCGTAGTCAAAACAAAAACGCGGGAGATCTCACAGAAACGCGTTTGGCGTATGCAGCACTCCGGAAACAACATTGCAATTGACCACAGACGCTGCAGCTGAAATGACCAACTTCCCAAACACAATGTTTTTCTTTGTCAATTGCAACAACACGATCGGACTGCCATCCCACAGAATGTTATTGCAAAAGTTATATGACATCACTGCAATAACTTGGCTCCCACTATTCAATGAAAGATCTCGTAACATAGTACCTACCCTTTACTGTTTTGCTGAATCAAGGACACAGACCAGCGGTGGCAGCAAGAAGATCCATTGGACATTTCTCTGAAATATATTCATCCCAGAAGGGTAAACATCATAATGCTGTTATGTTCCTAAATAGTAGACCGATCAGCATCCGAGCTTCAAAAAGTACCTTCCTGTGCCAATATTCGCTGCCAAATGGTGTGGACAATTCTCATATGCATATGTAAAATACCAGGTAAAATATGACAATGGTGCCGACCGAATCAGGGCTTCCTTTTGGTCTTATGTTACCAGGATGGCAACTACAATGCTGACTCTAGATACAGCGAGCCAAGCGAAATATGTTTTTGGCTAAAGCTGCATTTGTGCTGAATTTGGAGGCAATAACTCAATGGAATGGTCATCAGCACAAACCAATGTAGGGCTCCCATAATCGTCTGAAAAATGCAAGTGACTACATACAGTAAATAGTAATAGTAAGGACACACATGGCCTTATTTACGTCAACGTGGTGTGGGTGTAACTCTACATCTTTCTACTTCTGAATAACTATACTGTTATGACATATGTAGTCAGGCATGTACTCACTTTCTATAGGTGGGTAATATTTCACCAACCTAACCTCTCCTTTTGAAGGTATATTGAGGTATAATCCTATTTTAAAATGTTTTTGTTTTCTGAGCTCAAACTCATATTAAATAAAATTGAGGAGTGATTGTACCACCTTAAAATTGCTCATCTCCAGGATATGTTCTCAGCAGATACATCTTTGCTGTCAAATAGATTTGGATACAATATGGTTAAGTGCTCATTGCAAACTGCATTAAAAGCATTTGTGAGGACCCTAACTATCTACGTGATAAACAATGGTCTGTTATGGAAGCAGAACTTAACACGTCTTTTCATAGGGAGTGCAACAATGTGTTCTGTCATTCAATATCAAAATTCAATAGCAAAGTTTAGTCTGAGTTCCTGTGATATAGTACACAAGGGTCGCATAAGATTCTTTACCATCTTCTCTATGGTGACGGATCTACAAAATATGGCCACATTGCAAAGCTGAGGCTTCGGCTTACGTTCAACTGCCTTAGTAAGGGAAAATAATAGATAGCAACTCCCTGGTTTCGATAGCACATGTTGTAAAAGGTACAATTCCCATCTGTAGGAGGATGGAACACGCTTTGTGTGGCACGCAGAGACATGAACACACATACAAAGCTCACTCCTGAGTAGAGCCTTTTAGCTATGGCACAGTTGTAATTTCATGGAATAAAACTTAAAGGGAATCTCAACCCATTATTCGACACCAAGCATTCTCTTCTTCTCAAATCTCAGTATCAGGGGGTGGGAAAGGATGAAGGGACCATGCATTTGCATTAAAATAAAATAAGGGATCTCTTACACAGGGGACACAATAGGAACATAATGTTTATGAGCCCCAAAAGGGGGTCACAGGCCGGCGCCATCGCGAATAAATGGCATCAAAAAAAATCCTGGTGATGAATACCTGCCTTTAAGGGGAAGCGGGCCGCATACCAGCCCTTTCATTTCAGAGATGAGATGGATCTGAAAACCATAACCTGACTCGCTGATGCAAGGTCCCGCCACATGAGATCATCTCCACTGCATTAGTCTTGGCAAGCAGATCTTTCGCCCTTTTTTCCTCCGTGCGTTACAGCAAAATGTTAAATCAGCCTGGTGTCCATATGAATGTGTTTGATCTAAGGAATAGCCTACGGTGCCCTGCCATCATCTTCAGGAGACCTACTCTCAGATCTTCAGCAAGTGCTAATTTAATTTCCGCGGCGGAACAAAAAATGGCCTGATTTTCTAGATCAATATCTGATTGTGTTCGTTTGAAATGTCGACATATAAAGGCCCTTATTCTGGTCCAAAGACTTTTTGAACCACAGAGGTACTCCGCTCCAGCTCCCCTGGGATGTGACTGGAGGGCGGTCCTAGAGATCTGTAAGAAACTGTCCTGCTGTTGCTTGTCTTCTTCGAACAAGACTTTCTAAAGAGTGAGATGAGACGAAGCGAAGATCAAGAACCCGGAGGTCTTTATATCCATTTTTTTAATCTTTCCTGGAGCCTGCGTAACCTAAAAATAATCGTTTATACCACCAGTTTACAACAAAAAGAAGCCAGCCTCTAATAGGATTGAGAGAGAGAAGAAAGACAGCGTAGACTGGCCCCATCTGATTTACTTAATGATGAGCCTCCAACAACTTCAACACGTCCTTTGACATTTGGATTCTCTCCCCCTCGTGCCAGTAAATTGTAAGCGGAAGATAAATGTATCATCGCAACGAGACCGAAGCAACACAAAGAAGTGCCTTAGCTAAGGTGAAGGGTGGATGGGGTTATGTAGTAACATGTAACCAAAAAAATTGGTTGTTCATTCTTTAAAGTAGTAGGCAGTGGTATTTGTGACACAGTTATATAGAAAAAAATACATTGCAGGATGTTTGATATGGACACCAAAGTAAGTGTCTAAGCGCATAACAAAAGGACAGAGGCAGCTTGCTGTACAAAGAATATAGTGATGTGTAAAGATCAATGATAAACATGCAGATTCAGCATACACCCAGAGATAAACATTGATGGCTGTGCGGGTGAGTAATGTTGGAATAAGAAAGTTTTAATTTTCACCCTAAACCCATCAGATTTCCCACAGTTTACATTACTCATCCTCCCAAGCAGTCTGCCATTTGATTTTGATTCTAAGTAAAAACCTATAATCTTTAAATATAGACATACCTCTGAATTCAGAAACTATATCTAATGCCTTCAAAAATAGGAAATATCATTTCTTTGGGTGGGAAGACTTTCATGCATGGCAGGAACTCGGGGCTGGGGTTCAAGCACAAAGCCTACTTTTATGATTACTTGAGGGCCTCATTGATCCTTGGCACATCACTGTGTGATTTGTCAAGATTTTCATAGCTGCTTTTGGGACTTACAAAGAAATGCCTGCTTGGGGTAAATAGTGTGTATTTACTGCCACAAAGTAGTTGGCTGTGTAGCCAATCCTCTAAATATCCCATACAATCTCAACTCATAATTAGCTGGTATTGTAAAATCAGGAGGGATTTAAAATTGCGCATGTGATTACTGTTTCCACCAAACTCATAATTAGGCAATTCCACATGCAGCACGTGTTGTATAAGCCATGCTGTAAATATCCCACGAGATCTCAACTCATAATTAGGAGGCATTCTAAAAAAAGGAGGAACTTCAAATGCCGCTTGTTTTTACTATTGCCCCATACTCATAATGAGGCCCTAAAACGACTCAATTTTAGATTTGCGTAAATCACTTAAACAGAGTCAAAGCCCCTGTCTCCTAACTCTCACGTTCATGCTTTAGTCCTACACAAGAGACAGGCTAAGTGGGCAAATAGCATATAAAGGGAGGTAGAAAAACAGACAGAAATACTATCTGACTGATAGTCACAGAGAGAGAGGCATTCAGACTGAGAGAGGCATGCAGACTGATGGATGGGCTGATGTCGAGAGGGGACTAGAGAAGCAAAAAGAAAATGGGAGAGAGGGAAAGAGAAAGATATTAACGAACAAGCAGATGGGTACTGTTGATATGAAGATACTGGGCCTAATTCACAGAAGCGTTTTATAATGGCAAAACCCCATTGGAAATTCTGAATTAGGCCCAATACCTCAAAACAGATTGACGGTTTAGAAACAAATACACAGTGCCGTAGTTATATAGATTTTAGGTGGTCCGGTATCCTTGTGCACTTAATGTAAAGGAAACGTGAATTGTGTTGCTTCCATTTCAGAGAAAAATGTCAGTGAACGACCATGTACCATGTACTCTTGTCAAAGGGAAGGGTGGGGATCAAGGGAAAGGGATAGAAAGGAAGGAGAAATAACAGGGAAGCAGAGAGTGAGTAGTTACGCTAAACAGATACTGAGGAACACATGGGGGAAAAGGTGGCAAGAGGAAAGTCCACATTGAAACAAAGAAGAATGGGGACAGGGGACAGGGGAAAGGAAACAGAATAAGAGATACTGTGACAGATAGAAAAAAGGTCAAAAACACAACATACAAGAGAGAACACGAAAAAGATGGTCTAGACCAAGGGTGCACAACATGCGTCGCTTCACACCATGATTTCTAGCACAACAGGCGAGAGGAGTTTAAAATAAAGGTGCAGCCCTTAAGTGGTCACTTTCTCTCTATATATTAGAGAGCAACACAGAAATAAGTGGCTGACACCTTCTTTCTCATTTATTTTTATACATCTAAGAGAACAAAATTACCAAAGCAAGTGAAACAAAAACATTGCAGCCACTGCTTAATTTGTACCATGAAAACGCAACTAGGCCTCGAATTTTAGACAAAAGGTGAATGGAAAGTGGGCACCAACTTGAATTGCAGTGGGTTTTTTAAACAATTGAAAGATGTTTTTCTTTAGATGATTGAATTTCATTTTTGGTATTGTAGTTATGATACAGGAGGACACATAGTTCACATGGAACATGGTATTGAAATGAATGAAAATGAAAAACGTAGCCATGAAACAAAGAATACAGAGGAATAAAGGAAGGGTGACCTTGAAGAAGAGCAGAGGGGATTGACATGCGACTTTCTGCTCTGGTTGTAAATAGAACTCAAGGTCAAGGGCACACAAAGGGATATGGTGAGGTGGCTTTAAAAGTGAATGCGAGGAGAAATCGCAAGGTGGGAAGAAAGGTTTTCAAAAGTTCTGATGACAACACAGTTTCATGGGTAGGTCTTGTGGTGGAAAAACGAGGGGCAATGTATTACAGTTTTAAGTTCATGACAGTGTAAAATATTAGTGCGTTCCTACATTTATGTTATGTTATTTGGCATTTATATAGCGCTCTAGATATCATTGGTATGACCTCAAAAACTCAAAATGCTCCATATCAAGATCACAGGTTATTGAAGTGGACCGATATCTTCTAGCTTGTACATGTTGATAGCTTATCTTTTTTTTAAGGGTTTACAACTATAATTTTGTAGGACACCAAAAATAAATCTCATATTGTCGCTTTCAAACACTGTTTAAATAATACAATTAAATAAAGTGTATTTAAATAAAGTGTATTTTAATGTTCACATTACCTTTCGTGATTTGTTTACATGAGTGGCTGTCATTTGGATTTCATTCTATTTCATGAAAGTTAAACAATATGGCCCTTGAATAAGGAATTTTTTTGTGTGCTGTGTGTGTGTTAGAAAAAGGTAGCCTCGTGCCCTTCCTTCATAACAGCGAATGACTGCAATACTACATGCGGCATTCTGTGAGAGAGAGCCTAGCTATCCCACAATCAGTTTGGGAAGCAGAAAGTTGAGATAAGGAACCGGATCAAAACATATTCGCCACTTCGTCAGCCAAATAACAAGTGACAGCAGCCATTACCAACTACAAAAGAGATTGATCAAATAATCTCATCTGTAGAATTAAACCATAAACCAGTCAGAATACGCGCTCGCCGCTACAGTGAGCCTGGGAGGCGCACTGTTAATGAAAACCAGAGCAGATACACGTGTCGCACAATTCGGGATTACTGTTCGGCGCCGTCAGGGTCCACCTGAATGAAACACGGACCCCCAACGGTGGTGGGAATAGTGTGTACCCGCCTGACAAACCAATGACCCAGCGACAGCATTCCAACTGAGGCGCCGAAATATGGTGGAAACGTAATTCAAAAGAGAAATCATAATAACTGAGCCGGCGTTTCTTAATGCGGCGGTGAAGAGCCTTGGCTGCGCAGCACGTATATTCGGCGTTGTAGACGTTCTTTCTGTGTACTGAAATAGGGGGAACAGGCGACGTAAAGGGAACATTCAAGCCGTTGTTGCCACCAAGTCACTAGAAGTGGCAAAGCAACGCTAAGAACTCGAAAGAAATGGGCAGCGCTGCCGGTGACTGGCAGACATCACCGTAGCTGCTACGTGATGTCAGGGTTGCGACTGCTGTCGCACACTAATGCGTCGCTGATGGATAAGTAAAGCCGAGAGAGGCCGCTGTAATGGGGTTTATTAGAACATGCGTCTGATCATTCCCAGCATGATTACTACCGTTCCCTGAAGGATTCCATGGCTGTTCCATCCTCGGATCTTACACAATTGCATCCTGATGATTTCAAAACCGAGACGTCCAGAGTTTACTCATTATCAACCCATGATGTTTCATATTACGGAATAACAAGCCTTCCTTTTTTATTTTGAAATTTTCATGCATTGGCCATGACAGACCAGGGTTCAGATTGAAGTCGTAAAATGTTTGTTATTGAATGTCGTGTAAGGAAGGAAAAAGCGTCGCTTACTGGCCAAGCTGAGAATGTTTAAGATCACAGTGAAAGACGGAGAAACGTGCACACGTACAGCCCGGATCATCTGAAAACAGATGGATTGCCTGGGTTCCACGGCCGGAATCCTAACAAATTCTTGAAGTGGGGCAAGATGGCAGATGTACTTTCCACATGAGGGTCGAAATCACTCTATGGCTCTCATGTCCAGTACATGCAAGGCCGGCGCTGAGCATGTGCAACATGTGCGGCTGCACTTGTCCATAGCTCTCAACCATTTCTGTCACAAAAGAGGGTGAAAACAGCAGATTTTGTTTTTGGCGGGTGAGAGCCCATTGAATGAATGGGCATACAGGAGGCTTGGCGGGTGAGTCAGCTCTTTATAAGGCGGGTGACACCCGCCAAAAGCTTGTGGGTTGAGAGCTATGCCTCAACCTCTCGAGTCAGAAAGGCGGGTGAAAACACACAATTCTGTTTTAGGCGGGTGAGAGTCTATTGAAGCGAAGGGACAGATAAAGAGTTTTGCGGGTGTGTGAACACTTTCTATGTTGGGTGACACCAACCAAAAGCGGGTGAGTTAAGAGGTACGACTTGGTCCCGTTGGTGCCATTGACTGTCTGACTCCCTGTCTCCCTCCCTCTGTTGCAGGCTGTAGCATGGGCCGTGTTTGTCCCGTGTCGTGAGTGTTCATGCACACACACACGGGCGGTCCATGTTAGGTGCAGCAGAGAGAAGATAAAAAATGATGTGCAAAGCAGCATGGAGGTTGGGGGTGTAGCAGGCCATGGCCCACGGGGGATAGAGCGGGCACTGAGCAGGTGGTTGCCGGCGGGACTGTACAATGTAATATTTTTTGGTGCCCCGGCATGATTTCACGTGGCATTACCAATGGCCGGAAAGCCTCAGCAAGATAAAGAACTCTCGAGGAGCCAGTTCTCACCTTGCCAGCCATCAGTAGGAGGTGGAGACAAAGTGACTTCAGTGCCTGGACTCTGGAGCGGAGCCCCTATGGACTCACAGGGTGTTGTGGCCTGGTCCTCACTTGGACGAGCACTTCAGCAGCAGGTAAGGTACCCGTAAACACCCAGTTTCGGTGAATGGCAACTCGTTAGTGTTTGTGTGTGGTCTGACTGTAAGCATCCCAGTCCCACGGCCTGGCTCGCTGGCCCAGTGTGTCGACTACTACATGTCTTAAACCCGCACAATTTCTTTTTTTCTAGAGAAAGTGTTTCCAGACTGCACACTTTTATGTGGACGACAGCAGTTCACCTCGCCTGGTGCCAAATTAAAGTATTCCCATAATACCCATTCCAGGTGAGTCAAGTCAGGCCCTGTTGTTTCCTGGGGCATTACATGCATTTAAAAAAATGATTCCTCAGGACACCGTGGAAGCGATCAGCATGCTTTGGGGAAGGAAAGCTTGCCTTTTTTAACCCTTTTTTCACTAGTGTTTAGTGTTGCTGAGCTCTCAGACAAAGGAGCCATTGTGCTCTATTTTGCAAACGCCGAATCGAAGTTCTATGCAGCGTTTTCAAAAAAGCGCACAATGGAGGAAGACCTTTACATGGGTGCTGGGGTGGCAGCTTCCACATAGCAGAGTTTTCAAGATATGGACAGACGCGTTGCCGGGTCGAAAGCTCGAATATGGATGGTGTCTGCCAAAGTGCAAGGGCAGAAAGTTGTGCAACAAAGCAGGGTTGGGACAATGTGTGTGTGTGTTTGGGTGGGTCGCACGTGGAACTAAGCAAACTTCCACAACCTCTGAATTTCGCTTGAGGGAGACAAAAAATGACACTTTAGAAGCCTGCATTTCCTCTTAAGCCGGCCTGATATGCGCACATTTTTCACAAGCTCCTCCTTTGCGAACGTGGCCTGTTTTTCCAAACCCTTGTGGTAGATTCAGGGTCCCCCACCCGCTGAATCTCTATATTGTCAGAGAAGGACCCATGGGTCAGCTTGTTCGTGGGGCTGGGCTGCGTGTAGGTGGTTTTGTTGTGCGTGTGGTTACTATGGGATTGTGGTGTAGGTCAGGATATATTGTGTTTATGAGTTGTGTTTGCAGACTCAGATTATGAGCGTGACATTGAACTTATGCTTGTGCTTTTCAATATTAAATTCATGAAACATTATCCCAATCACTGGTGGTTTAGACAGACTCGAGCATTGCTTTGCATTGCAGTGCTGGATGCCCTCACGATGGGCACACACGGACATGCAAATTGATGTTTCTCATCCGGAAAGGCACACTGAGCTAAAACAGGATTGTCTACCCCCAGTCTGGGGCAATATTCAAATTATGGAGAAGCATGTTTGCATGCAAGTAACCCACACTTCCTGTGATGTCACTTCCTGCAATGTCATCCCGTGCAAATTAAGGGGCCTGCACTCAGACCGGCCCGACTACAACCAAGACAGCTGAGTGATATTTAGAAGGGAGGAAAGCCTTCTTATGATGTCCCCGCCTTACAATCAAAAATGCTTCTGCTCCTGCAGTACAGAGGTGTCTGCTAAATGCCCAGCTGCTTCTCTTTTTCTTTTAGTATCCTGGTCACCGAATTCTACTGCCACATCTTCAATTTATTTATTATTCTATTCAGGGTATACATAATGGTGTGGGCCTGTCCCCAGGGGCAACACAACGCAATGAAGCTGGATCCAATTCAGAGCTGTGCAGTTTACAGGTGCATGCCCCACGGTTTGGAAAGAATAATAAGCGGAGCGGAAGGGACCAAAGGGGATGTTTACATTACATAGGGGAATACAGCAATAGGTTTAATTTGAAACAGGAGTCCGGGGTGATTGTTAGGTGGGGAGTTGGGGATAAAGGGGTGTGAACAAAAGTGTTCTGCGCTAAAATGGAGTTTGGGGAGGATTATGAGAAGGGTGTCTAGGAGCAGATGATGTATCCTCCATTTCTGTACCTGACTGTCTCAGCTAAGGCGGGGGAGCAATAAGAAGAGAACACAGTTTGGCACAGTTACTGGAGGGTCTACACCAGGGACTCTCTAGTTAAAGTTATTGCCATCTTTTTAAGACCTTCATTTTTGCCCGAAACCTCAATGCTTCTTCAGTAATCTATATTTAAAGTTTCATAAATATCGATTTCGCCCACTCTGAAATGTGTGCTGGCTCCAAGTGATGACCGGCACAAGTCCATGCTTTCTGCCCATGTCTGACAAACACAGACTGACAAAGACCCGCTTGCATGGGTACCTAATATTTTGAGTACCTGTATGATATATTATTTTCCTCATATGCAAAGTTAAATATACATACATAACAAAGGATGTAAAAAACACAGACAATACGTAACTTGTGGAAAATCTCTGCGTATAAAGCCCATTTCTTGCAGCTGTGCCTGGGTAAGCATTGATTGATTCAACCTGTGTGCCCTGTGTAAAACGCTTATAATCTAGTGCATGTTTACTCTTGTTCCCCACCTGCCACCATTATCGTGCACTTATCCTGTTCTCGGAGAGTTGTTTCACCCCGTTTCCGCTTCCCCCTCCTGTCCTCCCGCCCTCCCTTCATCCCATTGGCTGGAGTCCCACCTGCAGGTGACCGGAAGCCTCACCAAGCACCTTAGTGTGTTTAAAATACGTGCGAGGAGCATGAAAGCCCATTTCTTGCAGCTGTGCCAGGGAAAGCATTGATTGATTCAACCCGTGAGCTTTGTGTAAAACGTTTATAATATAGTGAGTTTTTACTCTTGTTCCCCGCCTGCTGTCATTATTGTGCACTCCTGAGCGTGCAGCAGTACTGGGGCAAGCGCTCCAGCCTTGGAGGTCCTTTTTACTTATTGCACTTTTTTCCGCACCTGGCAAGGCTCCTCTGCTCACTGCACCCTAAGCCTGCCTCCTCCCACACACCTGAAGCAGATTGGTCTTCTCGATAGACCATGTGACCAGAAGGTCTCCTGTTCAGAAGAACTCCCAGGGCCGTCTGCCTGTGCAGCCGGTGAAGGGCACAAGGCAAAGGGCAGCTTCCCCCCTTTGCACCTCCATTCCATGTTTGCCCCTGTTAGCCCATGGAAGCCCAAAGATAGACCCAACAGCAACAACCACTTAAGGTGCTACAGGTGGGGAGCACAGCCATTACTGGGCTCCAAAAAACCTCACCATGTTGACATTACTACTGAAGATGGAGGTCCAAGTGTGGCCCTCATGACTCCTACCCGACTCGCAGCCCGAAGGCAGAGAAATGATAGATGTACATCACTCCTAGGCCCTTCATTGCCATTGCAGATGTGAGAAACATTACTCACTGCTCAGGGAGCCATTCAAACAATACCCGACTGATGATATGGAAGAGTTAGAGTTATCAATCTAACAAGTTGACTCACTTTGACCTCGAAAGGCTGAGGATGTCATCACTGTCATCACTGACATCACAACGTAGGTGCACGTAGCCATGAAGCATATAGGCATCTATGCACAAAGCTACACAAACACTCATTAGTCTATTGCAGATAGACACGAAACAAATGCTTATGACTCGTGCTGATAGAGGACTGACACACATATACATTAGAGGGCCTGCAGTAGCGGCCCTATAGTTATGGCTAAGTTGCTCAACTCCTAGAAAGAGCACATTTTGGGCAGTTATGACATTTCCCCACTGGAGGAATCCTCACCGAACTTTGCAAAAAAAAGTATATGTCCCCCTTGGAATGATTCTGCGAAGTTTGTTGCGGTTTCATCTGGGGAGAGGGGGGTGTTTATAGGGTGGGTCCCAAATGTGTGGAAATCCTCATAGATGCAATGGAAAAAAGATTTTGCTTGCACCTACAGCCCAAACCACTGGATGGATTTTCACCAAATTTGCAGCAAGAACAGTGGATTGGTCCTGAAAGCGTGCTTTTGTAAATTTGGTGTTAATCCATCCAGTAGTTTATAAAAAAAGGCCAAAAAGTAGGTCAACTAAAATTTGTGATATCTGTGTCCGGTCCGCATACTCATTTCCTAATTCGGAGTGCGCAGACACCCATGGGCCAATCAGGGTCTGGTGTGGTGTCTGCGGACATCATACGCACCCGCTGATTGGATGCTCAAAAATGTGAGGCGCGTCATAATTTTGGAAACGGTCGCCATATTGGATCTGCGGATAGTGCAGCGATTAAAACGTGTGAAAAACACATTTGTGGTTATTTTGTGGCGGATAGAGGTTCTGGAAAGAGTGGCGGGAGTGGAAAAAAGTTGATAGGGAACAGTTTTTATAGTTGAAAAAAAGGTGTCCAGGTACTGCCGAGTCTGTGATCCCTTCTACTGTCTGCGGACAGCGCAGTGAGAGAAAAGTTAGGAAATTATATTTGGGGTTATGGAAGGGATAGTTCACTCTAAAATGTTATTGGCCAAAAAGACGGCCCATAATCAAAAATATATATAAAAAATATTATTAAACAAAATTCCTATGTAAAATTTAGAGCAAATGAGGCTCAAACTCAAACATTTCAAGCGCTAGAAGGCATCCATTTTGTGAAATGGATTAGCCACCTGTCCTTGTGTTAAGCTCTGCCCTTGCAGCACTCATGAAGCAAAAGCCAACCAGCTGTAATAAACAAAAGCTACCAGTAGGGGTTCCATGTTTCAAAATCGCAGCAAAAATGGCTGTGAATACAAAATATTGCGGTGAAAATGCTGTGGTTTTGCCGACACAATCCTGTAAAGGATGTGGAGGACACCCCCGCAACCCCCTGACCCATTATACCATTTAAGGTGAGTGGGGGGACCCCCCGCAACCCCTGCCCCCTTAAATGGTGTAATGGGGTACACATTTACCAGGTCAAACCACATTTTTTTACCAGTGACATTATTGCCCGATTTTATTACCCGCTACCCCAGTAGGTGGCTTTTGCTTCACTATTGCGGGAGAGCAGCAAATGCAGGCAGGTAGGCTGCATTCCGGTAAGTGCTTTTTAATTTGTTTTTCTTATAAAATCACAGCAATTATAAATACAACGGATTGTATTTATGATTGTCACTTAAAAATAAAACCACAGCAATCACAAATACAACAGTGCTGTATTTATGACTACAGCAGCTTTCGCTTTGAGTCTCCCGGGCTCTGCCGAGCCGGGGGAGCCCGGCAGACTGAAAGCAAAAGTACCAGCATTTATAAATACAACGTTGTTGTATGCAGCTGGGTGCTGCCCCTCCGTATGTGCGGCCAGGAATCCTCTATCTTCGCTGGAGAGTCTGAGATCATGTCGGGTCACCAATAATGTAGGGTAACTCCTTGACAACCAGACGTAGAAAAGACAACCTGCTGGGGAAAAAAGCTAGTGCACATTTTTTCAAGAAGAACAAGAGCTTTATTTTGTATACAAAAAGGCAAATAGCGACAATGGTATTATAAGTCCACTGCCACAGAGCTCTCTACCCTCCTCAACATGGAGGCCACTTTATAAGCACAAAGATCTTCATTTTATACTTAAAATCCTAGATAAAATAGCCACCCAGCAGCTGCAGGACCATGTAGAAACCCATGCATCACTACACCACCAACAGTCTGGTTTTAGAGCAGCACACAGCACAGAGACAGCCATGATGGATCTCCAGAACCACATGCTAGGACTCATGGACAGGGGTAAAATTGGGATTCTGATGCTTCTCGATCTTAGTACGGCATTTGATCTGGTCGATCATGATCTACTGGTCAAAGCTTTGCGAGACATTATGGGCTGCTCGGACATAGCACAGAAGTGTCTAGTTTAATTTCTCACGAATCGCCAAGCTATAGTTCACTGGGGAGGCAATTTTTCTGATCCTATACTAATTCTCTTTGAAGTGCCCCATGGTGCTAGTCTTTCACCTGTGCTCTTTAATCTGTATATGCGTGCACTGTGTGACATCTTGATGGAATCCAGAGTTTTCTTCACCAATTATGCTGATGACACACAGTTAACAATAGAGCTAGATGGATCTCATAGAGCAGACAGTGAAAAGATAGGACTTATATACAGCAAAATAGATGACTGGATGCAAGCCAACTGGATGTGCCTCAACGATTCTAAGACTGAACTCATGTTGTTTGGATCTAGCCGCCTCCTACAAAAATTGGGGGGAAGAGTATAAATCATTTCAGATCAAGGAGGCCATCATAACTGTATCCAGCCAGGTTAAAACCCTGGGTATGATGATGAACTCCTCTGTTAATTCAGAAGCCCAGGCCAACCTCTTGCGAAAGAACACAGCCTACTATTTGCGGCTTATGAGGATTATTAGACCTTTTTTGAGTGAAAACATCTTGGTCACCATTGCCAGGGCCTGGTGTTGTCCAGGTTGGATGATGGCAATGCCCTTCTCATAGGCGCTCATACCAAAGACCTACACATCTGTCAAGTCATTCAAAATGATCCGGTAAGACTAGTAAAGCACCTTACAAGAAGAGACCACATTAACACGGCTAGAAAAGTGCTACATTGGTTAGGAGTCGAAGAGAGGATTACGTTTAAATCCCTCACACTCGTGCATAGATGCCTTTTTGGGAAAGCCCCCAACTATCTGAAGAAGAGTTTTGTACCCTACACGCAGATGAGACAACTGTGCTCGGCTGGAAAAAATCTGCGTGTAGTCCCCAAACACAACCTGAAATCAGCGATGGGCAGATCCTTTGCTGTGCAGGCAGCTCAGATGTGGAACTTCCTTCTAGTGATTTTGAGACTACAGGAGAATCACCTACAATTTCGAAAAGCACTTGAAGACACACCTCTTCAAGTAATTTCCACTCTATAGACCTTCTATTTCTCTAGCTGCACCACTAAGATCTTTAGACAGTATGTGTTTTGTTTGTCTTAACGCGTCCTGATGCCTGCGGGCTACCGGCGCTATATAAGCTCACATTACATTACATTACATTGATGACACATTCGATATACAGTATTAATCACCCATTCTCATTGGCTACCACCTATACACGTGCTAACAATCACATATGCCCCTTGTGCCAATTGGTAATGGCGTCTTCTCTGCCGTCTTCTACACACGTGGGTCATTCATTTTTCACTTCAGAATACTGCAAGATAATTGGTAAACTTAAAATGACAACATCCTACCTTCACTTCTAACTATGTGATGTGCACCCGGTCATTAACATGAACTCAGCAAATAACTTGGAGGTCAGTCTGGTCCCTGCAAACAAGGAAACTCTTTTTTCATCCCAGACACATAGGTGCCCCGATCGTGCCTCCCCGTCATAATCTTATAAAATGGCATCACCCTTTGCTCTCCCAGGCACAAATCACAGACCTTGTTGTGCTTAGCTCCTCATGCATCATCTACCCTTCCCGGGGGATGGACCTAATCCATCCAATTTATGAAGGATTTAAAAGCACTACTCTGGTAATTCAAATAGAATGACCATTCTTCTGGAGGGCGTTAGTGTCCTAAGTCTCAGTTCCCGTTTTGGCAGCTTAAGACCTCTGCCCCAGCTCCCATGAACGCGGCCTTCATGCTAGGCAGCAGCCAGCCTCCTTATTCACTTCTAACATTACAACCTAATTATTTAAAGGGCTGACTTGATACAATTATGTGTGTGTATATGTGCGTGTTACTTTGCTGCGCCTTGGGATTGGAATGTGCCAATCAAACGAAAGATGAGACCTCGTTGTTCTGTGTTTCCAACACAGTCTGTGAGGATTCAGGCCCACTCTGGAATACAGCCCTAGTTAGTGTTATGAATGTCACGCAAATGCAATGTATTCTCAGTGACACTATCACAAAGTAATGGTTAATATTCAACTACATATGTTTCTTAAACACATGTGTTCCCTGTGAACTACTGCCACCCATAGGTTCCTCCCTGCCCCCTGTACCGTCCTGTAAGCATTCGCCATAGTTTCATATATTTTTCGCAGTCTAAATCATTTCGGGGGTGCGGTGATCTGAAAGTGCATCCCTACATTAATAAAAAAAGCCAGGGCTTTCACAACCTTGCCAGATGGCAATTCATCATGCGCACCCCTCTCCCACCCCTAGTCAAACAGGTTGTAAGCCACCCTCCTGAGGGTCTGGTTTATCCTCAAGGCGAGAACATAACTGAATGCCATCTGTACTGCCATGTTGAGGCCCAGACTGAAGCATCATGTCCATTTTAACTCTCTGTAGAGAAATGTCCCCAACTACCCAAGTCTGGACTCTTCTCAAGCATGGTCCAGTTTCTCTCTAATCCAGTTAGCCACCTGTGAAGACAGTGAATGGGCTGATCAGCAACATCTAGGTCAGCTGCACTGAGTGCACTTCAATACCAGTTTTAAAGGTGTCTCTCAGGCTTTTATTTCCCTGCCTGTAGTCGGGGAGTTCTAGAACTGGGGCCCGTATTAAGCCATCTGGAAAGTGGTTTGACGGGCAGAGGCCTGCTGAGGTTTCTGTGGTGTCTACACAGCCACATAGATGACACCGGATCCCCTATGAGTTATGACATCTTGAGAGATCCCACCTGAAAGAAGTTATTTTTCCTCTCACAGACCACCAACCACAGATAGTGGATTTAAAGGTGTCTGGTGTGCCTCTCCTATCCTGACTGTACTGCGGGCAGAGGTTCCATCTCTAAATCCACACAGGGATTGCAGAAATGATCTGACAAGCTATCAGAAGTCCCAGCCACTTTTAAATGGCCAGCAGGTTTGTCAGGAACCACGTCTGGTAGAAACATGGAGACTGGGAGAACAACCAACTCCTGGATGTGCCAATGCCCCAGAAATATGGCATCCTTCTCTGTGAACTGGCCCGGGCATCCGCTGTGCACCGGTTCCTGGTTTTGGAATAGGCCAGGGCCTTTGCTCTGTGCCTGTTCCCCTTTTAGGAGTGATTTAGGACTTCTGCCCTGCACCTGCTCCTCCATCTGCCTCAACAGACTCCCCAGAGTGGGACAGACCCTCTGTTCCTGACAAACATCAACCTGATTTACTGGGCCTCCAGCTGAAGATAACTCCTCCAGCTCCGACATGCCCTTTAGGTCTAAAACCTCCCTGTCCACCATTGCAGGTATCTCCTTTACACCCGTAGGCAACCCTGAGATGACTTAATCCGGTGCTAACTCCATAGTCAACACAGTGGCCGCTGAGTCCTCTCTCGCAAGAGTAGGAGCCTCAGTGGTCCTGGCTTGCCCAGGCGTGAACGGGGAGCTATCAGCGAGACTGGTCTCCCGCATTCTTCAGCGTGAGAAACCTCCTGTTTTTGAACCAGGACAGGGAATTCGACTCAGCACCTGTTCCCTTAGTTGGAGTGGTTCAGGACCTCCGTCATGTACCTGCTCCATGGTTGAGGAAAGCTCAGAGCCGCAGCCCTCAAACGCTTCCTCCTGTGCTGCTCTCAGAGATTCCACTCCAGTTACTGTCATGACTATCTCTGGGTAAGGAGGCTATTTCCCCACAGACCAACAGGCACCTTACTGAAATGTAGTTCTTTACTGCAACACAGTGCAGGGAGGTTTCACTCCTTCAACTAAGCCCTACTGTTTGCAAGGGACAGTACTTCAGACTATTAAACCCACTTATCTGCAGGTTGGTCTTTGGGTGTACTGCACTACCTTCACCAATCGTTTGACAGCTGTGACACTATCAGCAGTGAAACTCAAAGTGGGAGACTTTTCCCCTTTTCTGGAGAAAGTCCAGAAATATCAGAGTCATGGTGGGAACTGGGGCCCCCTCAAAGGACCCAGTACCATGCTCTCTCAGAGTGAGGGAACTTTCAGCCACTCCCAGGCTGAGATACTGCAGGATGTGTGCACTGACTGAGGACTACAGCACACATGTGGGAGCCCTTAAGGGAGCAACTGGTTCCCAAAGGGGCGTCGATCGGACCCGGGCAGCTGTGATCTCCACCAACATGATGCGTAGTGCCGAGATGACTGTCTGGGCTGGCCCGCCTAATTTCGTCTGCTTGATCCGTAGAAGTATTCTCCTGCAAGTGGAGAAAGGGATTTAGCCACCCGTGGATTTTAGTGATGGCCCCCTCCCACTGTTCTCGTTCTCCTCCTCTCATCACCTCCGATATTCCCTTTTAGTAACGTCACCTTATGTTTTTAAATGATGAGCTCTCCATCCTGCATGGCATGCAGGGGCGCGTAGTTACTTCACTGGTTTGAAGGTGCTGGAGGAGTTCCGGAGGAATATTGACTCCGGGGTTTATAAAGTTCAAAGAGTTCAATGTGTCTGATGTTCACTCTTATTCCATTCCCTTGTTGAATTGCAACTGGTTCAAAAGAATATTGCCTGGAGGCAGCTGATGGCGTTCAGGTAACAGTCTGTATTACCCAACACTATCCGGTAAAAGTTGCATGAGTTTAACTTGTTGTTTTTCTCCCTTTATAAGTGCGGCAAATGAAGATGAGGCGTATTAAAGGGTAATGCCTCAGGTGGATAATCAGGTAAGCCAATGGTGGTAAGAGATTGTATTTGTCGGCTCTCTTGGCTCACCTTGTTGTTTCTTTTGTTTTCCCCCAGGTGCGGGATTTCGGCGAAGAAAATGATGGAGGCAGTGCCGGATCGAAAAATGCTGCGAAGACTGGTGAGTATGGCGCTGCGCTGCAGCTGGCGATGCGACGCATGCAGAAATAATGTCCTTTTCAAGTTCGAAGACGTGATGGATCCGGAATCAGGTAAGGATTGAAATATCGGTGTTCTAACCTTTCCTTCTTCTTTCCTCTTTTGCTAGGAGTTCTGGATTCGAGACGGGCGTGGCTGAAGACTGGATGCTGACTGCAGGCATAGTGAGCGTTACACTGCTGGATGCAGAATAACGCGAAGCGTGTGTTGCTGATCGGGCATGGTTTAAATACCCTCCAAAGTAGTTCCAGGTAAGAAGTTCCCCAGAACCACACCCGAGTAAAAAATAGTCCCTGTAACAAAATAGTCCCATCCAAGCCTCACGTTGGCTTGGATTCAGTTGCAGCATGGTCTGCATGAGGTAGGTAATGTCTATGAGCCTGGTGCCTATGGTGCCAGGACTGATTTCTATTATGAGCCTGGTGCCTAAGGCGCCAGGACTGAACCCAGACAGCCCCTAGCCGGGGCTGCTGGGGTTTTAATAAATATCTGGATGCCTGCTCCCGGGGCTGATGGGCTTGGTCCGGATGCCCGGGGGTAGCCATCATGACAGCAACTAAAGAATAGGGGTTTTCCCAGAAAAATCATCAATGGCACCTACAGATAAGCAAAGAACATCCCTAGGGAAATTACCCTGCAACAGCATCACAAAGCTGGGGACAGAGAAGAAATAACAGCAGTCCTGAGCTATTCACCACGCTTTAATTAATTGAAAAAAGAAATAAGAAAACTATGGCCAATTCTGAACACAGGCACTCACTCCCTTGCTCTGCCCTCCTTTGACATCAAAAGGAGACGGAACACAAGAGACTGTCTAGTACACACCCCAAAAGAAACCAATAAGGAAACCAAGGAAGTAACCATCTGGGGAGCAAACAAACCCATGGGCCACACCCCGTGTGGAGGATGTACCATGTGTGCCCAAACCACTCGGAGCACAAGCATCGGCATAGGGTGGAAGACCCCATGGGAACAAAGGAACCTCACAAACTATAAAAGCAAAGGAGTTGTGTACCTCATCACTTGTCCTTGTGTGCTACGGTATGTGGGCATGACAGTAAGGGAAGTGAAAAAAAGACATATCAAGCATAAGTGGTGCATCCCAAAAAACAGGATCTCAGCCCCCCTGGTGAGCCACTTTCAAACTCATGGACACACCCAGGACGAGTTCAAATGGACTAGATTGGAAAAAGTAAGACCACCACGAAGTGGAGAAAACTTTGCAGAAATGTTGCTAAGGCGGGAACAGCTTTGGATATTCTGTCTCAACATACTCCAAAATTAACTAAATGAAGAGATTGAGTGGCACGACCTTGCACTCATGAAATGAAGACCACACCAAAGGAGCACTCTGAAAACCCAATGCGTCCATTCACATTGGAGCAATGACCAACATCAGAACAATGCACAAACCCACCACTGCTGCTTCACTGACCATCCAGATATAACAGTCTCCCATGGATGTTACACCATCCTGGGATGTTCAATACCGTGCTTACAGTGTAGTATCACATTTAGAAACTGTGACACTTACATATAGGACACTTGTTTTTACAGCCGTTCCAAATACAGGATAACACCACTTAATAATTATTATGATGACCGAGAAATGCGCTAGAAATAAAATTGCATAAGCAACCTTACAGGTAACATGCAATCGGTCTATTAGCAGTCTAGCCACGCTCCAAGATGGCCGACGGCAAACATATTGAATTGAATCAGAAGATGGTCGTTATAAGCCACCACCAGGTTACTTAGCAACTGTTTTGTTTGCCGGCACAGGGGTATGACTGAAACAGCATCTCTCCAAACTGAAGGCTGGGATCTTCCGTAACAACGGTAAGACATTGGCACTCCTGCAAAGTGAATACTATGTAAATTGCCTGGATACAATGCGCTGCGTTCACAGAAGTGTGATCATTTCCGATGCAGTAGGACGCTCACGAGAGCAAATGAGGTGAGATATAACTAAGCGCGATTATGAATACAATCCAACATCACGTTTAGACTAGAAAGAACTTGCTCAAACAAACGCTAAGCGTAGCACATAAAGAACAACCTCAGAATGTCACTGTCAGAGCCATGTTCAAATATAACTAAGCTCGGAGATGACGGGGACAAACTTTCTCGACATCGGAAAGTAATTCGCTGCCAGTACGCCACTGAGTATAAATTGCCCTGAATGAAAAGCAAGAGCAATGCTTCCGACTCAGCGCATATGATAAAGAAGCCTATGCACATACACATGCGGAGCATAATGCGGACAGCACCTTCATCAATAACGCAGTGCTCACTGACAAATATTCGATTGCCAGCACTCCGGTGTAATACAACCGGCAGTCACACCGAAAGCAATGTTGAGCCCCAAAACAGCAAAGACAATGGTATGATAATATGAACAACGGTGGCGACCGTGGGACACAATCATATTGCAAAGAGACACTGGGGCAAGCCATTCACAACATGGTGATTTATAATGACTCGATTGTGAGAGAAAATGAACTGCCTAACAGTAGGGGTAACAATGGCTAATCTATACTTTTCCCTTGTTTTCAGGGAACCCACAATTGAAGTAAATACCTGGGATCTCTCGCAAAAATCAGAGACCGGGACTCTCCAACACCACCCAGATACAAGCCATCAACACCTGGGTTAAAGGTAACCGTACAGTATCATGATACTAACCTATGATCAAGAATGAACAAAGTAGTTGCACTATGCACATTTTCATGAAGTCTTAAAGTGGGGGTGAGGGTGCTGAGGGCCCCAGACAGAACATAATATGAATAAGAATATGAAAAGGTTTTTCACCCTAATGCTTAAGTAATACATATCCATGCAATTCACCAGGTATAAGAAATATAATCCTACCGGCCCCAGACCAGAACTATTTTCAACAATTCTCCCTAGGTGAAGGCAATGATTACCGCCATATCATATAGAGAAGACGAACTAATCAGACGCAGCAAGTTACAGGTCCTGATAAAGATGACACATGCCAGAATGTCATTGAAAGCGGTCGATCACCTGGATGGACGATACCCCTGAAGCTAAATGGGATACAGGATACAACTGATATCACTGCAATGGAGAACAGATTTTCTCCACCCTTTGCCAATTAACTAACGTTTTAAAGTAACCATAAGCAGTTCATCTGGAACTTTGTGACAGAAAGCCAATAAGAGCCTAAAAAAATTGTTCTGAACAGGGAGCACCTTTGGCCCCTAAAACATAAGAGGGAAAATAGAAAGGGATTATACGATTGTGGTTAACCAGCACCTTTTCCATATCCTGAAGGACAACACTGGTGTTCCACAGAGGATATTTTATGATCTTTTGATAAGATTTTTTAAGACGGATTTGGTTTCCCATAACCCATCACCAGATCTACAATATATTGTTCACACACTTCCTGGAAGGTTAATAAAACAATATAGAGACCCGGTGCCTTATGGAAATCGTTCCTCCTTGAAATGTTGACATCATTAAAGTAGACACTGCTCAGTTTACTCACCAAGAGACACACCAAGCGAGAAAACCTTGTAGATTTAGGGATAGCTCCCCTTTTCTTTCCCTATTAGATAGGCGGTCCACCACCTCCTACCTAGGGACAGGCAACCCACACAGGGCAAGGGTGTTCTTCTGTCTAGAGACTGGTAGGCCGCACATTTATTGTTAAAAGAAACAAGCTCTTACGAAATGTCTTTCCCTCAAAGTGTTTTCAAGTGTTAAAACAGTTTCCTTAACTAACACTTAAGGCCATTTGTTAATTCCAATCAGAATCCCTAATTGTTTTTTCAGTAGCAACCCAAACAGCAAAGTACAACAATCCAAAATAAAACAATGTCCAATCAAGGTTCTATAAAAATATATACTTTAATCAGACACACCATGTGCAATACTAGCTAACTAGAAAACATTGCAAACACCCACACCTGTAGAAGAAGCATTGAATGTGCACATATAGAATAAATGGTGATGAGACAAGGAGAGAAAAACAATCCAAAGACCACAGTGTTCAAAATGATATTTCTTCGAGTTGCAAAATGGGAATAAATGACCTATCCAGTCTCGAGGGCCCAAAAACAGACCAGGTGGTAAGGTTATTGGTCCAGAGAACCTTTGCAAAGGTCTTGAGGCTTCAACAGCGTTGAACTAGGCTTCTCTGCACTGAACGTGGTGTCAGCTTGGGTCAAGGATGTGGCAGTCGTGATGGCCCACCGGCAAGCTGCTGTCGAGTCGGGGTCGAATGGAAGGTGGCTGTGGTTTAGAATCATCTACTCGCGCTGTGCAGATTGGGCAGTCCCCAAGTTCAGTCAGCTGTCGCTGGTACCAGGCTGCGCAGGCGAGGGGATTCGATGCAGAGGCTTGACGGTCGCTGTTCGGGCAGGACACACCAGGGTCAGGTCAATCGACTAACAGGAGTGGCAATGAAGAAGCTGGTGCTTTGGATGGCGGCTCGTGTAAGGCAACAGTACTTCTTGGGTCAAGCCGAGGTGATGAGGTGTTTTTGCTAGAGTCGAACAGCGGATGGCGATTCAGAGAACAATGGACACCAAAGGGTAGCTTCAAAGGGTCCTGCTAGATTGCTCGGCATCAAGTATACAGAGTTATGGCTTGTAGCAGGTAGTTAATGACTACAGGGGCTCTAGCTGTTCTGGCTTTCAGGTGCTGTGAGTCCCATTCCAGGGTCTCAAGGGTCAATGTCCGTCTTTTTCTCAGGCCCCCAAACACAAGTAAGGCTGGCACAAACCGTCCCTTCAGGGAAACTGCAGCACAGTGAGGTCCTAGGGAACAGGGTGGCTGGCAGACACATGCTTATGGTCCAGCAGCAGTGTTCACCCCCAATGGTCCACGGGGATGGTTACTGGACAGATCTTGCTTATGCCTTTGGAATACCTGCCTTCACTGCACAACTGTAGGGCTTTAGAAAGGACTGTTCTCTCAGCAGGTCCGATTAAATCTTCTCAGGTTTTGATCTAAAGATGCTTCAAGATGATTACCAAGATGATTCCAGCTGGTGGGAGACCCTTTTCGTCTAGGCAAAAGTGCCCACGTGATTGGACTAAAGCTAGCCTGCTTTAGGAGTCCAATCCCTGCTCTTGAAATGTGTGGACTTTGCCCTTATGATGTCACACCCGAAGTGGAGGGCACAGGTAAGAGAAAGAGAGGCAGAGAGAATCAACAATGCAGAACCCACAGCTGTGCTGGACCCACAGGGCCGACACATGTGTGAAATCAAATTGGATGTAGCTGTAATAATTATGAGAATACCATCCACCATACTCTAAGTCAGGTATGACTTATGTTTAAAGATTATTCTGCACCAGGAGCCAGACCCATAATTATAGAGTTTTTGGAGCAGGGGTGCATATTTTAAATGCAGCCCCTGTGCTGCAGAGACTTGGATGTCACAGCAACAGTCAAGAGGTCACCCGTGACCTCTGAAACTGCTCTGTTCCACTAGTAGAGCACGTGCTGCAAATCAGGATACTGATGCAGCAGGGCACAAGTACACACTATGTTTTTGTCATGGAGTTTATGACAGGGGAATTTGATTAGCATGTTTCCCTTTCAGAGATGGAATTACCTGCATCATGTTATTACTTAATAAAAATCATCCAGGGCTTTCACAAGTTGACCAGGTGGCAATTTATCACAATGACTTGCACTAGGGTTCAACTGTTCGCAGAATTAACTGTAGATTCTGGTCAGGTCATCAGCCTCTCGGTTCAGCACTCAAACCATTTTCTTTTGCTAGATGGTCTGCTGAATGGGTTGTGATATTTCAGGTATTGATTGGTAAAAAATGCCCTCTCATACCTTTCCCAAGAGGGCTTTATGGGAGGGCAAAGGGGGCGCTTGCCTCAGGCCACTACCTTATGGGGAAGAGGATTGGCTGCCTGACGCAAAGTAGTTTTCCCCATTTCTTTAATTCATAAGTAACACGTCAGGATATAGATTGTATAGTGAGCTGTTGAGGGTGTACTGCTGCATAGCTGTTGTTGACAAGAGCATTCCATTCATATCAATCATTCATGCTTTGCTTCCTGAGTTCACTGCAGTGCATACAGTTTGTACGTTCTCTATAGTACAACTCCTGTAGCTTTATCACATTTTTGTTGTGGATCAACAGATATTGATCACTTGCAAAACCAAAATAGAAATGCATGTTGATAAATGTGAGTGTCACTATGATTCAGAATATCAATCAGTGTGTTAACCCCTTTTTACACAGATCTTTGTTCATATAGTACCAAATTCTGGCAAGACCAACTCTGGCTTTCCAATGTCTAAGGTTGATAAACAAGCATTTTCCGGTTACTGTGTTTTCATCGCAGCAATTTTTGCCACGCCCGTTTTCACCATGCTGATTTTCTTTTTTAAAACATGTATGCAGTATGTTGGTGTAGGAGTTTTAGGAGTGGTGGGTGAAGTGGCGGGGGTGGGGGTATTGTAGGGGAGCCCCCATTAAAAATTCTGGACAAATCATATCTCACTGAATAGTACTGTGCAGTCTTCTGTGAAACATCCCGGTGAAATCGTTACGCCAGTGTCTGATCTTTCCTTTACGTAGGCCATTTGACTGGGGGGGATTCTAGAGAGAAAAGAGGTGATCCAATTTCACAGGACTGTCAAAAGCTTATTTTCAAGTCTGCTTAGTTTTCAGAAAAATTGTTTGCTTTTTTTGGACAATGTCTAATGTTCTTCTGCACACCATGAATGACAATCCACAACTCTGTGTGTTGGTTATATTTAAAGTTTTAAAATAAAATACGAGGAAAATCTAAATGAGATTCTTTACAATTGCATCAATGTGGTACTTTTGTAATTCTCTTGATGATGGAGAACACTATGCTGAAACAATTCACCCTTAGCATAACAGGCTTCTATAATTCTATAATGTTTTTTAAATGTTGGATTATGTGATTTGTTATACTTTCCAAGCCAGGCCTGCAAAACGGTATTATTTTAGTTCATGAAAATCATACATCCATAAATAATTGCACCTTGCTCTGTGATAAAAACAAAAAAAGGTCAAGTGCAGAACACTCTTGCACCTCTTAATTAAAGTGTGTGATCCTGAGCAACTCAATTAACCGGTCATATTTGCCAGTACCTGAATATTTAAAACATGTAAGCCCCAAAGAGTGATTTACTTCTCAGAGCACTCTTCAAAAATCCACATTTATGGCTTAACTGGCTATAATGTTACTTCATTTATAATAATAGTCAGCATTCATATACCACACACCACAAAGTCATTTGTTCCTTTGTTCAGTAACTGCAATGTGATTTTATATGCTGTTAAATGATTTGTAAAGCACAGGGCCACTAAAGGTATCTTGGGGCTAGATATCCAACAGGCACAGACAACAGCAGAAGAGTAAACTAAAACAAAAGAGTTGTTAAAGCACGTCTAAATGCTAGATGATTCTCAGTGGCCCAAAGAGATTGTGGGATGGAACTCCACAACTTAACAGCAGAAACCAAGAAAGCTCGACCACCACTTTTAGACAGTCTATCACGCAGATTCTGGATTAGACATCTATCTGGAGAATGAAGATGTCGACCCGGAATGTACCGCTGGAACTTAACTTGCAGGTATTCAGCACCTTGACCATGAAAGGCTTAGTGCACAATACAAAGTGACTTGAACACTACCTGCTTCTTGACTGGGAGCCAGTGCAGCTTCCGCAGCACCAGCGAGATGTGAAATCCATGAGGAGAACCAGAACTCTAGCAAGAATGTTCTACAAAAGTTGCAGCCGATGGATAAGGTATTGGGGTTGAGCGAGATGAATTACGCTAATCAATCCGCTAATCAATCCGGCTCAACACCAATGCTGCCACAACTGCAGCATAAAGTTCCGCAAGGATAAAAGGAAGCACCTTTTGACAGATTTTTAGATGAAAGTTGCCAGACTGGCATACAGCACTAATTTGAGCTTCCATAGAAAGAGAAGAGTTGAGCCTCACACTCAGATCCTTTACCGCAGGTGACGAACAGGAAGAGGACCAAGAAACGAAGGCCAGAAGGCAGATGTACGCAGGGAGGTGGGAGACGAGGGACCAACCAAGAGAATTTCTGACTTGTCCCCTTTCAATTTTAGCTAATTGTCACCCATCCAACACCCCCCTCTGTGCATCCCCTAAGCGGAGTAGAGTGATGTGGTCCCTCCATGTTGAGTTGTATAATAATCTTGGCATCATCAGCATAGGAGTAGCAACGAAGGCCGTGGGAGTGGATGAGACCGACCAATGGCTAGATATAGAAATTGAACAATATTGGGGACAAGGCAGAACCTTGCGGAACACCACATGAAAGAGCATTAGAACCTGACTGAAAAGGAGAAAGAGAAAGAACTTGACTTCAATCAGAAAGAAAAGAGGAGAACCAAGATGGAACCGGGCCTGAGAGACCTGCACTTGCCAAACAACACAGCAGGGTGGGGTGGTCCATTGAATCAACTTAAAAATCTTGGCCTCTTTTAATCTCACTCTAAGTCCTGATATGTGCACATTCCTGGTAGATTTGAATCAGCATTGACTACCTACGCCCAGGTATGTGTTCCTTTTTTCGTTGCTGTGGCCTTGTCTCCATTCTTCAGTGCTTCTACAGCATGTGAGGTTGCTGATCTGTGTTCTGTGTCTATGCTGTGGTATGTGTTCCTTTTTCATTCAGCTACTGATCTGTGCCCTTCATTTTCACTACAGCCAGTATGCCTTCCTAGTCGGTGCCATTGTTAAATACTGCCCTGTACCTATGCTAGAACACAAGTACCCTGGGTGTGAGCTGCTAATGTTGACCTTGAGATTCCACTTTTATACTGATTCCTATACGATGAACAGGGCAAGGCGACTTCAAGGAAGTGCCCATGGTTATTGCTTGACCAGAGATTCTGGATACCTTCATTTCTTTAGTTTGAAGGCAGGCAAAGATTCTTAAGATGGCATTTAAATATACAATTTATCAATGCCCCTGCTTACTGCACCCGAAGGTGCATTTTAGCTTCTTCTTGTCACCCCAGAAAATGGCCAAAGTAGGGCTGAAACCTGATGCCTTGTGCTGGGTCTGTAGAACTCATGTATCAAACGTGTCTCATATGTTTTCGGACTGTGGACGCTCCAAGGATTTCTGCAGGGGATATTAATTAGAGTGAGCGTGGCTCAGACCTTGCATGACCTTATCCTTCTGTGTATGGATAGCTCGATGGCGAGGGCTTAGTGAGGTAGAAGAGAATTTATTTTGCTGCACACCTAATGGGCAAAGAGGTCAATCTATGAGTTTTGGAATTCATGGTTACCCAGAGAAGACGATTGGTCGATGCATAGGACTAATCTTGCTGCCTATGAAAAACGTCCATTCATTCACAGGAAATGATCTATGAAATTGGAAACAATTGGCAACATTTCCTTTGCATGAACACATGATCGCTCTCTCCAAAGTGAGTGTCCTGGAGACCCGGTACCTTGCCTGTTGAGTTTGGAGCATTTCGACCCTCCATTCTGGCCCGTCGCACCACTACCTACTTCCTCTCCTCATCCGAGTCTCTGCTTAGTGTGTTTGCCTTCATATACCCTCTCCTATTTCCTGCTTTATCATCCGACTACTCTTGTCATTGTCTTGCGTGTTAAAACACTGTTGGCAAGGATGTTTGCGCTCAAATGACTACTACCATCTCAAGACAGTACCCTTATGATCTTGAGAAGATGTCTCCTGATGTGAACTGCTCATGTATGCTCCTCCTTTCCTTGCTAATTATATTTTGCAATGCGTTGTTTTTACTGTAAATACGAACGGTTGTGGGTCTGTTGCTCGAATTGCAACTGACCAAATTTTATTTGCTCACATTTCTAAATCCTATTTAACCCCAAAATATAGGTGGTGAGTTGGGGACAAGCAATATTAGTGGTGTGTGGTGGGGGGGGATTCGGGGGTTCTCCTCCTATTTCTCAGATAAGAAATGTGATTAAACAAATTTGAGTAAATAAAATTCAACCTATTCTTTTCGATTAATAGACATACATCAGTGCGATCATTGTAATAAAAGTGTTCACAAATCTTTTTTCTGCACACTTTTGTTTTGATACAAATTTGGCAGAAGTTCTGATTGCTGATGCCAAGTGGAACAATGATCTACACAATGGTCCAAGAGGAGAATTGTCTCTTAATATAAATATTTTGATTATAATTTTTAGGACAATTTACCAGTATCTCAAATAGGTAAAACAATGTATCCTGTAAAGAACGCTCCATAAGGCTAGAAAGAGTGAAAAGCCCATTGCAGTTGTTGGTATTATGTCAAACCTAAAAATAAAACATATTGAAAGTAATGAAATGTGCCCATCCAGAAAGGGTACATTATTCATTTATTGGTTTTGACTCATTAGTGAAGTCCTCAAAACATTTGTTTACCTAGGTCTTCAATTTGAATGGCATCTAATATGTAAGCAGGAAAAACAGAGTGATTGTGAATATGAGCATGTTTAAATGTGCTGGCGTAGATTATGTGGCTTCCGTGAAATCACTCGTAACGGCCTAAGAATCCAATTTAGCCCCTATGGCGCTGTACAGCTCTATGACGTGGAATGGCAACTTCACCTACAACTCGGACGAGCTTGAGGACTCTATTTGCAAGAGGCCAGTAGTTATGAATAATGCTACCGCTATCCAAGAATGGAGATTGCATTTGGCACTGTCTTCTTTAGCTGCCAATGGCCACCTATTTTGCAGCAAGATTACGTTTTGTCAGAAAAGGCTCTCTATTGGCTTCCATATGCCATGGCATGTCATTTAACCATCATGAAAGAAGTTGATCCTGAATTCCACATCAGGAAATAAACTTGGTTTTATAGAACTAAGTCCCTAAGTTGAGGAGAAGTGAAGCGTGTCAAAAGTTAGAAAAAGTAACAGTGACCTTGAGAAGGACCTCAGACATGAACATGTGTATCCCATTGCAACCAGCAACCTGACTCACATTTACTTTCAAAAGCCCTGGCCGCCATAAAGGATTGCATGCATATATTTCATCGAGATCCTTTAAAAAATCTAGTTACACTTAAAACTTCGTGCAAAAGGAATTCGAAAAATGATTTCTCTTGCTCCCTGTCCCTCCACACACCCCCTTCCTCACTCTTGCACAATCAGTGAAGTATACTCCGCCAGAGACCTTGTTGACTAACCGACACAAAGAGCTCTCTAGAATCCTAAACATTATGTCCCCTGTTATCACAAAAGAAACTCAAGCCTGCAGCCAAATTGAACCACTGGTTTGATACTGTAGCCCCTCTTCTTAAGAGACAGGCAAAGTTTTAGAGAGACGATGGTGCAAAATGAAAAACGCTGAGGGCAAAAAAGCATGCATGGTACAACCAGAAGAGTATTAGGCTACTGCAGCTAAGAACAAAACTACATTGCACAAGCCAGTAACTGTGCCTGCTGCAATCTGTGGAATTTACTATCACACAATGTGCCGGGTTTGATACCTTTTATTGGGCTAACTGGAAATATTATGCAGAGATGGGACTATGCATAAGTTGGTGAATTCCCATAGACCTCTTCATCAGATGCTGGCAAGTGATATGATTAGAAAAGGAGTACCCCGTGTTAGATCATTCTAAAAAAATATATACATACATCATATTTTCAGTTTAGACGCCAATGGGTGTATACATAGAATACATAGAATGTAGGTATGAAATGGCTGCCTTATCCAAAGTACAACAAAATATTACTGGAAACGGAGCAAACAACAGTTTTCATTGAAAACAGTCAACATTTCTATATGATAGTTGCATTTTAATACAACAAATCTTATCCACATCCTCGGCTTCTCCAGCGCCGTATTTCTGCCATGGTAAGTAAGCCCTGCCTTCTGCTCTCAGCACAAGCATCGGCTACTAGGATGATTGTAACTCTGCATTTACAGCAACACGGCTCTGCCTCCGATCCCACCCTGAAATGATTTACTATATGATTTACTATACAAATCGCAGCCTCAGGCTGCAGCAGATGTAATACACTCCTACACACACTTTTTGTTAGCTGATAATCTATCCAACGTGACCCTGATCGGTGCTTCTGACCCACCTGCGATGGATTGAATGTCACTATCTTCAAGCGCAGCTTGTGTACCCTGCTGACCACCCCTTATCTACCCTGTCAACCGCGTTAGCTATGTTGCATCCTCACACGTCCGCAACTACCATCTATTACCTATCATTCAGGATTGTGCCATTGTGCTGTTTTTTGCTTTTTACCCAACTGTAATTACCATTTTCCACGCATCATCCAGCCCTGCGCTGTTTATGTATTGTACCTAACATTAACATTGCCTTTATATCTGTTGTAGCCCGCTGTACCATGAGACGTGGCTTTCCAGACTATGCACCTACCTGATGCTGGGACTTGCACAATGAAGAAAGATTCCCTTTGCACTTACTGTAACTAGCGCCTTAATGTCTGAGGGTGTGGTGGGCTACTATAGATGAAAAATAGATAAATAAATAATATGCCTCAAGTCTCACAATGGTTTCCTGGCTTGTATACAATGGGATAAATACAAAGTGCATTACCCATTTTTGAATGATGCAATGTTCGCTGTTATCTCAGTGTTTCTTATGCTTGATAATGGGTCAAACCATTTGGGCTCAAACACCCAACATTAGAGTGACTAGGATTTACCATGAAACACAATCCCCTTCTGAGTGTGTGTCAGCCCCTTTTGCTTCCTAATCACTGTCTGGCCCTCTATTCACATTCGTGCGTTTAAAAATGTTACCTATACAAGACGCAATCTCCGGCAAAACTAGATCCTCTACGTCCCCGCCCTTACTAGATAAAATGGCACATTTAATTTCTCTTCCTCAACCTTCCACTACATCACCCTATCAGACACCACCCTATCAGACACTACTGCATTAGTGAAACAAATGAAGGCCTCTTGCGAGCAGCTCTCCCTGTGCTCAGCAGAAAAACTCAAAGACAACATTGATTGATTCCTTGGCACCATCAATCACCGACCACATCAACAGTTCACTTGGACCAGGAATATTCCTTGGCCCCCTTAAAAAAAAACATGTATCTCCCCTCTCTTCTACTAAAAAAAAAAGTCAACAATGATCTTAGCATTCCATTTAACTATTCGAATAGTTAAATGGAAAGATTGTGGAAAGATTATTAACAGCACCTACCGGCCTAAAGTGAAGTATATCATCTTTTGCATGACAACTATCTAGCATCAGGCAAGTAAGGGGAATGGAAATGGCTCTCATTTGCATGAGCGTTGAGCTGTTGCAGTCTTCGGACAACAACACACCAGCCATTCTCTTCCCCCTGTACTTTTCCGTGGGCTTTGATACTGTCTGACATTCCATCCTTTTGGTCTGCCTACAGATGTCCTTTGGCATTGAAAGAGCAGCTCTTAAATGGGTCCTATCGTTTCTTACTGGCATCACCCAGTCTACTCACTTGTGCTGTTCCACAAGAATCTTCTGTTTCTTACCGGTCTTTCAATACAGACCTCAAACCATCGTCAGACGCACTCACCCCTTCTTCTCCTGCCTTTCAAATATAGACAGATGCCTTCAGCATTGTATTTCCTCTTGGCTCCTACTCATATAGAACAGGATGATTGACAACTACTTATGTCTCAATGCAGCAAAAACAGAAATGATTGTCCCATCGGAGCGCTGGTCTCTGGGGCAACATTGGAAATGAGCCCCTTCCTGTGTGTGGTTACGCTATCCCAGCAACTCTGCATAGCGGGTCAGTCTTTTTCAAGATGGTGGCGCTCAGTTGCAGCGTTGCTTCTTTTTCTTCCCTCAGTGCCGCTGCTGCCTCGCGTTGCAACCCTAATTCCTTCTTGGGTCTAACGCTTGTGCCGGGATCCCGCTATAACTTTTCCTGCATTGCCCGCCTTTGCTGCTGCTTCCTTGCTTGTTTCACCTCCTGCATTTCTGGTCCCTGCTGCTATTTTGCTTTGTGGTTTCCTTTCCCTTGCATTCATTTAACCTAATTCGAATCCCTCTTTCCAACCTTTTTTATTTACCCCTCCATTGCTCCACTAAGGAGGCCTGCTTGTTCTGCCTCCTTTCCACCACTGCTGACTGCATCTATCAGATTCAATATCCAACTCATCTGTTTTATTTAAATACAACTTTCTCGGGGTTTTTATGCCTATTTGGCTTTTTCTCTAACGGTCACTTCCCGTTGGCCGTCCCTTTGCCTGGCCTGTTTCAGTTAGGCTGACATTGTGGAAACAGGATGGGACTGACCATATCGCTTCAATGAACGCTCTTATATCAATATCGGAAAAGGTAGATGAAGAAGACAAACAGAGCACTGAGATTGTTAAGGCATCTCTAAAGGTGAGATATGTCAAGACGATATTTGTCAGAGTTTGCAACACCAAAAGGATCCTGAGGAAATGGAGAACATTCAGGAGGTGGTTGCTGTAGTAAAGAACGTAAACATGGAAGTACAGAATTTAAAAATAGAAAATGCTACCTTATGTAATATGATTAGAGCTAGGGATAAGCCGATGTCTGACCTGCCTACCTTCGCTCTTGCTTCCGGAAAGTTTGATGGATCCCCAAAGATGCTTCAACAGTTTTTGAACTCCTGCATTGTTTAGTTCACTTTTAGTACTACTGTCTTTGTGACAGATTGCTCCAAGGTGGGGTACAACATGATAGGCAATGTGTTGGCATGGGCTACGCCTCTTGTTATTTCAGCCAGTCCTCTGCTACAGGGCTATGCAGCTTTCACTCAAGCCCTGAAGGACATGTTTGAAAGATTTGCATTACACTATTCCACATATGAGTCTCTTCTAAACATACAGCATGGATCCACAGATGCTTTGGCTTACATATCCTCTTTCAAAAGGTTGGCTGCAGATTCTGGCTGGCCAGAGACAGCCCAATATATGATATTAAATATGCTTCTTTTTTTATTCAGTCTGTATAGTCCTACAAATTGAGAATGGTCTTAGGGAACAAAAGGATGTAGAAGAATAAGGGGGTCCAGCAGTGGGGTCTGACAGCCCCTAACACCTACCTCCAGAGACGTTCCTTCAACAGAAGAACCCATGCAAGTTGGCACTGCTTGCAGTCCTCTTACATCTGCTGAAAGGCTTAGGAAAAGAGAATTAGCTGTATGTCTTTATTGTGGAACGAAGGAACATCTTCTCAGGGATTGTCCTGAAGTACCTCCATCGAGAAATGAGAAACCCTGGTCTTAAAAGGGACGATTACCTGGGATCCCTCTGACAGTCCTTCCCTTGTTCTTGATCAGACTGAGTCTCAAGGCACTAGATTGATGGTTCTTTGCATTCTCCTGTCTTACAAAGATAAGCCCCCTATAGAAGTACTGGCCCACTACATAGCGGACCAGCCAGTGTTTTTATGGATACTTTGTGGGCTTAGAAACATATCCCTACCAACACCAAGCAAGATTCCCAGCCTGTAGAAGGAGCTGACGGCAGACCATTAAGTTCTGGACCTATAATCAAGAAGACAGTCCTGTTAACCATGGATATCAACAACCATCATGAAGAACTTTCTTTTGACCTGATGTGTGCTGCCCATTTTCCAGTTATATTGGGTATATTGTGGCTTTGAAGGCATAATCCCAAAATTAACTGGTCCACTAACACTGTTTTACTTACCTCTGAATTTTGTTCATTCCATTGTTTCGCTGAGCACATGAAAGAACGGTTTATTGTAGCTCTAGTCCAAGAGACATCCACCAACTTTGGCATCCATTGTATACCATACATGTATTTGGAATTCAAGGATGTTTTTGAAGACGTGCTTCCTAAAACCTTACTACCCCATACGCAGGAGGACTGTGCTATCCACTTACTTCCTAACTTCATTTTACCATTTGGGTGTATGTGTACGTTATCACTGCCAGGAAAGACAGCATAAAGGGAGTTTATGGATGGTAACCTTAAGAATGGTTTAATACGGGAATCTAAATCTCCAGCGGGTGGATCTCTTTTTTTTTTTGTACCAAAAAAAGACACTAAAGAGCTTGGACATTGTATAGATTTCCATGGACTTAACCAAGTAACCATTAAGGATAGATACCCCATGCCCCTCATCAAGGATATTTTGGAAGCTGTTCATGGAGTTATTTTTTCTATTCAGAACAAAGGGGGGTCTGGGAATCTCTCTACCAGCACAAACAAACGTGTGCGTGCTGGTAGAGAGACTCCCAGAACCCCCTTTGTTTTGTTATTTTTTCTAAACTCGATCTTCGCGGGCCTATCGTCTTCTTCGCATTCAAGAAGGTGATGAATGGATGACAGCCATTTGAATGCCTTTTGGGCATTTCAAATATCAAGTAATGGAATTTGACTTGGTAAACACCCCTGCTGTGTTTCAACGCTTCATGTACAGAATATTCTCAGATGTATTTTTTCACACGGTCATCTTCTATTTAGACAACATTCTGGTGTTTTCTCCCACTAAAGAGTCACATCACCAACACATTTGACAAGTCCTACTCAGGTTAAGACACCACCTTTTTGCCAAACCCGAAACATTTCTTTTTGAAGTCTGATCCATTCCTTAACCTTGGGTTTATACTTTCTGAACAAGGTATTGAAATAGATCCCCGGATGAACTCAGCTATCATGAAGTGGCCATTCACTTCTTCGGTTAAGGAAATCCAATGATTCTTAGGGTTGGCTAACTTCTATATTTATTAAGAAAACATTGTCCTTCCAATCACTGCACTCATCAAAAAGAATGTTACATTGTATTGGAATGAAGATGCCGAACACGCCTTTCTTCAACTGAAAACAGCCTTTTGTTCTACTCCCACCTTGGTGCAACCTGATCAGACTCTTGCCTGCATTGTTGAGACTGATGCCTCCTATAATGCAATCGGAGCCGTGCTGAAACAAAGCAGTAAAGACAAGTTAGAACATCCTGTAGCCTATTACTCTAGAACACAGAGTACAAGTGAAGTGAATTATTCTGTATTGGAAAAAGAGCTGCTCAGGCAGGCCTGTCAAGAATGGCGTCATCTACTCCTTGGGGCACTCAATCCATTCAAAGTATGTACCGACCACTTAAGGTCTTGCAGCAAATAGAGCGCCATAATAACAGTCAAGCTCGGTGTCCATATCATTTTTCTCAATATGATTCTTTTATGACATACCTTCCTGGTACAGAAAAATGTGATTGGTGACTGCCTCTCTCAAAGTTTCGAGAAAGGAACTACTTCTCCAAACCTAACTGAGAAAATCCTTCCTGAGACACATTCTGTCTATGTTCTAGATGCCTTCCTTGAAGAAGCTAAGAAGCCTCTGTTGGACAGTCCACTGGGTTTCAAGATCCCTCTACTTACCCACTTAAAAACAAGGATGGGTTTTTGATCATCAACAATCAACAACACAACACACACTGACACCGAGATGTCTCCATTCTTTTGCACAACTGGTGTCCACCCTAGAATCCTTCCAGTGTCTATACCACCTGCCACATGTTCCCCTATGGTGGATCTGTTACCAGAAATCATAGCTCAGAATCATAAGGAAGAATATGACAACTTGTAATAAAGTAACAGGAGAAAAAACTATACACACAACAAAGTGACAGTCCTGATTGGGCATTAGGGTCAAAGGTATGGTTGTCCACTAAATACCTACCTTGTGGTATCCATTCATCTGATTGTCCCCACTGTTAGGAATCCAGGTAATGACATCCACACATGCAGGTGCCTGCCTGCTGAGCGTTCCCTACAATCGCATTCTACCATGTACAGCTCCATTAACAGGTATAGACACATTCTGTTGGGGAGACACTCGCCATTCCTGCATAGATATAGGTTGCCATGGCAACCAGTGACGCCTGTGAGGAGACGCTGTGCACCCGAAAGCGCTCTGTCAGCTGTTTGTTGCGTTGCTCTGAGGCGCGTTCGAAAGTTTACTTAACTCTGCCTCAAACAGCTGATGGGGGATTCTGATTGAAGTTGCTATCCTTGGAACCTTGTTGCCTTCATATCTGGTTTCCTGCTCCCTTGTCCTTGCTTCTTGCGTTTATCCCCTCTGTTTGTTTTTGTTTCTGGTTCTACGTTCTGTCTCCCCCTTTATCTACTGGATTCCTTCCCTGACTCGGAACTCTTCACGGACTCGCTTGTGCTTTACGTTGGAATTGTCCTTGCCTGCACGCTCCCGGACTCGGAACGCCTCATAGACTTTGTTTTTGCTTTACGTTCTGTCCTTATATTGCCTGCACACTGCCCGACTCGAACGCCTCATATCACATAGACTTTGCTTTTGCTCTATATTTTGTCCTTATACTGTCTGCACATTGATGAATCCGGAACGCTTATAGGTGTGGTCTTTGCCTCGTGTTGGTTTTGGATTGGAACCTGTTTGCCCTTTTGCCTGGAATCTGCAGAACTACTGTTTATGTACAATCCTAACATCAAGATCTTCTGTATATCTGTCATAGAATCCAGTACTGGGATCCTGGCGACATAGCATACATGCCATCGAATTAACCGACTACCATAAATAAGACTCATTTCAGGTGGCAACAACACGCAAAAAAAGCTCAATTACCCTTCTTTTCGTCCACCAGACATATGGATCAGGGACAAGGAGAGAGAACTGATCGACACCTCACAACACTCAAAGCAAATTAAAGAACACAAATGTTAAAAGGTCCAGCAAAAACACATATTCTACTAGTGGTGTCTAAAGTTAGTTTAGTGACAATTATGATAGATCACCTTGACAAATTATTTTCCAAAACCTAATTGTCTAGCTATATTTGGGGGGACATACTCTCACTGCACAGCATAAGAATTTTAGTGCTGCATAAAAACACATTCATTGTCGTGTCTAGATGTCTACATATGTTTCGGCACACATTAGCATCAACACCATCCCTGGTGTTCTGCTGTTTTAGTTGTGGCCCTCTTCAAGACGGTATATTGTTTTTCAGATTGACAACAGTTCAAAAAACGAATCCCCAGATTTTTCAAAGTTTTTTCCGTGCTTTATATGATCTTGTCGTTGGACTAAAGGTTGGTTTCTGTAACAAGGGAAGTGCAAAATCTTTTCATCGATTACGTTGCGCAGCAGACTGTTTCTGTGCTACTTTTACAAACAATGCACAATTTGTATCAGCCATCGTGCCATTGGGATTATTTTCTTTCTTTCATCAAGGAGTTTCTTTAGCCTTTTTTCATTTCTTTGGCAATTCCCGCGTGTAGACAGAGAGGAGCTGATGTGCATCGAGAGACTCCCGAACCCAGAAAAATCATCCGCAAGGCCGGTGGGAGCGACCGAAAAAAAACGGCATCTACTTGAGAGACTGTGTACTGATCAAGTGTGAAACTGTCCAGCGATCCAGCACCATTTTTGATCAATAAATTGCCTGTGCAGGGTTCCGATGAATTATAGGTTAAGGCAATCCTGGATACCATGGTGCGTGGGGGTGTCCGGTACTATTTGATTGACTGGAAGGGCTATGGTCCCGGAGACCGGACTTGGGAGCCTGTTGGTAACATCAACGCTCCTCCTCTTTTGGCTCGCTTTCATGCTTCACAGGGTGTGGAAGGCCCGTTGGGAGAGGATACTGCTAGGAATCCGGGTAATGACATCCACACACGCAGGTGCCTGCCTGATGAGCATTCCCTATGATCGCATTCTACCATCTACGGCTCCATTAACAGGTATAAACACATTGGGCCTCATTACGAGTGCAGCGGTAAGGGGTTAACGCCACCGGTAAAGATGCTGGTGCCGTTAACCCCTTACTGCCACATTCTGAGGTCCCTTAGCGGGTCCCACTAAGGCCGGCTAGTTTTACCAGCCGCCCTTAGCGGGAGCCGCTAAAGGACCAGGGAGCTAATAACGGGCCTGCTATTTGCGGGCCGTTATTAGCTCCTTCCCCATTCCCATTGAGCCCTATGGGGGCTCGAATGGGAATGGGGAATGGTTTTCAGAATGGAGACTTACCGGGTCCTCCAAGGCTGGAATGACCCGGTAAGTCCCCATACCGAGAACCCGGACACGAGTTTGGAGGCCCATTCTGTTGGGGAGACACTTGCCATTCCTGCATGGATACAGGTTGCCATGGCGACCAGTGATGCCTGTGAGGAGACGTCATGCACTCGGTAGAGCTCTATCAGCTGTTTGTTGCATTGTTCTGAGGCCCGTTCGGAAGTTTACTTAACTCCGCCTCGAACAGCTGATGGGCGTTTCTGATTGAAGTTGCTATCCTTGGAACCTTGTTGTCTTCGTATCTGGTTTTCTGCTGCCTTGTCCTTGCTTCATGCCTTTAGCCCCTCTGTTTTTGTTTCTGGTCTTATGTTCTGTCTCCCCCTTGATCTACTGGTTTCCTTCCCTGACTCGGAACTCTTCATGGACTCCCTTGTGCTTTACGTTGGAATTGTCCTTGCCTGCACGCTGCCTGACTCGGAACGCCTCAAAGACTTTGCTTTTGCTTTACGTTCTGTCCTTATATTGCCTGCACGCTGCCCAACTCGGAATGCCTCATAGCTCATAGACTTTGCTTTTGCTCTACGTTTTGTCCTTATACTGCCTGCACATTGATGAACCCGGAACGCTTATAGGAGTGGTCTTTGCCTAATGTTGGTTTTGGATTGGAACTTGTTTGCGCTTTTGCCTGGAATCTGCAGAACTACTGTTTATGTACAATCCTAACATCAAGATCTTGGAACTGCCCTTAGCACCTGGACTAGAGACGCTTGCTGTTGGTGCCTTAGGCGTCCTTGTGCCGTCAGGGTAGGAGTGGAACTTTTTACTGGGATTTACTAGGCGTCCTCGTGCCTTTGGGTTAGTCCTGGACTGGCTTCTACTCTATGGAATACCACCCGGACTAATTGAAGTTCTCAGATTGGGATTTCTGGTAAGAACTGGTCCTTATGTTATATATACTGGTTGGGCTGTATTCCTTTTTCCTATTTTAGTACATAATACTTATGTATATCTGTCATAGAATCAAGTACTGGGATCCTGGGGACATACCACCCACGCCATCTGATTGACCAACTAGCATAAACAAGACTCATTTCAGATGGGACTCATTTCATTGCTGGGCCTGGGGTTTGCAGTACACTGATTTCAAGTTACTGATTATACCTATTTTACTCCTTAAAGCTGTTGAATCCTGGGCGTGTCTCCTCTTCCGACTGCGAGACCTCTCTGTCTGTTATCTTTAAACAGCAGTGAGTTACAACAGTAGGAAGAATTCTTCTACTACTGTACGCGGTTCCGGCCTCTCCATCCGAGAAGCACACTTGGCCTTGGGTTGTGACACACACGTTATGTGGGTTCGTTATTGATTACATCCAAGATCATTCCTGTAGCATTTCACTTACGTCTGCCTAATGGTTGGAAAAGCATTCATCCAGTTTTCCATTCTTCTTTATTAAAGGCCTACATTCCGGATACTTTCTCCAGAAAGAAGACCAAGCATGATGTGACGTCCACTGTTCAACATGAGGAATAGGACGTTTCTAAGATTTTTGACTCGCATTTCTACTGAGGCAGACTACAGTACCTCAGTCATTGGAAAGGTTATTCTATCCTAGAAAGAACATCGAAACCAGCTTTACACATTCATGTCACTGTTCTGCTCCGTCGTTTCCATGCCATGCATCCCTGGAAACCCAGCAATCCCAGGATAAGCAGAGGGCATACTGTCCCAGCGACCCGCTGATCGCTATGGCAGCGTTAGAAACAAGCACACTCCTTTGTGCCATTATGCTACCCCGGCAACTCCGGGCAGGAGTTCAGCCTTTTTCAAGATCGCGCCGCTCAGTTCCAGCATCGCTTCTTTTTCTTCCCTCTGTGCTGCTCCTGCCTTCCGTTGCAACCCTGATTCCTGTTGGGGTCCAACGCTTGTGCCGGTATCCCGCTGGTAACTTTTCCTGCCTTCTCCTTTGCCTTGCCTGCCTTTGCTGCCAGCTTCCTTGCTTGTTTCACATCCTGCATTTCGGCTCCCTGCTCTTATTTCTCTTTGTGGTTTCCTTTTGTTTGCATTCATTTATCCGAATTTGGTTCCCCCTCTCCTAACCTGTTGACTTACCCCTCCATTGCTCCAGTAAGGAGGTCTGTTGTTCTGCCTCCTTTCCACCTCTCCAGACTGCATATATCAGATACAATATCCAACTCATCTGTTTCATTTGGATGCCCTTTCTCCTGGCCTTCCTTTTGACAATCCCACCTGCACTAACCCACTCTGGCAAAAACCTGAGGGTTATTTTTGGCAGTATGCTGTCATTCGCCCCTCAAATTAGGAGGTAACCACAATATCCTATTTAAAGCTACATGTACTCACTTTCTCAACTTCCTGAATCTGTCATAAAAACACACTGTGAGGGGCGTGGCTAGCTGCCATGTGAGGCAGACGTGCTCACTGGAAGCTCCTGGGATCCGAACATTGAGCAGCGCCATACGCTAGCTTAATAACTGAAAAAAGCAATCTAAACCAAAGATAAAAGATCTGGGAAGCATCAGAGAATCACAAGACTGTGTGCAAAATTCCAGAAGACCTCACAGAGGGAGAGCGATCTTGTTGGAGAGGAGCCGTGTGAGGTGAAGAGAAAATGGCGGCGGTTGGAGGAGGCCGGCTGCGAAGATGCATTAATCGGAAGGCACAAGCATGTATGGAGAAAGGTGACACTGAACAAGGTAGAGGATCTGTAGTGCGCAGGCCACGGGGAGCACAGAGGCACCGGTGAAAGAGGATTGGGCTAGCGTGGAGCCAAGAGAGAAGGTTCCCAGTGGGACAAAGGAGGACTGGGGACCGGAAGGTGGAAGCAGCCGCAAGGCGGCGAAAGTTCCACCGAGGACAGCAAGAGAAGGCTGCCACAAGCGCAGTGGCTAGAGGAGAAGGAAGCCAGCAAAACACCCATTTTGCCAAGCAAGTGAAACCAGAAGGGACACTACCCCTCGGGTTTGCCGCTGCACAGAAGTTCGGACAAGAGAAATCCGCAAGAACGACGCATGTCAGAGGTGCGGACAGCCCATATCCGCCGACAAACTTTACTTTCAACAATAGATGACGCGCCCAAGCTTGTGAGCCCAAGCTCTCAGCCATTGGTAAATACAAGAAAGACAGAGCTCCAGTATATGATATGATATGATAGGTTATTTATAACGCACTTAATACCCAGAGGTTTCTAAGCTCGGACCCGGTGATCGAACCTGTGTTGCTCAGTGTCGTCTTGCTTCCAAGGCGAGCACGTTGCCCCTCAGCTATCCTCCCGAGTCCTATAGTAGGAGCCGGGGCCCCTGAACCTGGAAGATCTAGGTGGTGATGCAACAAATGGCCTGCCTGGCATGGTACATCATCATCTAAGACAGGCAGAGGTGCAATAAGCATAGTACTACTTCGCCACACAGCGTCTGCCCAACACAGGTTTCAAGCAACACAAGGTGGCAAGGGAAATCACCTACAACCTAGCCTAGAAGCAGAAGCACATGCCAACACATCTGTGGCAACAGCCTGGGACAAGAGTGGCCTACACTCTGCATGAGCAGTCCAGGTGTGACCAAGACAACAGAAGAACAGACAAGACAGTACAAACCATAACAGGTCACAAAGGAGGGGATTCCTGTGGAAGGGGCAGACGCCAGAGGCCCTACTGAAATTGAAGCAAGTGGTGCAAGATGGTGCACAAGAGTAAAAAATGAAGAACAAGCAGACTACAATGGAGACCTTCAGGAAAGGACAAGCGCTCCAGCAGAAGGGAGACAGGGGGACAAAAATAAGGAACAAACATCGCCCTCGGATGACACAGCGCAGTTGGGAAACCAGCAGATTCTGGAGGCCATTGCAGCCTTACAAGAGACACTATAGGTCAAGACAGATGTGGTAGGCATCGGCGTGGGATTCTTAAGGCAGGATGTACGAGCTATAGCTGAACAAACAGGGAAACTGGAAGAGCAAGTCAAAGAGAACACGACAGTCAGAGTACAGGCAGCGAAGGACATCAGTCTCCTTTTGCAGAAGGTCCAACTACTAGAGCATAGGGCGCAGGAAGCAGAAGTGCGAGCAAGACAGAACAATATAAGAATTGTGGGGTTGCCTGAAGGGACGGAGGGTTCAGACCCTACTATGTACAATGAATACTTGCTGCTGCAGGAGACAGGAGCAGGCGAATGTACGCAGGGATTTACGATAGAAAGAGCGCACCGCTCCCTCATCAGGAGGCCACCGCCTGGTGCCTCGCCCAGTCCTATGATAGCAAAGGTCCTCAACTATAAAGATCATGAGAAGATTCTTGCATTCTGAAGGGCTGAAGGGACGATACAAAAAGCCTCGTCGAAGATCTCTGTATATCCAGACTACACTTTTGAGGTGCAGAAGAGAAGAGCCCAATACATTGCAACGAAAGCAAGACTCAGGAAGACGGGCCTGAAGTATATGTTGTTGTACCCAGCGAAGCTGAAGGTACTCTACAAAGGCAAGGTACTATTCTTCAAAACACTGATGGAGGCACAAGATTGGATGGATGGGGCGCAGATCCCAGAGACTACAGAGCTGGAGCAACAAAAGTGAATAAGTGCTACAAAGTTGTCGTGTTTCTCCATGGTTTAGTTTACTTGAGGATGTATAGATAGGCTGAGCAAAGAAGAGACATGTTTCGGCCATATAGAGAACATTGCTAATAAGAAGTATGGAAGCAGTATAATAGGTAATATAGCAGGAGCAGACCGTTATACCCACAGACACCTGATAGAGGGAACGCTACGTGCAGTCCCACTACTCCCACAAAAGTTAGTTTGTTTGGTTTACTGAACAGTGCCAGCCCGTTGGGGAACATGAGACTAGGCTACCTCCTGGGTCGAATGGAGCGGAAACGGGGAAGTCCTAGCGTGCTTTGCACTGCTGGACAGGTTACGTTTTAATTTTGTAAGGCGTTAGTTATAGGGGGTGGGGATGGGGGAGTGAAGAGAGACCTGACATATGTGGAAAGTGCTGCATACCTTTGCCGTGGTGTGTATTAGAATCACAACCCCATCAATACCCTGGGTATGGAAATGCAATGGCTGAGACAATTAGAATCATGACATAGAATGTCAGGGGGCTTAACAACTATGTCAAACGCAAAAGAGTACACATGTATGTAAAACGTAACAAAGTGGGCATAGTGTTGCTACAGGAGACACATCTGGACTCTCAAAAGCAGAGGAACCTGGCGGGTGCGTAGGGGGGAGTGATGGTGCGCTCCATCTACTCTTCATATGAGGGGGGGTCCTGATTTGGGTTGACCCGGTAGTACTGCTTAAAGTGCTAGCCACAAAGACAGACAATGAAGGGAGCATGGCTATGATACAGGGGATGATAAGAGAACCGAGAAATATGTATTATTAATACCTATGCTCCAAACCATGATGCCACAGTTTTCTTCAGATCGTTGTATGCTAGGCGGGTATTTGCCCCAAGAGCACCCATACCCACATGGAGGTTGAGAAGTGAATCCTTATTGGATAGAGCGTTTGCTGAGCACATCAGAAAAAGGACCGTGGAGTTTATTACAGCTAACGAATGAAGAGTGCCGAAGGTGGGCACAGTCTGGGAGACATATAAGGTGGTCATCAGGGGCGAAATGATGGCAGAGGCAGTGGGAGTACAAAAAGCTATAGTCAGTGACTTGAAAAATATTGAGAACAAATTGCTGGCAGTTGAAAGGGAAGGGAGGGTGGATAGGGAACATCTGGAAGAGTTAATCAAATTGAAACAGGCATACCTAGTGCAATGGGACAAGTTGGGCAAATTTAATCATGTGAAATATCTTGAAAGGAGCCACGCACAAGGAGACAAACCAGGCAGAATTCTGGCCTGGCTGTGCAAGCAACAGGATACAAGATCCCCTATATGCTCCATCCGAGACTCAGATCAGGGGGTAATAAATACCCAGGCTGGCCATAAACAGTTTTTTTGGGGGGTATTATACGGCACTGTATGCGGATCCCCAGATAGACAAAGAGATAGACTTACAGGACACCCTAGGCCTTATCACCCTGCCATGCCTAAATACACAGCAGTCAGATATGTTAGAGGCACCTATAACCCCAGAGGAGGGGATAGCTACTATCAGAACGCTGCCCACCGGGAAAACCCCAGGCACGGATGGGTTAACGGGTGAATTATATAAAGGTCTACGCCGACGTGTTGTCATCACTTCTGGGCAAAGTGTACAACGAGGCGTATGATGAGAGGATTCTCCCGGATAGCATGAAGCAGGCCCTGATAATCTGGCTACTTAAACCGAATAAGGTAGAGACTGACTGTGGGTTTTATAGACCGCTGTCACTGCTGAATCAAAACAGCAAGATCCTTACGGCGATTTTGGTTAATAGACTCCATAGAGTAATACTGACAATTATCAATCCGGATCAGACGGGTTATGTACCAGGGAGGAACATAACAGAGAACCTGAGAAGGCTGCCCCACGTGATATATAGTACAAGAGACAGCGCAGCACAGTGTGTGGTAGCTTCGCTGGATGCAACTAAAGCATTTGATTCCATGCACTGGAATTGGCTGTATGCCACAATGGTAAAGATGGGAATAGGACCGCCATATCTGAAAAGGGTAAGGCTCATATATACTAAGCCAATGGCTAGTGTTAGGATGGGAAGTACATACTCAGAGAAATGGCAATTGTATAGAGGCATGAGGCAAGGATGCCCCCTACCCCCATGTTATACATTATAGTGGCAGAACCATGGCCGCCTACTTGAGGCAGGAATCCAACGACGTGGTAATTGTGATAGACGGGGTGAAGCATACAGTATCCATGTATGCTGATGATATGCTACTGTACCTGCACGATGCACAGATAAACCTGCCATATGTATTAGAGGTGTTAGATGGTTTTGGTGCATTGACGGGGATCAAGATAAATAAGACCAAGTCATGTCTGTTCCCACTAGCTAAGACGGCGAGGGTGGCAGAGGAAGACCTCCCGGTCCTCCCCCTGCCTTGGAGCAGAACCTCCTTCCGGTACCTCAGCATTAGCATATTTCAAGATCCTAAAAGAGAGCACAAAAATAACACATTACAAGCCAGGAATGGTCTGGTTAACTCAATGATGTTTTGTAGTAAGTTACCTCTGTCTATGATGGCGAGAGCGACATTGCTACAAATGGTTGCACTGCAGAAACTCATGCATTGCTTTGGAAATGTCCCGTAAGTATTCCACAGCACTCTTTCTGAGATGTAGACAAGCTATGCAGAGGTTTCCTCTGGTGGGGGGGGGGAAACAGAGTTGCGTTGAGTGTGTTACAAAGGCCAAACGGACACTGGGGGCTGAAGATACAAGACTTTGAGTTGTACTTTCTGGTGTGCCCATTACAATATGTGGTACAATGGATGGCAGATGATCCCACGGCAGAAACTGCACGTTTGCACCCAGCCATTAAGGGGAAATACCTTAGCAATCTAATTTGGTTCTGTGACAAGGTACAAAATAGTTATCCTCACCTGGCGGCACTGGCCATTCAGATTTGGAAAAGGACTTGCAAAGTTTTGGGGGTAGAAGATCCACTCTCTCCACTGACCCCTATAGCGGCAATAACAGAAGGTTTATCAGGTAGTAGGGGAATGATTAGATCACAATGGGAATTGTGTGGCATAGCAACGGTTGGAGACCTGAAAAATGAGAAGGGGTTCATGAAGTTTGTTGAGCTGCAGGAGTCACAGGAATACACAGTGGTCAGTTTTTGCTGCACAACACAGTGATAAGGGTGTTGAAAGGCAGGTGGCCGAACAGCACCGGAGAGACTATAGAAAATAAAGACATAGAGACATTGCTTACTGTGGCGGAGGGAGGGCATGCTATCTCAAGGATCTACAATATCTTGATAGAACGTAACTCAAGAACAGCACTAAAGTGCAGGGAGAGATGGGAAAGAGAATTGGGCAAAACCTTTGAAGATGGGGAATGGAAGGCTATAATAGCAAACCACAAGAGGGTCTCTAGGAATGCCAGGTTGCAACTAATTACACTTTATGCTACACAGAGAGCATATCTTACGCCAGCTGCTATTGCAAGGTTCAAGGGAACCAGCAAACAAGAATGCCCTTCATGTAAATTAAAGGAGGCAGGACTCACACACAAGTTCTGGGGATGCTCAGTGGTACAGGTGGTCTGGAGGGAGGTGGCATGGAAGGCGGCTGCATTTTGGTATCAATCTTGATATTTCAACCCCGGGGGCCTGCCTGCTGGGCCGATACAAATGAAGCTCAAAGGATAAACATCTAAACAAGCTCAAAGATCTGATCTACATATTAGCTAAATGCAGCATAGCCATGAGGTGGAAAGATACAAGGGAACCGAGTGTTGCCAAATGGTGGGAAGATTTGGGGAAATGGGTGATGGCAGAAACTGGAGTATGGGAAAAGGCATTGGGAGAACAAAAATTAGAGGTGGGAATGGATATCCAAAGGTGGATGTCCCTAACCATGACGTTATTTGTACGAGAGGACGGGGAAGGCATGATGAAGACACTGTGAACAGGTCAAGTTGGTGGGTGGGGGGCTTAAGAGAAGATATTGTATTAGATGGTGTAAGATAATAATGTACTCCGTTGTGTGGTTTGTTATGGTTTGTTGTTCAAAAAATGTAATAAACATATTTTTGTTTTTTAAAAAGACACTGTGGTAACAGGCACAGTGATCTCAAGACTTGACTATTGAAACAGACTGCTCCTGGGAGTGACTAAACACCTAACCCATCAGATCCAGCTCATCTAGAATAAGGCTTCCGGGTTGACACTGTGCCTTAACCCCTATGATCACATAACACCAATCTTGATCTCCCTTCACTGTACCCCTTTTGCCGCCTCCATTTACTTCAAACCTCTGTGCATCGTTCACAAAAATTCTTCTAATATTACAGCAATGGTATTCATCAGCGAAGAACTTGGGTTCTGCAATCTTCAGGAGGAAGAATGATAGAGGAAAAACTCTAGAAGCCATGGACGCTGCCCATGGAATTGCCTTAGATTGGAGCTAACAATGTAGAAAAATCACCTACGGTCCAGGAAACAACTCAAGACACATCTCTTTACAAGTTTCATTGGCCTCAGAACTTGGCCTTGGATCCTTATCTTATTGTACATCATCTTCTTTCTCTTTCACTTCCTCTCAAGTATGGATCCCCCTCTTCTGTTGCTGCATCCACCATCATTTGCTTCGTCTTTCCTCCCCTCTTCCACATGGACCGGCCTGGATCATAGTTCTTGCATTCCTTGTAATCCCTTTGCTCTTTGTTGCACGTGTATATATCCATCTTCTTGCAATTATGGATCTGAATGCTTACGAGTTTGCGAAATATCAATTGTCTGTACTCTCCTTCCCTTACCTTGGAGGCACTATGAGGTAGCTGCAGCCGTAAATTGGCACATACAAATCAGCAATCAATAAATCCAGTGTACATTGGTCATACTCCACTTTGTAATGCCCCTGGCATTGTTGTGTAAAAATACCCAAAGTATTTTTGCATGCTAGTTGATCAAGTTTGTGATTCACTGGTCTGGTTGTATTGCCTGCCCTTATCTTGAACAGGTAAGGCGGAAGTTGGCCTGTCCTATGTTTCATTATACCGTTATTTGGAAAGCAGTGGTTCCTTTCACAAATTTTTTTAATGGCCCATCTAACAAAGTCTGCTCCATGATTGTACGATTCTTGGATCCTTTGAAGGGGCAATTTGCAAATGCATTGCAATTTACACAGAAAAATAACATAAAAGACTTAGCTCTAAGATATGTATGGCATACTAGAACGGCAAAGCCCCCAAAATGATGGATATATAAAAGAGTATTCTTAATTTGAGCTAGATTTGAGGCATCGTTAGACTTTCTGGGTCATTTCTTGCGTTATTTCAACAACATCAAGAGCATTTGGAACTTTGTACACATTTCCATAGAGATGTGGGTGGCCTATTTTGCACAATTTGAGAGTACACAAATGATGGTAGAACCTCTTGGAAACACTACACGTGCATTATGTATATCCTACTTCTATGCCAGCCTCTCCTAAAACCCATCCTTCATTTTAGACACCTCCTGTTGCTGGCGATAGTACGGTTGCCTCTGTTCTGTTCCATCCCTTCACCTCTTTATGAGAGAAGTGCATGGACAAGGATCTTGTTTTAATGTTTTTCCTAAAGCCACAAAAATTGACTGATTTGCATCTGTTTGTTGGGACAGAGGGATATGTTGTGAACAACTGGGACTTTCCTTCCTAAACCAGGGTGTCTGGTCACCTTGGGCACATCTAGCTTTCTATTTATCTAGTAGGGCAAGACTTACCAAGCAGGGACAGTTATGTTTAACACTGATGAACACAGGCTGCCCAACGCTCACTAGAATGGACACCCGCCTTTAGCTCCCATCGAGACTAGAAGACAAATCACTCACTACCATGTCATATGCACAATGACAGCACAAACCTTAGTCACCCAAACCACAGCTGAATCAGTCCATGATGCAATATTAATATTGTCAGGGAAGCTCCTGAGGCGAGTACACGGAGGCAGGCGAGGGGCTTGCTTCTGTTAAAAGGCTGATGATGTTGGCAGCCAATCATTTTTTTGAATCCTATTAATTCAATTTCATAGGCATTCCAAGGGAGGCGTGCCAATGTGCAGGAAAGCACCTGTGTAAGGATAATGTATATTTAGTTTGGTAAGCTTTGAGTACAACAGAGGTGCATTCTTCAGGAAAAGCTTGCAAGACAAAAGGTTTTAGCCTAACAAAGTCGTCGTCCTTTCAAGATTAGTCTTTTTGTACTTTTAAAAAAGATACTGCCCTTATATTTTCAATGAAAATAGTGTTTGCTGTATAATAGTATATTATATGCAGGCTGTTCTGTTATTTATCAATAACCTGCATTTTAGAACCTCCCATTGCTTTAGAGGCTTAACATTGGTTTTAAATGTGCTCTTCAGATCTTCAATTTCATTAAGGCAATCCTTTGCTTGTCTTTTTTTTTATATAATGGGTAAGTTGTTGTCTTAGCATTTCTGCATCCAATATACATTGCGCTACATCATGTATCGCAAACTAAAAAGACGACAGTAGCATGTTTTGCCAGTTTCATTACAGGATTGTTAGCCTATTTTCACTTTTAATTGATTTTCTTTGCAAGTTCTTATTTTAATTATTACTGGGTCTCATATGATTTGTTACTGTCTTCTCTACAAAGTTCTTCCTTTCCTGCAGCATTTGTGGTATAATTATTAGGCTTGAGTTAATGTGTTTCGCTTATTGGCAGTCATTATTCATTCAATGTGGTATACGTGTGATTCACTTAACCATGTCATTCCAGGCCGCAAAAACAATGAACTTGTCAGTATTAGATATGCCAACCACAATTACGCTATGTGACTCTATAGTCTCCGATTTGCCCCTACATTTCTACCAGCTTCAAGCAGGCTCAGGACAAGCCAACAGCATTGCTCTAGGTATTGGATGGTAGGCAACATCCTGGTTGGAACTCCTGAAACTATTCAGGAGACCTTGAGGCAACACGGGGGTGGGAAATGTACATTCCGCAGATGTACGGGGAGACATTCGGAATGTAACCCTTCACGAATTTGCAAAATGATGAAGTCATTTTCGATGTATGCCTGGTGCCAGGGTTACGGGAACAAAAAAAGCAAAAGAAAGAAATTTGTGGGATTTTTCTTAACTGAAAACGCCTTAAATTTGCGGGATATCTTATTAGGAAAATAAGTGAAAAACTCTAATGATGAGTCTTCACTTACTGTTCTCAGAAAATCTACAGCAAAGGTTAATCTACGGGCTTTGTTCCAGTAAAGTAAAGTGCAAAGCTTATGTAAATAGTTTTAAACAATGTGCTTGAGTTTTCTATTCACTTTGCTGGAAAAGAAACTGCAGAGAAATATTGCTGCATGTTTTGGGCCTGATTCTTAGAAACGTTTGATAAGGGTGCAAACCCATTGGAAAACGTTCTGTAAATCAGGCCCGTTGTACGCAAACTCTGCGAACCCATTTCATCTCGGTTTCTGGGGAAATCTCCAGCAACAGTACATTTGCAAATATTTTTGCAGCATTTTGCAGGTTTTGGAAATATGTAAAATCTATGTTGTGGATTTATTTAACACAAATGTATGTATTTCACAAAATGTCATTAAATCAACAGAAGCGACATTGCCCATTTTCGCACATCTCGAAGCAACACTAGTGTTAAAAAAGATCAACCAGCTATTCAATCTAACATTGGCTGGATTGGCTGTCAGAAGACAGAGCACATGTATTACTTTACCTCATGTCCACCTTACAAAATTGTTGACTGTAGCTTCGAGGGTGGTGAGGAGAATGATTCTCAGTGAGACAATATAGTCTGAGATGCCTATGTAGGCTGGGTTCATTAAACTGTGTGAAGGGTGGATGTGCGACAAAGAGGGTAGGGAGAGAGCGAAGGCTAGATGACACTCCTTCTCTATGCAATGACAGTCTGGCCCCCTTCTGTTGTGTTACTTTGCTTTGACTGTTAACCAAAAGACTATGATACACTGTTGCTTGTAGGGTGCTTTTTGCCAACATAAGGCCTCCCTCAAAGGACTTAGTGGAAGGGAAGGAATGAACCATGGATCCTCTAGGAGAAACGCTGCGTACCTGGCATCCTGGAAGTTCTTGATGCCTGTAGTTATATCGGTGTGGGGGGCAGGACAGCTCTTAGACTGAGGCTGGACTTCTACATATTCCATTAATATCCTTCTCAACCTGCGCTGCAGTTACATAGCCCAGTAATAGAGGACATCATGTGAATCTTAGGCCAAAAACTGGTGTTCATTGTCTGCATTCCAGATTACAGTTCCAGATCTACTTTGGGCATAACAACCCCTTTTCATAAGCTGAATGCTGCTCAAGTGTTTATTTGGGTTATTTGGGGAGTGCTAACTGCCACCTTATAGCAGGATTCAGAGCGCCTTTGTTAGGCAGAATCACCTAAAGTATCCTTTGAGAACACTACAGGCAATTAGGACTACAAGTGTAAGCACAATTTCCCCTTTGGTACAAGCCTGTACTACACAGTAAAGTGGTAGCGATGGCTGAGCAGCCAGACTTATCCCAAGAGTTTAAGTGAGCAGTAGAACAAGTTACACAAAGGACCAACCAATACAGTGATTCAAATATACACTTACTCAAGGTTTCTTGGTAAAAGAATATACATTTATTTACTCAGTCAGTTAGAAAACATTACACTAACATAGATACACTAGCATAAGCAGTTCATTATCACACACTAATAAACCACAATTACACAACCGGCAAGTAAATAAGCAAGTGTAGCTCCCCTGAAGTGGGACTTCAGATACTTAATAAAGGGGTAAAAAGAAAAGGTTATAAGAATAGACAGTCCAAATACATTCATAGGCAGGGCAAAGAGTTTCAGTTAAATACAACCAGCAATTCTTCTCAACAGGTCTGGGCCAAAGTCAATGGTTCAGAGTATTTTGTATAGGATAGCACAGTTCTGGTAGATACCGGTTAAGTCTTTGCCCCGGAGATTAGGAGAATTTGGCTAGGCAAAATGTTTGATGAATGTTAAGGGAAGGACAAGCCTTCCTAGTTGAGGAAAGTTTCACGCACTTTCTCGATGACCGAAAAGATTTCCGGACCACATTTGCACAGTACCATGTCAATGAAGAAAAGCAGTGGTTGAGGCAGTTGTTTCTGGCAGTTCGAGCAGATCTCGCTGTTCCTGAGCTTCAGTCGTGGGGACAAGAAGGAAGACGTCGGGAGGTTCCTGCACTGCCCAGGAAGGCCAAAAGCTTTAACAAGACGTTGGTTTAAGATGTGAGTGCCTTAAAGTCCACAAGCTGGTTTCCTTCCCTCTGGCTATCCGGTTTTCAACAGCACTCTGATGAAAATTCGACCAGATGGGGATGGTGTCCAGGTGGCTTGCGAGCTGGTTGTTCCCACCAAACTCAAGGGAAGAAGTTAACCTTGAAGGGCCTCTCTGTCGATGGAGTTTCAGGCAATTCAGACCTGCAGCAGGGCTCCACCAGTCGTCCAGGAGTTGCAGCAGTCCTCTTCCTTCAGCTCGTCTTTGGTTCTTTCGTTCCAGTGGTCGACTCTGCTTTCCAAGTCCCAGAGACCTGCGTTTAAACAGTTTTCCCCCATTCATTCCAGCCTGGCTGTCACTCACACAGCAGAGTGGCTGTCTTTGGTCGACAGCCAGCCGGCCAATCAAGCCAGAGTGCATTCAGGTCTCCTAGGAGTTTTGGGCACCTCCCTCACATCCTGTCCACCCCAGGCACCCGGGCGCCAGAGAAGGGCTCCAGCACTGAAGCCCGCTGAAGGCCAACGAACAAAGGCACCAAACCTGGTTTGGCGCTCAGAGACGAACACAAGAAGGACCTTTCTTAAAAGAAAGGGCGAAAAAAGATCACCAGAGTCTGTTTTTACAGATAGGTCTTGGTCGCCATATTGAAAAATATGGCTGACCCGATTTTTAGCTACCGTTTTTAGCGGTCGGGAAAAATCATGGTAGGTGTATCTAAACCACTGCCACCAGCCATTTAAAATAGGAAAGGGTAACATTTTACTAGGCAACCCCTCCAGCACTCTATAGGAAGATAGTGTGTGCAGGGTCAGTAAATTTAAAGAGACTAGTAAAGTCAATTTAACTTTACATGCTCTGGGAGGCTGTAGTCAGTCCGAGGGAAGGTATTTAAACCTTGGGAAGTCTGAAAGACATCCCTGTGCCACTTCACTGAAGGTGCTGTGTGACACACAGAAAATGACAATACCTATGGAGTTGTTTTAAAACTCCATAACCAAGGAAAACAAAAGTAAAACACGGTAAAACACACATCAAAATACATGGAAGAGTGGGAAAAAAGTCTCACTCTCTTCCCAGGTAAAAACATCAAATCCTAGCAATCCAGCAAAGTTGCTGGGGGTCTCAAAAGGTAAGGGAAATTAGCACATTCTTGAGAATTCTCCATAACAGCCTAAACATTAGGCATTAATTCAAAAAGATATAATGAAACATCACATATCATAGTTGACCGGACATGCTAGTGAAAAAGAAGCAGGCATCATGTACAAACAAATAAAAAGAAGGTATGAATAAAAATGGAAACGAAAAGCAAGCAACATCCCCCAATTGGGAAGGGGAAACTTAGAAAAGGGAAAATAAAACAACAGTCAGGAAAAGGGTTAGTGAGAGCGGAAGTGGAAGTCCAAGCGAGGATTGGTGTGTTGGGTATAGGGGAGAGAGGCACCCATCTAAAAGCAGAAGGAAGATATAAATCAAAAGCATATATTCATTTTAACATGTATTTAGATTTGGGGGAAACGTACATTTCTTGCAGACAAATACTGCACAACATAGTCCTGCAGCTCACAAAAAAATGTCATGGCGTAGCATTGGAGCAAACCAACCTAGAAGAGCACAGCATTTCAAAAGAAGGCAGAGGGTAGTGAAAATTGCAAAATGCAGCCACATAACAAAAACACACTATAGCTCAGCATAACAAACAAATAATAATGTAACCCAGCAAAAACAGCACTGCAAAGGTTCCACTTGCCAAATAGCATATTACAGTGCATGCTACATAAACACACACACCGACACACACAACCCTTATCCAGACTCACCACTTCTAGATTTGAAGTCTGTTGTTCAATGAGTTCATACGATTTACAGCTTCAACAAGTGTAGACGGTAAACTTAGTTACTTTTGTAACGCCATATAGCACTATATATGAAATGCTTACACCAATGTATGCAGTGTGCATTTGCTTGGGCCAGGTAGTGAATATACAGAGAGCAGGTTTAATTTCCAAATCAGTAAACAGAAAATAAAGCCAGAGGTGAATGCAAGAAACAGAAATACACACATGCACTTTCAACCCCTTTAAGCTGAATGAAGGTTCAAGTTTATCTGTTGTAACGGATTCTTGAATAATGTAGGGATATGCTGGAATCAAGCAATAAGAACATTTTTAGTTAAGTGTATGATTAGGTAAGTGTATAAGGAAACCTAATACAAATCCTGATCTTGATTTGAGTGCATACGAGGCAGGGGAGAGCACGTTTGGTGTGACCATGATCACAGTGAAGGGAAACCAACATTATAATATTTGTTCTAGAATCTGCAAAATAAAATATTTTGGCAAAATGACTTAGGTCAGGTCTTCTATTGTTCTTGGGGTTTCAATTGAGTGCATTGGTTGTCTAGATGTCTAGCTAATTGCTGGTCATAATGTTTTTAATGAAGTCTTTTGGGAAAGAATCATGTTCCTGTAGGGCAGCGTATCATACTGTATCTGAATTTTCAACAGTCTATAATTTAATCACACTGGGTTATAAAGTAAACTTCTAAGTAGTAATTATAACGTCTGGTGGAATTTGGTCTTTAAGTGCCCCTGACTCATCAGCATTTTAAGTGCCTCTCTTAAAAAAAGCTGTTTGCTTCTGTGATTCTGCTAACCATATAGTTAAATAATCTCTTAAAACCTAAAGATGAGAATGCTACTGAGCATGAAATAATTTTGCTGCATTTAGGAAAATATTTTAATGAGCGCTCCTTCTGCTCGTCCATCAAAACTCAGTTTACGATATTTACTGAAAATGATTCTGAGACATATCACGCCCTTTCACTGCAAAACAGTATAACAGGAACCAGGATACATTACAGCACAACATTGGAGCTGCACCATCACCCTCTGAGCACCTTCATGATGATGCCAATACGGAACCCCACCACACCACCCCAGGTTAGATACAACGCAGCCCATATTTCAACTAGGGCCATAGTGGAGCTACAATTTGCACCCCCAGTAGTGTGCAGGATCATTGTGGCAGCATATGTCCTGCACAATGGCGCAACACGGCAGGGCGTACCGGTGGACATGGTGGTGCCCCCACATCCCCAATCACACGCACGGCCGCTACGCATGGGAGGGGAAAGGGCATGTGGCGAGGCAGCCCGTACCCACATTTTTCACCTAAACTCCAACCCCTGCGGCGTGCACACAGGCCTGGCACATACCAGCTGACAATCGATGATGAGAAAGGGACAGTTAACTGTCACAACCTTACCACCCTGAGATTATGTGCATCCCTAGCTACTTAAACACAACCAATCCTGTGTGACCAAAAGGAACACATGCAAGGTGCATATCCCCCCCACCCTGCAAAACAGGGCATGAAAATACTGGTATGCCACCCAAACCCTCCCAACCCCCATGACCTCTGTCTGCCACACCATACCATGGTATGGAACAGCAAAACATCAAACCATATGCACAACACATGACACAATAGTCATGAAGTGCCACGTGAGAAATGTAAATAGGCACCTGACATGTAATCTGAAGAAATGAATGACCAAAACCTCACACCCTGAAAATGGTGGCACAAATACATGCCACGAGTGGTACAAGCAACACAAGTCAGAATACCTGTTGCCATGCACATTGGACAATAGCAAATTGGTATTACAAACACTGTGTGCTGCGTGTGTCTCCCCTGCAACACACCGTTCACCTGACAGCACAGTGAGTGTGCATTGTGTTGGGGAAACCCCTTGAGCATCATGAGAAATAAGTACAATCAACCAAATCGTACCCTGTCATGCATGCACACGATCAATGAATCGGAAGTGAACATGGATTGTAAGGACACAGCATGCCTGAGAAGGCAATCTGGGTGCACGTGTGTGCATGGTGTCGCCATAGTTGGTGTGGGGGGGCGTTGCCTAAGTGTTTGTGTCAGTAGGGACATGCAACGAATACATGCATGTGAAATGAAGTGAGCCTCAGTGTCCTGTACACAGCACATGTGAAAATTGCACTCAAGGACCCCCCCTGTGTGTTAAACCACACCAATCCCCTGACACCTCAAAATAAAACCAACATAGGATCAGCCATTGACCAGCAGAACATATCATGTACAGAGTACCCCACATCAACAATGGCAGACAGTGAGCAATCACTGATTCATTGAAAATCTTTATAGGGCCTACACATAAAGTGCATCAAAGCGCCTCAAGGAGGGAGGGAACAAGGGAGAATAACAGTACATTCCTACAAGTCCTTCAAACAGTCCAGAATGTGAAAATGAACTATCAAATCAAAGTACAAGTATTTGGAACAATAAGGGAGAGTCTAGGGAGGGAATGTGGGAAAAGAAAACTAGCATCATCATTGCTATGCCTGACGGCAATAGCTGCAGTGCAGGAGTCACATAAGGAGGGGGTGAGGGAAGAGGTGAGGAGAGTAACAAAACAAGTGACAAACTATTGAAAGTCGATGAAGAATCAAGATAGTGCTGGGGAAGGGGAGAAGAAACACAGACTGGAAAGGGGGAACAGACGACCTGTGATCTGTGGTGGAGGGACTGATGATAAAAGTAAGTGTCAAAATAAAACTCAAAAAGGTTATGTTGGGGTTGGATGGATGGAGGCAGAGGGGGAAGTGTCTGCAAAGAACAAGCGGCTACGTATCACCATGCCTGACGGCAATAGGTGTAGTGCCGGAAAAAGACAGACAGAGGACAAGGAGGAAGGGAAAGGGTGGTGGAGAGGGAGAGGGAGGAGAGAAGGGAGGAGGGGGCCAAGGTGTATAGGCAGGAAGGGGGAGAGGGGGAAAGAAAGCATACACAGGGGGCAGAGGGAAAGAAGACGGTGCAGAAGGGCAGGGGGTGTTATGGTGAAGGGGGGAGGCAGAGGGAGACTGGCAGGGGGCAAGGGAGACAGGGGGAGACTGGCAGGGGGCAGGTGGAGACAGGCGGAGGCCAGGGGAGACAGGGGGACAATTAAGGGACCCAGAAGGGTGGTGGACATGGGTTGACAGGGTTAGACAGGGCCTCCATTTTGGGCCTTTGGTAGTGGTGGCATGCTCCAGCCTCCTGTTAGGCCGGATTGTCACAAGGGCCAAGTGCAACCAATGGGAGGGGGGGGGTCAGGTCCAGGCCACAAACATGACAGTCAAGTCAAAAGCAATGCGGCCATATTTCCAATGGCACAACAAAACACCAGGCAGTGCTGCAAGATGGCCAAAGCAGGGGAATCAAGGAAAATGGGGGTAGTTCAAATGCGTGGTGACAAGGATAACTCAGCGTGCAACGTTCATGTGGCATATCAAAATCACTGTAGGCCAAGTGTCCCAATGCAACATTGTCAGCACACAGACCCCTCCCACCATCAGTGTGTGTCACACAGCCAAAGGGTGTATGGTACCGCCTATAGCAGGAAGTGCATGAACATAGACAGTCAATTCATAAAAGAATCCCAAGCAACATGATGAAATGCACAGTCAACTGAATACTCACCAAAATGAAGTGCAGACATGCATTGGAGAAGCCATTCGGAATACCCACTATGGGTGTACACACAAGTAGGACTGCAGGCTGGCCACAGATATGACGGAAGCCCAATGCCCCTGTGTGAGATGCTGTCACACCGAGCCATCCTTGCGAGCCCATGGAAAGGGGAAGCAGGAGTAGCATATGTGTCAGGACCCCAAGCAAAAAACATACACGAGACAAGATTGATGAAAGGAAAGACCCAAGTTGTAGCTGGGAGGGTCACACACGCCAAACACACATGTCATGGAGTAACACGCATCAATACTCGCCGGATGATGCATCATAATCCATCCTCTCTTCCACTCCATGGATTTGTTCTTCCGGGATGAACTCTTATGCGATCTCCTCATGGTGAGTGAGCCCACCACCAGTCACCAGAGACATGGAATAATTGGAGGCACGCTTTTGTTTTGCACTGCGTCAGAGGTCATTCCAACGCTTGTAGCAGTCCTGAGCCATGCGCACCTGGAATCCCATGGCTGTCACACAATCCACAACATGCTGCCTTTGGACCCAACGCTGGTAATGCGTTGTATGGCACTGTGGGCCCACAAGCTTATTGCGTTGGTGTGCCGACACGTAGTCCACAAGGAAGACCAGTTCCTGCTTGAAGAAAGGCTTCTTCCTTGACGTGCCGGAGGCCGGAGCCGAGTCTGGGTTCTTAGCCTCTTGCGCAGGAGCACGCTTCCTCCTTTTGGGTGCTGGTACTGACCCTGAGTGGGCAATGTGGCCCTGATCAGTGGGGGCAGTGGTGCTGGTGGACTGGACCAAGGCAGTGGGTGTTGGAATGAGGACGGAAGGTCTGGCTAGGGTCTGACTCACTGCTGGGGTGGTGTTGGCAGCATATGCCCATGCAGTTACCACCACCCGGCTGCTTGGGGCAGCAGATGTCATGACTGCCCCAGATACGTGTGCCCCAGTCACAGCTACACTGGACACACGTGACCCGCACCTCCGGACAAGATGGAAATCGTCCTGGGAGTCCTCGTCATGCAATGCAACATGCGCTGCCTGACCCCAAGCCCGGTTGGGGGTCACCACAGCTGCACCTGCAGCTACCACCACCAGTGGGCCTGTGACAGCAGATGTAAGTTGCTGTTGGGTCATATGGGCGCCAGGTCGTGATGCAACAGCTGCATCACCAGGAGCCACAGGGGGTGGTGGCATGTCTGTACCAGCACGTGGCTGGGCATCCTGCCCCAGTGGGCACCCCTGCCTCTTCCCCCTCTGTAGCCACCCTGGACTCCCTGTCCCCCCTGGTCTCTGCGCCCATGTGCCCGACCACACCCAGCCCTGGGAGGACGCCCAGCTTTGCCGCCCTTAGCCTTTGGTGGCCTCCCAACCATTGCACAGATGGTAAATAGCCGATGGGAGGTGGATTCAACAATTGTCCTGGGCAATTGGGTTAAAGGGGGCAGGGTACTGGATGGAATAGGTACCCCTGTGCTCCTGCAAGGCTGTCTGTGACCCCCGGGGAAAAATGACAGGTCACGCAACGCTTAGGCCCTCCACCCCAAAAATAAAATCAAATAAAAAAAAAATAGTACAATTTCAAAAGAAAAATATGCACGCGACCAAGGTAGCGCAAGTGTGTGGATTTTACCTCGAGCAGTACGGTGTGGCACCCAGGGACACAAAAAAGACATACACTTGGAACACGTGGGCTACTATGACCTCGAAAATGGTACGCGATTCACAGGGGGAACCACAGTGGGAAAAACAGCGTGCATGACTCACCGCCTGCCTTGCGTGTAAAAAAAAGAAAAACACATGCGCTTGTGTGTATCGGCAACACCCTGCCAAAAGAAGAGGTATGAACTTCAAACGCTATGAAGTAATCGCGAGTGAATCCAGAAGAGTAAACACACATGTCGGTCTCCACGAACAGCACGTACAGTGGACTGCTGGTCCACGCTCACCTGTAACCCATGCTGAAGGCAACGGCCATGCACGTAATGTCACTGGAACACTTATTCGGTAAGGCCTTTTCCTCGTATTACACGCATTCACATGCAGACGTGCTGTTTTTGCACGTGCGGATTCACTATGCACCCGTGCCACGGGAAACACCCGCACACGTAACGTCACTTATGCGCTTACGCGCTAAGGCCCTTTCCTCGAAATTACACACTGATGTGCTGTTTTTTCACGTGCCAATTCACTCTGCATCAAGCTGGCCATGCGACAACACACGGAAGACCACGCTCCTGTAAAGAAGGCCATTTTCCTGCCCCTCGGAGCCCCAGGGAGCCTCCTACAAGCCATCTGCTGCTGCCTGCCTGCCTGATGCCAACAGTGCCCTGCCATTTGGTGCCTGCACATCAGCCATCTGCAGGGGTCCAGTTGCTGTGACCACCCCTGCTGGAACAGAAGACTCCTGACTGGTATTCCATCGCTCCACAGCCCAGAACCATGACCCAGTTGCCCACCCACACCTGCCTCGGGGGTTGCCATGTCCAACGCAACACCATCCAGCACCAGTGACAACCCCCCAGCAGAGAGGCAGAGGGCTGCCAGCTTCAGTGCAAATGAAGTTGGCATCCTGGTGGAGCAAGTCCTGGGGCATTATGATGCCTCTTCATACCATTGTGCACCGACAAGCAAGGACGGAAGAGGATCTGGAAGGACATAGTGGGTGGCATCAACGCGGAGCAGGTGGCACCCTGCGACATCAAACATGTCTAGAAGTGCTGGGAGGACTACAAGTCCAGGACACTCAAGAGGGCCCAGCGCCTCTTGGACGCAGCGGATGCAGTGGGGACACCGGGGCCACCTTACCACCTAGCAGATGAGGGTCCTGGAGCGCATACACCCAGTGCTTCACCACCAGATCCTCAGGATGCAGGCCTGTCTGGAGTCGAGCGGTAAGTGCCCATGCATTCCCGTGTAAAACAGTGCATGTTGCAGTGTGGTGGTAGTTAGCTACTTGGCTGTATGTGTGACATCGGTCATGTATGGATGTGTGTGTGCAGAGACATGATGGTGCCTCATGTGAGTCCAGTTAGGCATGACCCACATGGATGGTGTATGTGTTACAATGCATCAGGCGGAATGCACACATGTATGCATGCCTGTGTCTGTACTTGGACATGTTTGGGGTGTGAGAGATAGGTGCTGCTGTCATGAACATGCATGGTGTACATGTCCGTGTGTCTGAGTAGTGTGCGAGTGACTGGTAAATGCCATGTATGCATGACACATGTACATGACGATGTGTTGATTCACTGATACAGCCTAGTCATCCTTGTATCCACTGTGTCTGGGGGTATACGGGGCCAGATGCATGACCATGATGCATGTGAGTTTCAGCCCACCATTGGATGTTTCTATGGTGCCTTGGACATGGATGCAAATGTTTTTTTGCATTTGCCATGCCTGTTCCTGCATGTGTGTTGCCTGCTCTGACCCATGTGTTGTGGAGGGACATGATGGAAGTGATGTTTGACAGTGCCACTCATGTGCTATTGCTTTGTGTCTAGGGGACTATTGTCCAGTACCCTGATGCTTGTGTTCAATGTTTCCCTTTACACAGTGGCGAGGGAAGAAGAGGGCGGAGACGGCGCTGTGGAGGAAAGCGGCAGGGATGCCTCCACCGGCCGTCGACGCAAGGCCCAGTCACCCTCCCAGGTAATTCCATCATCCGGGAGCGAGGGGACTGGTGCCACACCCACCACTACGGCTGCAGCAGAAGGGGCGGGTGAGCCCCCACAGGGGCTGGCGACGGCAGAAGATGGTGCAGAGCCATCCAGGTTGGTGGTGTGTACAGAGGAGGAGGAAGCCGCTTCAGAGCCGCACATGGGGCCTGGTGGGGGTGGTACCACTGGTGCAAGTGATGCAGTCCAGGGGCAGGGGCAGGAGGCAACACAAGTCGCTGCGGAGGGGCCTCTGCATGTCACTGTCCCTGACACTGTGACTGCATCACCATGCATCAGCAGGGATGCCACGTCCCAGGCCCGTCCACAGGTATGGGGGAGGTCCATGTCATCTCACACTCCTCTACCTGTGGACGTTGGGACCCGTGACAGGATTGAGTCCGTCCTGATTGGTGTTGCGTTGCGCACATGTGTCATTCCCGATGACGTGCGTGTTTCCTGGGGGGACCACGCACGTCATCATGAAGAGATGTGTGCCAACGTGGCCCAGTTGGGAGGGCTCATGGTCAGGGGTTTCCTCCATGTGTCGCTCTGTCTTGCAGCCCTCTCCTCCGCTGTGCACACTATATGCCAGTCGTTCTCCGTGTCGTCTTCCGGCCAGGTGACACCAGGGTCCTGTGTGGACCTGCCCCAACCAACGCAGCCAGGCTGGTGGAGATCCCATCCCTGCCACAGAAGGGAGTCGGAGCTCCAGCAGAGGTGGTCACCCCAGCAACTGGACCCCCGGCAACGGATAATGTGCAGGCACATACAAGCAGGGCACCTGCACGACGGCCCCAGGTGTTGCCATCTACCTGGAGGCAGTCGTGGTGGTGGTGGCAGGTAGCAGAAAGGCGGCGGCAGGCTCAGCATAGGAGGCATGTGGCCTCAGGGCCCTCTACATCATCGGGGCAGGCATCGGCCGGCGGGCAGGAGGACCCAGAATTGGGAGTGTCTTCCGTGTGGCAGCAGTTGGGCCAGCGAATAGGTGCAGAGCACCGGCAGGCAGAGGTGGCATGGCTCACAATGGTCAGGGCGGAGAACTCCATGCCCAGGGCTTTGAGGCGGGCTGAGTGCCTCAAGGCAACTCGCATGGAGTTGGAGGAGGCCATGGCTGCATCCCTGCGAGACCTTGAGGCCAGGGAAGAGGCCTGCCTCCAGAACATCGATGTGGAGTTTGATGATGCCCTGGCCCGGGACATCAAAAAGTGAGCCGTCGGACTAGCCCGCCGCCTTTGTATATAGTTATTTAGGTTTAGGTTTCATTTGGTTTTTATTATTATTTGGAGTTCACGGACTTTGCTCCACTTTTTGTATATAGTTGTATTTTAGATGGGGTTTTAGGTAGGTTTCCTTTTGTTTTGGGATAATGGACCCTTCAGGCTTTCGCTTTAAATATTACGGACATGTACATACTTTATTTTTTTATATACACATGGAGTAATTTTTTTTAATGCTTTTCATCTTGGGATTTATTTTTATGGACTTTGGGGATGGACCACTTATTTTTTCGGGTTTTGGATTTTTATTTTTCCTTGAATTACACTTTTTTTCATATTGGAATCATTCTTTATTTGCATGTGTGATTTTCATTTTGTCATTTGTTGTTATTTGTAATACATTTCATTATTCTTCATTCTTGGTGTGATCTACTATGATTTCTCTTGTGCATGTCTCCATGAGCATTGGCTCAGTCATGTGTTGCCACTGTGTGGCTCTGTAGGACATTTGTGATGGGCATGCTGGTTGTTTTCAGAATATCATGGAATGGGTAATTTAGTAGGGAGTGGGTGCAGTGGATCGTTGGGTGTTTGTACTGGGGGTTGGGGGCGTGGGATTTGGGTTGGCATTAGGGCCATGGGTCTGTATAGTTATGACGTGGTGTTTGGGGGGATATAAATCGGGGCCTGCTGGCAGGTGCCCCTCAATGGGGGGTGGGTGGGAGGGACATGAGTTGGGACCTGCTGGCAGGTGCCTGTCAATGGTGGGTAGGAGGGGGGACATGTCAATTGGGAGTGGGGCCTGAGTCGGGGCCTGCTGCCAGGTGCCTGTCAATTGGGGGGACATGAGTCGGGCCTGCTGGCAGGTGCCTGTCATTTGGGGGGACATGAGTCGGGCCTGCTGGCAGGTGCCTGTCATTTGGGGGGGACATGAGTCGGGCCTGCTGGCAGGTGCCTGTCAATGGTGGGTAGGTGGGGGGACATTAGTCGGGGCTTGCTGGCAGGTGTCTGTCAATGCGGGGTGGGTGGGGGGGACATGAGTCGGGGCCTGCTGGCAGGTACCCCTCAATGGGGACGCAAGGGGGGTATGAGTCGGGGCTCCCAAGTGCATGGTGCCATGTGGCCTGCCTGCGGGGCATGGTCAGGGTGCATGGGCTGCCTGCGGTGCATGGTCAGGGTGAATGGACTGCCTGCAGGGCAAGGGGAGTATGGATGAGCTGCCTGCGGGGCATGGGGAGGGTGGATGGGCTGCCTGCGGGGCATGTTCAGAGTGGATGGGCTGCCTGCGGGGCATGGGGAGGGTGGATGGGCTGCCTGTGGGGCATGGGGAGGGGTGTAGGGTGGACCCCTGTGGAGTGCTCTGGCTGCAGGGGGTGAATGTGGCTTCTTACCACACTGCTGCGTGAATCTGGGGGTACGGGAGTGAGAATTACACGTGATTGGGCTGGTGCGAGCGGGGTACGCATAATCCAAGGGTTGCGCAGGGAGTTTTACATGTGATTTCGCTGGTGCGAGCGGGGTACGCGTATTCCAGGGGTGTGCAGGGAGTTTTACACGTGATTTCGCTGGCACGAGTTGGGTACGCGTATTCCAGGGGTGCGCGGGGAGTTTTACACGCGATTTCAATGGCACAAGCAGGGTACGCGTAATCCGAGGGGTGCGCTGGGAGTTTTACATGTGATTTCGCTGGCACGAGCGGGGTACGCATATTCCAGGGGTGCGCGGGAAGTTTTACATGCAATTTTGTTGGTGCGAGCAGGGTACGCGTATTCCAGGGGTGCGCAGAGAGTTTTACACGCAATTTTGCTGGCGCCAGCGGGGTACGCGTAATCCGAGGGGTGCGCGGGGAGTTTTACACGAGATTTCGTTGGCGTGAGCAGTGTACGTGTAATCCGAGGGGTGTGCAGGGAGTTTTACATGCGATTTCACTGGCGCGAGTGGGGTACGCATAATCCGAGGGGTGCGGAGGGAGTTTTATATGTGATTTCACTGGCGCGTAAGGGCTATGCGTAACCCGAGGGGTGCGCGGGGAGTTTTACACGCGATTTCATGGGCGCGAGCGGGGTATGCGTATTCGAGGGGTGCGTGGAGAGTTTTACACATGATTTGACTGGCGCGTGAGGGCTGAGTGGAGTTTGTAGCGTGTTTTCGTGGTTGGGGGGCTGTATGTTTGTCCACTGGCCTTTGCACCATGTAGGGGATTTGTGCAATATTTTTGGCACACGGGGCGTGGTTGGGGGCGTAACTGGCACTGCTGCAGGGTCGCTGTGCCACTCTGCGCCACGGCTTGTTATGGATGCAAGTATCCATGAATACGTTGTGCATGAAAATGGGTTTTGGTGCACAAGGCTAGCACACGCTGGGACACGCTCCCTCTCTGCGCTGCCTGCGTGCGCTGCTTCTGCGCTAAATTCTATGAATAGTGTCAAGAGATCCAAGAACTTCATCATGGGTGTTGAAAGAGCAGTTTCCGTGCCTCTGGATGCTCATAATCCAGATTGATGGGCATGTAGGTGAAGGTGAGAGGCCCCCAAGAATACAGTCAAATCACTCAATAGAGTCAATCAGGACACATTCCTGAAGGGAATGAGACCAAGACCAAGTGCTGGTGTTAAAAAAGGTTGATCAAGTGCTGGTGTTAAAAAAGGGTTATCGAAATAGGGCAAGCAGAATCTACTCTGCTCACGCCGAGAGCGCTCTGCAGAAAACATGTTACCAACAGTAACATCAAAATCGTCATCAAAAAGGGGGGAAGGCCTAGAGGGCACATAATAGATTTGGATTGGTCACTAGGGGCGAAGACCTATAGGTGCCATATGGTTGGAGATGTTTGGTTGGCTTGAACGCACGTGGTGTGCTGATGAGGCTTCTCAGGTCGATCGGTCAACTGGGCTCATCGAATTGGCATGGAGGATCGGCAACATGTTGTGCTGGTTACATATTAAATAACAATTTGACATTTGCTCTTGTGGCCACACATTCCCGTTCATTCACTACCATGATCTGCTGTCCAGTAAGCTCAAAGACTTGCAAATACAGGTTCATTTATCTATGGGCACAGGTCAGGGTAGAACCATAAAATGCAACGCTTGATCTGTTGGTAGGCATCTTAACCGTATGTTGATACAATGCAATATGTATTGGCTAAAGGGGTGAGACTTTTGTGGTCACTGCATGGTCCGGAAAGTCCATCTGATAAACAACAAAGAGGGCGCTACAACTAAGACTGAATTTACACTTTAAGGCAGGTCACAAAAGGCACATACCATTGTGGGCATACATCTAATTGTGGGGGGTTAGTGGTCGGTTTGTTCAATCATCATTAAATCTCTGTGAATCTCCTTTGACACCATGAGGGGAAATCGAAACACCTTGTAGTACAATTCTGCATTGCATAGAGGGACAGGGCTCTCAGAAACGAATTTCACGTATGGGTTCCTCACATGTGGCCTTTTACTCTACATTCTGGTTACATTTGTTTAAAGCACATTATAATTCTATTGAGCTTAACATCCTCATTGTTACGAATCTCATTAGGAGTGTAGACGTATGCCTGGGTCAGTGCCCATTTTTACACTACACAGTTCATGATTCAGGTTCTGCACATGTGGCCTTAACACATATTGTCATAATATGAACATTCTAGTCAGAGCACTTGGTTGCGATATTATTTTCACAAAATAACATTCATGTAAGCACAATTAAACTAAAAGATGAGGTAGCTTTATGCTGGCGTGTACAGTGTTACATTGGCTATGCATAACGTTACGATAATCCATTTCCATTAGCAGCATCATACCATATGTTAATATACATCACACCTTTATACTTGAATTCTAACGTTAGCACTTTCTACTACACACATTATATAGTGCGTTTCCATACCTATTATTCTACTACAATCTTTATGCTATTTTGCATGAGATAAAAACCGGCCCATGAATAACACCTCTTGTCTACATGGAGAAAGACACTTTGGCTCTCGTTTTACCGAGGCGCGAACAATCAAACAGACTTGAAGGTTATTTCAACTGTTTGATCTTGCTTTAAGAGTGAGAGTATTCCTTATGGACAGGGTCTGCTGGGTGGGGGGCAGGTTCATAGAGATGAATGGCTGTTATTCTGGTCCTTGTGTTAGGCCATGTCAGGGTCAATGAAGTAAGATGGAAGGCATAAGATACAGTGTAAAGTTTGTTGCATTCTCGCGGCTAGTCTCTCATGAGAACCGAACAACTGCAGAGGCGGCAGAGGGGAGGAGGTGGCGAGAGCAGCTTACTCACTGTGCGTGTCTGCCTGGGAGAGCTGCAGACCTGCGTTTTAGCTTCATGGCTGTCTTGCCATTACAAAATGGAGTCTTGTTCAACTCTGATTTCACACCGTCCTAAGGGGCAGGTCACGGTCACTGAGTGTGTTCCCACACGGGTGGTCCGGGGCCAGGGCCCCCTGGACCCAAAGCAGCCGCTGCTGGGCCTACCCAGGAAGTCTGAAGAATGGAGGGGGTTCCAAGACCCTCTCCTCCCACACATAGGCAACCAACAAGCTCAGTATGCTTGGCCAGTTGGAGGAAGTCTGTCACACTCACCTGTGTCTCTGCGGGAGCAATGGTAAACCCCCCGATCCCAAGCACTAGTTCCCCCAAGCCGCTCTGGAAGGTGTCTCTTTAAAATAAAAGAATAATACGCTAAGGTCTGGGCTAACTGAACCTCTGGACTCCCTCACATTCCCTGTGTAAAGTAGGTTGCTTCCCTGTTTGCAGCTCGTCTTTGTCTTTAAATGGGTGAACTCTCCATCCTGCACTCTGGAGGGGCGCTTTTCTTCTGGGAGAGATGCCCTACTCCCTTTCCAGAGTTACACTGGCCAATATCTATGGAGGCCCAAGTCCAAAGGTGGCACGCTGTTCTGTCCACAGCGTGTGTGAGTTGCCAGTTACTTCACTAGCAGGCAAAACCTGATTGATTCAGGTAAGTGAATCTTGCAATCTGCGCAGCGTAATGATTTAAGTTTGTAATACTGTTCCTTTATGTCTTGCAGATGCTGCCAGAAGTACAGAAAAAATAGCTGAAGATACCTTAGGTAAGTTTGCGCAGCGTAGTTGTGTTTAGCAAGCGCAGCTTGAAGTCTCTTTTCATTTGCAGGAGCGGATGAACGCACGCACTGCGAGCCGAGATGAGGATTGGAGGTTTGGTGAGTATGCGCAGCATTGCAGGGATTATTGGCGATGTGTGATGTCTTCTCTCCTTACAGGAGCCGGAGAAGGCGTGTGCCTCTAGCCAGAACGAAGATTGGTGTATGGTGAGTACGCACGGCATTGTAGAATCTTGCTAGCTTAACTGACTTGCCTTTTCTCTTGCAGGAATCAGACCGGAGCTGCAGGATCTTCCTTGGAAGCGCCGCGACATTGAATCCAAAGGTGGACGGACGCGGGAGCTGAAAGCACATAGGCTGAACAGGAACGCAGTGCTAAAAGCACGTGGGTTGAACAGGAGCATGGTGAGCGTGTTGCCATAGAGCATACAGAATGCAACACGAAGCTCTGGAGAAACTTGGGGCGTGGCTTATATAGCCAGCCACGACCGAGCACTAAAATGCACCATGAGTTCACACACACTTCCTTTTTGGCAACAGAAAGTGGCTGAGTCATAAGCAGGAAATGTGTATAAAATAAACAACATTCAGGCCCTGCAGCAGCTAACTAGGGGAAACCTGCCCATCTGGGGATATTTGTGTGTACTACATGCCAGGCCTGTCAAGCTCTTACCCACCTTGCCCCGGCTAAGCACCCGGTGTTCATGACAGTCTTCTCCCTCAAGACCCCTCCCAATGGTGTGTTTACTGGTTTTGGCTAGTTGGGGTTGTCCCGATGGAACTTTTGCACCAGTCGGGGGCATGTACATGTATACTAGGTTCCCATGACCTTTCCTGCGGTCCATACCCTTTCCAGTCAATTAAGTAATACAAGGTCTTCCAGGCGATCTTAGAGTCCAATATGCTTTTGACTTCATATTCTGATTCTTCCTCACCCACCTGTATAGGTATGGAATTTCGGGTTCCCGGGTGTACCGGTTTCAGTAACGAGACATGAAACAACAGATGTATGTGCATGTGGTGTGGCAACGATAACTTCATGGCTGATGGATTAATCACAGCCTCAATGGTATAAGGGCCAATGTACCTAGGCTGGAATTTCTTTGGACGTTTTAAATTTCAATATTTGGATGCTAACCAAATGGAGTCTCCCACTTGATAGTCCTGGGCCTTTTGTCAATGACGGTCTGCGTGTTTCTTTTGTGTTTCCTTGGCTAATTGTACATTTCTACCAGCGTCCTTAGCGACCTTGGAGATGCTGGCGTGTAGGTTCTTGACCGCTGGCATTTCAATAGGTCTGGTGGATCATAAACCGATGTCCTGGGATTTCGGCCATATACAGTGAAGAAGGGTATTGCCTGAGTTGATGAGTGCATTGAATAGTTGTAGGCATACTCGGCCATCCATAAAACTTCTGTCCAGTCTTGGTTTGTTTGATGTAACAGACAGCACAAGTACTGTTCAATGGTCTGGTTCTTACGTTCAGTTTGTCCGTCTGTTTGGGGATGGTGGCTAGTGGATAGACGGATTTCAACCCCTGCCAAGGCGCAACCTTTCTTCCAGAAACGTGACAAAAATCGACTGCCCCTGTCGGAGATGATTACGGTAGGAAACACGTGCGATTTTACAATACGGTCTAAAAAAACCTGCACCAATGTCTGAACCGAAAGAAGTCCTTTCAGTGCAATGAAATGAGCCATTTTTTCAGAAAAGATCAACTACCACAAGAATGGTGTTACAGCCAGAACTGGGAGGTAAGTCAGTGACAAAGTCCATGGACAGCGTATGCCAGGGCACTGGTGGAACGCTGATTGGTTGTAGAAGGCCCGCTGGTTTCTGCTTCAATGTTTTACATTGCACACAAACTTCGCAGGTGTCGATAAAAGTAGCAACGTCTTCTCGCCAGGTTGGCCACCAGTAGGATTCCTTCCCCTTTTTCAGGGTTTTTGTTATCCCGGGATGTGCTTCTAAAGGTGAGTCGTGATAGCTGGATATTACTGCTTGTTGGAGGTTCAGTGTTGGGATATAAAGCCGGTTTTGGTAATATGGTAGTCCGTCCTGAACAATGAACTGCTCTCCTCTTTTGTTCCAAGCTTGAAGGTCTTTTTTAGAGATGTCACTTTTGACTGCCTCCTGGAGTGCATCTAGCGAGGGTGGACCAGTGCAGAGACCTAGAATTTTGTGACTGGGTATGATATCTACTGGATCGGGTGCGCTGTATGCTTCTTCTCCCGTACCAATGCGGGACAGCGCATCCGCCTTTCCGTTTTTTACTCCAGGACGGTATGTTATCACAAAGTCATACTCCATAAGGGATAAAGCCCAGAGGAGTTGTCTTGACGACTGAGCTTTCGCGGAACATAGATATTGTAAATTCTGGTGATCGGTTATTATGATGAATGTAAGTAGTGTCACCATTCACAGAGCATTCTTGATCGCTAGAAGTTCCTTATCGGTCACCGCATAGTTGAGCTCTGCCGGAGAAAACTTTCTTGACCAGAAGGCTATTGGATGAAGGCACCCAGTTTCGGGATTCTGCTGTGACAGTATGGCACCCATGGCAATGCTTGAGGCATCGGTTTCCACTATATAAGGCAAGTCGGTGCCTTTGATGTTGTAGTATTGGGGCTGAGGTGAATTTTTCTTTGAGGGCCCGAAAGGCCTCTTCCGCCACTGGTGTCCACTCACATTTCCGATGTTTATGCAGCAGAGACGTAATGGGGTGCACTAAATGTGAGAATCCTGTTATAAAGCGTCGGTAGAAATTCGCGAAACCTAGGAAACTTTGTACCCCTTTTAAGGATGTGGGCGAAGACCGGGTGAGAGTTGCCTCAACATTCCTGTTGTCCATCTTGATACCCTGTGGAGATAGTATGTACCCTAGAAATTCCACTTCGGTAACATGGAATGAACACTTTGAGTTTTGCATATAAGTGGTTCTCTCGTAGCTTGCGGAGTACTGCTCGCACATGGGTCACGTGTTCTTGATGAGTGGCCGAATAGATGAGGATGTCGTTGATATAAACTACCACATACATCAAGGACTTCCCGTAACACATCGTTCATGAAGTGTTGGAATGCCGCTGGGGCATTGCAAAGCCCAAACGGCATTACTTGGTATTCGTATAGGCCGTAGCAGGTCAGAAATGCAGTCTTCCATTCATCCTCTTTTTTCATGCGCACTAAATGATAGGCGCCACAGATGTCTAATTTCGTGAACATTTTTGTCTGTTTTACTTGGTCCAAAAGCACCGGTATCAAGGGCAATGGATGTTTATTTTTTATGGTGACTTGGTTTAATGCTCGATAATCGATGCAAGTTCTTAAGTCTCCCTCTTTCTTGGGTACAAAGAAAAGTGGGGAGGCTGCCGGCGACTTGGACGGTCTAATAAAACCGTTGGCCAGATACTGATCCAGATAACTGCGCAAATGAGCATTTTTCTTCCTCCGTTAATGCATAGATCCGACTGCAGGGCACTTGTGCCCCTGGTAGTAGATTGATCTGGCAATCATAAGCCCGGTGTGGTGATAATACATTAGCCTGCTCCTTCGCGAACACGTCCTGGAAATCTTGGTATTCCACTGGTAAGGTCTCCACCAGCCCTAACCCGGATATTCTTTTTTGCGAGGCTGGGAATAGGCAACCCAAAGCCATTTTGCTGTCGTAACAGGGGATACATTCCATGGGGAAAGTTATGGTTCTTGCCCGCCAATCGATGCGTGGATTGTGCTTCTCCAGCCACGGTATTCTGAGAATTAACTGAAATTGAGGTGCTGCGATGAGATCAAACTTGATACTTTCTCTATGACCGTCCCGACAGAGCAAGGTGATTGTCGTGGTGCAATATGTGACTGGGCCTGAAAGAAGTTTTGTCCCATCCACCGCTGTCACTCTTTCTATGGAGTTCTTAGGGTGGAATGATAAGCCCATAGCCTTTGCAGTGTTTATGTCCAAGTAGTTTTCCGGTTGCCCCGCTGTCTATAAATGCCTTAAGAGCGTGCATTCAGGTGGGTTGAGCAGGGTTAACCAAGATCACCTGAATGGTGAAATGTGAGATATGAGTGTCTTGTTCTAGGCTCGACAGACCGATCTCTAAGTCTGCCGGGCATTGGAGTTTCCCGCCTCCTCGTCTTCCTTAGTGTTGTCCAGAACTCCCACGGCTTTCCGTGGAGGTTTTGCTGTACAGTTTCGAAGAAAGTGACCGGATTGGCCACAGTATAAACAAAGCTGTTCCTGGCTTCTCCGTTCTCTTTCTGCTTTAGTGAGTGGACCCTGGAGAACGCCCAATTGCATGAGCTCCAAATGTGTCTCAGCGGTTTGTCGACTTGAAGTATCCCTGGGACGAACGAATACTGGTCTGCTTTCAGATCTGACCCGGTCAGCCTTGTGGTTCTGCAAATGATGGTCTAGTTGCAAGGCTGGCTCAATATATTCAAAACAATCATCTTGGGGATTGACTACTTGTGTTAAGACATCCTTTAACTCACCTCGCAATCCACGGTAGAATAATGTAATATGTTTTTCCTCAAGCCAGCCCGACTCTGCTATTAAACGATTGAATGTAGCCACATATTCAATGAGATCCTGACTGCCCTGCCGCAGAGCAAGCAGGTCGTCGTCAAAGGCCTGCCTTCGTGTTCAGTGAGCAAACAGCTTTTCTAATTCACATTCAAAGCCTGGGTAATTTCGCAGCAAGGGGTCATCCCTAAGCACTAACGGAACTCACCCATCTGCGGCATGTCCTCCAAGGTAGGAAAGAACGAAAGCTACTCTCGCCTGGTCATTTGGGAATAGGTCTGGTTTGCATAAGAAATGCAGGCGACATTGATTCATGAAGGCTCCAAATTTGTTAGGGTCTCCATTGAAACGCTCAGAAGGAGCGAGGGGAATGCTGCCTAGAAAAAACACTTGTACTGGTGCCACAGTTGATGGAACAGAAGACTGTCCTTGGGTGATTCCACCTGGCAGAGGTGCTAGGCCCGCTTGTGTTTGTAAGAGTTGTCTAGCCAACTCGTCCGTCTTATCCCTATTAACAACCAGTTCTCGCCTTAAAGCATTAGTCTCGGAGCGTGCTGCATGCACCTCGGCCCGAAATTCACCTAGCAACTGTGAGAGCTGATCTACCTCGGAGGTCTCCATCGCTCAGGCAGAGTGTTATGAACGGCTTCGTGTTCTGTCACACTCACCTGTGTCTCTGCAGGAGCGATGGTAAACCCCCTGGTCTCAAGCGCTAGTTCCCCCAAGCCGCTCTGGAAGGTGTGCCTGTAAAATAAAGGAATAATACACTAAGGTCTGGGCTAACTGAACCTCTGGACTCCCTCCCACTCCCCGTGTGAAGTGGGTTGCTTCCCTGTTTGCAGCTCACCTTTGTCTTTAAATGGGTGAACTCTCCATCCTGCACTCTTCAGGGGCGCTTTTCTTCTGGGAGAGATGTCCTACTCCCTTTCCGGAGTTACACTGGCCAATGTCTATGGAGGCCCAAGTCCAAAGGTGGCACTCTGTTCTGTCCACAGCGTGTGTGAGTTGCCAGTTACTTCACTAGCAGGCAAAACCCGATTGATTCAGGTAAGTGTGTCTTGCAATCTGTGCAGCGTAATGACTTAAGTTTGTAAAGTTTGTAATACTGTTCCTTTATGACTTGCAGATACTGCCAGAAGTCCAGAAAAAATAGCTGAAGATACCTTGGGTAAGTTTGCGCAGCGTAGTTGTGTTTAGCAAGCGCAGCTTGAAGTCTCTTTTCATGTGCAGGAGCAGATGAACGCACGCCCTGCAAGCCGAGATGAGGATTGGAGGCTTGGTGAGTAAGCTCGGCATTGCAGGGATTATTGGCGATGTGTGATGTCTTTTCTCCTTACATGAGCCGGAGAAGGCGTGTGCCTCGAGCCAGAACGAAGAATGCTGTCTGGTGAGTATGCGCAGCGTTGTAGAATCTTGCGAGCTTAACTGACTTGCCTTTTCTCTTGCAGGAATCAGACCAGAGCTGCAGGAACTTCCTTGGAAGCACCGCAACGTTGAATCCAAAGCTGGACAGACGCGGGAGCTGAAAGCACGTAGGCTGAACAGGAACGTAGTGCTAAAAGCACGTGAGTTGAACAGGAGCGCAGTGAGCGTGTTGCCATACAGCATACAGAATGCAACATGAAGCACTGGAGAAACTTGTGGCGTGGCTTATATAGCCAGCCGGGCCCGAGCACTAGAATGCACCATGAGTTCACACACACTTCCTTTTTGGCAACAAGTCATAAGCAGGAAATGTGTATAGATTAAACAGCATACAGGGCCTGCAGCAGCTTACTTGGGGAAACCTGCCCATCTGGGGATGTTTGTGTGTACTACATGCCAGGTCTGCCAAGCTCTTACCCACCTTGCCCCGGCTAAGCACCCGGTGTTCATGACAAAGACCAGCTTCTTCAGGAGTTTCCTAAGGAAGGGAGTGAAATAGATGGTGCAGTAGTTAGATGGACATGAGGGGTTGGTGGAAGGCTTTTTCAGGAGGGGCGCACAAGAGAGTGCTTGAGGGAAGAGGGGAAAGACCCAGTAGCAAGAGAGTGATTGCAGAAATGTGCAAGTGCAGGAGCAAGAGAGCCGATATTGTCCTTAATTGTTATGGACGAACAGGGGCAGACCTGTTTGAATGAGACCTTCATTGAGCGGAAAACCCTAGAAACGTCATCCCATGTGAGAGGAGAGAATGGTTGAGGGAGGTTGGGAGGCCATGGGTCGCAGGTGGATGAGATGGGGGGGAGAAGTGTAGGAAGAAAGAGTTCTCAGGATGTCCTGAGTTTTTGCAGTGAAGTGGATAGCCAGTGCAGTGCAGAGGGTCTGAGGTGGAGACTGCAGAAGGATTGGCTAGCCCCTTGCAGATTTTAAAGAGTTCAGCCATGTTGTTAGATGCTCCAGAGACATGGGCCTGCATGTGGGCCCTCTTCTTAGAATTAATGGTGAGACGATATTGCCTTTGGAGAAGGCAATGGGCCTGTTTATAAGAGGATGAGTCTGCGGTCTGCCACTTCCGTTCTGCAGCTCTGCATTTGGGATTCAGGTCTGCTAGATCGGAGTCATACTAAGTGTTACGCTTAGTGGTGTCTTTCAGGCAGATCCTCATGACTAGGGCAAGAATGTCGAGAGTGTTAGAGATGGTGAGATGGAGGTTGCCGAGAGCAGAGTTGGAGGTAGTGTCTGAAGTGGGAGGAGGGTGGGATGAAGGTGGATGCAAAGACAGCAACTGAGACTCGTTTAATCGGACAGATGTCCGTAAACTAGGTTGGCAGAGCTGGGGGAGGTGCGGTCAGAGGGTTGAGAGGGCCCAGGTGGGAAGAGAGGAGGGAATGGTCTGACTTTAGCCTTCCAACTACCCTATTCTAAAACCGAAAGTGCTGCAATGTTATTTCAACTAGGCATCCAAAATCTGCTCTTATGAAGTCCATCCCTATTCCTACAGTTACTGTTTTAGGATCAGGTACTCACAATCTGAGCCTCCTCTTAGACTACTCTGCTTTTTCTCTTCAGACTTCTATCAGTCTGATCATTCTCTTTCAGGCTTCTCCCAGCCCCTTCGTTTACTAAGGATTCATTGGCTCACGTAACAGGCCTCATCAGGTTTTTGGGTCCCTCCCAGATCTTAAGCACAAAACACAAAACAGGGCTTTACTCAGACCTTCATCATTATGCATGTCACTGGTCTTCCCTCAGACCCTCGGTTTTGGGTTTTCAGAACCGATTCCTTCCTGCACATTGGGTTTGTTGATGTCATGCCAGTCTTCAAGACCTCAAGATTTCCAGCTTTCAGCTTTGTCTTCAGGGTTTACAGTTCTTTACAGAGAACTAGATTCTAGTGGGTTGCACATGTCTATTCCCAGACCTTACTTTGAAAAATGATCACCATGGTCTCCCCTCATGTCCCTCTCCTCATCAAATACCCCAGCCCGCTGCCCCCTTCTTGCCCTCTTTGTATTGCCTCTCTCTGCACATTTCTACCATCCCCTTGCTCACCTCTCTTCTCATTCCACTGCCTCCTTACACACACCAGAGATTTAAAAGCTCATCAGATACCTACATTACCCTGCACACCAACATCATCCTGCACATCTACATTATCATGCACACCTACACCACTATGCAAACCAACATCTCCCTGCACTCATCATCCAGCACAACTGCCTTGCATGGCACACCCTCATCACCCAGCATACATTCATACCACAGCAGACCTAGAGCACCCTACATGCCAAAATCACCCCACACACCCACATCAACTTACAAACACACAAAAATTTCCCTAGAACCACAGTACACCTACACCAACTAAGACACCAGCACCACCCCATACACATCACAGCACCCTGCACACCAACATTTAGCTATGGATCCACTTCTCAACCAATCCCATATGCCCATAACTTCATGGAGGATTGCGTCGATATATACAAGATAGAACACATTCTCACAATTCATGGATGGTTATTTTAAAGAGTATAGGGAGTACGGAACCAGCAATGATGGAGGAGCTAACCACATTGATAATAAACAAGCATGAGACACGATGGAGAAGATCATTGGGGGAAAGATTGGTGCCTGCAAAACGAATGAGTAGGTAGAAGGACATCAGCTCCACTCCTTGCCATAGGTAACCCCCAAATACAAAGAGCAATCCTTTTTATCCATCTCAGATAGAACTGCTAATTGATTATAATAGTCATTGCCACTTACGAGACTGATATATGACGCACTCTCAAATGCCAATTCACTATAGTTTTGCACCATAGTATTATGTATTACCTAACATATATTTGATCTAGGGAGTAGTCCTGTACTGTCCCATGCTGTATCCTCATCCCACTTGATCTCTCCTCTGCCTAAAACACTGTCAACCATTCATCTTCCCTTGTGACTCTCCCTCAACTCAGCCTCCGTACAGTGCACTGGCCTGGATTGCCTCTTACCAGGCCATCTTCTCCTCCTCCGTTTCCTAGAATACAGGAACATACTCTGCCCTGCCATTCAAGTAAGAGTCCCTCACGGAACTGTACTTGATCTTGTCTCATTCTCTCTCTATACCTTTCTCCTTTGGCTTCTTGTACCATCTCCTAGTCGACAGCACACAATAGGGCTTCTCATTGCCTTCCTTCACCCCAGCGTTATCTTCTGGCATCACCTACTGCCTCTCTGCCACATGCCTTTGGATGTCATTTTGCTGCCTTATGCTTAACACCATAAAAATTGAGATGTTATACCTCCTGGCTTCTAATGCCTCCTCATCTCCCCTCACCGGTCTCTAACTCTGCCGCTGATACATTTACCCCCTACCCCCACATGCCATAACTCGCAACCTGGGACTTCTTTTCATCAGCAGTTTGAAAACGCAATAGTTCCTTAACTCCATCACAAAGAATTCATGGCTTTACCCCAAATATACATACGATCTACCTCACCTGACTTTGCCCTCTACAAGGCTCTCATACCCACTAATTACACAGGTCCTAGACTACTGCTTCAACCTCCTCATGGGACCACTCTGTATTCTTTCTCCTACATAGCAAGGTACTGAACTTTGCCACCGCCCTCTTCAAACTCCCTCGATCCTCACCCACCTCTGTGCACCGCCTTCATGTGATATGCTGTCAAAATTCAATTGCTCCCTCTTCCAATTCCTTCTACTCGCTCACCGCTTGAGATGTCCAGTTATCCTTAAACTCTTTTTCCCATATTTCCTGCATTACTCTTACTTTACCCTACCCACTGACATCAAGTCCAGCACTTTGTGGAATGGGCTTGATGTTACCAGATGACACTAGTGTTTGTTCAAGAAAAATGTAATGTATTTTCAGGGTAGCCTTGAACCCTCACAATCTTTCCTTCATCACCCCCACATATGTGTTAACCCCCTATATCCTGTCAACTGTAATATCTGTATAGGTTCATTTATATGCATTGTATGTCAGTACCATTCCCTCTTTATGTCCCATGCCCCTCTAACTATCATACGATATCCTTCTATGCATCAGGAATTTCTATTTGTAGGCACCCAGTGCATTAAGTGGGATTAGAAATCGAGGAGGAGTGGGGTGCTTTCCTTAGGAGGCGTTGCCTACTTAGGGCACTCCCCCTAAGGAGAGACCCTCCTCACCTAAGTTTGATGGGTGCTGGTAATAGAAATAGAGCTGGCGCGCCCTGGCATGATTTCGTTTGATGCACCCAGCCCCTCCTTTTAAACAAAAGAGGGGCTGGCCGCACCAAAGGTGTGACACCAGTGTGCCCCAGCTCACACACAGCAGGCAGTCCTTTCATCCAAGGAACCGGTGGTAGGCAACACTCTAACCACCTGCTCCTTGAATGAAAGGTCACCCTGCTGCTGATGTCTCTGTACTCAGAAACAGGAGGAACGAATAAACAAATAAAACAGTACGGTTCAATGTTCTTTTAGGGCAATCTACGACAACTCCCACCACATCTTCCAAGGGGGAAGAGGAAGAGGATCAAGGGCCAGACGAAGGGAGAAACGTAAACAAGCGGCAAACCTGCTCCAGTCTCAAGAATTTGGCAACCAAATCTATTCTCCGAACCTAGTCTGTAATTTATCTAGTCAGGTTTTGTCTTCTGTTGAACTGTCCCTGTTGAATAAAGGTCTCTCATTTGCACCCAGCTGCCACTCCGATCTCATTGATTTCCAAATTGATTTATTCAAGTTTATCCGCAAGCTTAAATTAAAAAAGTTCTTTCATGATCAAGTGTCAACTTATACGCCTAAAGTGGCACCACATCACTTAGTACACTAACCATATCAGATATAGAAGACACACGACTACTTATGTCACTTAATGAGGACACTCCACTTACTTCCATCACTTTACAACAGGAACTAGGTATTCACCAATACAATTTGAAATTGGTAGAACACAGACTGAGATCTAAATTTGTACCAGCAAGTTCAGATTAAAGTGCTATCGACACTTTCTACCAGGCAGTACTACAAGATAGCCACAAACAAATAGACCATCCCCATTCCACATCCGTTAAATCTAATCTCACTTCTTCTGAAGAAATTGCTCTCAAAAACCTCGTCCAAGATCCAAGTATTGTTATCAAAGAGGCCGATAAAGGCAGAAATATTGTGATTCTCAATACTGCAGACTATATCACCATGGCCAATGAACATCTTAATACACCAGGCTGCTACCAATTATTACAGGGCAATCCCACCAAAGACACAGTCACACAAATCAAAATCCTGATTCAGGACTTGCATTCATGTGGGACTCTCACAGATGATGAAAAACGTTTCCTTTTCTGACCCAATCCAGATATACCCAAAATGTATTTTCTTCCAAGGATACACAAGGACTACGTCACGCTACCCCAGATTCGATCTATTATGAGTGGCTTAGGATGGGCCACTGAGGGACTCTCCCAATACATTGATACTGCAATCGATGATTTATCCTGTTCTCACCATACGTTTTTGCCTTGAAAAGGACCCGTTGTTTAGGGTCGAAACACGTGTCGGCAGTTCTGTCTTATACTGAATTATAAAACATTTTCAAATAGCCTTCTGGCTGATGATTTTCTTGAATTACAGAATTTGTCACATTTATTGTTTGACATTGACCTGGTTTATTTGCGTCTTAGCTTACCCATGTTTGGGCTACGCAACGACACAGAGGTGACAATCTTGGTTTTTCACGGCTACACAGGCTGCTTGCAGGTGTCAGTACTTCTGAAGTGCTGACACCTGCAGGAAGCTCGTGTAACTGCAGCGCTTCGGCTACACAGGCCGCCTGACGGAGGTGTCAGGTGTCGGCGTGGCTGGGTCTAGTCGGGGGTGGGACCCGAAGGGCCCTGGCTCGGGAGCACTTTTTGGAGACTACCAGGGCTTGGCCCTGTCTAGCCCCGGCCCACTTAAAGGCCTGTAGGCAACCAGAAATCGGCTTGCTCCACCAGTTCACATGTCCTCATGTTCTGATCTTGTTGTTGAACCTCTTCTCTCTCTGCAAATGAACGTGAATAAAACACCTTGCTCTATTCCCTCCATATGAAACGTTCAGACTCATTCTCATTGTTTTACATCTACATATCCTTACGTATCGTCTCTTACCGACAATCCTCAACCAACCCATATGCAATGTTCACTTTGAAATGCCATAATACCCCATCACATACCATGCAATATTTGCACCTTCATGTGATTTCTTTTCCACGGTTATGTGATGTTTGAATAATGGTGCTACTTAGGATACCTCATGCAAGGATTGCAACTTTATTGTGAGATACATTTCTAACTCAACCACATACCCTAAACAGACCCAATGTACTCTACATAAGCAGCTCCCTCCTTCAAATATAGTAAGTTCAAACACATACCCTACACCATTTTCTTCTCCTTGACCTTCACACTGCACAGTGACCAACACACGAAAGACTACCCTTGCTTATGCAAAAGAAAGGCGGATGTTGTCTCTGGCTGCCCACAGGCATCAAGCAACCCTGCCAATCAGGGATATCACCCTTCAACTGACAGGATTGGGTGGGCTTGGCTATTTAGTTTCCCAGTTGCCTTTCCACCTCTGAAGACTCTTTCCCCATGAACCTGCCCTTGCTCTTGCACTCATCAGTTACCTTTCACCTGTAGTAGGGGACTAGCTCTGTGGCACCTCACCTCCTTCGTGAATCTTAGCTCACTTTCCCTCTTAGTCTACTGAGGTCCTTACCATTCACCCTAGGATTCTGGTAGCACACTGGCACACAGATGCCCCCACATCCTGGACAAGGTGACCTACTGTTTTTATCCCTGCTAGCCCAGCCAGGAAGAGCAAACAGATGTGTATTCATAAAAGCCCTTAGATCCTCATTGTCAAGCCTGGGACATCTCTGAATCCCTCTGCCGTGCCCAACCTCTCACAATCTTGTGTACTGTTGCTCCCCTCGTTCAATCCATGACCCCACCTGGATTGCCAAACCCCAGTGTCCATCACTAACTGTCAACCAACAGTTTCACAGAAGTTCTTAGAGTCCTCTTAGTAATCCAATTAGAAGTCCAAAGCTAGTACAGTGTTTAGCCATACTTGAAAGCAAGGTGGGCCAATGACAATTAATTTGCTTATCCTCCCAAGGTGCAAGGGGTGGATGAACTCCAAGCCTCTTTTCATCTGGTGGCATCTGTGCCACACCCAACCTCAAGGACAGTCCAGTCGCTCTACTCAGCAACTCCCAGCCCGGGATCAGGGGAGATGAAGGAATAGGAACACCTGATCTGCCACTCTAGGCAGAGTGCCACGCCATGAGTCCTATCTTATTCTATGGGCCTGAAGCAGGGGCATTTGTGGACCTCTGAAATCACTGATTACTGGATGGGATGGGGACCTGATGGATGAGTAGAGATGCTGAGTGGCCAGGAATGCAGACTGGCAGCAAGCATCCTTGACAAGACTGCTATGTGCAATGAAGCCTTAGTTGGCCCTCCCACTCGTACCAGGGTTAAAAAGAGCCATTTGTTTGACCGGGCAAAGTCTCCTTCCCCATCTTGTCCTGTCAATGTTTTCGCACAGATCACTGCAAAGGATTAAAACTAGACAGTATCAGTCTATTTCATATACACATCTCTTTCTGTAGGCATAGACTCATGTTGAAAGCCTACAACATATCCGTCTTTAGCAAACCACTCTGAATAACAATGACCCAATGAGCGTTAACTCTAGAAGACTCAATGGTGTTTCTGACGTATATTCCAAATGCTCCAAGTGTAACATTACCATTTTGTAGAATGAAAGCCGCTACTAAAAGGGGTAGGCAAGATTTCCCCGGAACACAGGTGACATACCAGATAGTGCAGGTGGGGTATGGAGTCAAATGATACCACCAGTGTGACTTCTAAGATGCACAAGAAAATACAGGAGACTTGATTAATGCCAGAACACCCAGCACTGAATAAACGGAGGTCTGATCTTGCTCAAGAATTAGAAGAACACTTGTGATACATTTGTGCTTTGAACGAAAATATCTCTCTTAGCCCTAAATTGTACTATAGCATGTCCATGGGCCTTATTAAACACCATCCAAGTTAAAGATGCTGGACCCTACTTTCAATATGCATGAAATGCAATTCTCACCCTATAGGTTTTTTTTCCACTTGGCCTGGTAAATAATTTACAGGAGCTGAGTGATTGATAAATTACTGAAGTACCCCCATACTCATATACACAACTATCACCAATAGGATGCTTACATGATCTACTCGTGAAGGACAATGCATTGAACGTGTAATGGATCAGATTTGCATCGGTGATGGAAAGGAGAAGGAACCCTTTTTTCGAACCCGTAGGTATCTGGGCGCTGGACAGTCATAAAATAAGACATTTTCTTATGGTACATAATAAACACAATAGATCACGGTAGCCCGTGGTCTACGATTATCGAAAATTTCCCATATTTACAATATGTACAGAGGAACATTGATGCAGTATACATAATAGTACAGTGGGCCTGGGGGATGCCTAGGACCTTTCTATGGATTTTGAGTTAGGAGCCAGGCTTTGAGTTTTCTACGGAAGGATGTGATGGAGGGGTCGGATGTGATGTCAAAAGGGTGGGCATTCCATTATTTTGCGGCCACGACAGGGATGCTACAGTCCCAAGCCTTAGCTCTCTTGAATTTGGGCATAGTAAGGAGATGAGAAGTGGAAACGCAAGTAGGTTTGTTCGTTTGGGATGCTGTGAGTATGTTGGAGAGGTATTTTTGAAGCTGTATTCACCAGGCATTTGACATAGTTGTATATCTAATCATGTACCGGACCGGTAGCCAAAGTGCTTTGCATCTCGTTTCAGAGGTATACTCTCTCTTGGGGATATTTAGGGCTGCTCGTAGGGCGTTATTTTGTTTGACTTGAAGTTTTTTTGATGTTGCTGGTCGGGGCTCCAGCGAGGAGGACGTTGCAGTAGTCGCGTTTAGACAGGATGAGGGCTCTGGCTAGAGTCATGCAACTGTCTGGTGTGAGGTAGGGTCTGCATGCATTAATGAGATTAGCTGTGTATGCTGCAGATTATGTAGTTGTGTTGACTTGTCTTGCGAGCGATAATGAGGAGTCGAGGTACACTCCCAAGCTTTTTACTTCCTTCAGGACGGTAATGGTATTATAGAAATCCACACCGTTTCACTAATCTGCACCAGATTTTGCATACTTACCTGTTAGGACCCTTCAGACATTACTGGCTACATGACATTTTGACACCCTACTCCTTTCCCCGGATTTCACAAAAAGTTCAAATGTGTGGGTTTGTGGCTTGGCGAAGATTTGCTCCTTATAAAATTCCACACTGTTTCAACAATCTGCACCACATTTTGCATTGTTACCTATTAGGACTCTTCAGATATTACTGGCTACATGACATTTGGACACCCCAGCCTTATCCCGGATTTAAGCAAAAGTTGTTTGTGGGTTTGTTGTCTGCCAACAAAGCCTTACACCATGTTGTGATGCTGGAAATGCATCGGAGGGACACAGCCTCCGTATCCTTGTCCTTTACTGCTTTTTATTGTGTGTTCTGTCATGTTTTCTGCGCAGGAGTTCATGTGGGACTCCTGGCGGGGCAGCTCTCTCTTTTGGCTTTGGTGAACAGACCCATGGGATAGCCTTATGGCACCCATGGGCAGGGGTACAACCCTGTGCCCCTAGTGTATGTTTTTGGGCACCTGTGTGTGGCCCACAGAGCAGGGTACGGTCTGGTGGCAGCTCAGTGCTGAATTGACTGGTGCCTTGAGCGTCCTCCATTTTGGGATGCCCAGGCCCTGTCATTGGAATCGGTAGATTCCTGATGGAGACAAGATGGCCTCCATGGCCTCTTGCCTTCCATCGCCTGTTACCTTGATCTTCCCGAAGTCCCGGGAACCCTGACTCTGTCCCTTCCCCCTGACTGGCTGTTGGGTGGAAATTCCATACATGGTAGTGTGGGGAAGTGCTGACCAGACTGGCTGGAGCCTTCCAAACGAACGTATGTTGTAGATACGCCTGTGGGTGGGACCTGGGTGAATGAAGTGTGTGACGAGTACGCATTCTGTGTTGTGGGTGTCTAGTATCTGGTGTTTGACACAATGACTAAGACAGCCCTGCCCGAAACCGGTATGAATGCAGTGTGGAGTGTTAAATGGCTGGGTACTTGTCCCAATACACATAACTTGTTGTGAGTGTCTGGAGAGAAGTGAATGGCCTGAATGCACTGTGTGCCTGATTGGCTGCCTGCCTGCATGAATGCCCTTCACTGTGATTGGATGCTTGAGTATGACCCAGCGGAATGAATGGGAGATCAACAGTATATCTGGGGACCTCTCACTGCTAGGAATCATGTTCAGAAGCAGAAGTCCACTACGACGAGTAACTGGAGTGAAACTGAAGCTTGACCTTGAAGCCCTGCTGAACGAGAAGAATTGCTGTTGCTCTCCTTCACAATCTGAAAGCTGCTGTGTTTCCAAGGACTGACCCACAGAGGACCTGGTAAGGCGCCCTCTTCCAGAGCTACAAGGGAGCATCGTGCACCAGCAGATCTTTGTCAATGCTCCCTGGTAGACAGACCTTCGACAGGCTGCCGACCCGAGACAGGGGCTGCTGAGGAATCACAAAGAGAAGCGCCCAGACAGTTGTCCGCCACTGTCACCGACTGCCGTTACCGACCGGAGCCGCAGTGCTCCTGTTTGCCTAAGAACTTTCGAATCCAAGGACGCTCTCGTCCGCATTGTCGCTGCTGTATACTGATGTTGAAGGCCTGACTGTCGACGCGATGAGGAGCATCCACCGGTGGGTTTCCCGCCACCCAATGCCCATAGAGATGCTGACGACTCGACGCCCTTGCTGGGCCACAGTTCTTCAAACTCTTTGCAGTCCAGAACTATTGACACTGAGGTGCTCCGCACGCCTCTTCCTTGCAGGACGTTTACACTTCCCTATCAATGAGCATCACTAGGAACAAAGCTGCCACTTCATCGTCGTAGCTCACCGTGTTCTCCGTCGGACGTTCGATGACCCTTGACTCCTGCCTTAAAGGGAGGGCTCTCAAGAAGGGCCGTCGATTCCCCTACGAGGAACGCTACAAATCCAGGTACTTTGGGGTTGCAGAACTATTGGGAAGTCTCTTGTGAACAATATATGGACTGGGCTTGTGTCTTTATTCTACAGGTTGCCCAGGTGAGGGGATCTCCACACAGAGCTATGTTTAACGGTAGTGACAGTATTTCTGCCAATTGTTCTTATCCACTGCTTTCCTCTTTTCTCTACTGTTGGTTTCCTTCATGACTTGATTTGTGTGCCATTTAACCGTACAGTTGATGCACTTTAAAGAGATCTAATAGTAATTGTGGTGCCACGTAGAACTGTATATTTGCCATTATAGATAACCGAGTACAAAGTGCGTTATCGTGATATTGTATATAACCGTGAATATTAATTATATAAAGACTGTATTTTAACCGATACAGTGTGTGGACATTCCTTTGTGGGTGCTTGGGGACTACACCGTACTTAAGAATCAGCCCGCATCACCTTCCCGAGAAGCTAGGCCTTGATTGCTTGACCACATACCAATATTGAGAATCTTGGCAGGGGTCCTCTGTGCCTCTCCTCTACCAAATAGAGAACGGAAGTACAGAGCCCCCCTCCGGTCCCTCAGACATGTTCATTGGGAAATGAAACAAAAAATGTATGGGAGGTGAATGGACCATACAGGTAGCATTCCAGAAGTTTCCCCATTTTTGCCGCATCAGGTGAAATTACTTTTCCAGGGGACTTTTGCCAGATTGTGCCTGCCGACGAAGCCGTAAACCATGTTCAACGGTAAGGCAAACAAAACATTTTGTTTCTAAACAAGCTCAACGTTGACATAAACCTGGGGTTGTCCCCAAATTCAAGGGCACTGGTGATAATGTTGTGACAAACAGGCAGAAGTACTGGGGAGAGAGGTGCCACTGGACCCAAAGCTACTGTTGTTGGGCATACCCGATGAACATACTAATAATAAATGGGAAAAACTGTTTATTTCCACGGCAGCCGGACTGATCAAGCGAAGCATCGCCCGGCTGTGGGGCTCGCCCGAAAACTCAGTGCTGGCCCAATGGATTGCGGATATGGACATATGTGTTACAGTGGAGCACTGCATATAAACGGCACGTGGATGACCAGTGAAAGCTACAAGAATATGGGGCAAATAGGAAGAAATGGATTAACAGAACTGTTGGGTCATTACAAGGGGGGGTAAGGCCTAACTACCCGGACCAAATAAACAATGTTTGCTATTTTTCTGTATTAGCGACCCACACTTCTGGCCAAATTATGAACAAATAGGAAGTGTATGTATGTGAGTATGGTTTATGTATGTTTCTTAAAATAATATTTATTTTAAAAAAAAACAATTACATAAACCATGTTCACCGGGAAGGGAAACAAAAAATGTTTCTCAATCTGTCCCGACATGAGGAACAAAACCCAAAAACCAAATTTCAAGGGCCTAGGATGCCCGGTTTCCAAGATATTTGCACCGCAATAAACTGTACCATGCCAGCCTGAGGCGGAACAGTGACCTATAGGATCATTAATTTTCCACAATTGATGAGAGGGTTATCAAGTCTGACAACAGAACCCATTCGAAGACTAGTACTTCTGCTAGTATAGTATAAATATGACTCACTGCATAACACAGACTCGGAACAATGTATGATTAATGACGATAATTCTGATTTATCAGTGGAGAGTGGAATCAGTTCAGAGGCTTAAGGAATATGGTGGCTTTTGTTTTTGTTGGGGAAGGTGACCAGAGCTGCTACTGCAAGTTTAATTATTTAAACTGCCAGCAGGCACGGAGCGCCGGCACGGAGAGTTCGGCAGCAGCAAGTTCAGTCGCTTGTGTATTAAGACTGCCTCACCCTGAGCTCTGTGCTTTGTTTATTGTTGCAGAAGTTGACCAGAGCTGCTACAGCAATTTTAATTATTTTAACTGCCAGCAGGCGCAGAGCACCGGTGCAGAAGGTTCTGCAGCGACGAGTTCAGTCGCTCGTCAGTCAGCTGGCAGAGGACGGTGAAAGTCGTGACCTGACCCGCCAGGCCAGCACCCTCTCCGGTGCCCTCCGAGGACTCTGGGTGTTCTCCCAGGACTATGGAAGAAAGTCAGAATTTACAGAGCTCATGTCTGAGGAGGGGAGGAGGAGGAGGCAAGCCGAGGGGGTGTGGGGGGCATCGGGGGATCTCCAAGATTGCCCCTAAGATCCCCAGTGCCAGAGTCTGGTAGAAGCACAGGGATACCAAAAGGCATGGTTGGAGGGAAGCGCACATTGTGTGAGTTGCAACCCGCTGTGCCAGAAAGCACTTTGAGCAATTTGAGTAGCATGGCTCCCTATACAACCCCCGAAGCGCCCCCTGATGTGGTTGTGATGATTCCAGTGACCCCCGACACACCTCTAGTACCCCCAACTACATCCACATCTATGCCCTCCTTGACTTTGTTCCCTTTTCAGAGCTCCAATGCATTGCAGCACCTGACAAGTGCCACTCTGGCTATTTCAGCTATTCCAGCTACCGATCAGAGATTGATGAGTCTGGAGCCTATCATTCGAGTAAAGGACAGAGCAAAAGACTCTAAGATGACAGGGGTAAAATCTAGAGATTACATAAAACCAATGTCAGCACAAATATTGGCATCAACAACGCTTGCTGTATCACCATCAATTTTGCTGTCTGGGGAGAGGAGACTGTAGCCCAACAAGACTCCAGAAGCCAGAAAAACAACAGGGGAGGGGTCTGAACCTCACGCTGAGTTAGCTACGTGGGCCAGCATAGAGTTATGGTGCAGGTCCTCCTCAGTCATGAAGCAGAAGGAGCAATTGATTTGGGAGGGCCCACAAGTAGTGTATCAACTATGATTATGACCCCGAGTATGATCACAAACCTTGATGACTGGGATAGGACTGAAGGGAACATACGGCCAAAAGTGGGTAACGATGCATGTACTGAAAAGATCCAAGAGGAAAACAAAGATAACGTAATGGGTCACGGGTACTGTGTAGAGGGCCCTGCACCATCAGCCTCTCATCTATGTCTGGTCACACTGGAATGGCAGCCAGACCACCTTGGTGGGTTGAATCCATCAGATGGCAAAAGGCTTTTAGATAAAAAAAGATGTATCAGCGGACGCACAGTGTCAGGACCTAACAGACACTGAAATTCTTGAAGGTGCGGATCCAGTGCAAGACAAACACTAACTTGGAGAGTGTGTCAAATGGGATGACAGCACTCGTAAACACAAATGAAAATCCACAGGTGGGTGTGAAAAGCTCCACATAGAGACCTATATCAACACCCCCAGGTGAACAGCAGAGGAGAATGATTACGCCCTTCACAAAAACGTTTGTACCTCTTACTTACACAGGCGAGGAGGAACTTGAAGAGAGGAGAGACTTTGATGAGGGGCAGGTAAACCCATCCTATTAGAACTCTCTGAAACCAAATAATAATAAGTACACTAGTACCCCAGATCAGAATTATGGGATCATATTCAAGGGATGGAAAGATCACTAAAATCAGACATTGCAAGAATTGAGCAAATGATTGATTTGGTAGAGAAGAGTAGGGTGACTCGAGCTGATGCCTCTAGTAGCGGTAGTGGGGTTGTAAATGTCGCTTTAGGAGGAAGCCTTGGGAGCATTATGAAATGGCTTAGTAGAAACATTGGCCATATTACATCCTGAAGAAATCCCGGACACCCCTAGCTTACCAACAGACTCAACCTCTGAAAATTAATCTTCAGGCAAACAGTCAGGTTCTCAGCAGTATGCCGGTAGAGAAGAACCCTGAAGAAACATTAGAGGCTCAAAGCCAAAAGTCTGGAAAGTTTACCCAGGTGAGATGCCTCGCGGACTGGATTAGTGAGTGTCATGGCCATGTTAACTATCTCACTTGCTCCATTTACCAAACTATCTGAACTCTAAATGACACACTAAGGGACCAACGTACTTTGATTGCAATGATGCACTCAAAGTCATTATACATGGAAGGTTACCTTACTGCAGTAAAACCATCTAACAGAGAGCAACCAGAAGAATTGGCTCGAGAAATCAGTGAAAATGCGAGTCTCACAGTATCACTCAACCACAACGACAAAGGGGTAGGGAGGCCTTGGCAGAAAGGGTGGTTACTCAGGGTACCACAGAAAAGCCCAGGATAGCATTAAACATCAACAATGAACCTAGGGAACGAGGGGCACTCCTCCCGGCGTGCGATAGTTGTCATACATAAACCCGGAAAACCCCCGGAGGAATGTGCCTCCTACCCTCCCATCTCTCTGATCAACAGAGAGGCTAAGGTCCTCGCCAGAACACTCGCTAACAGACTATTGCAGGTGATTGAGACTCTCGTCCATCAAGATCAATGTGGATTCATGCCCAATAAATCCATCCACATGAACTTACGCAGAATCCAACTTGTGCTGAGTAGAGCCAAAGAAATACCAGCCCCACTGGCCCTCCTGGCAGTGGACTTTAAGAAGGCATTTGACTCTGCGGGGTGGGACGCTTTATGGGCAATCATGGCTCGAATGAACCTCGGGCAAACGTTCATATCATGGGTCAAACTTCTCTATGCATCCCCAGAGGCCACGGTGAGGGTGAATGGCAGGTCCTCCAAACCATTCTCTCTGGGCCGAGGCACTAGGCAGGGGTACCCACTGTCTCCACTCCTCTTCCTCCTGGCCATCGAACCACTCGCAATAGAGCTCAGAGCTAAATAATTGGTCCGGATTCGCCTGGCCGGGGGGAGGGGAGGATCGACTCTCGCTCTACACGGATGACCTCCTCCTATACCTTAGCAACCCGAGTACTTCATGTCTGACTGTCTCCCTTATCCTTAGGGAGTATCAAAACTTTGCGGGCCTAAAGGTGAATGAGGCCAAAACCATTTACTTCCCGATCCAAGGCGGCGAGTCTGCGATCCCTGAGACCTGCCCATACCATGTCTGTATCAGGGAATTTAAATATCTGGGCATACAGCTCGACCTGACACTAGAAGGGTTCCTCCGACTCAACCTTCAGCCAGTAATAGAGCAGTTTAATAGGGATGCCTCCAACTGGCAATCACTCCCCCTAGCGCTAAAGCTAAGGCCGCACTATTCAAGATGATGACCCTCCCCAGAGTCCTGTATGTTCTCCAAAACGCCCCACTCTCCATCCCCCGGGAAACTTTCACACTCATTGACAAGAACCTTTGCACACTGCTATGGGGAGGAAAACAACTCAGAATTGCCCTTAACACACTCCAGAGATCAATATGGGAGGGAGGCATCGGTCTACCCTGCATATGTACGTATTACCTTGCGACACAGATCGGGGTGGTAAATGACTGGATACACGCAGACCCCACACTACCACATATCCGTATTGAAATAGAGACCATGGGCCTAGGCCACCAGGGGGCGCGGGCAGGATGGACGCCTGAACGTCGAGGTCCGCACCCAGCCCCGGGTGAACTGCGATTTACCGGCGGAACGAGGGTCCCATGCACTACGCGACCCCCACCAAAAGACGTTGGAGCCTGTAGCCCCCACCTGGACCCAACTCTGGTCCCGATCCGGCGCTCCTGTGCAGAGTTACACGGACCGAGGCGATTTCAGCTGCCCCTCCCCCACGACCTGGCGCGGAGTAACGCAGGAAGCAGCGCGACCCGCGCCGCCCACGAATAGGCCCGAGAGGGTGGGCCCACGGCGCTTCCTCCCCTGGACATCTTCCGCGGCCCACCGCTTGACCCAGGGCCCCGACCTGAAGAAAGTCGTCCGCCCGCCCGGGGAGCGCACGCCGGGGCGGCCCTCTGCGCCCAGGCGCTCTGCGCCCGGCGCTTCTGATACTCGAGGCCCGGCCCGACCTGGAGAGGACCATCCTCCGGACCTGGGAGTTACGGCACTGCAAGGGGGCCGACGCTGGAGCACGCCCCCCAACCATCACAACACTCGCCGAGATGGCCCGCGGTGCCCGGGGGCCCCACGCCTAACGAGACACGCCCGGTCACAGGGAGGCCCGAGTCCACTAGCCCCCTCCACGGCCTCAGAACTCGATAAGTTGAGGGCCACCCACTCACCCGTGGAGCAACGACGGGGCCGGAATAAGGGCACCAAAGACACCAAGGACTGCGTGGAACACACCGACAGCGTTGTAAGACCTTGGGGACTCCCCAGTTGACTTGCCGTGAACCCGCCACCAAAGGGCCAACTCAACCACCCCTTCCCGGCTCCCCAGTCGACGAAAAGGCGGCGCCCGCCGATAAGTGGCCGGCACGAACTTTCCATGTACTGGAAAGAAAACCTGCAGAAATACCAGTTTGTTGCCAAAGAAAGTGCCATGGCCACCGGTAGCCCCACTGCCCCACCCCCAGACCTGGGGGCTATCCAGAACAACATCCAAACGATTCTGGAGGAGATACGAGGGATGAGGACAGACATGGGGGCCAAACTGGCCGACCTCACCACCAAAGTCACCACCCTAGAAGACCGCGTGGAGGGTGTCGAAAATAATCAACTCTCAGTAACACTCCTCGAAACCCAAATGGACATGAGACTCCGAGACATGGAAAGGCGTGAAGAAGAGCTTCGGCTTAAGGTTGATGACATGGAAAACAGGGAGAGGAGGAACAACCTTCGAATCTTTGGCCTGGTGGAATCCGAGGGCGAGTCCACACAAGGACTCGAAGGCAAAGTGCACGACATCGTGAGGATCGCCCTGGGAACAGAGGGCGTGGGGACGATCAACTTCGACAGGGTGCACCGAGCAGGGGGGGGAGGCAGAGGCCCACGCTCGGTCCTGGTTCGGCTGCACTACTACAGGGACAAGGTCAGAATCCTGGAGAAGGCGAGACATCTTGGCATCATACAGTACGGCGACTCGAAGGTATCCATCTTTCAAGATCTATCGGCCCTAACCCTGTCAATGAGGAGGAAATGTGGCACACTTACAAGATGGTTGCAGGGAAAAGGGGTCCGATATCGGTGGGGGCACCCCTTCTACCTGGAGTTTGAGTGGCTAGGTGAGAAACACCACCTGATGTCGGAGGAAGACATACGGAGAACCACGGATGATCTGGTGAACGACCGGGCGGGCCACTCAGGCACCCAGGAGGGAGGACCACGGGACCCCCCCAGGGGTCCCGACAGACTAGGAAATCACAGCGGGAAATCTAAGGTCAAGGGGGCCCGAAAGTTTCGGAAAACCAGACACCCGTCGACGAACCTGGAAGACCACCCAAATTCATGATAATAGCGTTCGATTGGAGGTGGAGAAAATCCCGAGGTGAGAGATGATTCGGGGCGCGGGCGCTGGAGGCCCTGGGCCCACGAACTGCCTTGAATGGGCGCCGCGGTGGCGCTGTGTTTAGCCCGCTGGACTATGGGTCGGCAGAGCGTTTTGTTAAAAAGTTAACTGTTTATTTGTGTTGCCCCATGTCCGAGGTTCAAGTTATGGGTTGGTGGCCTGGGGGGGGGCTCCGGGTCCCAGAATTCTATCTCGGCCATGTGTACCGAAGGCCTGAAGGGGCCGACCTGAATCAAGTTTGCGATCTGGGACTCTCCAAACACACGAAAACCCCGGGGCTGGGGTTAGAGTCCTTGGTGGTTCGTTGACCAACCCCAACATATGTCGGGGAAAGTGGACGAACGCCTTATGTTTCAAGGGAGGGGCGGGGGGAGGGAGGGTACAGGGAGGAGGGTTTGGAATAAGGGGGAAGGAGGTAGGAGGGACAACGGGGCAGTTAGAGGGGTTCAGGGGGAAATTCAGTTCAAACCGCAGGAATACGCTTGGCAATGGGCTCTAAAATTCAATCACCACGAGGGGTTCAGAATGCACACCCGGAATGATGACAATGATTGAAGGGAGGGTGGGCACGTTGAATGTCAAGGGTCTAAACTCTCAAAATAAAAGGTCCCTCACGGGTAATATGTTCCGTAAACAACACCTGACGGTCCTATTCCTACAGGAAACATATTACAAGCGTGGGAGAGAGTCCAGAATCAAGGGGAAAGATATCGGCAGCAATTACTGGGCTTCACATCCGACCTCTAAGAAGGAGGGGGTGGGCATTCTCCTGGGAAGGGCTCTCCAACTCACAGGGGTGGAAACCAAGAGAGGATTTGGGGGTCGATTTCTAGGCGTCAAGGGGCTTTGCGAGGGGCAACGAGTCACTTTTGCCACAGTATACGCACCCAACTCGGGTCAAGTAGAGTTCCTCACACGGATCTTTGGCGTCATGGATGAATGGGCTGAGGGGGCCATGATTCTCGGTGGGGATTTTAATCTCATAGCCGACCCCCAACTGGATTGGTGGTCCGCTAGAGGTGGGACACCCAAGGGGATCACTAAGGACAACCTGGCTTTGCAAAACCTCCTGAGGGATCACTACTGGGTAGACGTTTGGCGCAAGGCGTACCCGGCCCAGGGTGGTTACACATTCTTTTCTCCCCCACACTGCACCTACACCAGAATCGACCTTCTGCTGGCCTCAGAGGAGGGGGATGGGGCGGTAACCCAGCCAAAGGTCGAGACCATAACGTGGTCGGACCACGAATTACTTGTAGCTAACTGGTCCCTGCCCGTCGCCCCGAGATCGGCTCGATGGCGGTGTAACGACACGCTCCTTAGGGATCCAGTATTCCGTGATTTCATGAAACAAGAAATGCTGGCCTACTTCGAGATAAACGACACCAGGGAGACGGACATGTCCACGGTATGGGAAGCGGGGAAAGCCACCTTCAGAGGTCTCCTCATAGCGGAGGGCTCGAGGCGTAAAAGGGAGAGGGGCCTGGTCGAGAGCAGACTCCGAGCGGAGTTACAGATCCTGCGGGCCAGACTGGGCGTCCCGGGGGTGGACCGGAGGGCACTATTAGACGAGATGCAGGGCAAAAGACAGGAGCTCCACACGGTTCTCATAGGTGAGGTGGTTAAGAGGATGCGATATACCAAACAGAGATACTAGGAACAGGGCGACAGGGTAGGCACTCTACTGGCACAGAGGTCGAGGGGGTGTAGAGCGAAGAGAGGGATTACCCAGCTAACCGACGAGGAAGGCAGAATTCATGGGAACCGGCAGGAAGTGACGGAATGTTTTGCTGATTACGACAGCAAACTCTATTCCAGGCAAGTGGGCGAATCACAGGAGGATATTGCCTCCTACCTGGCAGAACACCCCCTCCCCAAACTGACCGACCAAGACTTAGAGGCCCTCGAGGGGGAAATCCTAGAGGAGGAGGTGGAGGGAGCCATTAAGAGACTGAAGGCCGGAAAGGCTCCAGGCCTTGACGGCTACACAGCGGATTTTTATAAACAGACCCAATCCACCCTAGTGAAGCCCCTGACTAAATTGTTTAATCAAATTAGGGGCAACGACACAATCCCACCGTCTTTCTTACAGGCCCTCATCACCGTCATACCCAAACCTGGTAAAGACCGGGCGGTTTGTGGGTCCTACAGACCCATCTCACTTCTCAACTTAGACGCCAAGATTTTTGCTAGGATCCTGGCCTCCAGACTGGAAAATTCCCTCCCACGCCTGATACATCCAGACCAGGCGGGATTCGTCCTTAATAGACAGGGTTCCGATAATCTAAGGAAAACACTTCATATACTAGCCACAACCGAGGCCAGAAACGAAGGCACACTCCTACTGGCTCTCGATGCGGAGAAGGCCTTTGACAGGGTCAGTTGGGCTTTCATGAGGGAGGTTCTCATGTCGGTGGGGATGGGTCCAAGGTGGTTGGGATGGATATCCGCGCTCTACTCCTCCCCTCTGGCCAGAGTAGTGGCAAACGGGATTGAATCTAGAGAATTCCCCCTTGAACGTGGTACAAGGCAGGGATGCCCCCTGTCCCCGTTAATCTACGCATTGGTGATGGAACCGTGGGCAATCTCGATCCGCAATGACATGGCCATCAGTGGTGTGCAGATGGGGGATATGCACTGCAAAATCGGCCTCTTTGCGGACGACGCCCTGCTCTACGTTACCAGACCGTCCCATACAATCCCTCGGCTACTGCAGGGCCTCACAAGGTATGGAGAACTATCGGGGTACAAAGTCAACCTGGACAAATCGGTGGCATTCGTGGGTGGGAACCTGCCGGACACAGAGGTGGCCTTTGTGGAGGACCTCCCCTTCAAGCGGAACGATGAGGGGTTCCGTTACTTGGGAGTCCAAATCACACGTAACCTTGAAGACCTGTATGGGGCCAACTTCCCCCCCCTCTGGTCAGCAATCAGGAGGGACATAGAAAGGTGGGCGGGAACGGGTCTCTCATGGATGGCACGCCTTAATCTCATAAAAATGGTGATTCTCCCAAAATTCCTGTTTCTCTTCCAAATGCTCCCGGTGCAAGTCCCCAAGGCCTTTTTTGAAGAAATAAAACGAATCCTCCTTAGATTCCTCTGGCAGGGCAAAAAACACAGGATTTCGTACGAGGTATTGACTAGGACCAAGGAGGATGGGGGGGTGGGCTACCCCGACCTCGAGACGTACTATAGGGCATCCCAGTTGAGGATCCTGGTCGATCACTTCACACCGGGAACGAAAAAACAGTGGGTAGCCATGGATAACAGGCCCCTGGCGCCTGTCACACTAGAGGAATGGCTCTGGGTCCCAAGGAGTACGATCCCCAGAACCGTCTTGAACCACCCGATTCTGAAAGTATTGTGGTCCCTATGGAGAGAGGGAGGTTACTACAGATGGCTCACGACATGGCCCTCCCCCTTGAGCTGTATATGGGCCCCCCCTTTCCTGGCCAAAATAGCGGAACCAGCAGCTTACCAGACGTGGTTCGAGGCGGGCCTTGGTAGGACCGGCCAACTGTGGGTGGGGGGCTCCTTCCTCCCCCTGAAGGACCTCGAGGAAGCCCTGGGAATAGGCACGCTTTCCCCGTTTCGTTATCTTCAGCTCAAGGGTGTCCTCACCGAGCCATCTTGGGGCGATACCCTCAGGAGGGAACTCACAGACTTTGAAAAGCTCCTTTTGACCGCAAAGGGTTCCAAGGGGATAATTGCTCGCCTATACAAGCTCTTTCTATTCTCTATCCCCCGAGACCCACCACCAGCACGCACGCAATGGGGTAGGGACCTAGGCGAGGAAATCGATGACGAGAGATGGACAGAGATGTGTAGACGGGCTAATCGGTCCACATCCTCCCTCCAGTATCGCCATCAGGCCCTCAAGATATTACACAGATGGCACTACCCCCCGCAAAGGATAGCTAGAATGCGGCCAGGATATGACCCACACTGTTGGAAATGCAAGACAGAAAGAGGTGACTATATCCACATGTGGTGGGGATGCCCAGTGGTTCAGAAATACTGGGACAAGGTGCGGGCCTGGATTAAAGGGGTGGATGGGATCGAACGAGCTTCCTGCCCTTGGCTCCTCCTTTTCGGGATTAGCAACGGGGAGGACCAGGATAGCACTCAAGACCACATGCTCCAGGTGATGCTGGTAGCAGCTAGATGCTGCCTGGCACAGAAATGGAAACACCCAAAAATGCCAGGGGAAAAAACCTGGGTGACCAAAGTAAGAGCCATATACGACATGGAGTTCCTCACACACCTGCTTGATGAGTCCAAGTCCAACATCGAGGAAATCTGGCTCCCCTTTTTTGACAGATACGGCCGAGTGGTCTAGGACCTGGTGGCCAAGCTAAGGGATCCCCCTCCTCCCCAGGGACGCGGGACCATGGCCCAAGGACCCGGTTGTGAACTGAACCCGTTTGATCCGCATGACTTTGACGTGCCACACGCACAATGCACTGCCGCCTCTATCACTAAAAGAGCCCGTTACGCAAGTAACTACCTATGCTATGAACGCTCGAACTGAAGGGGGGAGGGGGGAGGGGGGAGGGAAAAGGAGGGAGGGGTAAGGGGTGTGTTGCGTTTGGTTTTTTCTATATGTTAACTCACATTAATAAATGCAATGTAATAATGTAATCTCGTAATTCACAAAGGAAACCTAATAAAATCGATTTTCAAAAAAAGAAATAGAGACCATGTCCCCAACAACCCCGCTGGAAATCCTGTATGCCACCAACAACCAACTCCCAACGTTACCCAAAATGACGCACCATATCCGCCGTGCTTGGCGGGACGCACACAAACTGGTCGGCTGGAAAGGGAAACCACCACTATCCCAACCCATATGGCAGAACGTGCACCTCCCGGAAATAGTAAAAATGGGCTCTTTTGAACACTGGTGAGCAAAAGGGATACATTGTAACATTTCAGGCCCTGCGCTGTAGGCGCACAGCCCGTTTAAATACATTCAGGCGGTGTGCGTCTCCATTCCTCCAACATTGGAGGTTGCCGTGGAGACGCAGGGCTCGCCTCTCTCACCTCGGCGCCGAGTCACGTGTAAGTCAGCTGAGGGGAACACACTGACGCCGCATTCATAAACACCAGCCGTGCATCAGAACGCTGCTTCTAATTAGCGTTCCTCACTTTATCTAATACAAACCTTGATTCCTGTTTACCAGACTTCGGACCTCAACCCAAACTTGCTGCTTGTCTACTCCCTTGGATTTGTCGAACTGGTTCCGGTTTCCGTACCGGTCTTTTGGAGGTATATTCCTCCTTATGTCTTCCCTGCCTACTGCAGCGTTCTGGACTTTCCTTTTTGCACGCTGCCTCTTCCGCTGTTAGAGGTCTGCGCGGAACGTCAGTACGCTTCATTCATTCTCACCTCCCGCTGCAACAAGCAACCTAACATCACCTCCAATACTTCTCTCCTGGAATTCATGACACAGCCCTGTCTGCCTCAAGGTGAGATCTCAATCCTTTTTTGCCAACGCTATATTACCCCTGCAATATGTTAATACTACCGCTTAGCAAACCAAGGGGTGAATTTCCTTTGTTTCTTCACACTCTATTGGAAACTAACTCGCCTGCTGCCAAGTGGACCTTTTGATATCATCGCCTAGTAGAGACTCTTTCTGTGTGGAACTTTACGCCTTGGAACCCTTGTGCACTGTGGAGGCTATCCTTTTGTTAGTGCACCATCCCGGCTCTAGTTTGCGTTCCGCTTGTCGTCCGGGGTACTTCCCGCTACTAACCTCCCTATTTGTTATTTTCTCCTGTCGTTGTTTCTCAACCACTTTGCCCTTCCTGCCTCACCAAGATTGTTGGCTATTTGGTAGAGATCCATTCCCATTGAATCCCAAGTTTCTGTTTAGGGGGATACAGTCTTGGCGTAGCGGTGTGGGTATCTCCGCTCTTTTGAGTAAACCACCATTCTGTCTGTCACCCTACACAGCAGAAGGGTATATTGCTAAAAAGAGTTCCTCAAGTTCAGAAGGCCTGGTTCTGGGTGTTTTGCCTATTGGGAAAAACACCACAGCTTGGGCTGAACTATTATCTGGAGCAGCTCCCTCTCATCTGTGCATTGAGGTCGAGCAACGCCCCGGCCTGTTCAGCTATCGGTGAGTTACATACATACACTAGCACATGTGATCCAGGGGGGTCACCCCCTAGACTTTGAGACCATGCAAGAGCAATTCGACTTGGCACCTATGGACCAGTTTCGGCATGGGCAGCTGGCCCACGCCATCCACACCCAGTTCCTCTTATTATTCGCGCATTGCCATGGCCAGACGGGGGGGATCCGAGGATGGGACATGCATTAGATGCAAAACTGAGCCGGCCACCTTCTACCATATGATCTGGGACTGTCAGGTGTTACAAGTCTTCTGGGGGAACTGTATCAATACGATCTCCACTGTCCTGGCGACGCCAATTCCTAAGGATCCCAAAATGGCATTTCTGGGCTTCTGGGGAGAAGTGGGCTTGACAAAATACGAAAAAATGTTTTTGGCGGTTGCGCTGGGGGCAGGCAAAAGACTTATCGCGGCTAAATGGGGCTCTGCAGACCCACTGTGCCCGAACCGCAGGAGCAATGAACTGGACAGATGTGCAGCTTCAGAACGCCGGATCTATAACGCGCGGGGCTGCCCCCGCAAATTTGAAAAGATATGGGGTAAATGGCTCGATGCTCATCTGAAATCCCCCCCCACCCACCTAGCCCTCCCCCCTCCCACCCCTTCTCCCCCCCTCCTTACCCCTCCCTTGACTGGTGGATTTAAGAAAGAACCTGTGTTACAAATATTTATTTGTCTCGCAACCGTCTCATGGCCCCTTGGACATGCAGTGCCCTTGCGGCTGTTGATACTGCCATGTTTCTTTTTCTGATGTATGCCTATGATTAACGTCTACCTTTTCGTTGTGTTGTCTAAATTCAATAAACAGAGTTATAAAAAAAACACAATGAACCTAGGGAAGAATGAACGGAACAGGGGGAGGTGGAACTAGTGGTGATTCCCTGAGGGAGAAGGGTAGTGCCCCAAAGGAAGAAAAATCAACTTTTAGCGATGTCAGCCAGAGACAATTTCACATATTTAAGCAAAAAAAGGAGAAGTAAAATTGGAAAAATAGACCTAACCCATTAATACACCAACAAATATTGCACAAGGTAAAATCAAACACCTCACAAAACCTCCTAAAAAACATATCTAATTCAATAGCGCCAGTGTCAAAGACAAAAAGGTGTAGCAAGAAACCATCTCGGAACAAGGTAGCAGAGGTTGAAGAAACAGAACCAGAAATAATTATTGAGGACCAACACCAGGATGAATCTGTAAACTGGTCAGTTCACTCAATGAGCAACCTCGAATTCCAGGCTGCCTCGACTACCAACCCCCTACCCGTATTAAGTACTAACAAGGACACAAGTGCAAGAGATCCTGAGGTGAATGGAAAAAGTAACATGGACTCCCCAATAAACAAATTCATAACGTTAGCAGAGAAGAGGGACGCCTCAGAGGTATGCTTTAAGCAGACCCAACTAAATAGATATGCAACAACCCAGTGTGTAGAGGCCGATGAGTCCGTCTGTGATGAGGGGAGCACACCGAATCCCATAGGGTTTGACTTAATTATAATTAAAATCTCAAACTCTTGCTTCAATAAGGTTGAAAGACACAGGGGTAACTAAGTATTGGACACTGTTAAAGTGTATTCTCCGGGGGGTGGGGGGGTGGGCAGCCGAGGAAGCTGACGGATGCAGCCATGGTGAGCTCCTGCACCCAACCCTGTGTCACTGCCCAAACCCTCCCAAAAATAAAATATAATGGGCCAGTAAGGTTGGCATCGGTATCGGAACGCTGAAGCAGAAACAAGGGCAATCGGCGGAGTTCGAGTGAAGCAGAGCCTGCTCAGTGCCGTGATAAGATGGCGACCGAGACGCAGGACTGAGAGACAGCATGGAGATGGCGAGCAACACGCTGGACACAACGCGCTGCTGGAGAAGAGGAGAGGCCCAGATGCCGGCGGAGAAACGCAACCCTCTGTGTGGCAGAGTGAAGAGGCAACTGTCCCAGCGAGAGTCGGGACGTGCAGCAGAGGACCTCTGCTGCAAGGACCCCGCCCCCCAGGTAGGGGGAACGGTAGTGTAGTGCGAGGGAACGCTGGGTGAGCACAGAGCTTGAGAGCCGGCGCATCGGGGTGCCTGAGGGAGGAATGGTGAGAGAGTGCGGCAACCCAAGAAGCAAGGGGAAGGCATAGAGGAAGCCTTCAAAGGGACAGCCCCTGCAGCATGCAGCAGATGTGCAACAAAAAGTGGACAGATTACGGGGGTCTCGGGACACCCCCCGCCGGTCTCATATGGTTTGGCTGCATAGGGGGCTGAGAGAATGTGTGCCCCCTCGATAATAGGACGGGAATAAGGAGGATGGACATCTGGCAATACGGGGGAGTCAGAGGCCCGGATGGGAGGAGCATTAACAGCCGGAAGAAGGCAGAAGAGTCCAAGGGCTCAAACAGGATACAGAAGCGAGGGGTCCACCCATTGCCTGGGGGAGCCCAGTAAAGCATACCAGCCCACGAGGGGCCTCTGTCGAGGTTGGTGGAAGGGGCACAGCCTTATGGCATATGGGTCCTTGGAGTTCATCTGGGATCTAGAAAGCTGAACATAGTGGAGCCTCTGGCATTCTCCCCCATGGAACCTTGTGCTGGGAGCATCGCAGGAGGCTGACTTGAGGAGCTGGGCCCTTGTGTCGGATGGGGCAAGGTGTGAGAGGAATGACAGCGAAAGTGGGCAGAGTGGATGCCCTGAGGGGGAGGAGGGAGCTGAAGGTGGAAAAAAAGCTGGAACATCAGGGGAGTGCACACAGGACATTGGGGCCAAGAATGCTGACCACTCCTAGCGCCGGCTGAAGTATAGCAGCTTACCGGGGGTTGCATCAAGGTCCAGCAGAGAGACCTGGACACCGTTGCAGTGGAGATCCATAACTAGCAGTTTGGCTGGGGCTTGGACAGCAGCAGACATACTGCCCACCGATGGATTTGCGACTTTGGGACATACCCAGGGCCCTCCGGAGACAAGTAGGATGGCTAAACAAGCAGCAAAACAAAAGGGGCCTGTTTCGGGGGACATCAAAGCCCTAATGAAAGGTGCGGAAGCACAAAAACGCGGCCAGAAACAAACGGCCACCCAGATACACTCACCCCCTCATCTGTGTCTCTAAGAAGAAGAGGATCCACCCATAAGGAGGTCACACCTGAGGGCGATGCTACTGGAGTTGAATAAAGACATTAAAGAAAGCGCCTCCGACCTAGCCAAGTCAATCACAGACCTTAACAGAAACGTCCTGGTTATCAAAAGAAGAGTAGATGAAGTAGAAACTACAGTGGCAGAACAAGGGCATGAACAAGATGAGCTGGCTAAGGGGGTGCAGGCACTGGAACAGCGGATGGACCAGGCCAGTGTAAACAAGAGTATGCCGAAAACAGTTCAAGGCGTAATAATATACGCATTAGGGGGATCCCCAAATCTATAACGGACGAAGGCCTGCAGCAATATGTGGTGGATCTGTTCCGCCACATTCTGGGCTCAGCAGAGGAGAAGGAAATCCTCCTCGATCATACTCACAGGGTATACTCCTCATACCAGCTAGGCAAAAATCTGACCCCGGATGTGCTGACTAGGGTTAATCTCTTCCAATTGAAACAAGAAATCATGCGAACAGCCCGGAAATTGGAACTGGTTCACTTTCAGGCGGCGTCCATCCTACTTTATCAGGATTTAGCCCAAGTATCCTTACTGAAAAAGAAATGCTTAAGGGTAGCTATAGACTGGTTGAGATCCAAAGAAGTGCGATACCAGTGGATGTTTACGAATGGGCTCCTATTTGATTGGAAGGGCCAGTGATATACGATTTCAAAGAAAGAGGAAATGGAGGAGCTTATGAGAGATAAAGAAAACACTGGGGCTAGTGACCGGGAGGAAAGTTCAAAGGAAAATGCAGGGGAGGGGACACGGCCAGGGAAGGAGAAATGGAGGCTGAGTCACCCTCACTCGAAAGGACGCAGTAAAGAAGCTAAGATCTCTGACCCTACATGAGCAGAACACATGCGAGAGGAGAGCCAGGTGAAATTTGATCCAACTACGTACAACGTACTTGCCTGACTGCAAAGAAGAGAACTACTGTGGTGGGGGGCGGTCGCCGTATGGTGGGCCTGCTCCTAATAAAAAAGTGGCTAAAATGGGGGTATCAGGATGACACACGAAAGAAGGGAGGGGGAAGGAAGGGGGGGGATTCAAACCCTTTATTTACCGGGTGCGGTTTAAGACCTGGTGAATTACTGTTGTACTGCAATAGTAAATGTTTCTTGTAGGTTTGATGGGGGAGTTGAAAGTTGGGGATAATGCGAAGTATTCGGAGATGAGATCTCAAAAGGTTGATGAGGTGCACAAGGCATCTTTAATGCTTAGAGGATGGGAAAACGGTTAGAGTGTTGATAGTTTGTATGTCACGGAACCCTGAATATGACTGATCTGACATTTGTGATGTTGAACGTGCAAGAGTTAAATTCCCCGGTTAAAAGAAAGTCGATCATGATGAGGCTGACAGCACTACGAGCCTCAGTAGTGTGAGTGCAGGAAACAAACTTGCTGCTTGGGGATGAACACAGGTTAAATCATAGAGCTTTCCCCAGGCAATACTTGGCCTCAAGTGGGGTGAAAAAAGGGGAGTGCGTATATTGTTTGCAAAAGGGGTATGATTTGAGAAGCAGTGTATAAGGCGGGATCCTGAGAGCCGCCATTTGGTGCTGGGTGGGAAATTCATGGGCCAACAGGTAACTCTGATTGCAGTTTATGCCCCTAATGAAAAACAGGATTGCTTTTTGATGGGTTTGTTAACCAAGGTTGCAGAGTGGTATGTTGGACAGGTCCTAATTGGGGGGGGGGCTAAAATTGTGTGATGGATGCCTGAATGGACAAGACTCTCCCGGGTACCCCTAATAATAACAAGTGTATGCAGGCTCTGGCCCGCTATCTCAGGGAACTGCATCTCACAGAGACCTGGCGGTTAGTCCACCCGCGGGACAAAACATACACTCATTACTCGGCTGCACATAGGAGCTTCTCGCGGATAGATGTGATCTTGATCTCGGACACTTTGGTTTCTCAGGTCACAGGGTTGGAAATAGGGGTGAGATACCTGTTGGATCGTGTGCCGGTCTCCCTTAGGGTGGACCCGATAATTCCGCTTCCACGTGTTCGCAAACCATGGCGACTGAATGAGATTATCCTAAGGGATAAGGCCCTTAGGTCACATGTGGAGACTACCCTGAGAAATTACTTCAAAGAAAACGTTACCCCAGGCTTAGACTGGGGCACAATATGGGATGCCAGTAAGGCAGTAATAAGGGGAGAGTTTATCGCACAGAACGCAAATTTCCTAAGGGAGAAAGAAAGTGTGAGGCAGAAGCTGGAGGCAGAGGTGGGGATTGCTGAGGCGTAACACAAGGAAAAAGGTACACAAAAGGTTTGGCAGGAACTTAAGAGGGTTATGGCTACATTGGAGGCACACCTCGCAAATAAATCAGCGCAACTCCTTCTGCAGACTAAACAAACGTATTACATAAAGGTGGACAAGGCTAATTGGTTTCTGGTGACCAAACTGAGAAAACATAAGTCCCAAAACTACATTAGTCAACTTAAACACCCTGGGGTGGAACTGGGGAGAGGGGAGGTGGAAATAGCTGAAATTATGCACTCATACTTCACACATAACCTGGCGGGGGAGAACTTAGAGAGGGAGGCACAGGTGGCATTTTTGGGAAAAGTGGAACTGCCACACATTTCAGAGGCGCTCTGAAAGTCAACAAATCACTGGGCTCTGACAAGTTTGTAAACGCCTACTATAAGACGTTTAAGACCATACTAGTGGGCCCCCTGACAGAACCTTTAAACCACATAAGGGATACGGGGTGAATCTCTGTGGATATGGGCCCTTCCACCACAGTGCTACTGTTAAAACCGGGTAGGGAACCAACGGATTGTTCAAGTTATCGCCCCATCTCATTACTTAACAATGATGCAAACTGTACACAACAATTTTGGCACAGAGGCTGGCCGGTGTTCTTCCAGGGATAGTTCACCCGGAACAGGCCGGATTCGTAAAGGACGCCATACATATGACAATATTCGCAGAGCCATAAATGTTAAAAGGGGCCGGAAGTCAGGACAGCGCATGTCTGTGTTGGCCTTGGATGCTATCAGGGCTTTTGACAGCCTGGACTGTAATTTCTTACAGCTGACTCTGGGAAAGTTTGGGTGTGTGCCGATATTCTCTCGCATGGTCCTAGCCAATTATGGTAACCTGACCAGACTACTGGTTAACGGGCAGCTCACAGACAGCATCCCTATACATAAAGGGACTGGTCAGGGGTGCCCATTATCCCTGTTAATATTCGCCATGGACATGGAGCCGTTGGCACAGGCGATCTGGGAGGAACAAAGGATTCAAAGGGAATCGACAGTAGTCAGTGGCACACATAAAGTTGCCCTATACGCAGATGATGTTTTATTGTTCCAAAAGGACAAGGCACAGTCTCTCGGCAGGGTCATCATGTTGCTGGATAGTTTTGCGAGGCTCTCAGGGTTTCACGTTAATTATGCTATGTCCAACACACTCAACGCAAGACCCAGAGCAGGTACAGGAGTGAGGGAAGAGCTATCTATTAAAATGGGAACAGAAAACAATGGCATATCTGGCGGTAAACTTGAGACCTCATACGAGAGGCTATATGGGGCTAATATCCCGGGATTACTAACAACTCTGATAGAGGACCTTAAACATTGGGACATGCAGGAATTGTCCTGGTTTGCACGGATTACCGCCACACAGATGTCCCTGCTACCTAGGTTCTTCTATGTAGTGGGTGCACTTCCAATATAGATCCCAAGCTTAGCGATTATAAACCTGCAGAGGGAAATGATGTCCTTTATCTGGAAAGGAAAGAGGCCTAGAGTCCCTAGAAAGGTCCTGTTCTGTCCTCAGGCCCGTGGGGGGCTGGGAGTACCAGACTTTTGCAGATACCTATTGGCGGCACAGGTGGCACTGATGCTTCAATGGGCTGCCAGGGAGAACCTGAACCGGTGGGCAACCTTGAAAAGAGAGGCGACGAACATACCCCTAGAGAACTTAGGCTTCCTAACTCTAAAACACAGGTGGAGAGGGGGCACGCTGTTGAAGACAAAAAAAAAGTACCCTCTGGTATTGGGATAAAGCGCTACGGGGGAAGAAAATAAAATTGGGAGGAGGTCCACTTACACCGATGGCTCATAACCCAGCTTTTACGCCGGGAATGCAACCAATTTTTGGATGCTGTGTGGAGACAGGCAACCCCTGGTTTTGGGGGATTTCTATGTGGAGGGGAATCCCTTGACATTCGAAAACTGTAAAAACAAGTTTCAGATACCCGAAGGCGAGCGCTTTCGATACGCCCAGATTAGGCATTGGATCTCAAACACAAAAGTAAAGGCGGGGGTTAACAGGGTTGGAACTCACGATAAAAGAAGAGGTACCTGAGAAAGGGGTGTCGAGGACCTACTGATTGAGGGATGCGTCGGACCCGGAAGAAATCCTACAATACATGTCGAAATGGGAGCGGGACATTGGGCAACCCATTACAGGGGATAAGTGGGGTCAAATTTGGCGACGGGCAATGAAAAGCTCGAAGTGCGTCACAGTTAAAGAAGCAGCATATAAACTATGTCCGAAATGGTATATGACACCACAATGCATGCACTCAATTAACGCGGCCTATCCCTCGACATGCTAGTGCGATTGTGGGCAGACTGGGGACCTGATTCACATGTGGTGGGCCTGTCCTGTAACAGAGGCATATTGGAAAGAAATTGTAAGCCACATTAAGGAAGTGACTAAGGAGCAGCTACCTTTTGACCCAGCGGTGGTGTTGTTGGGAGCAACAGTGGAAGGAATCTATGCTGCCACGGGATGTAGTGCCTCCCTCATCACCCACATGCTGAATGCGGCCAGGATTAACCTGGCAGATGCATGGAAGAACAAACAAGGGCCGGTGGTAGCCATGTGGTGGGTGAGGTTATGGGGAGTGATGGCTATGGAAAAGGTGACACTCTGGCATATCGATCCTACCAAAGGTTTTTAGCCACCCGGTGGTAGACAAGGAGCAAGTGTATTTCAAGCCAAATGTGCTTCGTAAGGTTGCTATTCTCTGACAGCAAACCTGGTTCGAGCAGGGGGGATCAGCTTGATAAGCTTGATAAGAACAACGGAAGTGTACCAGCAGAAAGTGTTCTATGTCAGCCTTGTATTGAAGTATTGAATGGAGGGGGTAGGCTGGGGGGGTTATACTAAAGTTAAAACTATGAACACGTGCAACAAAGCTGACAGCTGAAAAAAGGAACTGCACAAGTGACAATGTATGTTGTGGACTTGTATCATTGGCTCATTTCTAATAAATAAAGTTTGTAAAAAGAAATTGTATTCTCCACAACAAATTAAAGAAGCAATACGAAGAAGGGAAGTCATAAACCTTTCTAAGGTTACCGAGGAAACAGAAAGAGATTTGGAATAACCCCTTAGTAAAACCGCTTTATGACAATAGACTGTAAAAGAAATCAGAATGACGAAAGAAGAGTGGTTGTAAAACAAACCATAGGAATCAACTTGGATCAGAACTCTTAGGATTGGCTATCAGGCGCCTTGGGAGGCTCGAACAAACAATAGCATTCTAAGAGAAACAAATCAGAGGTCATGATTTTGGGATCCTGGAACACAAGGGTCCACAATCACCTGGGGGCAAAAAAGGACATCATGTTAAGAGAATTCAATCTCCTCTGCCTGCAAGAAACCTGGCTTCAACGCAGTCTTAGTTTAGATGGTTACTCAGTGGTACTAAACCCGGTATATCCGGGGACAATCAACCTGAGCCCAGGAGGAACAATCAGCATTAATAGATTATGTTTTCGTGTCTAGACCAATGCCGGCTTTTTTACACAATTTTGGTGTAGTTCGAACCATGTCCAGTGATCATGACCTCTTCAAAATGTCTTGGGTAGTGGAAGGTGGTAGAAGGGATAGATTCATGGTTTTGCTGGCAGACGTTAATAATGGTGGAAATCGGTTAAAAATTAATGAAAAACGTGGAGCTGTTGATAAAAACTTAACCTTGAAAAAATGTCTACGGGTTCTGAGCAAGGCGCAAAAAAAGTCTTTGAATATCCATTAATATTGTGTAGGTTCATGATCCCTAGAAGGGGAAAGGTAGAATTTGGAAAGCAATGTAACCTGGTGTATGATGCCTTACTTGTTAGGAAGAGGGCAGACATGAGGAAAGCACTTAGAATGGCAAAAATGCTGGAAGAACCAATAAATATGACAACAACAAAGAAAATAACAAGGGAATATAAATCATGGATACAATGGCATAAGGGGGTAATGCTGCAGCACAACACTGAAAATATGTTAAGGGCTATTAGCAACAAAAAAAAAGTGCCGACATTTTGGCGTTATTGAAGACACTAGAGACCGCTCAACTAGTGGTTCAGATGAATAGAGTCTCAGAGGCAGCCTGGGTGGCCCACTTTGCCCAATTCTATCGGGCGGGAAGCAAGGAAGCCCTCAGAGATGAGGAAACATCAGAAGAAGGGTGGGTTATTCCGCACAGCATTGAAGACATCCTATTGAAAATAGAAAGAATAAGTACTTCACGGGCCCCATGCCATGATGGAATGACCAATTCAATGCTGAAATAATCCCCAGAGCAATGGGCAAGATTTATTAATCTCTTATTCGGGAAGATCGAGGAGTAAAGAAGTCTACCAGACTCCTAGAAGAAAGCAATGATTGTGCTGATATTTAAGAAGGGCAATAGGGGCGATCCTAAGAACTATCCCCCTATTGCCCCTCTGGACGTGATTGGTAAAATCTTCTCATCTGTATTCCTGATAATGCTAAACAAGTGGGCCAAGAAGGAAGATAGGAATTATATTTATCAAACTGGGTTTGTGAAAGCTGTAGGAACTAGCGCTAACCTTATGATAATAAACATCATCAAAAACAGGGCCATTAAAGGCAATGGGCCTCATTACGACCCTGGCGTTGGACCATGGTGCTAATAGCACCATGGTGCATGCCGGTAACTTACCGACTCCGCCATGGCGGAATGGGGAATTACTGCTCCATTCCGAGGTTGGCGGGGCGGTAATTCTCCATGCCGCCATGGCCCTTCCCCATTCCCATTTTTGCCCCATAGGGCTCAATGGGAATGGGCAAGGCGCTAAGTACGATGCCGCAAATTGCGGCACCGTACTTAGCACCAAGGTCCCTTTGCGGGTTGGTTTTTAACGCCTGCAAAAAGCAGGAGTTAAAGTCTCCAACCCGCAAAGGGACCTCGTAATCAGGCGCTAAGGGATTACCGGTACGGGTGCCCTTACCGGTACCGGTAATCCCTTAGCGCCAGGGTCGTAATAAGGCCCAATGTAAATATATATCTTGCCTTTGTGGACTTGGTCCATGCCTTCAGCAAATAGACAGAGTAAAATTGTGGAGGAAACTATCTGCCTGGAATTGTCCAGGGTCATTAATGGAACCTTTAAAAGTCCTGCATTGAGACACTACCCTTAGAGATTCCAACAACTATGGTCTTAAACAGGGCTGTCCATTGGCCCTGGTCTTTTCAACATCTTTTTGGCAGACATGGAAATTACGTTAAGTCAGGCAGGAAGTTTTCAACCAAAACTGGTTGGTATACCGGTCAGTAGGCTCTTATACACCAACAACCTAGTACTCTTGAACCAAACTGAGTGTCAAGATACACAACCAAAAGGGGAGGAGCGGTCGACACTCTCCCCCGAACCACAGAAGCCGAATGAAGTCGACCCTCCCACCGTGGTTGGCACAGGTGCCTGATAGAGTGAACAGGACACCACGTGGCAGCCAGTGGGTGGAAGAGGGTTAGGAAGAGGTTGTGGACAGGGTGGGGAGTTATAGGTAAACCGGAAAGAGGTTGAAGGGAACCCTAGTGTGGATAAATCGAGGGAAGTAACAGGAAAAAACCCTACACTACTGAATTCCTATTATTCTCCTAACTCTGCCTAGTTCCTGAACATGACATAATTTCTAAATCACTGGAGAACATCTTAGCACATCTTAATACATGTACCACAGATTCACATTGACATAAAACACTACATAAAGCAAGCAGTATGGCACATACAATGGGGCAGGCTCCCCCCTATGAATGACAAAACACATGGCCCATGCGGGCTAGCATATAGCAACACTGATCACGCTGACATGGAAAACATACATACACTTGGGAATAGGCTTCTTTTAATCACATCCCTCTGCTGGATGTAACCATTATTGCGGTAATTCCTCTTATCAGCAGAGAAACCCTATTTGCTTGTTGAGGAAAGACATGTGTCAGAATGTCCTTGCGAATGCCTTGCATAACAGGGAAATAGTCCCTAACAATGTTCATATACAATGCAACAATAATTCCTGCTCAGTAGCAGACCTGTGGAGTGCATAGCCGCCCCTCCGCACCCCTGCCCTTCATCAACCAACTGTTTCGTGTGCGTAATAGACAAAAGCGCATTCAGAGGTGGAAAATACACATAGGCACTTATCTGAAGTCCGGGAGGCTCAGAAGCCTTCCCGGACGCTGGACGAGACAGTCCTTCACAGTGGCCGACTGGATTGTAACGCGAACCGCTTGGATTCCGTCCGCCGCCGCCTCTGCTGTTCCATGAATTCACTCTGATATTGATATTGAAAAGCTTTGGCAGTCAGATTGGATAACAACTATAGAAGACAGGAGGAAATTCAAACTATTCTACCACTTGAGACATGAGATTAGAGTAGTGGGATCTGTCCCAAAATACTTCATTAAGTTTCCAAGTTGATATTACAGAAGTCAGTTCATGAGAATCTGCTTAAACCTGCTTTCAACTAAGGAGGTCACTTGTGTAAAGAACCGAGAGGGAAAAAGAGATCAGAAATGCAGGTTCTGTAGTGTTATGAGGCGGTGGAATTATTACATCACATTGTGCTTTTTTGTAGTGGCTTGAGGGGTAAAGGAACACTTTTTTAAAGGAATTTTCAAATAGTACAAGCACTTAAACGCAGTAGACTGGTGGAAGGTTCTATTGAGTGGGGAAATGACTTCTCTGGTTTTAGCGGTAGTAGGATTTTTTAATATTGCTTTAAATGAAGGAACTTAGTGTTTGGTTTAATGTTCTGAGATTAGTGACAAGTGTAGGGATGTTACCTTTGTCGGGTGTCGATCGTCTCTTCCTTTTACTCCTCGTATTAAGAATAAGTGCATCTATGTGCTCTCTTTTTATGATTTTTATTGGAATTATGTGGATGCGTTATTAGTGGATTGATGTTTTTTTAATTTTGCAAAAAAGTTCATAATTAATTAAATGCAACAAAAATAATACAGTGCTTTCAAAGTATAAGTGTCTTCAGATAGATTGTTAACACGTGTATATTGATGCTGCTGTCACAATTGGGGATGTGCTGAGGGTGTGGGGAGGGTTAAAAATTGGATTGTGGTTTGTTGTCACTAATATGGAATGCATCTTTGAAGATATTGCTGGAATTTTTTTGAGTTCTTTTTATTTGATATTGCAAATAATAAAAACAGTTACAAAAAATGTATATAAGATTCAAAGCTGGGCCTGCAAGTACACCTCTAACCCCTTACAATCCACCCTTCTCTTCTCTCGGGTCCTCCACTTTACACAATCTTTCTAACAGAACCTTCTCAGCTCTCCCTCTAAGCAGAGCAAATTATTTCCTAAACATTACATTGAATATACTGCTAATACAATAGTCAAAACAAATACTGGCAATTCCAAAAACACGGTTCATTAAGGGCATGTCCTTCTTTCCTTTGAGATAACGTCCAAAAAAGCAAATTCGGTAACATTTGGACAACCCCATCATAAAGTATAATACATTATCATGACTTATTCCTTCTTATTAACCAATTTTTGTGTGCTCTTTTCTGTATGTGTGGCTGTCAACACAACCTCAAGTGATTTTGTGGAACTATATCAGTGAGCACACCCAAAATTAAGGTCTCCTACCACAACCCAGTTTCACTGAAGCCCATTCCCTAATAGGCTGTCATTTCCAAGCCTTGGTTTGTTTCACTACACAGTTGCCCTAATTGCGCATGTTTGAAGACCATTGCAGGAGGCTGGTGTGACGAGGTAGAGCAGGTAAGGCAGTTAAGTGTGGGGATGGGGCCAGTGGGATGGTAGGGGATGGAGGTTACATCCACTCGCAGGGTGTGTGACAGGTGTTGCGGTTGTACCTGTCCCATAGCAAATACCAGGAACCAAATTATTATGCCAAGACTGTCATTCTAAACTTTTATTGGGGTGTGTATGCATGTATGGGCCAACTTAAATGTAAAACGTCGATATTCCAAAAGGAAGCAATAATCAGGATGGTCGTCTCATAAACGAAACCATTAACAGAATGTTTTTTCCCCTCCCACCGAATGTAGGTAGCTGAGCCTCTGGGTCAATTGTCTCAGTCCATAGATTTTAAATGGGGGTGGGGGGTTCCTTCACCTCCCCCTTCGGACATTGCAGGTATAAGGAATCCCAAAATCCACTCTTTGGCAGAAGCCGGCTTCAATGTTCTGGGGATCCCAAACCCCCAAGGTCTAATGCTTGACAACAGTCCATCCAAGCGGGAGGATACGTCAAGCAGTTTGATAGGAACAACGTCAAGAGAGAGTGCAAGCGAGAGACAGAGAGAGATGCCTGGTATTTTGACTTCGGTGGCTGATTATCAGAACATTGAACTTCTCCCTGTCTCCTCCATTGGTAACCACCCTTTCCTGCTATTGTTGCTACTCACAATGTCTGTTCCTCCATAGGGCAGACCTGGCCTACAGGAACGTACCTATTCTGGCTAGGCAGGCCTCTCGTTGTTCCTTCTCCCATATGCTCTTCATCGCCTCCTCTCCTACTTTGTACCACTCTGCCCTGATGTTGCCAGTAGTTCTGTCTCACCCCTGGACTCTGTTACCTCTGCCCTCCTCTTCACTCTTGCTTTAATCACATGTGTCTTCTCTGTGTCTGCGATTATTGGCTCCTTCTCTCTGTTGTCAACATCTACTTTCACTCAACTCCAGATTTTACCTACTCCATTCTTTCAAGGGCTGTTATCACCTCTTTACCCTCAGCTGGTTACATGCATAATCTGCTCCCCTCCACCACTGTGTGTGCTGCTGTGGTAGACCACATAACGATACATGTGACACCAAAGTGGAAGTCGTTCAGATGGTGTAAGTGCTATTCTTTAGTTTTAGAAGCAGGGGTTGGACCACACACCTACATGGACTAAGGCCTGCCTCTAAACTAATAAGGGTTGTACAAGACAAAACAGTGTCATGAATGGGCTAATGAAAATGTGAAGTCTGGCAGTGTTCACAACCCTTGTTGCCTAAACCATCAAGATGCCCTAGTCTCCAAATAATGTACTATAGGATGTGCCAACAGAAAAGTCCCGAACATACGCTTAACAGGGCTTTTAGCCCCCTGGATACCCTCAAATAATAAACAAGTGTTCCAAAGGTTGCTAACCAAAGTGTCTTAATCCTGTGTTCAAATATCAATCCCTAAGCTAATTAAAACTAAGCAATAAATGTGCCTAGGAAGGTTCCTTCTTGAGTTACTCATAGTCTGGGTTTTACTTTAGCCTCTATCCTTTCACCTCGTTTTTAGAGAACTACCCAAAGTGCTTCACAGTCCACTCCTCTTCAAGCTGTTTCAGGCTTAATTATTAATATAGCTGGTAGGCTTCTCCCAACCTTCAGGTTTTCATGCTGCTTGAAAGACATGGTCTCTCCTTGACCTTAAGATTGTCAATACATTCATCAGGTCACTACATGTCCTTGGCTTTCTCAGGATTCATAAAAGGCCCCACCTGGACTTTGGCCTGATTAGTATTGACAACAAGATCCTCCTGGACATTTGCTTTTCCGAATTCAAGACAGGTGAATGGATATTTCTCCCCCTTCTCATTCTGAGACCTGTTCAGGCAGTTGATACAGTGTTACCCTCTTGCTACGGTTTAGGTTTTCTGGCTTGGCTTCTGTCATGATTCCTGTCCCTCATGTCCCCAGCCCTCCAAGATGTCAGGCTGGAGCCAGGCCACGATCACCTATATGGCCCTCAAGGGCCTCGCCATCCCTCCAAAGAACCACTTGGAGTCTAACTTGGTGCTTGTGGCACCAGACTCACTCACTCCCATAGGATAACATTGGGGATTGGACTTGTAGTGCATTGATGGGGACAAGATGGATGCCCCCACATATTTCGGTTCCCAGAACAGCATGTGCGGTCTAGTTTTTTGGGTGTGGTTCAGCCCAGGGACACCTGGGATACCCAGAGACTATTTAAGCCACACCCAGAGTGAGAAACATGTTTTGCATTTTCTGAACCTGCAGTGTGACACTCACTGTGTTCGGATCGGTCTCCAGTAGGCCTGCATCTTTCTTCTGCGCTCAGCTCCTGCAAGAACAAGAACACCGTTAGGAACAGCCTTACCTTGCGGCGCTTCTGCCCGTCATTCATCGCTCCTTCTGTTCTGTGGGCATCTTCAGTGGTGTAATTCCCATCCCGGCACGCCGCTTCCTAAGGAAAAGGGAAAAGAACAGAAAAAAGGCATTAGTAAGCATTCTGCAAATCTTTGCTTATTTTTAAAAACTGTACGAGCTTCAAACGCTTACCTGAATCCCAGCCGCTCTGGGGGAACTCTGTCTCCGGAACTTCTCATCCATCTGCAAGAGGGAAAAGACACTCCAGGTTAGCGTGGAAACATCTAGAGGCGCCACATACCGTGCTTACCCATCGCATTTGTTCTTCATAACCGGCATCCACGCTGAAAGCGTTGCGGCACCTAAAAGACACCGAAAAAGAATTCAGTTCAATGCAAATACGAAAGGGGTGCATCGCGCATCACGCTCCCACTCACTTTCAGCGCTACTCATCTCAACAGCACACTGCCATCCCCGGACTACGGCCATCATCTAAGGAAGGAAAGGAACGAAGTTAGTTCAAAAGACTCATTATACTTACCTGTCGGACTCTTGCCAGTGAAGTAACTAGGCAGCAACGAGCCCGCATCAATCAACGCGCCCCTGCGCTGAAAGCAGGATGGAGAGCACACTATCCAAGAAAACAAGGTGAGCTGTGGATCAAAGGGAAGGGTTGGTCCCCGGGGAAGAAGGGTTCAAGCACACACAGACAATAGGGAGTTAAACTCTAGCAATTCTGTGTTTCAGGCCCAGTCTCCAGTCGAATAGCCTCCAGAGAAGGGTTTGAGGTCGTAAGAGGTCAGAACAGGCTGAGTGACGTCCACCAGGTGAGCGTTACAGCTTCTTGTCCAGGGATTGCTGGTGGAAAGCTGTGAACTGTGGCTTACCAATTCCCCCAGGGTTTAGGGAAGTGCTTGGGTACACATCTTATATGCCCGCCTCCTCTGGGTTAACACTTCACAGTCTATTGGGACTGCCTTATTCCAAGCACTGAGTGGCTTGAGGGTTAACGGAAATTCTGCTTTCTTTCAGTCAGTCATCTTTTCAGATTTATTTTCCTCTGTAGTCTTAACTTTTCCCAAAGGAGAAGTATGCCCGATGTTCTTTCCCTTCAAAGTCTACTCTTGTATCAAGAAAGCAGATTCCAGCATAACTGTTTTTTCTGGGAGCTTCACACCAGGTGAGTGTTCCCATCTCCTTTTATTAAACTTGGGTTGGGGAAGGTTCCTCTAAGCATTTTTCCCACTAAGCTATTGCCCTCTAGTATTCGAACTCCATTGAGTGATTGGTTATTTCTTTATTATTGTCTCATTGACCTCCATTTGATGTTGTTTAATTGCTTGACTGTCTATTTGATGGCTAATGCAAGTCCACGAGGGTTAAAAAGACATCCGTGGCAGCATGCTGCACCAAATTGAATTTCTTCCTGTGGCTGGTTATTCCATGGTTTCTCCACTAAGTGGTCAGTGGTTTAATAACATGTGTGAGTCCTCTCAGCGTACTTCTGCCTGGTTCCCCTTAGACAAGCTCCTCCCCTGGAGTGTGTGAAGTCGGCAGGCTCATGCTTAAAGTTTTTCATTCTGTGATAAGTATGTTGTTATGTTTCTAAACCACTGTGCTACTTGGCAATGTTTATGGTTAGTGAAGTCTTCCAATGCCACCATGACCCTTGGTAATGGACTATGGGAAACTGAACCCTGCTGGCTTGATTGGTTATTCCTGATATTTCTCCTAAATTGCTTTATTATTGTCCCAATGAACCCCATTTGATATTGTTTAATATCAAAACTTGACTGTATATGTGATGGCTAATGCAGGCTCACAAAGGTTGAAATACATCCGTGGAGCATGCAGCACCAACTTGGATTTCTTCCTGTAGCTGGGTACTCCATGGTTTCTCCACTCAGTGGTCGACGGTTTGTGAGAATGCACAAACAGCCGCGTTCTTCCACCTGGTTGCCTCTTAGTCAAGCTCCTCCCCCGGAGTGTGTGGACTCAGCAGGCTTGTGCTTAAAGGTTTTCGTTCTGTGATATGTCTGTTACGTATCTGAACCACTGCGCCACTTGTCACTGTATTATGGTTAGTGAAGTCTTCCAATATCACCATGACCCTTGGGAATGGACTGTGGCAAACTGAGCCCTTCTGGGTTGGTATGATTCTTGGTCATATTTCAGGACAGATTCAATTATCAGCACTGCCTCTAGGGGAGGATAGTGAGTTGGTGGGATCCCACCTCATACCCCCTCTGGGAGGCACATTAGGTCGCAGTCAGACTAGCCCAGTCCCTGGTGACCCGTTTCCCTCGAGATAGTAAGATGGGGAGTTTGGGTAACTCACCACAGCTTTTCACTTCGGGTCTGCACCTCTGTGTGGTGATTGAGTGAGGGCTGACATTGGCTGGCTTCCCTGAGAGAACTTGGGGCTGATTTGGGCTCAAGGGGTTGGACCAAATCTACATCTGGCCTCTATGCCCTTTTGTTTTTTATAATGGTTTCCCTGACCATCCCTGAGGGTACTGGCACTAAGCTGAGAGCTTCTGCTTTTCTAGCATTTTAGTTTATTACTAAACTTAGAGAGATTACGCTTTCTACCTTCTTCAATTCACTGAATAGTCTGTGCACTTGAGGAAATTGCAGCATTGTACACTGTGCAGGGAATTTCTCTGTCAAGAGACAATGCTTTTGTATCTTGGTTTTCCCTATGATATAGACAGACGTAAATTGAAACATTGCAATCTCAGGGCTGTTTAATTCATCAAATGCCCCTTCTTAGGAGTGAAATAGCTTTCTTTATGTTCTCAACAAATTGTTAACAATGTTCTTTAGCAGTACAGAAGTGTCTGGTGAAGTGAAATAGTTTCCCTTAAAGGGAAAATCATTACTTTCCATTACATTATTTTCTTTACTGGAGCGGGAGGTCTATTTGGAAGGGCCTACACGCTCTCTCAATGCAGGAGGAGGGACTTTATCATTAACCTGCAGGGGTTTAGGCATGTGTACGGTTTTTATTATTAAGCTGCCCTAGTAGGCAGGATTATCGGGGAGAATGGAGACCCACATGGCTGAATTGTGGTTGGGCAATGTGACTGTAACTGCCCCCTCGAGTCACTGCTGTGCAGTTCCCAGAACCAGTTAGGGGACTTTCACACATACCTATTCTCACTTTGTTTTTTCTTGCGAGGGACTCTGACATGTGAAGCCCTGAATATCTCTACCCCACCACTGGGATGTGAGAACGCATGTCATCTGACTGTCACAAAATGCTTTCCTGTGTCCAGAAGGGCGGCCATGTTTGTGGGTGACTTAAACGTTAATGCTCCTGGTTACACTCAATAGCTAAACGCATTTCCTAATTTTTCATATTTGTATATTTAATCACAATTATCCACACAATAAACCAATTTTTAGTAGCATGCATTTTTTAAATGGCATTTTTCCATACTTTCACAACAAGTCTACCTTTCTTCAAAAGCTGGGATATGTAAGTGAAATGGTGCCAGTGTCTTGTCTTTGAATACTTGCTGGTGAGGAGGAAATTGCACTTCTGTTACTGTGCTCTAGCTGTTCTGGAGTATGTGAGAACATTCCTTGCCCATGACATGTCTTTTCTGCAGCACGTAGGGAAGCTTTACTTTCACTGCCTACCTGGGGTCTTCCTTGGCTCAGATGGATTTAGAGAGGAGGCTGTGATGGTATTGCAGCTCAGTAGGCACAGGACGCTACCCAAACAGGTTTCAGAGGATTACACACTCGTAGACCCCTTGGGTGAGTGCCCTATGCCACATTAGTACCCGGCGCTGCTGTACACCGGGAATACTACGTGTGGATTGGCTCTTTTCCGAGCCATACCACACGGTATTCCCGTGTACATTAGTGCATCCCGCGTGTCCTGGGTACTCTGTTCCCGGTGAGGGGCGTGGCAGCCTCTTAGCCAATGAGGAGGCTCGAAACGGGGCAATCCCCGCTCCGAGCCTCCCCATGGCTGGAGGCTGCCTTTGTCCCCCACATGGGACTCCGGTATGTTTCTTTTTTCCTCCAACCCCTCCCTTGCAAACTATCACCTCCCTGCCCTCCCAACCTCACTTACCTTCTTTTTTCTTTTCTTGGGAGCAAATGCGCTGGAAACACTTCTGTTCCCAGCGCGTCCGCTCACGATGGCTGCCATGGAAAGGGAAAACTGACTTTTTTTTTCTGTTGCGAAACGCGGCAGCGTTTCGCAACAGAAAAAAATGCCATTAGCACTCCGGTCTAACGGGCCGAGGTACTAATGGCTATAAGACCCGAGGCGGCGGCCCAATACCGCCCATGGTAATGCCCCCGGGGCCTCGTTAACTACGGCCCCTTGGGCATTACCTGGGGCGGTATTGGCCCGCCGCCTCAGGTCTTATTGCCACATTATTACACCACTGTATTGTCGTGGCACAGGGACAATGCAAGGGCCTGACAGGTGTGCCGTTGGAGTTCTAGATTTGATTGCAGAATGCTGGTTCCAGAATGGCAATAAAGGACCAGCAGGAGGCAAGATAGGTCGAAGAGCAGGCACAATGGCAACCAAGGAGCAAGGCAGCAGGAAGAGAAGGACAAGAGAAGGAAATAAGGGGGGAACGGGGATTCAGAAATAAGGCAGGGGAAAGAACAGACCGGAGCAAGGAAAATGGGGAAAACAGGACCCAGGAGGGCAGAAGGCGGGCAGGAGATACAAGGTACGACCAGGACTGAAGGGTAACTGCAGTGCTGGAAAGGAGAGTTAAGACGCGCTGACCTCCAGGCCTGCCCTGGCTTTTATAGCCAGTTGTCGTGCCATAGCGCGATAAACATCCCTGGTATCCTGGAACACCTGGAGGTGTGCACTGCAGCCAGGGGCAGGACCTCTGCCCCACCATTGCAAAGCCATCATGGTGGCACCCTCACGCAACACCTAGTGGCTCCTCCATGAGCTGCATCCCTGCCGTGTCTAGCCTTCTCTAATGCTTAACGGGAGTAGCCTAACAAACAACGTGTGTGTTCCTCTTTGTGTACATGCCTCTAAAATCTTGTATGCAGGCAGTTGCATGGCTGAATGCCGGCCGAGTTAATTTTCAGGCGTGCATGTGCGGGGAGGCCTGACTGTATTTCTTAAAATTCTGCCTAATTGTTTGAGATTTTCTTGTGGCGGTCCTTGACTATGGGTTCACATAGAGTGAAGGCCCCAACATCTTGGTTTGACCTCCACTTCAAATGGTCATTTTTGTGTCTTGCCCTGCTCCTGTGTGGCTAACAAAGCAATATAGTATCACCCATCACTCATAATCAGCTTTTGACGTCGCTTCCTATCTTCCTACTTCCTATAACTAATTGCCATTTCAAGCCCTTAATCCTCATTTACCTGCTCTGTCTTCCTTATATCACCGTAATGATCACCACTTCCATGATCACAACTTGTTTCGTCTTTCACAAAGGATCACACAATCTAAACCAGTGGATAAGCCAAGAATACACCTTTAACCAAGATTACTGCATACATTTCAATGGATGAGGCAGGGGTAAAACCATCATCTACTGCAAAAAACACTAGTCTTCATGGCTAAGTAAAATATTTGCACCCGGCTAAGGGTGTTCAGCCAATCAGGGAGCTGGAAATACAGTCAGAAACTACCATTGTGCCTGCGTTCAATCAGCCACCTGCGCCCCCTTCCAAGGATGCTGCAAACTTGGTTTTGCACTTTGGTGCCATGTCCCCATTTCCTCCCCATTACTACCTCACCACCTGGCCCTCACGCGATCCCCAACAACCTCTGTGCACCCCCTGCACTTACCTACAGGCCGAAATCTGATTGCCACACTCCTACCCATCTGTGCCAGGTTGACAAAATAGAAAAGGAACTGTGTACATTCTCTGTTTACTATGGCGACAGTCATCTTGTTTATCATTTATTAATGAGAGACTGAGCACACGCCAGACGTGTGCAGTCCATCTCCCATCCAAAAAAAGCATTTAAACTATGCACACCCTATACAAAGCCAAGAGTTGCGAACAGCCATCACCCCTTGTTGGGTGGGCATATAGGACAGGAAACAGCCCTGATGCCTTGCCGAAACTCTCACTTCGGTCGGGCCTACCTACGCTCAGGATGGCACGCTGTAGCGTAACCTGTATGCCCCCCGACGCAGGGACGATTGATATGGAAACTGCCAATTTGTGAACCCATTTATAAATACACACCATTCATAAGGATACAACACATCTTACTATATCAGCGGAAACTTAAAGAATCAATGTAAATTATTTATTTTATTTATTTATTTGTATACAGGGAGGATCAATGCTCTTTGATCACAAAATAACCAACAATAGATAAGAAATCAGGTTTGACGGAAAGCAGTGAGCTTCTTACAATGATGTGAGGTGAGTTTGAGCGACAATGTGACCAGGTTGCGGAGGGGAGTAAATGGAAGTCTCCAGGGAAAATACATGGGTGGATATACATAGATTAGGACAACCAATATGAGACATGTTTAAGTACACATATGCGGTACAGCCAGCTCTGTTAGGGATGTGACCAGGATGGATGAAGTGCTAGAGTGGAGGCAGAGAATGTGAGGGACCAAGGCAGGTTTGAAGCAAGGGAAAATATTAGCTTAAAGGCAGAAAAGAGGTGGGTTAAGATGGTGACTCGGAGGTGACGAGGTAGGCTTTTAGTTTGGTTGTGAACAAAACGGTGTTGACTGTTTCTTGGATGGCCGGGGGAAGAGATTTCCATGCAAGTGGAGCATGAAGAGAGAAAGATCGGAAGCAAGAGGAAGGAGCATAGGGAGGGTGAGGTACCACAAGGGTAGTCGAGGAGGCAGAGCAAAGATTACAAGAAGGCTTGTAGAGTTGGATAGATACAGTGGTGCCTTACTGTGGTTAGATTTATGAACCAGATGAAGACATTTAAATCTGGCCCTGTTTTGCATATTCAGCCATCTATTAAACGGATGCACATCTCACTCCTTACCATTTGATTTACCTTTTTAAAATCAGAAGTTCAGTGGATGAGTCATGGCAATATGCCCAGAATCCAAGGGCATTCTTCATTGAAAAAAACACACTGAAACGCATTCTGTCTGCCCTGCTCCTCCCTCTCCCCCAACCTTTCCATCATTAATTAAAACACGTCTTTCGAGAAAGTCGAGTGACCAGGATTGGGGCAACATCAGTCACATGTCAACTTGAAGATGTATTTTAAATTCACACTGGGAAATGGCACTGAAACAGTCACGTGGCTGGAAATGCAAGCGGAAGCTGCCACTGTCTGCCTGTGTTCCACCAAACACCTGCGTCCCTTACCCAGGTGCTGCCATATTCTTTCTGTGCTTCAGCACCACAGCCCTCCTTCCTTTCCCCTATATACGAGGGGGTAGTCCTGTCCTCAAATATTTGTAACTGCAATTATTTATTGCAGTGATAATTTCGAAACCTCCAGAGATCAACAGTAAGACATTCAAGAATATGTATTTACTGAAAAAGGAATGATCCAAACACTGGGCTGGTACTGTAGTAACCTTTTTTAATTTGGCTCCACATGTAGGTTTTCAAGAGGAAAGTTTCAACAAAAGCACTTTAAATCAAGTGTGTCACAGGTTTCTCAAGTGTTCTGTCAAAATCAATCCACAAAGGTGCATAAACAAGTGTGTCACAAAGTATAGCGAACAATACAATTTTAAATCAAATAAATAAATCCAAAAATGTCATGTGGGCATAAGTACAAAAAACAAGAAACAATTGTGTGGTATCAACTAACACATGTCAAGTTGGAGATGTATTTTCAATTCACACTGGTAAATGGCACCGAAACAGTTACGTGGCTGGAAATGCAAGTGGAAGTTGCCACTGTCTGCCTGTGTTCCACCAAACACATGCGTCCCTTCCCCAGGTGCTGCCATATTCTTTCTGCGCTTCAGCACCACAGCCCTCATTGCTTTCCCCAGCAGACCTGCCTGTCCCCCGTGGTCCCTACTGCAATAGAAATAGAAGTAGTTACTATGGCAGCCATCTTGTTTTTCTTTTTCTTTAATGAGAGATTGGGCACACGCAAGACACATGCAGCCCAGGCCCATATTCCATCCAAATAGAACCAATTTTTAAACTGCTTGCACCAGGATGAAGCCCTGGGGTGTGAATCACTATCCCCCATTGTTGGGGGCATACGGGGCCTACCTGAGCTTGGGCAGGCAGGCCATCACCCAATGCAAGGGTGATTGCTATATAAATCATTGTACTTTTCATTTAAAACTCACAATCTGCACTGTGTTGGAAAATAATGTGCAGTGAAATGAAAGGATTCGCCCAGGATCGCAATGTGTCAAGTCAGAAACCCTGATTTCTTGGTTCCACAGCTTACACCAACAACAGAAGAAACTACATGATGTTCTTCTGCTTAATGTTTAGTTTTAAATCTGACATACGAATACTTTTTGCATAGTTATCGTCCAAGCGCAACATTAGTGCTCTCTCTATCTCTCCAATAAATCAGACTTACAGAAACCCAGCTTGCATGATAAATCAACCTGGCACTAGACAAGGAATTTAAATTGGAACAGGTTTATGATTCACTTCTTCAGGAAAGGTAAAAGAAAGGGGTGTGCCGCCCACATTAATTCAAATAGATACGCTGACATTCAGGTTACACACAGGTTTTAGCAACAGCCATACAACCGCCTGCATTACCTTTCCAGCTTTTATGCTGTATGACTCATCACGTAACCCTTTCTTGCAGCCGGAAGCTGGAAAACATACGCAGCTTCATGCGGCACAGTGAGGTTACTGACCCTGTTGCTGCATCTACCTCAAGTGACTATTTTTCTCTTATAACGTACATTTCTCTTAAATCAATAACTATTCATTTGTCTCCTGCACAACGGTATCCTATCTTTTCTTTCAGGGATGTCTCTGCCTGCATTCAACAAAATCAGCTTGGCTCACAAATCTTGCTAGTATTCATTGTGGTGAGTGTCGACTGCCTTTTAATCTTTTCAGTATCGAACATTAGCACTCAACACAGGGGAACCAGCGAATCAGGTGGCTAGAAACGCAGGCTGAAACCTACAATCTCAACCCGCGTTCTAATCCGCCCAACGGCTGGTTCCCCCAGGCTACCATCTTCCCCCTCCTGTAATGTCCTCTGTTTATGTTTAATGAGGGACACCCTACCTGTCCCATTTCCATGTTCTGGTTTGGAGGCACAGGGCATGTCATGTGCTGGTGGTGGAGGATGGAAGAGAATGCAGTTTAATTTAGAAGTTGTAGAATAAAGACGTGTAGGATTTTGCTCTGCTTCCTGCGTCTTTTGTTGGGCCACTTTGCTTGCCTGCCCCCCCCATATTAAAAACACACCAACCTCCGTTCCTTTCCATGGCAGCCATCTTAAGACAGTATTTTCAGTCATTGTACGGGGTGCGCGTGGCATCCTGTTTAATGACTGAAAATACTTTTTGTAGCACCCCGGGTTACCGCTTTGTTAACCCAAGGTACTAATGGCCTTAGGCCCATGTTCCAAGGGCTTCGCTCGGGCCATTAACTTGGGCTGCTAGGCCGTTACCCCCGTTCCAGCCCTTGGTAGAGGGGCTTAACGCCACAGTAAGGGTCATGAATTCCTGCCACAATTGCCCAATGCCCTTTGGCAGCACTGTGTGTAGAATCTTCCTAAACACCCTGCTATACGTATCTGGTCCCATGTACACATTCTTCCATGGCACGGACCAGCCCATCTTAAGAATTAATTTACTATTGCTATGGTATACTGACCCTTGCAAAGTTCCTGACTCCATATAAACCGGGGTTCCCCTCAAGGGGCATTCACACCCGAAGCCTGAATCTAAATTAATAACTCCTCTACAAAAATATAGTGTCAAGAACGCTCAAGAGCAGACCCGCTCCAGTGCACAAACTCCCCAGACTCACTGCGCTCATGGGAGGAAGACCTTGCATGGCTGTTCCAGCACACCAGAGACACAGGGCACAATGAGGTTTGCGAGACTGGCATCTGGCGTGGTGCCTGCCCTCAAGATGGTACCCCGACAGGCGCTAGTCAAACATCACAAAGACAGTGAACTGGAAGTGCAGCAAACCACTTCCGGTCTGCTGATATTTAAGAGCATAGAAAGACTTCCACAGTGTCTTTGCTACAGGGAACTTCCAGGCGATGTGTAGAGGCACTACATGCTAAGAAGTAAGTTATTTTAGTTTTAGGGCAATTTAGGAAAACTGTAGGTTTTCATAGTTAGGTTTAAATTGGTATACAATTTTGTTTAAGCATATTACAGAAAGGAGAGGTTGAGGGGAGACCCAACTCAAATTATAGTGTTCCTACCCAAAGACTACTATCTGGAGATCAGAGTCTGCCTTTTTCTTTCCAACAATTCTGCTTTCACCACCTTCTCTTCATGGCCCCGTCTGCCTTCAACCAAGGTAAGACTATATCTGTATGTTCACTTCCAGTGCTGATCGGTGTACCCTTGGTTCCCTTCACCCCCTCACCCTTGTATTTCTCCACCCCCCCAGCCTGGTGTGGAATCCTATGTAGTCAACCACTCTCTGGTTCCCAAGACTTCCTCCAATATCCTGACCCAGCGACATATTACCAGGCAGGCAGACCGGGTTCCGCTGGAGAGCTCTGGGTTTTCTATCTTTGTAGGGATCATTAATCTAACCCGTAGTCTCTTCATCCTCACCAGTACCGACCCTGCTAAGGACATCTTCGGATCCAGGTGCTAGCATATACAATAAGCGTACCTCTTCCTTCTGATGTATGCATCTTTATCTGCACTACCAAGCCTTGGCCATCTCCTTCAGGTGGACTGGGATACTCCCCACTTGATCAGCTGAAGCTGCTCCCAGTCCTGGCTGCCCCCTCTAACCAGAATGGACCCACCAAGGGTCGGACTGGGGCATGCATTATCTCAGGCACCAATGAAAAAGTGGCCTACAGTTGCAAATGGCAATTCATTCATTTTGTGACAGACTGTTTGAGTAGTTCCCAAGGGAGAGGTTTTTGATCAAATGTGACGCAAGTTGAACAGGTTCTGTGGACAGACATGACAACACTCATCAATTGTTGAAAATCAGTGATCCTGTAGGTCGCTGTTCGGATTCGCTCATCGCTCGATGTGCCTTGCACTCTGAAGTAAACTGCCCTGAGGATGGGCGTGCGTGGCCGGTTGACATACCGCGGAGTAGACATTGGGGGAGGCGAGAGTCGGTGTGCTACTGCACACTGGGGCCTACTTTGCTCTCTCCCCACCTTTTACCTCACCCTGGCGTTGTTGCAGTGCATTGTGGTGAAAATGTCCTAGAAACCGTGCATTTTAGGGTAGAGGACCGCTCCTTCTCCGACCACATTGACGTTTCATGGATTTAAGGCAAGCATCTCATGTGTGAAGGTGCTGAAATACAGGGAAAGGGGTGTGGTGTCCAAATGGTATGTAGCCAGTCCGGAGGGTCCTAACCGGTAACTATGCAGAATTTGGTGCATATTGGTGAAACAGTGTGAAATTGTATAAGAAACAACTCTTTGCCAAGCCACAAACCCACAAACAAATTCTGAGTTTTGCTGCAATCCGGGGAAAGAGGTGGGGTGTCGAAATGTCATGCAGCCAGTATTGTCCGGAGGGCCCTCACAGCTAACTTTGCAGAATGTGGTGCAGATTGGTGAAACAGTGTGGAATGGTATGTCGAACAATGCTTCCCCAAGCCACAAACCCACACATTTCTTATTTTACCTGTGCTGAGGATACAATGTTACATATTCACTGTAAGACAACACTTAATAGAAATCCAGAGGGTTTAAACACCTCACTAAGAGTTTCTTTTACGCATAACGCATATGCAGAGGTAAAAGGCAGCCTAGGTCTTGCACAGACTGCACTAGAGAGGAGGAGAGGGCAGTCCAAGATGGCAGACAGGCCAGGTGAAGGCTAGGTCCAACTGCCTAAGTGCAAAGTAAGGTGCACCTAGGAGTAGGAGCCAAGCCAAATCTTGCATCAATCACAAGACTAGGTTCACACCCTCACCGGGAGTCCAACATATGGAGATTGGGGAGTACACTTTGAAACAGAGATCCCAGTTAGCCCACTTGGGTTGGAGGAGAAGGAAGCCTGAGTTTGGTGGTGGCTGGAGGTTGATGAGAGTAGGAAAAAGGCTAGAGACACAGAGAATGTTGAAGAGGTATCGGCGGTGGGGAGAAGAAGGAGGTGACTAGAGCTAAGGGATTGACAGAGGAGGTGGTACAATCTAGGGTGCAGAAGGAGGTCTCAACATGAGAGGGTTGTAATCAAGAGGCGGTGGTATGATCATGGGTGCAGGATGTGGTAAGAACATCAGAGGCTAAAAGTGGTACAGAAAAGTTGGTATATTCACATCACGAGTGTGAGCCAGAGGAAGTAAAAGTGGTAATAGCAAGGGGTGAGAGAGACCGCTGGGTAGTACTGAGGAGAGAAGAGAGTAGTTTAGAGGTGGTGACATCAGGTTGTGAAAATCATGCAGGCCAGGTGGCGAGATCGAGAAGAGGATGGGGTGACATGAGGAAGTGAATGAGGTACAGAAGAGGAGGAGTCAGGAACATCACGTGGCAGAGGCTGGACTGAGGAGAAGGAGAACGGTCCAATGGGCCAGGTCAGCACTAAGTAAGACCAGAGGGTTTGGGAGGAATAATAGTCAGCCAGTGAGGTTACAATAGGATCAGAGCGGCAAGGGAAGAAGCAGCAGGTGGGGCTCTGGTTAATCTAGATGTCAAAAGACATCTCACCTCCCTCTGCGGTTACTCTCAGTCTCTCGACTTTTGGCGAGACTAGGCACCAAAGTGAGTCTTGGGACATGGAACTCTGGAAAGCCCACAGAGAGTCATTAGAATAGGGTTTCGGAAAATCCTTACTCCCACAGCAACTGAAAAAGTGTGACAAAGCCTCTTTCTGGTCAATAAACCCTGGGAAGGCCTGATTAAACCAAGGAGAAGAAACATCCTGCAGTTTATTTTGGAAGGAGTCCCACCTTTACTTTAAGATGGCCCACTTTAATAATACTGAGGATTGGGTATGCAAACACATCTCCCACCCAGACATCAACACACACAAACATCTCACCTTTCTCAATACATAGATGGCTTACACCCATCACAGAATGGTTTCTGCATTGTACCTTGAATCAATACTCATCAAACCACATCACCACACTTTTCCTAAAAGGTAGCTGGTTACATGCAGCTCAGCATGGTTTCTCTCTGCCCGGCATCCCCACTTTACCAAAGCCAACCTTGCTTTTCTCTCAGAAGACCACTAACTGCCCCTTGGACCCATGTCTCTTACATGATCCAAAGCACAGATACGCCATGCGCATGTCAAAGGTTGTGGGTCATTAATTGACAAGCCGATAGAGTATAGCACTATGCCCCATGTCTTTGGCTCAGAACAGTCCCAGGACCATGCAGCCCAACACACAACATAGGCACATTCAAGCAAAGAGTGCCACAAACCCCAGCACACTCCAAAAGCCATCCAGCACACACTCAGTGCACATCAGGGAAGTCATCTGAGCATCCATAGCACTCAGCATACATCTCATTCCTTATGCACCTCACCTCGAAGCAGAGTTCCTCTGAATGTTTCCATCTGCTTCCACATTTTACTTTGCTTGAATTCGGCCTGTCTTACCTAGTAATATTACAGGCACGAATTGCAACCTAAGTGTTTAGCTAAGCAGAGAGCAACCTAGCATTTGCCAATATTGGCACACCTATGCCGCTGTTTTAACTAAGTACATTTCTTTGAGGTCATTTACTTTGTTGCAGTTACTTCTAATTACTTTGTGGGGAAGTAATGTGTACATGTGTTTAAGGGTTAAGGAGATAAAGGGGGGCCAAAGGGGTTGTGGTAAAAGGGAAATGGGGCACCTCCCATACAAAATAATGATTAAAAAATCCCCACACGATTTGAAGTAATTACAACAAAGTAAATTACCACAAAGTAATTTAATTTGTTGTAATGATGTAGAAGCCTATGACCATAGTAAATGCACCACTGGGAACTTGCCATGTTGCAAATGTGCTAATGTAAAATAACCATTACTAGTTGTTTTGAACCAACAGAACATGTGACACAAAAGAACAGGTTCAACGCTTGTATTCTTGTCACGATGGAGTTTGAGATAAACACCTATGAGGACTTAGGTTCTAGCTACAAGTAAAAAGGGAGTTCCTATTTTGGAACTCTCTCAGCAAACAGTGTAAGAAGGGATTACAGAAGGATGCCTGTGGCGAGCTCTTCTTAGCATGGACACCGATCTCACACTGGATTTCAAATCTGGACACATTTTCAGGGATATAGCACTGTCATGAAGCCAAGAAGGATCAACACGCAGAGGAAAAGTTGGGATTCTTATAAGGTTTTGTTTAAAGATAGACAGTTAAGGTAAGAGGCACCTTACCAGTGCCAAACTCCATCCGTCTCCTCCATTTTCCTTCGTCCTACCAATCAAGACCAGGGCAATAATTGAAAAATAACAGGATGGATTTTCCTTGTATCACGTGTCTTTCCGGGAATTGTAGTTGACACTATTTGGTAGTGGGTAGTTAGAACATAGGTGTAATAACAGCAAAGTAAGGGCTTTCCAACTAGCAAGTGGTATAACGGGTTTGGGACTCACAGGGAGGGAATAGATATACGGGATGGTAAATGAGTAGATTGGTCGGTTTATAGTTTTAAATCATCTAACCAAATTTAGGTGGAGATGCCATCAGATCAGGACAGCCCATAGACCGGAAGGACTCAGGGGTACATTTCTAGCATTGATGAGGGATACTAGGTGTGGAACGGTGAAGTGAACTTTTTAGAAAGGTGTGCATTCCTTAAGATTAGAGTTGGGTTGGCATGTTAGGACACGTCCGCAAGGATGTAGGTTTATTTTGCTTGAATAGGATGACAATGTCTATACGGATAAATCCATTTCAGAGTGCCAAGTAGGGAAAGTAAAATAAAGTGAGTACTATACTTGAAGGTGGATGGGGGGAAAAGGGAAGGTTTATAATTCTTAAGTTTTGATTATTTCTAATAGGTAGCTTAAATATTTTGTTTCTATAAGAGGGAGTGGAGTGGTGTTTCTTTTTTTACCTTACTGTGGAAGGAATATTCCAGAGGTTTGGGTTGAACAAATCCAAGGGTTTTGTGTGTTTTTTCTTTCTTGTATGTTATTTATTTTATGTTGTTAATATAGCCCTTTTACAAGTAACTCATTTGTTGGAGGTGGAAGAGAGGATGGGTTGGCAATGTATTTTGTTCTGCCTTTACATCTAGATCAAGAGGGGTTTGCACCTTAATTAGGAAAAATCTGCCTATTTCTAAAATGAGTTATGAAAAAGAAAAGGAGGGTAGAATTGTGTGTGTCAATCTGATGTTACAAAATGTTGATTATTGCTTCTGTAATATATATACTCCTAATGGTGGGGATGGTGCATTTTTTCTTAAACTCGCACAGATGTTCCAAAGATTAATGGAAGGAACATCCTAGTGGGGGTGATTTCAATACTTTACTAAACCCTCTGTTGGATAAGAGTGGGGAAACATTCACAATGACAGCACTTCTAAAAGAGAAGCCTTGAATAAACTAATGAAAGAGGGGAATTTCACAGATGTCTGGAGACCTCACAATCCGAGCCTGAGACCGTACACCTTTTTCTCGGCAAGACATAAATGTTACTCTCGAATTGATCTATTCTTGACATCAGGTTTGTGCACTCAACATTTCAGCGCAACAGATATCAAGAGCATTACAATTTCAGATCATGCTCCAATCTTGTTGGATCTAACACTGACCTGCCCAATGCCAAAAACTAGTACTTGGATCATGAATGTGACCCTTCTTGAGGACAGTGACATAGCACACAAAATAGTGAGAGAAGCCAAGTTCTTTATGGAGGAGAACTGGACTGGGGAAGTCAAAGTCCCAAGTGGTGCAGGAGGCATTCAAAGCATACTTAAGAGGAATGCTAATAGGACTTTTGAGTCAAAAGAAGAAGACTAAGAATTTAGAGATTCAAAAACTGAATGAGGAAATTGTCATGATTCCTGCCCCTCATGTCCCCAGCCCTCCGAGATGTCAGGCTGGAGCCAGGCCACAATCACCTACATGGCCCTCAAGGGCCTCTACATCCCTCCAAAGACCCACTTGGAGTCAGACTTGGTGCTTGTCGCACCAGACTCACTTACTCCCATAGGACAACATTGGGGATTGGACTTGTAGTGCATTGATGGGGACAAGATGGATGCCCCCACATATTTCAGTTCCCAGAACTGCATGTGCGGTCTAGTCTTTTGGGTGTGGTTCAGCCAAGAGACACCTGGGATACCCAGAGACTATTTAAGCCACACCCAGGCTGAGAAACATGCTTTGCGTTTTCTGCACCTGCAGCGTGACACTCACCGTGTTCGGATCGGTCTCCAGTAGGCCTGCATCTTTCTTCTGCGCTCAGCTCCTGCAAGAACAAGACCACTGTTAGGAACAGCCTTACCTTGCTGCGCTTCTGCCCATCATTCATCGCTCCTTCTGTTCTGCGGGCATCTTCGGCGGTGTCATTCCCATCCCGGCACGCCGCAAAAAGGCATTAGTAAGCTTTCTGCAAATCTTCGCTTATTTTTAAATACTGTATGAGCTTCAAACGCTTACCTGAATCCCAGCCGCTCTGGGGGAACTCTGTCTCCGTAACTTCTCATCCATCTGCAAGAGGGAAAAGACACTCCAGGTTAGCGTGGAAACATCTAGAGGCGCTGAATATCACGCTTACCCACCGCATTTTTTCTTCATAACCGGCATCCACGCTGAAACCATTGCGGCACCTAAAAGACACAGAAAAAGAACTCAGTTCAATGAAAATTCGAAAGGGGTGCATTGCGCATCGCACTCTCACTCACCTTCAGCGCTACTCATCTCAGCAGCACGCCGCCATCCCCGGACGCCAGCCATCATCTAAGGAAGGAAAGGAACGAAGTTAAAGAACTGTTCAAAAGACTCATTATACTTACCTGTTGGACTCTTGCCAGTGAAGTAACTATGCAGCAACGAGCCCACATCAATCAACGCACCCCTGCGCTGAAAGCAGGACAGAGAGCACACTATCCAAGAAAACAAGGTGAGCTGTGGATCAAAGGGAAGGGTTGGACCCCAGGGCAGAAGGGGTTCAAGCACACAGAGACAATAGGGAGTTAAACTCTACCAATCCTGTGTTTCAGGCCCAGTCTCCGGTCGAATAGCCTCCAGGGAAGGGTTTGAGGTCGTAAGAGGTCAGAACAGGCTGAGTGACGTCCCCGTGGATACCAGGTGAGCGTTACAGAAATTGAGATCCTTGAGTGTTAAAAGGAAAAAAAGAAAAGTTAGAAGATTTGCATATAACAAGAGTGGATAGTCTCTTATTCAAATCAAGATGCAAATGCTAAGAGAAAGTTGAAAAATGTGACAGGCTAATGGCACATCGCCTGCATGTGTTAGAAAGCGAAAAGATAATCTGCGTAATTGAAGAGGAGGATGGAACTGTATCATGTGATCCTATTCAAATTAATACAATATTCAGGAAATATTATTTGAAGCTGTATTCCTCTGAAATCAAGGTAACAAAGGAGGAGCTGCTGACTTATGTAAATGATTGTAATTCCCAAAAAAATGACTCACAAACCAGAGATGAACTTGAAAAAGAACCAAGCATAGAGGAACTTAAAAAAGCCGCAAGTATGCTAAACTCCGGGAAAAGTCTGGGTCCAGATGACCTTCCATCCGAATTATATAAAATTCTTCCAGATGAGGTGTACAACCTAATGTTGGCAATGCTGCAATATTCTCTTAGTGAAGGGTAATTACCAGAGACAAAAAGGCATGCCTCAATCTCAACCATTCTGAAGGAAGGGAAATCGTCAGTGTTAACGAGCAGTCATAGACCGATTAGCATGATTAATATGGACAATAAAATCTTTGCTAAAGCACTAGCTTTGAGATTGGAACGTACATTACCAACGATCATAGACCAAAGTCAGGCGGGCGTTGTAAAGGGAAGACATGTTTCCAACAACATGTGAAGGGTGCTCTTAACTCTGTATGAGAGTAAGGATCTTAAGGAAGAGGTGGTGGCGGTGTCGTTGGATGCAGAGAAAGCCTTTGACAGGATATAGTGTGAGTACCCCTGGGCTGCCCTGGATAGATTTGGATTTGGTAATAACTGTATAAACTGGATAAGGATTATACACCACGCCTACAGCTTGTGTGAGGACAAATGGATATGTCTCAGAGAAGTTTACTCTTGGGAGGGGCACAAGACAGGGCTGCCCGCTCTCACCAATCTTGTTTGTGATTGCGATAGAACTTCTTGCGTCAGTATTAGAGAAGATGTTGAGGTCAAAGGTGTGCTGTTTGGACAGGCCTGCCAGAAACTTTGGCTTTATGCTGATAATATGCTGCTGGTCTTGCAAAACATCAAAACATCTGTTCCAGCGTTGATAAATCAGATTTAATCTTTTCATAGGGTCTTGGGATACAAAATCAACTGGATGAAATCCAAGGCAATGCCAGTTTCAAGCTCCTGTTCAACATCAGTATGAATAGTTAATGTTTTCTATGGTGCCCAAATAAGATGCGATATTTAGGCACTTGGTTGTCAAAGGACGTGTCGGAGAATGATGGAGATCAGCCTTACCTGCATTATAGAAAACCTGGAATCAGATCTAAAGAAATGGAATTAATTGAAATTGAGCCTATGGGGCAGGGTACATGCCATCAAAATGATGTCAGCTACAATAAAAAACTATGTACTTAGCATGATTCCTCTTCAGATCAGGAAAAGCTTCTATAAGAAAATTGAAAGTTTGCTTGAAACCTTTTTATGGGAAGGAAAACAGCCACGCTTGAAATTGTAGAAGCTGTAACTTTCTGAGGGGAAACGAGGACTAGGTCTCCCGGACTTTGACAACTACCATCTGGCATTTGGTTCAAGACACCTTGTTCCATTTATCGAGGACTCAAAAGTATGTTTGGACTCAGGCGGAGACGAGTAAATCCTCCCCTCTCTTCCAGGGCTATTCTCACATCAATTGATGGAGCAGGCAGCAAATCTTTTCCACCGACTACCTTTATCAGAGCATGTTGGAGAGATCTTGTGAGGAAAAGCAAACAGGATATTGTGGAGAATGCTATTACCTCAATATGGTTGAATCCTGACATTAAGGTGAACAGGAAAGTAGTTCTCTGGCCGAACTGGCTATTAGGGGGCATTCAATGCCTAGAAGGCCTAATGGATGGATGAAAGTGGCTTAACTTCAATCAACTGTGTACAAGTAAAGGCCTACAGGATTCCACTCAGGGAGAATACAGTAAGCTAAGGAAGGCTTTAAAGAACAAAACACCTTCTCTTGACACCGGGTAGCATACATGGTTGAAGGATTACAAAACTGAAGAGTGTACAAACAGTTGAGTCAATACAAAGAGCCAAATTTAGAACTTTTGAACAAATGATCAGAAATATTAGACTCTGTGATGAGTGAAAATAGGTGGCTGAACATTTGTAGTAATGTGGCATTAACATCTCTAAATCTAGGTGAAAGAAGTCGTCAGAACAGGTTACTGAATAGGGTTTTTTGGACTCCTGAAAGGCTTCATGTACGGGGTCTTATTGATTCAGAAGCATGTTGGAGATGCAGACATTCTAGTGGAACATTTGAACATATGATTTGGGAATGCTATGAGCTGAGAACATTCTGGAGGAAAGTGTCTTTGAAAATGAATGAAGTTTGCATGCTGGATGTAGAATTTGGCTATGTGAGTGTAATTTTGGGCGAAGTTGATTTGGTGGCTGATCTCTCATATCTACAAAGGTGCTGGTAATTTTAAGGAAATGGAAAAATGTGGAAAGGCCGAGGTTTTAAGAATAGGTTTCAGACCTAAAAAAGGTGGCCAGGATGGAGAAAAGTATTCTATACAGAAGCAAAAAGATGAATTTATTTGATCTTATTTGGGGAAGGTTCCTAGATCTGTTTATTTAAGAGGTTTCATTAAACCTCTAAAAGGTTGTCTTTCTGATGTTAATCAACTATGATATATGTGAAATATTTGATTTATTATGTTTGTTTTTTTTTGTATTGATGTTACATAGATATGTATTTATGGTTCTATGCATATTAAACTAATAAAAATGTAAATACAAATAAAAAAAGAAAGGGAATCCAAATTCTTCCTTGAATTTTAACAGTCTCGGAAATGTGGGCCCTCTCCTGGCAATAAGTGTATAGATGGCACATAGATTGGGCGTTCTCTACACTTTTCTCAAATTGTCCAAAGGTTGCTGCTTTCCTCTCTGTCGCCTTCTGCACTGGATTTCGGTTACAGGGGTCACAGTTCATTGTCCAGATCGAGACAACCTCCAGGCCACTAAACATATAGTTTAAGGCTACACTGTGGATTCTGGCTGTTTTGCTGGTATGGAGGAAGATTTCTGTAACTTTTGTCTACGGGCAGTTTTACTGCCTCCCAACCTCCTTTGAGTTACCTTCCTTGCACCTTTGCAATGATCTAATTCCACGTGGACTCTGCTCTGTTCCACCTTCTCGTCTACACCTACACAACTCCTCGCTCTTACAACTTAGCCATCACTTTGCTGTGTGCTTGTGCCTCCTCCCATCTGACACACTGGTCTACCAGGCGTGCAGACCACCTGGGGTAGCCTCTGTAATGATATCCTTGGCTTGGCCTATAAGGTGTGTGTGGGGCAATGCAGAAGGCCAGGCCCCACTACATGCCGCATGATGTGGGGCCCAGGAGCGCTATGGGGATGATCTTCTGCGCTCTCCCATGACACTGGGGGCCTAGGGAAGACACCCACAACATGGCACATACTGCGCTACTGGCTCTTTAAGAAATCATACTCACCCAATTGGCAGAAACGGATAGGTCCACCTATTTGCAGCTCCGACATTTGTGCTCCCATCCGCTGACTCCGTCAGCAGCACTACGTGCCCTTAGCCCCCTGGATCTCACCATCAAAGACCTACCATCTCGAGGGAGAACCTCAACCATTTACAAGTTATTGCAAGTGGATCCCTTTTCGGCTAGGGCCTCTTACATGTCACAATGGGAGGCAGACCGGGGGCACCCTATACAGGACCAGACATCTGGTCAAGGACGCGCTCTTCTTCCTTCTGTATCACCAACCAAGAGTGCGCTCATAAATTACTGTTATGGTGGTATTACCCCCCGCTTCGCCTGCATCATTTCCACCGGGCCTTAGACCACCAATGCTGGCGACACTGTGGACTCCCGGGGTCTTACCTCCACATGTGGTGGACATGCCCGGTGGTAAAGAAGTTTTGGTCCCAATGTATTGCTACAATCAAAGATATCACCCCAGGCGGTGATCTCATTGGAGCCAGGACCTGTCCTTCTAGGCATCCCAATCTCGGGCACCTACTGAGATCTGGCAGGCAAGCCGCCCTCCTAACACAGCTTTTGCTGGCCGCAAAAATCACAGTGGCGCGCACATGGAAGTCCGCCGAGGGCCCCCTGATGATACTATGGTGGCTAAAGCTCTGGGACATTCTGATAGCAGAGAAAATGACTGCAGCTAACGCTGGCCTCCTTCTCGAACACCTGGGCGCCTTTCCTGGACTATGGCCAGAACTTCCCGGCACTAACTTATAAACCGCGGCTGATTGCAAGGGCCGTCCGGTCGGATTGCGAACGGCAGGCGCCGGCCCACGCTCAGACGGATCCCGATGGCAGCTGACAGGTGTGGGGAGCAATGGACATGCTTGTATGCTGACCTGGGGGCCCGATGCTATCTGTTAATTTCACTGTCATCTGTGTGCTGGCTTAAAATAAACATGTTAAAAATAAAATAATCATACTCACAATATTGTGTGGACAACTGAAGGTCATGTGAACCCAGACCCACAGTTTGGTCCATTTTAACATTACTCCAAAGCTTACCAAAGTAGACTCCATTGGGCTTGCCACTACTCCTGAGAAAGAGCAGTGTAGGGTTGTCGAAGAAAGATGCTAACACAAGGGTGGCATTTTGGTTGGAAAACACTTATTTTCAAGAAAAGAAACCCTCACTATCCCTATCTTCTAAGAGGGGTTTGCCTGCCTCAAACTGTCAGAATGCCCGTCAAAATCAAACTCCACCGTCCTGTGTCATAACCAACTTCTATCCCTTACACTACAACTAAAGAATAAGTCAACAGAAAGTTCCTTCTCCTGGTATTGGTCCGCACACTCCACCATGGTTCAAAGCAAAGCCATGGGGAATGAATCCCTTCCCCTTGCGTTTCTTGAGGGTAGCAAAACAGCTTTCAGTTTCTTCACCAGGAGAATGACTCCCATCTCCTGGTGTTTGAGAGTTATTTTCCGTATCTCTCCACTTGATATTTCTCTCGCCCGTTTCTTGTGGAATTGGCAAATTCCCAAGTCCTTTTCAGGGTCTCAGTGGACTTTTCCCTGCGACTACAATGAGGATGCTTTCCCCAGATGCTTAGCACACTTATGTCGGGGTCCCAGACGCGGCTCTTCTGGTCAGTGGGCATGGTGTTACCACTGTGATGAGGAAGTTTTCTGCGGATGCTCAATGCACTTGTGTTAGATTCCCAGACCCTTCGCTGGTGATCAGTTGGTTTATTGTGCCACTGTGACAAGGAAAATCTCCTCGGGTGCCTGATGCATCCTCAGCAATAGTTTTACTTTAACTCCTGGGCAGGCGGAAAGCCACTCAAGTCTCTCTCTCCTCCAGCCCAGTGTCCCCTCTGGGTCTCTCGTACCTCCCACTACCTTCTTTGGGACTTCGGTATGCCACCGGAACTTCGGTGCGTCTCTCTGGGCTTCTCTCCCCTGGTTCTGCAGCATTGCGGTGGCTCCGCACTCTACTGCTTTGCTTGACTCCCTCTTCCTGCTTTGCGTTCAGGTCTGCTCCAGCTGGACCCAAAGAGAACTTCCTCAGCGACTCACCGGAGTCATCTGCTCTTCTGCATCTCCAGGCAGCAGACAGGATTCGAAACTTCCGCTCTGAATGGTTTCCATACCTGCTGCCTCTCCCAGCTGGGCTTGACCAAGTCTTCAGCCCATCTCTTCTTAAACAATGTTGCCAGTCCCACCCAGGTGGATTTTCAAAGTCCTTTGTTGTTCTTGATAGATTGATCTTCCTGCATCCTTGGGGCCATGCCGTACCAGTACTAGCACAACCAGTCATCTGCATGTCTTCTGTGCTCTTCTTCGTCCTGGTGCTTTCTGTTGTGGCTGTTTCTCTTACACTACAGAAATAAATGGGTCTACTCTCAAGGAAGTTGTTTGACATGGAGCGGAGTTAGGGCAGGTTGGGGCGTGACGTTGGCCAACAGGCTGTACCATAGGTGATCAACCTTTTCCCCAGAGGGTGGTTCCTCCCGATGAGGTCCTCCCACACAAAACCACCCCTAGGGGGACTTTTGGGTAGCAGACGCACCTCTCTAGACTCATGGACAAAGGCTCCCTCTTAGGGAGAAGTGATGATACATGGTTAATCGTAACAGCGGTGAACCATAGAGAAAATAGAGGTCCTGCTGACTCCACTGAAAGAGCTTGGACTGTGGGTCCCGGTGCACATGCACGATTCTGCCAAATCCAAAAGGGTGAACTGCCCTTTCAAAGGCTTAGGAAAGCCTTCGTGTTTGGAAAAAAGGAAAATTAGATACACCTAGGCATGTGATGCCGGGGCAGCCCAAATAATTCCTGAATAATGAAGATTTTCACACACAGCTGCAAGTCCTTACCATGACGAGCCAGGGGGAGGGAAGGAGCTGCTATAAAAAATGCATAACAAGAAAAGAGTAGTGTTGGAGTTTGTAGGAGTGGAGCAGCCAGTAGAGGAGTGGAGGCATTTTAGATGCAGGAGGAGTTTGACAGTGCCGCAGTATATAAAGGAGTAGGTGGTTGGGAGACAACAAGAGAGGGTAAAGGAGTTAGTCAGATAAGGTTGCAGGAAATGAAGAAGGAGGAAAGTAGAGGACCTCTAGAGGAGACAAAGACTGAGAAGTTGGAAAGAGGAAGAGAGGCATTTGCAGGAGAGGAGAAGAGTCAGGAAGTGAAAGCGAGGGGCAGTGCCAGACAGAGAATAAGACAATGTAAACCTTTTTGTTGTATTGGAGAAAGTACAAGCATCTGTCAGAACATCAAAGAGGTTAGTCAATAGACTAGGTCTAGTGCCGGGCTCTTAGACACAAGGAATTTGGTTTTGCAAGGATGATTACAAGACGGGGTTGGTAGACTTTAGGTTGAAGACCCTAGGTCAAGTTGGTGAACCGGACCCCAATCAGGCATGTAAACACACTTCAAGCCTACCTCATCTCTTGTAGAAGTAGCGGGACTTGTGCAAGAAGATCCTTGAACTGGAGCAAATGTACCTGAGGCATCATGATGAAGCTCTACACTCAGTAACCACGCAGTTTTTGCCACTCACCTACCAACATATTTTTTAATGCAGCAAATGTGTACAAGAGATAGTGACACCAGAGAAAGTCCTGGAGGGACTTTTGGAAAAAGCTTTTGAATTAAGATTGTGTGGCCATTCTGATACAGTCCACTCTAAACCTTGAGAAATTAGTCCCCAGGTTGTGTCATTTGTGAAGTCCACATGGCTTTCTGACACTTGCCTTCTTACATTAAACCTCACAAACAGCTCTCCCACTTTTTGGCCTATCAGCACCTACCCTAGGTGCCTCTCAAAATCATTTTCCTCTTCATGTTTCATCTGCTCCTGTCTATTTGAGACCTTTCAACGGTTCACCCCACTGCCTCCTGATATTCCTTCTCATCCTACTGCTGTTTCTCCTCCTCATGGGGTTTGTCACACTGTCACTGCTAATGCGCCTAATAACTCTTCTCCTGATGTTTCTCTGCCATTCCCACTATCTCTTGATGATATCTCTTCTCCCTCCGCTCATATTTGTGAACCCTTAGGCCCTTTTACTCAAGGTAAAATGTCGTACTATGGATGCGACAGAGAATAACTTCCCAAACTACGCAAAAAGACTGACTCAGGAAGTTGGAAAATAACACTGCTTTATTAACTATTATCTAAAATTGGGAGTACAACAGTCATCAACGGATGTCGCAAAGCATGGTCTCAGTGATTCTTAGAAAAATAAATCACACCTTTATAGCAAAAACTCTTCATTCATGACATCATATTACACAGCAAATTAAGAAAACCTACATGGGATCATGGTTAGCTCAAGTGGAACAACTAAGTCTACTTCTATAGGGGATGGGACTGTGATTGGGTCGGATGGGCCACTCATGCCCTCCCTTCGTGCGAGATATCTTTAACAATATTTAGAAACACAACACCTCATTGGCTCTTAAACTATAAGTCTCTTCGTGATACGGCCCTCTATAATTGGTTGGCACGCTTGTACCCTTCTGGAACATTCGTCTCACTAGCAGCACGTAAGCTGGTACCACAGGTGCTGGTGGGTGGACTTGACCTTATCTTCCCACCCAATTAGCTTGCCATCTCTGATCCCTCATGCCATCTGCCATTCACATTGTCTTTGAACTTGGCCTTGCAGTAGCTCCTCATCTCTTGGAATATATGGGAGTATGAGCACTTGCTATCTTGAGGCTGGTGCACCATGCTCTTCATCTATTTTCATCCTCAGCTCACGTGATCAGAGATGGTCAATTTGCTCGTATTATAGCATTTATTCATCTTTAATGAAGAAACTTGCCACCCATGGTGTTCCTTCTTTGGAACTTTAACAAGGGATGCCTTGGCTTCTCACATGTTCTGTTCTTCGCACGCTGATAACCAATTCTTGGCTGCTTCCAGTCTTTGACATCAAGCCAGACAGCCTTTCTGATTTTGCTTCGAATTCAAGCCTATTCTTTGCTGCGACACACATAGCTTCAACTCCATCTACCTTCATGAAGACTTAGTTAATAAAATAGATCATTGATGAATGTCCAGAACTCTATATACATATATGTTGGCGTCACCACCCACAGTCTATATACTATGTATAGCCAGCCTTCTGAATACTTAGTCTACTTGCATTACAGGGTCTGTACAATTGTAAAATGGCTTGTGTTTTCTGCAGTGCTCTTCACACGTGCAATCTTTGTTCCGCACATGGAAGTCTTCTTGATTCTTTACTTTGCCATCAGATTCTATATCACCTATACATTCTCTTCTCTGGTCATCCTTCTCAGTGCGTCACTCTCATTCTTCATGGTGTCACCAGCTTCTCCTTTTCACATCTTCACACTTCTTCAGGCGCTCCTTTTAGGAGACCATCAGTCTTCCAGGGGTACTTCTCATAAGGTCTTCTCAACTGATACACCGTCTCAAAGATTCTTCGTGGTATAGGTACCATTACTGACGTTGCACATGACGCATTTTCCGGTCTCCAGCAAATAGGCAGAATAGAGGCGGGACTTCCTGTAGAGGCATTCGGCTGCCCATCCACACGCCCCCCCTCTGTTCCATTCATCGACCATTCTTTTATCAGCTTCCACATCTCACCATCCTTTCTTGAAAAAGTGCTTCTTCCGAGTCCATATTTTCACAACTCCTTTCAAGGATCCTGCTGATTTTACGTGTTCATCAACACTCCAGGTCATTAGGCTGCATTTGACATTCGGATTGTAGTAAATCCATCGTCCCACATACTTCTTGTGGTTTCTTGGATGCAGGAACTTCATTCCATATGGTGCATAGATACTGGCCTTTATGTAGTCTCTGATTTCTTCATCTGTCAAATACTTGGATTCGAACCCTGATTCAATGTCGATCATGACCTTCATTCCTACTGCTTTCTTTGTTGTCTTCTTGCACTGTGTAATTATCATCTTATAAAGAATCCAAACATCACCATTACGAGTATGGCTCCCAAGAGCTTGAAGATATTCGCCATCCATTGTGGAACCCATGAGAACATACATGAGAACATAGACGCGAACCAGCTATCATCTGCAATATCTTCTGTCTCGTCTTCCATAGTGTTATGTAACTTTGTCAGCAACGTTATGGCCTCTGTCAAGGTACCATTCTCGTCATCATGAGAAGGTATGAACGTGCAATATGATGGCCAGATTTTGGCGCAAACACCTCCATCCATCGCTGTGATCATATCAAGGACATATCTGTTCTGGAGAGTCATCAGTCTTATGGCTCTCAATTCCACCTTGATCGCATTTAACCCCTTAATAGTGTTGTTGATCATCTGCAAGAGTTCCCATCTGTTAATCTGTAGCCATTTGGCATTTTCTATCGTCAGGATGCCAGGCATAAAGATAGTTGTGAATATCGAGGCAGTCTTGCTGAACAGCCTGTGCTCATACGGAATAGCATCGAAAGCTTCTATCGATTTTGCTGAAAAGTAATTCTCTCCTTGTTCGGTTGAGGAACTCGAGTGATCTCCTTCTCCTCAAATGGGCAGCTGCCTTTGGAAATTCGTCAATATTCATTCACTTTTTGGAATCACAAACGCTGGAGCATGGGCAAGCACCAAGGAACACGTTCCTCGCCATTCCTTGGGCAGCTTCATGTAGGCTCTAGGTCCACATGCCCAATATCGATACATCAGAACCACTGTCCCTGCTCCCATACTGGCGACATCAACTATAATCTTGCAAACTATGTTATCTCCCACATGTCTTTTCCCTTTTAGCTGAAAACACAATGTTGCACTCGTCAGTGGCATTACAAACATTGGTCCCGATTCATCTTCTACCCATGGCAGCAGCTTGGCATGTTCGGCAGATGACTTTAAACAGTCACCATTCACCTTTTGTACTTCTTGTACATATTCTTTCTTTAAAAGATGACCTGCACAGGATATCAATCCTCCTTCCGATCCTTTTTTGGTCCTTACTTGTCCATAGACTAGCATCTGCGTTCTTTCCCAGCATCCAGGCGTCCAGGCCAATTCATCTTTATCTGTACAGTCTGTTCTCTTCATTTCTGCTAGGACTACTTCATCCTGTCCTGCCCTAGGGTATGTGAGCATCTTGTTCTTCCATGCAGGCTCCTTTTCCTTCTGTGTGGTCTTGATATAATCATCTTGGAATGGGAATGACCATTTTGATCTCCATCACAGAGTGGCCCAATGTCCTTGGAACTGTCCTCCAGCCATGCATGCAGCAAGGTGAACGAGACATCCGGCATCATACTTGGATATTTCCTTAGGAATTAAAGTTTGGGCAGTGCTCATGGCATAAGATACGAGAGAGCAGACATAGCAACCCTCCTTAGATGTCCTTTCACCCACCTTTTTCATGTGCTGATACCACATGTTATTACCCAAATGTGCTGTACTGTCTAATCCCATTATCAACTTCCTCTGCATTTCTCTTGTGTCTTCCCAACATAATGGTTGCAGCCCATGGAAACAACCCTAAAGCAGCTCTGCTTTGGGCAGAAAGCACTCGAGACCTAGGCTCGTCTAAAATAGGCAGGTCTGCACGAGTTCCTAAAGTAGGAAGAACCAAAAGAGTTTCCACTATTGCTGACCCAATAATGTAAAAGGTGTGGATGAAAAGAAACTGAAAAACAAAAATAGACACTGTACATGCATATATTATACACCAGAATATTAATCCACACCATTTGTGCCACTCTGGTATTTCCTGAGTTTGCTCATTCTCTGAAATCATGCCATTTTCAAGTTTCCTCATTATACCTGTATACTACCCTTAAGGGAGGAAAGAACCTTTTTAATCAGGTAATTCAGGTAAATCAGGCGACTGTAGAATCTGTTCAATTATTGCCATAGGCAGCCTCCTTATCGCAGGGCCATTTTTAGGATCATGCAAAAAAAGTAGATATGCTAACGATATTCCCAACAATAGCAGGAAAAGCTCGAAGTATATATACGAAAACAGCAGGTAGGATCCTATGGGCATTGTTATTTGTCAGAACCATGGATTCAACCAAACAATTGCATTGTATGAAAAGAATCAGCGTACTGGTCACGTTTCCAATTTCTTATAAGGTGCTGCCACTTAATAATTTCCACAATATGTCAACAACTTTCTAAAGTTCATTTTCAAAATAACTCTCTGGCTCAAGAAATAGATTTGCAGGCCTGCTAAAACATCGGTAAGAAATGTTCAGGGAGAGCCACAGTCCAAGTGCACATCTGCACCTTTCAGTCAATCTGTTGGTTTATCGTCCTTCTTCCTCCTCATCGATCAAGTCTGCACATGCTGAAATTCTTTTTCTTTGTCTTGCTTCTGGATCAAATGTTGGAGGTGCGTTGGCCTCTCCGCTGTAAATGTGAACGTTGTTAAGATAAATCCAGGCTCTACTGCCTTGAACCTTTACTGCAGAAGGAGTGGCGTTTTCCACAATAAATTGGCCAACCAACCTAGATATGTGACACTTTCTAGTGAAATTCCGGATTAGCCCAATGTCTCCAACAAACAACTTTGGTGCTGGTAGTAGTTTAGAAATTCCAGCTGCTGAATGGTCTTCATTTGTGTTCTGAGATCGACCCCCCATTGCGCTTGAGTTGATATGAAATGACAGAAATACTAGCAGTCATAGAAGTCAAATATTCATTTAATTCATTTCCTAACAGTTTTGCAGTGCTCTGGGCATCACTTTTGCTCCTCGATGGAGGTGTCAAAGGCATTCTCATTAGTCTCCCTGTCACTAGTTTGTGCGGTGTGAGATGATCGTTCGAACCAGGCTAATTCCATAGGGACTATAAAGCTAAGGGTAGGCAATATATAGACATCCCTTCTTCAGTGTCAGTTTAAGCTTAGCGATTCTCTCCTTTAGAAGGCTGTTGAGTCTCTCACATATTCCATTTGCTTGCAGGTCATAAGCAGAAGAAAATGTGTTTTAATATTCAATAATAACCCTATTTGTTCAAATACTTCATTAACAAAATGTGACCCATTATCGGAACTCAGCACTTCCCACACTCCCCATCTTGGAAAAACTTCACATACTAGAAACTTTGCTGTGCCAGTGGCGTCAGGGTTTGTACAAGGACCTGCTTTGATCCACCTGGAGAAGGGACACACCACCACTATCAGATACCTATGTCCACTACATACTTGCAGCATGTCAACATAATCAATATGTAAATGCTGAAACAAACTTCTCAAATTGTTCGCAGTGTATGTGTTACGCTTACCTGGTATCCACGGTGACGCCTATCGGGTTTGTCAGTAATTAAATCAAGCTGGTCGATAATATCTTCTTCTTCACTCAGAAATCGGAGTTCACCTTCTCCCCCTTCCTCCTCCCCTGAGGTAGTAGAAGAATAATCAAATTTCTTCCTTCGAGGTCGCCAAGTTTCTGCCTTCGTTTTTTTGTGCAGATAAGGTCTGCCTCGGAAGGAAGCCACCGTGATTCCCACCCAAGGAATCTCCGGAGACCTGTCTCCGCAACAGCAGGAGCGTTGTAGGGGAAAAAGCCTCAGGCACAAAAAACCCCCAGGTCTTCTCGAGTTCAACGGCACAAATAAGCCGGGGTACGGTAATGAATGTCTCGGGTGGACTGCAAGCTGTGTAAACAGCGTGGACAAAAATAAAGGGTGCTCGCAACAGAGGATCGAGAGGGATACTTAAAAGAAGTATATAAAAGAATGGATGAATAGATGGAACAAAACCGGAATGCTCAAAGAAAATACAGAAGGGAATAAGCAAGAACTCTGACTAGATACAGACAGAACAGGGGAAACAGAAAGAAAACAGAGAAAATAAGGCTGGAAGAGTACGAGAGTAATGCGGACAAAACTGCAAGGGGTAACGCTGCAAGAAAGCAGAGAATGAGGACAGAAACTGTAAGCGATAGCATGGGCGGATCGCCGCCAAGGGAAATCGCGGGGAGCGCTGTCAACAAGGAGAAATCCAGAAGTTGCAACGCGCCGATCTGCCAAGTCCAGGAGAGGAAATAGAACACGGCGGCGGCCATGTTGGAAAAAGACTAGACTGCAGTGGCACGCTAAGAAACAGCGTAACGGCACAGTCTAATGGCGGCCGTGTTTCCATTTGTTCCATACACGCCAACTTCCCAAGTTCGTGATGATGCCACCCAGCCAGATGGTCATTGGTGCCCTTCCCAATGATTCCCTGGTGTGGTCTCGGTGTCAATGGGATTCCGCCTGGAAATGAAGACTATATTAGGACTGGGCAATCAAGGTAAGTTTTCCCCCACATCCCTTGTGTTTCCAGCCCCTCAAGGTTCTCTTCTCATCTGGTTGTCAGAATCGGTGGGCTCTCCGTCCTGCTCTCTGGGCAGGGGCGCGTTGTCTTTTATGGGCGCGGGCAGTCCAGTTACTTCACGGACTACTGCCCTTGTAGTGTCTTTCAGGTAGGTCTTATTGCGATTGATGGCGTCGTAATTCTTGCATGCCTTTTCTCTGTTCTAAATGTCTCTTTTTGTATCTCCCTAGGAGCGCGGAGTGTCCGCTTGGAGAACTGGATATGCTGGTTCTCTCCGGGAGATGATGGCGCGCTATAGCGCCATGATGTGGTAAGGAGGCGCTTTGCATAGCACAGCAATGTCTTGTCCTCACTGACTTGTGCTTTTCTCTTTTCGTAGGTCGCTGTGAGTTCCCAGCGCAGATGGAGTTCTGGAGCTATGCCGGCCGAATAGCAACCAACCAGGTAAGTCTTTAAGCGCTTTGTGGTTGTAATGTTTCCACTACCTCCTTTAATTATGTCTTTCTCCTTTTCTCAGATCCTTCGATCCGGGCGGTGAACTCCACCAACAGAGCTGCCCAGGAGCTGCACGCAGTGAAGGATGATGAATGCAGGTAAGATTCTGCTGCTAACGATGTTCTTGGTTCTTCTGCAGGTCCGGAATTCACCAGGCTCGTGAGAAAGCTGGACACGGTGAGCGTCACGTTGCTACAAGCAAAGTAATGCGAAGCGTGTTGTCTTGTTCGGGTGTGGTTTAAATAGCCACTGTAAAGTAGTCCAGGTAAAGTACTCCCTAGGCCACCACACCCAAAACACTAGACCACATAGCTTGGTTCTAGGAATCAAGCTATGTGGATGCCTTCATGTTTGCTGAAAGCCTAAATAAAGTAGTTCCTCAAGCAGATGTCTTTCCTTACTGATGAGCTTGGCGCCAAAGGCACCAGGACTGGCCCCAAGAGGGCCTGAGAAGTGGATGCCAGGCCTTATTAGTGATCCGAGCCCTGATTCCACCTGGCAAATGGGCTTGCCAGTGGGGATCAGGGCTGAGGGTCGTGACAGCACCCCAAGACCCCTCTCAAGGTGTGTCTCCTGCCTGGTCCAGGTTTAGTTGGGAAGTTTTGATGAAACTTCTTGATCAGACGTGGTGCATGGATGTTCTCACTGGGTTCCCAGGATGGTATACACGCATTTCGCCGACCTATTTTTCAACGTGGGACTTTTCATCGTCAGAATTTTCATTGCCAAAAACCCTGTCTTTTCAATTTTTTATTTTGGGGGGGTGTTTTGTAGGGGTTGGGGTATGATTATAATAGTAAGGGGGTGATCTGGGGGGGACCCCCCAGAATAAAAAAAAAACAAAAACAGGGTTTTTGGCGATGAAAATTCTGACGATGAAAAGTCCCACGTTGAAAAATAGGTCAGCGAAATAACGTAGAACCCCCAGGATCTATCTTGAGGCCCAAATCCCTTCCAGTCGACGAGATAGTACAACTTGGCTCTAGAGTACTTAGAGTCCAGGATGCCCTTGACTTCGAATTCTGGTTCTCCATCTATTAGTATAGGTTGAGGTGGTGTCTTGATTCGTGTACCGGGTTGCATTGGTTTTAAGAGGGACACATGGAATACCGGATGGATTTGTAGATTAGGTGGTAAATCCAATTTGACGGCTGCTGGGTTGATAATTGCCTTGATAGTATAGGGTCCCAAATATCGAGGATGGAAGGTCCGGGTCCCTTTGATGGGTAACGTATTTGGCGGCTAACCAAACCTGGTCTCCAACTTGATTGTCTGGGGCCTTTTTCCGATGCTGGTCAGCAAAGTGCTTTTGTTTTTCTTTAGTATGAATAAGATGTTCCTTCGCCTTTCTGAACGCCTGAGTGATGGTTGTATGAAGAGTCTTTACTGCAGGCATTTCCAAGCTGGCAGGAAGGTCAAGTTCTGATGTACGTGGATGTCTGCCATACAAGGTATAAAAAGGTGTTTGGCCCGTGCTAGAATGTACAGAGTTGTTATATGCGTACTCGGCTATCCACAGTAAGTCCTTCTAATCTCTCAATTCATAGTGCAGCATGCACCGTAAATACTGCTCGAGGGTCTGGTTGGTCCTCTCAGTTTGGCCGTCTGTCTGGGGGTGGTGACTGGTGGATAGCCGGACGTCAATCTGTGCCATTGCGCAACATTCTCTCCAAAAATTGGGTACAAATTGGCTGCCTCGATCGGAGACCAGAACTGATGGAAAGCCATGCAGCTTGACAATGTTTTCCAGAAATACTTCTGCTAGGGTGGATGCGTCCGGGAGGCCCTTGAGAGGAATAAGATGTGCCATCTTTGAGAACAAATCCATGATTACAAGAATGGTGGTAACGCCTTGACTCAGTGGCAGATCAGTGATAAAGTCAAGGGAAAGAGTGTGCCATGGAGCGGGAGGGATGTCCAGTGGTTGTAGGAGACCCGATGGTTTCTGTTTCTGTGATTTATTTTGTGCATAGATGCCGCAGGACTGAACATACTGGATAATGTCCTTGAGCCAGGTAGTCCAGCAAAAGTTATTTTTTACCTTGGCTAAAGTTTTAGCGATTCCAGGGTGTCCTTCAATCAGAGAGTTATGATAACCTGAAATGATATGCTGTTGTAACTCCTTCTCGGGTACATGTAGCCGGCCCCTGAAATAAGGTAACTGATCCTTGATGCAATATTGTTCTCTTTGAGTGTGCCATGCGAGGAAAGCATCCGGGTTCATTGACTGTCGAATTTTGTTTCGTAATTCGGCTTGTGATAACGCTGTTGTGATACCCAAGAGTTTGTCTTCAGGTATGATGGGTACCGGGTCTGGAGTTCTATACACTGTTTCATCGATGCCCATTCGAGATAAGTCGTCAGCTTTCCCATTCTTGACCCCTGGTCGAAAGGTGATCACGTAGTCATATTCGGCGAAGAAGAGGGCCCACCGTAACTGGCGTGAAGACTAGGCTTTGGCTGTTTTGAGATATTGCAGGTTCCGGTGGTCTGTGATCACTGTAATGGTGTGTCTAACTCCCAGAAGATAGTGTCACCACGCCTTGAAAGCGGACTTGATGGCTAGGAGTTCTTTGTCCGTGATAGCGTAATTAATTTCCGGGGGTGAGAATTTCTTTGACCAGAAGGCCACAGGATGCAGCTGGCCATTTTCTGGGTCCATCTGTGAAAGGACCGCTCCCATTGCCATACTGGAAGCATCAGTTACTATGACATAAGGGAGGTGTGGATGTGGGTGCCGCAGGATTGGAGCGTAGATGAACCTTTGTTTCAGTTCCTGAAAGGCTCTTTCTGCTTCCTCAGTCCAAGCAAACTTTTTATTGCTTTTTCGTAGCAGTACTGTGATCGGGTGCAAATCTGAGAGAAGTCTGGGATAAACCGGCGGTAAAAGTTCGCAAAGCCTAGCATGCTCTGTATCCCCTTCAGAGATGTTGGTGATGGCCATTTTAGAATAGCGTCGACCTTATGTACGTCCATTCTGATGCCTTTCGGCGAAAGCATAAAACCAAGGAATTCTACTTCGGTGACGTGAAAAAAACATTTCTCCAGCTTTCAATACAAACGATGTTGGCGGAGCTTGGTGAGGACTGAACGAACATGCCTGATATGATCTTGTTTTGAGGCTGAGTAGACCAAGATGTCATCAATGTACACTAAGGCGCAAACGTCAATCCGTTCTCTCAAGACATCATTCATGAAATATTGAAACGCTGTGGGAGCGTTACATAAGCCAAAAGGCATGACTTGATATTCAAACAAGTCATATTTGGTACGGAAAGCGGTTTTCCACTCATCTCTGCTTCTGACCCGGACAAGGTGGTATGCTGCCCAAAGGTCTAATTTGGTATAGATCTGGGCATCTTTGACTTGGTCTAGCATTTCTGGGACAAGAGGCAAGGGGTAGCGGTTCTTCACGGTTATCGAGTTTATTGCATGGTAGTCAATACAGGTCCTCAAGTCCCCTTCCTTTTTCGGTACGAAGAACAAAGGACTGGCTGCTGGGGACTTAGATGGGCTGATAAATCCGTTTGCAAGGTACTGGTCCAAATAGGATTTCAGGTAAAGGTTTTCTGGTTCGGTAAGAGCGTAGATCCTGCCGCAAGGGATTTGTGCCCAAGGAATAAAGTCAATTTGACAATCATAAGGCCTATGCAGTGGCAATGTGTTAGCCTGGTCTTTTTGGAATACGTCCTGAAAGTCACGATATTCATCTGGCAAAGTATTAGTTACTCCCAGAGTAGAGGCTCTAGTATTGGAAGTTTTGGAGACACAGGAGTCGGGTTCTGGGTCAGGAGAGTAGCAAGTTAGGGAACAGTTGCTGGAGAAGGTTAATTTCCGTGCCCGCCAGTCTATCAAAGGGTTGTGAGCAATCAACCATGGCATCCCTAGTATCAACCGGAACTGAGGTGCCTTTATAAGATCGAACGAAATACACTCCCGATGTCCATCCTGGCACAGCAAGGTTGCTACTCCTGTGCACTGGGTTACTGGTACGGAGGCGATTTCTGTCCCATCCACGGTAGTCACCTTGTCCCTGGTAGTGTTAGAACACAAAGGGAGGCCCATCTCTGCTGCCAATTCTTGATCTATATAGTTCCCAACTGCTCCACTGTTGATGTATGCTTCTACGGCATGCATCTTAGACGATTGTTGGTGATTTATTAAGATCACGGGTATCGCAAAGTGTGAGGTCAGTGGCTCTTTCTCATCACTCGACAAACTGACCTCTCCGGTTGCCGAGCTTGGTAGTTTTCCGATTCCTTAACCTCATCCTTTTCTGTGGCCCCGACTGTCCTCCTTGGGGGTTTTATTGGGCAGTGTTTCAGAAAATGTCCTGGTTTATCACAATACAAACAAAGTTGCTGTTGTCTTCTTTTATCCCGCTCTTGTTTTGTTAATGGAGGTCGTATCCCTCCGATCTGCATGGGTTCTACGGCATTGTCTGGCCCCCGGGGCGCATTGGCTTTAGGCCGAACATAAACTACTCTAGAGTCTGCTTTGGACCGGTCTGCTTTTCGGTCCTGTAACCGATGGTCTAGCTGCACGACCACATTTATGAATTCGGTACAGTCTCTGGGGGGATCAACTACCTTGGCCAAGACGTCCTTTAATTCGCCTCGTAAGCCTCGTTGGAATAACGTGGTTCATTTGTTTTCTGGCCACCTGTCTTCAGCAACCAGTCTATTGAAAGTCGCAATGTATGTTAACATGTCTTGGTTCCCCTGCCGGAGGGATAAAAGTTTGTTATCCACTGCTTGTTCCTGGTTGTAGTGAGCAAACAGTTTTTCCATTTCTCTCTGGAACCCCCGATAGTCCTGTAACAGCGGATCATAATGGGTCACCAACGGCACCGACCAATCTGCTGCACTTCCACTCAAGTATGATAGGATGAAAGCTACCCGAGCTTGGTCATTTGGAAATGCCCCAGGGCGACAAAAGAAGTGAAGGCGACACTGATTTATGAATGCTGCATACTTCCGTGGGTCGCCCGAAAACCTTTCTGGTGGTGCCAGGGGAACTGTTCCAGGCAGCGTGATCTGTACTGGTGTGGGGGTATAAGATGGTGGGATAGGATTTTACATCAGTGGATTTCCTCCAGGCAGAGGAGTCTGCCCTTTCTGCGATTGCAAGAATTGTCTGCTGATTTCGTCGGTGCGCTCCTTGGTCACTATTAGGTCTCTCCGGAGTGCATTAGTCTCTTGTCAGGCTGAATGAACCTCACCACGATGGTCCCCCAACAATTGGGCCAATTGGTTGATTTCTGATGTTTCCATGGCGCCCAGGTGGATTATTTATGTGAGGGTTTGCGTTCTGTTACGCTCACCTGGTATCCACGGGACGCCACCCAGCCAGATGGTCGTTGGTGCCCTTCCCAATGATTCCCTGGTGTGGTCTCGGTGTCGATGGGATTCCGCCTGGAAATGAAGACTATATTAGGACTGGGCGACCAAGGTAAGTTTTCCCCCACCTCCCTTGTGTTTCCAGCCCCTCCAGGTTCTCTTCTCACCTGGTTGTTTGAATCAGTGGGCTCTCCGTCCTGCTCTCTGGGCAGGGGCGTGTTGTCTTTTGTGGGCACGGGCGGTCCAGTTACTTCACTGACTGCTGACCTTGTAGTGTCTTTCAGGTAGGTCTTATTGCAATTGATGGCGTCGTAATTCTTGCATGCATTTTCTCTGTTCTAAATGTCTCTTTTTTTATCTCCCTAGGAGCGCGGAGTGTCCGCTTGGAGAACTGGATATGCTGGTTCTCACCGGGAGATGATGGCGCACTATAGCGCTATGATGCGGTAAGGAGGCGCTTTGCGTAGCGCCGCGATGTCTTGTCCTCACTGACCTGTGCTTTTCTCTTTTCGTAGGTTACGGTGAGTTCCCAGCGCAGATGGAGTTCCGGAGCTTTGCCGGCCGAAAAGCAACCAACCAGGTAAGTCTTTAAGCGCTTTGTGGTTGTAATGTCTCCACTACCTCCTTTAATGATGTCTTTCTCCTTTTCTCAGGTACTTCGATCCGGGCGGTGAACTCCACCAACAGAGCTGCCCAGGAGCTGCAAGCAGTGAAGGATGATGAATGCAGGTAGGATTCTGCTGCTAACAATATTCTTGGTTCTTCTGCAGGTCCAGAATTCACCAGGATCGTGAGAAAGCTGAACACGGTGAGCATCATGTTGCTAGAAGCAAAGTAACGCGAAGCGTGTTGTCTTGTTTGGGTGTGGTTTAAATAGCCACTGTAAAGTAGTCCAGGTAAAGTAGTCCCTAGGCCACCACACCCAAAACACTAGACGCATAGCTTGGTTCTAGGAATCAAGCTATGTGGATGCCTCCATGTTGGCAGAAAGCCTAAATAAAGTAGTTCCTCAAGCAGATGTCTTTCCTTACTGATGAGCCTGGCACCAAAGGCGCCAGGACTGGCCCCAAAAGGGCCTGAGAAGTGGATGCCAGGCCTTATTAGTGATCCGAGCCCTGATTCCACCTGGCCAATGGGCTTGCCAGTGGGGATCAGGGCTGAGGGTCGTGACAGCATGCCCAGCAGTAAGCTTTTGACAAATTATGTAATTTACTACATAAAATGCAATGTGCTCTAACAGGTTTGGTATAAACCAGTCTTCTGCAATAGCCGTGGAGGCCTCTCCCTAGTTACATGCACTGCGTAGTGCAGCTGTTCAAGCGCTACCTTTAATAATGCTACTGGCATCACTGGCTTTCCGGTACTGTCCTGGCATCATAATGCTTCTGTAGGGGAAAGAACACCCCCCTTCGCTTCACAATTCTTGCTCTTCCTGTGGTGCACTGCCTTCAATTTCCATTAACTGAGCTCTTGGTAAATGGATAAATCCTTCGTTTACCACCATAATTCTAACCACCTTTTCCTTAACATTTAGGGCATTAAATCTTGAAATATCTGGTGTATATGCGACTCTTTTCACTTCTGCATCTGTAGCTTTGTTTCCACAAGAAATAAAGTCAGTTTGCTTAGTGTGCGCTGCACATTTAATGATCGCTATGGCTACTGCGAGTTGTAGTGCCTTAATAAGCCTATCCAGTAAGGATGCTTGTTGCATTAGAGTGCCGTCCGCTCTGAGGTATGCCCTCCTTTTCCAACGCGCTAGCCCTGCATGTACAGTCGACGTCACATAGGCGGAGTCACTGTATATCATATATCATCACTTCCTGTCCTTCATGTTTTTCAAGCACCACAACAAGCGCTACCAATTCTGACACTTGTGCTGAAAAGTGAGAAGGTAGCCTTGCACTTGCCACAACCTCAAATTCACTGTTTGCTCTATGCCTCACTACAGCTGTGCCAGAATGCATTTCACCACTTTTCTGGTCAATTTCTGAGGACCCATCAATAAAGAGAACCTCCCCTCCTGGCAGCGCATTTTCTTTAACGCATATTACGCTAGCATAGAATTCCTTGTAGTTCACGCAATCATGCACATGCTCACCCTCTGCCACTGGTTCAGCTACAAGTGGCGGGGATCACCACTTTACATCTGACAATTTTAATTGCTGGATTAGATATAACAACTTCACACATAGAAGCCCTCTGAGATGTCAATGTCCCCTTAGGTTTCTCCAAAATGGCACAAAAAGCACACTCTACAAAAAGTGTCATAAAACAACCCATTACAATACTTGCAGACTTGTCAATTATGAACAAGGCTTCTGCCAATGACTGTTCGCATGGAAAATGCCCATTCATAACTGGGTTTAAAATCCCACTGTAATATGCCAAAGGTTTGTACCCTAACGTAGTCCTCTGTGTTAGCACTGCTGTCATAAATGTCCCATCAGTGTGTGAAAATAAAAAGAGCGCTGCAGCATAGTTGGGAGTTCCTAAAACGGGAGCTGTACAAATTGCTTTTTTTAACTCTTCAAATCGTGCCTCTCCTTTCTCAGTCCATTCTATTTTCTCCTTATTCACCTGTGCCTTCTTCAAAGCCTGCAAAAAGGGTCTTGTATATGAGCTGTAGTCAAATACCCAAGCACTTAAATAATTGCACAATTCCAAGAATCGTTGCATCTGCTTTATCATTTGCGGTTTGATAGTTTTCATGCTCGCTGTCACCTTTTTACCCTCATGTGAGATCAACTTGCCTATGTACAACACCTCTTCATGACAATACTGCAAATTCTCCTTATCTACTTTGTATACCTTTTCTGCAAGGATAGTCTTTAATTGAATCGAGTCTTGTCTACACTCATCTTCTGTCATGCTACAAATCAGAATGTCATTCACGTACTGTATCACAGTGTTTTTCAAATCAATATTGCCAAGGTTCTTCTGCAGGACTCTGTTAAAGATCGACAGCGACTCACAGTACCCCTGGAATAACCTAGTATGTTTTCAATCAGATTTGGCGAAACATAAAGGAAGTTAAGTCTAGTGAGTCTTTGTGCAATGGAATTGAGAAAAATGCATTTTTCAAATCAATCACTGTAAAATATCGTGCTTCTACTGGGATACTACATAGTATCATCACAGGGTTTGAAACTAAAGGAAACTCAGCCTCTACAATGTGGTTAATTGGCCTCATGTCTTGTATGAATCTCCATGACCCTCCCTTTAATTTCTTCACAGGTTACACTGCGGTATTACACAATGACTCTGACGGTACCAGAATACATTGCTTCATCAATGCTACAATAGTTTCAAAAATATCCTCATCTGCCTCTCGAGACATTGGATATTGCCTTACTCAAGCTAAAATTGCTCCTGGTGTCAGCTTTATTTTGACTTCTCCTACTCCTTTTAACAGGCCTACATCATAGGGGCCTGTAGTCCATGAAACACTTTATCCAAGTCTTCATCAAAAAATGCTGGAAGTTGTTGCATTATTGTCATGCACTGTGGAATCTCCCTTTTCTCTATTCTGATCCAATATGTAATGCTAATAAAGAACACCACTTCATCATCTGACGGATCATCTCTAAACATGTCATCGTCAGTGGCGTCAGTCAATCTGCACCCTTCCCCAATGGCAATTACTGTTCTCCATGGTCCTCTCTCATCATCAGTGCCTACAAGCATTGCCATTTCCCCTCCTACTATGGCTGTATCTAATTCTGAGGGGATCGTCTGTCCCCCCTCTTCATCCATAGGTACCTGTGGTCCAAACAGAAATTCATCAGCTATCTTCATAGTTTTTCCCACCGAACCAGGTAGCCACGTTAACAGAATGCTCACCCAGTAAATGAAAACTTCTGGTTCAATTGGCATACCTCGCAGAGCAATATACCCTGTAAATGCCAATATAAATTCCCCCACATTCATATAGTGTATCCCAGGAGTGGCACACACTATACCTTCATCAGTGAAGGAAATCGTCATGTTAAGTTTTATCATTAAGTCTCTTCCCAGAATATCAACTGGTGTCTGTCGTGAATATAATAATGGAACAGACATATCACATTCTCCTATGGAAACTGGAAATTCATCAGTAAAATGAACTCTGCTTGTAGCTCCACAGAATCCTTGAGCATTCATGGCATTTCCCGGCATTGGGTATTTTCCCTCTCGTATACACGAACGAGTAGCCCCAGTGTCAACTAAAAATGAAAAGGATTTGCCTCCTATTGTCACATCAACCCTTGGTTCCCCTTGAGGGTCTGGTGTCACAGATAATAACGAACACATCAAGTCACCCTGTGCTAGGTGTCAATACCTGTCCTGTGTTTGTATTCTGCTGCATTTGCATGGGGGCTTGCTGTGACTGCCCTTGCAGTAAACTCAATGGTGCCTGCCCTAATTGTTGTGACTGCTATATCTGTTGCACTTGTGGCATTTGTGCCTGATACACTGCCTGATCCTGGGAAAATCCATCCCTAACATGTGAGCTATATGCTGGAGGATAAGATGTCCACCCTCTGAATATTGACCGTGTTGTACATACCTTTGGCTTCCACATGTGCGCACAATGTGCCCGGTCATTCCACACGTCCAACATACAGGAGGGTTCGTTTAACTAGCCCTTCTTGATTAAATCTTCCTTGCAAATTCTGATTCTCATTCTGCCCATTTTGAAACCCACCTTGAGCATTCTGAAATCCACCCCTTCCTCTGTAACCCATACCTCTATCTCTACCTCGTGGTACGAACCCACTTCGTCCTTGATTCATCAGGCGCTGATTATTTGCCATCAACGTATTCACAGCTTGCTGTACTTCTAGCCCTTCTCCTATTGTAAATACTGCTCCTTCTATGGTGTATTTTGACATTTATTTATGGACTAACGTGGCTTCCTCCATTTTTCTAGCATTGACCTTCATTTTATTCTTCTCTTGTAACAGTCGACAGTTATGCACTATAGTCAACTGTATCTCAGGCCATTGTTTTGCTTTCATTCTCACTAACTTTGCTTGAGCTGCCTTTGTACTGTCTCAGGCAGTCCCTGACACAAAATGTGGTAAAATACTGTCACTGTTTTACTCCAGGGCTCATGCGTTGCAAGAGACTAGTGTTCTTGAATGTAAGCAAGCAGATCTTCATCTTCTTTCATCTTTCGTGTCATAATCGCACCCATATCTGACACGTCAGGAGATTGTACTGTAAGTGCTCTTTAAACATCTGCCCTCAAGTTATTAAATGGCGCTCCATCATGCGCCATGTTTTGTGCCGTGACACTCGAATAGCCTGCTCTTGTCCAAATGTCATCTGCTCTTTCCCCAAGAATAGCTGCTAGGAGACCCTTGATATCCCCTATTGCTAATGCGTTTCCTCTTGTCATTTTCTCTAACTCATAAATCCATTTTCCCGCACCCGCCGTTAAGCTGGGAAGTTTACACCTTAAATTATCCTTGTCCATCTGTGGCCATGGAATATACTGTGGTCTCGCTCCTCCTTTTCCTAACAGGGGGAATTGCGTAACTCCTATTCCGCAATCTGCTCCCATCGTCTGTCTATCCATGGTAGGAACAATAGTTCCTGATCGCCTTCTTCCTAGCAGAGACCTTAACTGATTTACATAAGGTGGCGATTCTCCCTTCTCGCTATAATATCGTCCTTTAGGGTGCTCTGGCCATGCTATAGGATATGTTGTCCTATTCGTAGGTAGTTCTAAATCAGACCATCTTATTCCCTTGTCTGCCTGTAAGCCTCCTCTGGGGGCGCACACACTCCTTTCCTCTCCACTGAAGGATTCTCTCTCTCTTCGTCTGACATGTCTAGTCCCCAACTAGTATAGCTTTCTTCTCCTTCATCCTTGCCTAAAATTAGCCCACTTAAAGACAAGGCTCTATGCTCAAAACTGAGTGAGCTTTCCTCTTCACCTCATGATTAGGAGATTAAATATCGATTGATCTCCCTTTCCTCTGCTTCCCGATTCACCTCTTTCTCTTAAATCCTGATAGGCCTTATCGATCCTATCTCCAAAGCTCCTTATATCTAAATCCTCATCTAATATAACTTTAGATGGTCGTGATGTTGCTCCCTGTAATGGGAGGAACTCTTCTATATCGCTCCATTGTATCACTGGTCTTTAATTATGAATGTGATTAATCTCACATTCTCGCCGTCTCCTTTTTTGTTCTAATTCTTCATCTTCATCTCTCTGCTTCCTTGCTTCCCATCTAACTCTCCTCTTTTTTTTCTCATTTCTTCTCTCCTTTCCTCCACTCTTCTCCCTTCCTCTTCTTTTCATTTCTGTATCCTTTTATCTCTTAATGTCTGTGCTTCCTCTTCTTCCTTCTTTCTGTCCTGTCTATCCCGTTCTTCTATTGCCCTCTCTCTGTTATCATACTTCCTTTGTTCTTCTGCCCTTTCTTCTTTCTTCTGCAGCTTTTCCTGATATAGCTGTTCTCGCTGCTGTCGGCTTTTCTTTTTTCGCTCATCTTCTTGTAATCTCTTTTCTCGTTCCTTGTCTTTCCTATCTTGCTCATCTTGATCTTCCATTTGCCTAACTTCCTTAACGCTTTTCCCATCTAGTTCAAGCAATATCTGTCCTCCCATCCATTTGTTCTGTACAAGCGTTACCTCGTCAGCTTTATCCCTTTAACCCTTCCAGCTCTTAATTTCCTGTTCTATTTCTGTTGATATATTTGATCGCTCACTTTTCTCTTCCCTGTTTTGTAAGACCTTAAAGGTCTCTTCTTTCCTCCTAGAATCCTCTGGACTATCGTCACTGGTATAAGCAGGCGGCTCATATATCGGATTACTTTACCCAGTCGCCACTTTCAATTCTTTCAATGGCTACAATACTTCACTTTCCGTACTGACACTTTTTATCTCAGGCGAGGCAAGGGGAGCAGAAGGCTCAGCACCTTCCTCCTTACACTGATTAAGCACCCAATCGTCAGGTGGCCGATCCTCCTCCTTTCCTGTGTACGCAGCGTGCAAGTATGTGGTCAAGTGTTCCAATAACGCCTTTGCCAGAGATCCCCTTGTGGCCACGGCTTGAACATCTTATCTGCCGTTCCTTTTACCATTCCACACTATACTGTTTGAGCTTGGGCATGTTTTTTGGCAAGGTTTTGCACAGATGCATCAAAGGAGTAACATCTTCCATTGTGACAAGTCTCAATTGACTGTCAATACTTACCGGTGCATTATAACAAATATTTCTACAAAAACAACAAATATGAGCGCGCTCCAACAAATCGCCACTCAAGTTCTCAATATACTCTGCCTAGCTAAAAGTCGGTACTGCCAACTTTTGTAACTAGATTATATTCTCCTTTACTTTTTTCAACTCTTTTTACATATTCGTCACTTTTTGACACCTCAAAACAGACATATAAACCGACAGACTAGTCGACTCTTCACATTAATCCTCAGCTCTCCATTCCTTATTCCTGCCCCTAAATATACCCCGATAGGGTTTTAAGTCATTATCTTACAGGGATCTATCCTCTGCGTCGCCTAGTTTACTTAGACTTAAGTGTATAACAACTTCTTCTATAATTCTCTTGAACCAGGACTCTTAGGCTTATCTCTTCATGTTATGTTATGTTATGTTATTACAACTTATAAAGCGCACGGTCGCCCAAAGGCATCTTGGCGCTAAGAAGGAGAACTACTCGGTCGAAGAGAGACCAAAGGAGGAGCCAGAGATTAGCATAGGTTAGTTTTCAAAGCTCTTCTAAAACTAAGGTGGTCCGCGGTGGCTTTAAGTAGCGGGGGGAGGTTGTTCCAAAGTTTGGGCGCAGCAATGGAAAACGATCTGCCGCCAAGCCTTTCCCGGTTAGCTCTAGGAACAATAAGATGGTTAGAAGTAGTGGAACAGAGATCCCGATCCGGAACATATCAAACAAATTTAGACTGTAAGAATTCGGCTCCCTGACCGTGAATTGCCCGGTGGACAATGCACAAAGACTTGAAATGAATTTGCTGCTTCACCGGAAGCCAATGAAGTTGGCGTAACACTGGCGTGATGTGGGCCCCATAATGAGAGCCAGTAGCTAACCTGGCTGCAAGATTCTGCATACGCTGAAGATGATGGATGAGACCGATCGGTTGTGCTAGGTACAGTGAATTACAATAGTCCAACCGTGAGAGGACTAGTGCAGCCACCACAGCAGGGCAAAGGGCTTCGGGGATCATAGGCATGACCCTCTTGAGAACCCGCATCTGATGATGAGTGGACTGACACACGGCCGTAACCTGGTTAGCCATAGACAAAGAGGCGGAGAGAATAACCCCTAAATTCTTTACTTTACTGACTTGACCAGGCAGAGGGCCAAGGGAAAGAGGCCAAAAAGCAGGAGTCCACAGTAGACGGTTGGGGGGGGCATCCTACCAACAGTACCTCCGTCTTATCACCATTTAACTTTAGCCAATTCTGGTCCATCCATACCCCGACTGCCTTTAAACTGCCTTCATCTCTTATATATATACACAAAAATATCACTCGTCACTGTTTCTTCACTATTTTCTAAATCCCCCTTTTACTTTTTAAAAAAGTTACCACAATTCCATTCACTCAATTGCCATTCCCCTTAGTCTACTCACCGTTCACTTTTTCAGCTCGAGGCCTTCGGTATCGACTCCCCTCTCCAATCGACCACTTTCACCTTCCGTCCGCAAAGCACCTGTGGAAACCAGAAGGGATTTCGTGAATGAGGGGCCCGTCCCACCTGTATCAATTTTCTTGCAAGAATTCCTATATCGGCTGCTCTCCGCAGGAAACCTCGTGATCTTCCGGCTAGATGGCAAAGGGCACTCGATTATCCAAAGCGCTAGAGTTTACAAGGGTTTTTGGAACCATCCAACATGCTACCACGTGATCCCTTAGGCCCTTTTACTCAAGGTAACATGCCGCACTATGGATGGGACAGAGAATAACTTCTCAAACTACGCAAAAAGACTGTTGCAGGAAATTGACCAATAACACTGGTTTATTAACAATTATCTAAAACAGGGAGTACAACGGACATCAAGAGATGTCGCAAATCACAATCTCAACGATTCTTACAAAAAAGCACACCTGTATAGCAAAAACACGTCATTCATGACATCATACTATGTGGTAAATTAAGAAAACCTACATGGGATTGTAGTTGGCTCAAGGGGAACATTTAAGTATACTTCTATAGGGGCTGGGACTGTGATTGGGTCTCTATAATCAGGTGGGCCACTCATGCCCTCCTTTAGTGCAAGTCATCTTCAACAGTATTTAGAAACACAACACCTCATTGGCTCTTAGACTATAAGGCTCTTTGTTATACAGCCCTCTATAATTCGTTGGCACGCTTGTACCCTTCTGGAACATTTGACTCACTAGCAGCACATAAACTGGTATACCAGGTGCTGGCGGGAGGACTTGACCTTATCTTCCCACCCAATTAGCCTGCCATCTCTCATCACTATGCCATCTGCCACTCACATTGTCTTTGAACTTGGCCTTGCAGTAGCTCCTTGTCTCTGGGAATATATGGGAGTATGAGGACTTGCTATCTCCAGTCCGGTGCACAATGCTCTTCATCTATTTTTTATCCTCAGCTCACATGATCAGAGACCGTGAATTTGATCGTGTTATAGCATTTATTCATCTTTAAAGAAGAAACTCGGCACACATGGTGTTCCTTCTTTGCAACTTTATCAAGGGATACCTTGGCTTCTCACATGTACTGTTCTTTGCACGCTGATAACCAATTCTTGGCTGCTTCCAGTCTTTGACATCAAGCCACACAGCCTCTCTGATTTTGCTTTGACTTCAAGCCTATTCTTTGCTGCGGCACATGTAGCTTCCAATTCATCTTCCTTCATGGAGACTCGCTTACTAAAATATATCATCGAATGTCCAGAACTCTATATACATATATGTTGGCGGCACAGCCTGCAGTCTATATACTATGTATATCCAGCCTTATGAATACTTAGTCTACTTGAGTTACAGCATCTGTACAATTGTAAAACGGCTTGTGTTTTCTGCAGTGCTCTTCTCACATGCAATCTTCGTTCTGCACATGGAAGTCTTCTTGATTCTTTACTTCACCATCAGATTCTATATCACCTATGCATTCTCTTCTCTGGTCATCCTTCTCAGTGCATCACTCTCATTCTTCATGACATCACCAGCTTCTCCTTTTCAAATCTTAACACTTCTTCAGGCGCTCCTTTTAGAAGAGCATCTTCCAGGGGTACTCCTCATAGGGTCTTCTCAACGAATACCTTGTCTCAAAGATTCTTCGCGGTAAAGGTACTATTACTGGCGTTGCACATGTCGCATTTTCCGGTTTCCAACATATAGGCAGAATAGGGGCGGGACTTCCTGTAGAGGCATTCGGCCGCTACTCTACATTCCTACTGACACCTATCCACCTTCTCCCAATGTTTCCTCTCCGTCTGACACCACTACACCTCCACCTGTTTTGTCTCCAAGTCCTGCTTCTGACACCTCCTCGCTTCCTCTTGATGTTTCATTCCCCCTTGTCTCCAGCTTCACCTTTGGTTTCCCATCTCTTCCTCCAAGTTGTCTAATCTTCTCTCCACCAAGCAACCTCCATTCCTCTTATCCAGTCACCTTCGCTCTTCTCCTCCAATCTCACCCATCCATGAACACAAAACAGTTGGTTATTAGATTATAAATCAGACAAGTGTTAATTGCAGTCACAAAGAGAAAAGGGCATGTTCATTAGCCCTTCACCACGCAAACATAATCCTGTTGCCACAGTGCATGCTGCCTTACGCTCTCACTCATCCTCACCTTACTCTTTCTCTCCTGCTGAACATTTCCTTCCACCTCGTTGGGTGGCATCTTGTAAGGTGCCAGACTTCTCATTGAGCACACTTTGCCACCTTCTACAATCGCCACCCCATTCCTCACAGCCACAATCTTTTTCAGTCGTAGTTTCCTGACACTTCTGCCCAGGTCTGGGATTCTGTATCAACACTCAATCCCTCACTGACCACTCCAAAGTCTTGACCTTCCTCTCGCCATCAAAGATCCTTTTAGAATGCTCTTGCCCCTCCTTGATAACTTTTACAACTTTCTCCCTATCCAGTAGCACAGAGGTAGCCATTCCTAACCATTTCGGATATAACTGAGCACCCGGCTCTCACCCCGGAGGTGACACAAATGGGGAAATCTTAGTCACAAAACGTGGAGTGGTGCAGTACCCTGTTACGCTCACCTGGCTCCCACAGAGGCGTCGATCTGAACTGGACAGCTGCGGTCTCCACCAATGAGACGCGTAGGGCTGAGACGACGGACTGGACTGGCCCACCTAGCTTTGTTTACTTGGCCCGTAGGAATATTCTTCTGCAAATGGAGAAAGGGAATTAACCACCCGTGGAGTTGAGTGCAAATTTCCCCCCGAAGGAATTGGTGAGTTCCAGAACAATATTGACTCCAAAAAATATGTAGTTCGTAAGAGTTCACATGTCTGACTTTCACTCTTGTCCGATTCCTTGCAGTTTGCAGCTTGACCCCAGCGAAGAGTTCCTCGTGGTAGCTGACGAAGTTCAGGTAAGGATTTGGCTTATCCTACACAGTTCAATAAAATAAGGCCAGAATGTAAGCTGCTTGTTCCCTTATTCAGGTGTGGTGAGAAAATATAAAGTTCGGGGAATTATGCCTCCGGCGGTAAAATTAGGTAAGTCTATTGCGGTGAGAAGAGTTCCCCTTATTTGTCCCATTGTCTCACCTTGTCGTCCTTTTGTTCCCATTAGGGGGCGGGGTGTGGCGAGGATGCAATGGAGACTGCGCCGACCCGTGAAGAGGAATAGTGCCCCCGGTGGTAACCAGGTAAGTCTATGGGGGTAGTTACTATTGCCTCTGTTTATTTCCTTGGCTCACCTTTGCTGTTCTTGTGCTCCCCTTAGGTGCCAGAATGCGGCAGGAACATGCAGAAGGATGCGGTGGATCGTGAGGATGTTGCGAAGGCCGGTGAGTTCAGCGCGGCGCTGCAGCAGGCGAGGCGCCGCACGTAGATGCTTCTTTCTTCCCCAGCCCCACCCGAGTAAAAAAATAGTCCCTAGGTAAAATAGTCCCTTCCAAGCCTCATTTGGCTTGGAGCTCTGCAGCATGGTCTGCACCAGGTAAGCTTGCAGCATGGTCTGCATCAGGTTCTACTCTATGAGCCTGGCGCCATAGGCGCCAGGACTGACTCTCCATTTGAGCCTGGCGCCATAGGCGCCCTGACCGCACCCAAACAGCCCCTAGTAGGGACTTTTGGCTTGCTCTAAATAACTTGATGCCTGCTTCCGGGGGTTGCTGGACCTGGTCTGGTTCCCCAGGGGTAGGCATCATGACAGCCCCCCACATCATGTGCCTCACCACATCCGGCCAGGGTAATTCAGAGCATAAAGCCAACTGAATACCACCCTTGATAAATCTATTCATTTGCTCCACCAATCCATTTGCCCCGGGATGATATAGAGTCATGCGTATATCTTTAATGGAAAACCCTTCTAGAAACGTCCTCATTTCTTCAGAACAGTACTGCACCTCGTTGACAGTAACAAACTCTTGTGGAAAACCCTCCTTGTAGAAAACATCCTCCAAAAATGTTATCAGCTCCACGGTATTCGCCTCTCTCACAGGTGTCCACTCAGCCGATTTGGAATGATAATCGATCAACACGAACACAAATCTGAGACTACAACCCAAACCCTGAATTGGCCACATCACATCCACAGCCACCTTGCTCCAAGGCTGAAGTGAAACACTCACCGGAATGAGTGGTGTTTCATGAACCGCCTTGCCTTAGTCACTGGCAGCACACGCCATACATTCCCGGGTCTTCCTCTCCACACTACTATTCATGGGTGGCCACCAAAAACGTTGCCTCAAACTCATTTTTGTGCCACTGGCCCCTAAATTACCCTTTGACGTTGGCTGCTGCAATGGTCAGTTTACAAGAAAGCTGGTTACTCAGCAGGTTACAACCACAGCTCCCAACGGTGGATGTCAGACCCAAACTGTCACTCCAAGGGCTCCCTCCCACCTGTCACAGGTGACTTGCCCATTTTCTTCCAGGTACTCCTTGATTTACCAGTCCAACTCCATTGGCTTTGGCACCACTTGTCTCCTTCATTTTTCTCAGTCTCCCTCCACTTGTTCCTGAAGTCCGGGATCCTCCAAGTAACCACACCACCAATCTCATTCCCATTGTCAACAGGGGTGGACTGGGAACCAAAAGAGGCCCTGGAAATAATTTTTAAAGTGGCCCCATATTACACATTTTGGGGAAGCCTAACCATTTTCCTATGAGAACATTTGGAAATATCTTCACAGAAGAGGTCCAGTGTGCGGAGGCCTAACAGGAAATTTCCAGAGTTCCCTGTAGGTCAGTCCAACCCTGGCTGTCAAGGACGCTCCGGCTGAAGCAGCAGGCAACAACATAGTGCACACCCGAGAGGGCGCTAGAGAGCCCAATCAAGATGGAGGCTCCTAAGTGAGCTCCCAGCAGAGCTCCTGAAAATCCTGCTAACAATCATGCCCCGAGTGCCCACGACGACACAAATTGAGGGTGAAAACTGTCTAAAACACTCCTGGCCCCAAAAGACCAGAGCGCGGGCGAGGAAGAACTCACACCAGTCAGCTGGTAGAAGTGGAGCTTGGGCGGAAGCCCTGGCCCCCACACCAACGGAACTCTGACGAAGGGCCATTGAAAACAGCCGTGCCAAATTTTATCCTCAGCAGCCCGCCGAGTAAGGCAAGCACAAGAAATAGACCGGTGGAGCCGAGAGCATGGTAGAAATATGAAGGGGCACGCCGGCGACGGCGTTGCCTAGGACGACTTACAGCGGTGGCATAAAGACTGTGTGGAAAGCCATGCTCTGGCCCCCTCCCAGCGCGGAAGAGTCAGAGGAGAGACAGAACAGTGCCGACCCCCACAAGCCAGCAGTTACCATGGTCTGACACCCGTGCCGATCAGCGACCAGACGAAAGGCCTGGAAGTATCAGCGTGGAGAACCGCCACTCGCCGAAACATCGTGTGTGCCACTGTCCCTCGCCCAGGGACTGTGGTGCGTCCACACTAGTCGAGAAACCAGAAGGTGTGCTGTCTCCGGGCCTCCTGAATCCACGCGTCCAGGAAGCAGCTGACGGGGACAAGAGTAAGAGGCAGACCAGTGAATGAAAGCGGTACTACGACCCTGAAGCACCAGCTCAACCGACTCAAGCGCACAGGGGCAAGGGGAGCGAGCCCGTCCAGTCTGGCCCAGCCGCAGCACCGGCGACAGGCCCTCGTCTGCTGCTCCTCCCCCCCAGAAGCCTGCGAGGATGTGGCGGGCACCCACTACCAGATAGTCCACACGGGGCATAACAACCCAAGCGAAAGAGAGGATCCAGAGGGTGCTTGGGTTGGGGTGGCCTGGCTGCCGAGACCCAGGCTGCGGTACAGAACTGGGCAACCCCCAGGAGTTGCACGGCACGACTGAAGCACAGCACGGTGGAGGAGACAAACCTGCAGCCGCACGGCCACCCCCACAAGAATTATCTCCAGTCAGCAAAAGACAGCGGCTCTGGCCCGGCTTCCCCCATGCCGCCACACCACGATATCCTGCACTGGGACACACAGGAAGACCTACAGGCAGTACAGCCCGAATCCTGACTTGGCAGCGCTGCATCATCCGGGTGACTCCACTCAGCATGCACAGAAGCCAAATACTGACCACCATGTAACCACAACACGAGCGATCCTCTCACGTGGCGAGGACACCGCACAATCCCGGTAACCACACATAACCTGATCACCAATGTGCACCAACTGGGGGTGCTGGACGTGGACCCTACTACACATTGATGAATAAGCTGCAAGTGGGGAATAGTTAGATCGAATAATTAGACACCTTCACAGCAGCAGCAGCATATCACTTCCCCCACAAGTCTGCCCCCCCGACAACAACATTTGTCAGCCAACCTAATTGCAAGTAAAAAGAGGGACATGAGTGTACGGCCAGGAAAGTGAAGATTTGCTATCAAAAGCCGACTGCCCGGACTACTGGGGCGGTGCGGCACCGGCCAGGAGCATAACTCGGCAGGTAGTCAATACCAGTAAAAGCAGGCGGCACCCTCAGAGAGTGACTACGCACGGACAGAGCGACCGATCAGCTCAATCAGTCCATGGGGGGGGCACCCAATCACAAGCTAGAAGAGCGCTGTGAGCCCCGTAGAAACCCACAGCTGAACTCACCACCCTCTGCAATAAAACAGCTCGCTGGTGGCAGAGGCAACAAATCCCAATTAGAGCAATCAAACCCTGGTGACAACAAACGTCGGAAAAATGGGAAGGAACGACAAGTCGCAAAAATAATTGAACTTTGAAACCAACCCTGCCAACAAAACACCTGGTACCAACACACGACCAGAATCCCTGTCAATAAGCAGAGAGCGAAGTGGCGGCGCATCTCTCATTCCAGACGTCGACATTTGAGAAATCCTTCTGGATCTCAAAGCAGGCATTGTGAACCTGGATTCAAAGTTAGACAACCTATCCTCAAAGGTGGACCAACTCCAACACCGATTGGATAAACATGTTGACAGATTGGACACGGGGTGTCCGACCTTGAGGACGGAAGCATGGCACTGACAGCCAGAGTCTCGGCACTGGAAGTGCAATTGAAAGCAGGATCCGGCAAAAACTAACACTTGGTTGGAAGAAGCCTCCGCAACAACATTCGCCTTGTGGGGGTGAGGGAACAACAAACCCCACAGAAGATGGATGAATTTGTCGAATCCATATGTAAAGAACTGTTTGGGGAAGCTGCCCTGCCTCACCGCTTCGTGGTAGAGTGAGAGCACCGAGTTTCGCCCAGCCGCCAGGTGGCAGGGGCGCCCATCGACCCCATCCTAGCAGGCCTACTCAATTACAGAGCTCGTGATACGATCCTTCGACTCGCCAGGGAGAAAGGTGAATTGCATCACGATGGAGACCAGATCCAAATCCACCCCGACTTTTCACAAGCAGTTCAAGTATCGCGAAGATCCTTCACATGAGAGAAAAAACACCAGAGAGACAATTAAATCCTATACTCCATGCTCTTCCCGGCGAAACTCCGAATTCAACACGCCGGAAAGACACAGTTCTTCACCTTGCCCAAAGCTGTGAGCGACTTCCTGGACGAAACCGGCTGCCGACCCCCCATAATAACCCAAGACCAGCGAGAGAGTAGGTGGGAGTTTGGTCTCGTTTTTGTCTATGGGCGGGAACCTGTTGTATCCGTTCAGCTAGGTAGGAGGGGGTGGACTGAGAAAGGCATCTGTGAGTGATAGTGAGGGCCTTGAACATTATGCACTCTTTTATGAGGAGCCAGTGGGCATCTTTTCTTGCCTGAGAGATGTGCTCTCTCCTGGGGATACTTAGAGCCGCTCTTGGAGGATTGTTTTGCATGGTTTGCAATGTGTTGATGTTATTGGTAGATGTGCCTAGGAGTAAAATGTTACAATAGTCCAACTTTGTGCCAATGGTGACTCTTGCAATGTTGAGACAGTTTGTAGGTGACAGGTGAGGTTTCACTGCACTGATGATTTTTGTCATGAGGGCAGCAGATGATGATATGGTGCTGACTTGTCTTTCCATTGATAAGATGGAGTCCAAGTATACACCCAGGGTTTTCACTGTGGCAGAGACTGTGATGACAGTGTTCTCGATGCGGAAAGAGCTGTATTTGTTGTCGAATTTGTTCAGGCACTCTTTGGGGCCTACTAGAAGAATTTCTGTTTTTTCTCTGTTTAAACATAGGCCAGTAGCTGCCATCCAGGCCTGGATGCGAGCATATGTCTGTTGGAGGGTTTTGAGGTCTTGCACATGATCACCTGATAGCGGGAGAAGAATTTGTCTATCGTTAGCATAGTCGGTAAAAGCTATGCCGAATTCTTCTAGGTCACTGAACAGGGGTAAAGTGAAGATATTATAGAGAGTGGGGGATGTGCAGGATCCTTGTGGGAGCCCACACCCAATGAGGGTATGGAGTGGCTGATGCCTAGACAAAAAAGACCCTCATGGCTCGGCCCTCCTGAAAGGGGCCCCTAGGGGACCCTCGTGATATGGAAACAAGGCAATATACATACACGAAAAGATGCGCCAGACACGAGGTTCAAATTCCCAATGCTAGGGTTTATTGCAAGCAAAAATAGTCCCAATTGGCCAATTCTGGTCTCACGCCCCGCGATGTGAGTTTTCTAGACCTCGAGGGACGCAAGAGAGAGAATTTCGTACATCAGTTACATATATACAAAATGCATATCATACAATCAGCAATGTCATGTTTAACACCCCCCTTTGGTTAGTTTCTTTGAACTCGGGATGATGATGGACATTTCCGACGGGTATGACAATTATGACACTTTCGATGTCTATTCTAGTAACAATGTGCAATTTAGAAAGTGCGGAGGCATCTTTTAGTGGTTGAACAGAACACGGTGGTTCTGTTCTTGGAAGCAAGCTGCACACGGGGGAAGAGCCACATTCCATGCTCTCCTATCTATGAGGTACTATTCGTGTCCTGGGAGCCGACACGCTCTAAAGGGTTTTGTGAGGGGGGTGCGTAGGACGAGCATAATTCAAGCCTTTAGCTGTTTTATTCTAACATATTCTACCATCGTACAAGACTGGCTGGCAGCTGTGAAGTGATTAAATGCCCTGCAGCTCTCTCTCAAGGCTACAGAGAGGGAGCGTGGGCAATCCTTTCTGGGCTACTCATGAGGAGTTTCAAAGAACTCCTCAGTCCCGCGACCTTGTCCTTTCATATTCAGACAACAATGTTAACAGTTGAGCAGAGTAAGCAGAATTCGCAAGAATTGCAAGCAGCAAAGCAGTTTAGACAGAAAGCAATGAGCAATGGTTAACAAGCAAAATGGAGATTCTTGCTACGTTTAAAATGGCCGCTTGTTGGTCAAGCATAGCAGTCTATATTTCTATAATTCGGTGCATAAGACGGTTGGCCTGCGGCCATCAAGTTACGTCTGTCATTCAAATGAAGGGTATTCACTTTTCCAGATTGACAAACCCTCCTTTTGGCCGTATGCCAAACATCTTATTCATTCATTATATCCTCCTCCGATGAGGATAAGTCTGGGGTACCTATGTCTGAACCATCTTCATCATTAATGTCTATAGCCATGAATTGTTTTACTGTTTTTGTTTCATCAGTGTCTCTGTTATTTTGGCCATGCGTTTGTTTTCCTCTCGACACCATGTGCATTCATCCCTTAGTACATCCATCAGTTATTTCAGTGCAAACTATTGGTAAGCATTGTATGCAACAGCAACCTGTTATGAATATACCAAGTACCATAATTAGTATCGAGATTAACTTCCATCCCCAAGACCGCAATAATCCCCAAAACCAGGATCCTTTCCCCCAACCCCCTTCTTCAGTAGACAGTGTGGAACTTAGGACATGTAATTTCCGGATTGCTTTAAATATCGTAGGGGAGTAATCATCTATATACACACAGCATGCAGTTTTTACGAGTTTTCAAACTCCCCCACGATCAACCAATATTATATCGAGAGCCATCCTGTTTTGGAGTGCCATTAGTCTTATTCCTTTTTCTTCTAATGTCATATTCAATAAAACATCCGTTGTTGAATCTATTGTATTTTTTAATATTCTAGACAGTTTTGTTATATTGTAAGAATTTTCTATTTGGGACAAGAATGGTATAAATGATTTGGCTATATACATTGCTATCATTCCATCCTCGCTACTCCTTTGAATTCTACCTTTTGTTCGTCTGGCTACTTCCGCTGTCTTCAAGAGGAACACTCCCGGAAACAGTAGACCTAGCATGTACCTCCCCAGTTCCTAGGTAACCATGGATATGCTTTTTTCCCACATATAAAGTAAACAGGGTCCCCTACGTACACGGGTTCTATTTCGTGCTTTAAAACCACTATGTTCAGGCAGTTGCTAAACGGTCCTACTTTATAGGAACCCTTTTTCTGTAAACATAGGGGAGCAGTTTTGGGGCTGTGATCCACTGTATAGGCAGGGGGCACAGCATCTTTATTCCATTCATCCCTCATTCGAAATGTCATTACTGATGTTTCTTCTGCTGGCGGGGTTGGTCTATTTTGCCTATGTAATCTATCTAGCCTTGTTATCTTTCGTGTATTCTTCCTCATGGGATCTAGTGAAAACACACAAGCTTTGTGGAATATGGAACAACCCACAGGTCTCATGATCACTTCCTCAAATTCATTCATATTGGTCTCATCTAGTTGACCCGTATTACTCTTGTTCCATTTCCCAAAGAACATTGCACTCAATGATACTTCACATGAATAAATCAATGGTAACGGTTGTACATACCAGCCTATCCCTTTCCCACCGTGCTGTGGTAAATGGGCACAAACCCAGCAATCTTTTTCCTTTAAAACCGCATGGGTCATGTTCATGATGAGCAACAATGTATTGTTGCCGTATCCTTCTCTATGTCTTTCTTCCATTGGGGGCAAAGTACCAGTGATTACATGAACCGGGCTTTCAGTAGCTGCTTTTGGCAAAAGTGTTTCTAACGGGTGCGCGTACTCCAGGAACATAGTGTAATAGCTGTTATTGTTGGTACTACCATACTTAAGAAACACAGGACCAATGTCCAAATCAGTACCTTATTCCTTTTACCATGCTTTTTCCCTAAATTTACAGTCTCTAAATCTATCATCTTTTCAGCAGGGGTGCATGAGGAGGCTGAAACTGGTCTTGATTTGTTCTTCATCGTCCTTCTTCTTGCTGGCAAAGTTCGTCGCAAATGTCTCTCGTTCTCGATGCCAGAAAAGTTCAACGAAAAATGTCACAGTTCAATTCTGCCAGCCCTTTCACAGCCTAGATCACCTATCCACTCCGAACAAGATTAGTTGTTCTTTCTCCCACTGCTCAGACGATTTCTGAACAGTTCTTTATTGTTGGAGTACTATGTGCATCCAGCTTGTCCCGCTCTGGCTTAGGACACATGTACTCTATCAGCCTTAGTGCTTATGTGCGTCCAGCTTGTCCTGCTCTGACTCCTGACACATGTACTTTTATAAGCGCACCGAAGAGCCGTGAGTCTTGAATTGTCCGATTTGCACAACTCTCACACTTCTCTCCTCTACGCCCCTGGCTCCTACTCCATCCGTGAGTGGAACCAAAGGCAAAAGAAAAGCACCAAAGATCTGTGGATCACTTTGCCTGTCGAGGCCGCAAATTATACCGGTTCACTCCTGGTATTGTATGATCCGTGAATAGCGTTGTTGCACTTTCAGTATCAGGCTCAGTGTCAGCCTGTGGCACAATGATGGGTAGCGATGAGCGCCGGGGCAATGATGTAGTTTCTTTCTTTGGCTTTGGTGCATTTGCAGAATCTGGTGGGCGCCAAAGGGCTACACGCGTTGTTTCTGCTCGTTTTTGCAATGCAGGGTTTGTGTCGCTCGGCAGTGATGTTGTTTCTGCTGAGCAACGTTGGGGCACTTTTCGCCCTCTCCCCTTACTGGCAGCCTCCTCAGGCTCTGTTTCGAGGTTCACTTCTCGCTTGGGCTTTGTTTCAACTTTCACTTCTCGCTCAGGCTGATGCTGTGGCAATGGACTGGCAACAGTTTCTTTCGTTTCCGAGACTGTTTCCTTTCTCTGGTCGTCGGAAGTTGTCAGCAGTCCTGGGAATCTTTTTGCATGTGTTGCATGGATCCATGCCTTCCGTCCGTCTACTCGGATGGCTGTTTGCGTTGCCAAAAGTACTTGGTAGGGGCCGCGCCACCTGGGTGCTAATGCTGTCTTCTGCTCAAAGTTCTTTATTAAGACCCAACTTCCAGGCTACAGTGAGTGCCCCGGTCCGGTGTATCGCACTGGTAATGCCTCCTGCACCTGCTGACGAATCAAACACGACTTCTGCATTAAAAGGCCACAGTACGTGCTTAACATCGGATGCTCGACCTCACATAATCTTTTGGGCTGTGGTGCGCACCATACATTTGCTGGTCTCCCCATTATAATTTCATAGGGGGAGAGCCCAGTCTTAGCCTGCACAGACGTGCGCATGCACAATAGCGCTAGGGGTAATGCATCCACCCAACTCAACTTGCTCCCAGCACAGATTTTAGCTATCTTTGACTTTAAGATACTGTTATGTCTCTCCACAAGCCCGGCAGAACTGGGATGCCTGGAACTGTGGAATCTCTTCTCTATCTGCAGACCTGCACAGATCTGTAGCACTACTGCGCCCACAAAGTGTGGGCCGTTGTCGGACCACAGGACACGGGGCAACCCAAACCGGGAGAAATACTCCTTTAACATTACTTTTGCCGTTGACATGGCAGTACAGTCTTTTAAAGGATATGCCTCCACCCACTTACTGAATGCACAAATCACCACTAACACATATTTGTAGTTCTGGCACCTTTCCATTTCTATGAAATCAAAATGGACCACCTCAAATGGCATAGAGGGTGGGCCAAAACTACCTACTGGAGTCACGGTTCCCTTCCCTACATTGTGTTGCAGGCACGTAATACAATTCTGCACTAGCCTTTCTGCATTCTTTTTTTATGTGCTCATTTTTCCATACTGTGGATAAATGCTGTACCATCTTCTTCGCGCAAATGTGGGTAGGGCTATGCGCCATTGTAACCATTGCAGTCACGTAACAATTTGGCAACATCCAGTTCTTGGTCTCTTTGTCCACCCAACATCCTTCAAAATCTAACTCAGCAGAGCCCTCAGCCCACCCCTGAATCTCTTTGGTCGTGGCCTCAGCCTGTATTTCTTAGACTGTGGCAACTCCATTCTCTATCATACAAGGTACTTCCTCAGTCTGTACTGTCATCATTTTATTTCCCAAATCTGTGGCTGTTTGCTTCGCAATCCTGTCTGCAAATGCGTTTCCCTCTCCCACTTTACATGTTACTTTTTTATGCACCTCGCACTTCACTATAGCTAGGCGCTTTGGAAACGTGACTGCAGACAACAATCGCACATTCAAAGGGCCATGCTGAATCCTGGCCCCATGTGATGTCAAGAAACCCCTCTCAGCCCAAAGTCGGCCAAAGTTATGAACCATGTCAAAGGCGTACTGGCTGTCAGTATAAATATTCACGTTCAAATTCTCAGAGAGTTCACAGGTTCGGGTCAATGCTATTATTTCTGCGGCTTGCGCCGAATTGTAGGGGATTCTTCTGCTTTCTACAACACTCTCTAGGGTAGTAATTGCATATGCGGCCGTTGATGTGCCATCAGGTAATTTAAAACAAGAGCCGTCACAAAATAACTCCCCATCTGGCTCTTTCTGTGGGATGTCGCTCAAGTCAATTCTTCCCTTCGTTTCTTCTTCAGTGACCATTAAACAATCATGGGGTGGTGATTCGTTGTCACCAATTTCTGCTATGGGCAGTGGCATTAAATCTGCAGGATTCAATGCGCTACACCTCATAATTTGGATGTGTGGTGCAAACAAGATGAGCTCATATCTTGTCAGTCTAGCTGAGGTGAGGTGTTGCGTCTGTGTCCTATTTAATAGAACGTCTATAGCATGTGGCACCATCAGAATTAAAGTGTGCCCCAATACCATTCCTTCCGTTTATTTCACTGACGCAGCAGCCGCTGCGACGGATCGCAAACATTGTGGTAGTGCGCGCGCTACAGGGTCCAGCGCGGATGAATAATAGCCACACAGCCTATTTCTTCCACCTTGTTCCTGTGTCAAAACCGCCAATGCACATCCTTCACTCTCATTCACAAATAGTCTAAAGATCTTTTTATAGTTAGGAGTGCCTAAAACTGGCGCAGCACATAATGCAGCTTTCAATTGCTCAACCGCTTTCTGACATTTCTCATCCCACTGTAAAGGCGTCACTGCATCCTTTTTAGTTAACTTTATCATCGGCTTCACAATCAACGCAAAGTTACTGATCCACTGCCGACAATAAGAGGCCATGCCTATTACAGCTCTCACTCCTTTTTGAGTTTTTGGAATAGGCATACTAGAAATACTTTCTATGTGTTCTGGTGTTAATCTTCTCCCTTCTTTCGAAAGTAGGTAACCCAAATAAGACACCTCCTTCTGATTATACTGGAATTTCTTCAAACTTGCCTTGTGACCATGGGTCGCTAAGTGTGTCAATAGTAATATAGTACTTTCTTTGCAGATCTCTTTTGTGTCAGCAGCTAATAACAAATCATCTATGTACTGCAAGAGTACGCAACCTTCGGGTAATTCTAGCATGTCTAGCTGCTCTTTTAGCGCTCTGCTGTAAATGCTCGGGCTTTCTGTGTATCCTTGTGCAATGCGTGTGAATGTGAATGATCGACCTCCTAGAGTGAACGCGAACAGATACCTACTGCTTTTATCCACTGGAATGCTAAGGAACGCGTTCTTCAGATCAACTACACTAAAGTATTCTGCAGTGGCCGGTATCATTGTCAGTATCGTTGTGACATCCGGGTCCAAAGGGAATTGTGGGTCTACCACTTTGTTTAATGGGCGCAGATCAATTATGAAACAATAGGGTACTTCATTGCCTCCTTTCTTGTAAACTGAAAGAATCGGGCTGTTGCACGTGCTACCTGCAATTTCTTCAACGACCCCCAAACTTACCAGGTCAGTAACAATACTTTTTAATCCCTTCTCACCTTCAACAGAAATTTTATACTGGGGAATTTGTGGTAGTGTAACACCTTCTTTCAAAGTTATTTTTGCTGACTCTATTTTCAAGCATACTACATCGTTATCATGCATTGCCCACAGACAGGTTGGTACTCTACTTAGCTGTTCTGGTAACGCTTTTGACATAAATTCCGTCACCGGTGCATCGTGAGGCCACATCGTGAGGAACACCCCATCTGCCGTACAATGTATGACTGCCCCCAATTTTCTCAACAAATTTAATCCTAGCAAGTTCTCTCCACAATTTTCTGTCAAAAGAAATGGACACTGTTCCGTAAATGGTCCTATTGTTATTGGGACAGCTTCGGACATGGGGTTAATTACTGGTGTACCTGCGAACCCTACAGAAACATTCTTTTGCCCCGACAGTGGGATCTCCGGAACCAAGTGGTGGTCTATCGAGCACTTCTGTGCCCCTGTATCTACAAGGAAACGGTGCTCCTTATTCCCGACTCTCATTTCTACGTAGGGTCCTCTCTGATTCACGGGAATAGACACTGGTTCCGACCCCTGCCGTGGGCTGTCCTATCGCAAAAATAACACATCGTCCGATGTGTAGTCACCACTGCTGCTATAATACGTGTTTGGCTGTGTATCAAAAATATTCCCATTTCCCCCTCGATGTCCTCCACTCTGATCATTTCTCTGTTGGCCCTGCCCGCCCTGATTTTGGTTCGAAACACTTTGGTTCAATGCCTGGTTCTGTTGCGCTTGGTTTTGACCATAGGATTGGTTTTGAGTACCTCCATTGGTATATCCCTGCTTCTGCTGCATGCTATTTCTGCTTGGGCCGTTTGACCCCTGATGTCCTCTATGAGGCCTTCTCTGACCAAACCCACCTCTATTCTGTAGGTGCGGGCATTTCGCTTGCCAGTGTCCTTCCTCCTTACAGTATGCACATTGATTTACTCCCAATAACACCCCATGCATATTATTCAAATTTCCTATGCCTTGTGCATTTCCTCTACCTCTATTGTATCCAATGACCTGCTGCAGTAACACCCTCGTTTTTAAATTTACTCTATCCCTCACCTCTCTTTCTTTCGCCACATTTACCCTGTTCTCGTAATATTGGGCTATGTGTAATATCTCACTTACCGGTTTTGCTGCCCAGTAACTTTCCGACGTCATTAACATATCTTGAATTGGTGATATTAGTCCCCTCACATATTTATCAACAAATAGCCTTTTCCCGATTCTGTGCTCACATCCTGCCCACTGAAGTCTGTGAATACTCCTTCAAATCTATTGAAATAATCCGTTACTGGCTCATCCTTGCCCTGTACACATGTAGTTAATTTGTCCCACTGAATCCTTTTTTCTGGAATTATTTCCCTCAATCTCCGCATTATCCGTTCTGGTAGATCTGCCATGCGGGTTCCGGGATTTTCCCCTACTTTTCTATTTTTGTCCTCCAATAGTAACTCCGCCCATGTGGCGCCAAAATCCCCCACGCCATCTACCGTCCTTATCTGTTTCCATATATCTGCTGGCAAAATGACTGGGAAAATCAAATCTATATCGCTCATAGTAAGCACTGCTGATCTCAGGGTTGACTCTACTTCCTTGTAGAAACCTGCTGGATTCCTTCTTATATAGGGAATCGTCTGTTTTATAGTATTCACCTCTTGCCTGGAAAAGGGGACATGAACATACTGGGCGGTGAAATGGGCTGGTGTTGCCTCCGCTCCTACTGTACCTGTCGCAGGGATCTCTACTTTTGGTACAAACGTGGGCGGAACCTCTCTCATTGTAAATGCCCCACTCACGATCCCGCCCCCTTCTCTTTGGTTCAATAGTATTCCTAAATCCAGTGATAGGCCCGTTTCTCCTGTACTTCGCTCGAATGCTCTCTTTTATACCGCTAGTATCTCAGGTGGGCTAGCCTTATTGTTTTTTATATCCTTCTCTATCAAATGTTCAGCCATCGATTGCAGTGCCTTTCTTTTCATTGGCATGGAATATTCGTCAAATATGTCATGTATGACCATTGTTGGGATACTAGGATTCGACACCCACTTTATCACTTCCCGTATTCATACTTTCAGCTTGTCGCCCCTCTGTACAGATGACATTGAATGTCTCTGCTGTATGTATGGTTCTACCGTCCCTCTCGCATCTCTTCTAATATCCCAACCCCTGTATCCAGGTGCAGCAAACATTTCGGCATATTCATTATCCAACTCATTTTTAAGATCAAAAAGTCCATTCACATGTTCTTTTACTTCTTCATCTTTTATTGTACATGCTAATTGGTTCAAATCTAACAATCGTTGTGGCGGTAATTTGTCAAGTAACTTTTTCCATTCTCCCACCAAATATTTCCCCATGCATTCCAACACTACCTGTCTCTTGTTGCTTCTTCGGTACCCATACAATGAGGCCAATGCTGCCGTCCCATCGTTTCCTTCTATGTACATTTCTGCCTCTTGCCGTAATTCAATCTTTCTTTCTTTGCTGATCGCGCTTCGAGTTTCCCGTCCACATCCTGTTCCTTCAGCCCGGCCTCTCGCCTCCCCGGTCTCAATAACGACTTCGGGAGGGGCGGATGGTGCTGAATCTTTCTCTGGAGTGGGAGGTGCGGATGGGACAACTGACACAGGTGGCATCTGTGAAGGGCCCTCCTGGATGCTGGGAAATTGCGTGTCTGCGGTCTGCGCTTGTGAAAGGGCTCGAGCTGTGGATGGGGCTTGGGTTAATGCTTGCGTGAGGGGAAGTGCTTGGGCTACGGGAGGGGTTATGGGAGCTACTGGTTGGGCCTGCACTGTCACTACTGGCGTGTTTGGTTTCGATTCTGGTTTTGGGCCTCGACCCGTGTTAGTTAGCAAATGTTCCATTAATTCATCTGCTATGTGTAGTTCCCGCTGCGGGTATACCCTTTCTATGTTCATTTGCTCACGTCTCCCTTCCCGTCTTAGACTTGCCGTCCACTCCTCCTCCTCCTTTTCTTCTGCTACCTCAAGCTTCGTTTTGTGCCTACGCGATTGCTTCTCTCTACTCCTTAGTCGGAGCATTGCTTCCCTCCTCCAATCTTTGACAGTCTCAAAAGCTGTGGGTCGCACTTTTTTCCTAATTAGCACCCTTTCTAGGTTATCTATCCTCGCAATCTCAAAGCTACCATTAATCGGCCACTGATGGTTGGGTTGCTTTCTAGTTTGCCTATGCCAAATTTTACAAAATATTATCGCACCCACACCATATTTTGCATACATATCATAAGCCGGCATTTCCCCAGGCGGGGCACTTTGGCCATATTCCAAGGACTGTCTACCGCAGCTGAAAAGCCCCGCTAAAGTGGACAGTACTCCAGGCATGTTTCTTTAACGTTCCCCTTTGGTTAGCTAACCTTTACCTGGACGTTCGAATTTGCAAAATCAACACTCTACCAAAAATCAGGTTTTTATTTGAATCGGAGAATGACTCACCTGATAAAACAAGTTGCCTGTCCTAACGCAACCTCTCCCAACGTCCCAACGTCGTGCCTGCGCTCCTCTGGCTTCTGCCTCGTCTCGGGACCCTCGCCTCCTTTGCCCTCTGGCCCGGTACGTCGATCAGGGATCAGATGTGTGCAGATCTGCGGAAGGAATCTCTCCTCACTTCCACAGGGCGCCCCGTACACCTCTTGATCCCGGCTCGATCGTCCCGTCCTCGCCGTTCCTCTGCCTTTACTCCGTTACAACGTTTACGATGGGGCAAGTGAGGGAGGGTCCCTATTCGGGTGCCATCTTGAAAGGGGCCCCTAGGGGTCCCTCGTGATATGGAAACAAGGCAATAACCATACACGAAAAGAGGTGCCAGACACGAGGTTCAAATTCCCAATGCTAGGGTTTATTGCAAGAAAAAATAGTCCCAATTGGCCAATTCTGGTCTCACGCCCCGCGACGTGAGTTTCCTAGACCTCAAGGAACGCAAGAGAGAGAATTACGTACATCAGTTACATATATACAAAATGCATATCATACAATCAGCAATGTCATGTTTAACACCCCCCTTTGGTTAGTTTCTTTGAACTCGGGATGATGATGGACATTTCCGACGGGTATGACAATTATGACACTTTCGATGTCTATTCTAGTAACAATGTGCAATTTAGAAAGTGCGGAGGCATCTTTTAGTGGTTGAACAGAACACGGTGGTTCTGTTCTTGGAAGCAAGCTGCACACGGGGGAAGAGCCACATTCCATGCTCTGCTATCTATGAGGTACTATTCGTGTCCTGGGAGCCGACACGCTCTAAAGGGTTTTGTGAGGGGGGTGTGTAGGAAGAGCATAATTCAAGCCTTTAGCTGTTTTATTCTAACAAATTCTACCATTGTACAAGACTGGCTGGCAGCTGTGAAGTGATTAAATGCCCTGCAGCTCTCTCTCAAGGCTACAGAGAGGGAGCGTGGGCATTCCTTTCTGGGCTACTCATGAGGAGTTTCAAAGAACTCCTCAGTCCCGCGACCTTGTCCTTTCATATTCAGACAACAATGTTAACAGTTGAGCAGAGTAAGCAGAATTCGCAAGAATTGCAAGCTGCAAAGCAGTTTAGACAGAAAGCAATGAGCAATGGTTAACAAGCAAAATGGCGATTCTTGCTACGTTTAAAATGGCCGCTTGTTGGTCAAGCATAGCAGTCTATATTTCTATAATTCGGTGCATAAAACGGTTGGCCTACGGCCATCAAGTTACGTCTGTCATTCAAATGAAGGGTATTCACTTTTCCAGATTGACAAACCCTCCTTTTGGCCGCATGCCAAACATCTTATTCATTCATTGTATCCTCCTCCGATGAGGATAAGTCTGGGGTACCTATGTCTGAACCATCTTCATCATTAATGCCTATAGCCATGAATTGTTTTACTGTTTTGTTTCATCAGTGTCTCTGTTATTTTGGCCATGCGTTTGTTTTCCTCTCGACACCATGTGCATATATCCCTTAGTACATCCATCAGTTATTTCAGTGCAAACTATTGGTAAGCATTGTATGCAACAGCAACCTGTTATGAATATACCAAGTACCATAATTAGTATCGAGATTAACTTCCATCCCCAAAACCGCAATAATCCCCAAAACCAGGATCCTTTCCCCCAACCCCCTTCTTCAGTAGACAGTGTGGAACTTAGGACATGTAATTTCCGGATTGCTTTAAATATTGTAGGGGAGTAATCATCTATATACACACAGCATGCAGTTTTTACGAGTTTGCAAACTCCCCCACGATCAACCAATATTATATCGAGAGCCATCCTGTTTTGGAGTGCCATTAGTCTTATTCCTTTTTCTTCTAATGTCATATTCACCAAAACATCTGTTGTTGAATCTATTGTATTTTTTAATATTCTAGACAGTTTTGTTATATTGTAAGAATTTTCTATTTGGGACAAGAATGGTATAAATGATTTGGCTATATACATTGCTATCATTCCATCCTCGCTACTCCTTTGAATTCTACCTTTTGTTCGTCTGGCTACTTCCGCTGTCTTCAAGAAGAACACTCCTGGAAACAGTAGACCTAGCATGTACCTCCCCAGTTCCTAGGTAACCATGGATATGCTTTTTTCCCACATATAAAGTAAACAGGGTCCCCTACATACACAGGTTCTATTTCGTGCTTTAAAACCACTATGTTCAGGCAGTTGCTAAACGGTCCTACTTTATAGGAACCCTTTTTCTGTAAACATAGGGGAGCAGTTTTGGGGCTGTGATCCACTGTATAGGCAGGGGGCACAGCATCTTTATTCCATTCATCCCTCATTCGAAATGTCATTACTGATGTTTCTTCTGCTGGCGGGGTTGGTCTATTTTGCCTATGTAATCTATCTAGTCTTGTTATCTTTCGTGTATTCTTCCTCATGGGATCTAGTGAAAACACACAAGCTTTGTGGAATATGGAACAACCCACAGGTCTCATGATCACTTCCTCAAATTCATTCATATTGGTCTCATCTAGCTGACCCGTATTACTCTTGTTCTATTTCCCAAAGAACATTGCACTCAATGATACTTCACATGAATAAATCAATGGTAACGGTTGTACATACCAGCCTATCCCTTTCCCACCGTGCTGTGGTAAATGGGCACAAACCCAGCAATCTTTTTCCTTTAAAACCGCATGGGTCATGTTCATGATGAGCAACAATGTATTGTTGCCGTATCCTTCTCTATGTCTTTCTTCCATTGGGGGCAAAGTACCAGTGATTACATGAACCGGGCTTTCAGTAGCCGCTTTTGGCAAAAGTGTTTCTAACGGGTGCGCGTACTCCAGGAACCATAGTGTAATAGCTGTTATTGTTGGTACTACCATACTTAAGAAACACAGGACCAATGTCCAAATCAGTACCTTATTCCTTTTACCATGCTTTTTCCCTAAATTTACAGTCTCTAAATCTATCATCTTTTCAGCAGGGGTGTAGGAGGAGGCTGAAACTGGTCTTGATTTGTTCTTCATCGTCCTTCTTCTTGCTGGCAAAGTTTGTCGCAAATGTCTCTTGTTCTCGATGCCAGAAAAGTTCAACGAAAAATGTCACAGTTCAATTCTGCCAGCCCTTTCACAGCCTAGATCACCTATCCACTCCGAACAAGATTAGTTGTTCTTTCTCCCACTGCTCAGACGATTTCTGAACAGTTCTTTATTGATAGAGTACTGTGTGCATCCAGCTTGTCTTGCTCTGGCTTAGGACACATGTACTCTATCAGCCTTAGTGCTTATGTGCGTCCAGCTTGTCCTGCTCTGGCTCCTGACACATGTATTTTTCTAAGCGCACCGAGGAGCCGTGAGTCTTGAATTGTCTGATTTGCACAACTCTCACACTTCTCTCCTCTACGCCCCTGGCTCCTACTCCATCCGTGAGTAGAACCAAAGGCAAAAGAAAAGCACCAAAGATCTGTGGATCACTTTGCCTGTCGAGGCCGCAAATTATACCGGTTCACTCCTGGTATTGTATGATCCGTGAATAGCGTTGTTGCACTTTCAGTATCAGGCTCAGTGTCAGCCTGTGGCACAATGATGGGTAGCGATGAGCGCCGTGGCAATGATGTAGTTTCTTTTTTTGGCTTTGGTGCATTTGCAGAATCTGGTGGGCGCCAAAGGGATACACGCATTGTTTCTGCTCGTTTTTGCAATGCAGGGTTTGTGTCACTCGGCAGTGATGTTGTTTCTGCTGAGCAACGTTGGGGCACTTTTCGCCCTCTCCCCTTACTGGCAGCCTCCTCAGGCTCTGTTTCGAGTTTCACTTCTCGCTTGGGCTTTGTTTCAACTTTCACTTCTCGCTCAGGCTGATGCTGTGGCAATGGACTGGCAACAGTTTCTTTCGTTTCCGAGACCGTTTCCTTTCTGTGGTCGTCGGAAGTTGTCAGCAGACCTGGGAATCTTTTTGCATGTGTTGCATGGATCCATGCCTTCCATCCGTCGACTCGGATGGCCGTTTGCGTTGCCAAAAGTACTTGGTAGGGGCCGCGCCACCTGGGTGCTAATGCTGTCTTCTGCTCAAAGTTCTTTATTAAGACCCAACTTCCAGGCTCCAGTGAGTGCCCCGGTCCGGTGTATCGCACTGGTAATGCCTCCTGCACCTGCTGATGAATCAAACACGACTTCTGCATTAAAAGGCCACAGTACGTTCTTTACATAGGATGCTCGACCTCACATAATCTTTTGGGCTGTGGTGTGCACCATACATTTGCTGGTCTCCCCATTATAATTTCATAGGGGGAGAGCCCAGTCTTAGCCTGCACATACGTGCACATGCACAATAGTGCTAGGGGTAATGCCTCCACCCAACTCAACTTGCTCCCAGCACAGATTTTAGCTATCTTTGACTTTAAGATACTGTTATGTCTCTCCACAAGCCCGGCAGAACTGGGATGCCTGGAACTGTGGAATCTCTTCTCTATCTGCAGACCTGCACAGATCTGTAGCACTATTGCGCCCACAAAGTGTGGGCCGTTGTCGGACCACAGGACACGGGGCAACCCAAACCGGGAGAAATACTCCTTTAACATTACTTTTGCCGTTGACATGGCAGTACAGTCTTTTAAAGGATATGCCTCCACCCACTTGCTGAATGCACAAATCACCACTAACACATATTTGTAGTTCTGGCACCTTTCCATTTCTATGAAATCAAAATGGACCACCTCAAATGGCATAGAGGGTGGGCCAAAACTACCTACTGGAGTCACCGTTCTCTTCCCTACATTGTGTTGCAGGCACGTAATACAATTCTGCACTAGCCTTTCTGCATTCTTTTTTATGTGCTCATTTTTCCATACTGTGGATAAATGCTGTACCATCTTCTTCGCGCAAATGTGGGTAGGGCTATGCGCCATTGTAACCATTGCAGTCACGTATCAATTTGGCAACATCCAGTTCTTGGTCTCTTTGTCCACCCAACATCCTTCCAAATCTAACTCAGCAGAGCCCTCAGCCCACCCCTGAATCTCTTTGGTCGTGGCCTCAGCCTGTATTTCTTTGACTGTGGCAACTACATTCTCTATCATACAAGGTACTTCCTCAGTCTATACTGTCATCATTTTATTTCCCAAATCTGTGGCTGTTTGCTTCGCAATCCTGTCTGCAAATGCGTTTCCCTCTCCCACTTTACATGTTACTTTTTTATGCGCCTCGCACTTCACTATAGCTAGGCGCTTTGGAAACGTGACTGCAGACAACAATCGCACAATCAAAGGGCCATGCTGAACCCTGGCCCCATGTGATGTCAAGAAACCCCTCTCAGCCCAAAGTCGGCCAAAGTTATGAACCACGTCAAAGGCATACTGGCTGTCAGTATAAATATTCACGTTCAAATTCTCAGAGAGTTCACAGGTTCGGGTCAATGCTATTATTTCTGCGGCTTGCACCGAATTGTAGGGGATTCTTCTGCTTTCTACAACACTCTCTAGGGTAGTAATTGCATATGCGACCGTTGATGTGCCATCAGGTAATTTAAAACAAGTGCCGTCACAAAATAACTCCCCCTCTGGCTCTTTCTGTGGGATGTCGCTCAAGTCAATTCTTCCCTTTGTTTCTTCTTCAGTGACCATTAAACAATCATGGGGTGGTGATTCGTTGTCACCAATTTCTGCTATGGGCAGTGGCATTAATTCTGCAGGATTCAATGCGCTACACCTCATAATTTGGATGTGGGGTGCAAACAAGATGAGCTCATATCTTGTCAGTCTAGCTGAGGTGAGGTGTTGCGTCTGTGTCCTATTTAATAGAACGTCTATAGCATGTGGCACCATCAGAATTAAAGTGTGCCCCAATACCATTCCTTCCGTTTGTTTCACTGACGCAGCAGCCGCTGCGACGGATCGCAAACATTGTGGTAGTGCACGCGCTACAGGGTCCAGCGCGGATGAATAATAGCCACACAGCCTATTTCTTCCACCTTGTTCCTGTGTCAAAACCGCCAATGCACATCCTTCACTCTCACTCACAAATAGTCTAAAGATCTTTTTATAGTTAGGAGTGCCTAAAACTGGCGCAGCACATAATGCAGCTTTCAATTGCTCAACCGCTTTCTGACATTCCTCATCCCACTGTAAAGGCATCACTGCATCCTTTTTAGTTAACTTTATCATCGGCTTCACAATCAACGCAAAATTACAGATCCACTGCCGACAATAAGAAGCCATGCCTATTACAGCTCTCACTCCTTTTTGAGTTTTTGGAATAGGCATACTAGAAATACTTTCTATGCGTTCTGGTGTTAATCTTCTCCCTTCTTTCAAAAGTAGGTAACCCAAACAAGACACCTCCTTCTGATTATACTGGAATTTCTTCAAACTTGCCTTGTGACCATGGGTCGCTAAGTGTGTCAATAGTAATATAGTACTTTCTTTGCAGATCTCTTTTGTGTCAGCAGCTAATAACAAATCATCTATGTACTGCAAGAGTACGCAACCTTCGGGTAATTCTAGCATGTCTAGCTGCTCTTTTAGCGCTCTGCTGTAAATGCTCGGGCTTTCTGTGTATCCTTGTGGAATGCGTGTGAATATGAATGATCGACCTCCTAGAGTGAACGCGAACAGATACCTACTGCTTTTATCCACTGGAATGCTAAAGAACGCGTTCTTCAGATCAACTACACTAAAGTATTCTGCAGTGGCCGGTATCATTGTCAGTATCGTTGTGACATCCGGGTCCAAAGGGAATTGTGGGTCTACCACTTTGTTTAATGCGCGCAGATCAATTATGAAACGATAGGGTACTTCATTGCCTCCTTTCTTGTAAACTGGAAGAATTGGGCTGTTGCAGGTGCTACCTGCAATTTCTTCAACGGCCCCCAATTTTACCAGGTCAGTAACAATACTTTTTAATCCCTTCTCACCTTCAACAGAAATTTTATACTGGGGAATTTGTGGTAGTGTAACACCTTCTTTCAAAGTTATTTTTGCTTACTCTATTTTCATGCATCCTACATCGTTATCATGCATTGCCCACAGACAGGTTGGTACTCTACTTAGCTCTTCTGGTAACGCTTTTGACATAAATTCCGTCACCGGTGCATCGTGAGGCCACATCGTGAGGAACACCCCATCTGCCGTACAATGTATGACTTCCCCCAATTTTCTCAACAAATTTAATCCTAGCAAGTTCTCTCCACAATTTCCTGTCAAAAGAAATGGACACTGTTCCGTAAATGGTCCTATTGTTATTGGGACAGCTTCGGACATAGGGTTAGTTACTGGTGTACCTGCGAACCCTACAGAAACATTCTTTTGCCCCGACAGTGGGATCTCTGGAACCAAGTGGTGGTCTATCGAGCACTTCTGTGCCCCTGTATCTACAAGGAAACGGTGCTCCTTATTCCCGACTCTCATTTCTACGTAGGGTCCTCTCTGATTCACGGGAATAGACACTGGTTCCGACCCCTGCCGTGGGCTGTCCTATCGCAAAAATAACACATCGTCCGATGTGTAGTCACCGCTGCTGCTATAATACGTGTTTGGCTGTGTATCAAAAATATTCCCATTTCCCCCTCGATGTCCTCCACTCTGATCATTTCTCTGTTGGCCCTGCCCGCCCTGATTTTGGTTCGAAACACTTTGGTTCAATGCCTAGTTCTGTTGCGCTTGGTTTTGACCATAGGATTGGTTTTGAGTACCTCCGTTGGTATATCCCTGCTGCTGCTGCATGCTATTTCTGCTTGGGCCGTCTGACCCCTGATGTCCTCTATGAGGCCTTCTCTGACCAAACCCACCTCTATTCTGTAGGTGCGGGCATTTCGCTTGCCAGTGTCCTTCCTCCTTACAGTACGCACATTGATTTACTCCCAATGACACCCCATGCATATTATTCAAATTTCCTCTGCCTTGTTCATTTCCTCTACCTCTATTGTATCCAATGACCTGCTGCAGTAACACCCTCGTTTTTAAATTTACTCTATCCTTCATCTCTCTTTCTTTCGCCACATTTACCCTGTTCTCATAATATTGGGCTATGTGTAATATCTCACTCACCGGTTTTGCTGCCCAGTAACTTTCCGACATCATTAACATATCTTGAATTGGTGATATTAGTCCCCTCACATATTTATCAACAAATAGCCTTTTCCCGACTCTGTGCTCACATCCTGCCCACTGAAGTCTGTGAATACTCCTTCAAATCTGTTGAAATAATGCGTTACTGGCTCATCCTTGCCCTGTACACATGTAGTTAATTTGTCCCACTGAATCCTTTTTTCTGGAATTATTTCCCTCAATCTCCGCATTATCCGTTCTGGTAGATCTGCCATGCGGGTTCCCGGATTTTCCCCTACTTTTCTATTTTTGTCCTCCAATAGTAACTCCGCCCATGTGGCGCCAAAATCCCCCACGTCATCTACCGTCCTTATCTGTTTCCATATATCTGCTGGCAAAATGACTGGGAAAATCAAATCTATATCGCTCATAGTAAGCACTGCTGATCTCAGGGTTGACTCTACTTCCTTGTAGAAACCTGCTGGATTCTTTCTTATATAGGGAATCGTCTGTTTTATAGTATTCACCTCTTGCCTGGAAAAGGGGACATGAACATACTGGGCGGTGAAATGGGCTGGTGTTGCCTGCGCTCCTACTGTACCTGTCGCAGGGATCTCTACTTTTGGTACAAACGTGGGCGGAACCTCTCTCATTGTAAATGCCCCACTCACGATCCCTCCCCCTTCTCTTAGGTTCAATAGTATTCCTAAATCCAGTGATAGGCCCGTTTCTCCTGTACTTCGCTCGAATGCTCTCTTTTATACCGCTAGTATCTCAGGTGGGCTAGCCTTATTGTTTTTTATATCCTTCTCTATCAAATGTTCAGCCATCGATTGCAGTGCCTTTCTTTTCATTGGCATGGAATATTCGTCAAATATGTCATGTATGACCATTGTTGGGATACTAGGATTTGACACCCACTTTATCACTTCCCGTATACATTCTTTCAGCTTGTCGCCCCTCTGTACAGATGACATTGAATGTCTCTGCTGTATGTATGGTTCTACCGTCCCTCTCCCATCTCTTCTAATAACCCAACCCCTGTATCCAGGTGCAGCAAACATTTCGGCATATTCATTATCCAACTCATTTTTAAGATCAAAAAGTCCATTCACATGTTCCTTTACTTCTTCATCTTTTATTCTACATGCTAATTGGTTCAAATCTAACAATCGTTGTGGCGGTAATTTGTCAAGTAACTTTTTCCATTCTCCCACCAAATATTTCCCCATGCATTCCAACACTACCTGTCTCTCGTTGCTTCTTCGGTACCCATACAATGAGGCCAATGCTGCCGTCCCATTGTTTCCTTCTATGTACATTTCTGCCTCTTGCCGTAATTTAATCTTTCTTTCTTTGCTGATCGCGCTTCGAGTTACCCGTCCAAATCCTGTTCCTTCAGCCCCGCCTCTCGCCTCCCCGGTCTCAATAACGACTTCGGGAGGGGCGGATGGTGCTGAATCTGTCTCTGGAGCGGGAGGTGCGGATGGGACAAGTGACACAGGTGGCATCTGTGAAGGGCCCTCCTGGGTGCTGGGAAATTGCGTGTCCGCGGTCTGCGCTTGTGGAAGGACTCGAGCTGTGGGTGGGGCTTGGGTTAATGCTTGCGTGAGGGGAAGTGCTTGGGCTACAGGAGGGGTTATGAGAGCTACTGGTTGGGCCTGCGCTGTCACTACTGGCGTGTTTGGTTTCGATTCTGGTTTTGGGCCTCGACCCGTGTTAGTTAACAAATGTTCCATTAATTCATCTGCTATGTGTAGTTCCCGCTGCGGGTATACTCTTTCTATGTTCATTTGCTCATGTCTCCCTTCCCGTCTTAGACTTGCCGTCCACTCCTCCTCCTCCTTTTCTTCTGCTACCTCAAGCTTCGTTTTGTGCCTATGCGATTGCTTCTCTCTACTCCTTAGTCGGAGCATTGCTTCCCTCCTCCAATCTTTGACAGTCTCAAAAGCTGTGGGTCGCACTTTTTTCCTAATTAGCACCCTTTCTAGGTTATCTATCCTCGCAATCTCAAAGCTACCATTAATCGGCCACTGATGGTCGGGTTGCTTTCTAGTTTGCCTATGCCAAATTTCACAAAATATTATCGCACCCACACCATATTTTGCATACATATCATAAGCCGGCATTCCCCCAGGCGGGGCACTTTGGCCATATTCCAAGGACTGTCTACCGCAGCTGAAAAGCCCCGCTAAAGTGGACAGTACTCCAGGCATGTTTCTTTAACCTTCCCCTTTGGTTAGCTAACCTTTACCTGGACGTTTGAATTTGCAAAATCAACACTCTACCAAAAATCAGGTTTTTATTTGAATCGGGGAATGACTCACCTGATAAAACAAGTCGCCTGTCCTAACGCAACCTCTCCCAACGTCCCAACGTCGTGTCTGCGCTCCTCTGGCTTCTGCCTCGTCTCGGGACCCTCGCCTCCTTTGCCCTCTGGCCCGGTACGTCGATCAGGGATCAGATGTGTGCAGATCTGCGGAAGGAATCTCTCCTCACTTCCACAGGGCGCCCCGTAAACCTCTTGATCCCGGCTCGATCGTCCCGTCCTCGCCGTTCTTCCGCCTTTACTCCGTTACAACGTATACGATGGGGCAAGTGGGGGAGGGTCCCTATTCGGGCGCCATCTTGAAAGGGGCCCCTAGGGGTCCCTCGTGATATGGAAACAAGGCAATAACCATACACGAAAAGATGTGCCAGACACGAGGTTCAAATTCCCAATGCTAGGGTTTATTGCAAGCAAAAATAGTCCCAATTGGCCAATTCTGGTCTCACGCCCCGCGACGTGAGTTTCCTAGACCTCGAGGGACGCAAGAGAGAGAATTACGTACATCAGTTATATATATACAAAATGCATATCATACATTCAGCAATGCCATGTTTAACACCCCCCTTTGGTTAGTTTCTTTGAACTCAGGATGATGATGGACATTTCCGACGGGTATGACAATTATGACACTTTCGATGTCTATTCTAGTAACAATGTGCAATTTAGAAAGTGCGGAGGCATCTTTTAGTTGTTGAACAGAACACAGTGGTTCTGTTCTTGGAAGCAAGCTGCACACGGGGAAAGAGCCACATTCCATGCTCTGCTATCTATGAGGTACTATTCGTGTCCTGGGAGCCGACACGCTCTAAAGGGTTTTGTGAGGGGGGGGCCATAGGAAGAGCATAATTCAGGCCTTTAGCTGTTTTATTCTAACATATTCTACCATCGTACGAGACTGGCTGGCAGCCGTGAAGTGATTAAATGCCCTGCAGCTCTCTCTCAAGGCTACAGAGAGGGAGCGTGGGCATTCCTTTCTGGGCTACTCATGAGGAGTTTCAATGAACTCCTCAGTCCCGCGACCTTGTCCTTTCATATTCAGACAACAATGTTAACAGTTGAGCAGAGTAAGCAGAATTCACAAGAATTGCAAGCTGCAAAGCAGTTTAGACAGAAAGCAATGAGCAATGGTTAACAAGCAAAATGGTGTTTCTTGCTACGTTTAAAATGGCTGCTTGTTGGTCAAGCATAGCAGTCTATATTTCTATAATTTGGTGCATAAAACGGCTGGCCTACGGCCATCAAGTTACGTCTGTCATTCAAATGAAGGGTATTCACATTTCCAGATTGACACTTCAAGAAGGAGGTAATCCATGTGGTTGCTTCCTGGGAGAAGTGTGCAGTATCCGAAAGGGTTACCAGTCAAATGGTCGAAAACATTTGGTCGACAGACAATTTGGTCGACACCATTTGGTCGAATGCCAAATGGTCGAATTTTTTTTTTTTTACCCATTTTTTGGTTTTTTTTGGGGGGGTCCCCCCCCAACCCCCTTTTTTCTTTTTTATTTTTTTTCCCCACACGAAAACCCACAAAACACATATATATATAAAAAAAAAAAAAAAATCGACCATTTGGCATTCGACCAAATGGTGTCGACCAAATTGCAGTCGACCAGTTTGTCGTCGACCAGTTGACTGGACACCATCCGAAAGGTGTTTCCACAAGATCCTGTGGTCCACCAGGTCAAAGGCGGCCGAGAGATCAAGGAGTAGGTGTCATGATCTCTGCTTCCAAAAGGTCGGGGTTTGCCCAACTCCCTTCGAAGCAGATCCATAACCCAGGTTCCTAGTGCCAACCAGTCCCAATTGGGACCTTTTGGACCCAGTCCTTGCGCCAGTGGCACCAGGCTCATAAATATGCCCAGTCCCAGCGCTGGAAGCGCCGGGCTCATAATGCTTGGGTGGACTTACCTGCAGCAGACCATGCTGCTTACTTGCCTGCCAGTTGAGCCTCTGATCCTCTTCTGTTTGGAACTACTTTTCCTGTTGGGTGGGGCAGGAGCCACTCCCTAGGTTCAGAACACTGGAACTCTTCTGGAAAGCAGGAACTCTTTTCTTACCTAGGCGTGGCTGTGGAAGGAGAGACCTAAGCACTACAGGAGGCTATTTAAACCACACCCGATGGATGAATCTTGCTTTGCGTTATTCTGCATCCTCTGCAGCAGAACGCTCATCGTGTCTTCTGCATCTGATCCTGGGCCTAAGGAAAAAGGCTTACTATCCTGAATCCAGTCTTCAGCAACACCTATAAAGACAAGAAAGAACAGGTTAGCATTACGGTCTTCAGTGACAGCTCTTCACTTACCTGGTCCATCGGCTGTCACCAACGCCTCGCGCTGCATTCCGGCATCTGAAAGACAAAGGCTTACCTACTCTTCGTGCGCTCCGGAGGTCTTCACACTGCATTCCGGCATCTGAAAGACAAAAGCTTACCAACTCTTTGCACGCTCCGGAGGCCTTCGGCGCTGCATCCCGCATCTGAAAGACAAAACAAGGTGCGTTTAAAGACATTGGGGAACTTTAATACTCACGTGCCATAACTCCTTTCCACATCTAACCCAGTGGGTATTCCGGCACCCTGCAGCCGCTCCAAACTTGTACCTGCAAAATAAAAAGACAGTTAGAGCGCATCGTGAAGCAGGCAACAAGCGCTTACTTACGTGCTTCCAGGCGCTTCTATTCATCACACGGGCTCCATCGTCAACTCACTTCAGCCTGTCATCCGCCATCGCCGGAACCCTGCAAAACAAGAGACATCATTACTAAAGACTTTAAGGACATTAGAATTACTCGAAACTTACCGTTCGTGCAGTAAACGACGGACAGCAGTCCTCTGAAGTCAAGAGGCCAGCTCCCCTTATCCAGTGAAGAAACTGGTTACAGCACCCTGCCCCGAGGCAGATGGCGAGCACGGCGTTCACTTACCTAAGGTGAGAGCGTTAACCTTTGGGGTTCTACAGGAGAAGAGAAAGGGAAGAAGAGAGAGACATTCAACAACCCAGTTCATTAATCCCATATTTTCTATCTGCAGATATCTTACCCTTCGAGTCAGACATACAGTGCACAGAGGTCCAGCCCAAAGAGCCAGCCGTGTGTTACACATCACCTTTGAAGATACGGTATACGCCTAGTCAAGACCGGTGCCTCTACGGGAATCAGGTGAGCGTTACAGAACGCAAAGCCTACCACAAAACTCCCATCCAGGCGCTACGGAAACCTCGGATACCGACCAGCTAGCCCAGTTACTTGGGGAACTAAGGGCAGAAGTGCATGCAGCCCGTCAGGAAACGAACGCTCTAAGAAGGGAACTGATTATTTCCAAGGAGCGAACAGATGATCTCGCTAGACAATTGCTACAGTCACAAGCCGGACAGACCCCGTTACCCGCATCTGGGGGAAATCTTCCTTCTACATCCTCTATGAATCCAGTGCAGATCAACCTACCTGGGAATGTACCTCTGGCTCCGCCCGAACGATTTTCGGGTGACCCAAAGAGGTTTGCAGTATTTATCAATCAGTGCCGGTTGCATTTTTTATGCCGGCCAGCAGCCTTTCCAACTGATCAAGCTAAAGTAGCTTTCGTGCTTTCGTACCTTAGTGGCAATGCGGCAGACTGGTCGATCCCTCTAGTAAATCAAGATGATCCGGTCCTCCATGATTTTCAAGCTTTTCAGCTCAGTATGGAAAAACTGTTCGCAAGACATTCACAGGGGCAGGCCTTGGACAATGAGCTTCTTTCGTTGCGACAAGGTAATCAAGACCTTTTGGCTTATATCGCGTCTTTCAACAGACTGATAGTGGAAACTCAATGGCCTGAGGACAAAAGGATTACGCTGTTTTATAGAGGTCTACGTGGAGAGCTCAAAGATGTGTTAGCCCAAGTAGTGAATCCCCCACAAGATTGTTCGGACTATATAGACTTAGTCGTTCAAATAGATCACAGACTGCAGAACAGGAAGGATGATCGTTCCAAGTTTGATGCTCGAGTATTTTCCAAACCGCCAACTCCTTCCAAAGGAGTAGACTCCGGGGAACCCATGCAAATAGGGGGTCTGAAAGGTCCTCTAACACAAAAGGAGCGGGAAAGGAGAAAACAGTTGCAATTATGCCTCTATTGCGGAAACTCAGGGCACTTTCTTCGAGACTGTCCGGTGAAACCTGCCAAGAAGGCAGTAGGAGCCGCAGTTACCAAAGTTACAAACTCTGAGCAGGGAAACAACCTCGCCCGACAAGAATAGAGGTCCTCTTGCCGAGCGTGAAAACCAGTTCCGTGACCTCGCATTTCGTGATACCTATGGTCCTCATTAGCCCTGATAATCCAGAACGATTACATGCAATTGAAGCTTACGTCGACAGCGGTGCCATCGGCAATTATGTGGATCATGAAATGGTTTTGAGGATGAATCTAACTCTTTGTCCCAAGGCTGTAAAGGACGTCATTACTACGGTGGATGGTACGGAGATAGCCTCCGGGCCAGTAACGCATACCACTCAAGAAGTGACGCTAGTAAGTCAAGATGGACACCATGAGAAGATCGTGTTCGATGTGATCAAGGCCCCTCAGTTTCAGATTATTCTACGAATACCTTGGTTAGAGAAACACAATCCTCTAATCGATTGGCGAGCAAGAACGGTCCAGTTTCCAGAATGTGTCTCTACTTGTCACCCTCCACCTGGTGTTGCACTGGCAGCAATTTCTTCAGAGACTCCCCAGTTACCTCCCGAATACCTAGAATACCAAGATGTTTTCTGGAAGGATCAGGCTAACTCTCTACCTCCTCATAGGTCTTATGACTGCCAGATAGACCTGATACCTGGATCTACTCCTCCTTGTAGTAGAATTTATGCCCTCACCGAGCCTGAGAACCTTCACCTTCGACAATACCTGGATCAATACCTGGCAAATGGGTTTATTCGTCCTTCCAAGTCCCCTGCTTCTTCAGCTTTGTTCTTCATTCCAAAAAAGGAAGGAGACCTTAGAACTTGTATAGATTATCGCTCCCTGAACCAGATCACCGTTAAGAATAGATATCCGTTACCTTGGATCCCTGAACTCCTGGACCAAGTCAGAAAAGCATGCATATATACAAAGCTGGACCTTAGAGGAGCTTACCACTTGGTACGAGTAAAAGAGGGCGATGAATGGAAGACGGCCTTCCGCCCCAAATATGGGCTATTTGAATATCAGGTCATGCCCTTCGGACTTTGCAATGCCCCGGCCGCATTTCAATATTTTATGAACGATGTCCTCAGAGAGCTCATAGATGTGTGTGTTGTTGTTTACATTGATGACATCTTCGTTTATTCTTCATCGGAATCTGAACATCGGAAACACGTGAAAATGGTCCTCGAAAGATTGCGACAACACAAACTTTTCGCTAAATTGGAAAAATGTGTTTTCAACGTGACTGAAGTTGAATTCTTGGGATTCATATTATCACCTGGCGGAGTGCGTATGGATTCAAAGAAGGTCGATGCAGTTCTCAAATGGCCATCACCATCCTCCGTAAAAGGTGTGCAAAGCATGTTAGGCTTCGCTAACTTTTACCGCAGGTTTATCCCCGAATTCTCTCGAATAGTCCAGCCCATCACTGCCTTGTTAAAGAAAAACAAACGTTTTGAATGGTCTACCGAGGCGGAACAAGCTTTCCAAGATTTGAAGACTAAATTTATCTCTGCACCAATCTTAAAACACCCTTGCCCCGAACTCCCCTACATCGTGGAAACTGATGCTTCAAACCTTGCCATGGGGGCAGTTCTATCACAAAAGGACCCGGTAACCAATCAGTTGCATCCCGTGGCTTTTTGGTCCCGCAAATTCTCGCCTCCTGAAATCAATTACACGATTACTGACAAGGAACTTCTGGCTATCAAATCTGCCTTTAAGGCTTGGCGGCATTATCTGCTGGGGGCCCGACACACCGTTACTGTGATTACGGATCACCGAAACCTGCAATATTTGAAAACCGCAAAAGCCCAATCCTCTAGACAACTCCATTGGGCATTATTCTTTGCCGAGTTTGACTTCATAATTACCTATCGACCTGAACAAAAAACGGTAAAGCTGATGCCCTTTCTCGGATGGGAGTGGAAGAACACTTGATCAACCCTAAACCTGTACCAATCATTCCCGAACAAAGAATTCTGGGTGTAATCGCCACACAATCCATAGAGGAAGTTAAGGATAAAGCCAGGCAACTTGTAACTCCAGCAGACATACAGAATTGGCATCTGCAGGGAAAGGACTTTGCAGTAAAGGACAACTTATTGTATTTCCAAGAACGATTACACCTGCCCAGCACAGATTTACAGAAAAAAGTAATCTCTTGTTACCACGATTCTTTAATGGAAGGACATCCCGGTATGGCCAAGACCTCAGAAAAGATCAAGCGCTACTTCTGGTGGCCGTCTTGGAAAAAAGATATCAGAGACTTTATAATGTCCTGTGGAGTATGCGCCCAAAACAAGAGTCAAAAGGAAAGACCAGCAGGCCTCTTACGCCCTATTGACATCCCACCTCGCCCTTGGCATACGCTTTCTATGGACTTCATCACCGATCTACCTCCATGCTCCGGATACAATACGATTCTAGTAATCGTGGACTTATTCTCCAAGATGGCGCATTTCATTCCGCTCAAAGGCTTGCCAACAGCAGCAACTCTGGCCCGAGAATTTCTCGAAAACATCGTCCGACTGCACGGTTTTCCTTCGGTTCTAATTTTGGATCGAGGTAGTCAATTTATTTCTCATTTTTGGCGAAGTTGCTGTCGGTCGGCTCAAATTGATGTGAGACTATCGACCAGTCACCACCCTCAGACCGACGGACAAACCGAGAGGACCAATCAAACTCTGGAACAGTATTTACGCTGCATGCTGCAACAAACTGAAAAAACTTGGAAAGACATCCTTTGGATAGCCGAATATGCCTACAATAACTCTGTCCATTCGGGAACTGGGAAAACCCTGTTTTTTCTTTTGTACGGCAGTCACCCTCGAACCTCGGAGTTGGATCCCCTCCAAGATCTTGAAACACCAGCAGTAGACTACCTGCATTCTACTATCACCCAAGCCTTTAAGGAAGCTGTTTCTCACCTTCAAAGGGCTAAAGAACAATACAAGAAAGGAGCAGATCAACATTGGAAGGAAGCCCCCCAATATCAAGTAGGGGATCAAGTCTGGTTATCCACCAAATATCTACCTCTAAAAGGGTCACGCACATTCAACCCACGATACCTTGGTCCCTATTCCATCACTACCATAGTAAACCCAGTAGCGGTCAAGTTGGACTTGCCCCCGCACATGAAGATACATCCGGTCTTCCACGTCTCTCTTTTAAAACCCGTGCAACCTCAAACCCGACTAACTAAATCTCCAAAACCTATCCTAGTTGATGGGGAACTCGAGTTTGAAGTCTAAAGCATTCTGGACTCCAAGATCTCCAAATCTAAACTATTTTACCTAATTGACTGGAAAGGCTACGGCCCCCAAGAGAGATCCTGGGAACCTGCTGAATATGTCCCCGCTCCTCGCCTAATCAAAAGATTTCACCGAACATTTCCTGACAAGCCAAAACCCCCAGAGAAGCCCGGTTTGGGAGGGGCCTTGAGGGGGGGTACTGTCATGATCTCTGCTTCCAAAAGGTCGGGGTTTGCCCAACTCCCTTGGAAGCAGATCCATAACCCAGGTTCCGAGTGCCAACCAGTCCCAATAGGGACCTTTTGGACCCAGTCCTGGCGCCAGTGGCACCAGGCTCATAAATATGCCCAGTCCCAGCGCTGGAAGCGCCGGGCTCATAATGCTTGGGTGGACTTACCTGCAGCAGACCATGCTGCTTACTTGCCTGCCAGTTGAGCCTCTGATCCTCTTCTGTTTGGAACTACTTTTCCTGTTGGGTGGGGCAGGAGCCACTCCCTAGGTTCAGAACACTGGAACTCTTCTAGAAAGCAGGAACTCTTTTCTTACCTAGGCGTGGCTGTGGAAGGAGACACCTAAGCACTACAGGAGGCTATTTAAACCACAACCGATGGATGAATCTTGCTTTGCGTTATTCTGCATCCTCTGCAGCAGAATGATCATCGTGTCTTCTGCATCTGATCCTGGGCCTAAGGAAAAAGGCTTACCATCCTGAATCCAGTCTTCAGCAACACCTATAAAGACAAGAAAGAACAGGTTAGCATTACGGTCTTCAGTGACAGCTCTTCACTTACCTGGTCCATCGGCTGTCACCAACGCCTCGCGCTGCATTCCGGCATCTGAAAGACAAAGGCTTACCTACTCTTCGTGCGCTCCGGAGGTCTTCACACTGCATTCCGGCATCTGAAAGACAAAAGCTTACCAACTCTTCGCACGCTCCGGAGGCCTTCGGCGCTGCATCCCGCATCTGAAAGACAAAACAAGGTGCGTTTAAAGACATTGGGGAACTTTAATACTCACGTGCCATAACTCCTTTCCACATCTAACCCAGTGGGTATTCCGGCACCCTGCAGCCGCTCCGAACTTGTACCTGCAAAATAAAAAGACAGTTAGAGAGCATCGTGAAGCAGGCAACAAGCGCTTACTTACGTGCTTCCAGGCGCTTCTATTCATCACACGGGCTGCATCGTCAACTCACTTCAGCCCGTCATCCGCCATCGCCGGAACCCTGCAAAACAAGAGACATCATTACTAAAGACTTTAAAGACATTAGAATTACTCGAAACTTACCGTTCGTGCAGTAAACGACGGACAGCAGTCCTCTGAAGTCAAGAGGCCAGCTCCCCTTATCCAGTGAAGAAACTGGTTACAGCACCCTGCCCCGAGGCAGATGGAGAGCACGGCGTTCACTTACCTAAGGTGAGAGCGTTAACCTTTGGGGTTCTACAGGAGAAGAGAAAGGGAAGAAGAGAGAGACATTCAACAACCCAGTTCATTAATCCCATATTTTCTATCTGCAGACATCTTACCCTTCGAGTCAGACATACAGTGCACAGAGGTCCAGCCCAAAGAGCCAGCCGTGTGTTACACATCACCTTTGAAGATACGGTATACGCCCAATCAAGACCGGCGCCTCTACGGGAATCAGGTGAGCGTTACAGTAGGAGGAGTGAGGACTTGCCCTTGTCCATGGATTCAAGTAGCTGATTCTTAAGCTTAAGAAAGCTGACTCGGTGCCGTGACGAGGACGGAAACCAGATTGTCCTTTACCAGGGATGTTGTGTGTTTCCAAGTATGACTGAATCTGCAGATACGCTGCCTTGTCCAGAATTTTCAGCAAAAACGGGACAGTGGTGATTGGGCGGTAGTTATTGGGGGAGTCAGGGTCAAGGGTAGGTTTCTTTAGCAGTGGCCTAACACAGGCTTCCTTAAGGGAGGATGGGACTGTACTCAAGGCGAAGGAGGCATTGATAAAAGTAGTGACGAAGGGGGCCAGAGCTGCCGCACAGTCTTTGACTAGACTAGCTGGGCAGATGTCACCTTTGCAGAGTGATTGTTTAATATGCTTCATCATCAGAAGAACTTCAGGTATTGTTACTTCCGTAAGGCAAAGGGTTTGGGAGTGTTAGTGCCATACGGGACACCTGAGGCTAGCGTAGTGGCAGAGGGTGTTGATTTGGGTATTGCGGCTTTGGGCATGTTGTCTTCATACAAGAAACATACCTTCTTCCATCCTCTAAAAATCGATGGGCTACTACATGGGAATGCCACAGATACTATTCTTCCTGCTCATTATACGCCAGAGGGGTAGCTATATTGATCAACCAGAACAGGAAATTCAGGTTGCTGTTGATGCAATGACATGAAGATGGCAGAGCTCTACTGGTCCATGGAGTGCTGGAAGGCACTGAGGTCGCCCTGGTGAACACATATGGCCCAAACACTGATGGCACCAACTCTTTTCACTGGGTGATGACGCAGCTGGCAGGAGTCGACACAACCACAACTATCTGGGGCGGCGATCCGAATACCACTTTAGATCCTGAAAAGGACATGTCACATTTGCATACCAACACACCCACGAAGGCAAGCCTTCAAATTCGTGAAATCTGTGAAACCTACAACCTGATTGGCCACAAAGACACTCGTGAGTACACCTTCCATTCCTGGGTCCATGGCACTAACTCGTGACTAGATTACCTACTGGTGTCCCAGACAGGGGGTTTCCAATGGGGGAAAGCCTGATCCTTCCCAGATCACTCTCCAATCGCTCCCCATTCACCCTAGAGTGCATCCCCACAGACGACAAAAAGAAAGGCCCCAGCTGGAGATACAAGTCTGGAGCGCTCCAGCACCCAGTGTTTGTTCAGGAGCTTTTTACTGAGATTAGATCCTTTCTTACCATCAATCAGGAGTCTGATCGAGTGAGACTCTGTGGGAGACGTTAACATGTTACACCAGGGGGATATGCATGGCCAAAGAAAACGGTATCCTGAAAACCATTAGAAGGGAATTAGCTAACAATGAGACCCGTCTAAAAGACCTTGAGCAGACCTACACTGACTCAAAAGACCCTCAAACACTAGTTCTCCTTAAAGAAGAACTAGATAAGTTAAGAAGCAATGCCGACCGCGACAGCCGGTTCATAGCTCGAGATCACCAAATACGGCAGTACGGCGAAGGCCAGAAACCAGGAGCCATCTTAGCGAGGCTGTTGGCGGCAGACAGGAAACCCCACAGGTGGATTATGTCCGCACCCCCCAGGCCACCCTAGTCCACACTGAAGGCGAAATAGTGGAAACATTTTGCGCCTTTTATCAAAACCTATATAGCTCCAAGACCCTGAGTACCCCAGAAGCCCTTCAAGAGTACTTAGACGAAATAGAGATATACTGGGTGGAGGGAGAAATTAGGGAATCCTTAAACAGGCCAATCACACTCGAGGAGATATTGGCAGTTATAAAAGAATTACCCGGGACTAAATCAGCAGACCCTGATGGCCTGACGGGGGAATTTTACAAAGCATTTGCCCCGACCCTTGCAGCGATCCTACGATCAGTATATGAAGAGGCACTAAAGAAAGGACGCCTACCCTGCACATTAGGCAAAACCAACGTTATCCTGCTCTGAAAACTGGGGAAACCTCCTGAGGAATGCGCCTCATATAGACCGATATCGTTTATAAACGTTGACAACAAAATCCATGCAAAATCCTAACTAAACGACTGCTCCCTCTGATGCCTGGGCTACTGCTAGCTGACCAGGCGGGATTCATACCAGGGCGAAACAGGAAGTTTGGAATCAGACGACTCTTCAGCATCATTGAAGCACTAAACCCCTCGACGCAGGTGGTGGCAGTCCTGCTAGATGCAGAGAAGGCCTTCGACTCGGTCAAGTGGCCATATCTCTTCGCAGTATTAAACAAAGTAGGCCTGGGGAACCACTTCCTGAAACTAGTCGCACTCCTCTATAAGCATCCCTTGTCCAGGATAACATTGGGGAAAACAAAATCGGCACCCATAGAATTAAAAAGAGGGACCAGACAGGGTTGTCCCCTGTCGGCCCTGCTGTTTGCGCTTGCAATGGAGTCACTGGCTGCAGGCCTCCGAGTCAAACTACTGGAAAAGGACTTACTATAGGACCCCATAAATATATCCTTTCCCTATGCGCTGATGACGTAGCCCTCTTCATCAGCGACTCAGCAACAAACCTGAACCCAGTAATGAGAGAGGTACTCAAATTTGGAGCATTCTCCGGTCTAAAAATGTATCATAAAAAATCAGTTGTGGTCCCCCTAACCCCCGAAACAGTAGAATTCAGAGATGCCTTTGAGTTCAAGCGGGAGTCCTCAGGTGTCAGGTATCCGGGAATAACAATATCCATACATTATGAAGACCTGTTCCTAGACAACTATGGGAGGGTGATGTGGGTATTCAGTGATAAAATCTCAAGGTGGAGACGCCTCCCACTAATGCTGTGGGGCCGTATCTCAATAGTAAAAATTGTCATTCTGCCCAAACTCCTATATCTGTTTGTAAATATACTGCTATGGACACAGAGCTTCTGCCAACACCTGCCCAGCCTAATCTAGAGTTGATATGGGTTGGCAAACCTGCAACAGTAGCCCACACTGCCCTAGTCCAACCAATTGCGAAAGGCTAGCACTGCCTGACCTGGAATGCTATTACTGGCCTGCGCAGGCACAATTCCTGAGTCATTGGTATGCCACCCAACCTGTCCGCCCGTATGTCCAAATCGAAAGGGTCCTGGTAACCCCCATTCTGCTACAGCCACTCATCATAGGCGAACTTCGAGTACCACCAAGAACTCTGAACACGGTACTGACAACGTACAATATATGGAAAAGAATTGCACACAAAAGCAACATCATAGTCAGATTCCCTCCCCTCCTCCTGGCAAGCTTCATCCCAGAAATACCCCTTACGTCTGAGAAAATATACCTCCAGTGGGCCAACAAGCTAAAGATTGAGACACTAAACAACTGGTTTGTAGATGGGCACTTCCTAACGATCCAACAGACAAGAGAACGAGGGGCCGACTCTCTCCAAGACATTTTTGTGTACTTCCGTCTCCAACACACACTTCAATCTTTGTTCCCTTCGTTCCAGGCTCAACCAGCCACATGGCTACTCTTGCATGAAGAGAAGATTAAATGGACTTTTGCTGGTACTGGCACGGCGACACATTGCAATGACTTGGGGAAAAGGCCGCCCCCCAAAAATACAATTATGGCTGCAAGACACAGCGTACTGTCACGACATGGAGTCAAACTTCATCAAAACCTTACCCTTACATGCAGGACCACCAGACATGTGGGGGCCCTACATTAGCCACCTGTTAGCAACATCAGACTGAACTCTGTCAACTAGCCCCAAATCACAGACTCTGGGTTTGAAGTCTCTCTTTCCTAAGCAACTGCTATATACTAAATGCAATGGTAATGCATGCTTGGTGGAAAACTCTATACTCAAGTTGGGGGGAGGGGGCGATCCGGTATCATGTGGCACAATTTTGTAGTGTGGTTTAACTGTTTAAAATGACCAACAATAAAGGTTTTTTTAAAAAAAGCATAGAGCACACCCGCGCGTACTAGGGCCTTTCCTCCAAGAACGGGGGCAGAGCCCTGAGCCTCTCTGGCACACTTTCAGCTCACTCCAGGGCCCAAGAGGCAAAGGGCCTCAAAATCCCCGGCTTCTGTGGACATCAATCCACAGAGCCACACAGGGCGACACCATGGAGGGCCCCCCAATGAGCTCGCCTGGCGGTGGACCGTCCTAGGCACACGCACCATGCCCAGCAGGGGCACCCGCAGCCTCCAGCTCTTCGCCAGTGAAAAGATGGTCAGGGTGTCGACAGGTCAAGTAAGTACTTTATTCGAGCCTGCTGATTGCAGGACTGTAACCGAACCGCTCGTTTCACTGCACTTCACCAACTGACTTGGATTCTTCTTCTTCTTCTTAATTATCGGATGCATGGGCGGACCCACGCAGGCGCTTCCCCATCCTAAAGGATGATGTGCACCAGACCCACCAATCAATACTTAGCTTACATAAACTCACAACTCCTCCCACCGCCCCGTTTGCCTCACAAAATCCAACATCACACTATTCCTCCTCCTGCCTCTCTCCCCTTCACCTCCCAGCAAAGTCTTCCCACTCAGCTCAGCCACACCCAGCGCAGACAATTGAACCCTCATCAATTCTCTCTCCTCAACATGTCTCACACACCTAAGCAGAAAATGTCCCACAGTCTCAGGCACACCACACACCGCACAATCTCTCGACTCACGTTTCCCCACTTGAAACAATCATTCAGTCCCGCATGTCCTATCCTCAACCGATTCAGCATCACCTCCTCCCCCCTCCTCCATTCCAGACTCCCCGCATCCACCTTTACCGACACTTTCCCACGAACACCAAACATCCACCTGCCCTTCACCCCACTCACCCACCTCTCCTGCCACTCATCTATGAACCGTCTCACCACCACCGCCTTCACCTCATCCACACTCAAAGGTAATCTCAGATCAACCTCTCCCCTTCTCATGCCCTCACCCGCCGCCAGATCCACTAACTCATTACCCAAAATACCACTGTGACTGGGGACCCATGCCAAATCCAAATCCATTCCCCGTGTACGCACAGATCAATCTTCCTCCTGATGTCCATAATCACGTCCTTCCTATCACCATCCCCCGCCATAATCGCCTGCAACCCACTCAATGAATCTGAAAATATCACCACCTTATCTAACCCCAACTCGCACAGCCTATCGATCGCCAATGCAATCGCCACCAACTCAGCTTTACAAATTGACACATCATTCGTCAATCGTCCCACTTTATACTCCCCAGTGCTTTCCAGATAATACGCCATACTCACTCTCCCAGACACAGGATCCTTCAAACCATCCGTAAACACCTTGCATCCTTCCTTTCCTGCCACATATGCCTGGCCCAAAGCTTTGATCTCGCTCCGCAATACTCTTTTCTTTGACACCACATTCGCTAACTCCAAACACACCTTTGGAGACCCCATCAACCACCTCGGCCATCTCTCCAAATCCGTATCTGTTACAGTCATCAAATCGCCCACACCCCACTGCACTCCCTTTTCCCACATGTGAAACCCAAAAGTGCCTCCTTTCCTCCTCCACCGGTCTCTATAATAATCAAACCTCCAATTATACTTCAAACATTCACGCACCAGATGAGCCACACTCTTCGCACTGCACTTCACCCACCATCTCATATTCAACGCATCTCTCCTCAACCCCAACGGCATCTCCCCCACAAGCACCTGAACCGTATTCGCTGGAGAGGACCTCATCACACCCGAACACACCCTCAATGCCCTTGTCTGAACCCTGTCCAACCGCAACTTCTGACTTGCCGTGAAACCCACTGACACTTGACATCCGAAATCCATCACACTCAAAATGAACCCCTTATACAACATTCGTAGACACTTCTGTTGAGCACCCCACTCTTTCCCAGTCACCGCCCGCAACAAATTCAACCTTCGTTTGCTCTTATCCACCATTCCATTCACCTGCAAATTCCAGTTTAACTTCCTATCCAAAATCACCCCCAAATACCGAAACTCTTCCATGCTTTTCACCTTCTCACCTTTCAAAACCAAGTCCAACCCTTGCTGCACTCTTCTTCTTGAGAAAACCATACTCACGCTTTTATCCACAGACATCGAAAAGCCCCATTTCCCACACCACTCCTCCATACGCACTATCGCAGCTTGCAACCGATTCTGCATCAAAAAAAACTTCGCCCTCTTACCCATACCACACCATCATCTGCAAAGAAATCCACCTGACACCCGAAACCCTCCAAAGCTCGAATCAACCCGTCCACCATCACATTAAACAGCATCGCACTAAACACACTCCCCTGCGGTGTCCTATTCTCCATCTTCCAAACCTCAGACAACACCCCCCTCACTCTCACCTGAAAGGTCCTGTCAGCCAAAAACGCCTTGATCCACCGAAAAATCCTCCCTTTTACACCCATCTCCAACAGTCTCACCAGCAACCCATTCTTCCACACCATATCATACGCCTTCTCCAAATCCAAAAAGAACGCCCCACCATCTCTCCATCACACAAAGCCTCCTCCACTCCAGTCACCAACCTCACTAACGGATCTGCCACTGACCGATTCTTCCTGAACCCACTCTGAAAATCGCTCAGACACCCATTCGACTCCAAATAGAACCCCAAGCGCTCAACTATCATCCGTTCTATAATCTTACACATCACGACAGTCAGCGCAATCGGCCTATATGACTTACACTCCGTCGAGACCTTGCCACTCTTCAAAATCGCTACCACAATCGCTCTGTTCCATAATTTCGGTAAAACTCCACTCTTCCAGATCTCATTGAACAATGCTAACACCTCCAACTTACATTCCACTGACAACTTCTTCAAAAATACATACATGACTCCATCCACCCCTGGACTTGACCACTTCCCCTTCCGAATCGCCCTATCCAACTCTGCCATACAAAACAGAGCCTCATACTGCTCTTCCCAAGGCCCAACATTCGCCAAAAACTCCTGCATCTCCTCCTCAACCACTCCCATACTTCGTCTCACTGCCTCTGTGCACTCCCGCAAAATGTTCCCCCAGCAAATTCGCCTCCTCCTAAACAACACAGACATGCCACGCTGCGACTTCATTAACCCGGACATCCGCTTGAACTGCTTCCAAACCTCACCCACATCAGAATTACTCCCCAGAGACCCACAATAGCTCCTCCAATATCTGCGCTTTCTTTCCCTAATCACCCTCTGCACCACCGCCTTCGCCTTCTTATATGCCAACAAATCCTCCAACATTCCCGTTCTCACCGCCCTGGCCCTCGCCTTCTAACGCGCTGCCACAGCCCGTGAACATTCCACCGACCACCAAGGAACCTCAACCTTCCCCTCTTTCCCCTTCTCTACCTCCGGAACTGCCGCTACCGACGCCGCACTCATTCCCTGCACCAAATGCTCATTCCATTCATCCACCCCCCATCCGTATCCCGAGAAACAATCAATTCCTGACACAATTTCTTATACAACTCCCAATCAGCCTTCCTAAAATTTAACCGACTTCCAAGCATCCGGGACCTGACCCCTACCTCACCCCTCACAGTCACTAAAATGCCAGAGTCATCACTCCCCATATCCCCATCCTCACGCACCATCCAGTCACATTCACCCGCAATCGCAGCAGACACCCAGGTCAGATCCAAACACGACAACTTCCCAGTCCTCACATCCAATCGTGTGCCCGAACCGTCATTCAGCAAAAACAGACTCAATTCATCCGCCATACCCTCCAACAGTTCCCCATTTGCATCAGTCCGGTCACTGCCCCACAACGTATTGGCACTGTTGAAATCACCACATAAAACACAAGGTCCCACATGTCCCCTTATCACTTCAGACAGCACATCCACCTCCACCACCTCACACGGATTATAATAATTCAACACTAAGACTTCTTATCCTCCTACCCGAATCCCCGCCCCGATAACCTCCACTGCTCCATCTACCACAATCTCCCTTGCAACTAACCCCTACCGAACTGCCACAGCTCTACACCCCCCCTCTCCCCTCCGTCCTATCCTTATGAAACCACTCAAAACCCGGAATCACAAACCTCAGATCACCCCTTAACCACGTTTCCTGAATACAAACAACATCAACATTCAATTCCCCACACAACACTGCTTTCAACTCCTGCCCATTCCTCAACAAGCTCCTCGCATTCCACTGCAAAATTCTCAGGCCGACGCCCCACTCTGTTTCCACAGTTTAGTAACCTTCTTGAACACATCTTCTTCCGACACATCTACAACATTCAAAAACCTCCTCCCTGCTTCCACCACTCCTTTCGTAAGATTCGACACACTGACTGACGAATTCCCCTGAACCAGCTGCAGCACATTTATTATAAAACACATAAACTCAGTTTTCGGGACAACCACCATTTCTACGCCTTTCACCTCTCTCACCACTCCCTTCCTTCCCGCAGCCTCATCCACCACCGTCTCTCTCCTACACATTTCACTCACTACTCAAACCGGTTTCACCTTAGCCACAGCCTCCGCATAAGATAAACCTTCCGCAGCCCTCACCTGCACCACCTCTCTCGCCACTCTTTGACTCTCACACCCCCTAAACGCAGTAGAGTGCCCCCCCACAATTCACACACTTCTCCGGAGTTTCCACCTGACATTCTTTAATATTATGATCTCCACACCTTCCACAGTGCCTCTCATTCCTGCATACTCTTGCCACATGTCCAAACTGCTGACACTTATAACATCTCAAAGACAATGCTACATAAGCTTTCACACAAAACCTCTGATATCCCAAATTCACCACCTCCGGACACTCCGCTCTCGCAAACCTCACTGCCACAGTTGTAGACACCACATTCCCATATGTATCTCTCCTCCCCAGCCTCCACGCCCCCACTATCCCCACCTCTGCCAGCTGCTCCTCCACCTCAGACATATTCACAGTCAACGGTACCCCATACAACACCCCCTTACACGACACACCACTCTGATCAAACACTCGCACCGCGCGCCTACCCAGACAACCCACCTCCAGTATCTTAGCCTTACTATCAGCACCCATCCCCTCCACCAACAACCGACCCCCAGACACCACTTGCACCCGAGTGACATTCCCCAAAACCTCTTTCAAGCACCCAGCAATCACCATCGGATTCTCCCCCTGAAATGTTTTCCCACGACTATCTGGCTTCAACACCACCTTCCACACACTGTCATACTGCATCTGCTCCTCCCCAGGCACACCGCTTCCTGAGGCCCCCAGGCCCTCCAAAATACACTTTTCCTGGGTCCCCGACCCTGAGATATCCCTAACCGTCCCCCCACCATCATTCTTTTGTGGAGACCTGCTGCGATGCTGCCCCTCATTTCCCCGCTTCCCCCCCTCTACAGATGTAGACTTCACAGTCAGTGTCCTCCCCCTTTTCTCCCCTTCCTCCACCGTGCCTTCATTTCAGCCTTCCCACCCCCCTTTTCCATTCTTACCACTTCCTCCGAGCACACTCTCCCCCTGCACCCTCCTAGACAGTCTGCTCTATTTCCTTAATCCCAGCTCCCTCCACCCAGACATCGCTCCGCCCTGCCTGAGTCCGCCCACTTCCTTTAGTTAAAGAGTTTATCTCCTCACACGCCTTCCGACGCGCCTCTTTCCCGCCCACCGCGACCGTTACTGGCGCTCCGCCATCTTTCTCATGACCAATACTTAATCTTTCTGTTAGAGCATTCCAACTACGCAGCTGACTCTGGGCTGAGAAAGGGGCTGGGTCCTAGTCCTGACTTGGATTCAAAGTGTTACAGACATTCCATTTGGAATCCAGTCAGTCACGCGTCATAACTGTCCTGGTGGCTGCGTGAAGTACTGGGTGCCTTTTATGTTCTGAAGAGTCAGAATGTCGGAGGAGGGAAAAGCAGTCCCTTGAAGTATCACTGGGGTTGCGCAGTTGTGTTGGCTGGGTTGGAACCAGTCAGTGGCTTGCAGGAAAGTTTAACCCGTTTTGTGATGCAGGCAACAAGGGGTCAATTGGCCCGGGAAAAGCTTGGTCGGGTCATACCTGCCCTTATTTGCTGAACTGGTGCAGGGAAGGTTTGGGCTGCCACTATTCAGAGCACAGTGTGCTAGGACGGGCCTGGGTATGCGTTTGGCAGGGCTGGCTATCGTACAGCATATGATTGCACAGTTTCATCGGTCCTGTTGGGTTTTGGGCTCTTGTGCTAGTGTCAAGGTATTAGCAATAGGCAGATGTTCACGGGACAGCATGGTGAACCCCGGGCAATCGTTTCCCACGTGTTATCAATGAGGGAGGACGATATTATTATTTGCTAAGGAATGGAATTTATTGGGAAACACAAAAAAGAGTATTATTATTATTTTTTTTCAAGTTACAAGGAACTTGTCGATACTAGTTTTGTATAGTCCAAACGGAGAGCACAAAAGACAAATAAGAAAGTGATGTGCAGATGTCCACACATTGATCTTGACCACAGACTGGAGATTTCCAGCCCACAAACAAATATTATTCTTCAGTAAGATGAAAGAGAGCAGAGCAGGTGACCCAGCCCCAGGGGCAGGAAACAACAGTGTCCCCACGGAGATGAAATTTCAAATCTAACTTGGTTATGTCCAGGAAGAAGAGGTTTAATGAAAAGGAAAACTGTGGCATTTAATCTTTTTTTGGTACATCCTACAGTTTATGAGAGCATTGTGAGACTATAACTGTGTAAATTAAGCATAATTATTTTTTAAAATAGAAGTCTTTGTTATTAGTTGTATAACTGTCATGTACATAAAGCTCCCTGCTGTAGGGAAGAAAGAACCGCACAAGTTACCTGGAGAGATTTTGCCATTGAAAGAACAAAACGAAATCAGTGGGGCGAACATACGATGTGCAGAATCAAATGCCGAACGTTACATCTGGGCTGAGCGAAAATCACTTTTGTCTGATATCTGGATTACTTAGAACAAAATTAGAGAAAATTAAGATCAACTGAAGAGCAGCAAATTAAGGTGGAATGTAATTTAAAGAATAAGCAGTCGATGCAAGCTTTCATTGTCATCCCCCCAGTGTCCACGCAATTAAAATAGAAATTGAAATGGAAGAATCTAAACTTGTAAATATCTGCAGCTAATGATTTTACCTTTGTAGCTATCTCCAAGTTGAAAGTTGCAAGGAAGCGGTTAAAGCAGTTCTTGAGTTGGTTTCTCTCATCTACCTCTTTTTGCATGGGGTATTTATTTTTTCCTCAAATGTTCATTTTGTTCTACGAGAAGTCATTGGTCTGGTAATATTCTTTTGCATTTTTATCCATAACAGTCTCAAACTAAATAGGAACTCCCAACTGAAAATCTGAGGATTGGATGAATGATGTTGCTTGTAAATAGCCAGATTGCCAGTGACAAGTAGAATGTGTAATGCACTAGTAACATTTGGAGGGTTTCTTAAGTTTCCTGAATGGTCATGATTTTTATTTAAGGGAGTCATTTTTGTAAATGTAATACCTGTTGGTGTTTATAGCACTCATGCTGGAAGTCTTTAAATACATGTCATGGTATAAGAATATTTAAGTGTATGGCCTTCATTCCGAGTTTGGTGATATAAATGGGTGGTAAATTCACAGAATTACCTTTTCCGTAAATACGTCCAGTGGAATTACCACCACATTAGAGGAGGACGGGTGTGTGCAGCAACCATCGGCAGTAACAGTAATTTCGCCTGCCAGAATTAACTTCAAAATCCACTACCAAGTGGTAATTCTGCCAATATTTGGCAGAAATACTGTTACCGTCAAAGAATTTGGAGAAATTAGCACTAACGCCGTCAATATTTGGCAAAATAACAGTTTGGTAATTTCTCCAAATTCGTTGACATTAACAGTATTTTTCCCAAATTTTGCCAGAATTAGCGCTGGCGTCATAAATGAAACAAGAAGCAGCCCTTTTTTTAAAACATAATCCATTCAAAATCACGCATTTCCTGCAGCTGTCCAGGGGTGAAAGAGGGTTGAAAATATCTGGTGGAAAGGGAAGAAGCAGCATTCCTGTAACACGTCTTAGGAAGCCCAAGTCTGAGCTGAAGGTTTTTGACGTAGGAGGTTGTGGCCCATTCTGAGGAGCTGTATGGGGTACGGAGCAAATAATCTACATGGGACAAAATGGCAGTAGTGGGGACACTTATTTTATTTATTTCATTTTTTGATAGCACCCAAACCCCAGAAGTATAACAGTGCTAGGTTACATTGGTAGGTAGAGACAGTAGGTGAGGACAGTCATTGGGTAACATTAGACTGTGGATCATGCAGTACAGTACACCTGGTTAGAGTTTGGCATTAAGCAGTGGTACATTTAATACAATTAGAGTGGTCGGACAGCCATTAGGTATACTTGTTGAATAGTAGAGTTCTGAGTTGTTTTATAGAAAATTATGTAGGAGGGTTCTTTTTGGAGGCAATGTGGGAGAGCATTCCAGAGAGAGCGGGCAATGAAGGTGAAGCTAGCTTCTTCTGCTCTTTGTCTGGTGAATCTGGGTGTAGCGAGTGCGAGGAACGTGAAGTAGCGCATGCAGTGGGGATTAGGTTTGTTCAAGATGCATTTGGTGAGGTAAGTGGGAGCGCTGTTATGAATGCAGCAGTGAGTGATGGATGGGGTTTTAAATTCAATGTGTGCCTTAATGGGCAGCCTGTGAGCTTCGTGTCTCACAAGAGAGATATGGTCAGATCTTTTTAGGCCCCAGACAGCCCAAAGGGCGTTATTTTGGATTAGTTGGATTAGGTTTTTAGAGGATGTTCCTGCAAGGATGGCATTGCAGTAATCCAATTTACTGCCGATGATGGCCCTCACCAAAGTAAGCCAGCTGTCTGGGGTTAGGAACTTTCTAGAGAGCTTGATAAGTTTGGTGGAGTAGGCTGCAGAGGAGGCAACGGCTTTGACATGCTTGTGAATGGGGAGTTCGGAGTCAAGGTGGACTCCTAGGGTTTTTACAGAGCTAGATACATGGGTGATGTTTCTGTTGATGGAGAAGGAGACAGAGACAAAGGCAGGGTCTAGGTGTTAAGTCGGTGTGGGGAGCCAACAATGAGGAGCTCTATATTGTAATGAATCAGGCATAGGTGGTGGGTGGTCATCCACGCCTGAATGATTGAATGTGCTGTAGATCCAGTTGATGTTAGAGGAGTCAAGGCTGTGGTTACCTGTGAGTTTCAGGAGTATTTGCATGTCGTCGGCAAAGTTGGTGTAGGGGATTTCGAGGCCATCTAGATGATCAAAGAGGGGCTTGGTATACATATTATATAATGTGGGAGAGAGGCATGAATCTTGAGGAACCCCTGTAAGGGATGGGAAGGAGCTAATCCAGTTGGTTGCTTCATTAGAGAGGTTAACAGTGAAGGTGAGATGGTGGTACAGGATATCATGGTTCACCAGGTAAAATGCTGAGGATGAGGTCAAAGAGGAGTAGGATGGCAAGGTCACCTGCATCACGCATAGTGTCTGGCTAAATTCTAAGGTCAGGGAGAGCAGACTCTGTGATTTGCCTAGGTCTAAAACCAGATTGGCGTGTGCCTAGAAGGTTATGGTTTTTTAGGTAGGGTTGGAGTTGTGTATGAGCAGTGTGGTCCAGGATTTTAATTAGGTAGGTAACAGTCGTCATGGGATGGTAGTTTGTGGGGAGGGTGGGATCAAGTGTTAGCTTTTTGAGGAGAGGGGTGACTCATGCTTCTTTTATGAAGTTAAGCACTATAGTGGATTCAAAGGAAGCATTGATAAATTTAGCGAGAGATTCTGCGTACATTTTAATACTGTGTCATGGGCAAGTGTCTCCCTTGCAGTTGGAAGTTTTTGGATGAGAAATGGTAGTGATCACTTCAGCTAGAGTCAGATGGGGGAAGTGGAGGGGGGCACGGACAGCTCGGAGGGTGCAGATGAGACAGTGGCGGGCATAGTGTTAGGAGGGAGCAAGGCTTTTTTTGTGATTGTTTTCTCTCTGAGGTTATGGGTTTTGTTGGCAAGCACAGACTGGACCAGGCTTTGTCTTTAGAGATGCTCTCAATGGGCGTAGCTAGCAATTCAAGCTCTCAAGATTTTAAAGAGTTCTCTGTTATTCGAGCTGTCTTTACTGATTCTATGATATGATATGATATGACATTTATAGCGTGCCGATACACAAGTATTTCAAGGTGCGACGAAGCAAGGGATGGGGAACAGAGGGAAGACAGACAATGATCTTACTAGGCCAGATGTCATTCAGATGGCGCAAGTGCAAGGGAAGGGAGAAAGAAAAGTCCGGGGGGGGGGAGTGGAGTACAAGGGATAATAAAATAATAACAACATCAAATAAACAAGGAACGGCCAGCTGGTGGCAAGTGCAGGGTGAGTGCAGACATAAGTGCTGGTTTGGGGACTGTAGGGATACAGAAAACAGTCTCCAGGTGGAGGGGTTGCCAGGAAGGCAGCGCAAGCATGCAACTGGCAGGGCTTGGGGCCGAGATCTGATGGGTGGACAGGTAACCCATGCAGTTTCAGTATCAGCCAGGACTTCAGCAGGGGAGAGGGCGAGAGAAAGCAGAAGCAAAGAGGAAGGTTTTTAGGTGCTTACAGAGGGAGGACCCACCCGAGAGAGATATCTACCGCCAACTGGTTGCTTGGAGAAGCAAATGACCCTGAGGCGGATGAGCGAAGAGCTCGAGAGGGAAGATATTTAGGAAGAGAGAGTTGAAGGTATTGAGTCCCAATGTCCCAGAAGGCCATGTGGACGATGCAGAGGGTTTTGAACTTAGTCCTCGCAGCCAATGGGAGCCAGTGCAGAGATTTCAGTCCTGGAGAGATACGATCCCTGGGCTTGAGACCAAGGACAAGTCTTGCAGTCCTGTTCTGGATAAGTTGCAGAGGGCATAGAGTAGAAGCAGGCAGATTTAGAAAGAGGCTGTTGAAATAGTCCAGCCTGGAGAGAACTAGATCTCTGGAGACAGTGAGCTTCTGGGGGAAGGAGAGGAAAGGAAGAATACCTCTGAGGAGGTGCAGCTGGTAGTGTGACTTCTTAGAGATGTCAGAAATGTGAGGGGAGAAAGAGTGTGGAGTCGAAGATGAGCCGCAGGTTTTTAGCCTCACAGGTGGGAGCAGGAAGAGGGCCAAGAGAGGCCAGCCAGAGAGCTATAGGAAAGGAGGGAGTGGGTGTGCTGATGAGGAGAATCTCAGTCTTACTGGCATTAAGGCAGAGGCCATTGGCGGCACATCACTCCTGGATAGCAGGCAGACAGTCAGAGATGAGGGACGGGGAAGAGGTGGCCGAAGGTAGCCTGAAAATGAGCTGGGTGTCATTCGCGTAGCACTGAAAGTTGGGGCATAGAGCAGCAATGCAGTGGGCAAGGAGTGCCAGGCATTGGTTGAACAGCCAGGGAGAGAGGTTAGACCCCTGCGGGACACCACAGGTAGAGAAAAAGATAGCAGAGAGGAAGGACCCAAGTTGGACCTGGGAGGGTTGGTCAAAGAGGAAGGAAGTCAGCCACGCCAGGGCATGACCGGTGATACCTAGGTTATCACAGAGACACTTTAGCAGGATGGAATGGTTGACAGTGTCAAAGACAGAAGAGAGATCAAGCAAGATGAGGACACATGGGGTGTTAGAGTCAAGGTTTGAGAGCAGGTCTTCATGGATTTTCAGGAGAGCAGTTTCTGTGCTTCTGGCAGCTCTGAAGCCAGACTGGCGGTCATGAAGACAACCAACAGATTCAATGTGGAGATTGAGCTGGGAGATGGTCAGTTTCTCCAGGAGCTTGCCCAGGAAGGGAGTGATGGAGATTGGGTGATAGTTGGCTGGGCAGGAGGGATCAGCAGAGGGTTTCTTAAGAAAAGGGTGCACAAGGGAGTGCTTCATGGGGGATGGAAAGACTCCAGTGGCGAAGGAGTGGTTGAAGAAGTCAGCCATGGAAGCAGCCAGAGTGTCAATGTGGTCCTTGATGGTTTTGGAGGAACAGGGGTGAACCTGTTTTGACGAGACTTTCATAGATCGGATTTGTCTAGAAACCTCATCTGCGGAGAACAGGGAAAAAGCAGAGAAGGAGGGAGGAGGAGTGGCTGCAGAAGGGCCAGAAGAAGAGCAGGGAGTATAGGGAGGGAGGGGAGAGGAGGAGAGTGAGGACAGGATGTCCTGGGTTTTAGAGATGAAGTGAGAAGCCAGTGCTGTGCAGAGGGCCTGGGAAGGGACAGGAGAAGTAGAGACTGCGGCAGGATTGGCCAGTTCCTTGCAGATTTTAAAGAGTTCAACCGAGTTATTAGATGCTGCCGAGATGCAGGCTTGGATATGAACTCTCTTCTTGGTGAGGACGGAGAGCCGGTATTGCCTTTGGAGCAGGCTGCAGGCCAGTTTGTCAGAGGATGTACAAGAAGCACGCCATTTCCTCTCAGCCACCCTGCACTTTCGTTTAAGGGTGACGAGCTCTCAGTCATACCAGGAGTTGCACTTGGCTTTGGGCTTCAGGTGGATCCTCATGACAGGGACAAGGATATCAAGAGTATCAGATATAGCAGAGTGGAGCGTGGAGAGGGCTGTGTCAGGGTGAGAATCGGCCAAAGGGGGGGTGAGAAAGTGGTGGCGAAAGCCTCAACTGATATGTGCTTCATGGGTCAGATGACCGAGAAGGTGGGTGGCAGTGATGGAAGTGGCTTGGCCTGTGGGGTGGAGAGTGTGAGATGGGAGGAAAGAAGAAAGTGATCGCTCCAGGAGAGAGGAGTGGTGAGAGGGACAGAAAAGGCAAGGTCTGAGGAGATCAGAATATCCAGAGTGTGCCCTGCAGAGTGAGTTGGGCCAGAGGGGAGAATAGTGAGTGAGAGAGAGTCGCAGAGGTCGCGAAGTAGTCCAGAGGGAGGACAGGAGGCATCCAGGTGGATGTTGAAGTCTCCAAGAAGGAGGAGTTGAGTGGTCGAGGCCGGGAGTGAGGAGGAGAGGTCCGCCCACTCAGAGAGGAAGGAGGAATTCTGACCAGGTGGCCGATAGATAGTAGCCACAGTAAAGGAATGGCTAGGGGAGAGAGAGAGCCTTCAGACGAGGCATTCAAGAGAGGAATAGGCCTGCGTAGGGATGACAGAGGCAGGAATCCACTTGGGGAAGATCAGGGCTACAGCCCCTCCGGAGCGGTTGGACTTGGGCATAGAGAGTATCTTGTAGCCATCAGGGAGGAGCGTGTTAAAGCTTCTGACAGAGCTGGCCGTGAACCATGTCTCAGTGAGACCAAGGACATCGAGGTCAAGTTCTTCCAGAAGGCAGCAGATGTCAAAGGAGTGTTTGATAGCAGAGCGAGAGTTAAGAGTGGCTATGTGGAGAAGATTGCCATCCTTGAAGGACTTCCGGGGAGGGGTACAGATCAGAGGTACACCCTGCAGAGGTGTGGAAGGAGCCCAGAGGGGGGCAGAGAGAGAATGAGAGGGCACGGTAGCTGAGGAGGAGGCTGCGCGGGAGGCGAGGAAGCTGTGGAGGGGGAGAGGGGACAGCAGGAGAAGAAAGGAAACTGATGAGGCACGGGAAGCGTCTATCAAAAAGGTGAAGGTTGGCCTGAGGGCCTTGGACCAGGACGGTCCCATTAGGACAAACATTAATGATGACCTTAGAGGAATGGAAGGAGGCCAGGAGGGCATGCCACCGGGTGCCACCCTTAATGGGCGAAGAAGAGAAAGGAGAGAGCTCAGAGATCATATGTCGGGTTCATAGGTCTGGCGAGGGAAAAACAAAAAGGATGTTGGTGAGAGTTTCCTTGGAGGAGGCACTGGTATAGGTGTCGGCGATAGGGAGGCCTGGGTTGGAGACCAGGATGTCCTTTTTAAACTTCTTCCTACCAGATTTCGTGAAGAGGGCAGGATAGTCAATAGAGAAGCAGTTAAAGAAGATAGGAGAGACAGAGAGCACCATAGAGTAGGTAGGGAGAGGGTGGAAGGGAGAGGGGAACCTAGGCAAGGGGAAGGGCAGCTGTGCAGGGTGCAAGCAGACGAGACAGGGAGAGCCACGAGGGTTGAGCAATAGGACAAGATGACAACACTCAGAATTAAGGAACTATCCAAATGCACGTTTAAGACAGGGGGGAAAAAACCACCACAAAATAAAAAATAAAAATACCTAAGTTTGAGAATCCTGAATGGAGGGAGAAATGCCTAGGTTTCACAATGCAAATTCAAGTACTATTATTGTAGGTGCAGGATTTGGTGATTACGATTAAGGGTTTGTAGAATTTGGCAGTGGCGAGGAAAACCTCCTTGTGGGGTGTTGATGTTTTTTTTCTACATAAATGGTTATGTCACAACCCTTACCCGAAGCCCCCCTGGCCTACCCATGGGCGAGTGGGAGCCTTGACCCCAGTCTCCTCTAAATCCCAACCAAGGCCTTCATGGGGCCAGGCTCATACTTAATAATGAGTTTGTGCTTGGGAACTACTTTTTGTTACTGTCATTCAATGTGGAAGCATCCGCAGAATCAGGCTTCTTGGAACCTGGCTTGCAGAAGGATGGTTTGGGTGTGGCACCTTGGAACTCTTTTACCTGGACTTCTTTCTTGATGCTATTTAAACCACTCCCGACTGGACTGACACGCTTCGCGTTAGTTTGCAATACTGCAATGTGATGCTCACCGCGTTCAGTTTCAGCCACGAACCTCGGATAAACAGCATCTGCAGGAAAAGAAAGAAGACATTGTTAGAAAAGGTTGCAGCTTACCTGAATTCCATCATTAGCGGTTCTCAGCTCTTCCAACCAGCATCCAGGAACCAGCGCTCCTTCGGATCGACGGACCTGCAGAAAGGGAAAGACAAGGCTTTAGACATTTTACACAGTTAACGAACTCCGCCAAAAGGCTTACCTTCCCACTCGCACTTCATTCCGCAACATCTCTGGAATTCTACACTCCGGCGGAGCACCGCGACCTGTGAAGACAAAAGATAACAGGTTAGCAAAGGCAAGGCACCTTAGCGCTGCGTTAAGTGCCAACTCGCCCATCTAGGTGCTCCAAAAACGCTAATACTTAGCAGCGAACCCCGAATCCAATCTTTGCCACGAATTGGACTTCCACGTACCTAAGGAAGAGAAAAAAGACATTGTTAATTCCAGAAAGGCATGCTAGGACAGTAAAACATCATAGCAATAAGACCTACCTGAAAGACTCACGTCGGGCCGGCATCAGTGAAGTAACTCGATCGCCATTGCCCGCAAAGCACCACGCGCCCCTGCCGAGACAGCAGGACGGAGAACCCGCCAACATCAAGAACAAGGTGAGAGGAAGCCCAGAGGGACCGCAGACATACCGGGTGGTGGGAGGCTGTTAATCCCAGTTACCCCGTCCTAAACATTGTTTACCTGTATTTCTGGCAGGATTCTTCCGCTGGTCACTACTGGGCATCGCAGGTAGGGATACCTGGACACCGATTGCTGGGTGGCGCCCCCGTGGATCCAGGTGAGCGTAACAGGTTAGGATAGGTGCCATGAGTGAGGGGATGTCGGTCTCTGGAGAACTAAGGTTGCTGGGTTGGCGATAGAGAAGGATGATGTTCCTAGTGGTTTGGGGGTTGAGTTAAATTTTAGCAAGTAGTATTTCATAGCCTGGTATGCGGGGTATGTTGGAGATCCTGATAGGGAGAGAGGATTTATTCATGATTGCAACTCTGCTGCCTATGTTGGCTAGTCTGTCTTCTCTGAGGATGGAGTAACCAGTAGGTATGGCGAGGGATAGTGATGGACCTGCTCAGTCATGGAGCCATGTTTTGGTAATGGCAAGAAGGTCGAGGTTATGCTTGAGTATGAGGTCATGTATATCTGGTACGTGAGCGCAGAGGGAGCGTGCGTTAATGCATTTGCAGGAAAGATGGTTGGGAATGGGCTTGGTGGCTTGAATGGGTGGGCTGATATGGTTGAGTGGCTGGAGTTTAGCCGGGATGGTGGGGTAAAAGCAGTCTTGGGCGGAAGTTTGGTAGGTGCACCAGGTCTTCTCTGTGAGTAGGTTAGGTGTTTTGGAGTGTGAGTCCTGGATCTGAGGTGTTTTAGTCTGTCTGGTGCTGTGCAGGCTTGGGGGTTGTTACTCTGTAGGGTGGCGTCTGTCCTAGAGATTATGGGTGTGATGGCAGTCAACTAATCATGGGTTTTCAGAGCTTGTGGTGCACAGGGGATGTCTTTTGGGAGGGCAGGGATGGATGGCGCATGGGTAGAAGAGCCCATCTGATGGTGCTGGGGCAGACAGTGTGTGGGGTTGGGCAGGCTGGTGTCAGGGATGCTGTGGCACTCAGCATGACTAATGGGGGAGGTTGTGGTGGTGCAAGAAGTGTCGAAGTGGAGGGCGCTGGGTAAGGGCCTGGGCCATGGGACTGCATGAGTCATGGGTGTAGGCACTGTGGTGGGGTAGTTCCCCTTTGCTTCTCAACATTGAAAGTTTGGACATTGGGATCTGAGAAGATGCAGGAAGGTGTGGCAGGGCTGTATCGTAGGTGACTCAAGAGTGGTGGCGGCTTCATTAAGGTAGTGTGCAGTGTCAGAGCGGGACATATGATAAGGCACAGACGTTTCAGCAGGGGTGGCATCAATGAGCATTTCATTAGGCGGCAACAGCATATTCGAGCAGAATCCCATAGCATGCGAGGCAGCAATGTCAAAAGGCAAGCGAGCAGGGCAGGAGCTATGCATACTACAAAGCACACGTCGAACGATGGGGGTGGGCCCCATAAACATTTCATTAGGCTGTGACAGCATATTAGGGCAGAAACCCACAGCATGCGAGACAACAGTATGAAAGAGCGGGCGAGCAGGGTATAGGCTGGGCATTCGACATGGCACAGTTAGACTGGTGGGCATCATAGGTAGAGCATTAGGAGCTGGCATCAGCGCAGGGGAGTTTTCTGTGACTGGCGGGGTGAGGGGCAGCAGCATTAGGCTGAGTAGGAGCATAGTGCGCATGGTAAAGCGAAACAGGTAGAGTGTTTGCTGCAGTTGGCAAAAAGTTGTTCTTCGGGTGATCAGAGATCATAGTGGCAGTTTTAGAGGTGCGGGCTGTCAGCGGGGTGTGAGATTGCACTCATGTTCCTTGGCGCTGCAGACGCCACTTATAGCACTTGCAGTGGGGGTTGCAGGAACCTCAAAGGCAATATCGGCACGGTTGGAGGGTTCTGTGAATACGGGCTTAGGTGCGTTGCTGCAGTAGGCATTTGGTGGTGTAACGCAGATTGCTATGACCTGTGTGAAGAGCCTCAAGAGTTTCAAGGGGGTCATTGTGCGACCGGGGTGTATGGGGGGCTGCGGGGCCACCAGCATAAGTTGAAGCAAGGGGGATGGGTGATCCAGATATCGGTGTAGAGAGGCTGCTCACAGAGTGCACATAGGCTGGCTTACCTTTACAATGAACACCTGTGCGGACGCTGCTGGGCAGAAGAGAGCGCACAGTCCTCAATGGAATCAGGTTGCAGTGGTTTGGGGTCTGGAGCCAGGCACCCAGGACCAGACGGGCACTGACAGGAGTCAGCCTTGCTAGTGGGCCTTCCGTTGCAGGGCCTGCCGGCAGAGCCTACCAGCTCTTGTTTGTTGCAGCGGATCACAGTCAGAATGAGGCGGGAGCATTGTAGGAGCACCGAGGAGGGTCATCAGTATACACGGTGGCTGCCATCTTTAGATACATCGAGGATCCGGAATAGGGACTGCAATCAGCAATGTTTATTCCATTGTTGTAATAAAGGCAGGATTCTTTGGCAAAGTTTGAGGATAAGACAAGTTGATTTTCTTACATGAGGCTTGATTCCAATTTAGGTGGGATTTTGGTGGCAGCTCAAGGCGCACAGTGGACGCTTGGATTAGGCTGCTGGCATCATGGTGGGGATCACGTAATGCCTGGGTCTTTCTGCTGGCATCATGGTGGAGGGTTGATGGAGGTTTCTTCCTCGTGAGGGCTGCTTCCAAGGGAGCTGTGGCAATGCTGGCACAACATCAACAGACACAGCAGCCACAGGCGGAGGCACCGTTCAGCCCATTAAGATCACCCTATGGGAGGAGACAGGGAGTTCCATCCTCCATATGGCTGGCCTGGAGGGCATAGGTGCAGCTGAGTTTGGTGCCGGAACACCTGCAGACCTTGGTGAGTAAAGGTTTAACCTACTGAAAAGTACCTAACCCATATACAGTGGGAAGCCTCATATTGTTGCCACCATTGCACATGCACAATGTTCACCCTCAATCCAGCAGCACCAGCAGTGCCAAAGAAAGGCCGTAGCCATACACATTGACATGCAGATAAACATATAATGTCAGCAAATGTCCAAAAGCAATATTGCACATGGTGCACCATTTGACCTGCTGTGTCCATTAGATCTCCAGTACCACCCAGTAACCACGGCTCCACTCACTTTTACGCATGTCTACAGAAAACACAATGGAGAGACTGCCATGTGATGCACAACTTACATCACATGGTTCCATCTAATGTCTGTCAGACATGCATAATGCCATTGGCAAGAAGCAGCTCCAACAAGGGCAATGCAAGATCAAACACACATCATTCAGGAGGCGCAACACGACAAGCCTCAAGTAATGTTTGGCACAGCATTCCCAGCACCCACATTAGGCCTGCAGGTTCTCCACATACATTGTGTAGACAAAGACTATAACCCTGTCAGTGTTTGCACAGGCCCACCTGTGCATGAAATACAAACGGCAAACCCCACATCATACCATCGCAGCAGGGTAAATGTGCATGTAGGGCAGAATGCCACTCACAGAGAGCCCATGTTAACAGCAAAACACGGTACCAAATGAGTGACATACAGCATCTATCAATGAGACAAAAAGCATTGAATAGACTGTACTGTAATTTAAAAGTGAAGTGGCAGCATCTCACATCTCTCCCAACAGGCAGTGATGGCATGCAAGCAGCAGATGAGTGTTATGTGAATGCCTATTAAATGTACAGAGCTGTGACAATATATGGTACAATGTTATGTGAAGAGCTTGCCCTGTGAGGTAAGAACATTCTGGTGTTAGAACCTCTATGCTCTTGTTGTTGCTTAAAGTTAATCAGTTGGTGAAGGCTGCTCTACAGGTTGGGGGTCTTTATTACTTGTCTTGTTATATGGCAATAAACTTAACAAGGAACTCAGCTGGTGTGGTTATTGGCACAACATTGGCAACGAGGATGGGATATTAGAGGCCAGCACTGCCCCTCTGGCCCTGATCCTGTTTCCCAAGACCCCCGACCAGCAGCCTAAGCAGAGTGCCGTCGGCCTCCGTGGCTAGCCGCCGCCACATCACATCTTTGGAACCTAGGAGCTTTGCCTAACATCCTTCCAGATCGTGATCCCCTACTTTTCCAACGCTCTGGTGGGCTGGGGAAATGGCACCGAGAGATTGACCTCTCTCGGGATCGGCGGCGCTGAGGAGCGGAATGGGAGCCAGGGAGACGGCGTCAAGGGATGAGAAATCCCTCTCTGGAGTGGCCCCAAGGAGCGGAGCCGCTAGAGCCGGAGTCGGAGGAGTGTCCCACTCTCTTTTGGAAGCGGTGAGTCGGGACTGAAGGGAAGCCAGGAAACAGAGCTCAGGGGAAGCCGCCGCGCATCTGGCAACCGACGCGGAACGAGGCTTACCTTCGCCCGCTCCTAAGAGAGGAGCTGAGGGGAAGCCGCCGCACGTCTGGCAGCTGACGCGGAACGAAGCTTACCTTCGCCCGCTCCTGCGGGTGTCTTAAGCCTGCCTCCTCCATCCCGCTGTATTTGCTGGGACGGGATCGCTGCACCACTTCCGTGTTTGGAGGTGGGAACCCAGAGACAAGTGAGAGACTTCCTCACCCCCTGCTCCTCCCTCTGAATATCACGTGAAGGGTCACGTATATCTTGTTGCCGCTACGTGTGGATTGGTGAGTCCGGAGAGAGCCCTGATGCCGCCAGCCCCCTGAACAAAATATCAGCGCCGCACACCCGCCCAGGGCCCCGAGGGGAAGGCGGTCCAAATGTGCATTTGCAGCTTACTTTAATTGATGTTCTTCGTGAGCAGTTGCATGTGATTGGAAGCCACAGGTGAGGAGAAAAAGGAGTGCTGGAGTTGTCTGTGGTTGAAAGAGATATTTTGGGGTCTGCTCCCTGCTGTGGACATAGTGTCAAGTGCTCTGGGGAATCAGCACGAACACATAAAGGAGCCACCACCTAGACAGTCAGACACCATACAGTTGGAGAAATGGCTCTGTCAGGAGTACTTGGTCCTCAGGTATTCATGCCCACACCAGGGGTTCCGAGGATCAACTGGGCTCCCTGGAAAAAGGGATTTTTGCATTACGTTAAGGCCACATGTGGGAATGGCATGTCTATAGAACGCAAGGTTGCCATGCTGATGCATTTTCCTGGATATGAAGGCCAGAGAATCTATGATACTCTCCCTGATGCCTCAGAGTTAGATTTGGAAGATGGAGCGACTGATTTCGATTTAGCGTTAGCTAAACTAGATAAGCACTTTGAAGCCAAAATAAGCACTGTTCTGGAAAGGTACCATTTTGGTATGAGGTACCAACATGAAGGCGAGTCAGTGGAGGATTACGTTACTGCTTTGAGACATTTGTCCTTAAATTGTAAGTTTGGAGTGGGATTGGACGAACACATAAGAGACCAATTTATGCTGCACTGCTCCAAAGACAAAATACGTGAGGAGGTGTGGCTCAAAGACGATCCCAGTTTGGAGGAAGTGATTGGGATGGCTAAAAGAATTGAACATACTTTGCAGTGTGTTGCCAAATTATCTGTTAATGTACCCAAGGTTGTCCAAAACACAGAAGTGTTGAAGGTGGGTGACAAAAAGAAGGATGGTACTAGGGAGAAAAAGAACCATAAAGTGAAACCATCTAAGCAGTATGGTCACAGTCAAAGCAAAGGGAGTGTGAGTGATCCAGGTAACAAACGGCCCCAGAAAGATAGTATGCAAGGGGGTATGCAAGGAGGAACCAAGAGAGATGATAGGTTTTTGTTTCCGGTGTGGGAGCGCACACCATTTATCCTCTTCTCCCATGTGCCCTGGGAGAAGAACAAACTGTAGCATTTGCAAGAGGTGGGGTCACTTTGAAAACTGTTGCAAAAATTATCGCATAGGCGGTGGGAAAGGCATAATGTTGATTGATAAAAATGACACAATTTCGTCAGAAGAAGGAGATATTTCATAGAATGAGATTGTTACAGTGAATATGGTTGATTGTTCAGATGGTGATGATTGTGAACATCCTGCTGCGTGGGTTGAAGTGAATGGTCATCAGGTGAAGATGTTGGCTGACTCCTGCTCAAAAATCACCCTGATGTCCAAGATGGTTTATGAAAACATAATTGCAGGGTCAGTAGCAGATTTGAGTCCCTCAGATAAGAATCCAGGAGGTTACAATGGTAGTAGAATTAAGATTTTAGGATGCTGCAAGACCCAATTTAAATTCAAGAGTAGAACAACCCATGGAAAGATTTATGTTACTGAAAAGGGTGAGACTCTCCTTGGGTGGAGGGAGCAGAGGGGGCTGGGCATCAAGCTGGACGCCAACAGCAAGGAACAAGTTCTAAATGTATCCAACAGTGACATATTGAGTAAAAATGCCTATAAAGGACAAGATACGGTTGCTAAATATCCTGAAGTTTTTGGCAAGGGAGTAGGTTGTTTCAAAGGCATGCTACATAAAATAGTGGTAAAAGAGGGTAGTGTGCCGGTTGCGGCCAAGCTAAGGCCTTTGCCATTATCAATGCGCACAGCCGTGCGCGAGGAATTGATCAAGTTGGAAAAAGAGGGAATAATTGAGCCTGCCAAGGCCTTTGAATGGATTTCCCCGGCGGTAGTAGTGAAAAAGGGGAATGGTGATTTGAGAGTCTGTGTGGATTTAAGAGAACTTAATCGTTGTGTAGTTGCTGATCGTCATCCGCTGCCCAATATGGGAGAGCTCCTTAGTCGCATAGGTAATGCAAAATTCTTCGCCAAGTTAGACATGGCGAGCGCATACCACCAGATAAATTTGGATGTGGAGTCCAGAAAACTCACTGCTTTTATTACGTATGAGGGAATTTACCAGTTTCGCCGCATGCCTTTTGGATTAATATCTGCATCCTCAGTGTTCCAAAAGGTTATGGATAAGCTATTGAAGAGCATAAGTGGAGTATGGTGTTTCCAGGATGATGTGTTGATTTGTGGAAACAGTGAGGAGGAATTGAAAAAGAGGGTTGAAACTGTTCTGGAGATCTTTAGAGAAAGGGGCATTACATTGAGGGGCAAAAAATGTGTTTTCTCAACAAGTGTAGTAGAATATCTAGGTCATGAGATTTCAGAGGAAGTCTTAAGGCCCAAAAGAGATCTTGTGGATGGTATTGTGAAGATGCAACCACCCAAAAATAAGGCGGAATTGAGGTCGTTCCTGGGAACAATTGAGTTTTACCATAGATTTGTGGAGAACTATGCAGATAGTGTAACTGCGTTGAGGGCCATTTTGAAGAAAGGAGCAGAGTTTGTGTGGAGTGAGGAATGCGATCGGGAGTTCAATAATATTAAAAAAAAGATTGACATGGCAAAGCCGTTGGGTATGTTTGACACTAGAAGGAGAACCGTTCTCGCTGTAGACGCCAGTGATACTGGCATAGGGGTGGTCATGTCACAGCTGGAAGCGGATGGTAGTGAGGTAATTGTTTTACATGCCTCCCGTATGTTGAAAGGTGCAGAACTTAACTATTCTGTTTTGGAGAAATAGGCCCTGGCATGTCATTGGGGTATAGAAAAACTAAAAATCTTTGTGTGGGGACAAGAATTTACTTTGAGAACTGACCATAAACCATTGAAGGCCATTTTTAAAACGAAGGGACTTGACAAAGTGTCAAGGAGAGTTGCCTGTTGGGTGACTAGGCTACAATGTCACAAATTTGTTATAGAAGTTGTCTCGGGTAAAGACAATGTACGGGCTGATCATGCGTCCAGAGTAAGGACAGAAGAAGGGAAGGAAGAAGTTGTTGAGATGGAAAATATGTTTTTTGTAACTGTAGAAGGGATCATACAAAAAGATGAATGGACCAAAATATTGGAGTCAAATGAGATGTGGAAACGGATAGTGAGCTTCGTCAGGGAGGAGTGGCCAGAAAAAAGATTGTTGTCCGGTGAGGAAAGAGCATTGTGGGAGGTAAGATTTGAACTGTCTGTTAAAGATGGGCTGGTGTATCGGTGGGATAAACTGGTTGTTCCATATTGTTTGAGGGAAAGACTTGTGAAAACTGCTCATCTAGGTCACATAGGAACATATAAAACCAAAGAGATAATTAAAGCCGACTACTGGTGGCTGGGTTTGGAACGAGAAATTGAGAGAATTGTTGGCAATTGTGCTGATTGTATCAGATCGGGGAAGAATGTGTCGGCTGTGCCACAGCCAATGAGGAAGGTTCAGCCACCAAAGGGTGTGTGGCAAGATGTTGCAATTGATGTTTTGTGTCCTGTCGAGATGGGAATGGGGCGAGGTAGATTCATCCTTGCTTTAGTGGACACATTTTCAAGATGGACTGAATTTAAAATATTGAGAGATGTAACATGTCCGCATGTTGTGGATTTCCTGTCTGGGTTATTTGAGAGGGAGGGGTTGCCTAGAAGTGTACTGACAGATAATGGTCCGCAATTTGCTGGGAGATTGTTTGAAGATTACTTAGTAAAGTGTGGTATAAAGCACAAGAGATTTGCTCTATATTATCCACAAGGAAATGGTATGATTGAGAGGGTGAATCGATCCATAATGGAGGCTATCAGAGGAGCAAATGCATGTGGTTTCGATAAAAAGGTGGCAGTGAAAGAACGATTATATGTTTTGCGAATGGCGCCGTGTGCTGAAACTGGTGCCAGTCCTTTCGAATTGATGAGAGGTCGCAAGGGTAACACAATGCTGTCACCTGCCTGGCTGGGGAGAGCGAGAGAAACCAACATTGTTGTGGATGATGTAAGAAGAAGGATGAACATCCGTAAGGATAAATGGGTAAAAAAGGTGAACGAGAGGTGGGAGACCTCGTTAGGATAAGGAGAGCTGTGATACCTAAAAAGGGAGATCTTCTGTACTCAGATCCGGTGAGGGTCACCCAAGTATTCGAAAATGCTGTGAGACTGGAGAGTGGGCAAGTGTGGAATTTGTCCAGAGTAGCGAAATTGAAGAAGTAAGAAATTCATATGTTAACATTGCCATGACATGATCTCTTGATTGTAGATCCATTTGAATGATGTACAAAGTTCTGTTTATTTTTCTGTTTTCTTTTGTTTAATAAGGGAGGGGGTGTGTTATGTGAATACCTATTAGACGTACAGAGCTGTGACAATATATGGTAGAATGTTATGTGAAGAGCTTGCCCTGTGAGGTAAGAACATTCTGGTGTTAGAACTTCTATGCTCTTGTTGTTGCTTAAAGTTAATCAGTTGGTGAAGGCTGCTCTAGAGGTTGGGGGTCTTTATTACTTGTCTTGTTATATGCCAATCAACTTAACAAGGAACTCAGCTGGTGTGGTTATTGGCACAACAATGAGGGGCCCAGTACATCCTCTGACCACACAGCAAAGGACATAGGCCGGGAATCTGCTATTTGGGCACAATTAGCAGGCAAGTCACCCACAGCCACCCCCTTGCCGGTGCCCACCATGGTACCATGCAGAGAGCCTGTGACACAGACCAGCAGCACTGTCCCCACCATAGACATGTGTGACACAGATGGGGACACCACTGCAATGGGCAAAATCACTACTGGGCACCAAAAGAAAATATTGGTTGTGTATTTGCCCTCTTGTGGTTTGAGCTTGATATCCAAATAATGTATGCAGTGTTCTGAGCTTTCACTTGTAAATTGTATACAGGGCTCTCTTTCCATATCCCAAAAATGTATTATATGTAATGTACCCACATGGACAGGTAGTTACACCAGACGGCGTGATCCAATACATGTTCTCTTTGAAATGTATGCATGAAGCATATGTTGGGGCTATGGTGGCACCCATTGAGGTACCCGATACTTGGAGATAAAAGTTATCTTCAAACTGAATAAGATGATAATAATTTCCTTGGATATCTCCTTCGTTGAGGAGAAACCATTCAATGGCTTCCATGCCTATGTCCTGTGGTATAGACGTGTCCAGAATTTTCATGTCAATATGTAAACATAATGGATCCTTGAATACGGGGAATCTGGCTCAATTGCTGGAGGAAGTAGGTTGTTTCCCAAATATATGTACTAGTTTGCTAGATTATGGGTTGGAGAAAAAAGTCAATGGGCCTCATTACACGGTGGGCGGTAAGGGTTTACCGGTACCGGTATTTTACCGGTACCGGCAAATCCTTACCGCCTTACTACGAGGTCCCTTTGTGGGTTGGGGAATTCAACGCCTGCTTTTTGCAGCCGTTAAAAACCAACCCGCAAAGGGACCCAGGGAGCTAATTACGGTACCGCAATTTGCGGTGCCATAATTAGCGCCTTCCCCATTCCCATTATGCCCTATGGGGCCAAAATGGGAATGGGGAAGGGCAATGGTGGAAGGGGGAATTACTGCCCCGCCAACCTTGGAATGGGACAGTAATTCCCCTTTCCACCAAGGCGGTGCCGGTATTTTACCGGCATGAACCATGGCTCTCTGCCTACCGTGTAATGAGGCCCAATGTATTTTCCCAATGGTTGGAGAATGCTCTCCATGTCTGCCACGATCAGTCTCCCTGTTGGATTGGTAGGATGTTTATGAAATTTGGGGAGTGTGTAGAAGTTAGGAATTCTTGGGTGGGATGTTTGAAGACATTTCTTGGTATGGTTATCCATCCTTTAAGTCCAACGATTACAACTGTATGTCTATGTGTATGCCTCAGACTTGTATATCTCGACATTTGTAACTAAATCACCATGTATCCGCTTGACCTGTTTATATCTGCAACTAAGCTTTAAGTATTCATGTTATGCTGTGCGCCCAGTTACCTAAGGGTTTGGTGCGCCCTACAAATTAATAAACAAACAAACAAACCAACCAACCTTAGGTCTTCTGCTTTAGTCACAATCTCTGTCAGATAAATCATTATGGCAGATATGAGATCTGCATCCAGTCTAGCATATACGGTAGTGTGATCTAGTTGGCTACCACATTCTTGATCATAATCTGTGGTGTCAATAAGCACAAGAGGTCCATCCTTTTCTGCTGGGTGGATTGTTAGATTTTTGTCGCTATAGAAATTCTTCACTAGGCTCAATTCATGTGGTCTCAAATTATTGTGTTTCAGGTGTTTATGGGGGATCTTTCGTAGGTCTTAAAGGACCTGTTTATTGAAGATCTGCACAGATGGTATGCTAATAGGAGGCATAAAAGTGCTCTTACTTCTAAATTCTTGCATCTGTTCTTCTTGTTCCATTCTTTCCATATCATTGTTCTGTCCCCTTTTGTCCAAAAAAAGACGTTTTAATTTCCTCACATATCTAAATAGCTCCACCATCGTGTCAAAAAGGGTTGTGCTATATGTAGGGACAAAGTTCAGCCCCTTTGAAGAGTATTAATTTTGGTGCTATTAAGAATCCTCCTAGATAGGTTTACTACTAGTTTTTCTTTTGTTGTCGCAACTTTGAACCTTTTTTGTTAATTATTGATATCCTTGTGCCAATGGTTTTTTTTACCTAGGTGCTCCATAACACTATCTGTATACCATAGAATGTTCTACTAGCTTAGACACTGAAGAATTTCAGCAACTGAGTGGTGCACACCCTCCACCATTTTTTGTGATTTTCACCAAGTGGCTGTTGCCATTTCCATGACTGCACCCTCAGCAACCCCCACCTCGATGCAACGTGTATTCATCCCTGCCACCTCTACAAGTGCACCTGTCACAGCCAGCGGGGGAATTAACCTGAAATTTCCTCAACGCTCCCTCACCCATATCCAGTCATCGTGCACTGCTGTGGCATCCTGATGAGGAGTCCAACACCAGCACTGATGGCAATGGCACACCGGTGGATGTCCATCAGGGAGGGAGCAGAGCCCCAACACATCATCCCCTCAGATCATCCTGACCATGATATGGGAGAGGCTCAATGCGATGGAGTAGTGGCAGGAGCTTATAGAGAGAATAGCCAAAGAACAATTGGGCCATTCTCAGGCCATGTGGGATGCTGTGCAGGGGGCATCGAGGTGGGTGGCGGGCTAGTGCAATGGACAGGCAGAGCATGCACATAGATGAAGGCACAACTGCCATCACCCTGGTTGGGCAGAGGTTGCAGGACGTGACTGGGCCTTGCCAGCCATCAACAAGACTATCACAAGGGTCATCGCCCTCACACTGCAGCACATCAGGGGGATACTGGCAGCTCTATCTCTGCAACGCCCACTGAGAGTTCCGTCCCCAGCACTCCGGTACGGAGATCATGGAGATTAATGTCTCGCTCCCCACCTCCTGCGCCAGTAGACATGAATATGTCTATCATTCTGTTTGGGGATGAGGGTGGTGGGAGGGCATTTGTGATGGGGATGAGGGTGTTAAGGGTGGGGAAGGCATTGGTGTTGGGAATGGAGTGTGTGTATATGTTTAATAAATCACCAGTGATTATTTCATTAGTGATGCATGTGAATACAGTGTACGTTTACAGTACAGTCACAAGAGTATATGTGTGGTTTCAAAAATAGTTCTGCTCAAGGGCCTGGCAGAGAATACATCCTTCTCTCAGTACCTCACATCTATTGTGAGATGCCCTGTTGTCACCTGGATCTTCATCATCTGAGTCAGGGGGTGTAATGCACCTAATTCACTATTCTGGGAAACTGAAGTGCTCCCTGGTTCTGGTTTCAATTGATGCTGAAAAATAACTTGGTTGTGTCAACATTCTCTTCTAAAATGTTGCTTCCCCTCTATGTCCTGGGTTAAAACACTTTATGATTCTCCTACTGCACACGCGAATATGGGCCACGTAAGATCGTCTTTTCCAATGACAGTAGGACGCAGCAGGGGTGCCCCGTCTCAGTTAATTAGTCCTATTGTCCATGCACACCTTTTGCAATCAGAATAAGATCGTCACAGAAAATCAAGGACACATTTATAGGAAGCCCAGAGAGTAAACGGTTACTCTATACAGATGATGCTTCATTTACATTTAAAGATCCTGCCCTTAGCATCCCCTAAAATATTAGAACGGACTGAGAAATACGGACGTTACTCGGTTATAAAAATCACCTGACATAAAACAGAACGTTGGCCAGAGGATTCATTATTCACATTCTATCATGTGTTTGAGGCGTTGTGGGTAGCAGGGCAAACTGATATTTGTTATTGCTTTCCACAAACATCGACACATTTTGGGCCAATCACTCAAACCAAATTCAGAAAATGATTCTGAAATCTGCTGTTATCTCCAGAATTGTCCTTGCTGGGCATTGACCTTTCCAGTGTCTTATTACAGAACATGGAGGTGAAGTAGAAAAGTATTTCCCTAGAAATCGGCAGACATATTGTCCAGAGACACTGGAAACAGAATAACTAAGGCCTGTTCAAAGAATGGTTCGGATTAGTAATAATGATGCCGGCTTATGAAGATATGCCCATAAGAAAGGAGGGCAAAGATAATAAGCTAGGATAACTTTGATTGTGGGTTCTAGCAGTGTAACTTTTCAAAAGGGTTTAATCAATCTTTGTTCCCCTACAAACGAATCTTAGCTGTTGTTATTTTAGTTTGAAAGTTACTCATTATAATTCATATTGTCTACTACGTTGGCAAGGGAAGGAGGAGGCTATGGCTTTTACCCCTTTTGTGGCTCCTGTATTGCTTTTCTGTTATGTGAGAAACCAAAGGGTCTCTCACCGCCTAGTCCCTTGGGATCTGTCATCCAGGTGGAGGGGGCACGGCCATCGCCATTGGATCCAGACCTTGGGGGTGGACCAGTGTGGGAGGATCACTTGGATGGGGGTTCCCTGGGGAGTGGGACACCTGGGGGAGATGTGGTATCCCTCACCCATTTCCCTGTAGAACACCCTCATTCTATATCCTGTCTACTATCTAGGAACCTTATCCCCCCTTTCCTCCACACACTCTGCTGCACGACTCACACACAACTACTCCGTTTGACATGTCCCAATATCAGAGTCAGGCCCTTAATCTTGATGACTTGCACCTGAGTCCCGTTCCCTTTCCCCACTGCGATAAAAGACGGAGCATGAGAGCACCTGAGAGGCAAGGCGAGAAAGGCGAGCAGAACCAGCAAAGCGGCAGGGGAACAGATCCTGTGAAATTGGCACGACAATGGAAGCGGGGCAGAAGGGGTCAGGAGGTGAAAGAAGGGCCATGGTCCGGCCAGCTGCAGAGTGAAGGTCGCACAGACTTTTCAAAGGAAACCTCCCTGCTGATGCACAAGGTGAAGGCGGGCCCTCCTTCAGGTGAACAACAGAGTTGGGAGGAGGCCATTCGTACTGTGCCGATAGCCTTGGCTTCAAGAAAACGATGGACGAATGGTATCGAGCACTACCAGTGAGTGAACTATGACACAGGCTGGCATTAGCGAGTGAAAGATACGAAAGGATGAGGCTCACAGGGTTTCGTGAAATCGTGAGCAAAAGTACATTGTAACCAGAACGATGAATGCAGAAGCTGCGCGTGTCATAGAAAACCGTGAGGGAATCCTGCAACATTGCGAATGTGTTTCAGACTGAAATATGCTAAGAATAACGGAGTAATCTGGAAATTTAATATTACCTTCTCGAAAGGCTCCGCATCCAGAGTGAAATTGTTAGATTGAAAGTAAGATAATAGAAAATAGACTGCAAATACCAGAAGGCCTTAAAAGTGGCCAACCAAAGTAAAAGAAAGTCAAAGTGGTCATACGAAGGTGCAAGCAAAATCCTCGTATAATCGAACGTCTTTGACAGTGGGAAACGAAGTGAACAAATGTAAAGTAAAGCTAAGTGAACTATGTTGGAAAGGCATGTGTTAACTCGACAGAGGGATGCGAAGAAAGATAAGGGTAGTGAATCCTGCATTGTGATAAAGTTGCAAAGGAAAGTGTGAACCCGACAGAGGGATGCAAAGAGTGAGCTAAGGGGAGTGAATCCTGCCTTTTGATAAAGTTGCTGAAAAGTGGTGTAAAGACGAAGGTGAACACAACGAAGGCGGTATCACGAGAAAGCCGGGGAAGAGGAGAATCTCGCATGGTGAAAGCTTGGGAAAGTTTTGTGATGCCAAGCAGAAGGCATTGATTCGAGGGATCCTACCTTTCCTTTTCTGAAGAAACTGCTTCCTGATGCCTATAGGCCCAGGAGGGGCTCACAGTCATGCCAGTGTTCCGCCTTGTCCCTTGATGTAACGTGGGGAAGAGAGTAAACTAGTTCAGTAATCCTGAACTATCGAAACCCTTTCGGACATTTCAGTTTGTACTACACTTTTGTTATACATGTCATTGTCCCACACCCTTTTGTTATATAGAGTAAGGATTTGGCAATGGGACAGCGTTCTCTTTATTTTAATGGCTGTAGCTTGCTCCCATCTTAGATCTAGGCTTAGATTAGCCATTTCCCCCCCCCCCCCTAAACTGTTTAATAAACACCCTTGGATTATACTCCTTTTGTCTGTCGTGCTTCTGATAACCATGCCTTCTTTACAGTTACCACTGTCGAAAAATCACAACAAAGATATAGTCTAAAAAATCTAAAAAAAAAAAAGAAATATGTACGTTACACAGTGAAATAGGAAAATCTCCATATCAGGCACAGAAACCACTGGCCTTCAGCCAGGCTTACAGATACACAGAAACTGCTTTGCCATGCAGACACAAATGAAATGTGTCATCCATTTACCCAGCTAAGAGCTAGAATGATGCCAAGAGAAACCAAAGGGCCAGGAGACCCCTCATTGCTAAATACACGCACGACACAATGGTAGCTCCAGAATCAAATTTAATGAACCATAACCCATGCTGTCATGAGATAAGAACCCAAAGGAGATATTCCCCCTTTCCCTTCTCACAGATCCAAATGTAAATGAGAAATATTCCCCGATTAATTTACTGATAACAGGAGGGCCACCCCACGTGAGACCAGAAAAGATAAACATACATGTATTTTGCAGCTGCACAATTATTGCAGAACAATCAAATGGATTTTGGGAAGGTGCTGAAGAGAGGCAAAATAAGTCTCTCAATACTCCTGTATTACTCTACGACAATCAAATAGCTTTGATCTGGCAGGAGACATTTCAGAAACAATTTCATGGAGAGACAAGGTAGAATGACGCAACTGTACATTTTGTTGTTTATTTTTATTTATGTGATTCAGAGTAGTTGTGCAGTGCACGTTTAGAGTAGCCCCAATGAGCAGTGGAGAGTTGTCCACAGCACATGTAAAATACCAGGTGCAAACAAAGAGATATGTACATGGTACAAATTACATATCACACAACTCTTAAAATAAAACATTATAAGAGAATTGAGCATGGAGTGATGATGGGTCAGACAAGCCCATGACTTGGTGATACAAAGGGGACATGTTTTCAGGAAATAGTTGTGAAGTAGGGGACATTGGTTGAGGCAACTACTGCCTGCAGAATCATATTTGTGCTTCTTTCTTAAAGTGCTGGAAAGATGTGGAGCGTCAAAGGTCTTTGTCTTGCTTCCACCAGCTCTCTGTACTGTCTGCCCAGCCGGGAGGCAAAGCTACTACTCAATTCTTAAGTCAGACAGGTACCCAAAGACAGGTGGCACTAATTTGCCAGACACACGCGGAATGAATTACAGGCACCACAGTGTAGTTGGTGGTGTCCACTTGGCAGTGATGCAGATTGCAAGAACATTCTCTTCACGCCCTCTTCCTCTCCACACAGGGAGCCACATCCAGACCATGAATAGGCCCGTCGAAGTAGGATCCTTCTGACACTCTTACATGCCCTCACCCCACCATTCACCCTCAGATAACAAATCCTCGCCCTTCTGGAATCAATCATGCAAAGTATCTCTTTTATGCCCCTTATAGGGCAACGCTGGGTAGTAATGGCAGTCCCTGGATCCCTCACAACACAACTGGGATCTTACTCCCCCTCCTCCCATCCTCAGTCACAACAGGTTTTCCCACACACCAGATACCTCGATCGGTCTGAAGAACAGTGAACATCATGTGGGCACCCTAATTGGCTTCTGTACTCGCACCATATACAACACTCAAAGAGCAACCACTTCCAGACGCCGTCTGGGAGTTTGTCATGAGCCCGCGTACATGTCCTAGCGGCGTTAACCCGGTTCTCAAATCACTGAAGGCTTGACCTTACCTTGAGTCAACTCTGGCACCCAATGGGGGAACACTTTGAAACAAGATAGCCTTACTCTCATCCAAACAAAGCCACTGTTGTTGCTACGCAGGTATATCCTATAATGCTACCATCAAATTATGTAGCACCTTCTTCTACTCTGACTTACCAGCACAGAGTTAATTGTACATTTTCCATTACTAAACGACTAATCCACTGTCCTTTAAATGTAAGGGTTTTAATCACGTCCAGGTCGCCATGATTAGAAGCCGAGACGGTGAGTAAAGTGATAGCTTTATTGGATACGAGCATACATGGACAGCACTCTGGCGCTTCTTAGACTCGAATGTTCAGTGTCTCATGAGACACGCGATTATAACATTCTAGCATCAAGACTGTGCAACAAATGGATAAGACACAAGGTTTTAAAACAAACTTTCTGTTTAGACAACCCAGTAGGCATATTTGCATATTGTGAGAGGGCGTCCTCTATGTCCCACGCACTTCCTTCTGTGTTTGTGGCAAATAGCTGTTGGTAGAATCTGCTAACAACCAAGTTGATCTTGCTTTGGGCACGCCATTTCTCCCCACACTCATCCTTAGCGGAGCTAATGATTTCCCTCTTTTCCTCTGCTCGGCACAGCCAGGCAAGTACACTGTTGGGTTTATCCCCAGTTTCAGATAGTCTCTCAATGTATTTTGCGTAATCAAATTTACCCAACCGTTCTCAGTCTCCAACACATGTCTGTCATAGTACGTTAAGCTTACTCTCTTTTCCCGCATTTTCCTCCCCCTCATTCGCCCGTTTCTCTGTCTATGACTCCTTCCTGGAAATGCTGCACATCAGGTCCCTCTGTATTCCACCCATTTTAATGATCACCTCTCCCCTCATTATTACCTTAAAGGATTCCCACAGAGTCCCTGCACTATCCACGCTACCGGAGTGAAGGGCAAAAAACCTGTAAATTTTATCTCCCATGTGGCCCCTGAACATCTCATCATTGAGCGCCTCTGCTCTCAGCCTCCACGCCGGAATTGGGAGTTTGCCCACTGCTCTCTGCCATGTTACTGCCAGAGGCGCATGGTCCGAGAGGACCCTAGCTTTATATTCAGCAGTGACAAATTCGGCCAAGAATTCAGTGCCCATGAGCATGTAGCCAATGAGTGTATGTACGCCATACGGATTGAAATAGTAAGAGTAACCCCTCCGATCCCCATGCAACTGCCTCTAAATATCTACGAGCCTGATATCCCGCATCAGGGTATTTAATGTCTTCACCAGGGGCGCAGGCTTCCTATGTCTATTATCCGACCTATCCACCACAGTCTCCAAGGTACAATTGTAGTCCCTGCCTCATATCCACAAGGCTCCCAGATATGATGCCAGTCTAGGGTACAGAGATCATGGATCGGGGCGTATGTGTTGATGCAGGTCTCTCGTCGTTCTAACAACAAATGCACAATAACCATCCTGCCCCCCATTATCGCACCTGGATTCAATCAACTTAAAATGCACTGAAGGGACCCCCATAAAAGGGTGCCTCTAGCATAGACTGAATAGGCTGATCCATATGCATGGACCCCCTACTTTTTGATGAGCGTGCCTGCCTAGCCACCGTGAGATGTGTCTCCTGCAAGAGGGCTATGTGTGCTCCTTTATCCCTCAGGTATGCAACTATTTAGCCCCCTTATGCTCCAGGAGATGATCTTCATACTTCTCATCCCGGCCCTCCAGTACCCACCTGCCCCGGCATCCCACTCACCACCCATCCCAGCCCGCCCATCCAGTGAGGCATCGGCAAGGCCAGAAATCGGCGTCCCCACCCAGCACAGGGGTCCCCTGCGCCTTACGCTGCAATGGCACTTGCAGCCTCTGTCCAGAACAATGCAGTATGCACTTTAAAACAAAACAAAACGTACCCTAAACACTCAACATCCCTGTCGGGGTGGTCAAGGAGGGTCCCCTTTATGTGAGGCATTCATGTTGCGCACACCATACTGATGGCAGGAGGGGGATGACAGCAAAACTAGGGCAAGATTGCAAATTTCATATGTGCAAAGCTGTGACTGCAACACAAACACAAATCCATACAATGGGGTGCTTTTTTCCCACGATTAGTTGTTACACATGCATAAGTAGCAGGAACATTCTTTTTTAAAAAATAAATCTGTTTATTATTTTGCGATAAAAGTCACATAAGAAAGCAAAACAAAACAAAGGTTGCATAGTTTAGGTACAATGTATCAATGATAAGAGGATAGTAAAAGAATATATGGGTGGCTCGGGTTAGCAGGGGAATGAATGCATCAGGTTACATCTCATTCAGTACGTGATGGGCTCAGCCACCCACAGGGAGTTTCCAATGTTTAATGCTTGCATGTTTCTGTCCATTTCCCCCAGACCTTCTTAAACTTCCCAGGGCATCCTCTGGAGTTATAAATATGCCTCTCCAGGGACGCACATCTGTCCACTTCATTGATCCATCGGTAAAGGTTCAATATGTCTGCCGTACCCCACGTTGCATCTGTGAACCTCTTCCCCTGTCCCATTGCCACCCGCAGGAATGTTTTCTAGTGTTTGGTAAAGTCCACCTCACCCCAGATACCGAGTAGTATTAATTTCAGGTCTTGTGGAACTGAGGAGCCCAGGACTCCAGATATCTTACGGATACATTTCCGCCAAAAGTCATGAATTACAGCAGGAACATTCTTTATGGGAAAGAAAACTGGTTACCTAGTAACAAGGTCGTATGAACAGGGCAAGGTTCACAGTGCTTGCAAGGGAACTGATGTCATCTAGCCCTTTCTATTAAAATCTTTAGAGAGGATTAGTCATTTGTTTGGTGGTAGTAAACAAGGCCTGAGGCCAGGGTCTGATGGTTAAGTATTTTTCCAGGTCATCAAAAGGTTGTATCTGGCCACCTAAATTAGATTAAGGGGCCAGAAGTCTGTGCAATTGAGATGGTTATCTATAGTTCAAGGAAAATCATGTTTAAGCAGACCTTCCTCCATTTGCTAAAATACATCAGTGAGACCATGTGCAATCATACGTAAATTTAAAGGTCTTTGGCCAGTAATTGCTAGTAATGAATTATGTTGTCACTACTAATGTTTAAACCATGCATCAATGTCAGGACCTACTATAACAAATCCCAAGAAGAGGTGTGGTTTGAATATGATCTGAAGATAATAATGAAGATAAGCCTAACCAATGTAAATGTATGAATTTGGGAAAGATGGGATTTATTTTAACAAGTTTTGTCCAATCATATTTGGAGGGTTGATGGTAATAAAAGTATCTGGGGTTGTTTTAAACTGTTGCACAAAGTATAAAAACTGCCAACTGATGTTCTTTTGTTGAGACTTGGGTTAGTTTGGTCCTGCAACACCATCTAACTGTTCCCAGGAGCTTTTTTAGAATAAACTTGCTTTATGTACAACTGTGTACTCGCTTCTTATGTGGGGGAACTGTTTTGGGGTAGGGTGATTAGAGGTCCACCCCTATATCCCCAACAATTGCCCAACAGCTACCAGCTCACTAAGGCGCAGCCGCCTCTGACACTCACCCGGTCCTCGTGTCCTATGTCACTGGACTTGTGTGCAGCAGCTGGGAACCTAGAACTAGTACCCGAAAAAAGAAATTAGGGTGAGTAGAGGGGGTGCAGTCTCCCCGCCGGTCTTGCTACAAAGCGCCTCCCTCCCACCCCTGCCATATTGCAAACTTCCTTAGACCCTGTTACATGTCTTTCTTGAGACTGATGGCACCATCCTCTCTGCTGCCGCTCAGTTCGCTGCCATCAGGCCACCCTGGGAGAGGGGAAACCCCCATCCTTTCCATCCAGTCGTGTGCAACGTCCATTTTATTAAAGAAATGGAAAGTTTCGTTATGAAGGACCTTTAGTCTGGCAGGGAAAATCAGCCCTGCTCGCTGTAGTCGCTCCTTCGTGGGACCGAAAGCAGCCCTCTGGTTCTACACTTTCAACGTATAGTCTGGGTACACAGCTATCTTAGCTGACCCCCTCTCAATTGCCCAACCTTGTCTGGAGAATACCAGAACTGTTCCCTGTCCCTGTGGTTTAAAATGTTTGCCATCAGTAGCCTCAGGGCCGCTCCAGGCGGGGTCTCTTGGTTAAGGACTGGTGAACGCACGCCACTGTAAAGCCTTGTGACAGAATGCTCGGCCCCACTTCCTGCAGCAGGTTTTCCACTCCCCTTTGCCCCCTTGAGCAGGCCCATCAGTCTTATGTTATTCCGTTGTGCTCGTCCTTCGGCATCCTCAGTTCTGTTCTCCAGCGCTATGACCTTCATTTTCAGTTGCTGCACCTCTGACAAGGCACCTGTAATGTTTTGCTTATTTTTCTTGGCTTGCGTCTCCGCAGTGTGCAATCTGTCAGTGAGTGCCCAGACATCCTGCCTTAGAAGTCAAACATTAATTATGACCTTGTCAATCTTCCCCTCCAATGTGGTTTGGAGTACGGCTCCCCCGGAGGTGAGCTCATCCGTGCAGCGCAGCCCTCATCTTGGGTCGTGCTGCATCCCTCTCCTTTACGTGCAAAGGCATCCATCCTGGTCTGTCTGGTTTTCCCTTTGTGCTGCTTGTCAGGCTTGTGAACAGGAATATGTCTGCGTGGTGTGGTAGCAACTAGCAGCCGCTCTTTCAGTCTCACAGACACTGTGTGGTCTTTCAGACTTCCAGCTCAAAGTCTGGCTAGCTGAGTTTATCCGTGACTTATAGGGGTGTCACCAGATGACACATCACTCCATACTTGAGCTGTCTCTCCCTCTGCGGCCTACAGTGTCAGCATTTTCCCCCGAGCAGGGCCTGTCAGGGGGTGCAGTTGTGCACAATTCACAGACCTTTAGTACCCACCAGCGCACACCGCCAGGCCTTTCAGTGTAGTCAATGGGCACCACAACGCAACATTCAGGGGGCAGAGCCCCTTTTGGCGAGGATAGTTTAGGGTTGCCCCTTAGATCACTGCCTGCTCACGTACATCTCCTAGAGCGTGTTGAAGAGAGATTTTGGGTGTGTCAGCCTTTCGTCAATGCTATATCTTCTACTTTACCCAGTAGTTAACCAGCCCAAGTTCATGCCAAGTAGCTCAGGTCTCCTGTGGCTTCACCAGAAGCAATGGGAAATGCATTTAAAATGTTGCCCATCCAATGCAGTCCGGTGCCGGGCCCATGTTCAGGTCCAGGCCCTGCTTGTATACCTCTATTGAAGACTGGGCCAGTCCTCCAGGCCCACACAGGGTTGCTGCACACTCTTCAGCAGAGCACAGGGGAGGCTCAGGGCTGATAAGAGCCTGTGTCCACCGGGCCGTGCAGGTCCTAACTTACTTGCAGGCAACGTGGCCAAAGCGCACACACAACAAGCACAAACCTGCGGCCTCAGGGGCAGGCAGCGCTGTTGTCGGGGAAGGGCCGCGCTGTCCCCGCCTCTTGCACCCTGCATCTGTTCACTGCCTACATTCAATGACAGTCAGCCCAGCACTCCCCACCGCCACAATCCCCCGGTGAGGACGCCTCACTTCCGCTGCATTTCCCAGAGCAGCTATGTACCCGGCGACACAGGCTCCTCCTGTGCCCCAGGGTCAAGGCGCTCCAGGCTGCTGCCCCCAAGTCAGGTTCTCTGGTAATCCAGTGCCCCAGAGACGGCAGCCACCAACCCACTTTGCTTCTGGTCCTGCTGTGGCTGCACACCTCGGATCAGCCCCTTTGCCGGCACAGCTGTTTCAGGTCCCTGTGAGGCAGAACATCTCCAGATAAGCCCCGTTACTGGCACCAGCTCCAACAGCACTCCCCACCGCTGCTGCTTCCTAGCTGGTCACTGCCATTTTTCCTCTAGTCCTCCCACTACATAGGGCCTCATGTCTGCAGTTCTCCTGGCACCCCCATGGCGAGCACCACCTCAGGAGCCTTCTACACTTGGCAGGCTACCTCTCCGGTTGCTTTCAGCATTGTTTTGTGGGTTTTCTAAGTACAGGGCATATCATTGTCTCAGACAATGATATGCCCTGTACTTGTCTCAGAACCGGTCGGAGCTCCTCACAAAGACGTGTCTACAGCATGGCTGCTGGTCACGCCCTCAGCCGTGTATTCTAATGGGTTTTAGATTCTTCTTACTGAGAATACTAGTTCCCGTTAGAGAAAAGGCCCTTTTTGCTCCCCTAATGGTGAAGTCCTGGATTCTAATGGGCTTTAGAGTTTTCTCACTAAGAATGCAAAATCCTATTAGAGAGTTTAATTTTCTAATGGGAAATAGTATTTTTGTGGACAAATTAGCTACCGTTCATAACGGGAAAGGCAGAATTTTCCTTTTCCCTTCACCAGAGCATGTCAAATCCTTGTCTCTAGTGGGAATTATTTGAAGGCTAGGCAATTGTTTTCAATGGTAATATGAGCTGTTACAGAGGTGGACCACTCCCTGCTGTATAAAGGGACGTTTCTCTGCTTTCAGCAATGTGACCAATTTCTATTTCTCAGAACAGGCGTTTGATGTGAAGACCTCTGCGTCTCCTCTGGGTTCTGCGTCTCCTCAGGGTATGGGTCCTTTTGAATGGGAAATCACTGCTTCAATGTGAGCAGGCTAGTTCCCATTAGACAAGAAGATCTATTGATCTCTTTTTGGTAAGGGTCAATTTCTCGAATGGGAAATAGCTGCTTCACTGTGAACATGAAAGCTCCCACAGACAAGAGGATTGCCTGGTTTCCCAGGGTTGGGGTCAGTTTCTCAATGTGAAATGGTAAACCAATGCCAAGTAGATGATTCAATGTTAGCAGCCTAGGTCCGATTGGACAAATAATAATAAAAGCATTTGTAATATGATATTTCTTATTGATAGAGACAGATTTGAAGCTACAATTAAGAAGTTAAAAGGATCCAGGGTGCTAGGCCCCAATGACCTTGCTAATATAGTCCATAGGAGCAATCCGTGGGTTTGGGCCAACATCTTAGAAATACTGTTTGGAAAGGTAGGTGTAGAGGGAAACATACCGGATTTCGGGTGACTCTCAATTCTGATTCCGAAGTAAAAAAAAAGTGATCACGTTTATTACCATCCAATTATAGAATGCTATCTGTTGGACATTACAGGTCAAATGTGTGCCCCGTTTCTGTTGAAAGGGCTACAGACCTGGGCACAGTTGTTAGGATACCTTCAAGGCAGGTTTTACAGCAGGCTCTGACACAACCTATAATTCAAGGCTCATAGACTTTTTAACAAGCAAGGCCAAAAGTAAGGATAGCTTGGTTTTATGGATTTCAGAGAAGCTTTCAATTCGGATAATAGATGTAAATTGTGGCATAAATTGGAAAATCTGAGATGTCCTCGGTGACGGTTATGCATGTTGTTAAGGTTGCATGTAGACATCTATTTTCAAGTAAGGTTGAGCAGCAGATAGGCCACCACAACCCTGACACCGACTGGTAAAGGAGTTAAGCAGGGTTGTGTGATGCCCCCCCCCTATTATTTAATTTATAGCTGGTGGATCTGCCTGCCCAGTTGAAAACAGTGCACAACTGCTCCCCAAAATTCACATGCCTGCCTGTCATACGCAGATGACTTGGTACTGTTCGATCACACTTTTGCGGCGATATCCAGAACCGTAAACGAACTGTGGTCAGATGCTAATGAAAATGACCTTGAAAGAAACATGGGAAAAAAATAAAAGTATGCAATTTGCTAGTAAGCTTAATGTACTTAGTGATACATTCTTTAGACAAACAGCAGGATATAACTTGGAAGGTATTATCCTCGTTTATATAGTGCTTTTGTCCCACGTTACTATATGGTATTGATGATTTGGCTATTTGGCTTCCTCTTTGGCTCTGCTTTCTCTCCCCCCTCTCCCCTGCTAAAATCACTGAACCTGCACTGAATCTGCAACTGGGCCACTCACCGATCTCAGTCCTTGGCCCAGACACTCTTCCCTGCATTGCCTCCCTTGCAACCCCTGCACTGTGGGACTGTCTCTGTATCCCTACAGCCCCCCCTCCCAGCACTTGTCTGCACTTACCTTGCACTTGCCACCAACGGGCCCTTATTATTTATCTTGTATTCTACTAACACTGTACTGCACTTTCCCCTCTCCCTTTCCCCCTGCACTTTTCCCTTCCCCTTTACCCTTGCACTTGCGCAATCTGAATGCCACCTGGCCTAGTAGGATCGTTGTCTGTCTTCCCCTTGTTCCCCCCCTCCCTCGTCGCGCCTTGAAACACTTGTGTATAGGCGCGTTACAAATGCCATATCATATCATATCAAGTATTTGCATTGGCTTGATGCCCTCGAAGGTAGATTTTGAGGAAAGTTATTGGGTCTATCTCCTTCTGTCCCTATGGAAATCCTTACGCTTGAATTGGTGTGGATTTCCTTGTGTGGTCTTGCCCTTCTGAGGCAGGCAGTATGTTATCTAAAGGCCATGACTAATCTGAAATGCACATTGCTGACCGCGGCTATGAAACTAGAAGGAATGCAGGGATATTATAGTTTAAAGAGTTGAATCAAAAGATATTGTAAATGATTGTATCGCAACCTGAATGAGATAGCGATTTTTATAATCTTAAACAGGCTTTCGGAAAGAAATGTGATAATTGGGATTGCAATAATAATGATATTCATCTAGAAAATTGAAAACCTACCAGATACAATAAGTGTTGTACACAGATTTAAGACTACTGTGATGAATCTGATGATGTCATTTTCCCGGAAATAGCCTCTCTTCATGTGGCCAGGGGACGTCAGCCGCTACCTGATCCTGACCCGGGGGGGGGGGGGTGTCTATCTGAGGGAGGCGACTCTCAGGGGGAAGGACAGACATCATTGGCTGGTACATGGTATTCCCCTTTCCTTTTTGGGGACACCCTTTCAGTACCTCAGGCCCTCATGGTATATTGTGGCAGGAAACCTCAATATTTTCCAACACTTAGTGTGAGAAACCAGAAGGTGTCTCACCTGTTAGTCCCTGGGTATGTGTCATCCAGGTGGCCAGGACATGGCCATCGCTTTTGGATCTAGTGCCTGGGAGTGGTCCAGTGCGAGAGGATCACCTGGATGCAGGGTCTTCGGGGAGTGGGACACCAGACGGCGAGATTCAGTATCCCCTTCCCTGTCACACCTCTAGCCCAGCAGACAAAAGGGGGTGGACTCTGGCTGCCTCTTCCTCTGAGACACTAACAGGTTTCGCACTGGCATACATGAAACCAAGTCTACACTGATAGGACTTGTATTTCTTATAGTAGAACCCGGTTTAGGAATCGTGAGACAGTGTGGCTAACTGTGTATTGCACTTGATAACTATGTTATACTAACAATCATGTGTTGCTGACATTATATGCCGATACAATATAATGGAAATGCAATTTGTGAAAGTGGACTTTTAGTTTGTTTACCTAAAAAAAGGAAAACATTGTTGTGTGTTAAATAAAGAAGTTTTAGCACGTTTGAAAAAGTTGTGTTGGGTTCTACTATAAGAAATACAAGTCCTATCAGTGTAGACTTGGTTTCATGTATGCCAGTGCAAAACCTGTTAGTGTCTCAGAGGAAGAGGCAGCCAGAGTCCACCCCCCTTTGTCTGCAGTGTAAATTTGTCCTCCAGACTCAGGCCCCTCTATAAAACACAAAGAGGACCCCTTTTTCCCTTTTCTAAAACACCTCTAGCCCATCCTACCCGGTAGGATACTTGGGAACTCAACCCAATCCCGACACAAACACTTTCTCAGACAGTTCACCGTGAGCGAAAACGGACTAACACCAGAGCTGCATACCTGACATGCCCCAATACAAAGGTCAGGCAATTACTGATCATTACACACACCTGACTTCCATCACACTTCCCCACAGGGCTAAAAGGAGGAGCACGAGAGCACACTCTGAGCAAGGCAAAACACACAAGGAAGTAGAATTTCCAAAATGGCAGTTTAATACAAGGTGGAAGTGGGCAAGACCGAAGAGGATTGCAAGGAGGGAAATACCCTTGACTTTTTCACCGGCAAACTGCATCTTTCATGAGCCTTCAAAAGTAGAAAGCGTAAGACCCGGAATTGATGCTAAAGAATCTTGCATTGTGTGTCGGTGGTACTTTGGGCTCTCCCCCGCCGATAGTCAAGGTGAGTAAAAGCGGTTGCCGCCGTTGTACTGTCCTTGGCTCCAACAACAAAGCAGCACAGTCGGTGAGTTTGGGAGACTGATACCAGACCAGTCTGTGTGGAAATCAAAGTTGCAAGCAGCAACATATGTATGAAGAAGATTATTAAGACAGCAGATGAGTGAATGAACTTTGACGCTAAAATACAATACCATAGACAGAGTGGTCCAAGATGATGTGGTTGGTCATTCGAAGGTCTCCGTCAGGTATCCATCCGTAAGGGAGCGGACGTTAGAAAAGAGAATTGTGAAATCGAAGTGGTCCTGCAACGATTCAAGCCAAACCCTGTGCACATTCTGAAGTCTTTGATACTTGATGTCAAATTGGCAGGGGTCCAAGCCCGGCTGAGGGAGACTAATGGTGTAGAAGGGATTTGAGCCCGGCAGCACGGGATCCGGGGTGCTCCGTGAGTCACCCGAAAAGGAAAAACCTACAAACATTGTGTGACCAGGCTCGAGCCCGGCAGCAGGAAGCCTGTGCAGAACTTTATGCTAAAAGGATCTGAGCCCGGTGGAGGGGTATCCAGGGTGGATATTGAATCACCTGATGTGAATACTAGTGAAAATCTGAAAGGGGAAAAATAACTTGTATATTTTGGTTGCATCAGGCCCTTTGAGCGAAGAGACTTTGAGAAGCAAAGAGACTTAAGCTTCAGAGGCCATGATGCTAAGTGAACTGTAACTTACCCCCAAGTACCCAGACAACTACTGCCACACCCTAAAAAGTAACTTTAAGGGAATTTTTATTGCATGCGACATATGTAAAAAGGAACATGAATTGCTGCTAGATCATACATAAGTAACACTCTCTTTCTCGCTCTCTCGCTCCCCCTCTTACATTTTCCCATCCCGTTCTCTCCCTCTTCGCAGGTGCAACAATGATGGAACTGACATCGCTGAATGAAAATGCAAATGTAGAAAGCAGTAGGGATAAGATAAGCTTCACCAGAAAATTTAACTTTAATTGTGGTATAAGATTTGTAACACTATTGTTTGTTTTCTTAATGTTTATAGCCATTGGGGAGCATCTTTTATCTGGGGACCATCTAAAAGAAGTGGGGTGGGGGAAAATGGGAATGGAAAGGCCAAAAGTGGACCTGGAGTGGCATTTTATCCCCAAACCTCATCAGCTTGCATAAGAATACAACCAAAAGGAGACCTAGATACTCTTGTATTCAGTGAAAATATAACTAATGTGACATTCGATGCCCGGAATGTAACTTCAATACTCTCTTTAGTTTCCGATGTACAACCATCTACATCAGTATTTAACATGTTGCCTACTTCAGTATCTAACATAGTCATAAGCTCTGCCTACCCCCAACCCTAAATGAATGAATGAATGTAAATAATGTTGGAGTAATGAGTAGCGAACAACCTGTAATGTCTAACACCACAAATGCCACCTCTAGCCGCTCCCAAAAAACAATGTGTAATGGTGTGATGCTTCAAGTAATAGCACCAGGTGTACATCAGCAATTATGCAACAGGAGCAGATCACATAGAACATAGACATTTCCCTTGCGCAGTGACAGACGAAAACTGCAAACACGCCAGTACAAATATGATGCGTACCATAGTTTGGGACTAGATAAAAGTGGAAGACCTTCGCCATCCCGGACATAGTTGGCACTCATGCCATGGGACGACGAACGACTAATGGGGGTTGCTGCGTATGTTCCTTAATATCGCACGCATCTGGGGCACCCAAGGTTTTAAATACATCAAGAATTACCCTTAGTAAAATCACAATGTCTCATCCACCTAGCACAATGTAGGTTGAAGGCCACCTTCCAGGCACGCAGCGTGAAACGAAAACTCCTGGATACAGACAGTCGCAAATGCAAGGTAGGAATCAACAGATCCAAAGTGCTTCAAGGAACCCTTCCTAGCCAAAGATGGAAGAAGTTTCATGGAAAACAAGAGGTGAGAAACAACTTTCATGCGCAAAGCAGAAGGACTTGGTGGTCATTCCGAAGAGAGATTTGCTTTCGCACAGAAAATCTGTGCACAAATATGTACATAACACATCACAAAGCTGACATGGGTCACTGCCTTCGAAAAACCAGTGAAAGTACAGCAAGAGGAAAATTATGAACTTTATTTCTATAGTGAAATGGATGTCTCTGTGGGGTGCAACCAACACTGTAACAGAACCGTGATCATTCCAGACCTCACAAAAGGAACTGCAGCGATGATGGACTACTACTGGGTTTGTGGCAAAGAAATGCGTACTTGTACCTCCTGCTATCATGGAGGGGCTATTGCTCGCTTGAAATGCTACATTCAGCCCTGTTGGTAGTATCCAAGAAGCACCTAAAGGGGACCATTGCTTGACGATGGACAAGCAACGGCTGAGGCAACAGAAATAATGCAGCCACCCCCGAGCTTTCACATACTCCCAGAGAAAGAGCGCCACGACCGCCTGGTCAGGAAAAAACGATCCTCCAATTATCTGTCCCAAGATTCCACTGATCTATTCGCACAGATACCCAAAGAATACAAACTTTTCAGTTCAGCAGAGAGGTTTTTCGCATCAAACAAGAGCCAACGCCGACTGGTTTCAGATCGTCCGCTGGGAGCTTATCCAGTTGGCAAATGACACTGCAAAAGGGTCTAACATCATCAAGATGGAAATGAGAGCACTTTGGCTAATGACGATGCAAAATCGCTATGTCCTTGACCTCCTCACTGCTATGGAGGGCGGAGTTTGCAAAAAGATCGGGAGTTCATTTTGCACGTTCGTGCTTTCTATAGACGCTGAGAATGGGGCACTATTGCATGTAATGGTGACAGCATATGCAATTGGGAGTGAAAATGAAAAGAAGCAGGACTACAAGAGGACGACTGGGTAAACATGGCGTTCAGCTGGGTACCGCCCTGGCTTGGAACAACTATGAAGATGCTGATCCCTATCATTGTGTTCCTTTTGGTGATTTTGTGTGTGTGCCAGCTGGGTCTCTGATGCTGTGCAAAGGCAGTACCTAATAGTGCAATGATGATGGGGACAATTGGGAATAATAATAGTAAAAAGGTACCTCATGATACACAAGAAGTGCAAATGCAGACAGGAGAAAACGATGGTCCAAAATATCGTATGGTTGCTATATACCATGGTCATGGGGATGAGGTGGACACTTTATATCACACGACTATTGCGCCCCCACCAGACCCCGAGAATTATAAGGAAGTGTGGGTACACTTAGCGGTCGATGGGGATGCATATACATGGCCTGTACCCCTGATCAATATGCACAGTGCAGAGAAGGTTTGAGGAGCCTGTGTACAGCATGGATGCCCATAAAAGGCAGCCCAGCGTGGGAAGAAGCTGAGAGGCGGGCAAATGAACGGAGAAATAGAGGGAGGGAAAATTGATACTGTAGGAGTAACGAAAGGGGGAATGTTGGGATGTAAATGATCCTAGTGCGTATATAAAGGCCCAATAGCAAATAGAAGTAGGTGAATAGCACTAACCATGCCCCATGACTCCATTTTATATTAGGCCCAAAACAGACACACTGATGGTTGTGGCACTTGCATCCCAAGTTCACACAGAGGTGCCAAGACATCAGCACACCAGGCCAGCTCGCATGAGCCCTGTTTCCACGGACGTCCATTTCCCTGCTCTCCCTCCATTGTTGCGAATATCTAGTATCACACTCAGGAATGTGCCCAGCACAAAGTTGAGACAGTACCAGGCCCTGCGATGCACCCATCCATAACCACTAAACTGCCACTGGGACTCTGACCCCCAACCAGCCATGCCGGCCACACATCAGCACCCCGATCCCCTATCTTTCTACTGTTCGATAAATACCCGACACCCTGATTTGGACCTTTCTAAGGTGCCCAACACAGATCTGAAGCTGCACGACCATATATCTCCACACAGACAGCTCATGTCTTTTGGTATCATGAGGCATTGGAGAAGGTAAATCATAGATCAAACCACTGGGCAGAGATGTTGGGTGCAGGAACTCTGGTATTAAGCTCTGAATGTGGGAGTCAACGTAACTGTATTTTATCTTCCTTTCTTTCTGGCACCGCTTTCATATGATGCTCAGGTGCCTGCTATGATGAATGAATAACCAGTTCTTGTTTAGCTTAGATTAGATAGAGTGTTTCTAATGTTCGCCCTGACCTTCACAGCAAGGATGAACCCATCTGACCCACATGCACCAAGATCGACTGGGAAGCGAAAGCCAATTAGCCTTGGGTTGCCCACTTCATGTCCCCTATGGTCAGAGCATTTTACAGTGCTTTGCACCGATTTATTCAACAAGGCGTGCATTTTCTCTCTGATGAATACTTACAAACCCAGAGTTTGTTCCAATTAGTCCCAGGCTACCTTTACCTTCCCCCTTCTCAGTATGACTACAAGGTGTAAAGGAGGGAGTTATGTTCTATCCTGATGCATGGAACCACAAGCATGTGACCCAAGTTACTGTTACATGAGTGCCTGTTACAGCTGTATGAGGGGATGGAGCAGTGGCTACAGAGCCCTACAACCTGTAATCTTATAATGAAGAAAGACTAATACAGAAAACGTGCCCTTTGTAACCTGGCTCCTGTGTCATCTGTGTGCAAGGTAACATCAAAATAGGGAGCAGCAACCAAAGAATCCGGAGAAGCAAACCATGAAAATCCATAAGGGGCAGCAACAACGTCCAGGGAAAACAGCAGGACTCCATACAAGAATAACTTCAAAATCCCAGGGAGGACAGCAACTAAATTCTTGGGAGTTATAAATCAAAAACACAGGAAGGACAATGGATGCAGATATGAAGCAGGAGTTTCGGCAGAATCCGAAAATGCAGATATAATAAAGAGCTGCTAGGTGGAGAGGAAGACATTTTAGCAGACACATCTAGAAAAGCATTTCCCCTTCCAGGAGCTGTAGTTCAAAAGGAAAAGCGACGACTAAAAAGATACAGACGGCAGCAGCAGCAGCATGAATTCATAAAACATGTATGCACACTTCCGGAAGGCAGAAGACTGTGTAATATCATGCAGCAGCAACAAGAAACGCCACCGAGGTCTGAGGGAGCAAAAGGTAAGTTTAGAGGATATGTGAAGCACCTCCACAAAAGGTCAAAGGAATAGATTGCCTTATGGGCTTCAATTTTGGAGCTGGCAAACAAAGGTTTGAGAAGCAACTGTTTAAAGCGATCTCAGAGTTTGGATCGACTGAGTAGTATAACAGTGGGAGCCCAAATAGGGCTCCCACCACATACATCATAAGGTATTATTTGCCCTGCACTTACCGAAAGAAAGACAACTGACTCAAAGTCACATGTTAAGAGCAAGCAGCAGATTTACCCCCTTACGACTTAAAATGCTGAGTGCCAATGGCCAAGTGTTCTTCCATGCCATCTCACGAAATTGCCCCATCCCGTCCTGCTTCCGGATCCACACCCACCCAGATAGCCCCTTCCCATCCTGCCCTGCCTCTGGATCCACAGAGGTGGTCCCATCCTGCCCTGCCTTCACACACGGATGGCCCACCCTGCCCCGCCTCTCAATCCACACACTGATGGCCGCATCCCGGCCAGCCTTGTGATACACACACAGATGGCTCCAATCCTGCCTTGTCTCAGATCCACATAAATCGCTGCATCCCAACCTGCCTTCAGATCCACACACGGATGACCCATTCCGTCCTGCCTTGGGATCCATACAGATGGCTGTATCTTCACAGACAGATGGCTCTCTCTCATATGCCTCATGATCCACAGATGGCCACACTCACCCTGCCTCCCGATGGCCCCAACCTGCCTCAACTCGGGATCCACATAGATGGCCGCATCCCACTCGGACCCTGGATCCGCACAGATGACCCCATCCCACTGTGCTTCCAGATCCACACACAGATGGCCCGACCCTACCTGCTTCCAGACCCACACCCAGTTGCCCAATCCCTCCAGACCCACACCATTTCCCCGTCCTCCCCTTCAGACCCAAACCCAGTTGCCCATCCCTCCCTCCAGATCCTCACCCAGTTGTCCCTCCAGACACACACATCCATTTAACCCATCCTTCCCTCCAGACCTACAGCCAGATACATCACAGCGTCCAGACCCACAAGGCCCCATCACGCAGTGCCTCTATACTCACACCCACATGGCTCCATCTGGCACTGCTTCCAGACCGCCTCCTGCATGCTTGCTCGGCATGCAGACAGGAGTTGTGAGTTTGGTGGGTAACTGGCGCATGGGAAGCTCTGCGCCCCTTTTATTAGAGGTATCAAATGGTGTGTGCCTAACAAGTGACACTGCACGAGCCTGAGGAGGGGCTTAAATTACAACATCCCATGCCAAATCTACATGTTAAAACAATAGCATGATGCAACATTCAGTAGTTTTGAGCATGTGCTTGGCAAATCATTCCATTACTTGCACTTGTAAACACATTATGATCAGGCAGTTGGCCACAGGGTGTTAGACACAAATCACGTACAGCCAATGGCCACTGGTCTTTGCACATAGTCACTGATCTTTGCTCATACCCAAAACACTTTATTAGTTCAAGAGAGGTGGAGCACGCATGACATGTGCCTTTACTGGATGCATTTTAAGCATTTTGGAATTGACGGTAGCACAGCTTTTGTTTGTTCCTCCTTAGCATGTTGAACACGTGGGATCCTAACCTTTCACTGTGCCCATTGAAAAAATTTGGCACATGCAGGATATCAGCTTCCACAACACATCACAGTTTACTGGACCCAACACACTTGGGCAATAACTTTTCCATCTTTCAAACTCTGGAAATAGGCTCCTCTCGTTCCACGTGCAGGCAAAGCCACACCCAGCCTCACCGGAGGCCTCATCTGCTGGGAAGTCCACTGATTGCCCGTTATTGAGAAAGGGCAGACTGTGACCTTCAGGAGGTGGTAAGGGGTCTTTAGGACGAACCTTCAGGCATCTCCCATGTAGGTAGCTTTCTACATGACTCTTGCTGGCATTTTCCACAGGGCTTCACCAGGCACAGCATCACAACTCTGGATGGCACGGAATCATTACTGTAAGGGGGCGGCAGTAGGAGGCGAGACACTGGTGGTAAGGTGTCTGTGCTGCACCACATTTAAATTGCCCCAGGCGGGAGATTGATTCCACTACTGCCACACGCCACTTTCATTCTCCCCCAGGCAGGAGCTCTCCTATACGCCCTTTTATCAGTGCGGCAGAGGCTGCGCCGCTCCTTCATTCCCGCAGGCAGGAGACTTATTTCTTTAATACAGCGATGCGCCCCACCTGTTACCTCAGTGCAGCAGCGGGCTGCTTTGACTCGTGCCCCCTAGCTGGAGCTTCAGCTTATGTTGTCTGCCTCTTCTCGCCCATGGGTGGGAGTTCTACCGCTACTCCCTCTCCCCAGGCAGGAGCTCAGCATTACTGCTACTGCACTGCGAGATGCTCCCCATTGTGCAGCAGTGTGAGTCGCTCTTTCCTCTACCAGACGTGACCACCACAATACCTCTTCAGCTACACACTCACTGCCTCTGGCAGCGTGCGCCATCCTCGCGGCAGACCAGCGGTTGTCAGGGTAGCACCTGACCTTACGTAGGCGGTGCATGTAAGCCGCACTGGGTACTTCAGTAGCAGGACGCCTGTGCAACACGGGGCCTTCTCAGCCATGATACAACGTGACCCGTGAGAGTACTGCATGGTGGGCACACCCAATGGCTTGCTCTGGCGAGACCGGGCGGTGCTCAATTACCAGAGTCCTCGTCACCAGATTTTATGGAGGACCCCTTTCTGCATGCTTGCTTGGAATGCATAAAAGAGTTGGTGAGTAACAGACACACGGGAGCTGTCCGCCCCTTTTATTAGAGGCATCACATGGTGTGTGCCTAAAAGGTGACCTGGGGTGGAAGTGGAAAAAAAAGGAACTAGTGGTACTCTGGCTGCATCCTAAAAGGAGGGAGTGGGATGGTCAGACAGATGGTTGGGAGGGACAGGGGGGCAGTGGTAACCAGGATCACAAACTTTGTCTCAAATAGTTGGATTTCAAGGTCTACAGTAATGTCTTATAGAGTTTACTTACAAAAAAACAAATTGCATAAACGAAGCCACAAGACAGCATGTAAATTCGTTTAGCACCATGTTAAGCCAAAAGAATATCATCGTGGCTTTTATTTACAGATCCTGAATGGTAAACTATAAGTGCCAGAAAGCAAGATATCACCAACCTGAAAAATCTAGTTACTCCCACTGCACTTTCAGTGAATTGAGATATGTAATAAAATAAGTTGTGTGATAAACAAAGATATATATGCATATTCTTTGTAACAAACTTCCAGCACATTGTTATTCATGATGTTGAAAACATTTGATTAGGGATGTAAAACAACTTTATTTTTTGCATATCAAGATAGTAGATATCATGAATATAAACACATCTTTAAATGGGGCTTTGTGGTGCTCACGTTTACTATCACAGATTTGCAAAGTAACTGGTGCTTTTTAAGCTCTTTGAGTTGGAAATGTTCACTCATGCATATGAAAGTCTATGCCACTGATAAAAGAAATGTGTTTGCAACCTGAGCATCTGAACGACCTACAGAGCCATGAACGCTATGTGTATGTTTGCCTAGCTGTGACTAAGGCAACTGGCAGTGCTTGAATGTCCGTCCTAAGACGATTCTATATTTGGTTCAGGAGAAAGACAAAGCGTCCTTCGTGAGCCTTTGAACTAAAGGTACGCTCTATCAAAATTAAAAAAAACTAGCGGTAAGGGGTACCAATGATTTATATTACACTTCCATCCCTGCACAATGACACCTCCAATTTATATTCTTATGTGGCCCCCATCAATCTACATCAGATTTCAGTCTAAATTAAAAATTGTCTGCCGCATGTCTTATTGGCCCCGGCGAGTTTACACGACCCCTGGAATCTTTGCCGTTTGTCTGACAATCACCTTGCAGACCCTTGTCTCGACACCTGCTTTTTAGCCCAATTCCGACCAGTTTATATGTGCCCTGGAATCTTTGTCGCATCCACAGTTCTTTTTATTTACATCCATACCCGGACTAAGGAGTAAATTGTGAGAATTCGGAAATACAATTATCAGCCGGCTCCCGAAACCACTTCACTCGTGATGCAGCTCCTGCTAGAGCACAAGCGGGTTCTGCACACAGCACGTTACAGCTAGCCACAAAGCCAGGCTTCTCGCTCTGGATTTCACACGCACATTTAGGACGTCAAGCAGCGCGCGTGGCAGGGATTGGTAACGTGCTCAGAGTCACGTGAAGATAAGGAGGCGGGGCGTTGCTACAGTTCGTTTCTCTGATGCGAACTAGACCGTAAAGCCTATGGCATGGCTGTTAGGGGCTGTATGGCAAGGCAGTGCCCCCTGCTGCTCCCTCAAGACCGAGAGAAGAGAGTGTATGACGGTTTCATCACAGCGCAGGTATGTCATGTTGCAGTGCAGTCATTGCTTGGAAACTTGGTGTACAGCCGGGTAAAGTGTGGAGAACTAATATAGTTGTGATGGCACGTGTTGATCAATAGCTCTATGCAAACAAGTTTAAAGACAGCCGTGCTTAACAGCAGCTATTAGCGGCATACATATTCCTTGTTCATAAGAAGTTGCTGAGCTTTACTTGGAGAGTCGTAGTCGTTTTCTTTTTAGTTGCACGTTGTGACCGCATAGTCATCTATCAAGGGTGGCCTCTGCTTTTTAAAATGTTAAGTGAAATTATGTGCGGTCTTCCAGTCAGCCCCCCCTTTCATACAGCTATATGCCAAAAGTACAATGCATTCATGTGCTAGCTGTACCAGTCTTCTGACATCTTCAACATCAGCCCTGCAGTGTAAATCTGACAGTTTGAAAGTACAGCTTTTGGAACACAACATTCCAAGGGATGGAATGGCTTTTTAATTGCCTGCATCTCTTATTTAAAACATAATGACGGTCTATCGTAGCCTGATGACATGGCAAGATATAGGATACCAGGGTAACACAATTTTACAGCCACGACAAAGATGTGTATGAGATACCTGACCTGGGTGTCTCTACAACAGCTCCATGGGGCAATGGCCAGGAAGCTGCCTTTTGGTCCTCCTGGAATAAGGGCAACTTTAGCCCTCATGGCATCCAGTTAGAATATGAATGTTAGCATGTGGCGAACTTAGATGCCATCCTTAACTTTAGCCCGCATCCCATCTAGATAGAAACATGAATGTTAGTATGCGCCACACTTGAATGAAACTGTGAGTGATGACAAATTCCACACTTGGATGGAATAGTGAATGATAGCGGGCATCACACCTTGACACAATTGTAAGGACAGCATTGCCAACTAACTAATCCACTAACAACTTCAGTCCTCTGCATACACCTCTCAAACTCTAACCAAACACAACCACAAGCCTAAATACAGCAATCTGCACAAACTTCACTACAGTGCAACAACAAAACAAACCACACATAGACTTGCACAACAGCTCACAACGACTACTGACCGTAAAACACCCCAAGCCCAGCCAACGGACCCACCGGGCTGAGGCTGCCAACAGCACATCACTGCTCTCTTGCACTTTTCCAGCTTATTCCCACTAACTACCCCCCCCCGTTTTTCAGAGCCGCCAGGGGACCACTCCGGTGGTGATAGTGCGCGGTACAAATATCCTTTAACATTAACATCCCAAGAGCACACAAGTCCTCCCCAGGAGATTCAAAGGCATCACTGATATAACAAATACTCTTTCATATCAGAGTGCTGACCACTTGAGTCCTTTTGAAGTTGGCAGACATGGGAGGGGGCAGAGCTAGATTAGCCTCTGGAGAGATACCCTGAGAGAGGGGTTTTTACCATCTTGGTTTCTGTAAGGGCTCTCTACAAGTTCCTGCCTACGCCACCTTCTGCAGATAAAGCACTCCTGGTGTGAGGACAGACCGCGAAGAACATCTGGATTAGACCCTTTGTCCAATCTCACATAACATTTTGCCTTTAATGTCATGGGATTTTGCCTTTTTAATAAGGAGAGGCACCCTCTCCTTAGTAGAGTTAACTTTGGACTCTAAAAAGGAGTCAGTGGGCCTATTCCAAAGTCCTCTGCTAGAGACATGAAGAGAGAAACAATTAATGCAGAGGAACGCTCTGCCACCTAACCACCCCCAGAGAACAGTGTGATGATATTGCTGTGGACCAAGGCCTCTGATCCCTATGCAATGGGACCAGGATTCTGCTCCCTGGAGGTGAAGGGCCCCATGCAGGTGGCAGGAATTCCTGGAGTGGAAGTACAGAACTAAGGACGCCCCTTGTCCCTGGATTGTCCCTACCAGAAGTCCAGAAGCAGCTGGAACACTTTTTCATCGCTTCAAGACACCTTTAGCCAGTTCAACCATTCTCAAAGCACTGCAAGCTGCTACAGGACTTACAGTGCCTCTTTTGACTCTCTGCACATCTTCCAACTTCTTACCTGCACTTCGAGCCATCCAGGCGCTGGCTCGACCCAGTGAAGCAGACTACCTTGTTTTAGCCACTACTCATTACAGTACCCCTCAAGAACAGTAGTTATGTCATCACACAAATGTATTTACCAACAGACTAGCATAGAAGTGCCCTGTGCGCCTCATTTGAAGGGTTAGTACACTCAGTACTCCAGATAAGAATTTGAGGTGGGAGTATTTTACTCCCTATTTTTAAACTTTGAGAGTAAATGTGATTTTAAGAGAGTAAAAATGACTTTTCTCCTTTGCAAGAGAGTAAAATGTATGTGACATCTAGCCGACGTGTGCAAAAACTGTATGGAAATCATTACTACGCAGCAGCTTTCTGATAACGGAATTGTCTTTTGATGTTTAATGAAAGTCCTTGTTTCCTGGAGCTATTACTACCTAATGGTATGCCAATGTTATGATACAACCGGGCATAGTGGGAAGGACTCCATGCTAACTTCTATACCTAATCTCATGGTTAAATGGTTATTTATAAAGCGCTGTACATAGAACATATTTATCACAATTATCACCAAACCAAAGTCGGTACTCCTTTCTCAACCTCGAAAGGATGAAAGGCTGAAATTCGAACCTGTAACCTACAGATTGCAGCAACAAGTTCTGAAATGGCAGAGCTATCTTATTGGCTAACATCCTTCAGAGGTCGACTGAGGTATAATAATCACAGTACCTAGATGTTGGACAAACCATATATGAAGCCCTACATAAAGTTAAATACCTATCTGGATTATCATAGGGACAGGTTTTGCTGAGGTTCTATTTCAATTACCAATGTAAGTTTCATTTGTTTTTGAACAGCGCTTGCACTTCCTGGAGAGTCAGGTTTTAATTGTAATCTTGAAGATTTGAGAGGCTAGAACACCTGTGATTGGTGTAATGACAATCACTCGCCCTTGAGCAAAGACTCTGCTGCCACTGACCATTTATAGTAATGTACTACGTTGACTGCAAGGTTGAATGGATGTAAACTAGATTATGCATGGTCATCATTTTACACACTGTTTTTATAATTGGAGTGTAAATTAAAAAAGTTTAAAAATTATGTGCCTCTGCATGATTATTCACTTTGAAAAATACAATTGCGCAATACTGGTTTGCTTTCACTGCAAAAAAAAGCATAATATAGTACAAAATATCAATTCTCAATTGTAACATAGTTTTCGATCTTATTAATTATACAGTACTAAAATTCGAGGAAAATAAATATGCACAGTGCTTCTGTTTGCTCCATGAGCATCAACACAGCAGAAGCTGAATGGCAGGAAACCATCCCTTTTATCACAGTGTACAGTTTCTTTTTTTGAAAGGTTCCAGAGAAATACATTTCTGTTTCAGAGGTGGCTTGCAATTACATCCATGTAGATATACATTTTTTAAAAAGCCTTCTGGTTTCTGTCAAGTAACCTGACCTTTGCACTGCCCTATGCTCTAAACCTGTGTGTAAATGTAAACGGGTAAATAATAAAGCTGTCGTGTTTACAAGATTTTCATGCGTAAAAAGGCCTGGTACGCACCTTACCTGGAGGCCTGAGTTCACTCTCATCTTTGTTAAAATATGTTTTCTGTCCTGATAATCCCAAATATTTCCACATTAGGCGTTAGATTCAAGCAAAACCAGCATTTACCTTAGTTTTGGCTATTGGGATGTGCCAATTGAAGGCCAAACTATTGAATTGGAGTACTCATAGGAGTTAGATGGAATGTGAGAAGGGAAACAAATCCTGTAGAAGTTGTTTGGCTTTTTAACCACCCATTGATCCCTATGGCCATTTGAATCCACCACTTGCCCCTCCCTACCCGAAACACACCCTCCTGGAATTTCTTTAAGCTAGCTCGGTCCCACAGTAACATCAAACTTTGTGCTGTATATTGCCTGCTGGTATTATTTCTAAGCAGTCTTTTGAGAGGTAATGGCTTAATTACCACTGAAAATGAGTTCCTGGTGTAATAGAAAGATCTTGGCGAAGTGTGCATTCATCCTCTTCATTTATAAGCAGTATGTGTGACCTGGCATCCTTTCCTTGCACTGACATCACGTTAAATCAAGCATTGACAAATCCAGCAGTTTGGGCTTCTGCATAGGTATGAGGATAGGCATTTGTCACTGTGAAGGCATTATGAAGCAAGACACGGACAACAGATTCAATGATAAAAATAAAATAGTTTATTAAATCGAATGTCAGGATGGTAGAAGGCCTAACTTGCCCTTTGCTAAGGTGGGATTTCCCTACCTGAACGAAACTAAAGAAGGTCCGAGTCAAAGGAGTTCAGCTTAAACGTCTGTCTGTGTCCAAAGCCTATCATTGCCCTCACAACTAAAGCTAAACCATGTGTAGGGTTGTCAATGCAAGAAATGGTGATCGATACAGTTCTGAGCTTTGTCCAGCTCTCGGCTTCCTTTTCAGCTTCCCTTCGCCAAATTCAAAAGCGCTCCACAATAGTTTTAAGATTACCTTTCCCAAGTTCAAGGCAATACAGGTCCACATAATCCTCAGGGTTCCCCTCTCCATGTTCCAGACAACACAGTTCAAAAGAAAAGGGGTCTTGAGGATCCGTTCTCAAGACAGCATTTGCAGATCCTCAAGTCTCATGGTTCCCTTCCCCCAAGACTTTAATGTAACAGCTAGTATTAGTTTCTGTCTCTTAAAGTTCAACACAACTCTTGGTCAACCTGACCCTCCTTAGTTAGCTTACAGTGCTTGTCGTTGGTTGTTTTTCACAATGTCTTTGACTTTCACAATTTAGGGCTCCCTGGTCTAGGTGCAGTTGTCAGACCACACGGTCCACCCATCACAGGTTGCACAACCAGGATCCCTAGGCTCATGAGCCCACACAGGTTTCTCTGTACCTGTTCCTGTTACATTCACTTAGCTTATCTTTGTCGGCCTGTTGGCTTTATTTGTGGTTTTACACTCTCCTGGCTTCTCCTGGTTCGCATCTTGGCCTTGCCATAACGTGTCACACACCACTTGCCAAACTCTGGCCTTGCCTCAGTGTATCCATTCATAAAGTTCACTTTATGGTGGTTTGATGCATGCCCCACTTCTGTTACACTCCTTTCACACTTGCGCTCTTTTTCATAGGCTGATTTTACTTGGGCATTTTCCAGTTTTGACTTTCATCAGTTACTTGCTTTGCCCATTAAGTTTTATTACCATTCAGTATTCAGAATGCTTAATTCAAAGTTTCTTTCAGTTCCATATTCAATATGCATAATTCAGTTTAGTTCATTTTCATTCAGTTCGGTGCTCAATATGCAGAGTTCAGATTAATTTCAAGTTTGCATTCCGTTCAATATAACGTTACCTACATGCGGTCTTCTAGGAGCGCCCCGGCTTTTGAGTGTCTTCCCAATCCTCCCCTCCCCCCCTGACACTCACCAGTATTTAGCGTTCCTTCCTGGCGACTCCCGCTTCTTCTTTCTTCTTCTCAGGCCCGCAAGCTAACCTTTGCAAGCCCTGCTCACATGCCGGGTGTTGGCTTCTGCACGCCAGCAATTCCTGTGCTTCCGCACGGACGCGGACGGCGTCCTCTCTCTTCCTGTTGGCTCACAGCTCTGGCTGCTCGCTGTCTAACCCGGAGGCTCCCACACCTGTGGTAGCTGCATGACCCACTTGCCTTGGGCTCCACAAGCTCTCTGGGATGTAGGCCGACATCCTGGCTCCTTCTCAGGTCCCACCACTGCTGCCACCTCACAACCGAGGTTGCTCTCTTAGCTTGTTCCACTGGTCTCCCTTTTATACACCTTCAACCACTTGACAGGTTCCAAGTGTGGATTGCCTGACTATGATTAAAGGGGCATGCCTGACCTTGCAAGTACTCTCCAGGCATCTTCTTCGTCCCCGTACTAGAGTGGTTAATTACTCTTAGTCGCCTCTTCCTCGTCCCAGTACTATCAAAAGTTGAATGTGGGGAAATGAGGGAAGAAGTTCTACAATAGCCCATAAAGGCCGGGGGAGGGTTAGGTTGATCTTCTATAGGGGAAGGGGATATCATGTCTTGCCTGTGGGCACCCCACTCCCAAGCCTCAAGGACCCTCCACCGAGGTGATCCGCCCTCGCTTCTCCACCCCCATGGTCAGGATCCAAAATGTATGGCCTTTTCCTGGCCACCGAGAAGATGATCCAGGGGGAGTAAGGGTGTGGATACCTTCAGGTATCTCACCCCAGGCACTGATATCATATGCCTATGTACTCACAATCTTCCAGCTGTTGTCCACTTATGGCCAGATATCACTACTATGGCAGTGCCAGGTAAAATGCCTACGTCATGCCTACCCAAAAGCCAAAACCATTGACTTTTCCAATGCTTGTTTTAATTGAAGTCTGTGCCAACACAGTCTATTGAGGGTGCGCAGTTAACGAACAACTTACCAAATAGTTATCTGCTAAGGGGATCTGAACTAGAATTTCTGCTAAACATTTTAGGTTGAGGGCTTTATTGTTTATTATTTATTAGTTTAAGTTCAAAGTGTTACTGTAAAGACTGGAGGGATGGTCTGTACTTCTGCTCTCTCTGTATGGTAGAGAAGAGGCACAGAGGACCCCAGCCAAGATTCTCTATTATTGGTAATGCAGCCGAGCAATCGAGGCCTAGCTTCTAAGGAGGTGATGCAGGCTGGTTCTTAAGTACAGTGTATTCCCCATGCCCCCACAAAGGAATGTCCACACACTGTATTAGATAAAACACAGTCTTTATATAATTAAGTTCAAGGTTATGTACACAATCACAATAACTCACTTTGTGCTCAGTGAATCTACAATGGCAAATATATACAGTTCTAAGTAGTACCACAATTATTATTAGATTCCTTTAAAGTGCATCAACTGTACTCTGGTTAAATGTCGCACAAATCAATTAATAGAGGTAACCAACAATAGACATAGGAGGAAAGCGGTTGGTGGGAACAATTGGCAGAATACTGGCCTCTACGGTTAAACACAGTTCTGTGTGGAGATTCCCCCCCCCCCCACCTGGGCAACCTATAAATAAAGATATATCACAAGCCCAGTCCATATATTTTTCTAGAAGTCTTACTTCCTTCTAAAATAGTTCTACCACCCCAATGTACCTGGAATAGCAGAGTTTGACGTTGGGTCATCGATTGATCCTTCTAGAGTGGCTCCCTTTAAGGCAGGAGCCACGGATCGTCGAGATCCCACGAGGAAAAAGGGTTGAAGGATGACTTTGAGGTGGCAGCTTCGTTCCTCGCGGTGCGTGTCGACGACGGAGCATTGGCGTCCTGCAAGAAAGAGGCGTACGGGGCACCTCAGTGATGATAGTTCAGGACTGCAAAGAGATTGTGAAGAACTGCGGCCCAGCAAGGGCGTCGAATTGTCTGGCGTCTCTACGGTTGTCAGGTGGCGGGAAACCCGCTGGCGGATGCTCCTCAGTGCGTCGGCGGCCTCGACTTTCTCCAGCGGGACAAAGCGGTCGACGGTGCAGGCGAGAGCGTCCTTGGATGAAATGTTACTTAGGCAAAGGGAGCACGGCTGTTGCGGTCGGTGACGGTGATGGACAATAGTGTCCGGGCGCTTCTTGTGATTCTGCAGCGGTCCCCGTCTCCGGTCAGCAGCCTGTCATAGGTCTGTCTACAAGGGAGCTTTGGCAAAGATTAGCTGGTGCACGATGGTCCCTCGTAGCTCGGGAAGAGGGCGCCTAACCAGGTCCTCTCTGGGTCAGTCCCTGGAGACACAGCAGCTTTCAGATCGACGAAGTAGAGCAGCAGCAAGACTTCTCTTCCAGCACGGCTTCAAGGTTAAGCTTCAGTTTTACTCCAGTTACTCTTCGTAGTGGACTTCAGCTTTTGAACGCCAATTCTAGCAGTGAGAAGTCCCCAGATATACTAGTTGATCTCCCATTCATTCTGCTGGGTCACACTCAGGCAACCAATCGGTCAGAAGGGCATTCATGCAGGCAGCCAATCGGGTGCATAGTGCATTCAGGCCATTCACTTCTCTCCAGACACTCGCAACAAGTTGTGTATTGGGACAAGTACCCAGCCATTCAACACTCCGCACTGCATTCATACCAGTTTTGGGCAGGGCTGTCTCAGTCATTGGGCCTCATTACGAGGTTAGAGGTAGCCATGGCGCTATTAGCGCCATGGCTGCCTCCAAACTCGTTCCGACTCCGCCCTGGTGAATGGAGCAATTACCGATCCATTCCAAGGTTGGCGGGACCGGTAATTCCCCATTCACCAGGGTCATTCCCCATTCCCATTTGAGCCCCCATAGGGCTCATTAGGAATGGGGAAGGTGCTAATAACGGTACCGCAAATTGCGTTACCGTTATTAGCTCTAGAGTCCCTTTGCGGGGCCCGTCCTTAACGCCTGAAAAAAACAGGCGTTAAGGAAGGACCCGCAAAGGGAACTCGTAGTAGGGCTGTAAGGGATTTTGCCGGCAATCACTTGCCGGCCACCTCGTAATGAGGCCTAATGTGTCAAACGCCAGAAACTAGACCTCCACAACAAGAAGTGCATATTCGTCACGCTTCATTCACCCAGCTCACACCCACAGGGTGTACCATTAACATACAGTCCCTGGGAAAGCTCCAGCCAGTCTGGCCTGGACTTCACAACAACACCATATATGGAACTTCCACCCAACAGCCACTCAGGGGGAAGGGACAGAGTCAGGGCTTCCCGGGACTTTGGGAAAACAAGGTAACAGGCAATAGAAAGCAAGAGTCCACAGGGGCCATCTTGTTTCCTATCAAGAATCAACTGATTCCAATGGCAGGGCCTGGGTATCCCAAAATGGAGGATACTCTGAGCACCTGTCAAATTCAGCATGGAGCTACCACCAGCCCATACCCTGCTCTGTGGGCCCAAAAGCATACACTAGGGGCACGGGGTTGTACCCCCACCCATGGGTGCCATAAGGGTATCACATGGGTCTGTACACCAAACCATAAACGGGAAGGGATGCACTGCCAGGAGTCCCACATTGGACTCCTGGGCAGAAAACAATACAGAACACAAATGAAAAAGGACTACAGGACAAGGACAGGCAGGCCCTGTCCTTCCAATGCATTTCCAGCATCACAGTTACGTTTGGGCACATTAAAGTGCTGACCGGGACAGATCAGATACAGTAAGTTGGGAGTAAGGATGAACATCAGTTAAAGTGGTGCAGGGTGAGGGAGAGAAAAGAGGCCTCTGTCTGCAAGAGGAGCCCGGGAGATGGGAACTATGGCATGAAAGTTGTAGGCTTTTGTGCGCACATGTGCGCAACCGACTAAGGAGGTAAGTCATTTTGTGAGCCTGTGTATTTGGTGAGCTTTCATCTCTGAGTTTGGAGGGGAATTTCCCTGTCCACCTCCTCTGCAATCATTTAAAAATCTGTGAAAAGGGTACCTCTTAATGCACTTTTTCCAAAGATGTATACTAAAAACAGTTTATTATATTTGATATATTCAAATATAATAAACGAGAGCTCATCTACCAAGACTTCAAGATCTGCCACAGTACCTAGCAAAAGTACTCCTATATATAGAAAAATGAATATGCACACAAACATTCTGTGATCAGTATAAACTATAGTTTTAGTTGTGGCTATTAATTTGTTCACACTGCTCAGACAATGCAGAACATGTTTTATGCAATTCGGAATAAAAGCGCTTATGTATATTACAAAAAACAAATATTGCTTATCACAACTGATGTGGCTGGCATAAAATTAAGACATGAGACATTATTTTCCAGATTAAACAATAGCAGCTAAAAGGAGTGTGACAGAAATCATTATATAGCTTTCACACCTTGCCTGGGGGGCAGACAATGGGCTTTAACGGTCTGACAGCCTGAGCTTTGGTAGGCACGAGCGAAGCGAGGACCTCGGCTGGTGGTCATTAAAGCCCATATCCGCCCCCCAGCCGCGGTGTGAAACCTGTTTGCATCCTGGGATATACCGGGGTGCGGATAGTTTTCTTTTTTTTTCTCCATCTGACAGGAGATCAGCTCATCTCAAACCCCCCCCCAAAAGGAGTTAAAAAAAAATTGTCTCCACCATTGAAATGCAAAAGGGACTAGGTCACTTTTTGGATGACGGTGGCTATTAAAACATGTTCAAAAATGGCTGCTGTCATCCGAAAAGGGACCTAGTCCCTTTTCTGTGTCAATGGTGGGCAGACAGGAGGAGCTCAGGGACCGGAGCCCAGATAAGTGGGGGGAGTGAGAAGGGGAATCGGGTGATTTGGCGGTGAGGCAACAGGGAGAGGCTCCCTGTTGCCTCCCTACATTAGAAAAAGAAGAAAAAGCGCCACCCGTGGAAGGTGTCACATGGTTGGAACAGCAGGCAGGGATTGTGTATTCTCGCCCGCTGTTCTAGCCACCTGATTAGTTGGCTCTCCCTCCCTGGGTGCGACTAAGAGTTCACGCCCCACTTTAATGAAGTAATTCACGGGCCAGGAGAACATGCCTCTCATAAACTGTGTCAGGGTGATAATTGCACCAGAGTAACTACACCAAAAAGTATGATCATCGGAATTTCTGTGCCACTGCTTACCCTCAACATCACATTGTCCTGTGAACAGAGCAGGGTGTGATGACCTGATAGAGTAAGGAGGCTGACATGATGGTATCATGTTGATTATAGACTTTTATTAAAAATGAGGAGGAAAACCTACCTCTCCCATGAGGGGGTTTTCTTCCCTCAACACAGAATAACTTGGGTGCTGTTAGGATGTAAGTCAGAAGAAACCAACATACAGTCCTCTGTCCAAACCTACTATTCTTTCCCTACCCCTAATACTTTTTCCCTACCACTAACAAATAAACCAAGAAGAAAAGGCCTGAGTGAAATTCTAATCCAACCCGCCAGGAGAATGGCTCCTTTCCCTGGTGAAACAATCCAATCTTAGGTTGACTTAACAACAGTCACTTGCAATAGGGTCTGATTTACCAAGAATGCTTGGACCAGGAGACTGACTCCCTTCCTCCCTTTCCCTGGTCTATCTGGAAAAGTTCTGGCAGCTGTCTCTTGATAGTCCTTTGTGTTAGGGAGAATTCTCTCTTTAGGCTGAATTTCCTAACCTAGTGAGTCCCCCAGCAGCTTTGCTGGATTTCTGGAGTTTGTTTTTTCCTCCTGCCAAGAGTGAGACTCTTTTTCTCCCACTCTTGGACATGATTTATGGTGTTCCTTTGACTGGTAATGTGTTTTATGGGCTCTGGGGTCCTTTACTCCATAGGGTCTCATGTGTTTTTACTATGTGTGTTACACAGCACCCTCCGTGCAGTAACACAGGGGTGTCATAGTGACACCCCACCATAGACTCCATACCCTGGGACTGACTACTGTCTCCCAGGGCATGTAAAGACACCATTGGCTTTACTAGTCCCAAATTATTAACAGAAACCAGTACAAACCATCATATTGTGGACGTACTGGTCGGGGCAATTCGATTGCCCCGAGGTCTGTTAGTCGAGGGGGCACGTCTCCGTCCCCCCTGATCGAGTTTTGCCTGGTGGCAGTGGAAACTACTTTTTATATTCGACCGCAAATATTTTCCTATGGGATTTTCCCATTGTTCGAGGCTACCAACTTTAATTATTTCATTCTCATAGCCTCGAACATACCGCCGGTTTATTTAATTAATTTGCTGGTTGGTATTTTTTGCCAGGACTCGATTCAAAAATGGCGTTTGTGTTCTCTTCTGTGACTCCAACCCAAGTCGAGCCCTTTGTTCCACTTTTTGGCGGGCTTCTCCACAGAAGCCTCTAAAAGTGGTGCCACTCTGTCTGGGTACCACAGGGGGTGTAGGAGGGGGTTTAGGCACCCTGGACTGAGTTACCTTGGTAACTCAAGTCGCACTCTTGTGTGATTGGCCCAGCTAGGCTGAGTGAATGGGGGTATGCTGCATAAAAGCAGGGCTTTGGGGACTGGAACTTCAGAAGTTGCCACAGGACCTGAGAATCCTACGAGGGAGAAGCTGAGCCGACCTACCACGACGACACCACCGGTGGAGCCCTGCGGAACCGACTTGCCACTTCCCGACGACAGAGAAGATCTCCCGGCTGGAGAGGCTTCTTCCCCTGACTGGTGGGCACAACCAGTTTTACCTTCCTTCTTCGCACCCCAGACAGGTTTGTGGTCAAACTGCCCGTGCCAAGCACCCCGGCGGCCGGATAGCCACTTACCACTGAACCGCGAATCAGCGGACCGCTCCTTGTACCTGGCTGGTTTCTTCCCAGGCAGTGCAACAGACTCCTGTCTTCCTCCACGACGAGATCCTCTCTTCCCCCGGACGAAGCACCGACTTGCATCCGCTGCCAGGAACAACTGGCCCCGCTGGAGTGTTCTCACCACTTTAAGGTACCCTGTCCGCCAGGCCTCCCTTTCTAAAGATTGCTACAAGGTAATAATAACCCCTTAAACTTCTGGACTGGGCTGGCCGCCTTGACCCTCTAACTGGTCCCTTTCTTTGGTCCAACTCCTTTTTGAACCGTTACAAGACTTTTGTGCACTGCAACCGTGTGACCTTGGACACATTTCGTTTGATCCTCTTAAAGTGGATCCGGCCTATTGAACTCTTAACTTCACGGTTTTACTTTGCCTTCCTCTCTTGTTATGTTCTTGTAAAAGTGTTGGGATCTGTTTCAACTTATTCTCTGCTTTTCTCTCCCTTTTAAAAAAACGAACTATTAGAGTGCCATCTACGTTAAGCGCTCACCGCTGTCTGAAAATAAGTGGGGCTTTACTTAAGACTTGTCTAATATTCTTTTAAGGGAGTGTATATCTTTTAGTGACCGTGTTTTTGAATTGCTTACTATTAGTGCCTGTGTGTTTTTCTAGATGTGGTTTTTAAATAAATAATTATCTCTTTTACACCAAGCCCTGGTCAGCGTTTACTTGTTCTATTGTGTTCTCTTGACTTATTGTGAATACTCTGTATACTGCCTAACTCTTCTTGAGGGAAGTCTGACTGCTCAGCCACCGCTACCAAGTGAATCTGTGTGGTACAGACTGCTACCAAGTGGGTTTACTGCCAAATACCTGTAGTCTTAAATCTTTTGCAGTGGTCCCAGAGGGAACTGCACAGGTTTCTGCCTAACACTTTGGACAAGTCTCCTTAATTTCTCTCACAGGTTTGTGAACAACAGAGTTAAGACTTTATCAAATATTGTTCCTCTTGCTGTAGCTTTGTCAGGACCTTTTATATATTCGCTATTGGGGAGATTACTCCCTGACAGTTCTTGGTTCTTTTGGTATATTTCATATATGCAAAATTTCCCACTGGGATGAGAGAGTTCACTCCTGAGGCACTCTTGAGATTTATGATTTCTCGTGTCACCACTGGGACATGGGTGATTTACTCTCGAGGAATACTTGGCTCTTGGTTTTATGAGTATTACCACTGTGATGAGGGAGATCACTCTCGAGGAACACTTGACCCTTGAAGCTCTGATCACTCCTGAGAAATATTTCTCTTGAAGCTCTGAATCACTTGTGAGTGGTCAGAAATGTGAGGCGGACAACTTCGGTTTTTCATAAAATGCCATTATTAACTTAAATGGGTTTGAACGCCTCACTATCCCTACCCTAATTCCCTACCTTTCAAAATAACTAAAGGAAACACTCTGTCCCTCACATTTTTTCATACAACAACTTAACAAGGTAGTGGTTGGCAATGTTGATTTGCATTGACAGTTATATACAATATACATTTTCTTCTTGTTACCTTGGTGAAATCCCTGTCCCCAGATTCGATAGGCTTTTTACTCCACAATTTATTGGTCTTTTCACATCTTGTAATAACGTTCTTCTTTGATTCAACAGTTCAGAATATTCAACCAGTCTTTTTCTCTCTGCTGGGGGTGGAGAGTTCATCATAGTGTCCTTTTAAATAATATGAATATTTCCACCGTTCATCTGTATCGACAAAATATTCTTATCAGGATAACTCAACCACAATTCACAACCTCTTCTTCCAAGAATTCAACCACAGAATAGTATGCCAATGACTTCCACCTGGTCCACTCACCTGCCAGGTCTATTACTACAAAGTCCCTGCCCTGGTATAATAATAATAATAATAATAATAACTATACTTGCCTGCCAGCACTAATGAAAACATCTACTACTACTACTACTACAAGTACTTCTGTGATGTGATTTACTTCAACCAAAGTCTTCACTTTCCGTAACATCAGCTGACTACTTTCCTTGGGAAGACCTGAAACGCATCTGTGCTGTTTATTCCACCCTTATGATTGCCACATGCAATGCAGATTATGCTCCTCTCTTCCTGAATACTTCCTGTCAGGACGGCAGATCTCCTGCCACTTCTGTTTTCTCACTTTTATTTTAACCAACGGCTGAAAATGGCTTTTATTCCAAATCTCTCTTTTTTGGCTTGGAAAATGCTTATTTAGGTCATTTACAACATTAGTTTCTCTCTTATTTTGAAAATATGGCTCACAAACAACTTGACTCTATTTGCCCTCTTTTGGCTTTGGAAATGTTTATTTTTAAATTTATTTTTTATTATTTTAAACAAACGAAACCAACACACAATACAGCTTTTCGGGACGTACATAATCAATATCAAACCTTCACATTATACAGTGTTATTCTCCATCCTCTCCCCACCCACCCCATGAACTTGAGCCGGCTCTTCCGTGTCATCTACGGGAGCTTTTCGGGAATCGCAGTGCTTTTAGACTCGTCTGAGTCTTCTATTCCATGGTTAACCTGGTGGGGATTTACCATAGAGGTCACTAATTGTCGGTAGGCTATCAGGGGGCCCACTTCCTTGTCACCCCCCCCCCCTGGTAACGGCTTCAAACCATACCACTGATTCTGCTTCTGCCCATCTCAGGAGGTCCGCCCACCATGTCTCCACCCTGGGTCTGTGAGCCGCCTTCCAGCCCATTGCTATCCGGCGCTTGGCCAGGATGTAAGCCAGGTCCTTCATCTTGCTTATGTGCTTTAGATTGCGTGGCCTGGGAAAAAGCCTGAGCATGCATGCCCAAGCCGACCCCACATCCAGCACCACTCCCCCACCTGCCATCTTTATCTTTATTTCGTCCCGGAATCTGTGCACCTCGGGACAGGCCCAGAACATGTGTAGCAACCCTGCCTCCACCTCGCCACACCTGGGGCATTTCTGCGTGGCCGAGCCTTCAAACCTGGCTATTTTCCCGGTGTTCAGATATGTCCTATGGGTGACATACAACTGGATCTGTTGGAGTCTTGCATTTCGGGACACCTTTTTATGGTACCTTTTTGAGCTCTCTCCCATTGCCCCTCTGTCATGGGTCCTCCTACCTCCTCCTCCCAGTCCTGCCTCAGTTGAAGCAGTTCCTTCCCAGCCTTAGCTCTCAGGAGCTCGTATACCCTGGATATCTCGTGCCCGTCCTCCGAAACATCGTTTCCAGGGCGGCATCAGGTTCTTCCGCCAACACCGTCTCAGGCCACCCCTCCCTTACCCGTTTCGTGAGTCTGGTGTAAGTTATATATTGGCCTCTATGCACCCCTGTCTCCTGCAAACTCTGGAATTCCAATACCGCCCCCTCCTGCCATATATCCCTGAGGGTGGCCAAACCCACTGGTTCCCAGTATCTATGGACTACTTCAAGCAATTGGGAGTCGTTTCCACACAGCGCCACCAGCGGAACCTGCTGGGAGAGCGGATCCGGATCACCCACCGTTCTCCACGTCCTGCGCCAGACCTCCCAACCCAGCTCCAATAGTCTCCCTCTTCCCACCAGTTTAATCTTTTGTAGCCACACCGTCTCTCTCAAAAAGTATGGAGCCAAGTCGCCCTGCAAGAGTCTAGCTTCTGCCGAGTCCTCTGACGACAACAGACTGGCCACAAACGACTGCCCCGCCAGATGATAAAGCTCAAAGTTCGGCAAGTTTATTCCCCCCCCCCCCCGTCGCACGCGTTCTGTAGTTTCCACAGGGCCACTCTGTTTCTGGAGTTGCCCCATATGAAGCTCCTGCACATACCATGAAGCCTCTTGAAAAAACTTCTGGGAATCAGATACGGGACATTTACAAAGAAATGTAAGAGTCTGGGCAAAACCACCATTTTGAGCAGAGCTGCTACCCCCATCATAGATAGGGGTAATCTAGACCAGAACACCATACTATTCTTAACTCCCTCAATCGCTTTCTCTGTTTTATGTTCGTGCTCTGTTTCCGTCCTGTGGTAAATGTTGACTCCCAGATACCTAAATGTCTCAGGTTGCCAGGGTATTTACAGGATAGGCAGCCTCACCAATGGGACACTCTTGTACCTTCCCAAGGGGAACAAGTTAGACTTCCCGGGGTTCACCGATATGCCCGAGAGGGTGGCATAATGATCCATTACCTCCAGCACATATTGCAGGTTTTCCTCCGGGTAGCGCAAATAGAGGAGCATATCATCTGCATACAGTGATATCAGGTGCATGCCACTTGTTGTACGAATCCCCACCTCCCCATATTGTTGTCGCAGGCATATTGCCAGCGGCTCTAGTGCCAGTATGTATAACATGGGTGACCAGGGGCATCCCTGTCCGGTCCCTCTGCTGAGTTGCCATTTATCTGAAATTGTGGATCCCATTTTAACTCTCGCTACCGGGGTGCTATATAACATCTGGACCCACCTGATGTATCCAGGGCCCATTCCATAACCTTTCAGGGTCGCTTTCAACCATGGCCACCGCACCGAGCCAAAGGCTTTGACCGCGTCTAGCGACACGATAGCCAACTCCCCTGTGTCTTCCTCGGTGTAATCAATGATATGGTGCAGCCTCCTGTGGTTGTCTGTGATATTCCTACCAGGGACATAGCCCGTCTGATCTGGGTGTATCAACTTACCAATCACCCTCTTTAGCCTATTGGCTAATACTGCGGTGAGTATTTTACTGTCCTGATTGAGCATGGACAAGGGTTTATAGGACCCGCACTCCATGGCTGGCTTGCCTGGTTTCAGAAGTGGGATGATCACTGCCTCGCGGAGGGACGGTGGCAATCCCCCCTGCTCGTAGGCTTCATTAAACATGGCAAGCATCGGCTGGAGTAGCTCCTGCTTGTATGTCTTATAAAACTCGCTAGGCAACCCATCCGACCCAGGCGCCTTACATGTGGGCAGATGTGGGATCACCACTTCCAGCTCGTCCGAGGTAACAGGGGCATCCAGATCCACACGTTCTAGGTCATCCAGGGTGGGCAGCCCTATATCCTCTATTGTTCCCAATATGTCTTGGTTCATATCCTCCCCTGTGTCCTCATATAGTTGTCTATAATGCTTGAGGAACTCCTCGTTTACCCCCTCCTGGGTGTTACGGGTTTGGCCTTCCGCATCCCTGATCTCTCCATCACTGAGCGGGGGGGTCTCGCTCTTATACAGCCAGGCCAGCAATCTACCTGGCTTATCCCCCCCTGCATGTAGTCTCTCTGTGTATTTCTTGTAATTCAATTTGCATAATCTATCCCACTGCAGATTAACTGTTAAGTCTTTTATCTTCGCACTGTTCTCCCAGGTTGTCTCCTCATTTTGCAGGAGACCCTCCAGCTCTCTTTCCGATTCCTGAAGTTCCTGTTCAATGCCCCCTTGGAGCCCTTTAGATTTCGATATAGCGACCCTCCCCCGCACCACCACCTTAAACGCCTCCCATACTGTACCCACAGAGCGTACACTGCCCGTGTTAGTTTCAAAATATTCCTCGATGGCCTCCCTCAGGTCCTCTCGAAACCCTGGGTCTTGTAACGCCTCAGTTCTGAGTCTCCATGTCGGGATGCGCGTCCTGGGGGGTTGATATCGCCACTCTATGACCAGAGGCGAGTGATCGGATAATACCCGAGCCTTATATTCCGCTCCCATCATTTCTCCCAATATCTTGGACGCTGCAAACACAGTCTAGCCTCGTGTGCAAGTCATGTGGTGCTACGTAGTGCGAGTATTGTCTATCCAATGGATGCAGCTTCCTCCAGACATCCACTGGGCCTAGGTCTTCCAACATTGTCCCCAGCGCTTTAGCCGCTGGCGCTGGCTTCCCTGATTTTTCATCTGACCGGTCTATTCTAGGATTCAGGGTACAATTAAAGTCCCCTCCCCACACTATCGCGCCACCCGCCAGGGGGCTAATCTTACTGTATAGGGACCTAAAGTAGGCCGCCGTATCATGGTCAGGGGGGTACAAAATGATGATGTGCACCTCTCTGTTCTCCAGGAGTCCCGTTACCACCACCATTCTGCCCTCTGGGTCTATTGTTGAACTGAGCACCTGGAGCGGCACGTACGGTGCCACCCATGTGACCACCCCTCTTGCATATGTCGAATACGTGGCCCCCATAACACTACCTCTCCATTTTCTCCTGACAACCTCCAGCTTCTCCTTAGTGAGGTGGGTCTCTTGTAGCAAGGCTATATCAATACGCATCCTTTTTAGATACAGCATCACTTTGTTGCGTTTTAAATAACTGTTTAGGCCCCGCACATTCCAGGTCACCACTCTAAGATTACCCAATGCCATCTAATCGGTGTGCTCCCAGTCCACTCCTCCCTCCGATGCTTCCCGTGATTGCCCGTTTACCAACTCTTACCCTTCCCAGCCCCAACAATTCCCCCCCCCCCTGTAGCCCAACTCCATCCCAATGCACCCAACCCCTCCCCCCCACCCTACCCTACCCCAACAAATGCCCAGCTCCATCCCTGGATCTCAGGCCCACCCGCGTCTGGTCCTATCTGGCGTCCAAGGACTAGGACCCCGCAGGGCGTCACCAATCTAACAGTGACCTAACTAGGTATACTACTAATGGGTTCAAGGGATGCCTCCTAGGTGCTCCCACTTATCTGTTTAGGGTTGTTGCGCACAACGGATCCCGCCAGTTTATCTTGCCGCACACTCCCCACAATCTTAATTGAACTCTATATTCAAGTCCCAATGTCCTAGCCATGTCCCCGAAGAGGACACAGCTGCGTGCTACTTATCTCCTGCAGCCCCCATCTGGATATCCGGTTCCTGAGGGCGGTCTTGCGTATCCAGCCATTCCATCGCATCCTTCGGTGTCTCGAAGAACAGGGATTTGTTCTTGTAGAACACTTTCAACTTGGCTGGGTAAAGTAACCTATAACGATGGCCTGCTTCTTTTAATCTTCTTTTCACCGACCCAAAGTTCATCCTGCTTCGCTGTACGTGCAGCGTATAGTCCGGATATACTGTGATTTTTGCTGACCCCTTTTCGATCATTCCTCCCTTCCGAAAAAATTAGAGTATCTTCTCCCGGTCTCGATAGTTCAGAATTTTTTCGATCAGCGGTCGCGTGAGGGGGGGGGGGGATTCCCGGGGGCGGTCTTCTTGTCAAGGCCCTGTGCGCCCTTTCAACCGCGAACCCCTGGGTCAGCGCCCCACCAGTTATCTCCTGCAGGAGCATGGTTTCCACATATTCTGTTGGGTTGGGCCCCTCCATTCCTTCCGGCAAACCAACTATTCGTATGTTGTTACGTCTGGCCTGCCCTTCCGCCTCCTCCGCGCTGTCCTCCAGGTTGTCCACCCGCTGCACAAGGGCATGTAGCTCCGACCCATGTGCGGCGCACGCCACAGTATTCGGGGCCATCTCCTTCTCCAAGTTCCTGGTGCGCTCTGCGATCGTTCGCACGTCCAGTCTCAGCAGGTTCACTTCCTCTTGGACCGCACCGATCTTGAGGTCCAGGCCCACCTTCAGTTCGTCCATTGCCTGGCCCAGTTTAGTCTCCAGGCCACTTTCAAGTCTGCAATTGCTGCTAGCACTTCTGGATCATGCCCGGTGCCTCCGCCTCCGTCATGCGGGTCTCCTTGCCTTTGCCTCCCTCCGCACCTGGGGGCGTCTTGGTGTAGGCCTCTATCGTGGGCTCCTTGGTCCTGGGTCTGACAACTTTATTAGACATCCTGCCTTGTTGTCCAGGCATAAGCCAGCTGCACCTCCCCGTGCACAAAGAGATCTGCGTGGCACCCGGCCACCCACGTACTTGCGCACACTTGGTGTCGTGACCCCGGTCTCTGCCTTTCTCCTGGGGCGCCATCCAAGTTCAGTCTGGCTTCACTGCGGACTCGGCATCAGCTGCGAGTTCGGCGGTTCTCGTCAGTTACCATCTATGCGCATTCGGGCTCCGGGCACACGCCTCTTCGGGCGTCTTTCTGTCTCAATTTTGTCTCTCGGCTCACAGTCTGCCTTCTCTCCTCCGCTTCTCCAAACCCCAGCCCCTTCGGGTCTATTCCTCAAAACAGGATCCTGAAATCCATTACTGGTACCGTCCGATCCTTCCATCAGCTATCGCTGCAGAGCGCCTGTGACCCTTGATGATCCCTTTGTTCCCGCGGCCATTTTGTTTCCATTTTTCGAGTCGGGGCCCGCAGTTACACAAATGGGTATAACTTTGTGTCCGTGCATCCCATGTGCACCAAAAGTTCAGTGAGTACGGCCCCCACCTTCACAGTCACGGATGCTAATTCACAGTGCTGGCAGGCATCTGTGCGCGCACTTTATCCCCAGGATCAATACAGGATCGTAGGAGCTCCTCCGGAGCATGTCCCTTTACATGGCCGTCCTAGCCATGCCCCGCTTTGGCAATGTTCGTTCTTAAAACCTTGACTCGATATTGCCCTCCTTTTGATTCTGACAAAGTCTATGACCTTTACTACTACAATGATACCCTTCTTGCCCAAAGTTCTTATTGTGCCACTTTAGCTTCTGGGTATCAGTTCGGTATTTAAAAGCATGGCTACTCTGCCACTTTAAGCTCTTCATATCAGTTTTGTATTCAAAAGCTTTAGATGGGGTCAGCGGACGATCACGGAGCGTTCCGGAGGTCACACACTTGCAGTCATCTTACTGGGTATGGCACACGCGTCTGATTACTCCGCTGCCTCCGGATCTTCTGGCTTTTCTGCAGCATGCTGCTCGGCAACCTGCTTCCTGCGGCCCACGCTGGTTGGGAATAGCCACCACTTTACACTGGGGAAAACTTTTACCAACAGCGCTTTCCGTTCTTCAGAGGGAAGGTTTTCACCAAGAACGTTTCACGCTGTGCAACCTCGGCATACAGGTTCATAGAAGGGAGAGACCCTCTCAGAACTATCCTTCAATCTGATAATCACAGCAGCTCTGGCATCTCCCACAGTTTACTTCAACTGCAACATGGAGTTACAACATTCACGCCACCTCCCACTACTGCTCTCTCTGGCCTGCAACTGAAGGGTTCTTTTATACCTCCCGGTTTCCCTCCGGTGTGGGTCATTGGGGCAATTAGAATGTCACGTGTCGTCTTGAGCCTCTGCATCCCTCTTGTTCGTCTTAGTACTTTGGGCATTGTGGGACTTTAAGTCCTACATGTTCAAATCCCCTTTTCTGTTTTGACTGTGTTTCCAAATGTATTTTCTTTTCTACCCTTAATTCTATAAGGACTTAATGAGGGATTCTGATTCACAAAGTTTTTAAGATTTTCAGATTCTAAGATGTTAATATTTGGATATTTATTTGTACCATCACTCTGTGGATTAAAGGGGCTTTCACCATCATATTGGTGGATGGTTTTATTGGAGAGGTTCTTTTTTCCAATAGATGATAGATTATTACATTTTTCAACAACATCAAAATATTTAGTTTTGGAAAATAGAACATCCTTCCTACAAGAAGCCATTACATATTTTGGCAACACCGACCTTTCTTCCTTTCAGGAAGGCGAATACTGCGCATCTCCCAACGGAGTCCTCCTGTCTACCTGCAGCAATTCTCCTCCCAGGTGATTCTTCCAGGTAATACCACCACCAGGATCGGGATCAGATAGCGACTGCTTACCCCTGTGAGAAGACTTTAGGCAGGGTCTTTGTGAGGACTCCCCAGGATTCAACACACACTACTGTGATGAGGGAGATCACTCCTGAGGAATATTTGACTGTTCTTTGGGTATCACTGTTGTGACAAGGGAGTTCACTCCCAAGGAATACTTGACTCTTGTTTTTTGTGTTGGTATCACTTCTCTGGTGAGGGAGTTCACTCCTGAGGATTACTTGACTCTTTGGGCTCCCTGGGCCCACCCCAGTTTTCCTGCAACTCCCGTTATTTTTGTCTTCACTGGGAAGTGCGGGCGGTTTTTCCCGGGGTCTCGGGTCACTGTTGCCACGGTATGCGTTCACAGCGTCTTTCTACTTTCTTTCTTTCGGGTCTATGTGGCCATGCAGAGATGTTGCTGCAGCGGTCACGGCGTGTTTTATGGACCACATGGTCCACCTCGAAGAGGCCACGCCACTGCTGGATTCTTCCTGCTTATGGAGCGAGTCGGGTTCCCTCCGGCTCACGTAGTTCCCCTCGACCTCTGGATTAGACGTTGTCTGTCACTCGGCACTTCGAGCAGCGCAGGTTTTAATTTCCCGGGCCCTGTAGAACAGATGCCACCTTCCCTCACTGCTCTTTCTGCTCTGGCCTCTAGTCCTTCCTCTGTCTTTACATTTATACGGATCAGCCCGCCACAGCGTAGCGTCAAGATTGGTTATACATGCCTCTGTTGTTATTTCTATGCCTCTGAATACTCCTCTTGTGGCCAGGTAAAGGCCATTGCTCTTGGATCTCGACCCTGATGGTGGATATGCAAAGGAGGATCACTTGGGTGGAAGGAACCTGGGGCTTTGGGAGAGGATGTCTTTGGGTGAGACGTGGTATCCCCCTATCCCTTGTTATAAGGGACCCTATATTCCCCCTGCCTTTGTAGGCTACACTCAGTCCTTCACCCTTTGTTCTACTCAAAAGGTCCCCCTGTCATTTCACCTTAAGACTGGGACGAGGAGCAAACAACTGGGAATTATGCACACATTCATCCACACCACTTTGGTACTGAGACGAGGAAAAGGGCTTTGGAGGAGTTCCATTGTAATAGCCAGGCATGTCCAGCTAATCGGCCTAAACCTGGTCAAGGAACCGTTTAAAGTCAGAGATGTATAAAATGGGTGACTGCCTGGAGTAAGAGACGTGGCTTACAGAAGTAGAGCAGGTTGTAGAGCAGTGGTCTTCAAACACTAAACTTCGCCCCTCCCCCAAGCAAAATGTGGGCAGGCCGGGCCCCCCAAAAATGCTGAATGGACAGTAAGTCCAAATGGCTATGACCGATCGTGCACCGTCACCGCACCCTATTCCCAGTATTGTCCCTGGGCTCCCACATCAGTCTCTAGCCTCCCTCATCCCACTCCTAGCCCAGTCCCTGTACTCTCCCCACCAGACCCTGGGCTCTCCAAACCCTGCTCTCACCACTATCCCATGGCTCCTGCCCATCCTGCTCCCACCACAGTCCCTTGGCTCCCCCACTCTGCTCCTAGCACAGTCCCAGGGCTAGTGAACTTTTTAAGTGGAGGGGCATAAATATTTCCACCAGATATGCCATAGTGACCGAATGCAGCCCAAACCAATCAAAGGGGGATTAGGGGGTTTTCCCCCCTGTGAATTCTTTTAAAAATATGTTAAAATGTTGCATTTTAGAGCATAATTTTGAAAATAAATGGGTAAAAAGCCAAACAGTTTGCAATTGGCGCTGGGGGGCCCACGGGACAGGCATAGTTTTTACTCGACATCTATAATAGATACCCAGTAAAAAAAATACCACCCCTTCCCCTGGGCTCCACAACGCATCTGAAGGAGCTCTGATTTGGAAGATGGGGAGGGGGATTTTGCAAAAAAGATTTTTTTTTTTAATGTCTTTTACATAAACATTGCATGGGTGCTGAAACTCCCCGCTCCAGGCGCTGGAGCTCCCCCTCGCACATACATACAGACATCCAGTGCCCCAGCCAGCATTTCCAATTTGCTATGCAAGGCAGTCGAAGCAAAACGCCCCAGCCTTGCATGGCTCAGTGAGCATGTGCGGCTGTGGAACTGAACTGTCAAAGGGAAACCCTGGAGCACTCCCTCAGCTGGAAAAAGCTGAGAGAGTGCTCAGTGTTTCACTGGGCTGGCTCCTCGGTCCTCCAAAATGGGTGAGGGGGCCATTGGGTGGATGCAACCTTGCATATTATGGATGAGCCGCCAGGCTCAGACTGGCCTATAGGACAATGCCCATACCAAAAATGCAAAATGCTAGTGTGGGCCAGTCAAAATGGGCCACTTTTTTGGCCAATGTGGGCCAGTTTGAGTTTCTTCACTATGCAGCTAGTAGTTTTAACCATTGTTGCTGAATAAATATTCTTTAAATATTACAATTTGCTTAAATTTTAACAGAAAACATCCCCCTGGGTACTAATCAAACAATCCGCGACTAAAGGAATGAATATCCATTTGCAACTGCGGGCCACTTTCTTCGTTGGTGCCTGAGACAGTTTTATGCTCCTGTCCGACCATGTGAGTCACCCCTTCCCATTTCCTCCAATCTAAAAAACAAACAAAAAAATAAAACATTTTTTTGCGCGCCCTACTGTTTGAAAACTATGCTGTAGAGGAACCGGTTGGAGGGAAGCCGTGCTGAGCAGGAGTGCGAGAGAGACCCCAGGGCCAAAAGTGGCCGTGAGAGGGCCGAAATGCCTGCTGTCCTCCCTGCCTCGTGTCCACAGCAGGAGCTGTGGGGCACCAAAGCCTCCGATTGCTGATGGCTGCTGCAAGAGCGAGGAGTACTCTGCGTAGCTACCGCTGAAGGAACGCAGATCTACACGCTGCAAGATTCCAGAGCGGCAAGTGCTGCTTGCTGGGGCTTCCACAAGGAAAAAGCGTAGCGGAAAGAACCCGGAAAGCAGAACGGAGACGCCCGAAGGAGAGATCGCATGCCAGTGAGTGTAAAGGAGGGAACACTCATATCGGGGAGCTCCTTGGGCTGGAAACAACCATATCTGTCTTCCCAACAAACTGAAAACTATTACAATTACTGTGGAGTTCAAACCAAGTATTTTTGAATACCGAAAAAGATGCAAAGTGTTATAAATACATTTGAGAAGTCCAACCAGCATTATTGAATACCAAACTGAAAGATATGATGAGCATATGTGACGTAGTACCAGATGAAAGCAAGTGCAAGCAACCAGTTCTTGGATAACCTCATCTGCGGGTGTCCTGTATGTTTCTTTGCCTCTTCTTCATCTCAGTCATATCTGACTTTGTAGATACAATAGTAGAGCCTTCACAATAACATACCATAGTAGTTTCTGGTTGGGAGGAGGAATGAGTCAACAGGACTCTGACTTCTGGGAACAAGGGTTTAGGGAGGTCTTGCACAGGACGGGAGTCTTTACAGCCATGAAGATGAGTCTCTCCCTATGAGGTCCTCCCGCTTTGTACCACTCCAGGAGGGACTATTGGGTAGCAGCTTCACCTCTCTAGCCTCCTAGGGAAGGGCTCCACCTGGGGAGAAGTGAGGAGATCCTGTGAATCGTCACAAGGGACCACACCTATTCAAAACCAGCCCTACAGATGAGAGGCATACATAACATGCTATTTTACTCTGTAAAAATAGGAATATGTACCCAACAAAAAATTAGGGAGAACAAAAAAGCTGAATGAAAAACCATGAACAAATCAGAGCTTAACCCCGGCTCCTTCCTAAGAAGTTCCACTGATATTGTCAAAACTAGTGACCAACACAGCAGTAGCGTTACGAACAAGCTCTTATACAATAAAATACTGGCTGCTCTCAAGAGGAATTTTAAGGGGAAACAGCATCTGTTAATACACCTTTGACAAATCTAATTCCTTTCTTACTCCCTAAAAGACTATTTGATTCCAAGTAGGGAGTACAATCTGATCAGATGCCTGCTTGTTATCCTTGCCTAGGAAGTGAAATGACTGGGCACGTAATGCAGGCTATAGTTTTCCCCACCCTTCCTCGCCCCAGCCTAGACAAAATTCAGTAAGAACAGATGGGGTGCCTCTTTCTGCAATTAGGGGCCCCTCTTCTGCAATTCACTGTCAGTTGAAGAATGAGGATGCTAGAAGCAATAAAGGCAGAAAACATAATTATTGAAAACCCTCAACAGACATTTACTGGAGTTCATTATCCTATAATGCAAATAACCAACCCATGTCCTTCAATGTACTGTACTGCCCAAACGTTTGATTTGTTTTTTTCAAAGTTGATGATTAATTCTTCACCACCCAGCAGTGTCCTCATGAATCCCAGCTCCCTCCTCCCCGGATGCCGTGCTGGTCTCCAATAGTAGTTGATAGAGCTCTGTAGAAGGTGAGGGACACTTGCTGGGATATTTGCATACGCACAATACTTTGCAAGTAAAATATATGTACATAACCATGATTCTATGGGCAGTTTAAGAAACTGTCATGAACCTGCATACACTCAGTTAATTTGCAGTGCAATTCAGACTATTTGCAACATCCCCATATATTGTTCAGTAGGATTATACAAGTGTTCAGAGAAACCATTTTTGTATAGCAGAGAATGATCCCAGCATTTGTTAAGGTGTATGACCAACTCTCAAAATGTTGGAATCCTGCAGGTTGTGTGAAAAGTAATGTAGCTGTTTGAATATTCATTGGCCTAATCCTGAGTAGTGCTGGGTATATTCGATACCCATAATCCCTTGTAGACCAAATAGACGATGTTACACTATAAGTGGAGAGCAACATTGATTGAAATTAAGATTGGATAATCATTTGCTAAATGCAGCACCTGGGTATACAGCATTAAACAGTGACCAACAGCAACCATGGGGAACGAAGTGTCATGACTCTCGCCCAAAACCCCCTCTGGCAAACCCATTGGCCAGGTGGAGTCGGGACTCGGGCCTCTAGAGCATGGCATCCTCTTCAAAAGCCCTCATGGGGCCAGTCCTGGCGCCTATGGCGCCAGGCTCATACACCATGAAAAACAATGTAATTGGGAACTACTTTATTGTATTGTCAGCCAACATGGAGGCATCCACATAGCTTGGTTTCCAGCTATTCCCTCGAACCTCGGAGAAGCAGAACCTGCAAGGAGACGAAAGAAACATCATTAGCAGCAGCATTTTACCTGCAGTCTTCTCGCAGCTACTGAGAACAGCTTCTTCGAATCTGCACGCCTCCCCCTCCTGGACAGAACGACCTGAAAGAGGAAGATAGAGGCAATATTAAAGAAAGCAGTAGAGACATTTACAAATTACGAACTGCTCAAAATGTTTACCTGGCTGGTCGCCTCTCGGTTGGCACCACTGCGGACATTCCACTTCGCTGAAGAACACCGCGACCTACAAGGAAGGAAAACACAGGTTAGCAAAGGCAAGACTTTGCAGCGCTGCGCATAGCGCTTACTTACCGCATGATAGCGCTCTTAATGCGCCATCATTTACCAGCGGGGCTCAACCAAGCCAGTTCTCTGCGCTGAAGCTCCGCATACCTAAGGGAGGAAAGAGACATTTTAAACAAAGAAAGGCATGCAGGATAGCAACAAAACTAAAGAACAGCAATAAGACCTACCTGAACAATATCAAACGGGCCGGCGTCAGTGAAGTAACTGGACCGCACTCGCCCATGAAAGACAACGCGACCCTGCAAAGAAGGCAGGACGGAGAGCATGCCTAATTCTACCACAAGGCAGAACCTTCCCCGCAGACATCAGGGCAAAGCTGAGAAGCATACCAGCGAGTAACCCGGCTGAGTGGCGTCCCTGTGGATACCAGGTGAGCGTAACACGAAGACCTAGTTCATAGAGTTCTGCAAATCTAATGTCCAGATAGGACGCAAAGATATCTTTTTGTCTATTATTTATGACCCTTTATGATTTAAATGTCATACAGATGTGTTTGAATGTTTATTTAAAGATTGTCCCAAATGCACAGAGTTAAAATCGCGTGGTTTGTTTAGTTTGGCATCAGTTGGCATGGGGAGCCAAAAGTAGCTCCTGGCAGCAGTTGATGTCAAGTTAACCAAGTTCTTCTAGGCCCTATCCAGGAGCTAAATAGCTCCCAGCTCCCCTCAATTTCTAACCCTGGTGTAGAATTAGCAATGCTCAAGTATAAGAGGCTGAGCATGATATCTGCCTACTCCAATTCAAAGTGCCTATGTGACATATGTACAAAGAATATGGATCATGGTATGAGGTTAAAAAGGAGTGCGGGAGGGGCGTGGCTTGGAGTGCTGGCTATGTGGTCGCTTCTTTGAGAGCTCCGGCGGGCTCCAAGCCGTATTAGCTAGTACATGGGCTTAATCCCATGACATTGAACAAGAGGCAGCACTGAATAGCTGTGGATTGTCCATGGAGTAAAGCCCATTTGCACCAGTTGCAGGGAAAACCAGAGCCCACAACTGCAAGAAACCAGGACCGAAGATCGTCTGACCCGACAACGAACAGACCACAACATGGCGGCCTCTTGGTGTGGCACTCAGTGAGACCCGCGCCATCTGAAGTGACAGCGGAGACATGGGTACCTCCCCGTTGTGGAGGGCATGAGGGGCGCTCGCCCTGTTCACGCTGCAGGACATCACCAGAATGCTGGCACCCGCAGATGAAGCATCGGGGAGTGGGGCCTCAGAATACTGGATGCTGGATTGAGGAGGCGAGCTTGCAGACCTTCCCTACCGTGAAGAGAGGAACCTAATAGGCTGTGGGTGGGACCAGTAGCCGGCAGCAACAACGGCAGGCACCCGCAGCAGTGACCCGCAGCCGCCCAGCTGCCTTGACATGGGAGACGCAAGGCCGCAGTCGTCGTGCCCTCTCATCGAGTAGCGGAGGAGAAGAGGCACGGCAGAGGGCGTGGGCCAGCCGCCGCCCTTGCAACTTTGAGCCCTGGTGCAGCATACCATTAGCAAGGCAAGCGGACACCAAGAATCTGCAGAGGCGGCAGTCAGCGAGGAGGAGGCGGCCCCCGGAGGAAGAACAGCAATGAATAAAAAGTAAGTTCCCCCTCCTTCCCCTCCCTGGCACACATCAGACAAGCAGGCATACAAGAAGCGAGGTACCCCTTCCCCCTCCCCCCCCCCCCTGCCTGCCTGGGGTCTCCAAGAGAGGCCTGCCTCCGAAAACAGAACATGAAGGGGGGGACCAGGTGGCCCATTACCAACAGAGCACATTCTCCCTCCCACCTTTAACCCCCATCCAGTACACGCAGAGTAGCCCTTGGAGCCCTGGATGTGGTGGAGATTGTACAAATAATTAACAATCATGAGATTGAGACTGATCCGACAGATCAGGAAACTGAAAAGATTATGCAACTAGATCTTTGAGTTATATTAAAAGCAATGTAATCAATACAATAATTAGTACACCAATCAATATGACATTTTAAAACACAAGGTACTAGTCCTATAGTTAACAATCTCCACAGGGGTGGCCTGGGTAACACAATATACATGAAATGTAGATCAAATTTTCAACATGGTTGTTTCAGTTCGTTAAATATAAGAACCGGAAGTCATATGTGAGCCTGATGCTCTTCTTGCTCTCTTGACACTGTGTATTACTTCCCAAGTTGAATGAACATGTTTCAGTTCGTAAGTACATTATGAACTTACGAACTAAAACATGTTGGGACAACCTGTGAAGTAATACAGTATTGATTGTTGTACTAATTATTGTATTGATGGAATTGCTTTTAATAAAACTGAAAGATCTAGTTGCATAATCTTTTCAGTTTCCTGATATGTCGGAACAGTCTCTATCTCATGATTGTTAATGATTGACCCTACCCAGAAATAGATAGAGACCGCACTCAGTTATTTGTTTCATGAGTGCTCCCCGGGGTTACTCCCTAATCTATTGGGGATTATACCAAATCAATAGCTGCCTAAACGGGGCAAGAAAGACGCCGGCACATTATAAAGGCAGCCTGAGGCCTCATCTTAGTAGTCAACAATAAACCAGAGTAGCTGACTACACATAGCAGCTTGCACTTGGGGGGCAACCGGACAGGGGAGAAAAGGGGAAGCCCGCATCAGCACAACCTAGGGCCCTCCACCCTCACCGGCATCGCCAGCACAGGGACTGGCAAAGAGGGTAACAAGAAACCCCCCCTCCACTAAGACTTAGCCACACTGAGTAGGGGGTAATAAGTGCAGGAAGACAACTGGGAAGGCAGCCAGCAGCAACAGAAATCACACTAGAACATCCCCACACACTGAGACGCCCCTAAACACAATGCCTAAACAACCCAAACCCCAGAAGGCAACAGATATCGCTGCCAGGCTGCAGCTGGATAGGAGCAAGAAATCGGACCCGGGACAAGCCGCATGGGGTGGTAGGACAGAGGATCAGCGAATCGGAGGAGCAAGCCCTAAACCATGCAGTCCAACTTGCAGAGCTCCAGAAGAAAGTGCAAACCCTAGACGATAATAACAAAGATATAGCACGTAAGCAGGAAGACATGGAAAACGGGGCCCAGAGGAACAACGTCCGCATCCGTGGGATCCCAACAACAATTCCAGACCAGGCCCTACGAGCATATATGGGAGACCTCTTTCAGACACTCCTAGAGGACTGTAAACAACCCCTACTGCTACTTGATTGAACCCACACGCTGTGCAACCGCAGGAGACCCTCGATGAATAACCCCCAGATGTAATCCCCTAGGTCCACTTTTTCTCTACTAAACAAGACAACATGACTGCCAGTCGCACCCAGGGTGACCTAACCAACCAGGGATCTCAAATCCAGCTATATCAGGACCTGGCAAAAGCGACAGTACAAAAGCAGAAGTCACTAAAATCTCTAACAGCGTTCCGAGACCAAAAGATAAAATATTGCTGGCTCTTCCCGGCAACACTCAGCTTCACTTTTTGAAGGCCAACTCTGCACAATCAATTCTCTAGGAGAGGCAGAAGGCATATTGACAGGAGGACCTTCTAGCCCGGACGAAGACCTGACCGATCTGTCACCCTCAGGTGGCCTGAGAGAAGACCGAAGGCCCAACAAAATTCCTGAGTTAGAGTGGCGCGCCGGGGTAAAACTAAATTCTTGCCCTTCAAGTCATGAAAGTTTGCCCCCAAACTCTCTCACAAAGCCCTACAATCCACAGTCCCCAACAACACCAATCGTAGCTCCCCAACATAAAACGGGAACGCTCGGAGCCCGCACGACTCGCCCTGGTAGTGGTACCAACTGGTAGTTAGTTATCATTCAAAGTTATACTGTTGAAAATGTTGCACGTTCACAAAAAGTTAAAACCCCGGTTGCAGCAGATATGCAAAAAAACTACAGACTAAGACAACAATGGAATCCTGGCCCCCCCCACACCTCCCAAACTCCCTTGCACCTTTAGAAGAGGCAGACACTCCATGGGACGCTCAGCCTCATCAAACACTTTGCTTTGTAACCATTAACACCAGAGAGGCCTGAATGCCCTCAGCAAGGGGAAATCAGTTCTGCGTCGACTCAGAGACTTGTCAAGCTCGGTGGTCTTCCTACAGGAGACCCACCTGATCCCAGCGGACTTTCACTGGCTAAGGAGCAGGGACTTCCCGAAACAGTACCTGGTGTCCAGTGGCTCCATACGAGGGGGCACAGCGATCTTAGTGTCCAGAGGGGTACCGGTTACAGAATTAGAGGTGCGCAAAAGCCCAGAAGAACGCTATATCGATGTGAAGGGTAAGCTGTTCGGGCAGCTCTTCACTCTAGTCTCAATATACGCCCCCAACGAGAAACAAGAAGCCTTCTATCAAGAAACAGATCTTCATCCGTTCCTCGAAGGCCTTCTAATGATGGGAGACTTCAACGGGGTCCCAAACCCACTGACGGCTAAATCCCATCCACCAGCACCAAAGGACTTCAAAATCGCACTAGCCCTACTCCACCTCTTCAAAACCTGTGAAGTGGTTGACACCTGGAGAGTTCTGAACCTAGACACAAAAGACTTCCCCCTTCTTCTCACAGGTGCACTGCACCTCATCCCGTATTGACCTATTGCTCGCTAGCCCCCAGCTGCTTTCCTTCACAGATGAGCCATTAATAGGGGTGAAAGTGATATCTGACTATGCCCCAGTAATCTTGACAGCCCGGGCGTATGACCCAGACCTGCCGATGAGACCCCAATGGTCCCGTTACAATCCGCTACTAAACGATCTGTTGCTGTGGGACGCACTGACTGCAGCTATCCGCAACGATTTTGTAGAAAACCACACTGAAGATACGTCTACTGCCACAAGATGGGAAGCAATGAAGGCAGTCATTAGGGGGTAGCTAGTAGTCCACACAGCAGCTTACCGAAAGCGACGCTTAAAGCTACGAGAAGTCCTGGAAAAAGACATAGCAGTAGCAGCAAAGACCTGGAAAAAGACGTAGCGGTAGCAGAGGCAAAACAGCATAAAGGCTGGTCACCCAAGGCAGCCTGAGCCCTACGTCTTGCCCGCAGTAAACTCTACTTTGCGGAAGACACAGCTCACATCCTCAGCAGAACCAAGCAATGTTAGAATGCCAGCGGCGACAAAGCCAATACATTCTTAGTCAGGAAACTGGCGAAAGCCCACTCCCGGAACTACATCACAGGCCTGAAAGACATTGAAGGGGTAACTCCATATGCGGAGAACACCAAGTTACAAGTAGCAGTGCACCATGACTGCTTCCCCCAGATTAACAGACCAGCAAAAGCAGTACATTGCAGAAGCTGCCCTTCCCCATTTCTCAGAAACAGACAGGCCTTAGACTTGCCGATCTCATCGGCAGAAGTAGACACAGTAATAAAGGCCCTGAAACCCAGAACCCACGGCCCGGATGGCTTCTCCCCCAAATTTTACAAACCGTTTAAGGCCCCACTGTTAAAGCCCCTAACGGATCTCTTCAACTTATTCCGGAAAACAGGAACAATTACTCCATCGATATATAATCCAAGGTTCTGGCAAACAGTCTGACGAAAACTCTCCTTGACCTAATACCAGGGGCGTTGCTAGGGGGGGGGCTAAGTGGGCTATAGCCCCTTATCTTTTGGTAGTAGCCCCGGATAGAATCTCAGGAGCTACAGCCAAAAGACTAGCTAGCCCCCAGTCCCAACAGTTCTGACATCAGCGTAGCCCCGGGTCTTTTCCAGACCTAGCAACTCCCCTGCCTAATACACAGACCAGACAGGGTTCATATTGGGAAGAGTTGCCGGGGATAACATCTGCGGAGCAATTAACCTAGTCGAAGTGACATCAGCGGTGCATAAGGAAATGGCTCTACTGTCCTTAGATGGTCACAAGTACTGGCGTCGAGCATGGTGCAGTTTCAGGTTTCCAATATGCAGGCAGTAGGGTAGCGGGACTTCCTGCAGAGACGTTCGGCTGCTCTTCTATATGTTTTTCATGTTGTGCCTGAATGTATGCATGTCTTTATGTAAGTGTTTCATACATTTATTTATTTAGTTTGTTATACCCCCAAACCCATGGATATCACTGCGTAGGTTACAGAATGCTTAGGTATCTGGTTACAGGGAGAAAGTCTTTACAGTCATAAAGTAGACAATGTAAATAATGCATAGTTGCAATAGAGATTCTCTGGTTACAGAGGAAAAATCCACATTTTACTTACATAGATTCCACTTATTTACATTGTACGTATGGGGTACAGTAAGGTTACTAGGGTAACTTTTACTATTTGTTGTAAAGCCAGGTTTTTAGCATTTTCTTGAATTTCTGGTGTGAGGGTTCGTTTCTGGTATTCGCGGGAAGGGAGTTTCATATTTTAGGGGCCACTACTGGAAAGCGGTTTCCTCCCGCCCTAGCCAGTTGGTATCTGGGGACAAAGAGTTGTCTGTTATTGCTAGATCTAAGAGATCTTGTATTCTTCTGGCAGGCAATAGCGTTGTTGAGGTATAAGGGAGCTGTTTTGTTAAGGCACTTATGGGTAATGTTTTGAAGATGATTCTGCCTTTGATTGGGAGCCAGTGAGCTGCCCTTCTAGTCTTTGAGATGTGGTCCGTGCTGCTCGCAGTACCTTATTTTGCAAGAGTTGTAGTTTAGCCAGGTTAGTGTTTGTAGTACCAAGCAATAGTCCATTGCAATAGTCTCATTTAGACAGAATGAGGGCCTTGGGAAGAGTTATGCAGTTTTGTGGAGTCAAGAGTTGCAATAAGCTTGGAAGTATAGGACGTGGCTGATGAAAGTGCGTTCATATGTTTGGTCCGTGTAAGGTTAGTATCTAGGTGGAAGCCTAGGGGTTTTGCCTGATTGAGTATCGGAGTGCCGCTGATTGTGATAGAGGAGTAGTCTGAATGGAGAGATTTGATTTTGGCGGGCGAGTCAACGATGGGGATCTCCGTCTTTTTTTTCCCCATCGTTGAGACAAAGGCTATTATTTGCTATCCAGTTGTGAATAATGGCATAGATTGTGTTTACTGTGATTTGTGTCTTGCTCATGGTTACCAGTAATGGGGATGAGTATCTGAGTGTCGTCAGCGAAATTTGTATAAATCGCACCCATTGCATCTAAAGCTGCAAAGAGTAACTTTGTATAGGCGTTATCGAGAGTGGGTGAGAGGCAAGAGCTTTGTGGCACTCCTATAGGGACTGGTATGGGGTCAGCAGCATCCTTGCCAATGGCAACTCTTTGAGGTGCATTCTGAAAGAAATTATTTGACCCAGAGTGTAGCTTCCTGTCAGAATTTGAGGTTGGTTTGTAGTGTATTACATAGTTTATCATGATCTACCAAGTCAAAAGCGACTGACAAATCTAATAGTATTAGGATGCACAGGTTCACAGAATCGCTTATGTCGAACAGTGCCGTTTCTGTGCTATGACTTGGCCGGAATCCGGATTGTCTAGCGCCTAAGAGATGGTTAGCTCTAGGTATCTTTGTATTTGGGAGTAGGCAATCTTGTCTATTATTTTAAGTAAAAAAGGAACAGTGGTTACAGGGCAGTAATTTGTGGGTACAAAAGGGACTAGTGATGTTTTTTGGAGTAGTGGTGTTACCCATGCTTCTTTAATACTGGCTCGTACCACATTGGAGCAGAAGGAGGCATTGACAAATTTTGTGATGATAGGAGTTAGCGTGGGTGCGCATAGTTTAACTAGTTTAGCCGGAAAGCAATGTCCTTTGCAATTAGACGCTTTAAGTCTAGAAATTGTGTCTAAAACCTGTTCTTGGCTAACCTTTGAGAATTTAAATAGTGTTTCTATATTTCCATGTTCTATGTTCAACAGTGGAGGGGGAGAGGTTTTGCTATCTAGTACTTTTCTTTTGGCTAGAGTTTTGTTTTGGAGCATGTCAATTTTTGAGGACAGAACACTTTGTATGGTGGTCCACCGAGCTTTGCTGGTGTTTATGGGGGCGGCCACTAGTATGGGGTTTTCCAATTCTTTCAGAATGGTAAAGAGCTCTTTTTAGAGTTTGAGGCTGCATTGTTTATACGTGTGTTAAGACATTAGCTTTATGTTGTATTATGGCGGATTTGTATAGTTTGTTGGCTTAAATGAATGACTTTGGTGAGTCTGACGATTTTATTATTATTTTTATTTTTTTATATATGTGTTCTAGAGATCTTTTGTTATGCCGTAACGCTACAAGTTCCTCATCGAACCAGAAGTTGGAACGTTTAACTAGTCGTGGTATTGTGGGTTTGAGCGGCGCTACAGCGTTAATGGTGGTTTTGAGGCAAGTGTGGTAGGTGTGCGCCAGGCAGCTAGCTTCAGTGTCGGTGTTAGTCTGGGCAGCAAATGCCTCTAGCAATACAGGGGTGATATTTTCTGCTGAGAGGTCTTGGTATTTCTTATTTCAATGCGACTGAGTGTTGTATTGGTTGTGGATACTGTACCGTGTGTTATGACTAGGAAACAGATTAGATGGTGGTCGGACCAATTGATTGCCGAAATGGATTCAATAGATAGACATGCATTTAAGGAAAGTATCCAGTCTAGCGTTCTACCCTTTTCATGTGTAGGTGCAGTCACTAATTGAGTGAAATTCGTATCAGTGAAGGATGTGTGGAGGGCTCTGGCTTTATGGTCAAGGGTATCATTAAAACCTAAATTGATATTGCCTAGAATGATGAATGTGGTGTTAGGCTTGATATTGGGTGTAATGAGTAATGGGATGTCGGTTTCTGGGTGATTGAGGTGATTAGATGCTCTGTAAATGATGAGGAAGTTAAAGGTGGTTTTAGGGTTAGTTGTCACTTTAATGAAAAGCAATGTGTAGCCTTCCGAGAAGTCTAGTGAGCATGGTCTGAATTGAAGGTTGTTTTTTGCAATGATTGCAACACCTCCTCCCACTGGGTTGGGTTGGTCAGTCCTGATTATAGAGTCGGAGAGAATGGCCAAAGTAAGCAATGGCCCGAGGCTTGGTGCAGCCAGGTTTAAGTAATCACTATGAAATCTAGTTGTTGATCAATAATAAGATTGTGTAGTATCTCAATGGCATGGGCACCTAGGGAGCGCACATTAAGGAGGTCACCTTTGAGCGGGGTTGAAGGGCACCATTGAGGGGGGGTTGAGGCTTGTGGTTGGGGAGGTATAGGTTGCATGGTGTGGTTGTTGGTCTTAATGTTTTGTGGGGTACAAATAGTTACATTTTGTCTTTCAACTTGTGATGCTGGAGGCATGAATGTGTGCAGTGTAATATTTCTCATGTCGAAGTGCATTCTTATAGCCTATTCTTTATGTACCTTCATGTGGAACGTAATTTGTTTTCATGTCTATTGTACTTGTGCCCCCTATCACTTATTCTTGCCTTATTCAATTTATTTGAGATAAGAGCGGTGTGGCTGCCTCAACGAGTAAAGCTTCTCACTTTTACAATGTTGGACAGGAGGGAGGTGCACTGGCCCTGAGTAACATGTTCATCTGTCCATCACCAGATGGGGATGGTTATTCGCTTTTGGTCTACCACACTTCAGTAGCACTTGCAGCTATCTCAAATACTTCTGAGCACTGCCAACCAAAAGACTGCCACCATAATCAATTTTTGTGTCTATAATGGCATGTGGAATCGTAGCACATTCCCATTAGAAAGAAAGGGTTTAATGTGGCACAAGAGCTTCAGAAAGTATGTAGATGATGAGATTGCATTGACTTGATCCTTCATAGATAATGTACGATCAAAAACTATGCCTAATGTTTTAACCTACAATAGGACAGGTATGTTGCAATCTGCGATCAAACAATTATTAAACGCTCTTAAAGCTTAGATAGCCTTTGTTGTGTGCCAACTAATAACTCTGATGATGCACCATTCAGCACCATCCAGCGCTGAATGAGATCAAAAGCATCATTTACTCTCTTGGAATCTGTGGAATAATCACCTGCATGCTGTATCAAAATGTGTGTCTCATCTGCATAATTAGCATATCAAATAACTTTCTCATCTAAAAATCTAAAATCTGAAACAATGGCTTCATAAAAAGATTCAAAAGAGTAGGCGATAGGCAAGAGCCCTGAGGCACTCCATGAGTAAGCTCTACAGATGGGTTTTGTGGAAGACTCTTGCCCATCTGCCCGATGAAAAATGACCCGACCCAATCCGCCGCTCTTACAGATAAATTATTTTTAGCAATGGCGTAATTCATGCATGTTTAATGCACGCAGGCACAGATGAGGATTAAACTGATGCCTTCACACATTTTGCACTAGTGGGGCCACTGCCGTAATACACCTTGATAATTTTGGAGGGGCATGGATCATCGGGGCAGTACATAGGTTTCAACCCTGAAGCCACGTTCTCGAGTGGAGTGGGACACAAAGTCCAGGGGAGTGTCCATTGGGCTCAGATCGATTGGAGCCATATGAGTGATTGGGGTATGAGGCAGGGACTCTGGACCATTATACGGAGCGGAGTTGTGCAGCGTTTAGGCAGTCAGCACAGTACCGGCTACTCTGGTTAACTGCATCAAGGGTGAGTCTGACTGAACTTTGTCCCCTCGCTTTTCCCATCCTATTTGATTGCACTCTGATTGGCTGACTTTTGAAGTCTTCCTTTGCTGAACTGTCCTGCCTTTGGGGATTTCACATGTGGCTCTCTGTGCCGCTCGCTTACGGTTGCCGAGTGTAATCTCACTTTCACTCTTCTGACAATTAAGAGGGCATATTTCTTTCTGCTTCTGCCCATGTACGATCTAAGAAGTGGTAATAAAATTAAGCCAACTAATCACACTAGGATTTTGTGTTGCCGAAATGTTAGCAGCTATTAATTTACCCCTTCCTCCTTTCCCTGGGGCAGGTGGCTTCTCACCAACGAAAGGAAGATCAGCTGACCCCCCCCTAGTGCCCACTGTTGACCAGGGAAGAAAGCAAAGAGTCACGAAGATAACAACCTTTGTTACGACTGTTTCAGCATCAGGGTCGTAGTCATCCGGTTCTATCGCTTCCCCCCCCTCCCCTGCCCGCCCCCCCCGTGGACAACTTGGTAACTGTGGATTCCCCCACACCTCGTGCTCTAGCACCTTCTGATGTCGTGGGTGGTATAATGGTCTGGGAATCCCTGCCTCTTACCCCACTCGCCCATATGGCTCCAAAATTAAGCCCAGATACGCCATTAACCCCCCCCACACCCCCCCACCCAGACTTGATTTTTGTGTCTAACTCTGATTGGGCTCTGCCCTTTCCTCTTGGCTCTCTGAGGTAGACATGGTATCAAAAGGTAGACACTGACACAAGGAAGCACGTTTGTAAAACCTTTATTAACTTGTAAAGGGGTTGGAGACTTCCTAACTGGCCCTATTTCTAAATGGGAGTAGTCTCAATCATTAAACTAAGTCAAAAGGTAGTCAATTGTTACTCAGTAAGGTGTCTCTGTCAAACCTATGCTTGCCCTCACTTTTTTCTTGAATAGCATATCCTGTTAAAAATAAAAAAAAATTGTCGCAATGTGTGGTGAAAGGAGAGGGATGGGCCGATGGGGAGTGATGGGCAATAAAGTTGAGAGAGAGAAGTGGGGAAAAGGGGGAAGTGGTTGGGCAGAGGTGAAGCGGTGGGCCAGAGGTGGAGTGGTGGGCCAGAAAGCAGAGAAGTAGTGCGGGCTACAGGGGGAGCAGTGGGACAAAAAGCAGAGAGAGAGCAGTTGTCCGGAAAGAGGCAGCTAGCTGCAGATTGGAAGAAAGGATGAGGGAAGCATGCGATAGAATGAGAGAAAGGATGTAAGATACAGTAGCAAGAAAGAATGAAGGACTCTGGACCGCAGGAGGAATTGGGCAGCGTAAAGTGAGAGTTGGGATTATGGTTTGCAGTGTGGCAGAGACTGGGGGAGTGCGAGTTCTGACTTGGCAGTGTGATAGAATATGTGAGTATGCACATAAATTGGAAGTGTAAGTTCTGATGAGGAATTGGTGAGTATGAGGGGTGTTATTGGGAGACGTTTGTGGGATTGGAGAACATGGAAGGGAATATTTTTTTACCATTACAGCTGATGATGATCAATAAAGTGAATACTAAATGGGCATCCGCATTAAAACAAAAATGTAGAGCAAAACAAATACTGTTCTGTCAAGCAAGGAACATGGGACTCTTCCTATTAAATTAATTCAAAAGGTACAAATAATTACAATCTCGCTCTCTTGTAGCCTCACGCACTACCTCTTTCCTGCATGTGCCAATCTTAAACTCGCAAATCATTAGAAAATGTGGCAGAAAATGCTGCATTGAGTAAAATTTTGTGCTGCAATATCCTGGAGGGTCTGTCCAGATGTAAGAAATATGTCAAAAGACCAGCACACACATCCCATTACCTGCCCCTCTGAACCTGTTGCCGATCATAGAAGTCACCTTTTCAAGAATGGGGATGGACTTAATTGGACCTCCTAGAGACATCCAGACTAGGCAACAAATATGTACTTGTGATTGTGGACTATGCAACCCGATATCCTGAAGCATTCCCAATGCGAAATAATACCACAGCAGATCCGTAAACACCTTTTACGGTATTTCTCCAGGGCCAGCTTTCCCAAGGAAATACTAACAGCCCAGGGCTCGAATTGTATGAGTAAGCTTGTCAAAGAGCTACTTCACATTATCACCTTGCAAACTTCTGTGTACCATCTGCAAACCCATGGCTTGGTAGAAAGGTTCAATAAAACTCTGAAGCTAATTTTACGAAAATTGTTAGATGTGGACGGTAAACACTGGGACGAATTATCGTGTGGGCATGATTTGCCATAAGGAAAACCCCTCAGGCCTCCACAGGTTTCTCTTCTTTTGAACTGCTCTTAAGTAGAGAGCCTAGAGATGTCCTGTACATGCTCCAGGAAACCTGAGAAGAACGAGAAGAGGCAAACCGCCACCAGAATGAGAGAACATGTGAAATTGGTTCGAGATCTAGTTTGTACTCATGGAAAAGGCCCAGAGCCAACAAAAATCCACTTGCGACAAAAAGGTGAGCTTAAGATCATTCTCCATAGGACAAAAAGTACTGGTCCTCTTAGCCAACTCAGAAAACAAACTTGTGTCCAAGTGGCACGGACCCTGAGATAGTACAACAACCGGGAACTTGTACTTATAAGTAGCCCAACCGGACAGAAAACAGAAGGTCATTTGCATCATGTAAATCTCTTGAAAGAGTGTAAAGAGAACCCGCAGCCACCCATGCCAAAGCAGTAGCCTGTCTGGTTCCTGAAGAGATAGTAACTTTGGTTTAATTCCTCCCGAGCTATCTATCCAACAACAAGATGATCTAAAAGATGTAGTTACGTAATTTACCAACGCATTCTCAAACACCAGGAAGAGTAAAAGGCACATACCACTATATTAGAACACCTAAGGGTATGAAACCCGTAAACAGACGGTGATTGTGGAAGTCCACAAAATGTTGAAAGCCAATATTATCGAGCCTTCTTCAAGTCCATGGTCCTCTCCTATCGTGTTGGTCACTAAACTTGACTGTTCCTGGAGATTCTGCATAGATTTCCATCAAGTTAATGCCATTTCTGACTTCAATGCCTATCCCATGCTACACATCGATGACCTAATTGATCAACTCGGAGCAGACACCTATCTATCTATCTACCCTAGATTTAACCAAAGGGTACTGGCACATGGGAGAAAACTGATTTAAACTGTGAAACTGGCAAATGTGAACCCGACCTAGGGATGCCTGCAGATGTAGGGTAAATACTGACCTACCCGTGAACATTGTGACAAGTGTGAACCGGCTGAGGGATGTCCAAAATGGATAGTTGGTGAAAAGGACATTGAGGCTGTTAAGTGATACATTTTTGAGTGAAAGGCTGTAGTGAACCCAATTGAGGGAGGCTAACGTTGCAAGAAGGATCAGAGCCTGGCTGAGTGGGATCCAAGAGGCGAAGAGCAGTCGCCCAACGTGAAAGGATTGCGAAAGGGACTTTTGTTTATTGTTTTTGGTACAGCTGGCCTTCTAAGGCAAGAGACTTTGCAGGAAAGAGATATGGTCAGTTACATTTGTGAAGTCTAAGATTGTGTTTGACATTATCCTTACGTAACGTGAACATCTCAGAGTACAGGATTTTCATTTATTATCTTTTACGGGAATTTGTTTTGCCGGTGATGGTTCATCCATAGATAGGAGGCTTGTGATTCCATGGCTATGTGTTAGAGTAGCTCGTTTTATCACTGAAAAGGAAAATAAATGTTTCAAAGGAAAGAAGGGATTGGTCCTGGTTGCTGAGTGTGTCAAATGTAGAGCTTTCTGCTACTCCTGCCTAGTTTTCTTTCCTTTCTATCATTGAATTTGCTTGGTCATCAGCACCTCCTAAACAGTCTGGGGTTGGGTCTTTGGCTGAGGAAATATACTATCATTACCCTCCAAGGAACATGGCTCAAATCTCCCCCCTTACCTGGATGGTTATGTTGTTTACTTCCAGGGGGCTCGGCAGGAGGACCATGGGCATCCCTGTGCTGATCTTTTAACCATGGTCAGATCTTGTTTTGAAATAATGGGAGTTGATAACTATGACATCAGTTTTGGTACTATGGCCACACACGTCGAGATCCGTAGAGAGAACTATTTCCATCTGTTGATCCTCAGCGTGTATTGGCATCTCGGCCTAATTCCACTGTGCGACGAATTAGATCTCATTATGCAGTAGTGGATCAATAACTTCCCTGGTGGACACATACTTTTGGGTGACCTAAATTTGGACTGTGTCCATTGCCACCCTTTGTGTAACAGTGAGGATTTGAGGGGTCAGCAAAATCTCAAACTCATTAATGGGAGTAAGTGGCTTGAATGGCTAACCAGTCTGGGTTTGTCTCCTCTGAATTGGACTGTTATTGGAGATATTCCACCCAACTCCACTTGGTCTAATGAGCTTTCCCATTCCATAATTGATTACATCTTTGTAGGCACCTGGTTATTTGATACATTTTCCTTGTTGAAAGTTAATCGAACCAATTTTAGCTATAAGTCCATGTTCATGGCTCATTTTGATACTCTTTTATTGTGGGGAACCAGGAGCATTGTATTGAACAATGCTGGTAACCGAGTCTCGTTGCACCCCACCCAGGCTTCCTGAGTCAATGAAACTCTTAGCAGACGATTAGCTACCTCTTCTTTGGACTAGAAGCTTTACACCTTTGCGGTGGATAATTTTGAAATGCCTTGTACGAACCTTGTCTTGGCTAACCTTTCTCGAAAGAACCAGAATGGGGAAAGATTCAAGAGCTGTATGTATGCTCATAATGAAGAACTTGTTGTTAGGAAAAGAGAGATGAGAAGGTCCGCTATGCAGGTACAGAACAACATGTCCATCCCTTCAACTGCAAAAGATGTCCGGGTAAGAAAAGCCCAGAGCTCCTATAAAAATTGGCTGCACGGAAGTCGTGACCTTAGATGCCAGGCCGATGCTGAGGCCATGTTGGGGCTTCTGAGTAACAAAAATACTCTGGGCTTCCGGAGGCTTATTAAATTACCTGGATTCCATGCAGATAGGTCAATTGGTTAATGCAATTTCCGAGAGACTGGGTATCTCATTTTCAGTCACTCTATGCAACACCTGATCGGACCATGCTTAGTGCGAGGGAATCCTCTGTACCTAGTGACAAGGCAGATGACGTAGACATTAATTAGGAGCTAGTTCTGAAGATAATTAATGGGATTAGTTCCTCACAGACCCCTGGCACGGACAAGCTTTCAGACTTCTTATTTAAATCTGACCCTATAACTCAGGCAACTACTTTGACAATATTGTTTACCAATGTGGTCAACACCAACTTTTTCCATTGTCTTGGTCCCAGGCGCACATCATCCCAATTCACAAAAAGGGCGCTCGATCTGACCCCTGCAATTAAAGACCAATTGCGATCCTTGATGCTGATAGCAAGGTGTTTGCCACCATACTGCTTCAGCACTTAGAATCATGGGCACATACATCCGGGCATATTGAGAAATGGCAGAAAAGCTCATGAAATATGGGTATGTCCTTAAATGGTTTTATGGTTAAATGCATCCAACATCTTTCATGGGGGAAGAATTATGACTCTGTTTATCATGAGTCTATCGATTTTTACATCGGCCTTCAATGCCGTCGACTGCAATTTATTGTTTTACAAATGAATTTGACGCTAAGTTAAATTCAGACATTAGCGGGAAGATGTACAACTAACAGCCCAAATGCAAAAAATCTTGGTTACATTCTGTAAATTCTCCTTACTGCCCCTCATTAAGTTTTATATTGGCAAAGTGATCCCAATAATTCTTTATGGGATGGATTTTAAGCCTGTCATGGGAAATGAACAGGCCGAGACTAGAGGGACAAATATGGAAAAAGGTGCTGGGCCTCCCCCACAGCTTGCCAATGGCAACCCTAAGGTATGAGCTAGGCTTGAGGTCCTAGGGTCATACGCCAATTGGAGGATGATCTCCCTTTTCAGATTGATTCTGACTCCTTAGACTAACTCACTTTATGAGGATACTGGTAGGCACTTGGATCATTGTTTCTTTCAAAATGTAAGTATGTTGTAGCTGGCTTATTAGTTGCTTGTGAAAGCAATGTAAAGAACCTAGTGGCCAATCTAAGGCAGGTGAACGAAGCACTGAAGCTTGCGGATTGGATTGGTACAATTGACAGTATGTGCAGGCTGACTTTGGCTAAATCGTTTTCATCCTACGACAAAAAAGTAGGTTATTTGCCCAGGCAGCTGAGACGCTGCCCTTGTTGGAAGGTGAGTCGGGCCTTTTTAAGAGTACGACTGAAACTTCTACATCCAGGGGAGGTACTGTTGCATCGGGATCAGGTTGAGAATGACAAAAGCATTGTCCACACTGCAAGGTCTCTAGTCTCCATTGTCTTAGACACATCTTAATTGAATGTAGGGGCACCTGGGACTTGAGGGTGAAATTCCTACTGCAATTTGTGAAAAGGGAAGAATGGCTGTCCTCTGAAATGCTTTGGGAGAGGTTAATAGCGGGCCACAAGACCTCGTTGACTATCCATGTTGTCCTATTATTACAGGCATGTGATATGAAAAGAAAATGGCATTTATAACGTGCCTATACACAAGTGTTTCAAGGCGCGAAAGAGTGGCCTCCTAAAGAGTTAAAATCAGTTGTATCTCTCAGAATTCTCAGCCCTCCATAGGTGTCCCTGATTTGTAAGGTTGTTCTTCATTTTTCTCGTTTTTTTTTTTTCTTTTCTCCCAATTACATTCCAGGTAGAAATGGTCAAAATTATGAATTGAATGCTTGATTTAAAAATATGTTATTTTCTTTCTATGAACTGTGCCATTTTGATTATGTAAATTGTAGATAGATTATTTTTTGTAACTGTGAAAAGCCGATGGGATGAGACACAATACACAAAAAAAAAAGTGGGATATTTCTAATATGACAATTCTAGCATTCAAGTCTGTTTGAATTATCATGGTTTGCTGTCTTGTTCAATCTCTACCTCTCGGGGGAGGGGGGAGTCGGGCAGGACTGCGTCCTGGCCCCCTGTTTATTCAACTTGTACATGGCTGACATTGGCCAATATCTGCAACCTGAACCTTTTGTTACCCCCAAACTGCAGACGTTTATGGTTGGCTAACGCCGATAATTTTTCTTTGACTGTACACCCATAGGCCTGCAGTGTTTACTCGATGGATTATCTATTTTTGTTGATACACTCCCTAAAGATTAATCCTATGAAGTCAGATTATGCAAATTTCAAATCTGAAAAATAAAGCTCCCTTTTAGTTGGCAGATTCGGTCTGAGCCTGGTGACATGACCGACACCCTTTCTTATCTGGGCTTGCTTGTTGCATCAACGATAAACAAAATTAAATTGCGATCCTGGCTGAGAATCCATGCTACTTCTATGGCAAATCGGCTGTGTAGAGTGGACATGTGCTTCAGTACATTTTCCCTGTTGCCTTGCATTAGTTTTTACGAAGGGAAAATTGTACCGAAGATCATATATGGAATTGAAATTTACAACCAGACTATTTTGGAGTACCTACCTGTACTTGAGGCCCTGGTCTGGAGGAAAGTCTTTTGTGTCCTTGGCTCTGTCCCTCTCCTCGCAATGCAATATGAGCTTGGCACAGTTTCCTATCTAGACCTCAGTGGAAGTGTCTTTCACTCCATGGGAACATTTTGTTGCCCAGCAAGGGATCTTTGTTTGCAGATCTGAAGGAAATTCTGTTGGAAAATGGATGTGGAGTATTGCAAGAATGCAATGATTCTGAGCCTTAATTATTGAATGAATGTAGTTGTACTATGAGTGAAATGATCGGGAATGCAACCTAAGTAAAACATGCTTTATATAAACTAGATTGGATACACACCATTGATGTGTATCCAATCTAGTTTGGACAACAATGTGTTTCACTGTGTCACTTGCATGAGGACCACAAGAGGTTGGGGACGTTAGCCCCCTTTACAAGGTACTTATTTCGTAGGTTCTGATGGAACCTTGTGCTCACCAAAGACGTTTTGGTCCGATTTGGGCTGATGAAGGAAGAGTGTGCATTTTGTAGGTTGTGTCAGGATAAAGACCTGTAAGCATCTGGTGTTCTATTATCCCGCGGTTAATGGTTTAAAGTGGGCGCAAATTAGCTCTTTTATTTTAGCTATATGGGTTTCTGTGTGCCTGCACTTGAACAGTCCCAGCAAGCCCGCCGCTGGTGGCCATTCATGCATGCTTATTCCCGCCGGCTGGACTCTGTCTGCTATGCTGTGCCAAAACCTGTCAACCACCGGGCACTGCCAGAACATATGTAGTATGTCTGCCTTATCAATCTTGGACATTGGGCATGTCTGTTTCACTGCTCTCTGGAATTGTGAGGTGGCGTGCCGTGTCCTATATGCTATTTGGGTAACATGCAGCTGTTTTAGCTTAAATCTGGCGTTTCCCGACATTCTCCTCATGTATTACATTACTCTAGCTCACTTGCCATCTGTGAATGTGCGGCCAACGTCTTTTTCCCACTTGGCCCTTACCCGGAGCTCTGGTTTACTCAATGCGTCTAGTATTAATTCATAGAGCTTGCAGATAACATGGCCACCCTCTGCCAAGTCATACATCGTGTCCAGCATAGCATCTCCCTCTATTCCCATCTTCACTGCTGGGCAGCTGCTTGCTACCAACCTGGTCACCATGTGGTAGGTCAAGAACTGCCCTCCTCTGTTGCCACACTGCTCCGTCAAGTTAGGCAAGCCCTGTAATACCCTATCCTGGTTCAGGTCCCCTAGCGTGATTATCCTGCATGGTTCTAATTATTGTCTAATAATTTGGGCCTCTTCTTCAGTCCTGCCACAGACCGCGGCCAGGGGTATATTTTCGGAGTATATGTCCTGTCATCCCACTAGTTTCCACATTCTGTGCAACAACATTCGTCCCAGTGTGGCAGACCCGGCACCTCTCCAAGCCCACTCACATCTACCCATAGCAGTCTAAGTAGTACGGCCGGACCCCCTCCTGGAGTAACCTTGTATCTAGTGACTCCTCATCTGCCAGCCAATCTGTGACGAACTGCAGATGTCCAGCTAGGTAGTACGCCTTAAAGTGTGGTGCCCTGACCCCTCCCCCCCCTTCTTTATAGTTCCTTTGCAGCACGTCGAGTAAAATCTGGCACCCATTTCCTCCCCAAATAAACCCCTGCACTATTTGCAAAAAAACTCTCTAGGGATCTCGTAGGGCACATTTACAAAGTGATACAATAGGCGTGTAACGCCACCATTTTAAGAAGCGCCACCCAGCCCATCACGGAAAGTGGGAGTTTCCACCAGAATGCAATTGATTTCTCAACTCCATGTAGCGCTTTCAATATGTTAACTTCATGTTCTTTCTTTGGTGTGTGGTATATGTTTACCCCCAGGTATTGGAAAGTATCCACTGCCCACTTCAGCCATAGATGCGTTAGGCACCCAGGCTCTAACCCGGCTAGGCCTGCCAGTAGGAACAGGCTCCATTTCTCTCCACTGATGGTAATAACCGACAGCTTTGCAAAGTTATCTAGCACAGCCATTATATGTGGCAGGTTGTCCCCGGGGTTCTGTACATACAGCAGCATATACCACATGAATGTCGCCTCCTACCAGTGTGCCAGCTTCGCTAAAGTCCTTCCTGAGGTAGGCCGCAAGCAGCTCAAGTGCCAGTATGAACAGCATGGCAAATAGAGAGCGGCAACCACGTACTCTGCGTCTTCACTTGCTGTTTGTTCTATAACGTGGTGCAGTCGGTGCAAATTCCAGGACGTGCTCCTGCCAGGTACGTAACCCGTTTGGTCCGGGTGGACCAGTGTGCCAATCACTCTCCTCAGCCTGGTTGCCAGTAGGGCGGCCAGTATTTTACAGTCCTGGTTTATTATTGTCGTCTGTACGATCAACATTCCAGCGGGGGCTTCCCAGGCTTCAATATGGGTACTATTACTGATTCCCGTAGGCTGGCTGGCAATAGTCTTCCCCCCCCCCCAAAGGCTTCCTCCATCATCTGCAGGAGGTGCAGCGTGAGTTCTGCTGCATATTCCCTATACAATTCCGCCGTGAACCCATCTGCCCCTGGCGTTTTATCCGTGGGTAGTGCACGTATGGTCTCGTGCAGTTCCTCTTCTGTGCGCGGTGAATTTAGCATTTCTACCTACTCTCATTCCAAACTGGGTAGCTCTATCTCCTCCCGCTCTGCCTTGATTTCCTCCGCCCTTTCCTCTCCATCAGCATCATACAGGTTCTCGTAGAACCTGCTGAAGACTGGGTTAATCTCCCCTTGCGCTCGCCATTCCTTGCCACATTCATAACTGATGGCGCTGATCATGCCCCTGCTCTCCTCCGCTCTGCATAACCAGGCCAGCACTCTCCCAGGTTTATCCCCTACTTCGTGGAGTCCCTCCACAGATTTGCCATAGTCGTGTTTGCCCAGCCCTTCCAAGGCAGCTAGACTCTTGCCATAGCTCCATACGTTTTTCCTCACCATCCCCCTGCTGTCCCTCCTGTTCTGCCCACTCTTCCATCTGTTCCTCCGCTCTGCTTATGGTGCTCAGTAGGTCCTTCATATCCCACCCGATTACCCCTGATCACCACTTTGAAAGATTCTCACAAGGTGCGCGCATTTCCCACACTTCCCACATTAATTCCATAGAATTCCTTTATCTTCCCTCCCACGTGTTCCTTAAACTGCTCTTCCAGCAATGATTCTGCTCTTAATCGCCATGTCGGAATGGGGGCTCTGTTCACTGTTCTCTGCCACGTCACTAGCAGCTGTGCACGCCCAAAAGGAACCTGACTTTGTACTCCTCTATCACAAATTTACCTATCAATTGAGTGCCAGTAAGCATGTAGTCAATGCGCGTGTGCACTCCATGTGGGCTTGAGTAATAAGAATACCCTCTCCTATATCCATGCAGCTGTCTCCACAATTCTTTAGTTTCAACTCGTGCATCAGGCCCCCCCAGAACTCTGGCAGACAGTGTCCTTCTCCTGCACCTCCCGTCTGACCTATCTAGTGTTGGGTCGAGGGTGCAGTTGAGGACCCCACTACACCGCCACAAAGCTCATATATATGGTGCTAGCTGGGGGGACCCAGTGACCTCAAGTAGACTGTGGTGTTTTAGCTGGGTGTCCCTGTCCTTGTCCTGTAGTCCTTATTCATATGTGTTCTGTATTCTTTTCTTGCAGTGCAGCTCTTGTTTTGGTGTAAAGACCCTTGGGAAACCCTTATAGCACCCATGGGTGGGGGTACAACCCTGTGCCCCTAGTGTATGTTGTTGGGCACCTGTGTTTGGCCCACAGACCAGGGTATGGGCTGGTGGCAGCTTCATGCTGAATTTAACAGGTGCTCTGAGTATCCCCCATTCTGGGATACACAGGCTCTGCCATTGGAATCAGTTGATTCCTGATAGAGACAGGATGGCCCCTGTGTTCTCCTGCTTTTATTGCCTGTTACCTTGTTTTTCTCCAAGTTCTGGGAAGCCCTTACTCTGTCCCTTCCCCCGACTGGCTGTTGGGTGGAAGTTCCATATATGGTATTGTGGGGGGAGGTCCAGACCAGACTGGACAGTGACTGTTATGGGTGCACCCTTGGGATGGGACCTGGGTGAATGGAGTGTGTGTGACCATTATGCACTTCATGTTATGGGTGTCTGGTTTTTGGTATCTAACACAATGAATGAGGCAGCCCTGCCCGAAACTGGTATGAATGCAGCGTGGAGTGCTGAATGGCTGGGTACTTGTCCCAATCCACATTACTTGTTGTGAATGTCTGGAGGGAGGAGAATGGCCTGAATGCACTGTGATCCTGATTGGCTGGCTGCCTGCCTGCATGAATACCCTTCTGAGTGATTGAGTGATTGGTTGCCTGAAGTGTGACCCAGCAGAGTGAATGAGAACAAACAGTATAGCTGGGGACCTCTCACTGTTTGAAATCGTTCAGAAGCTGAAGTTGATACTTGATGTTTATCCTTGAAGCCCAGCTGGAAGAAGACTTGCTGCTGCATTTGCTTCGACCTGGTCCGAAAGCTGTCGAGCTTGTCAAGGACTGATCCGAGAGAGGACCTGGCTAGGAGACCTCTTCCCGAGCTACGAGGGCACATCGTGCAGACTGCTGACCTTCCCGGGATGTCGTTTAGGGGTCACCAGAGGTCGCAATTGCGACCTCTGAGGTCTCCCTTACGACCTCTGCGGTCTCCCTTGCGACCTCTAATATTTAATATTATTATTTTTTTTTTTTGGTATTGCAACCTCCAGGGCTGTGGCCAGCACCATGTGGCTCTTTATTTCTGGAGTGGCTGGCTTTATTGTTCAGGCCCCTTAAAAAAAAAAAAAAAAAGAACAACAATACGAACAGGAGTGCCAAATGTCTACTTTCAGCACTGACCCTAAATAAGAAAGAATAGGAATACCAAATAATGTCTCTTTCTGGAATTCTATACAATAATTGCTAGACTCATTAAAGGTTTATTTCAGGCACACTTCATGGGGTGAGTGACTGATTTAGTCTGTTCTTAAACACCTCAACTCAGCCTTTCATGCTTCTGAGGTCGATAAATGAGTACCAACACAGGTTGGGTGATATTGGGTGTATATTTTTTCTATATAAAGTGGTTAAGCGTAAGGGCTATATAATAGCACATCATTATCATATGGTCATGGAGGTCTGCTGGCATTCACAGTAATTTGGTAATATGGGCCTATACACACTGATCTTAACGATACACATGGCGATCCATTCTTGTATGAAATGTACATCACATTATAGTGATATCGTAACCATATTTTTTGTAGTGTACAATGCTATCTGATGCTGCTTCCTATTTTGTCTTTGGAACAAGTGGGAAGGCGTCCTGTCACTTCCTTTTGGGCCGTTTACCTACGTGTTTTTGGTAAAGGCTAAATTCTTTCGCATGTTAAATATGGCAGTGGCTTTTTTATTTGGCTGACTGTCATAGGTATTCTAAAAAGACGAGCAAGAAAAGCCCTTCAAGAGTGCATCATAGCATGCTTTTATTATTTTGCTAATGCTAATAGGTGCACAAACATGTTTTAAACATTTAGATTTTTTCAAGAAATACTGCTATTTCATAGTATACATTTTAGATCAAAATACATTCATTTTGTTTTAGAGATGTATTAAAAAAGAAAGTGATTGTTAAACATAATTGTGGCAGACATTCAGCAAATACAACATATCTAACACATATAGCGCACAGAGTCACCATCAATCATGTTTTTTTGTGTCTTGGGTGGATCATATATGCAAGACAGCATGGAGTCTGTGAGCTCTGAAAGAGACAGGGACCTAGTCGTTGGTCAACGTCAGGAATCAGATCAGATAATGAAACGGGATTGTGGGAATGAAGCCCTCAAGGTTATGTAAACCTGTGACGTTTCGGCAATGAGCCTTCTTCTTGGGCCTCGACCTGGTATCCCCTGTTTGTAGAAGAGCGGGAGAGAATGAAAAGGAGTTTTAAGTAAAAATGGGGGGCAAAACTTGCTGTAGAGTTCATCTCAGAGGAGAGATGAGTCTATTGCTAGTCTGACCTGCATGCATTAAAAACTAATTGAGACCAAATGGGGGTACAACTGTGAAGTTGTCCTATCGCTTGCTGGCACTTGAATACTGACCAGGACGGAAGTCCGGGGTTTAAATTGGCTTCTCGATGATGAGGATGGGGAGTTCAATTGAACTGTCCGACATCAGGGCTTAACAAGGAGAGAGTTGAAGGTAGATGTTAAATCTACTGGAAATGCTAAAAAGTGGAAAAGGAAATGGAGACAGAAAACAACGTGTGTTTGAGTGAGGTTGGAATACAAATACACATTCCACTGCTAATCATATGTCTCGAAGTGACCATGCAGTACCTGGGGCACAATGATGTGCTGCCCGCAGCGGATAGTGGGCTGGATGCTGTGGGGAAGCAGTTCTTTGTTCGAAGTGCCTTGATGATAAGTTGCAGGCTGGGGAGCACAGTAAGGCAACCGGTGTCAGGGTACTGGAACCAGCACTGAGCCGTTCCTTAGTATTGCTGTGTTACCCTAGGTGGAGATAGAACAGTGAAAGATTCGTAATGGCGCTGAGGTGTGTTAGGAGGAAACACACATGCGGCTTGGTACGCCTGTGGCCCTCAACCCGTTTGTGTGGGTTGGTGCTGAGGATCGGGTCGTGGGGCCAGGAACGCAGGAACAGAGTTCCCGGTCTCCACGTAATCTGCCTGCCAGGGGACTCTCACCTGTAAATGTCTTGCGCCAAGTGTATTCTTTGCTCGGGGCTACTGCAACTGTAGCGGCTCGCGTCGCTGCTGTGGGGGAACTGAGCTGTGTCTGTAAATGTGAAGCACGCATGTGCAGGAGACATCTGTCTGAATCTCCGCACATGCACACTTCGTGTGGTGTCCGCGAGTTGTCATGGCACCCGTGTGTGTCGGTGAACTTGCGTGGAAATGTACTTGGGGAGACAGTCGTGGGAGGCATTGGCCTATCTTGGATGATGCCAGTTCGCATTAAAAAACGGAGAGGCGAGTGAGTAACAATTCTAGTGGAGGGTGATTTGTGTCCAACTCCAAC